>NW_027224845.1:2574020-3861030 GCF_041296235.1 Equus asinus
AGCTCTAGGCCAATGGAGCACACCCAGAGCAGAAGTTCTACCTCAGCCAGATAAGGCCTGCCAAGAAACTGCGTTTCAAAGGCTTTCGTAAGAGATGTTGCCGGTACTCTGTCAGAGCACTGGGCAGAGACAGTTGTTTCTTAGCTTCCCAATGAGCTGGAAGCAAGATGCTTTGGGGCCTCTCTGCCCCTTTGCAAACAAGGCATCCCTTTGGGCCTTTCAGCTCTAGGGCAATGGAGCACACCCAGAGCAGAAGTTCTACCTCAGCCAGATCAGGCCTGCCAAGAAACTGCTTTTCACAGGCCTTCGTAAGAGGTGTTCCCGGAAGGCTGTAAGAGTACCTGACAGAGCGAGTTGTTTCTTAGCTTCAAAAACAGCTGGAAGCAACATGATTTGGGGCCTCTCTCCCCCTTTGGAAACAAAGCAGCCTTTGTGTCTGGCAGCTCTAGGCCAAAGTAGCACACCCAGAGCACAAGTTCTACCTCAGCCAGATAAGGCCTGTCAAGAAGCTGCGTTTCACAGGCCTTTGTATGTGACGTTCCCGGTTGGCTTTGAGAGCACTGTGCAGAGCCAGTTGTTTTAGCTTCCCAGAGAGCAGGAAGCAAGATGCTTTGGGGCCTCTCTCACACTTTGGAAATAAAGGCAGCCCTTTGGGCCTGGCAGCCCTAGGCCAATGGAGTACACCCAGAGCAGAAGTTCTACCTCAGCCAGATCAGGCCTTCCAAGAAACTGCGTCTCACCGGTCTTTCTCTGTCACGTTGCCGGTAGGCTGTGAGAGCACTGTGCAGAGCCAGTTGTTTCTTAGCTTCCCAAAGATTTGGAAGCAAGATACTTTGGGGACTCTCAGCCCCTTTGGAAACAAGGCGGCCCTTTGGGCCTGGCAGCTCTAGGCCAAAGTAGCACGCCCAGAGCAGGAGTTCTACTTCAGCCAGATCAGGCCTGCCAAGAAACTGCGTTTCACAGGCCTTGGTAAGAGATGTTCCCGGTAGGCTGTGAGAGCACTGTGGAGAGCCAGTTGCTTTAGCTTCCCACAGAGCTGGAAGCAAGATGCTTTGGGGCCTCTCTCTCCCTTTGGACACAAGGCAGCCGTTTGTGCCTGGCAGCTCTAGGCCAATGGAGCACACCCACAGCAGAAGTTCTACTTCAGGCAGATCAGTCCTGCCCAGAAACTGCGTTTCACAGCCCTTGGTAAGAGATGTTCACGGTAGGCTGTGAGAGCACTGGGCAGAACCAGTTGTTTTTTAGCTTCCCAAAGTGCTGGAGGCAAGATGCTTTGGGGCCTCTCTCACCCTTTGGAAACAAGGCAGCCCTTAGGTCCTGGTAGCTCTAGGCCTATTTAGCACAACCAGAACAGAAGTTCTACTTCAGCCAGGTCAGGCCTGCCAAGAAACTGCGTTTCACAGGCCTTTCAAAGAGATGTTCTCTTAGGCTGTAATAGCACTGGGCAGAGGCAGCTGTTTCTTAGCTTCCCGAAGAGCTGGGAGCAAGATGCTTTGGGTCCACTCTCCGTCTTTGGAAACAAGGCAGCCCTTTGGGCCTGGCAGCTCTAGGGCAATGGAGCACACCCAGAGCAGAAGTTCTACTTCAGCCAAATCAGGCCTGCCAGGAAACGGCGTTTCACAGGCCTTGGTAAGAGATGTTCCCGGTAGGCTATAAGAGCACTGGGCAACGCCAGATGTTTCTTAACTTCCCGAAGAGCTGGAAGAAAGATGCTTTGGTGCCACTCTCTCACTTTGGAATCAAGGCAGCCCTTTGGGGCAGGTAGCTCTAGGCCAGTGGAGCACACCCAGAGCAGAAGTTCTACTTCGGCCAGTTCAGGCCACCAACAAACTGCGTTTCACAGGCCTTGGTAAGAGATGTTCCCGGTAGGCTGTAAGAGCACTGGGCAACGCCAGATGTTTCTTAGCTTTCCGAAGAGCTGGAAGCAAGATGCTTTGGGGCCTCTCTGCCCCTTTCCAAACAAGGCGGCCCTTTGGGCCAGGCAGCTCTAGGCCAATGGAGCACACCCAGAGCAGAAGTTCTACTTCAGCAAGATCAGGCCACCAACAAAGTGCGTTTCACAGGCCTTGGTAAGAGATTTTCTCTCAGGCTGTAAGAGCACTGGGCAGAGCCAGTTGTTTTTTAGCTTCCCAAAGAGCTGGAAGCAAGATGCTTTGGGGGCTCCCTGCCCCTTTGCCAACAAGGCCGACCTTTGGGCCTTTCAGCTCTAGGCCAATAGAGCACACCCAGAGCAGAAGTTCTACCTCAGCCAGATCAGGCCTGCCAAGAAACTGCTTTTCACAGGCCTTCGTAAGAGGTGTTCCCGGAAGGCTGTAAGAGTACCTGGCAGAGCGAGTTGTTTCTTAGCTTCAAAAACAGCTGGAAGCAACATGATTTGGGGCCTCTCTCCCCCTATGGAAACAAAGCAGCCTTTGTGCCTGCCAGCTCTAGGCCAAAGTAGCACACCCAGAGCACAAGTTCTACCTCAGCCAGATAAGGCCTGTCAAGAAGCTGCGTTTCACAGGCCTTTGTATGTGACGTTCCCGGTTGGCTTTGAGAGCACTGTGCAGAGCCAGTTGTTTTAGCTTCCCAGAGAGCAGGAAGCAGGATGCTTTGGGGCCTCTCTCACACTTTGGAAATAAAGGCAGCCCTTTGGGCCTGGCAGCCCTAGGCCAATGGAGTACACCCAGAGCAGAAGTTCTACCTCAGCCAGATCAGGCCTTCCAAGAAACTGCGTCTCACAGGCCTTTCTCTGTCACGTTGCCGGTAGGCTGTGAGAGCACTGTGCAGAGCCAGTTGTTTCTTAGCTTCCCAAAGATTTGGAAGCAAGATACTTTGGGGACTCTCAGCCCCTTTGGAAACAAGGCGGCCCTTTGGGCCTGGCAGCTCTAGGCCAAAGTAGCACGCCCAGAGCAGGAGTTCTACTTCAGCCAGATCAGGCCTGCCAAGAAACTGCGTTTCACAGGCCTTGGTAAGAGATGTTCCCGGTAGGCTGTGAGAGCACTGTGGAGAGCCAGTTGCTTTAGCTTCCCACAGAGCTGGAAGCAAGATGCTTTGGGGCCTCTCTCTCCCTTTGGACACAAGGCAGCCGTTTGCGCCTGGCAGCTCTAGGCCAATGGAGCACACCCACAGCAGAAGTTCTACTTCAGGCAGATCAGTCCTGCCCAGAAACTGCGTTTAACAGCCCTTGGTAAGAGATGTTCACGGTAGGCTGTGAGAGCACTGGGCAGAACCAGTTGTTTTTTAGCTTCCCAAAGTGCTGGAGGCAAGATGCTTTGGGGCCTCTCTCACCCTTTGGAAACAAGGCAGCCCTTAGGTCCTGGTAGCTCTAGGCCTATGTAGCACAACCAGAACAGAAGTTCTACTTCAGCCAGGTCAGGCCTGCCAAGAAACTGCGTTTCACAGGCCTTTCAAAGAGATGTTCTCTTAGGCTGTAAGAGCACTGGGCAGAGCCAGCTGTTTCTTAGCTTCCCGAAGAGCTGGGAGCAAGATGCTTTGGGTCCACTCTCCGTCTTTGGAAACAAGGCAGCCCTTTGGGCCTGGCAGCTCTAGGGCAATGGAGCACACCCAGAGCAGAAGTTCTACTTCAGCCAGATCAGGCCTGCCAGGAAACTGCGTTTCACAGGCCTTGGTAAGAGATGTTCCCGGTAGGCTGTAAGAGCACTGGGCAGAGCCAGTTGTTTCTTACCTTCCTGAAAAGCTGGAAGCAAGACTCTTGGGACCCCTCTGCCCGTTTGGGAACAAGGCAGCCTTTTGGGTCGGGAAGCTCTAGGCCAATGGAGCACACGCAGAGCAGGAGTTCTACTTCAGCCTGATCAGGCCTGCAAAGAAACAGCGTTTGACAGGCCTTGGTAAGAGATGTTCCCGGTAGGTGTAAGAGCACTGGGCAGAGCCAGTTGTTTCTTAGCTTCGCAAAGACCGGGAAGCAAGATGCTTTGGGCCTCTCTGCCCCTTGGAAACAGGGCAGCACTTTGGGCCTGGCAGCCCTAGGGCAATGGAGCACACCCAGAGCCGGAGTTCTACTTCAGCCAGATGAGGCCTGCCAAGAAACTGCGTTTCACAGGCCTTTCAAAGACATGTTCCCGGTAGGCTGTAAGAGCACGGGGCAGAGCGAGTTGGTTCTTAGCTTCCCAGAGAGCTGGAAGCAAGATGCTTTGGGGCCTCTCTGCCCCTTTGGAAACAAGGCAGCACCTTGGGCCTGGCAGCTCTAGGGCAATGGAGCACACCCAGAGCAGAAGTTCTACTTCAGCCAAATCAGGCCTGCCAGGAAACGGCGTTTCACAGGCCTTGGTAAGAGATGTTCCCGGTAGGCTGTAAGAGCACTGGGCAACGCCAGATGTTTCTTAGCTTCCCGAAGAGCTGGAAGCAAGATGCTTTGGGGCCACTCTCTCACTTTGGAATCAAGGCAGCCCTTTGGGGCAGGTAGCTCTAGGCCAGTGGAGCACACCCAGAGCAGAAGTTATACTTCGGCCAGTTCAACCACCAACAAAGTGCGTTTCACAGGCCTTGGTAAGAGATTTTCTCTCAGGCTGTAAGAGCACTGGGCAGAGCCAGTTGTTTCTTAGCTTCCCGAAGAGCTGGAAGCAAGATGCTTTGGGGGCTCCCTGCCCCTTTGCCAACAAGGCCGACCTTTGGGCCTTTCAGCTCTAGGCCAATGGAGCACACCCAGAGCAGAAGTTCTACCTCAGCCAGATAAGGCCTGCCAAGAAACTGCGTTTCAAAGGCTTTGGTAAGAGATGTTGCCGGTACTCTGTCAGAGCTCTGGGCAGAGACAGTTGTTTCTTAGCTTCCCAATGAGCTGGAAGCAAGATGCTTTGGGGCCTCTCTGCCCCTTTGCAAACAAGGCATCCCTTTGGGCCTTTCAGCTCTAGGCCAATGGAGCACAGCCAGAGCAGAAGTCCTACTTCAGCCAGATCAGGCTTGCCAAGGAACTGCGTTTCAGAGGCCTTTGTATGTGACGTTCCCGGTAGGCTGTGAGAGCACGGTGCAGAGCCAGTTGTTTCCTTGTTTCCCAAACAGCTGGAAGCAAGACGCTTTGGGGCCTCTCTGCCCCTTTGGAAACAAGGCAGCACGTTGGGTCTGGCAGCTCTAGGGCAATGGAGCACAACCAGAGCAGAAGTTCTACTTCTTCCAGATCAGGCCTGCCTAGAAAGTGCGTTTCACAGGCCTTGATAAGAGATGTTCTCTTAGGCTATAAGAGCACTGGGCACAGCCAGTTGTTTCTTAGCTTCCCAAGAGGTGGAAGCAAGATGCTTTGGGGCCTCTCTCCCCCTTTGGAAACAAGGCAGCCCTTTGGGCCTTTCAGCTCTAGGGCAATGGAGCACACCCAGAGCAGAAGTTCTACCTCAGCCAGATCAGGCCTGCCAAGAAACTGCTTTTCACAGGCCTTCGTAAGAGGTGTTCCCGGAAGGCTGTAAGAGTACCTGGCAGAGCGAGTTGTTTCTTAGCTTCAAAAACAGCTGGAAGCAACATGATTTGGGGCCTCTCTCCCCCTTTGGAAACAAAGCAGCCTTTGTGCCTGGCAGCTCTAGGCCAAAGTAGCACACCCAGAGCACAAGTTCTACCTCAGCCAGATAAGGCCTGTCAAGAAGCTGCGTTTCACAGGCCTTTGTATGTGACGTTCCCGGTTGGCTTTGAGAGCACTGTGCAGAGCCAGTTGTTTTAGCTTCCCAGAGAGCAGGAAGCAAGATGCTTTGGGGCCTCTCTCACACTTTGGAAATAAAGGCAGCCCTTTGGGCCTGGCAGCCCTAGGCCAATGGAGTACACCCAGAGCAGAAGTTCTACCTCAGCCAGATCAGGCCTTCCAAGAAACTGCGTCTCACAGGCCTTTCTCTGTCACGTTGCCGGTAGGCTGTGAGAGCACTGTGCAGAGCCAGTTGTTTCTTAGCTTCCCAAAGATTTGGAAGCAAGATACTTTGGGGACTCTCAGCCCCTTTGGAAACAAGGCGGCCCTTTGGGCCTGGCAGCTCTAGGCCAAAGTAGCACGCCCAGAGCAGGAGTTCTACTTCAGCCAGATCAGGCCTGCCAAGAAACTGCGTTTCACAGGCCTTGGTAAGAGATGTTCCCGGTAGGCTGTGAGAGCACTGTGGAGAGCCAGTTGCTTTAGCTTCCCACAGAGCTGGAAGCAAGATGCTTTGGGGCCTCTCTCTCCCTTTGGACACAAGGCAGCCATTTGCGCCTGGCAGCTCTAGGCCAATGGAGCACACCCACAGCAGAAGTTCTACTTCAGGCAGATCAGTCCTGCCCAGAAACTGCGTTTCACAGCCCTTGGTAAGAGATGTTCACGGTAGGCTGTGAGAGCACTGGGCAGAACCAGTTGTTTTTTAGCTTCCCAAAGTGCTGGAGGCAAGATGCTTTGGGGCCTCTCTCACCCTTTGGAAACAAGGCAGCCCTTAGGTCCTGGTAGCTCTAGGCCTATGTAGCACAACCAGAACAGAAGTTCTACTTCAGCCAGGTCAGGCCTGCCAAGAAACTGCGTTTCACAGGCCTTTCAAAGAGATGTTCTCTTAGGCTGTAAGAGCACTGGGCAGAGCCAGCTGTTTCTTAGCTTCCCGAAGAGCTGGGAGCAAGATGCTTTGGGTCCACTCTCCGTCTTTGGAAACAAGGCAGCCCTTTGGGCCTGGCAGCTCTAGGGCAATGGAGCACACCCAGAGCAGAAGTTCTACTTCAGCCAGATCAGGCCTGCCAGGAAACTGCGTTTCACAGGCCTTGGTAAGAGATGTTCCCGGTAGGCTGTGAGAGCACTGGGCAGAGCCAGTTGTTTCTTACCTTCCTGAAAAGCTGGAAGCAAGACGCTTGGGACCCCTCTGCCCGTTTGGGAACAAGGCAGCCTTTTGGGTCGGGAAGCTCTAGGCCAATGGAGCAGACGCAGAGCAGGAGTTCTACTTCAGCCTGATCAGGCCTGCAAAGAAACAGCGTTTGACAGGCCTTGGTAAGAGATGTTCCCGGTAGGTGTAAGAGCACGGGGCAGAGCGAGTTGGTTCTTAGCTTCCCAGAGAGCTGGAAGCAAGATGCTTTGGGGCCTCTCTGCCCCTTTGGAAACAAGGCAGCACCTTGGGCCTGGCAGCTCTAGGGCAATGGAGCACACCCAGAGCAGAAGTTCTACTTCAGCCAAATCAGGCCTGCCAGGAAACGGCGTTTCACAGGCCTTGGTAAGAGATGTTCCCGGTAGGCTGTAAGAGCACTGGGCAACGCCAGATGTTTCTTAGCTTCCCGAAGAGCTGGAAGCAAGATGCTTTGGTGCCACTCTCTCACTTTGGAATCAAGGCAGCCCTTAGGGGCAGGTAGCTCTAGGCCAGTGGAGCACACCCAGAGCAGAAGTTCTACTTCGGCCAGTACAGGCCACCAACAAACTGCGTTTCACAGGCCTTGGTAAGAGATGTTCCCGGTAGGCTGTAAGAGCACTGGGCAACGCCAGATGTTTCTTAGCTTCCCGAAGAGCTGGAAGCAAGATGCTTTGGGGCCTCTCATCCCCTTTGCAAGCAAGGCGGCCCTTTGGGCCAGGCAGCTCTAGGCCAATGGAGCACACCCAGAGCAGAAGTTCTACTTCAGCTAGATCAGGCCACCAACAAAGTGCGTTTCACAAGCCTTGTTAAGAGATTTTCTCTCAGGCTGTAAGAGCACTGGGCAGAGCCAGTTGTTTCTTAGCTTCCCAAAGAGCTGGAAGCAAGATGCTTTGGGGGCTCCCTGCCCCTTTGCCAACAAGGCCGACCTTTGTGCCTTTCAGCTCTAGGCCAATGGAGCACACCCAGAGCAGAAGTTCTACCTCAGCCAGATAAGGCCTGCCATGAAACTGCGTTTCAAAGGCTTTGGTAAGAGATGTTGCCGGTACTCTGTCAGAGCTCTGGGCAGAGACAGTTGTTTCTTAGCTTCCCAATGAGCTGGAAGCAAGATGCTTTGGGGCATCTCTGCCCCTTTGCAAACAAGGCATCCCTTTGGGCCTTTCAGCTCTAGGCCAATGGAGCACAGCCAGAGCAGAAGTCCTACTTCAGCCAGATCAGGCTTGCCAAGGAACTGCGTTTCAGAGGCCTTTGTATGTGACGTTCCCGGTAGGCTGTGAGAGCACGGTGCAGAGCCAGTTGTTTCCTTGTTTCCCAAACAGCTGGAAGCAAGACGCTTTGGGGCCTCTCTGCCCCTTTGGAAACAAGGCAGCACGTTGGGTCTGGCAGCTCTAGGGCAATGGAGCACAACCAGAGCAGAAGTTCTACTTCTTCCAGATCAGGCCTGCCTAGAAAGTGCGTTTCACAGGCCTTGATAAGAGATGTTCTCTTAGGCTATAAGAGCACTGGGCACAGCCAGTTGTTTCTTAGCTTCCCAAGAGGTGGAAGCAAGATGCTTTGGGGCCTCTCTCCCCCTTTGGAAACAAGGCAGCCCTTTGGGCCTTTCAGCTCTAGGGCAATGGAGCACACCCAGAGCAGAAGTTCTACCTCAGCCAGATCAGGCCTGCCAAGAAACTGCTTTTCACAGGCCTTCGTAAGAGGTGTTCCCGGAAGGCTGTAAGAGTACCTGGCAGAGCGAGTTGTTTCTTAGCTTCAAAAACAGCTGGAAGCAACATGATTTGGGGCCTCTCTCCCCCTTTGGAAACAAAGCAGCCTTTGTGCCTGGCAGCTCTAGGCCAAAGTAGCACACCCAGAGCACAAGTTCTACCTCAGCCAGATAAGGCCTGTCAAGAAGCTGCGTTTCACAGGCCTTTGTATGTGACGTTCCCGGTTGGCTTTGAGAGCACTGTGCAGAGCCAGTTGTTTTAGCTTCCCAGAGAGCAGGAAGCAAGATGCTTTGGGGCCTCTCTCACACTTTGGAAATAAAGGCAGCCCTTTGGGCCTGGCAGCCCTAGGCCAATGGAGTACACCCAGAGCAGAAGTTCTACCTCAGCCAGATCAGGCCTTCCAAGAAACTGCGTCTCACAGGCCTTTCTCTGTCACGTTGCCGGTAGGCTGTGAGAGCACTGTGCAGAGCCAGTTGTTTCTTAGCTTCCCAAAGATTTGGAAGCAAGATACTTTGGGGACTCTCAGCCCCTTTGGAAACAAGGCGGCCCTTTGGGCCTGGCAGCTCTAGGCCAAAGTAGCACGCCCAGAGCAGGAGTTCTACTTCAGCCAGATCAGGCCTGCCAAGAAACTGCGTTTCACAGGCCTTGGTAAGAGATGTTCCCGGTAGGCTGTGAGAGCACTGTGGAGAGCCAGTTGCTTTAGCTTCCCACAGAGCTGGAAGCAAGATGCTTTGGGGCCTCTCTCTCCCTTTGGACACAAGGCAGCCGTTTGCGCCTGGCAGCTCTAGGCCAATGGAGCACACCCACAGCAGAAGTTCTACTTCAGGCAGATCAGTCCTGCCCAGAAACTGCGTTTCACAGCCCTTGGTAAGAGATGTTCACGGTAGGCTGTGAGAGCACTGGGCAGAACCAGTTGTTTTTTAGCTTCCCAAAGTGCTGGAGGCAAGATGCTTTGGGGCCTCTCTCACCCTTTGGAAACAAGGCAGCCCTTAGGTCCTGGTAGCTCTAGGCCTATGTAGCACAACCAGAACAGAAGTTCTACTTCAGCCAGGTCAGGCCTGCCAAGAAACTGCGTTTCACAGGCCTTTCAAAGAGATGTTCTCTTAGGCTGTAAGAGCACTGGGCAGAGCCAGCTGTTTCTTAGCTTCCCGAAGAGCTGGGAGCAAGATGCTTTGGGTCCACTCTCCGTCTTTGGAAACAAGGCAGCCCTTTGGGCCTCGCAGCTCTAGGGCAATGGAGCACACCCAGAGCAGAAGTTCTACTTCAGCCAGATCAGGCCTGCCAGGAAACTGCGTTTCACAGGCCTTGGTAAGAGATGTTCCCGGTAGGCTGTAAGAGCACTGGGCAGAGCCAGTTGTTTCTTACCTTCCTGAAAAGCTGGAAGCAAGACTCTTGGGACCCCTCTGCCCGTTTGGGAACAAGGCAGCCTTTTGGGTCGGGAAGCTCTAGGCCAATGGAGCACACGCAGAGCAGGATTTCTACTTCAGCCTGATCAGGCCTGCAAAGAAACAGCGTTTGACAGGCCTTGGTAAGAGATGTTCCCGGTAGGTGTAAGAGCACTGGGCAGAGCCAGTTGTTTCTTAGCTTTGCAAAGACCGGGAAGCAAGATGCTTTGGGCCTCACTGCCCCTTGGAAACAGGGCAGCACTTTGGGCCTGGCAGCCCTAGGGCAATGGAGCACACCCAGAGCCGGAGTTCTACTTCAGCCAGATGAGGCTTGCCAAGAAACTGCGTTTCACAGGCCTTTCAAAGACATGTTCCCGGTAGGCTGTAAGAGCACGGGGCAGAGCGAGTTGGTTCTTAGCTTTCCAGAGAGCTGGAAGCAAGATGCTTTGGGGCCTCTCTGCCCCTTTGGAAACAAGGCAGCACCTTGGGCCTGGCAGCTCTGGGGCAATGGAGCACACCCAGAGCAGAAGTTCTACTTCAGCCAAATCAGGCCTGCCAGGAAACGGCGTTTCACAGGCCTTGGTAAGAGATGTTCCCGGTAGGCTGTAAGAGCACTGGGCAACGCCAGATGTTTCTTAGCTTCCCGAAGAGCTGGAAGCAAGATGCTTTGGTGCCACTCTCTCACTTTGGAATCAAGGCAGCCCTTTGGGGCAGGTAGCTCTAGGCCAGTGGAGCACACCCAGAGCAGAAGTTCTACTTCGGCCAGTTCAGGCCACCAACAAACTGCGTTTCACAGGCCTTGGTAAGAGATGTTCCCGGTAGGCTGTAAGAGCACTGGGCAACGCCAGATGTTTCTTAGCTTCCCGAAGAGCTGGAAGCAAGATGCTTTGGGGCCTCTCATCCCCTTTGCAAGCAAGGCGGCCCTTTGGGCCAGGTAGCTCTAGGCCAATGGAGCACACCCAGAGCAGAAGTTCTACTTCAGCTAGATCAGGCCACCAACAAAGTGCGTTTCACAGGCTTTGGTAAGAGATTTTCTCTCAGGCTGTAAGAGCACTGGGCAGAGCCAGTTGTTTCTTAGCTTCCCAAGAGCTGGAAGCAAGATGCTTTGGGGGCTCCCTGCCCCTTTGCCAACAAGGCCGACCTTTGGGCCTTTCAGCTCTAGGCCAATGGAGCACACCGAGAGCAGAAGTTCTACCTCAGCCAGATAAGGCCTGCCAAGAAACTGCGTTTCAAAGTCTTTGGTAAGAGATGTTGCCGGTACTCTGTCAGAGCACTGGGCAGAGACAGTTGTTTCTTAGCTTCCCAAAGAGCTGGAAGCAAGATGCTTTGGGGCCTCTCTGCCCCTTTGCAAACAAGGCATCCCTTTGGGCCTTTCAGCTCTAGGCCAATGGAGCACAGCCAGAGCAGAAGTCCTACTTCAGCCAGATCAGGCCTGCCAAGGAACTGCGTTTCAGAGGCCTTTGTATGTGACGTTCCCGGTAGGCTGTGAGAGCACGGTGCAGAGCCAGTTGTTTCCTTGTTTCCCAAACAGCTGGAAGCAAGACGCTTAGGGGCCTCTCTGCCCCTTTGGAAACAAGGCAGCACGTTGGGTCTGTCAGCTCTAGGGCAATGGAGCACAACCAGAGCAGAAGTTCTACTTCTTCCAGATCAGGCCTGCCTAGAAAGTGCGTTTCACAGGCCTTGATAAGAGATGTTCTCTTAGGCTATAAGAGCACTGGGCACAGCCAGTTGTTTCTTAGCTTCCCAATGAGCTGGAAGCAAGATGCTTTGGGGCCTCTCTGCCCCTTTGCAAACAAGGCATCCCTTTGGGCCTTTCAGCTCTAGGGCAATGGAGCACACCCAGAGCAGAAGTTCTACCTCAGCCAGATCAGGCCTGCCAAGAAACTGCTTTTCACAGGCCTTCGTAAGAGGTGTTCCCGGAAGGCTGTAAGAGTACCTGGCAGAGCGAGTTGTTTCTTAGCTTCAAAAACAGCTGGAAGCAACATGATTTGGGGCCTCTCTCCCCCTTTGGAAACAAAGCAGCCTTTGTGCCTGGCAGCTCTAGGCCAAAGTAGCACACCCAGAGCACAAGTTCTACCTCAGCCAGATAAGGCCTGTCAAGAAGCTGCGTTTCACAGGCCTTTGTATGTGACGTTCCCGGTTGGCTTTGAGAGCACTGTGCAGAGCCAGTTGTTTTAGCTTCCCAGAGAGCAGGAAGCAAGATGCTTTGGGGCCTCTCTCACACTTTGGAAATAAAGGCAGCCCTTTGGGCCTGGCAGCCCTAGGCCAATGGAGTACACCCAGAGCAGAAGTTCTACCTCAGCCAGATCAGGCCTTCCAAGAAACTGCGTCTCACAGGCCTGTCTCTGTCACGTTGCCGGTAGGCTGTGAGAGCACTGTGCAGAGCCAGTTGTTTCTTAGCTTCCCAAAGATTTGGAAGCAAGATACTTTGGGGACTCTCAGCCCCTTTGGAAACAAGGCGGCCCTTTGGGCCTGGCAGCTCTAGGCCAAAGTAGCACGCCCAGAGCAGGAGTTCTACTTCAGCCAGATCAGGCCTGCCAAGAAACTGCGTTTCACAGGCCTTGGTAAGAGATGTTCCCGGTAGGCTGTGAGAGCACTGTGGAGAGCCAGTTGCTTTAGCTTCCCACAGAGCTGGAAGCAAGATGCTTTGGGGCCTCTCTCTCCCTTTGGACACAAGGCAGCCGTTTGCGCCTGGCAGCTCTAGGCCAATGGAGCACACCCACAGCAGAAGTTCTACTTCAGGCAGATCAGTCCTGCCCAGAAACTGCGTTTCACAGCCCTTGGTAAGAGATGTTCACGGTAGGCTGTGAGAGCACTGGGCAGAACCAGTTGTTTTTTAGCTTCCCAAAGTGCTGGAGGCAAGATGCTTTGGGGCCTCTCTCACCCTTTGGAAACAAGGCAGCCCTTAGGTCCTGGTAGCTCTAGGCCTATGTAGCACAACCAGAACAGAAGTTCTACTTCAGCCAGGTCAGGCCTGCCAAGAAACTGCGTTTCACAGGCCTTTCAAAGAGATGTTCTCTTAGGCTGTAAGAGCACTGGGCAGAGCCAGCTGTTTCTTAGCTTCCCGAAGAGCTGGGAGCAAGATGCTTTGGGTCCACTCTCCGTCTTTGGAAACAAGGCAGCCCTTTGGGCCTGGCAGCTCTAGGGCAATGGAGCACACCCAGAGCAGAAGTTCTACTTCAGCCAGATCAGGCCTGCCAGGAAACTGCGTTTCACAGGCCTTGGTAAGAGATGTTCCCGGTAGGCTGTAAGAGCACTGGGCAGAGCCAGTTGTTTCTTACCTTCCTGAAAAGCTGGAAGCAAGACGCTTGGGACCCCTCTGCCCGTTTGGGAACAAGGCAGCCTTTTGGGTCGGGAAGCTCTAGGACAATGGAGCACACGCAGAGCAGGAGTTCTACTTCAGCCTGATCAGGCCTGCAAAGAAACAGCGTTTGACAGGCCTTGGTAAGAGATGTTCCCGGTAGGTGTAAGAGCACTGGGCAGAGCCAGTTGTTTCTTAGCTTCGCAAAGACCGGGAAGCAAGATGCTTTGGGCCTCTCTGCCCCTTGGAAACAGGGCAGCACTTTGGGCCTGGCAGCCCTAGGGCAATGGAGCACACCCAGAGCCGGAGTTCTACTTCAGCCAGATGAGGCCTGCCTAGAAAGTGCGTTTCACAGGCCTTTCAAAGTCATGTTCCCGGTAGGCTGTAAGAGCACGGGGCAGAGCGAGTTGGTTCTTAGCTTCCCAGAGAGCTGGAAGCAAGATGCTTTGGGGCCTCTCTGCCCCTTTGGAAACAAGGCAGCACCTTGGGCCTGGCAGCTCTAGGGCAATGGAGCACACCCAGAGCAGAAGTTCTACTTCAGCCAAATCAGGCCTGCCAGGAAACGGCGTTTCACAGGCCTTGGTAAGAGATGTTCCCGGTAGGCTGTAAGAGCACTGGGCAACGCCAGATGTTTCTTAGCTTCCCGAAGAGCTGGAAGCAAGATGCTTTGGTGCCACTCTCTCACTTTGGAATCAAGGCAGCCCTTTGGGGCAGGTAGCTCTAGGCCAGTGGAGCACACCCAGAGCAGAAGTTCTACTTCGGCCAGTTCAGGCCACCAACAAACTGCGTTTCACAGGCCTTGGTAAGAGATGTTCCCGGTAGGCTGTAAGAGCACTGGGCAACGCCAGATGTTTCTTAGCTTCCCGAAGAGCTGGAAGCAAGATGCTTTGGGGCCTCTCATCCCCTTTGCAAGCAAGGCGGCCCTTTGGGCCAGGCAGCTCTAGGCCAATGGAGCACACCCAGAGCAGAAGTTCTACTTCAGCTAGATCAGGCCACCAACAAAGTGCGTTTCACAGGCCTTGGTAAGAGATTTTCTCTCAGGCTGTAAGAGCACTGGGCAGAGCCAGTTGTTTCTTAGCTTCCCAAAGAGCTGGAAGCAAGATGCTTTGGGGGCTCCCTGCCCCTTTGCCAACAAGGCCGACCTTTGGGCCTTTCAGCTCTAGGCCAATGGAGCACACCGAGAGCAGAAGTTCTACCTCAGCCAGATAAGGCCTGCCAAGAAACTGCGTTTCAAAGGCTTTGGTAAGAGATGTTGCCGGTACTCTGTCAGAGCACTGGGCAGAGACAGTTGTTTCTTAGCTTCCCAAAGAGCTGGAAGCAAGATGCTTTGGGGCCTCTCTGCCCCTTTGCAAACAAGGCATCCCTTTGGGCCTTTCAGCTCTAGGCCAATGGAGCACAGCCAGAGCAGAAGTCCTACTTCAGCCAGATCAGGCCTGCCAAGGAACTGCGTTTCAGAGGCCTTTGTATGTGACGTTCCCGGTAGGCTGTGAGAGCACGGTGCAGAGCCAGTTGTTTCCTTGTTTCCCAAACAGCTGGAAGCAAGACGCTTTGGGGCCTCTCTGCCCCTTTGGAAACAAGGCAGCACGTTGGGTCTGTCAGCTCTAGGGCAATGGAGCACAACCAGAGCAGAAGTTCTACTTCTTCCAGATCAGGCCTGCCTAGAAAGTGCGTTTCACAGGCCTTGATAAGAGATGTTCTCTTAGGCTATAAGAGCACTGGGCACAGCCAGTTGTTTCTTAGCTTCCCAATGAGCTGGAAGCAAGATGCTTTGGGGCCTCTCTCCCCCTTTGGAAACAAGGCATCCCTTTGGGCCTTTCAGCTCTAGGGCAATGGAGCACACCCAGAGCAGAAGTTCTACCTCAGCCAGATCAGGCCTGCCAAGAAACTGCTTTTCACAGGCCTTCGTAAGAGGTGTTCCCGGAAGGCTGTAAGAGTACCTGGCAGAGCGAGTTGTTTCTTAGCTTCAAAAACAGCTGGAAGCAACATGATTTGGGGCCTCTCTCCCCCTTTGGAAACAAAGCAGCCTTTGTGCCTGGCAGCTCTAGGCCAAAGTAGCACACCCAGAGCACAAGTTCTACCTCAGCCAGATAAGGCCTGTCAAGAAGCTGCGTTTCACAGGCCTTTGTATGTGACGTTCCCGGTTGGCTTTGAGAGCACTGTGCAGAGCCAGTTGTTTTAGCTTCCCAGAGAGCAGGAAGCAAGATGCTTTGGGGCCTCTCTCACACTTTGGAAATAAAGGCAGCCCTTTGGGCCTGGCAGCCCTAGGCCAATGGAGTACACCCAGAGCAGAAGTTCTACCTCAGCCAGATCAGGCCTTCCAAGAAACTGCGTCTCACAGGCCTGTCTCTGTCACGTTGCCGGTAGGCTGTGAGAGCACTGTGCAGAGCCAGTTGTTTCTTAGCTTCCCAAAGATTTGGAAGCAAGATACTTTGGGGACTCTCAGCCCCTTTGGAAACAAGGCGGCCCTTTGGGCCTGGCAGCTCTAGGCCAAAGTAGCACGCCCAGAGCAGGAGTTCTACTTCAGCCAGATCAGGCCTGCCAAGAAACTGCGTTTCACAGGCCTTGGTAAGAGATGTTCCCGGTAGGCTGTGAGAGCACTGTGGAGAGCCAGTTGCTTTAGCTTCCCACAGAGCTGGAAGCAAGATGCTTTGGGGCCTCTCTCTCCCTTTGGACACAAGGCAGCCGTTTGCGCCTGGCAGCTCTAGGCCAATGGAGCACACCCACAGCAGAAGTTCTACTTCAGGCAGATCAGTCCTGCCCAGAAACTGCGTTTCACAGCCCTTGGTAAGAGATGTTCACGGTAGGCTGTGAGAGCACTGGGCAGAACCAGTTGTTTTTTAGCTTCCCAAAGTGCTGGAGGCAAGATGCTTTGGGGCCTCTCTCACCCTTTGGAAACAAGGCAGCCCTTAGGTCCTGGTAGCTCTAGGCCTATGTAGCACAACCAGAACAGAAGTTCTACTTCAGCCAGGTCAGGCCTGCCAAGAAACTGCGTTTCACAGGCCTTTCAAAGAGATGTTCTCTTAGGCTGTAAGAGCACTGGGCAGAGCCAGCTGTTTCTTAGCTTCCCGAAGAGCTGGGAGCAAGATGCTTTGGGTCCACTCTCCGTCTTTGGAAACAAGGCAGCCCTTTGGGCCTGGCAGCTCTAGGGCAATGGAGCACACCCAGAGCAGAAGTTCTACTTCAGCCAGATCAGGCCTGCCAGGAAACTGCGTTTCACAGGCCTTGGTAAGAGATGTTCCCGGTAGGCTGTAAGAGCACTGGGCAGAGCCAGTTGTTTCTTACCTTCCTGAAAAGCTGGAAGCAAGACGCTTGGGACCCCTCTGCCCGTTTGGGAACAAGGCAGCCTTTTGGGTCGGGAAGCTCTAGGCCAATGGAGCACACGCAGAGCAGGAGTTCTACTTCAGCCTGATCAGGCCTGCAAAGAAACAGCGTTTGACAGGCCTTGGTAAGAGATGTTCCCGGTAGGTGTAAGAGCACTGGGCAGAGCCAGTTGTTTCTTAGCTTCGCAAAGACCGGGAAGCAAGATGCTTTGGGCCTCTCTGCCCCTTGGAAACAGGGCAGCACTTTGGGCCTGGCAGCCCTAGGGCAATGGAGCACACCCAGAGCCGGAGTTCTACTTCAGCCAGATGAGGCCTGCCTAGAAAGTGCGTTTCACAGGCCTTTCAAAGTCATGTTCCCGGTAGGCTGTAAGAGCACGGGGCAGAGCGAGTTGGTTCTTAGCTTCCCAAAGAGCTGGAAGCAAGATGCTTTGGGGCCTCTCTGCCCCTTTGGAAACAAGGCAGCACCTTGGGCCTGGCAGCTCTAGGGCAATGGAGCACACCCAGAGCAGAAGTTCTACTTCAGCCAAATCAGGCCTGCCAGGAAACGGCGTTTCACAGGCCTTGGTAAGAGATGTTCCCGGTAGGCTGTAAGAGCACTGGGCAACGCCAGATGTTTCTTAGCTTCCCGAAGAGCTGGAAGCAAGATGCTTTGGTGCCACTCTCTCACTTTGGAATCAAGGCAGCCCTTTGGGGCAGGTAGCTCTAGGCCAGTGGAGCACACCCAGAGCAGAAGTTCTACTTCGGCCAGTTCAGGCCACCAACAAACTGCGTTTCACAGGCCTTGGTAAGAGATGTTCCCGGTAGGCTGTAAGAGCACTGGGCAACGCCAGATGTTTCTTAGCTTCCCGAAGAGCTGGAAGCAAGATGCTTTGGGGCCTCTCATCCCCTTTGCAAGCAAGGCGGCCCTTTGGGCCAGGCAGCTCTAGGCCAATGGAGCACACCCAGAGCAGAAGTTCTACTTCAGCTAGATCAGGCCACCAACAAAGTGCGTTTCACAGGCCTTGGTAAGAGATTTTCTCTCAGGCTGTAAGAGCACTGGGCAGAGCCAGTTGTTTCTTAGCTTCCCAAAGAGCTGGAAGCAAGATGCTTTGGGGGCTCCCTGCCCCTTTGCCAACAAGGCCGACCTTTGGGCCTTTCAGCTCTAGGCCAATGGAGCACACCGAGAGCAGAAGTTCTACCTCAGCCAGATAAGGCCTGCCAAGAAACTGCGTTTCAAAGGCTTTGGTAAGAGATGTTGCCGGTACTCTGTCAGAGCACTGGGCAGAGACAGTTGTTTCTTAGCTTCCCAAAGAGCTGGAAGCAAGATGCTTTGGGGCCTCTCTGCCCCTTTGCAAACAAGGCATCCCTTTGGGCCTTTCAGCTCTAGGCCAATGGAGCACAGCCAGAGCAGAAGTCCTACTTCAGCCAGATCAGGCCTGCCAAGGAACTGCGTTTCAGAGGCCTTTGTATGTGACGTTCCCGGTAGGCTGTGAGAGCACGGTGCAGAGCCAGTTGTTTCCTTGTTTCCCAAACAGCTGGAAGCAAGACGCTTAGGGGCCTCTCTGCCCCTTTGGAAACAAGGCAGCACGTTGGGTCTGTCAGCTCTAGGGCAATGGAGCACAACCAGAGCAGAAGTTCTACTTCTTCCAGATCAGGCCTGCCTAGAAAGTGCGTTTCACAGGCCTTGATAAGAGATGTTCTCTTAGGCTATAAGAGCACTGGGCACAGCCAGTTGTTTCTTAGCTTCCCAATGAGCTGGAAGCAAGATGCTTTGGGGCCTCTCTGCCCCTTTGCAAACAAGGCATCCCTTTGGGCCTTTCAGCTCTAGGGCAATGGAGCACACCCAGAGCAGAAGTTCTACCTCAGCCAGATCAGGCCTGCCAAGAAACTGCTTTTCACAGGCCTTCGTAAGAGGTGTTCCCGGAAGGCTGTAAGAGTACCTGGCAGAGCGAGTTGTTTCTTAGCTTCAAAAACAGCTGGAAGCAACATGATTTGGGGCCTCTCTCCCCCTTTGGAAACAAAGCAGCCTTTGTGCCTGGCAGCTCTAGGCCAAAGTAGCACACCCAGAGCACAAGTTCTACCTCAGCCAGATAAGGCCTGTCAAGAAGCTGCGTTTCACAGGCCTTTGTATGTGACGTTCCCGGTTGGCTTTGAGAGCACTGTGCAGAGCCAGTTGTTTTAGCTTCCCAGAGAGCAGGAAGCAAGATGCTTTGGGGCCTCTCTCACACTTTGGAAATAAAGGCAGCCCTTTGGGCCTGGCAGCCCTAGGCCAATGGAGTACACCCAGAGCAGAAGTTCTACCTCAGCCAGATCAGGCCTTCCAAGAAACTGCGTCTCACAGGCCTGTCTCTGTCACGTTGCCGGTAGGCTGTGAGAGCACTGTGCAGAGCCAGTTGTTTCTTAGCTTCCCAAAGATTTGGAAGCAAGATACTTTGGGGACTCTCAGCCCCTTTGGAAACAAGGCGGCCCTTTGGGCCTGGCAGCTCTAGGCCAAAGTAGCACGCCCAGAGCAGGAGTTCTACTTCAGCCAGATCAGGCCTGCCAAGAAACTGCGTTTCACAGGCCTTGGTAAGAGATGTTCCCGGTAGGCTGTGAGAGCACTGTGGAGAGCCAGTTGCTTTAGCTTCCCACAGAGCTGGAAGCAAGATGCTTTGGGGCCTCTCTCTCCCTTTGGACACAAGGCAGCCGTTTGCGCCTGGCAGCTCTAGGCCAATGGAGCACACCCACAGCAGAAGTTCTACTTCAGGCAGATCAGTCCTGCCCAGAAACTGCGTTTCACAGCCCTTGGTAAGAGATGTTCACGGTAGGCTGTGAGAGCACTGGGCAGAACCAGTTGTTTTTTAGCTTCCCAAAGTGCTGGAGGCAAGATGCTTTGGGGCCTCTCTCACCCTTTGGAAACAAGGCAGCCCTTAGGTCCTGGTAGCTCTAGGCCTATGTAGCACAACCAGAACAGAAGTTCTACTTCAGCCAGGTCAGGCCTGCCAAGAAACTGCGTTTCACAGGCCTTTCAAAGAGATGTTCTCTTAGGCTGTAAGAGCACTGGGCAGAGCCAGCTGTTTCTTAGCTTCCCGAAGAGCTGGGAGCAAGATGCTTTGGGTCCACTCTCCGTCTTTGGAAACAAGGCAGCCCTTTGGGCCTGGCAGCTCTAGGGCAATGGAGCACACCCAGAGCAGAAGTTCTACTTCAGCCAGATCAGGCCTGCCAGGAAACTGCGTTTCACAGGCCTTGGTAAGAGATGTTCCCGGTAGGCTGTAAGAGCACTGGGCAGAGCCAGTTGTTTCTTACCTTCCTGAAAAGCTGGAAGCAAGACGCTTGGGACCCCTCTGCCCGTTTGGGAACAAGGCAGCCTTTTGGGTCGGGAAGCTCTAGGACAATGGAGCACACGCAGAGCAGGAGTTCTACTTCAGCCTGATCAGGCCTGCAAAGAAACAGCGTTTGACAGGCCTTGGTAAGAGATGTTCCCGGTAGGTGTAAGAGCACTGGGCAGAGCCAGTTGTTTCTTAGCTTCGCAAAGACCGGGAAGCAAGATGCTTTGGGCCTCTCTGCCCCTTGGAAACAGGGCAGCACTTTGGGCCTGGCAGCCCTAGGGCAATGGAGCACACCCAGAGCCGGAGTTCTACTTCAGCCAGATGAGGCCTGCCTAGAAAGTGCGTTTCACAGGCCTTTCAAAGTCATGTTCCCGGTAGGCTGTAAGAGCACGGGGCAGAGCGAGTTGGTTCTTAGCTTCCCAAAGAGCTGGAAGCAAGATGCTTTGGGGCCTCTCTGCCCCTTTGGAAACAAGGCAGCACCTTGGGCCTGGCAGCTCTAGGGCAATGGAGCACACCCAGAGCAGAAGTTCTACTTCAGCCAAATCAGGCCTGCCAGGAAACGGCGTTTCACAGGCCTTGGTAAGAGATGTTCCCGGTAGGCTGTAAGAGCACTGGGCAACGCCAGATGTTTCTTAGCTTCCCGAAGAGCTGGAAGCAAGATGCTTTGGTGCCACTCTCTCACTTTGGAATCAAGGCAGCCCTTTGGGGCAGGTAGCTCTAGGCCAGTGGAGCACACCCAGAGCAGAAGTTCTACTTCGGCCAGTTCAGGCCACCAACAAACTGCGTTTCACAGGCCTTGGTAAGAGATGTTCCCGGTAGGCTGTAAGAGCACTGGGCAACGCCAGATGTTTCTTAGCTTCCCGAAGAGCTGGAAGCAAGATGCTTTGGGGCCTCTCATCCCCTTTGCAAGCAAGGCGGCCCTTTGGGCCAGGCAGCTCTAGGCCAATGGAGCACACCCAGAGCAGAAGTTCTACTTCAGCTAGATCAGGCCACCAACAAAGTGCGTTTCACAGGCCTTGGTAAGAGATTTTCTCTCAGGCTGTAAGAGCACTGGGCAGAGCCAGTTGTTTCTTAGCTTCCCAAAGAGCTGGAAGCAAGATGCTTTGGGGGCTCCCTGCCCCTTTGCCAACAAGGCCGACCTTTGGGCCTTTCAGCTCTAGGCCAATGGAGCACACCGAGAGCAGAAGTTCTACCTCAGCCAGATAAGGCCTGCCAAGAAACTGCGTTTCAAAGGCTTTGGTAAGAGATGTTGCCGGTACTCTGTCAGAGCACTGGGCAGAGACAGTTGTTTCTTAGCTTCCCAAAGAGCTGGAAGCAAGATGCTTTGGGGCCTCTCTGCCCCTTTGCAAACAAGGCATCCCTTTGGGCCTTTCAGCTCTAGGCCAATGGAGCACAGCCAGAGCAGAAGTCCTACTTCAGCCAGATCAGGCCTGCCAAGGAACTGCGTTTCAGAGGCCTTTGTATGTGACGTTCCCGGTCGGCTGTGAGAGCACGGTGCAGAGCCAGTTGTTTCCTTGTTTCCCAAACAGCTGGAAGCAAGACGCTTTGGGGCCTCTCTGCCCCTTTGGAAACAAGGCAGCACGTTGGGTCTGTCAGCTCTAGGGCAATGGAGCACAACCAGAGCAGAAGTTCTACTTCTTCCAGATCAGGCCTGCCTAGAAAGTGCGTTTCACAGGCCTTGATAAGAGATGTTCTCTTAGGCTATAAGAGCACTGGGCACAGCCAGTTGTTTCTTAGCTTCCCAATGATCTGGAAGCAAGATGCTTTGGGGCCTCTCTGCCCCTTTCCAAACAAGGCATCCCTTTGGGCCTTTCAGCTCTAGGGCAATGGAGCACACCCAGAGCAGAAGTTCTACCTCAGCCAGATCAGGCCTGCCAAGAAACTGCTTTTCACAGGCCTTCGTAAGAGGTGTTCCCGGAAGGCTGTAAGAGTACCTGGCAGAGCGAGTTGTTTCTTAGCTTCAAAAACAGCTGGAAGCAACATGATTTGGGGCCTCTCTCCCCCTTTGGAAACAAAGCAGCCTTTGTGCCTGGCAGGTCTAGGCCAAAGTAGCACACCCAGAGCACAAGTTCTACCTCAGCCAGATAAGGCCTGTCAAGAAGCTGCGTTTCACAGGCCTTTGTATGTGACGTTCCCGGTTGGCTTTGAGAGCACTGTGCAGAGCCAGTTGTTTTAGCTTCCCAGAGAGCAGGAAGCAAGATGCTTTGGGGCCTCTCTCACACTTTGGAAATAAAGGCAGCCCTTTGGGCCTGGCAGCCCTAGGCCAATGGAGTACACCCAGAGCAGAAGTTCTACCTCAGCCAGATCAGGCCTTCCAAGAAACTGCGTCTCACAGGCCTTTCTCTGTCACGTTGCCGGTAGGCTGTGAGAGCCCTGTGCAGAGCCAGTTGTTTCTTAGCTTCCCAAAGATTTGGAAGCAAGATACTTTGGGGACTCTCAGCCCCTTTGGAAACAGGGCGGCCCTTTGGGCCTGGCAGCTCTACGCCAAAGTAGCACGCCCAGAGCAGGAGTTCTACTTCAGCCAGATCAGGCCTGCCAAGAAACTGCATTTCACAGGCCTTGGGAAGAGATGTACCCGGTAGGCTGTGAGAGCACTGTGGAGAGCCAGTTGCTTTAGCTTCCCACAGAGCTGGAAGCAAGATGCTTTGGGGCCTCTCTCTCCCTTTGGACACAAGGCAGCCGTTTGCGCCTGGCAGCTCTAGGCCAATGGAGCACACCCACAGCAGAAGTTCTACTTCAGGCAGATCAGTCCTGCCCAGAAACTGCGTTTCACAGCCCTTGGTAAGAGATGTTCACGGTAGGCTGTGAGAGCACTGGGCAGAGCCAGTTGTTTTTTAGCTTCCCAAAGTGCTGGAGGCAAGATGCTTTGGGGCCTCTCTCACCCTTTGGAAACAAGGCAGCCCTTAGGTCCTGGTAGCTCTAGGCCTATGTAGCACAACCGGAACAGAAGTTCTACTTCAGCCAGGTCAGGCCTGCCAAGAAACTGCGTTTCACAGGCCTTTCAAAGAGATGTTCTCTTAGGCTGTAAGAGCACTGGGCAGAGCCAGCTGTTTCTTAGCTTCCCGAAGAGCTGGGAGCAAGATGCTTTGGGTCCACTCTCCGTCTTTGGAAACAAGGCAGCCCTTTGGGCCTGGCAGCTCTAGGGCAATGGAGCACACCCAGAGCAGAAGTTCTACTTCAGCCAGATCAGGCCTGCCAGGAAACTGCGTTTCACAGGCCTTGGTAAGAGATGTTCCCGGTAGGCTGTAAGAGCACTGGGCAGAGCCAGTTGTTTCTTACCTTCCTGAAAAGCTGGAAGCAAGACGCTTGGGACCCCTCTGCCCGTTTGGGAACAAGGCAGCCTTTTGGGTCGGGAAGCTCTAGGCCAATGGAGCACACGCAGAGCAGGAGTTCTACTTCAGCCTGATCAGGCCTGCAAAGAAACAGCGTTTGACAGGCCTTGGTAAGAGATGTTCCCGGTAGGTGTAAGAGCACTGGGCAGAGCCAGTTGTTTCTTAGCTTCGCAAAGACCGGGAAGCAAGATGCTTTGGGCCTCTCTGCCCCTTGGAAACAGGGCAGCACTTTGGGCCTGGCAGCCCTAGGGCAATGGAGCACACCCAGAGCCGGAGTTCTAC
This sequence comes from Equus asinus, assembly GCF_041296235.1. NCBI lineage: Eukaryota > Metazoa > Chordata > Mammalia > Perissodactyla > Equidae > Equus > Equus asinus. The sequence goes on from NW_027224845.1 coordinate 2,597,392, forward strand.
TTCAGCCAGATGAGGCCTGCCTAGAAAGTGCGTTTCACAGGCCTTTCAAAGTCATGTTCCCGGTAGGCTGTAAGAGCACGGGGCAGAGCGAGTTGGTTCTTAGCTTCCCAGAGAGCTGGAAGCAAGATGCTTTGGGGCCTCTCTGCCCCTTTGGAAACAAGGCAGCACCTTGGGCCTGGCAGCTCTAGGGCAATGGAGCACACCCAGAGCAGAAGTTCTACTTCAGCCAAATCAGGCCTGCCAGGAAACGGCGTTTCACAGGCCTCGGTAAGAGATGTTCCCGGTAGGCTGTAAGAGCACTGGGCAACGCCAGATGTTTCTTAGCTTCCCGAAGAGCTGGAAGCAAGATGCTTTGGTGCCACTCTCTCACTTTGGAATCAAGGCAGCCCTTTGGGGCAGGTAGCTCTAGGCCAGTGGAGCACACCCAGAGCAGAAGTTCTACTTCGGCCAGTTCAGGCCACCAACAAACTGCGTTTCACAGGCCTTGGTAAGAGATGTTCCCGGTAGGCTGTAAGAGCACTGGGCAACGCCAGATGTTTCTTAGCTTCCCGAAGAGCTGGAAGCAAGATGCTTTGGGGCCTCTCATCCCCTTTGCAAGCAAGGCGGCCCTTTGGGCCAGGCAGCTCTAGGCCAATGGAGCACACCCAGAGCAGAAGTTCTACTTCAGCTAGATCAGGCCACCAACAAAGTGCGTTTCACAGGCCTTGGTAAGAGATTTTCTCTCAGGCTGTAAGAGCACTGGGCAGAGCCAGTTGTTTCTTAGCTTCCCAAAGAGCTGGAAGCAAGATGCTTTGGGGGCTCCCTGCCCCTTTGCCAACAAGGCCGACCTTTGGGCCTTTCAGCTCTAGGCCAATGGAGCACACCCAGAACAGAAGTTCTACCTCAGCCAGATAAGGCCTGCCAAGAAACTGCGTTTCAAAGGCTTTGGAAAGAGATGTTGCCGGTACTCTGTCAGAGCACTGGGCAGAGACAGTTGTTTCTTAGCTTCCCAAAGAGCTGGAAGCAAGATGCTTTGGGGCCTCTCTGCCCCTTTGCAAACAAGGCATCCCTTTGGGCCTTTCAGCTCTAGGCCAATGGAGCACAGCCAGAGCAGAAGTCCTACTTCAGCCAGATCAGGCCTGCCAAGGAACTGCGTTTCAGAGGCCTTTGTATGTGACGTTCCCGGTAGGCTGTGAGAGCACGGTGCAGAGCCAGTTGTTTCCTTGTTTCCCAAACAGCTGGAAGCAAGACGCTTAGGGGCCTCTCTGCCCCTTTGGAAACAAGGCAGCACGTTGGGTCTGGCAGCTCTAGGGCAATGGAGCACAACCAGAGCAGAAGTTCTACTTCTTCCAGATCAGGCCTGCCTAGAAAGTGCGTTTCACAGGCCTTGGTAAGAGATTTTCTCTTAGGCTGTAAGAGCACTGGGCAGAGCCAGTTGTTTCTTAGCTTCCCAAAGAGCTGGAAGCAAGATGCTTTGGGGCCTCTCTCCCCCTTTGGAAACAAGGCAGCCCTTTGGGCCTTTCAGCTCTAGGGCAATGGAGCACACCCAGAGCAGAAGTTCTACCTCAGCCAGATCAGGCCTGCCAAGAAACTGCTTTTCACAGGCCTTCGTAAGAGGTGTTCCCGGAAGGCTGTAAGAGTACCTGGCAGAGCGAGTTGTTTCTTAGCTTCAAAAACAGCTGGAAGCAACATGATTTGGGGCCTCTCTCCCCCTTTGGAAACAAAGCAGCCTTTGTGCCTGGCAGCTCTAGGCCAAAGTAGCACACCCAGAGCACAAGTTCTACCTCAGCCAGATAAGGCCTGTCAAGAAGCTGCGTTTCACAGGCCTTTGTATGTGACGTTCCCGGTTGGCTTTGAGAGCACTGTGCAGAGCCAGTTGTTTTAGCTTCCCAGAGAGCAGGAAGCAAGATGCTTTGGGGCCTCTCTCACACTTTGGAAATAAAGGCAGCCCTTTGGGCCTGGCAGCCCTAGGCCAATGGAGTACACCCAGAGCAGAAGTTCTACCTCAGCCAGATCAGGCCTTCCAAGAAACTGCGTCTCACAGGCCTTTCTCTGTCACGTTGCCGGTAGGCTGTGAGAGCACTGTGCAGAGCCAGTTGTTTCTTAGCTTCCCAAAGATTTGGAAGCAAGATACTTTGGGGACTCTCAGCCCCTTTGGAAACAAGGCGGCCCTTTGGGCCTGGCAGCTCTAGGCCAAAGTAGCACGCCCAGAGCAGGAGTTCTACTTCAGCCAGATCAGGCCTGCCAAGAAACTGCGTTTCACAGGCCTTGGTAAGAGATGTTCCCGGTAGGCTGTGAGAGCACTGTGGAGAGCCAGTTGCTTTAGCTTCCCACAGAGCTGGAAGCAAGATGCTTTGGGGCCTCTCTCTCCCTTTGGACACAAGGCAGCCGTTTGCGCCTGGCAGCTCTAGGCCAATGGAGCACACCCACAGCAGAAGTTCTACTTCAGGCAGATCAGTCCTGCCCAGAAACTGCGTTTCACAGCCCTTGGTAAGAGATGTTCACGGTAGGCTGTGAGAGCACTGGGCAGAACCAGTTGTTTTTTAGCTTCCCAAAGTGCTGGAGGCAAGATGCTTTGGGGCCTCTCTCACCCTTTGGAAACAAGGCAGCCCTTAGGTCCTGGTAGCTCTAGGCCTATGTAGCACAACCAGAACAGAAGTTCTACTTCAGCCAGGTCAGGCCTGCCAAGAAACTGCGTTTCACAGGCCTTTCAAAGAGATGTTCTCTTAGGCTGTAAGAGCACTGGGCAGAGCCAGCTGTTTCTTAGCTTCCCGAAGAGCTGGGAGCAAGATGCTTTGGGTCCACTCTCCGTCTTTGGAAACAAGGCAGCCCTTTGGGCCTGGCAGCTCTAGGGCAATGGAGCACACCCAGAGCAGAAGTTCTACTTCAGCCAGATCAGGCCTGCCAGGAAACTGCGTTTCACAGGCCTTGGTAAGAGATGTTCCCGGTAGGCTGTAAGAGCACTGGGCAGAGCCAGTTGTTTCTTACCTTCCTGAAAAGCTGGAAGCAAGACGCTTGGGACCCCTCTGCCCGTTTGGGAACAAGGCAGCCTTTTGGGTCGGGAAGCTCTAGGCCAATGGAGCACACGCAGAGCAGGAGTTCTACTTCAGCCTGATCAGGCCTGCAAAGAAACAGCGTTTGACAGGCCTTGGTAAGAGATGTTCCCGGTAGGTGTAAGAGCACTGGGCAGAGCCAGTTGTTTCTTAGCTTCGCAAAGACCGGGAAGCAAGATGCTTTGGGCCTCTCTGCCCCTTGGAAACAGGGCAGCACTTTGGGCCTGGCAGCCCTAGGGCAATGGAGCACACCCAGAGCCGGAGTTCTACTTCAGCCAGATGAGGCCTGCCTAGAAAGTGCGTTTCACAGGCCTTTCAAAGTCATGTTCCCGGTAGGCTGTAAGAGCACGGGGCAGAGCGAGTTGGTTCTTAGCTTCCCAGAGAGCTGGAAGCAAGATGCTTTGGGGCCTCTCTGCCCCTTTGGAAACAAGGCAGCACCTTGGGCCTGGCAGCTCTAGGGCAATGGAGCACACCCAGAGCAGAAGTTCTACTTCAGCCAAATCAGGCCTGCCAGGAAACGGCGTTTCACAGGCCTCGGTAAGAGATGTTCCCGGTAGGCTGTAAGAGCACTGGGCAACGCCAGATGTTTCTTAGCTTCCCGAAGAGCTGGAAGCAAGATGCTTTGGTGCCACTCTCTCACTTTGGAATCAAGGCAGCCCTTTGGGGCAGGTAGCTCTAGGCCAGTGGAGCACACCCAGAGCAGAAGTTCTACTTCGGCCAGTTCAGGCCACCAACAAACTGCGTTTCACAGGCCTTGGTAAGAGATGTTCCCGGTAGGCTGTAAGAGCACTGGGCAACGCCAGATGTTTCTTAGCTTCCCGAAGAGCTGGAAGCAAGATGCTTTGGGGCCTCTCATCCCCTTTGCAAGCAAGGCGGCCCTTTGGGCCAGGCAGCTCTAGGCCAAGGGAGCACACCCAGAGCAGAAGTTCTACTTCAGCTAGATCAGGCCACCAACAAAGTGCGTTTCACAGGCCTTGGTAAGAGATTTTCTCTCAGGCTGTAAGAGCACTGGGCAGAGCCAGTTGTTTCTTAGCTTCCCAAAGAGCTGGAAGCAAGATGCTTTGGGGGCTCCCTGCCCCTTTGCCAACAAGGCCGACCTTTGGGCCTTTCAGCTCTAGGCCAATGGAGCACACCCAGAACAGAAGTTCTACCTCAGCCAGATAAGGCCTGCCAAGAAACTGCGTTTCAAAGGCTTTGGAAAGAGATGTTGCCGGTACTCTGTCAGAGCACTGGGCAGAGACAGTTGTTTCTTAGCTTCCCAACGAGCTGGAAGCAAGATGCTTTGGGGCCTCTCTGCCCCTTTGCAAACAAGGCATCCCTTTGGGCCTTTCAGCTCTAGGCCAATGGAGCACAGCCAGAGCAGAAGTCCTACTTCAGCCAGATCAGGCCTGCCAAGGAACTGCGTTTCAGAGGCCTTTGTATGTGACGTTCCCGGTAGGCTGTGAGAGCACGGTGCAGAGCCAGTTGTTTCCTTGTTTCCCAAACAGCTGGAAGCAAGACGCTTAGGGGCCTCTCTGCCCCTTTGGAAACAAGGCAGCACGTTGGGTCTGGCAGCTCTAGGGCAATGGAGCACAACCAGAGCAGAAGTTCTACTTCTTCCAGATCAGGCCTGCCTAGAAAGTGCGTTTCACAGGCCTTGATAAGAGATGTTCTCTTAGGCTGTAAGAGCACTGGGCACAGCCAGTTGTTTCTTAGCTTCCCACAGAGCTGGAAGCAAGATGCTTTGGGGCCTCTCTCCCCCTTTGGAAACAAGGCAGCCCTTTGGGCCTTTCAGCTCTAGGGCAATGGAGCACACCCAGAGCAGAAGTTCTACCTCAGCCAGATCAGGCCTGCCAAGAAACTGCTTTTCACAGGCCTTCGTAAGAGGTGTTCCCGGAAGGCTGTAAGCGTACCTGGCAGAGCGAGTTGTTTCTTAGCTTCAAAAACAGCTGGAAGCAACATGATTTGGGGCCTCTCTCCCCCTTTGGAAACAAAGCAGCCTTTGTGCCTGGCAGCTCTAGGCCAAAGTAGCACACCCAGAGCACAAGTTCTACCTCAGCCAGATAAGGCCTGTCAAGAAGCTGCGTTTCACAGGCCTTTGTATGTGACGTTCCCGGTTGGCTTTGAGAGCACTGTGCAGAGCCAGTTGTTTTAGCTTCCCAGAGAGCAGGAAGCAAGATGCTTTGGGGCCTCTCTCACACTTTGGAAATAAAGGCAGCCCTTTGGGCCTGGCAGCCCTAGGCCAATGGAGTACACCCAGAGCAGAAGTTCTACCTCAGCCAGATCAGGCCTTCCAAGAAACTGCGTCTCACAGGCCTTTCTCTGTCACGTTGCCGGTAGGCTGTGAGAGCACTGTGCAGAGCCAGTTGTTTCTTAGCTTCCCAAAGATTTGGAAGCAAGATACTTTGGGGACTCTCAGCCCCTTTGGAAACAAGGCGGCCCTTTGGGCCTGGCAGCTCTAGGCCAAAGTAGCACGCCCAGAGCAGGAGTTCTACTTCAGCCAGATCAGGCCTGCCAAGAAACTGCGTTTCACAGGCCTTGGTAAGAGATGTTCCCGGTAGGCTGTGAGAGCACTGTGGAGAGCCAGTTGCTTTAGCTTCCCACAGAGCTGGAAGCAAGATGCTTTGGGGCCTCTCTCTCCCTTTGGACACAAGGCAGCCGTTTGCGCCTGGCAGCTCTAGGCCAATGGAGCACACCCACAGCAGAAGTTCTACTTCAGGCAGATCAGTCCTGCCCAGAAACTGCATTTCACAGCCCTTGGTAAGAGATGTTCACGGTAGGCTGTGAGAGCACTGGGCAGAACCAGTTGTTTTTTAGCTTCCCAAAGTGCTGGAGGCAAGATGCTTTGGGGCCTCTCTCACCCTTTGGAAACAAGGCAGCCCTTAGGTCCTGGTAGCTCTAGGCCTATGTAGCACAACCAGAACAGAAGTTCTACTTCAGCCAGGTCAGGCCTGCCAAGAAACTGCGTTTCACAGGCCTTTCAAAGAGATGTTCTCTTAGGCTGTAAGAGCACTGGGCAGAGCCAGCTGTTTCTTAGCTTCCCGAAGAGCTGGGAGCAAGATGCTTTGGGTCCACTCTCCGTCTTTGGAAACAAGGCAGCCCTTTGGGCCTGGCAGCTCTAGGGCAATGGAGCACACCCAGAGCAGAAGTTCTACTTCAGCCAGATCAGGCCTGCCAGGAAACTGCGTTTCACAGGCCTTGGTAAGAGATGTTCCCGGTAGGCTGTAAGAGCACTGGGCAGAGCCAGTTGTTTCTTACCTTCCTGAAAAGCTGGAAGCAAGACGCTTGGGACCCCTCTGCCCGTTTGGGAACAAGGCAGCCTTTTGGGTCGGGAAGCTCTAGGCCAATGGAGCACACGCAGAGCAGGAGTTCTACTTCAGCCTGATCAGGCCTGCAAAGAAACAGCGTTTGACAGGCCTTGGTAAGAGATGTTCCCGGTAGGTGTAAGAGCACTGGGCAGAGCCAGTTGTTTCTTAGCTTCGCAAAGACCGGGAAGCAAGATGCTTTGGGCCTCTCTGCCCCTTGGAAACAGGGCAGCACTTTGGGCCTGGCAGCCCTAGGGCAATGGAGCACACCCAGAGCCGGAGTTCTACTTCAGCCAGATGAGGCCTGCCTAGAAAGTGCGTTTCACAGGCCTTTCAAAGTCATGTTCCCGGTAGGCTGTAAGAGCACGGGGCAGAGCGAGTTGGTTCTTAGCTTCCCAGAGAGCTGGAAGCAAGATGCTTTGGGGCCTCTCTGCCCCTTTGGAAACAAGGCAGCACCTTGGGCCTGGCAGCTCTAGGGCAATGGAGCACACCCAGAGCAGAAGTTCTACTTCAGCCAAATCAGGCCTGCCAGGAAACGGCGTTTCACAGGCCTCGGTAAGAGATGTTCCCGGTAGGCTGTAAGAGCACTGGGCAACGCCAGATGTTTCTTAGCTTCCCGAAGAGCTGGAAGCAAGATGCTTTGGTGCCACTCTCTCACTTTGGAATCAAGGCAGCCCTTTGGGGCAGGTAGCTCTAGGCCAGTGGAGCACACCCAGAGCAGAAGTTCTACTTCGGCCAGTTCAGGCCACCAACAAACTGCGTTTCACAGGCCTTGGTAAGAGATGTTCCCGGTAGGCTGTAAGAGCACTGGGCAACGCCAGATGTTTCTTAGCTTCCCGAAGAGCTGGAAGCAAGATGCTTTGGGGCCTCTCATCCCCTTTGCAAGCAAGGCGGCCCTTTGGGCCAGGCAGCTCTAGGCCAAGGGAGCACACCCAGAGCAGAAGTTCTACTTCAGCTAGATCAGGCCACCAACAAAGTGCGTTTCACAGGCCTTGGTAAGAGATTTTCTCTCAGGCTGTAAGAGCACTGGGCAGAGCCAGTTGTTTCTTAGCTTCCCAAAGAGCTGGAAGCAAGATGCTTTGGGGGCTCCCTGCCCCTTTGCCAACAAGGCCGACCTTTGGGCCTTTCAGCTCTAGGCCAATGGAGCACACCCAGAACAGAAGTTCTACCTCAGCCAGATAAGGCCTGCCAAGAAACTGCGTTTCAAAGGCTTTGGAAAGAGATGTTGCCGGTACTCTGTCAGAGCACTGGGCAGAGACAGTTGTTTCTTAGCTTCCCAACGAGCTGGAAGCAAGATGCTTTGGGGCCTCTCTGCCCCTTTGCAAACAAGGCATCCCTTTGGGCCTTTCAGCTCTAGGCCAATGGAGCACAGCCAGAGCAGAAGTCCTACTTCAGCCAGATCAGGCCTGCCAAGGAACTGCGTTTCAGAGGCCTTTGTATGTGACGTTCCCGGTAGGCTGTGAGAGCACGGTGCAGAGCCAGTTGTTTCCTTGTTTCCCAAACAGCTGGAAGCAAGACGCTTAGGGGCCTCTCTGCCCCTTTGGAAACAAGGCAGCACGTTGGGTCTGGCAGCTCTAGGGCAATGGAGCACAACCAGAGCAGAAGTTCTACTTCTTCCAGATCAGGCCTGCCTAGAAAGTGCGTTTCACAGGCCTTGATAAGAGATGTTCTCTTAGGCTGTAAGAGCACTGGGCACAGCCAGTTGTTTCTTAGCTTCCCACAGAGCTGGAAGCAAGATGCTTTGGGGCCTCTCTCCCCCTTTGGAAACAAGGCAGCCCTTTGGGCCTTTCAGCTCTAGGGCAATGGAGCACACCCAGAGCAGAAGTTCTACCTCAGCCAGATCAGGCCTGCCAAGAAACTGCTTTTCACAGGCCTTCGTAAGAGGTGTTCCCGGAAGGCTGTAAGAGTACCTGGCAGAGCGAGTTGTTTCTTAGCTTCAAAAACAGCTGGAAGCAACATGATTTGGGGCCTCTCTCCCCCTTTGGAAACAAAGCAGCCTTTGTGCCTGGCAGCTCTAGGCCAAAGTAGCACACCCAGAGCACAAGTTCTACCTCAGCCAGATAAGGCCTGTCAAGAAGCTGCGTTTCACAGGCCTTTGTATGTGACGTTCCCGGTTGGCTTTGAGAGCACTGTGCAGAGCCAGTTGTTTTAGCTTCCCAGAGAGCAGGAAGCAAGATGCTTTGGGGCCTCTCTCACACTTTGGAAATAAAGGCAGCCCTTTGGGCCTGGCAGCCCTAGGCCAATGGAGTACACCCAGAGCAGAAGTTCTACCTCAGCCAGATCAGGCCTTCCAAGAAACTGCGTCTCACAGGCCTTTCTCTGTCACGTTGCCGGTAGGCTGTGAGAGCACTGTGCAGAGCCAGTTGTTTCTTAGCTTCCCAAAGATTTGGAAGCAAGATACTTTGGGGACTCTCAGCCCCTTTGGAAACAAGGCGGCCCTTTGGGCCTGGCAGCTCTAGGCCAAAGTAGCACGCCCAGAGCAGGAGTTCTACTTCAGCCAGATCAGGCCTGCCAAGAAACTGCGTTTCACAGGCCTTGGTAAGAGATGTTCCCGGTAGGCTGTGAGAGCACTGTGGAGAGCCAGTTGCTTTAGCTTCCCACAGAGCTGGAAGCAAGATGCTTTGGGGCCTCTCTCTCCCTTTGGACACAAGGCAGCCGTTTGCGCCTGGCAGCTCTAGGCCAATGGAGCACACCCACAGCAGAAGTTCTACTTCAGCCAGATCAGTCCTGCCCAGAAACTGCGTTTCACAGCCCTTGGTAAGAGATGTTCACGGTAGGCTGTGAGAGCACTGGGCAGAACCAGTTGTTTTTTAGCTTCCCAAAGTGCTGGAGGCAAGATGCTTTGGGGCCTCTCTCACCCTTTGGAAACAAGGCAGCCCTTAGGTCCTGGTAGCTCTAGGCCTATGTAGCACAACCAGAACAGAAGTTCTACTTCAGCCAGGTCAGGCCTGCCAAGAAACTGCGTTTCACAGGCCTTTCAAAGAGATGTTCTCTTAGGCTGTAAGAGCACTGGGCAGAGCCAGCTGTTTCTTAGCTTCCCGAAGAGCTGGGAGCAAGATGCTTTGGGTCCACTCTCCGTCTTTGGAAACAAGGCAGCCCTTTGGGCCTGGCAGCTCTAGGGCAATGGAGCACACCCAGAGCAGAAGTTCTACTTCAGCCAGATCAGGCCTGCCAGGAAACTGCGTTTCACAGGCCTTGGTAAGAGATGTTCCCGGTAGGCTGTGAGAGCACTGGGCAGAGCCAGTTGTTTCTTACCTTCCTGAAAAGCTGGAAGCAAGACGCTTGGGACCCCTCTGCCCGTTTGGGAACAAGGCAGCCTTTTGGGTCGGGAAGCTCTAGGCCAATGGAGCACACGCAGAGCAGGAGTTCTACTTCAGCCTGATCAGGCCTGCAAAGAAACAGCGTTTGACAGGCCTTGGTAAGAGATGTTCCCGGTAGGTGTAAGAGCACTGGGCAGAGACAGTTGTTTCTTAGCTTCGCAAAGACCGGGAAGCAAGATGCTTTGGGCCTCTCTGCCCCTTGGAAACAGGGCAGCACTTTGAGCCTGGCAGCCCTAGGGCAATGGAGCACACCCAGAGCCGGAGTTCTACTTCAGCCAGATGAGGCCTGCCAAGAAACTGCGTTTCACAGGCCTTTCAAAGACATGTTCCCGGTAGGCTGTAAGAGCACGGGGCAGAGCGAGTTGGTTCTTAGCTTCCCAGAGAGCTGGAAGCAGGATGCTTTGGGGCCTCTCTGCCCCTTTGGAAACAAGGCAGCACCTTGGGCCTGGCAGCTCTAGGGCAATGGAGCACACCCAGAGCAGAAGTTCTACTTCAGCCAAATCAGGCCTGCCAGGAAACGGCGTTTCACAGGCCTTGGTAAGAGATGTTCCCGGTAGGCTGTAAGAGCACTGGGCAACGCCAGATGTTTCTTAGCTTCCCGAAGAGCTGGAAGCAAGATGCTTTGGTGCCACTCTCTCACTTTGGAATCAAGGCAGCCCTTTGGGGCAGGTAGCTCTAGGCCAGTGGAGCACACCCAGAGCAGAAGTTCTACTTCGGCCAGTTCAGGCCACCAACAAACTGCGTTTCACAGGCCTTGGTAAGAGATGTTCCCGGTAGGCTGTAAGAGCACTGGGCAACGCCAGATGTTTCTTAGCTTCCCGAAGAGCTGGAAGCAAGATGCTTTGGGGCCTCTCATCCCCTTTGCAAACAAGGCGGCCCTTTGGGCCAGGCAGCTCTAGGCCAATGGAGCACACCCAGAGCAGAAGTTCTACTTCAGCTAGATCAGGCCACCAACAAAGTGCGTTTCACAGGCCTTTGTAAGAGATTTTCTCTCAGGCTGTAAGAGCACTGGGCAGAGACAGTTGTTTCTTAGCTTCCCAAAGAGCTGGAAGCAAGATGCTTTGGGGGCTCCCTGCCCCTTTGCCAACAAGGCCGACCTTTGGGCCTTTCAGCTCTAGGCCAATGGAGCACACCGAGAGCAGAAGTTCTACCTCAGCCAGATAAGGCCTGCCAAGAAACTGCGTTTCAAAGGCTTTGGTAAGAGATATTCCCGGTACTCTGTCAGAGCACTGGGCAGAGACAGCTGTTTCTTAGCTTCCCAAAGAGCTGGAAGCAAGATGCTTTGGGGCCTCTCTGCCCCTTTGCAAACAAGGCATCCCTTTGGGCCTTTCAGCTCTAGGCCAATGGAGCACAGCCAGAGCAGAAGTCCTACTTCAGCCAGATCAGGCCTGCCAAGGAACTGCATTTCAGAGGCCTTTGTATGTGACGTTCCCGGTAGGCTGTGAGAGCACGGTGCAGAGCCAGTTGTTTCCTTGTTTCCCAAACAGCTGGAAGCAAGACGCTTAGGGGCCTCTCTGCCCCTTTGGAAACAAGGCAGCACGTTGGGTCTGGCAGCTCTAGGGCAATGGAGCACAACCAGAGCAGAAGTTCTACTTCTTCCAGATCAGGCCTGCCTAGAAAGTGCGTTTCACAGGCCTTGATAAGAGATGTTCTCTTAGGCTGTAAGAGCACTGGGCACAGCCAGTTGTTTCTTAGCTTCCCACAGAGCTGGAAGCAAGATGCTTTGGGGCCTCTCTCCCCCTTTGGAAACAAGGCAGCCCTTTGGGCCTTTCAGCTCTAGGGCAATGGAGCACACCCAGAGCAGAAGTTCTACCTCAGCCAGATCAGGCCTGCCAAGAAACTGCTTTTCACAGGCCTTCGTAAGAGGTGTTCCCGGAAGGCTGTAAGAGTACCTGGCAGAGCGAGTTGTTTCTTAGCTTCAAAAACAGCTGGAAGCAACATGATTTGGGGCCTCTCTCCCCCTTTGGAAACAAAGCAGCCTTTGTGCCTGGCAGCTCTAGGCCAAAGTAGCACACCCAGAGCACAAGTTCTACCTCAGCCAGATAAGGCCTGTCAAGAAGCTGCGTTTCACAGGCCTTTGTATGTGACGTTCCCGGTTGGCTTTGAGAGCACTGTGCAGAGCCAGTTGTTTTAGCTTCCCAGAGAGCAGGAAGCAAGATGCTTTGGGGCCTCTCTCACACTTTGGAAATAAAGGCAGCCCTTTGGGCCTGGCAGCCCTAGGCCAATGGAGTACACCCAGAGCAGAAGTTCTACCTCAGCCAGATCAGGCCTTCCAAGAAACTGCGTCTCACAGGCCTGTCTCTGTCACGTTGCCGGTAGGCTGTGAGAGCACTGTGCAGAGCCAGTTGTTTCTTAGCTTCCCAAAGATTTGGAAGCAAGATACTTTGGGGACTCTCAGCCCCTTTGGAAACAAGGCGGCCCTTTGGGCCTGGCAGCTCTAGGCCAAAGTAGCACGCCCAGAGCAGGAGTTCTACTTCAGCCAGATCAGGCCTGCCAAGAAACTGCGTTTCACAGGCCTTGGTAAGAGATGTTCCCGGTAGGCTGTGAGAGCACTGTGGAGAGCCAGTTGCTTTAGCTTCCCACAGAGCTGGAAGCAAGATGCTTTGGGGCCTCTCTCTCCCTTTGGACACAAGGCAGCCGTTTGCGCCTGGCAGCTCTAGGCCAATGGAGCACACCCACAGCAGAAGTTCTACTTCAGGCAGATCAGTCCTGCCCAGAAACTGCGTTTCACAGCCCTTGGTAAGAGATGTTCACGGTAGGCTGTGAGAGCACTGGGCAGAACCAGTTGTTTTTTAGCTTCCCAAAGTGCTGGAGGCAAGATGCTTTGGGGCCTCTCTCACCCTTTGGAAACAAGGCAGCCCTTAGGTCCTGGTAGCTCTAGGCCTATGTAGCACAACCAGAACAGAAGTTCTACTTCAGCCAGGTCAGGCCTGCCAAGAAACTGCGTTTCACAGGCCTTTCAAAGAGATGTTCTCTTAGGCTGTAAGAGCACTGGGCAGAGCCAGCTGTTTCTTAGCTTCCCGAAGAGCTGGGAGCAAGATGCTTTGGGTCCACTCTCGGTCTTTGGAAACAAGGCAGCCCTTTGGGCCTGGCAGCTCTAGGGCAATGGAGCACACCCAGAGCAGAAGTTCTACTTCAGCCAGATCAGGCCTGCCAGGAAACTGCGTTTCACAGGCCTTGGTAAGAGATGTTCCCGGTAGGCTGTAAGAGCACTGGGCAGAGCCAGTTGTTTCTTACCTTCCTGAAAAGCTGGAAGCAAGACGCTTGGGACCCCTCTGCCCGTTTGGGAACAAGGCAGCCTTTTGGGTCGGGAAGCTCTAGGCCAATGGAGCACACGCAGAGCAGGAGTTCTACTTCAGCCTGATCAGGCCTGCAAAGAAACAGCGTTTGACAGGCCTTGGTAAGAGATGTTCCCGGTAGGTGTAAGAGCACTGGGCAGAGCCAGTTGTTTCTTAGCTTCGCAAAGACCGGGAAGCAAGATGCTTTGGGCCTCTCTGCCCCTTGGAAACAGGGCAGCACTTTGGGCCTGGCAGCCCTAGGGCAATGGAGCACACCCAGAGCCGGAGTTCTACTTCAGCCAGATGAGGCCTGCCAGGAAACTGCGTTTCACAGGCCTTTCAAAGACATGTTCCCGGTAGGCTGTAAGAGCACGGGGCAGAGCGAGTTGGTTCTTAGCTTCCCAGAGAGCTGGAAGCAGGATGCTTTGGGGCCTCTCTGCCCCTTTGGAAACAAGGCAGCACCTTGGGCCTGGCAGCTCTAGGGCAATGGAGCACACCCAGAGCAGAAGTTCTACTTCAGCCAAATCAGGCCTGCCAGGAAACGGCGTTTCACAGGCCTTGGTAAGAGATGTTCCCGGTAGGCTGTAAGAGCACTGGGCAACGCCAGATGTTTCTTAGCTTCCCGAAGAGCTGGAAGCAAGATGCTTTGGGGCCTCTCATCCCCTTTGCAAACAAGGCGGCCCTTTGGGCCAGGCAGCTCTAGGCCAATGGAGCACACCCAGAGCAGAAGTTCTACTTCAGCTAGATCAGGCCACCAACAAAGTGCGTTTCACAGGCCTTGGTAAGAGATTTTCTCTCAGGCTGTAAGAGCACTGGGCAGAGCCAGTTGTTTCTTAGCTTCCCAAAGAGCTGGAAGCAAGATGCTTTGGGGGCTCCCTGCCCCTTTGCCAACAAGGCCGACCTTTGGGCCTTTCAGCTCTGGGCCAATGGAGCACACCCAGAGCAGAAGTTCTACCTCAGCCAGATAAGGCCTGCCAAGAAACTGCGTTTCAAAGGCTTTGGTAAGAGATGTTCCCGGTACTCTGTCAGAGCACTGGGCAGAGACAGCTGTTTCTTAGCTTCCCAAAGAGCTGGAAGCAAGATGCTTTGGGGCCTCTCTGCCCCTTTGCCAACAAGGGCGACCTTTGGGCCTTTCAGCTCTAGGCCAATGGAGCACACCCAGAGCAGAAGTCCTACTTCAGCCAGATCAGGCCTGCCAAGGAACTGCGTTTCAGAGGCCTTTGTATGTGACGTTCCCGGTAGGCTGTGAGAGCACGGTGCAGAGCCAGTTGTTTCCTTGTTTCCCAAACAGCTGGAAGCAAGACGCTTTGGGGCCTCTCTGCCCCTTTGGAAACAAGGCAGCACGTTGGGTCTGGCAGCTCTAGGGCAATGGAGCACAACCAGAGCAGAAGTTCTACTTCTTCCAGATCAGGCCTGCCTAGAAAGTGCGTTTCACAGGCCTTGATAAGAGATGTTCTCTTAGGCTATAAGAGCACTGGGCACAGCCAGTTGTTTCTTAGCTTCCCAAGAGGTGGAAGCAAGATGCTTTGGGGCCTCTCTCCCCCTTTGGAAACAAGGCAGCCCTTTGGGCCTTTCAGCTCTAGGGCAATGGAGCACACCCAGAGCAGAAGTTCTACCTCAGCCAGATCAGGCCTGCCAAGAAACTGCTTTTCACAGGCCTTCGTAAGAGGTGTTCCCGGAAGGCTGTAAGAGTACCTGGCAGAGCGAGTTGTTTCTTAGCTTCAAAAACAGCTGGAAGCAACATGATTTGGGGCCTCTCTCCCCCTTTGGAAACAAAGCAGCCTTTGTGCCTGGCAGCTCTAGGCCAAAGTAGCACACCCAGAGCACAAGTTCTACCTCAGCCAGATAAGGCCTGTCAAGAAGCTGCGTTTCACAGGCCTTTGTATGTGACGTTCCCGGTTAGCTTTGAGAGCACTGTGCAGAGCCAGTTGTTTTAGCTTCCCAGAGAGCAGGAAGCAAGATGCTTTGGGGCCTCTCTCACACTTTGGAAATAAAGGCAGCCCTTTGGGCCTGGCAGCCCTAGGCCAATGGAGTACACCCAGAGCAGAAGTTCTACCTCAGCCAGATCAGGCCTTCCAAGAAACTGCGTCTCACAGGCCTTTCTCTGTCACGTTGCCGGTAGGCTGTGAGAGCACTGTGCAGAGCCAGTTGTTTCTTAGCTTCCCAAAGATTTGGAAGCAAGATACTTTGGGGACTCTCAGCCCCTTTGGAAACAAGGCGGCCCTTTGGGCCTGGCAGCTCTAGGCCAAAGTAGCACGCCCAGAGCAGGAGTTCTACTTCAGCCAGATCAGGCCTGCCAAGAAACTGCGTTTCACAGGCCTTGGTAAGAGATGTTCCCGGTAGGCTGTGAGAGCACTGTGGAGAGCCAGTTGCTTTAGCTTCCCACAGAGCTGGAAGCAAGATGCTTTGGGGCCTCTCTCTCCCTTTGGACACAAGGCAGCCGTTTGCGCCTGGCAGCTCTAGGCCAATGGAGCACACCCACAGCAGAAGTTCTACTTCAGCCAGATCAGTCCTGCCCAGAAACTGCGTTTCACAGCCCTTGGTAAGAGATGTTCACGGTAGGCTGTGAGAGCACTGGGCAGAACCAGTTGTTTTTTAGCTTCCCAAAGTGCTGGAGGCAAGATGCTTTGGGGCCTCTCTCACCCTTTGGAAACAAGGCAGCCCTTAGGTCCTGGTAGCTCTAGGCCTATGTAGCACAACCAGAACAGAAGTTCTACTTCAGCCAGGTCAGGCCTGCCAAGAAACTGCGTTTCACAGGCCTTTCAAAGAGATGTTCTCTTAGGCTGTAAGAGCACTGGGCAGAGCCAGCTGTTTCTTAGCTTCCCGAAGAGCTGGGAGCAAGATGCTTTGGGTCCACTCTCCGTCTTTGGAAACAAGGCAGCCCTTTGGGCCTGGCAGCTCTAGGGCAATGGAGCACACCCAGAGCAGAAGTTCTACTTCAGCCAGATCAGGCCTGCCAGGAAACTGCGTTTCACAGGCCTTGGTAAGAGATGTTCCCGGTAGGCTGTAAGAGCACTGGGCAGAGCCAGTTGTTTCTTACCTTCCTGAAAAGCTGGAAGCAAGACGCTTGGGACCCCTCTGCCCGTTTGGGAACAAGGCAGCCTTTTGGGTCGGGAAGCTCTAGGCCAATGGAGCACACGCAGAGCAGGAGTTCTACTTCAGCCTGATCAGGCCTGCAAAGAAACAGCGTTTGACAGGCCTTGGTAAGAGATGTTCCCGGTAGGTGTAAGAGCACTGGGCAGAGCCAGTTGTTTCTTAGCTTCGCAACGACCGGGAAGCAAGATGCTTTGGGCCTCTCTGCCCCTTGGAAACAGGGCAGCACTTGGGGCCTGGCAGCTCTAGGGCA
Source organism: Equus asinus (assembly GCF_041296235.1). NCBI lineage: Eukaryota > Metazoa > Chordata > Mammalia > Perissodactyla > Equidae > Equus > Equus asinus. The sequence goes on from NW_027224845.1 coordinate 2,613,652, forward strand.
ATGGAGCACACCCAGAGCCGGAGTTCTACTTCAGCCAGATGAGGCCTGCCAAGAAACTGCGTTTCACAGGCCTTTCAAAGACATGTTCCCGGTAGGCTGTAAGAGCACGGGGCAGAGCGAGTTGGTTCTTAGCTTCCCAGAGAGCTGGAAGCAAGATGCTTTGGGGCCTCTCTGCCCCTTTGGAAACAAGGCAGCACCTTGGGCCTGGCAGCTCTAGGGCAATGGAGCACACCCAGAGCAGAAGTTCTACTTCAGCCAAATCAGGCCTGCCAGGAAACGGCGTTTCACAGGCCTTGGTAAGAGATGTTCCCGGTAGGCTGTAAGAGCACTGGGCAACGCCAGATGTTTCTTAGCTTCCCGAAGAGCTGGAAGCAAGATGCTTTGGTGCCACTCTCTCACTTTGGAATCAAAGCAGCCCTTTGGGGCAGGTAGCTCTAGGCCAGTGGAGCACACCCAGAGCAGAAGTTCTACTTCGGCCAGTTCAGGCCACCAACAAACTGCGTTTCACAGGCCTTGGTAAGAGATGTTCCCGGTAGGCTGTAAGAGCACTGGGCAACGCCAGATGTTTCTTAGCTTCCCGAAGAGCTGGAAGCAAGATGCTTTGGGGCCTCTCATCCCCTTTGCAAGCAAGGCGGCCCTTTGGGCCAGGCAGCTCTAGGCCAATGGAGCACACCCAGAGCAGAAGTTCTACTTCAGCTAGATCAGGCCACCAACAAAGTGCGTTTCACAGGCCTTGGTAAGAGATTTTCTCTCAGGCTGTAAGAGCACTGGGCAGAGCCAGTTGTTTCTTAGCTTCCCAAAGAGCTGGAAGCAAGATGCTTTGGGGGCTCCCTGCCCCTTTGCCAACAAGGCCGACCTTTGGGCCTTTCAGCTCTAGGCCAATGGAGCACACCCAGAACAGAAGTTCTACCTCAGCCAGATAAGGCCTGCCAAGAAACTGCGTTTCAAAGGCTTTGGAAAGAGATGTTGCCGGTACTCTGTCAGAGCACTGGGCAGAGACAGTTGTTTCTTAGCTTCCCAAAGAGCTGGAAGCAAGATGCTTTGGGGCCTCTCTGCCCCTTTGCAAACAAGGCATCCCTTTGGGCCTTTCAGCTCTAGGCCAATGGAGCACAGCCAGAGCAGAAGTCCTACTTCAGCCAGATCAGGCCTGCCAAGGAACTGCGTTTCAGAGGCCTTTGTATGTGACGTTCCCGGTAGGCTGTGAGAGCACGGTGCAGAGCCAGTTGTTTCCTTGTTTCCCAAACAGCTGGAAGCAAGACGCTTAGGGGCCTCTCTGCCCCTTTGGAAACAAGGCAGCACGTTGGGTCTGGCAGCTCTAGGGCAATGGAGCACAACCAGAGCAGAAGTTCTACTTCTTCCAGATCAGGCCTGCCTAGAAAGTGCGTTTCACAGGCCTTGATAAGAGATGTTCTCTTAGGCTGTAAGAGCACTGGGCACAGCCAGTTGTTTCTTAGCTTCCCACAGAGCTGGAAGCAAGATGCTTTGGGGCCTCTCTCCCCCTTTGGAAACAAGGCAGCCCTTTGGGCCTTTCAGCTCTAGGGCAATGGAGCACACCCAGAGCAGAAGTTCTACCTCAGCCAGATCAGGCCTGCCAAGAAACTGCTTTTCACAGGCCTTCGTAAGAGGTGTTCCCGGAAGGCTGTAAGAGTACCTGGCAGAGCGAGTTGTTTCTTAGCTTCAAAAACAGCTGGAAGCAACATGATTTGGGGCCTCTCTCCCCCTTTGGAAACAAAGCAGCCTTTGTGCCTGGCAGCTCTAGGCCAAAGTAGCACACCCAGAGCACAAGTTCTACCTCAGCCAGATAAGGCCTGTCAAGAAGCTGCGTTTCACAGGCCTTTGTATGTGACGTTCCCGGTTGGCTTTGAGAGCACTGTGCAGAGCCAGTTGTTTTAGCTTCCCAGAGAGCAGGAAGCAAGATGCTTTGGGGCCTCTCTCACACTTTGGAAATAAAGTCAGCCCTTTGGGCCTGGCAGCCCTAGGCCAATGGAGTACACCCAGAGCAGAAGTTCTACCTCAGCCAGATCAGGCCTTCCAAGAAACTGCGTCTCACAGGCCTTTCTCTGTCACGTTGCCGGTAGGCTGTGAGAGCACTGTGCAGAGCCAGTTGTTTCTTAGCTTCCCAAAGATTTGGAAGCAAGATACTTTGGGGACTCTCAGCCCCTTTGGAAACAAGGCGGCCCTTTGGGCCTGGCAGCTCTAGGCCAAAGTAGCACGCCCAGAGCAGGAGTTCTACTTCAGCCAGATCAGGCCTGCCAAGAAACTGCGTTTCACAGGCCTTGGTAAGAGATGTTCCCGGTAGGCTGTGAGAGCACTGTGGAGAGCCAGTTGCTTTAGCTTCCCACAGAGCTGGAAGCAAGATGCTTTGGGGCCTCTCTCTCCCTTTGGACACAAGGCAGCCGTTTGGGCCTGGCAGCTCTAGGCCAATGGAGCACACCCACAGCAGAAGTTCTACTTCAGGCAGATCAGTCCTGCCCAGAAACTGCGTTTCACAGCCCTTGGTAAGAGATGTTCACGGTAGGCTGTGAGAGCACTGGGCAGAACCAGTTGTTTTTTAGCTTCCCAAAGTGCTGGAGGCAAGATGCTTTGGGGCCTCTCTCACCCTTTGGAAACAAGGCAGCCCTTAGGTCCTGGTAGCTCTAGGCCTATGTAGCACAACCAGAACAGAAGTTCTACTTCAGCCAGGTCAGGCCTGCCAAGAAACTGCGTTTCACAGGCCTTTCAAAGAGATGTTCTCTTAGGCTGTAAGAGCACTGGGCAGAGCCAGCTGTTTCTTAGCTTCCCGAAGAGCTGGGAGCAAGATGCTTTGGGTCCACTCTCCGTCTTTGGAAACAAGGCAGCCCTTTGGGCCTGGCAGCTCTAGGGCAATGGAGCACACCCAGAGCAGAAGTTCTACTTCAGCCAGATCAGGCCTGCCAGGAAACTGCGTTTCACAGGCCTTGGTAAGAGATGTTCCCGGTAGGCTGTAAGAGCACTGGGCAGAGCCAGTTGTTTCTTACCTTCCTGAAAAGCTGGAAGCAAGATGCTTGGGACCCCTCTGCCCCTTTGGGAACAAGGCAGCCTTTTGGGTCGGGAAGCTCTAGGCCAATGGAGCACACGCAGAGCAGGAGTTCTACTTCAGCCTGATCAGGCCTGCAAAGAAACAGCGTTTGACAGGCCTTGGTAAGAGATGTTCCCGGTAGGTGTAAGAGCACTGGGCAGAGCCAGTTGTTTCTTAGCTTCGCAAAGACCGGGAAGCAAGATGCTTTGGGCCTCTCTGCCCCTTGGAAACAGGGCAGCACTTGGGGCCTGGCAGCTCTAGGGCAGTGGAGCACACCCAGAGCCGGAGTTCTACTTCAGCCAGATGAGGCCTGCCAAGAAACTGCGTTTCACAGGCCTTTCAAAGACATGTTCCCGGTAGGCTGTAAGAGCACGGGGCAGAGCGAGTTGGTTCTTAGCTTCCCAGAGAGCTGGAAGCAGGATGCTTTGGGGCCTCTCTGCCCCTTTGGAAACAAGGCAGCACCTTGGGCCTGGCAGCTCTAGGGCAATGGAGCACACCCAGAGCAGAAGTTCTACTTCAGCCAAATCAGGCCTGCCAGGAAACGGCGTTTCACAGGCCTTGGTAAGAGATGTTCCCGGTAGGCTGTAAGAGCACTGGGCAACGCCAGATGTTTCTTAGCTTCCCGAAGAGCTGGAAGCAAGATGCTTTGGTGCCACTCTCTCACTTTGGAATCAAGGCAGCCCTTTGGGGCAGGTAGCTCTAGGCCAGTGGAGCACACCCAGAGCAGAAGTTCTACTTCGGCCAGTTCAGGCCACCAACAAACTGCGTTTCACAGGCCTTGGTAAGAGATTTTCCCGGTAGGCTGTAAGAGCACTGGGCAACGCCAGATGTTTCTTAGCTTCCCGAAGAGCTGGAAGCAAGATGCTTTGGGGCCTCTCTGCCCCTTTGCAAGCAAGGCGGCCCTTTGGGCCAGGCAGCTCTAGGCCAATGGAGCACACCCAGAGCAGAAATTCTACTTCAGCTAGATCAGGCCACCAACAAAGTGCGTTTCACAGGCCTTGGTAAGAGATTTTCTCTCAGGCTGTAAGAGCACTGGGCAGAGCCAGTTGTTTCTTAGCTTCCCAAAGAGCTGGAAGCCAGATGCTTTGGGGGCTCCCTGCCCCTTTGCCAACAAGGCCGACCTTTGGGCCTTTCAGCTCTAGGCCAATGGAGCACACCCAGAGCAGAAGTTCTACCTCAGCCAGATAAGGCCTGCCAAGAAACTGCGTTTCAAAGGCTTTGGTAAGAGATATTCCCGGTACTCTGTCAGAGCACTGGGCAGAGACAGCTGTTTCTTAGCTTCCCAAAGAGCTGGAAGCAAGATGCTTTGGGGCCTCTCTGCCCCTTTGCAAACAAGGCATCCCTTTGGGCCTTTCAGCTCTAGGCCAATGGAGCACAGCCAGAGCAGAAGTCCTACTTCAGCCAGATCAGGCCTGCCAAGGAACTGCGTTTCAGAGGCCTTTGTATGTGACGTTCCCGGTAGGCTGTGAGAGCACGGTGCAGAGCCAGTTGTTTCCTTGTTTCCCAAACAGCTGGAAGCAAGACGCTTAGGGGCCTCTCTGCCCCTTTGGAAACAAGGCAGCACGTTGGGTCTGGCAGCTCTAGGGCAATGGAGCACAACCAGAGCAGAAGTTCTACTTCTTCCAGATCAGGCCTGCCTAGAAAGTGCGTTTCACAGGCCTTGATAAGAGATGTTCTCTTAGGCTGTAAGAGCACTGGGCACAGCCAGTTGTTTCTTAGCTTCCCAATGAGCTGGAAGCAAGATGCTTTGGGGCCTCTCTGCCCCTTTGCAAACAAGGCATCCCTTTGGGCCTTTCAGCTCTAGGGCAATGGAGCACACCCAGAGCAGAAGTTCTACCTCAGCCAGATCAGGCCTGCCAAGAAACTGCTTTTCACAGGCCTTCGTAAGAGGTGTTCCCGGAAGGCTGTAAGAGTACCTGGCAGAGCGAGTTGTTTCTTAGCTTCAAAAACAGCTGGAAGCAACATGATTTGGGGCCTCTCTCCCCCTTTGGAAACAAAGCAGCCTTTGTGCCTGGCAGCTCTAGGCCAAAGTAGCACACCCAGAGCACAAGTTCTACCTCAGCCAGATAAGGCCTGTCAAGAAGCTGCGTTTCACAGGCCTTTGTATGTGACGTTCCCGGTTGGCTTTGAGAGCACTGTGCAGAGCCAGTTGTTTTAGCTTCCCAGAGAGCAGGAAGCAAGATGCTTTGGGGCCTCTCTCACACTTTGGAAATAAAGGCAGCCCTTTGGGCCTGGCAGCCCTAGGCCAATGGAGTACACCCAGAGCAGAAGTTCTACCTCAGCCACATCAGGCCTTCCAAGAAACTGCGTCTCACAGGCCTTTCTCTGTCACGTTGCCGGTAGGCTGTGAGAGCACTGTGCAGAGCCAGTTGTTTCTTAGCTTCCCAAAGATTTGGAAGCAAGATACTTTGGGGACTCTCAGCCCCTTTGGAAACAAGGCGGCCCTTTGGGCCTGGCAGCTCTAGGCCAAAGTAGCACGCCCAGAGCAGGAGTTCTACTTCAGCCAGATCAGGCCTGCCAAGAAACTGCGTTTCACAGGCCTTGGTAAGAGATGTTCCCGGTAGGCTGTGAGAGCACTGTGGAGAGCCAGTTGCTTTAGCTTCCCACAGAGCTGGAAGCAAGATGCTTTGGGGCCTCTCTCTCCCTTTGGACACAAGGCAGCCGTTTGGGCCTGGCAGCTCTAGGCCAATGGAGCACACCCACAGCAGAAGTTCTACTTCAGGCAGATCAGTCCTGCCCAGAAACTGCGTTTCACAGCCCTTGGTAAGAGATGTTCACGGTAGGCTGTGAGAGCACTGGGCAGAACCAGTTGTTTTTTAGCTTCCCAAAGTGCTGGAGGCAAGATGCTTTGGGGCCTCTCTCACCCTTTGGAAACAAGGCAGCCCTTAGGTCCTGGTAGCTCTAGGCCTATGTAGCACAACCAGAACAGAAGTTCTACTTCAGCCAGGTCAGGCCTGCCAAGAAACTGCGTTTCACAGGCCTTTCAAAGAGATGTTCTCTTAGGCTGTAAGAGCACTGGGCAGAGCCAGCTGTTTCTTAGCTTCCCGAAGAGCTGGGAGCAAGATGCTTTGGGTCCACTCTCCGTCTTTGGAAACAAGGCAGCCCTTTGGGCCTGGCAGCTCTAGGGCAATGGAGCACACCCAGAGCAGAAGTTCTACTTCAGCCAGATCAGGCATGCCAGGAAACTGCGTTTCACAGGCCTTGGTAAGAGATGTTCCCGGTAGGCTGTAAGAGCACTGGGCAGAGCCAGTTGTTTCTTACCTTCCTGAAAAGCTGGAAGCAAGATGCTTGGGACCCCTCTGCCCCTTTGGGAACAAGGCAGCCTTTTGGGTCGGGAAGCTCTAGGCCAATGGAGCACACGCAGAGCAGGAGTTCTACTTCAGCCTGATCAGGCCTGCAAAGAAACAGCGTTTGACAGGCCTTGGTAAGAGATGTTCCCGGTAGGTGTAAGAGCACGGGGCAGAGCGAGTTGGTTCTTAGCTTCCCAGAGAGCTGGAAGCAAGATGCTTTGGGCCTCTCTGCCCCTTGGAAACAGGGCAGCACTTGGGGCCTGGCAGCTCTAGGGCAGTGGAGCACACCCAGAGCCGGAGTTCTACTTCAGCCAGATGAGGCCTGCCAAGAAACTGCGTTTCACAGGCCTTTCAAAGACATGTTCCCGGTAGGCTGTAAGAGCACGGGGCAGAGCGAGTTGGTTCTTAGCTTCCCAGAGAGCTGGAAGCAGGATGCTTTGGGGCCTCTCTGCCCCTTTGGAAACAAGGCAGCACCTTGGGCCTGGCAGCTCTAGGGCAATGGAGCACACCCAGAGCAGAAGTTCTACTTCAGCCAAATCAGGCCTGCCAGGAAACGGCGTTTCACAGGCCTTGGTAAGAGATGTTCCCGGTAGGCTGTAAGAGCACTGGGCAACGCCAGATGTTTCTTAGCTTCCCGAAGAGCTGGAAGCAAGATGCTTTGGTGCCACTCTCTCACTTTGGAATCAAGGCAGCCCTTTGGGGCAGGTAGCTCTAGGCCAGTGGAGCACACCCAGAGCAGAAGTTCTACTTCGGCCAGTTCAGGCCACCAACAAACTGCGTTTCACAGGCCTTGGTAAGAGATGTTCCTGGTAGGCTGTAAGAGCACTGGGCAACGCCAGATGTTTCTTAGCTTCCCGAAGAGCTGGAAGCAAGATGCTTTGGGGCCTCTCATCCCGTTTGCAAGCAAGGCGGCCCTTTGGGCCAGGCAGCTCTAGGCCAATGGAGCACACCCAGAGCAGAAGTTCTACTTCAGCTAGATCAGGCCACCAACAAAGTGCGTTTCACAGGCCTTGGTAAGGGATTTTCTCTCAGGCTGTAAGAGCACTGGGCAGAGCCAGTTGTTTCTTAGCTTCCCAAAGAGCTGGAAGCAAGATGCTTTGGGGGCTCCCTGCCCCTTTGCCAACAAGGCCGACCTTTGGGCCTTTCAGCTCTAGGCCAATTGAGCACACCCAGAACAGAAGTTCTACCTCAGCCAGATAAGGCCTGCCAAGAAACTGCGTTTCAAAGGCTATGGAAAGAGATGTTGCCGGTACTCTGTCAGAGCACTGGGCAGAGACAGTTGTTTCTTAGCTTCCCAAAGAGCTGGAAGCAAGATGCTTTGGGGCCTCTCTGCCCCTTTGCAAACAAGGCATCCCTTTGGGCCTTTCAGCTCTAGGCCAATGGAGCACAGCCAGAGCAGAAGTCCTACTTCAGCCAGATCAGGCCTGCCAAGGAACTGTGTTTCAGAGGCCTTTGTATGTGACGTTCCCGGTAGGCTGTGAGAGCACGGTGCAGAGCCAGTTGCTTCCTTGTTTCCCAAACAGCTGGAAGCAAGACGCTTAGGGGCCTCTCTGCCCCTTTGGAAACAAGGCAGCACGTTGGGTCTGGCAGCTCTAGGGCAATGGAGCACAACCAGAGCAGAAGTTCTACTTCTTCCAGATCAGGCCTGCCTAGAAAGTGCGTTTCACAGGCCTTGATAAGAGATGTTCTCTTAGGCTGTAAGAGCACTGGGCACAGCCAGTTGTTTCTTAGCTTCCCACAGAGCTGGAAGCAAGATGCTTTGGGGCCTCTCTCCCCCTTTGGAAACAAGGCAGCCCTTTGGGCCTTTCAGCTCTAGGGCAATGGAGCACACCCAGAGCAGAAGTTCTACCTCAGCCAGATCAGGCCTGCCAAGAAACTGCTTTTCACAGGCCTTCGTAAGAGGTGTTCCCGGAAGGCTGTAAGAGTACCTGGCAGAGCGAGTTGTTTCTTAGCTTCAAAAACAGCTGGAAGCAACATGATTTGGGGCCTCTCTCCCCCTTTGGAAACAAAGCAGCCTTTGTGCCTGGCAGCTCTAGGCCAAAGTAGCACACCCAGAGCACAAGTTCTACCTCAGCCAGATAAGGCCTGTCAAGAAGCTGCGTTTCACAGGCCTTTGTATGTGACGTTCCCGGTTGGCTTTGAGAGCACTGTGCAGAGCCAGTTGTTTTAGCTTCCCAGAGAGCAGGAAGCAAGATGCTTTGGGGCCTCTCTCACACTTTGGAAATAAAGGCAGCCCTTTGGGCCTGGCAGCCCTAGGCCAATGGAGTACACCCAGAGCAGAAGTTCTACCTCAGCCACATCAGGCCTTCCAAGAAACTGCGTCTCACAGGCCTTTCTCTGTCACGTTGCCGGTAGGCTGTGAGAGCACTGTGCAGAGCCAGTTGTTTCTTAGCTTCCCAAAGATTTGGAAGCAAGATACTTTGGGGACTCTCAGCCCCTTTGGAAACAAGGCGGCCCTTTGGGCCTGGCAGCTCTAGGCCAAAGTAGCACGCCCAGAGCAGGAGTTCTACTTCAGCCAGATCAGGCCTGCCAAGAAACTGCGTTTCACAGGCCTTGGTAAGAGATGTTCCCGGTAGGCTGTGAGAGCACTGTGGAGAGCCAGTTGCTTTAGCTTCCCACAGAGCTGGAAGCAAGATGCTTTGGGGCCTCTCTCTCCCTTTGGACACAAGGCAGCCGTTTGGGCCTGGCAGCTCTAGGCCAATGGAGCACACCCACAGCAGAAGTTCTACTTCAGGCAGATCAGTCCTGCCCAGAAACTGCGTTTCACAGCCCTTGGTAAGAGATGTTCACGGTAGGCTGTGAGAGCACTGGGCAGAACCAGTTGTTTTTTAGCTTCCCAAAGTGCTGGAGGCAAGATGCTTTGGGGCCTCTCTCACCCTTTGGAAACAAGGCAGCCCTTAGGTCCTGGTAGCTCTAGGCCTATGTAGCACAACCAGAACAGAAGTTCTACTTCAGCCAGGTCAGGCCTGCCAAGAAACTGCGTTTCACAGGCCTTTCAAAGAGATGTTCTCTTAGGCTGTAAGAGCACTGGGCAGAGCCAGCTGTTTCTTAGCTTCCCGAAGAGCTGGGAGCAAGATGCTTTGGGTCCACTCTCCGTCTTTGGAAACAAGGCAGCCCTTTGGGCCTGGCAGCTCTAGGGCAATGGAGCACACCCAGAGCAGAAGTTCTACTTCAGCCAGATCAGGCATGCCAGGAAACTGCGTTTCACAGGCCTTGGTAAGAGATGTTCCCGGTAGGCTGTAAGAGCACTGGGCAGAGCCAGTTGTTTCTTACCTTCCTGAAAAGCTGGAAGCAAGATGCTTGGGACCCCTCTGCCCCTTTGGGAACAAGGCAGCCTTTTGGGTCGGGAAGCTCTAGGCCAATGGAGCACACGCAGAGCAGGAGTTCTACTTCAGCCTGATCAGGCCTGCAAAGAAACAGCGTTTGACAGGCCTTGGTAAGAGATGTTCCCGGTAGGTGTAAGAGCACGGGGCAGAGCGAGTTGGTTCTTAGCTTCCCAGAGAGCTGGAAGCAAGATGCTTTGGGCCTCTCTGCCCCTTGGAAACAGGGCAGCACTTGGGGCCTGGCAGCTCTAGGGCAGTGGAGCACACCCAGAGCCGGAGTTCTACTTCAGCCAGATGAGGCCTGCCAAGAAACTGCGTTTCACAGGCCTTTCAAAGACATGTTCCCGGTAGGCTGTAAGAGCACGGGGCAGAGCGAGTTGGTTCTTAGCTTCCCAGAGAGCTGGAAGCAGGATGCTTTGGGGCCTCTCTGCCCCTTTGGAAACAAGGCAGCACCTTGGGCCTGGCAGCTCTAGGGCAATGGAGCACACCCAGAGCAGAAGTTCTACTTCAGCCAAATCAGGCCTGCCAGGAAACGGCGTTTCACAGGCCTTGGTAAGAGATGTTCCCGGTAGGCTGTAAGAGCACTGGGCAACGCCAGATGTTTCTTAGCTTCCCGAAGAGCTGGAAGCAAGATGCTTTGGTGCCACTCTCTCACTTTGGAATCAAGGCAGCCCTTTGGGGCAGGTAGCTCTAGGCCAGTGGAGCACACCCAGAGCAGAAGTTCTACTTCGGCCAGTTCAGGCCACCAACAAACTGCGTTTCACAGGCCTTGGTAAGAGATGTTCCTGGTAGGCTGTAAGAGCACTGGGCAACGCCAGATGTTTCTTAGCTTCCCGAAGAGCTGGAAGCAAGATGCTTTGGGGCCTCTCATCCCCTTTGCAAGCAAGGCGGCCCTTTGGGCCAGGCAGCTCTAGGCCAATGGAGCACACCCAGAGCAGAAGTTCTACTTCAGCTAGATCAGGCCACCAACAAAGTGCGTTTCACAGGCCTTGGTAAGGGATTTTCTCTCAGGCTGTAAGAGCACTGGGCAGAGCCAGTTGTTTCTTAGCTTCCCAAAGAGCTGGAAGCAAGATGCTTTGGGGGCTCCCTGCCCCTTTGCCAACAAGGCCGACCTTTGGGCCTTTCAGCTCTAGGCCAATTGAGCACACCCAGAACAGAAGTTCTACCTCAGCCAGATAAGGCCTGCCAAGAAACTGCGTTTCAAAGGCTATGGAAAGAGATGTTGCCGGTACTCTGTCAGAGCACTGGGCAGAGACAGTTGTTTCTTAGCTTCCCAAAGAGCTGGAAGCAAGATGCTTTGGGGCCTCTCTGCCCCTTTGCAAACAAGGCATCCCTTTGGGCCTTTCAGCTCTAGGCCAATGGAGCACAGCCAGAGCAGAAGTCCTACTTCAGCCAGATCAGGCCTGCCAAGGAACTGTGTTTCAGAGGCCTTTGTATGTGACGTTCCCGGTAGGCTGTGAGAGCACGGTGCAGAGCCAGTTGCTTCCTTGTTTCCCAAACAGCTGGAAGCAAGACGCTTAGGGGCCTCTCTGCCCCTTTGGAAACAAGGCAGCACGTTGGGTCTGGCAGCTCTAGGGCAATGGAGCACAACCAGAGCAGAAGTTCTACTTCTTCCAGATCAGGCCTGCCTAGAAAGTGCGTTTCACAGGCCTTGATAAGAGATGTTCTCTTAGGCTGTAAGAGCACTGGGCACAGCCAGTTGTTTCTTAGCTTCCCACAGAGCTGGAAGCAAGATGCTTTGGGGCCTCTCTCCCCCTTTGGAAACAAGGCAGCCCTTTGGGCCTTTCAGCTCTAGGGCAATGGAGCACACCCAGAGCAGAAGTTCTACCTCAGCCAGATCAGGCCTGCCAAGAAACTGCTTTTCACAGGCCTTCGTAAGAGGTGTTCCCGGAAGGCTGTAAGAGTACCTGGCAGAGCGAGTTGTTTCTTAGCTTCAAAAACAGCTGGAAGCAACATGATTTGGGGCCTCTCTCCCCCTTTGGAAACAAAGCAGCCTTTGTGCCTGGCAGCTCTAGGCCAAAGTAGCACACCCAGAGCACAAGTTCTACCTCAGCCAGATAAGGCCTGTCAAGAAGCTGCGTTTCACAGGCCTTTGTATGTGACGTTCCCGGTTGGCTTTGAGAGCACTGTGCAGAGCCAGTTGTTTTAGCTTCCCAGAGAGCAGGAAGCAAGATGCTTTGGGGCCTCTCTCACACTTTGGAAATAAAGGCAGCCCTTTGGGCCTGGCAGCCCTAGGCCAATGGAGTACACCCAGAGCAGAAGTTCTACCTCAGCCACATCAGGCCTTCCAAGAAACTGCGTCTCACAGGCCTTTCTCTGTCACGTTGCCGGTAGGCTGTGAGAGCACTGTGCAGAGCCAGTTGTTTCTTAGCTTCCCAAAGATTTGGAAGCAAGATACTTTGGGGACTCTCAGCCCCTTTGGAAACAAGGCGGCCCTTTGGGCCTGGCAGCTCTAGGCCAAAGTAGCACGCCCAGAGCAGGAGTTCTACTTCAGCCAGATCAGGCCTGCCAAGAAACTGCGTTTCACAGGCCTTGGTAAGAGATGTTCCCGGTAGGCTGTGAGAGCACTGTGGAGAGCCAGTTGCTTTAGCTTCCCACAGAGCTGGAAGCAAGATGCTTTGGGGCCTCTCTCTCCCTTTGGACACAAGGCAGCCGTTTGCGCCTGGCAGCTCTAGGCCAATGGAGCACACCCACAGCAGAAGTTCTACTTCAGGCAGATCAGTCCTGCCCAGAAACTGCGTTTCACAGCCCTTGGTAAGAGATGTTCACGGTAGGCTGTGAGAGCACTGGGCAGAACCAGTTGTTTTTTAGCTTCCCAAAGTGCTGGAGGCAAGATGCTTTGGGGCCTCTCTCACCCTTTGGAAACAAGGCAGCCCTTAGGTCCTGGTAGCTCTAGGCCTATGTAGCACAACCAGAACAGAAGTTCTACTTCAGCCAGGTCAGGCCTGCCAAGAAACTGCGTTTCACAGGCCTTTCAAAGAGATGTTCTCTTAGGCTGTAAGAGCACTGGGCAGAGCCAGCTGTTTCTTAGCTTCCCGAAGAGCTGGGAGCAAGATGCTTTGGGTCCACTCTCCGTCTTTGGAAACAAGGCAGCCCTTTGGGCCTGGCAGCTCTAGGGCAATGGAGCACACCCAGAGCAGAAGTTCTACTTCAGCCAGATCAGGCATGCCAGGAAACTGCGTTTCACAGGCCTTGGTAAGAGATGTTCCCGGTAGGCTGTAAGAGCACTGGGCAGAGCCAGTTGTTTCTTACCTTCCTGAAAAGCTGGAAGCAAGATGCTTGGGACCCCTCTGCCCCTTTGGGAACAAGGCAGCCTTTTGGGTCGGGAAGCTCTAGGCCAATGGAGCACACGCAGAGCAGGAGTTCTACTTCAGCCTGATCAGGCCTGCAAAGAAACAGCGTTTGACAGGCCTTGGTAAGAGATGTTCCCGGTAGGTGTAAGAGCACGGGGCAGAGCGAGTTGGTTCTTAGCTTCCCAGAGAGCTGGAAGCAAGATGCTTTGGGCCTCTCTGCCCCTTGGAAACAGGGCAGCACTTGGGGCCTGGCAGCTCTAGGGCAGTGGAGCACACCCAGAGCCGGAGTTCTACTTCAGCCAGATGAGGCCTGCCAAGAAACTGCGTTTCACAGGCCTTTCAAAGACATGTTCCCGGTAGGCTGTAAGAGCACGGGGCAGAGCGAGTTGGTTCTTAGCTTCCCAGAGAGCTGGAAGCAGGATGCTTTGGGGCCTCTCTGCCCCTTTGGAAACAAGGCAGCACCTTGGGCCTGGCAGCTCTAGGGCAATGGAGCACACCCAGAGCAGAAGTTCTACTTCAGCCAAATCAGGCCTGCCAGGAAACGGCGTTTCACAGGCCTTGGTAAGAGATGTTCCCGGTAGGCTGTAAGAGCACTGGGCAACGCCAGATGTTTCTTAGCTTCCCGAAGAGCTGGAAGCAAGATGCTTTGGTGCCACTCTCTCACTTTGGAATCAAGGCAGCCCTTTGGGGCAGGTAGCTCTAGGCCAGTGGAGCACACCCAGAGCAGAAGTTCTACTTCGGCCAGTTCAGGCCACCAACAAACTGCGTTTCACAGGCCTTGGTAAGAGATGTTCCTGGTAGGCTGTAAGAGCACTGGGCAACGCCAGATGTTTCTTAGCTTCCCGAAGAGCTGGAAGCAAGATGCTTTGGGGCCTCTCATCCCCTTTGCAAGCAAGGCGGCCCTTTGGGCCAGGCAGCTCTAGGCCAATGGAGCACACCCAGAGCAGAAGTTCTACTTCAGCTAGATCAGGCCACCAACAAAGTGCGTTTCACAGGCCTTGGTAAGGGATTTTCTCTCAGGCTGTAAGAGCACTGGGCAGAGCCAGTTGTTTCTTAGCTTCCCAAAGAGCTGGAAGCAAGATGCTTTGGGGGCTCCCTGCCCCTTTGCCAACAAGGCCGACCTTTGGGCCTTTCAGCTCTAGGCCAATTGAGCACACCCAGAACAGAAGTTCTACCTCAGCCAGATAAGGCCTGCCAAGAAACTGCGTTTCAAAGGCTATGGAAAGAGATGTTGCCGGTACTCTGTCAGAGCACTGGGCAGAGACAGTTGTTTCTTAGCTTCCCAAAGAGCTGGAAGCAAGATGCTTTGGGGCCTCTCTGCCCCTTTGCAAACAAGGCATCCCTTTGGGCCTTTCAGCTCTAGGCCAATGGAGCACAGCCAGAGCAGAAGTCCTACTTCAGCCAGATCAGGCCTGCCAAGGAACTGTGTTTCAGAGGCCTTTGTATGTGACGTTCCCGGTAGGCTGTGAGAGCACGGTGCAGAGCCAGTTGCTTCCTTGTTTCCCAAACAGCTGGAAGCAAGACGCTTAGGGGCCTCTCTGCCCCTTTGGAAACAAGGCAGCACGTTGGGTCTGGCAGCTCTAGGGCAATGGAGCACAACCAGAGCAGAAGTTCTACTTCTTCCAGAACAGGCCTGCCTAGAAAGTGCATTTCACAGGCCTTGATAAGAGATGTTCTCTTAGGCTGTAAGAGCACTGGGCACAGCCAGTTGTTTCTTAGCTTCCCACAGAGCTGGAAGCAAGATGCTTTGGGGCCTCTCTCCCCCTTTGGAAACAAGGCAGCCCTTTGGGCCTTTCAGCTCTAGGGCAATGGAGCACACCCAGAGCAGAAGTTCTACCTCAGCCAGATCAGGCCTGCCAAGAAACTGCTTTTCACAGGCCTTCGTAAGAGGTGTTCCCGGAAGGCTGTAAGAGTACCTGGCAGAGCGAGTTGTTTCTTAGCTTCAAAAACAGCTGGAAGCAACATGATTTGGGGCCTCTCTCCCCCTTTGGAAACAAAGCAGCCTTTGTGCCTGGCAGCTCTAGGCCAAAGTAGCACACCCAGAGCACAAGTTCTACCTCAGCCAGATAAGGCCTGTCAAGAAGCTGCGTTTCACAGGCCTTTGTATGTGACGTTCCCGGTTGGCTTTGAGAGCACTGTGCAGAGCCAGTTGTTTTAGCTTCCCAGAGAGCAGGAAGCAAGATGCTTTGGGGCCTCTCTCACACTTTGGAAATAAAGGCAGCCCTTTGGGCCTGGCAGCCCTAGGCCAATGGAGTACACCCAGAGCAGAAGTTCTACCTCAGCCACATCAGGCCTTCCAAGAAACTGCGTCTCACAGGCCTTTCTCTGTCACGTTGCCGGTAGGCTGTGAGAGCACTGTGCAGAGCCAGTTGTTTCTTAGCTTCCCAAAGATTTGGAAGCAAGATACTTTGGGGACTCTCAGCCCCTTTGGAAACAAGGCGGCCCTTTGGGCCTGGCAGCTCTAGGCCAAAGTAGCACGCCCAGAGCAGGAGTTCTACTTCAGCCAGATCAGGCCTGCCAAGAAACTGCGTTTCACAGGCCTTGGTAAGAGATGTTCCCGGTAGGCTGTGAGAGCACTGTGGAGAGCCAGTTGCTTTAGCTTCCCACAGAGCTGGAAGCAAGATGCTTTGGGGCCTCTCTCTCCCTTTGGACACAAGGCAGCCGTTTGCGCCTGGCAGCTCTAGGCCAATGGAGCACACCCACAGCAGAAGTTCTACTTCAGCCAGATCAGTCCTGCCCAGAAACTGCGTTTCACAGCCCTTGGTAAGAGATGTTCACGGTAGGCTGTGAGAGCACTGGGCAGAACCAGTTGTTTTTTAGCTTCCCAAAGTGCTGGAGGCAAGATGCTTTGGGGCCTCTCTCACCCTTTGGAAACAAGGCAGCCCTTAGGTCCTGGTAGCTCTAGGCCTATGTAGCACAACCAGAACAGAAGTTCTACTTCAGCCAGGTCAGGCCTGCCAAGAAACTGCGTTTCACAGGCCTTTCAAAGAGATGTTCTCTTAGGCTGTAAGAGCACTGGGCAGAGCCAGCTGTTTCTTAGCTTCCCGAAGAGCTGGGAGCAAGATGCTTTGGGTCCACTCTCCGTCTTTGGAAACAAGGCAGCCCTTTGGGCCTGGCAGCTCTAGGGCAATGGAGCACACCCAGAGCAGAAGTTCTACTTCAGCCAGATCAGGCCTGCCAGGAAACTGCGTTTCACAGGCCTTGGTAAGAGATGTTCCCGGTAGGCTGTAAGAGCACTGGGCAGAGCCAGTTGTTTCTTACCTTCCTGAAAAGCTGGAAGCAAGATGCTTGGGACCCCTCTGCCCGTTTGGGAACAAGGCAGCCTTTTGGGTCGGGAAGCTCTAGGCCAATGGAGCACACGCAGAGCAGGAGTTCTACTTCAGCCTGATCAGGCCTGCAAAGAAACAGCGTTTGACAGGCCTTGGTAAGAGATGTTCCCGGTAGGTGTAAGAGCACTGGGCAGAGCCAGTTGTTTCTTAGCTTCGCAAAGACCGGGAAGCAAGATGCTTTGGGCCTCTCTGCCCCTTGGAAACAGGGCAGCACTTGGGGCCTGGCAGCTCTAGGGCAGTGGAGCACACCCAGAGCCGGAGTTCTACTTCAGCCAGATGAGGCCTGCCAAGAAACTGCGTTTCACAGGCCTTTCAAAGACAGGTTCCCGGTAGGCTGTAAGAGCACGGGGCAGAGCGAGTTGGTTCTTAGCTTCCCAGAGAGCTGGAAGCAGGATGCTTTGGGGCCTCTCTGCCCCTTTGGAAACAAGGCAGCACCTTGGGCCTGGCAGCTCTAGGGCAATGGAGCACACCCAGAGCAGAAGTTCTACTTCAGCCAAATCAGGCCTGCCAGGAAACGGCGTTTCACAGGCCTTGGTAAGAGATGTTCCCGGTAGGCTGTAAGAGCACTGGGCAACGCCAGATGTTTCTTAGCTTCCCGAAGAGCTGGAAGCAAGATGCTTTGGTGCCACTCTCTCACTTTGGAATCAAGGCAGCCCTTTGGGGCAGGTAGCTCTAGGCCAGTGGAGTACACCCAGAGCAGAAGTTCTACTTCGGCCAGTTCAGGCCACCAACAAACTGCGTTTCACAGGCCTTGGTAAGAGATGTTCCCGGTAGGCTGTAAGAGCACTGGGCAACGCCAGATGTTTCTTAGCTTCCCTAAGAGCTGGAAGCAAGATGCTTTGGGGCCTCTCTGCCCCTTTCCAAACAAGGCGGCCCTTTGGGCCAGGCAGCTCTAGGCCAATGGAGCACACCCACAGCAGAAGTTCTACTTCAGCTAGATCAGGCCACCAACAAAGTGCGTTTCACAGGCCTTGGTAAGAGATGTTGCCGGTACTCTGTCAGAGCACTGGGCAGAGACAGCTGTTTCTTAGCTTCCCAAAGAGCTGGAAGCAAGATGCTTTGGGGCCTCTCTGCCCCTTTGCAAACAAGGCATCCCTTTGGGCCTTTCAGCTCTAGGCCAATGGAGCACAGCCAGAGCAGAAGTCCTACTTCAGCCAGATCAGGCCTGCCAAGGAACTGCGTTTCAGAGGCCTTTGTATGTGACGTTCCCGGTAGGCTGTGAGAGCACGGTGCAGAGCCAGTTGTTTCCTTGTTTCCCAAACAGCTGGAAGCAAGACGCTTAGGGGCCTCTCTGCCCCTTTGGGAACAAGGCAGCACGTTGGGTCTGGCAGCTCTAGGGCAATGGAGCACAACCAGAGCAGAAGTTCTACTTCTTCCAGATCAGGCCTGCCTAGAAAGTGCGTTTCACATTCCTTGATAAGAGATGTTCTCTTAGGCTGTAAGAGCACTGGGCACAGCCAGTTGTTTCTTAGCTTCCCAATGAGCTGGAAGCAAGATGCTTTGGGGCCTCTCTGCCCCTTTGCAAACAAGGCATCCCTTTGGGCCTTTCAGCTCTAGGGCAATGGAGCACACCCAGAGCAGAAGTTCTACCTCAGCCAGATCAGGCCTGCCAAGAAACTGCTTTTCACAGGCCTTCGTAAGCGTGTTCCCGGAAGGCTGTAAGAGTACCTGGCAGAGCGAGTTGTTTCTTAGCTTCAAAAACAGCTGGAAGCAACATGATTTGGGGCCTCTCTCCCCCTTTGGAAACAAAGCAGCCTTTGTGCCTGGCAGCTCTAGGCCAAAGTAGCACACCCAGAGCACAAGTTCTACCTCAGCCAGATAAGGCCTGTCAAGAAGCTGCATTTCACAGGCCTTTGTATGTGACGTTCCCGGTTGGCTTTGAGAGCACTGTGCAGAGCCAGTTGTTTTAGCTTCCCAGAGAGCAGGAAGCAAGATGCTTTGGGGCCTCTCTCACACTTTGGAAATAAAGGCAGCCCTTTGGGCCTGGCAGCCCTAGGCCAATGGAGTACACCCAGAGCAGAAGTTCTACCTCAGCCAGATCAGGCCTTCCAAGAAACTGCGTCTCACAGGCCTTTCTCTGTCACGTTGCCGGTAGGCTGTGAGAGCACTGTGCAGAGCCAGTTGTTTCTTAGCTTCCCAAAGATTTGGAAGCAAGATACTTTGGGGACTCTCAGCCCCTTTGGAAACAAGGCGGCCCTTTGGGCCTGGCAGCTCTAGGCCAAAGTAGCACGCCCAGAGCAGGAGTTCTACTTCAGCCAGATCAGGCCTGCCAAGAAACTGCGTTTCACAGGCCTTGGTAAGAGATGTTCCCGGTAGGCTGTGAGAGCACTGTGGAGAGCCAGTTGCTTTAGCTTCCCACAGAGCTGGAAGCAAGATGCTTTGGGGCCTCTCTCTCCCTTTGGACACAAGGCAGCCGTTTGCGCCTGGCAGCTCTAGGCCAATGGAGCACACCCACAGCAGAAGTTCTACTTCAGCCAGATCAGTCCTGCCCAGAAACTGCGTTTCACAGCCCTTGGTAAGAGATGTTCACGGTAGGCTGTGAGAGCACTGGGCAGAACCAGTTGTTTTTTAGCTTCCCAAAGTGCTGGAGGCAAGATGGTTTGGGGCCTCTCTCACCCTTTGGAAACAAGGCAGCGCTTAGGTCCTGGTAGCTCTAGGCCTATGTAGCACAACCAGAACAGAAGTTCTACTTCAGCCAGGTCAGGCCTGCCAAGAAACTGCGTTTCACAGGCCTTTCAAAGAGATGTTCTCTTAGGCTGTAAGAGCACTGGGCAGAGCCAGCTGTTTCTTAGCTTCCCGAAGAGCTGGGAGCAAGATGCTTTGGGTCCACTCTCCGTCTTTGGAAACAAGGCAGCCCTTTGGGCCTGGCAGCTCTAGGGCAATGGAGCACACCCAGAGCAGAAGTTCTACTTCAGCCAGATCAGGCCTGCCAGGAAACTGCGTTTCACAGGCCTTGGTAAGAGATGTTCCCGGTAGGCTGTAAGAGCACTGGGCAGAGCCAGTTGTTTCTTACCTTCCTGAAAAGCTGCTAGCAAGACGCTTGGGACCCCTCTGCCCGTTTGGGAACAAGGCAGCCTTTTGGGTCGGGAAGCTCTAGGCCAATGGAGCACACGCAGAGCAGGAGTTCTACTTCAGCCTGATCAGGCCTGCAAAGAAACAGCGTTTGACAGGCCTTGGTAAGAGATGTTCCCGGTAGGTGTAAGAGCACTGGGCAGAGCCAGTTGTTTCTTAGCTTCGCAAAGACCGGGAAGCAAGATGCTTTGGGCCTCTCTGCCCCTTGGAAACAGGGCAGCACTTGGGGCCTGGCAGCTCTAGGGCAATGGAGCACACCCAGAGCCGGAGTTCTACTTCAGCCAGATGAGGCCTGCCAAGAAACTGCGTTTCACAGGCCTTTCAAAGACATGTTCCCGGTAGGCTGTAAGAGCACGGGGCAGAGCGAGTTGGTTCTTAGATTCCCAGAGAGCTGGAAGCAAGATGCTTTGGGGCCTCTCTGCCCCTTTGGAAACAAGGCAGCACCTTGGGCCTGGCAGCTCTAGGGCAATGGAGCACACCCAGAGCAGAAGTTCTACTTCAGCCAAATCAGGCCTGCCAGGAAACGGCGTTTCACAGGCCTTGGTAAGAGATGTTCCCGGTAGGCTGTAAGAGCACTGGGCAACGCCAGATGTTTCTTAGCTTCCCGAAGAGCTGGAAGCAAGATGCTTTGGGGCCTCTCATCCCCTTTGCAAACAAGTCCGCCCTTTGGGCCAGGCAGCTCTAGGCCAATGGAGCACACCCAGAGCAGAAGTTCTACTTCAGCTAGATCAGGCCACCAACAAAGTGCGTTTCACAGGCCTTGGTAAGAGATTTTCTCTCAGGCTCTAAGAGCACTGGGCAGAGCCAGTTATTTCTTAGCTTCCCAAAGAGCTGGAAGCAAGATGCTTTGGGGGCTCCCTGCCCCTTTGCCAACAAGGCCGACCTTTGGGCCTTTCAGCTCTAGGCCAATGGAGCACACCCAGAGCAGAAGTTCTACCTCAGCCAGATAAGGCCTGCCAAGAAACTGCGTTTCAAAGGCTTTGGTAAGAGATGTTGCCGGTACTCTGTCAGAGCACTGGGCAGAGACAGCTGTTTCTTAGCTTCCCAAAGAGCTGGAAGCAAGATGCTTTGGGGCCTCTCTGCCCCTTTGCAAACAAGGCATCCCTTTGGGCCTTTCAGCTCTAGGCCAATGGAGCACAGCCAGAGCAGAAGTCCTACTTCAGCCAGATCAGGCCTGCCAAGGAACTGCGTTTCAGAGGCCTTTGTATGTGACGTTCCCGGTAGGCTGTGAGAGCACGGTGCAGAGCCAGTTGTTTCCTTGTTTCCCAAACAGCTGGAAGCAAGACGCTTTGGGGCCTCTCTGCCCCTTTGGAAACAAGGCAGCACGTTGGGTCTGGCAGCTCTAGGGCAATGGAGCACAACCAGAGCAGAAGTTCTACTTCTTCCAGATCAGTCCTGCCTAGAAAGTGCGTTTCACAGGCCTTGATAAGAGATGTTCTCTTAGGCTATAAGAGCACTGAGCACAGCCAGTTGTTTCTTAGCTTCCCAAGAGGTGGAAGCAAGATGCTTTGGGGCCTCTCTCCCCCTTTGGAAACAAGGCAGCCCTTTGGGCCTTTCAGCTCTAGGGCAATGGAGCACACCCAGAGCAGAAGTTCTACCTCAGCCAGATCAGGCCTGCCAAGAAACTGCTTTTCACAGGCCTTCGTAAGAGGTGTTCCCGGAAGGCTGTAAGAGTACCTGGCAGAGCGAGTTGTTTCTTAGCTTCAAAAACAGCTGGAAGCAACATGATTTGGGGCCTCTCTCCCCCTTTGGAAACAAAGCAGCCTTTGTGCCTGGCAGCTCTAGGCCAAAGTAGCACACCCAGAGCACAAGTTCTACCTCAGCCAGATAAGGCCTGTCAAGAAGCTGCGTTTCACAGGCCTTTGTATGTGACGTTCCCGGTTGGCTTTGAGAGCACTGTGCAGAGCCAGTTGTTTTAGCTTCCCAGAGAGCAGGAAGCAAGATGCTTTGGGGCCTCTCTCACACTTTGGAAATAAAGGCAGCCCTTTGGGCCTGGCAGCCCTAGGCCAATGGAGTACACCCAGAGCAGAAGTTCTACCTCAGCCAGATCAGGCCTTCCAAGAAACTGCGTCTCACAGGCCTTTCTCTGTCACGTTGCCGGTAGGCTGTGAGAGCACTGTGCAGAGCCAGTTGTTTCTTAGCTTCCCAAAGATTTGGAAGCAAGATACTTTGGGGACTCTCAGCCCCTTTGGAAACAAGGCGGCCCTTTGGGCCTGGCAGCTCTAGGCCAAAGTAGCACGCCCAGAGCAGGAGTTCTACTTCAGCCAGATCAGGCCTGCCAGGAAACTGCGTTTCACAGGCCTTGGTAAGAGATGCTCCGGGTAGGCTGTAAGAGCACTGGGCAGAGCCAGTTGCTTCTTACCTTCCTGAAAAGCTGGAAGCAAGATGCTTGGGACCCCTCTGCCCGTTTGGGAACAAGGCAGCCTTTTGGGTCGGGAAGCTCTAGGCCAATGGAGCACACGCAGAGCAGGAGTTCTACTTCAGCCTGATCAGGCCTGCAAAGAAACAGCGTTTGACAGGCCTTGGTAAGAGATGTTCCCGGTAGGTGTAAGAGCACTGGGCAGAGCCAGTTGTTTCTTAGCTTCGCAAAGACCGGGAAGCAAGATGCTTTGGGCCTCTCTGCCCCTTGGAAACAGGGCAGCACTTGGGGCCTGGCAGCTCTAGGGCAATGGAGCACACCCAGAGCCGGAGTTCTACTTCAGCCAGATGAGGCCTGCCAAGAAACTGCGTTTCACAGGCCTTTCAAAGACATGTTCCCGGTAGGCTGTAAGAGCACGGGGCAGAGCGAGTTGGTTCTTAGCTTCCCAGAGAGCCGGAAGCAAGATGCTTTGGGGCCTCTCTGCCCCTTTGGAAACAAGGCAGCACCTTGGGCCTGGCAGCTCTAGGGCAATGGAGCACACCCAGAGCAGAAGTTCTACTTCAGCCAAATCAGGCCTGCCAGGAAACGGCGTTTCACAGGCCTTGGTAAGAGATGTTCCCGGTAGGCTGTAAGAGCACTGGGCAACGCCAGATGTTTCTTAGCTTCCCGAAGAGCTGGAAGCAAGATGCTTTGGTGCCACTCTCTCACTTTGGAATCAAGGCAGCCCTTTGGGGCAGGTAGCTCTAGGCCAGTGGAGCACACCCAGAGCAGAAGTTCTACTTCGGCCAGTTCAGGCCACCAACAAACTGCGTTTCACAGGCCTTGGTAAGAGATGTTCCCGGTAGGCTGTGAGAGCACTGTGGAGAGCCAGTTGCTTTAGCTTCCCACAGAGCTGGAAGCAAGATGCTTTGGGGCCTCTCTCTCCCTTTGGACACAAGGCAGCCGTTTGGGCCTGGCAGCTCTAGGCCAATGGAGCACACCCACAGCAGAAGTTCTACTTCAGGCAGATCAGTCCTGCCCAGAAACTGCGTTTCACAGCCCTTGGTAAGAGATGTTCACGGTAGGCTGTGAGAGCACTGGGCAGAACCAGTTGTTTTTTAGCTTCCCAAAGTGCTGGAGGCAAGATGCTTTGGGTCCTCTCTCATCCTTTGGAAACAAGGCAGCCCTTAGGTCCTGGTAGCTCTAGGCCTATGTAGCACAACCAGAACAGAAGTTCTACTTCAGCCAGGTCAGGCCTGCCAAGAAACTGCGTTTCACAGGCCTTTCAAAGAGATGTTCTCTTAGGCTGTAAGAGCACTGGGCAGAGCCAGCTGTTTCTTAGCTTCCCGAAGAGCTGGGAGCAAGATGCTTTGGGTCCACTCTCCGTCTTTGGAAACAAGGCAGCCCTTTGGGCCTGGCAGCTCTAGGGCAATGGAGCACACCCAGAGCAGAAGTTCTACTTCAGCCAGATCAGGCCTGCCAGGAAACTGCGTTTCACAGGCCTTGGTAAGAGATGTTCCCGGTAGGCTGTAAGAGCACTGGGCAGAGCCAGTTGTTTCTTACCTTCCTGAAAAGCTGGAAGCAAGACGCTTGGGACCCCTCTGCCCGTTTGGGAACAAGGCAGCCTTTTGGGTCGGGAAGCTCTAGGCCAATGGAGCACACGCAGAGCAGGAGTTCTACTTCAGCCTGATCAGGCCTGCAAAGAAACAGCGTTTGACAGGCCTTGGTAAGAGATGTTCCCGGTAGGTGTAAGAGCACTGGGCAGAGCCAGTTGTTTCTTAGCTTCGCAACGACCGGGAAGCAAGATGCTTTGGGCCTCTCTGCCCCTTGGAAACAGGGCAGCACTTGGGGCCTGGCAGCTCTAGGGCAATGGAGCACACCCAGAGCCGGAGTTCTACTTCAGCCAGATGAGGCCTGCCAAGAAACTGCGTTTCACAGGCCTTTCAAAGACATGTTCCCAGTAGGCTGTAAGAGCACGGGGCAGAGCGAGTTGGTTCTTAGCTTCCCAGAGAGCTGGAAGCAAGATGCTTTGGGGCCTCTCTGCCCCTTTGGAAACAAGGCAGCACCTTGGGCCTGGCAGCTCTAGGGCAATGGAGCACACCCAGAGCAGAAGTTCTACTTCAGCCAAATCAGGCCTGCCAGGAAACGGCGTTTCACAGGCCTTGGTAAGAGATGTTCCCGGTAGGCTGTAAGAGCACTGGGCAACGCCAGATGTTTCTTAGCTTCCCGAAGAGCTGGAAGCAAGATGCTTTGGTGCCACTCTCTCACTTTGGAATCAAGGCAGCCCTTTGGGGCAGGTAGCTCCAGGCCAGTGGAGCACACCCAGAGCAGAAGTTCTACTTCGGCCAGTTCAGGCCACCAACAAACTGCGTTTCACAGGCCTTGGTAAGAGATGTTCCCGGTAGGCTGTAAGAGCACTGGGCAACGCCAGATGTTTCTTAGCTTCCCGAAGAGCTGGAAGCAAGATGCTTTGGGGCCTCTCTGCCCCTTTGCAAACAAGGCGGCCCTTTGGGCCAGGCAGCTCTAGGCCAATGGAGCACACCCAGAGCAGAAGTTCTACTTCAGCTAGATCAGGCCACCAACAAAGTGCGTTTCACAGGCCTTGGTAAGAGATTTTCTCTCAGGCTGTAAGAGCACTGGGCAGAGCCAGTTGTTTCTTAGCTTCCCAAAGAGCTGGAAGCAAGATGCTTTGGGGGCTCCCTGCCCCTTTGCCAACAAGGCCGACCTTTGGGCCTTTCAGCTCTAGGCCAATGGAGCACACCCAGAGCAGAAGTTCTACCTCAGCCAGATAAGGCCTGCCAAGAAACTGCGTTTCAAAGGCTTTGGTAAGAGATGTTCCCGGTAATCTGTCAGAGCACTGGGCAGAGACAGTTGTTTCTTAGCTTCCCAATGAGCTGGAAGCAAGATGCTTTGGGGCCTCTCTGCCCCTTTGCAAACAAGGCCGACCTTTGGGCCTTTCAGCTCTAGGCCAATGGAGCACACCCAGAGCAGAAGTTCTACCTCAGCCAGATAAGGCCTGCCAAGAAACTGCGTTTCAAAGGCTTTGGTAAGAGATGTTCCCGGTAATCTGTCAGAGCACTGGGCAGAGACAGTTGTTTCTTAGCTTCCCAATGAGCTGGAAGCAAGATGCTTTGGGGCCTCTCTGCCCCTTTGCAAACAAGGCATCCCTTTGGGCCTTTCAGCTCTAGGGCAATGGAGCACACCCAGAGCAGAAGTTCTACCTCAGCCAGATCAGGCCTGCCAAGAAACTGCTTTTCACAGGCCTTCGTAAGAGGTGTTCCCGGAAGGCTGTAAGAGTACCTGGCAGAGCGAGTTGTTTCTTAGCTTCAAAAACAGCTGGAAGCAACATGATTTGGGGCCACTCTCGCCCTTTGGAAACAAAGCAGCCTTTGTGCCTGGCAGCTCTAGGCCAAAGTAGCACACCCAGAGCACAAGTTCTACCTCAGCCAGATAAGGCCTGTCAAGAAGCTGCGTTTCACAGGCCTTTGTATGTGACGTTCCCGGTTGGCTTTGAGAGCACTGTGCAGAGCCAGTTGTTTTAGCTTCCCAGAGAGCAGGAAGCAAGATGCTTTGGGGCCTCTCTCACACTTTGGAAATAAAGGCAGCCCTTTGGGCCTGGCAGCCCTAGGCCAATGGAGTACACCCAGAGCAGAAGTTCTACCTCAGCCACATCAGGCCTTCCAAGAAACTGCGTCTCACAGGCCTTTCTCTGTCACGTTGCCAGTAGGCTGTGAGAGCACTGTGCAGAGCCACTTGTTTCTTAGCTTCCCAAAGATTTGGAAGCAAGATACTTTGGGGACTCTCAGCCCCTTTGGAAACAAGGCGGCCCTTTGGGCCTGGCAGCTCTAGGCCAAAGGAGCACGCCCAGAGCAAGAGTTCTACTTCAGCCAGATCAGGCCTGCCAAGAAACTGCGTTTCACAGGCCTTGGTAAGAGATGTTCCCGGTAGGCTGTAAGAGCACTGGGCAGAGCCAGTTGTTTCTTACCTTCCTGAAAAGCTGGAAGCAAGACGCTTGGGACCCCTCTGCCCGTTTGGGAACAAGGCAGCCTTTTGGGTCGGGAAGCTCTAGGCCAATGGAGCACACGCAGAGCAGGAGTTCTACTTCAGCCTGATCAGGCCTGCAAAGAAACAGCGTTTGACAGGCCTTGGTAAGAGATGTTCCCGGTAGGTGTAAGAGCACTGGGCAGAGCCAGTTGTTTCTTAGCTTCGCAAAGACCGGGAAGCAAGATGCTTTGGGCCTCTCTGCCCCTTGGAAACAGGGCAGCACTTGGGGCCTGGCAGCTCTAGGGCAATGGAGCACACCCAGAGCCGGAGTTCTACTTCAGCCAGATGAGGCCTGCCAAGAAACTGCGTTTCACAGGCCTTTCAAAGACATGTTCCCGGTAGGCTGTAAGAGCACGGGGCAGAGCGAGTTGGTTCTTAGCTTCCCAGAGAGCTGGAAGCAAGATGCTTTGGGGCCTCTCTGCCCCTTTGGAAACAAGGCAGCACCTTGGGCCTGGCAGCTCTAGGGCAATGGAGCACACCCAGAGCAGAAGTTCTACTTCAGCCAAATCAGGCCTGCCAGGAAACGGCGTTTCACAGGCCTTGGTAAGAGATGTTCCCGGTAGGCTGTAAGAGCACTGGGCAACGCCAGATGTTTCTTAGCTTCCCGAAGAGCTGGAAGCAAGATGCTTTGGTGCCACTCTCTCACTTTGGAATCAAGGCAGCCCTTTGGGGCAGGTAGCTCCAGGCCAGTGGAGCACACCCAGAGCAGAAGTTCTACTTCGGCCAGTTCAGGCCACCAACAAACTGCGTTTCACAGGCCTTGGTAAGAGATGTTCCCGGTAGGCTGTAAGAGCACTGGGCAACGCCAGATGTTTCTTAGCTTCCCGAAGAGCTGGAAGCAAGATGCTTTGGGGCCTCTCTGCCCCTTTGCAAACAAGGCGGCCCTTTGGGCCAGGCAGCTCTAGGCCAATGGAGCACACCCAGAGCAGAAGTTCTACTTCAGCTAGATCAGGCCACCTACAAAGTGCGTTTCACAGGCCTTGGTAAGAGATTTTCTCTCAGGCTGTAAGAGCACTGGGCAGAGCCAGTTGTTTCTTAGCTTCCCGAAGAGCTGGAAGCAAGATGCTTTGGGGGCTCCCTGCCCCTTTGCCAACAAGGCCGACCTTTGGGCCTTTCAGCTCTAGGCCAATGGAGCACACCCAGAGCAGAAGTTCTACCTCAGCCAGATAAGGCCTGCCAAGAAACTGCGTTTCAAAAGCTTTGGTAAGAGATGTTCCCGGTACTCTGTCAGAGCACTGGGCAGAGACAGTTGTTTCTTAGCTTCCCAATGAGCTGGAAGCAAGATGCTTTGGGGCCTCTCTGCCCCTTTGCAAACAAGGCATCCCTTTGGGCCATTCAGCTCTAGGGCAATGGAGCACACCCAGAGCAGAAGTTCTACCTCAGCCAGATCAGGCCTGCCAAGAAACTGCTTTTCACAGGCCTTCGTAAGAGGTGTTCCCGGAAGGCTGTAAGAGTACCTGGCAGAGCGAGTTGTTTCTTAGCTTCAAAAACAGCTGGAAGCAACATGATTTGGGGCCTCTCTTCCCCTTTGGAAACAAAGCAGCCTTTGTGCCTGGCAGCTCTAGGCCAAAGTAGCACACCCAGAGCACAAGTTCTACCTCAGCCAGATAAGGCCTGTCAAGAAGCTGCGTTTCACAGGCCTTTGTATGTGACGTTCCCGGTTGGCTTTGAGAGCACTGTGCAGAGCCAGTTGTTTTAGCTTCCCAGAGAGCAGGAAGCAAGATGCTTTGGGGCCTCTCTCACACTTTGGAAATAAAGGCAGCCCTTTGGGCCTGGCAGCCCTAGGCCAATGGAGTACACCCAGAGCAGAAGTTCTACCTCAGCCAGATCAGGCCTTCCAAGAAACTGCGTCTCACAGGCCTTTCTCTGTCACGTTGCCGGTAGGCTGTGAGAGCACTGTGCAGAGCCACTTGTTTCTTAGCTTCCCAAAGATTTGGAAGCAAGATACTTTGGGGACTCTCAGCCCCTTTGGAAACAAGGCGGCCCTTTGGGCCTGGCAGCTCTAGGCCAAAGTAGCACGCCCAGAGCAGGAGTTCTACTTCAGCCAGATCAGGCCTGCCAAGAAACTGCGTTTCACAGGCCTTGGTAAGAGATGTTCCCGGTAGGCTGTAAGAGCACTGGGCAGAGCCGGTTGTTTCTTACCTTCCTAAAAGCTGGAAGCAAGACGCTTGGGACCCCTCTGCCCGTTTGGGAACAAGGCAGCCTTTTGGGTCGGGAAGCTCTAGGCCAATGGAGCACACGCAGAGCAGGAGTTCTACTTCAGCCTGATCAGGCCTGCAAAGAAACAGCGTTTGACAGGCCTTGGTAAGAGATGTTCCCGGTAGGTGTAAGAGCACTGGGCAGAGCCAGTTGTTTCTTAGCTTCGCAAAGACCGGGAAGCAAGATGCTTTGGGCCTCTCTGCCCCTTGGAAACAGGGCAGCACTTGGGGCCTGGCAGCTCTAGGGCAATGGAGCACACCCAGAGCCGGAGTTCTACTTCAGCCAGATGAGGCCTGCCAAGAAACTGCGTTTCACAGGCCTTTCAAAGACATGTTCCCGGTAGGCTGTAAGAGCACGGGGCAGAGCGAGTTGGTTCTTAGCTTCCCAGAGAGCTGGAAGCAAGATGCTTTGGGGCCTCTCTGCCCCTTTGGAAACAAGGCAGCACCTTGGGCCTGGCAGCTCTAGGGCAATGGAGCACACCCAGAGCAGAAGTTCTACTTCAGCCAAATCAGGCCTGCCAGGAAACGGCGTTTCACAGGCCTTGGTAAGAGATGTTCCCGGTAGGCTGTAAGAGCACTGGGCAACGCCAGATGTTTCTTAGCTTCCCGAAGAGCTGGAAGCAAGATGCTTTGGTGCCACTCTCTCACTTTGGAATCAAGGCAGCCCTTTGGGGCAGGTAGCTCCAGGCCAGTGGAGCACACCCAGAGCAGAAGTTCTACTTCGGCCAGTTCAGGCCACCAACAAACTGCGTTTCACAGGCCTTGGTAAGAGATGTTCCCGGTAGGCTGTAAGAGCACTGGGCAACGCCAGATGTTTCTTAGCTTCCCGAAGAGCTGGAAGCAAGATGCTTTGGGGCCTCTCTGCCCCTTTGCAAACAAGGCGGCCCTTTGGGCCAGGCAGCTCTAGGCCAATGGAGCACACCCAGAGCAGAAGTTCTACTTCAGCTAGATCAGGCCACCTACAAAGTGCGTTTCACAGGCCTTGGTAAGAGATTTTCTCTCAGGCTGTAAGAGCACTGGGCAGAGCCAGTTGTTTCTTAGCTTCCCGAAGAGCTGGAAGCAAGATGCTTTGGGGGCTCCCTGCCCCTTTGCCAACAAGGCCGACCTTTGGGCCTTTCAGCTCTAGGCCAATGGAGCACACCCAGAGCAGAAGTTCTACCTCAGCCAGATAAGGCCTGCCAAGAAACTGCGTTTCAAAGGCTTTGGTAAGAGATGTTCCCGGTACTCTGTCAGAGCACTGGGCAGAGACAGTTGTTTCTTAGCTTCCCAATGAGCTGGAAGCAAGATGCTTTGGGGCCTCTCTGCCCCTTTGCAAACAAGGCATCCCTTTGGGCCATTCAGCTCTAGGGCAATGGAGCACACCCAGAGCAGAAGTTCTACCTCAGCCAGATCAGGCCTGCCAAGAAACTGCTTTTCACAGGCCTTCGTAAGAGGTGTTCCCGGAAGGCTGTAAGAGTACCTGGCAGAGCGAGTTGTTTCTTAGCTTCAAAAACAGCTGGAAGCAACATGATTTGGGGCCTCTCTCCCCCTTTGGAAACAAAGCAGCCTTTGTGCCTGGCAGCTCTAGGCCAAAGTAGCACACCCAGAGCACAAGTTCTACCTCAGCCAGATAAGGCCTGTCAAGAAGCTGCGTTTCACAGGCCTTTGTATGTGACGTTCCCGGTTGGCTTTGAGAGCACTGTGCAGAGCCAGTTGTTTTAGCTTCCCAGAGAGCAGGAAGCAAGATGCTTTGGGGCCTCTCTCACACTTTGGAAATAAAGGCAGCCCTTTGGGCCTGGCAGCCCTAGGCCAATGGAGTACACCCAGAGCAGAAGTTCTACCTCAGCCAGATCAGGCCTTCCAAGAAACTGCGTCTCACAGGCCTTTCTCTGTCACGTTGCCGGTAGGCTGTGAGAGCACTGTGCAGAGCCACTTGTTTCTTAGCTTCCCAAAGATTTGGAAGCAAGATACTTTGGGGACTCTCAGCCCCTTTGGAAACAAGGCGGCCCTTTGGGCCTGGCAGCTCTAGGCCAAAGTAGCACGCCCAGAGCAGGAGTTCTACTTCAGCCAGATCAGGCCTGCCAAGAAACTGCGTTTCACAGGCCTTGGTAAGAGATGTTCCCGGTAGGCTGTAAGAGCACTGGGCAGAGCCGGTTGTTTCTTACCTTCCTGAAAAGCTGGAAGCAAGACGCTTGGGACCCCTCTGCCCGTTTGGGAACAAGGCAGCCTTTTGGGTCGGGAAGCTCTAGGCCAATGGAGCACACGCAGAGCAGGAGTTCTACTTCAGCCTGATCAGGCCTGCAAAGAAACAGCGTTTGACAGGCCTTGGTAAGAGATGTTCCCGGTAGGTGTAAGAGCACTGGGCAGAGCCAGTTGTTTCTTAGCTTCGCAAAGACCGGGAAGCAAGATGCTTTGGGCCTCTCTGCCCCTTGGAAACAGGGCAGCACTTGGGGCCTGGCAGCTCTAGGGCAATGGAGCACACCCAGAGCCGGAGTTCTACTTCAGCCAGATGAGGCCTGCCAAGAAACTGCGTTTCACAGGCCTTTCAAAGACATGTTCCCGGTAGGCTGTAAGAGCACGGGGCAGAGCGAGTTGGTTCTTAGCTTCCCAGAGAGCTGGAAGCAAGATGCTTTGGGGCCTCTCTGCCCCTTTGGAAACAAGGCAGCACCTTGGGCCTGGCAGCTCTAGGGCAATGGAGCACACCCAGAGCAGAAGTTCTACTTCAGCCAAATCAGGCCTGCCAGGAAACGGCGTTTCACAGGCCTTGGTAAGAGATGTTCCCGGTAGGCTGTAAGAGCACTGGGCAACGCCAGATGTTTCTTAGCTTCCCGAAGAGCTGGAAGCAAGATGCTTTGGTGCCACTCTCTCACTTTGGAATCAAGGCAGCCCTTTGGGGCAGGTAGCTCCAGGCCAGTGGAGCACACCCAGAGCAGAAGTTCTACTTCGGCCAGTTCAGGCCACCAACAAACTGCGTTTCACAGGCCTTGGTAAGAGATGTTCCCGGTAGGCTGTAAGAGCACTGGGCAACGCCAGATGTTTCTTAGCTTCCCGAAGAGCTGGAAGCAAGATGCTTTGGGGCCTCTCTGCCCCTTTGCAAACAAGGCGGCCCTTTGGGCCAGGCAGCTCTAGGCCAATGGAGCACACCCAGAGCAGAAGTTCTACTTCAGCTAGATCAGGCCACCTACAAAGTGCTTTTCACAGGCCTTGGTAAGAGATTTTCTCTCAGGCTGTAAGAGCACTGGGCAGAGCCAGTTGTTTCTTAGCTTCCCGAAGAGCTGGAAGCAAGATGCTTTGGGGGCTCCCTGCCCCTTTGCCAACAAGGCCGATCTTTGGGCCTTTCAGCTCTAGGCCAATGGAGCACACCCAGAGCAGAAGTTCTACCTCAGCCAGATAAGGCCTGCCAAGAAACTGCGTTTCAAAGGCTTTGGTAAGAGATGTTCCCGGTACTCTGTCAGAGCACTGGGCAGAGACAGTTGTTTCTTAGCTTCCCAATGAGCTGGAAGCAAGATGCTTTGGGGCCTCTCTGCCCCTTTGCAAACAAGGCATCCCTTTGGGCCTTTCAGCTCTAGGGCAATGGAGCACACCCAGAGCAGAAGTTCTACCTCAGCCAGATCAGGCCTGCCAAGAAACTGCTTTTCACAGGCCTTCGTAAGAGGTGTTCCCGGAAGGCTGTAAGAGTACCTGGCAGAGCGAGTTGTTTCTTAGCTTCAAAAACAGCTGGAAGCAACATGATTTGGGGCCTCTCTCCCCCTTTGGAAACAAAGCAGCCTTTGTGCCTGGCAGCTCTAGGCCAAAGTAGCACACCCAGAGCACAAGTTCTACCTCAGCCAGATAAGGCCTGTCAAGAAGCTGCGTTTCACAGGCCTTTGTATGTGACGTTCCCGGTTGGCTTTGAGAGCACTGTGCAGAGCCAGTTGTTTTAGCTTCCCAGAGAGCAGGAAGCAAGATGCTTTGGGGCCTCTCTCACACTTTGGAAATAAAGGCAGCCCTTTGGGCCTGGCAGCCCTAGGCCAATGGAGTACACCCAGAGCAGAAGTTCTACCTCAGCCAGATCAGGCCTTCCAAGAAACTGCGTCTCACAGGCCTTTCTCTGTCACGTTGCCGGTAGGCTGTGAGAGCACTGTGCAGAGCCAGTTGTTTCTTAGCTTCCCAAAGATTTGGAAGCAAGATACTTTGGGGACTCTCAGCCCCTTTGGAAACAAGGCGGCCCTTTGGGCCTGGCAGCTCTAGGCCAAAGTAGCACGCCCAGAGCAGGAGTTCTACTTCAGCCAGATCAGGCCTGCCAAGAAACTGCGTTTCACAGGCCTTGGTAAGAGATGTTCCCGGTAGGCTGTAAGAGCACTGGGCAGAGCCAGTTGTTTCTTACCTTCCTGAAAAGCTGGAAGCAAGACGCTTGGGACCCCTCTGCCCGTTTGGGAACAAGGCAGCCTTTTGGGTCGGGAAGCTCTAGGCCAATGGAGCACACGCAGAGCAGGAGTTCTACTTCAGCCTGATCAGGCCTGCAAAGAAACAGCGTTTGACAGGCCTTGGTAAGAGATGTTCCCGGTAGGTGTAAGAGCACTGGGCAGAGCCAGTTGTTTCTTAGCTTCGCAAAGACCGGGAAGCAAGATGCTTTGGGCCTCTCTGCCCCTTGGAAACAGGGCAGCACTTGGGGCCTGGCAGCTCTAGGGCAATGGAGCACACCCAGAGCCGGAGTTCTACTTCAGCCAGATGAGGCCTGCCAAGAAACTGCGTTTCACAGGCCTTTCAAAGACATGTTCCCGGTAGGCTGTAAGAGCACGGGGCAGAGCGAGTTGGTTCTTAGCTTCCCAGAGAGCTGGAAGCAAGATGCTTTGGGGCCTCTCTGCCCCTTTGGAAACAAGGCAGCACCTTGGGCCTGGCAGCTCTAGGGCAATGGAGCACACCCAGAGCAGAAGTTCTACTTCAGCCAAATCAGGCCTGCCAGGAAACGGCGTTTCACAGGCCTTGGTAAGAGATGTTCCCGGTAGGCTGTAAGAGCACTGGGCAACGCCAGATGTTTCTTAGCTTCCCGAAGAGCTGGAAGCAAGATGCTTTGGTGCCACTCTCTCACTTTGGAATCAAGGCAGCCCTTTGGGGCAGGTAGCTCCAGGCCAGTGGAGCACACCCAGAGCAGAAGTTCTACTTCGGCCAGTTCAGGCCACCAACAAACTGCGTTTCACAGGCCTTGGTAAGAGATGTTCCCGGTAGGCTGTAAGAGCACTGGGCAACGCCAGATGTTTCTTAGCTTCCCGAAGAGCTGGAAGCAAGATGCTTTGGGGCCTCTCTGCCCCTTTGCCAACAAGGCGGCCCTTTGGGCCAGGCAGCTCTAGGCCAATGGAGCACACCCAGAGCAGAAGTTCTACTTCAGCTAGATCAGGCCACCTACAAAGTGCGTTTCACAGGCCTTGGTAAGAGATTTTCTCTCAGGCTGTAAGAGCACTGGGCAGAGCCAGTTGTTTCTTAGCTTCCCGAAGAGCTGGAAGCAAGATGCTTTGGGGGCTCCCTGCCCCTTTGCCAACAAGGCCGACCTTTGGGCCTTTCAGCTCTAGGCCAATGGAGCACACCGAGAGCAGAAGTTCTACCTCAGCCAGATAAGGCCTGCCAAGAAACTGCGTTTCAAAGGCTTTGGTAAGAGATGTTCCCGGTACTCTGTCAGAGCACTGGGCAGAGACAGTTGTTTCTTAGCTTCCCAATGAGCTGGAAGCAAGATGCTTTGGGGCCTCTCTGCCCCTTTGCAAACAAGGCATCCCTTTGGGCCTTTCAGCTCTAGGCCAATGGAGCACACCCAGAGCAGAAGTTCTACCTCAGCCAGATCAGGCCTGCCAAGAAACTGCTTTTCACAGGCCTTCGTAAGAGGTGTTCCCGGAAGGCTGTAAGAGTACCTGGCAGAGCGAGTTGTTTCTTAGCTTCAAAAACAGCTGGAAGCAACATGATTTGGGGCCTCTCTCCCCCTTTGGAAACAAAGCAGCCTTTGTGCCTGGCAGCTCTAGGCCAAAGTAGCACACCCAGAGCACAAGTTCTACCTCAGCCAGATAAGGCCTGTCAAGAAGCTGCTTTTCACAGGCCTTTGTATGTGACGTTCCCGGTTGGCTTTGAGAGCACTGTGCAGAGCCAGTTGTTTTAGCTTCCCAGAGAGCAGGAAGCAAGATGCTTTGGGGCCTCTCTCACACTTTGGAAATAAAGGCAGCCCTTTGGGCCTGGCAGCCCTAGGCCAATGGAGTACACCCAGAGCAGAAGTTCTACCTCAGCCAGATGAGGCCTTCCAAGAAACTGCGTCTCACAGGCCTTTCTCTGTCACGTTGCCGGTAGGCTGTGAGAGCACTGTGCAGAGCCAGTTGTTTCTTAGCTTCCCAAAGATTTGGAAGCAAGATACTTTGGGGACTCTCAGCCCCTTTGGAAACAAGGCGGCCCTTTGGGCCTGGCAGCTCTAGGCCAAAGTAGCACGCCCAGAGCAGGAGTTCTACTTCAGCCAGATCAGGCCTGCCAAGAAACTGCGTTTCACAGGCCTTGGTAAGAGATGTTCCCGGTAGGCTGTGAGAGCACTGTGGAGAGCCAGTTGCTTTAGCTTCCCACAGAGCTGGAAGCAAGATGCTTTGGGGCCTCTCTCTCCCTTTGGACACAAGGCAGCCGTTTGCGCCTGGCAGCTCTAGGCCAATGGAGCACACCCACAGCAGAAGTTCTACTTCAGGCAGATCAGTCCTTCCCAGAAACTGCGTTTCACAGCCCTTGGTAAGAGATGTTCACGGTAGGCTGTGAGAGCACTGGGCAGAACCAGTTGTTTTTTAGCTTCCCAAAGTGCTGGAGGCAACATGCTTTGGGGCCTCTCTCACCCTTTGGAAACAAGGCAGCCCTTAGGTCCTGGTAGCTCTAGGCCTATGTAGCACAACCAGAACAGAAGTTCTACTTCAGCCAGGTCAGGCCTGCCAAGAAACTGCGTTTCACAGGCCTTTCAAAGAGATGTTCTCTTAGGCTGTAAGAGCACTGGGCAGAGCCAGCTGTTTCTTAGCTTCCCGAAGAGCTGGGAGCAAGATGCTTTGGGTCCACTCTCCGTCTTTGGAAACAAGGCAGCCCTTTGGGCCTGGCAGCTCTAGGGCAATGGAGCACACCCAGAGCAGAAGTTCTACTTCAGCCAGATCAGGCCTGCCAGGAAACTGCGTTTCACAGGCCTTGGTAAGAGATGTTCCCGGTAGGCTGTAAGAGCACTGGGCAGAGCCAGTTGTTTCTTACCTTCCTGAAAAGCTGGAAGCAAGATGCTTGGGACCCCTCTGCCCGTTTGGGAACAAGGCAGCCTTTTGGGTCGGGAAGCTCTAGGCCAATGGAGCACACGCAGAGCAGGAGTTCTACTTCAGCCTGATCAGGCCTGCAAAGAAACAGCGTTTGACAGGCCTTGGTAAGAGATGTTCCTGGTAGGTGTAAGAGCACTGGGCAGAGCCAGTTGTTTCTTAGCTTCGCAAAGACCGGGAAGCAAGATGCTTTGGGCCTCTCTGCCCCTTGGAAACAGGGCAGCACTTGGGGCCTGGCAGCTCTAGGGCAGTGGAGCACACCCAGAGCCGGAGTTCTACTTCAGCCAGATGAGGCCTGCCAAGAAACTGCGTTTCACAGGCCTTTCAAAGACATGTTCCCGGTAGGCTGTAAGAGCACGGGGCAGAGCGAGTTGGTTCTTAGCTTCCCAGAGAGCTGGAAGCAGGATGCTTTGGGGCCTCTCTGCCCCTTTGGAAACAAGGCAGCACCTTGGGCCTGGCAGCTCTAG
The DNA here is from genome assembly GCF_041296235.1 of Equus asinus. Lineage (NCBI taxonomy): Eukaryota > Metazoa > Chordata > Mammalia > Perissodactyla > Equidae > Equus > Equus asinus. The sequence goes on from NW_027224845.1 coordinate 2,649,305, forward strand.
GGCAATGGAGCACACCCAGAGCAGAAGTCCTACTTCAGCCAAATCAGGCCTGCCAGGAAACGGCGTTTCACAGGCCTTGGTAAGAGATGTTCCCGGTAGGCTGTAAGAGCACTGGGCAACGCCAGATGTTTCTTAGCTTCCCGAAGAGCTGGAAGCAAGATGCTTTGGTGCCACTCTCTCACTTTGGAATCAAGGCAGCCCTTTGGGGCAGGTAGCTCTAGGCCAGTGGAGCACACCCAGAGCAGAAGTTCTACTTCGGCCAGTTCAGGCCACCAACAAACTGCGTTTCACAGGCCTTGGTAAGAGATGTTCCCGGTAGGCTGTAAGAGCACTGGGCAACGCCAGATGTTTCTTAGCTTCCCCAAGAGCTGGAAGCAAGATGCTTTGGGGCCTCTCTGCCCCTTTCCAAACAAGGCGGCCCTTTGGGCCAGGCAGCTCTAGGCCAATGGAGCACACCCAGAGCAGAAGTTCTACTTCAGCTAGATCAGGCCACCAACAAAGTGCGTTTCACAGGCCTTGGTAAGAGATTTTCTCTCAGGCTGTAAGAGCACTGGGCAGAGCCAGTTGTTTCTTAGCTTCCCAAAGAGCTGGAAGCAAGATGCTTTGGGGGCTCCCTGCCCCTTTGCCAACAAGTCTGACCTTTGGGCCTTTCAGCTCTAGGCCAATGGAGCACACCCAGAGCAGAAGTTCTACCTCAGCCAGATAAGGCCGGCCAAGAAACTGCGTTTCAAAGGCTTTGGTAAGAGATGTTGCCGGTACTCTGTCAGAGCACTGGGCAGAGACAGCTGTTTCTTAGCTTCCCAAAGAGCTGGAAGCAAGATGCTTTGGGGCCTCTCTGCCCCTTTGCAAACAAGGCATCCCTTTGGGCCTTTCAGCTCTAGGCCAATGGAGCACAGCCAGAGCAGAAGTCCTACTTCAGCCAGATCAGGCCTGCCAAGGAACTGCGTTTCAGAGGCCTTTGTATGTGACGTTCCCGGTAGGCTGTGAGAGCACGGTGCAGAGCCAGTTGTTTCCTTGTTTCCCAAACAGCTGGAAGCAAGACGCTTAGGGGCCTCTCTGCCCCTTTGGAAACAAGGCAGCACGTTGGGTCTGGCAGCTCTAGGGCAATGGAGCACAACCAGAGCAGAAGTTCTACTTCTTCCAGATCAGGCCTGCCTAGAAAGTGCGTTTCACAGGCCTTGATAAGAGATGTTCTCTTAGGCTGTAAGAGCACTGGGCACAGCCAGTTGTTTCTTAGCTTCCCAATGAGCTGGAAGCAAGATGCTTTGGGGCCTCTCTGCCCCTTTGCAAACAAGGCATCCCTTTGGGCCTTTCAGCTCTAGGGCAATGGAGCACACCCAGAGCAGAAGTTCTACCTCAGCCAGATCAGGCCTGCCAAGAAACTGCTTTTCACAGGCCTTCGTAAGAGGTGTTCCCGGAAGGCTGTAAGAGTACCTGGCAGAGCGAGTTGTTTCTTAGCTTCAAAAACAGCTGGAAGCAACATGATTTGGGGCCTCTCTCCCCCTTTGGAAACAAAGCAGCCTTTGTGCCTGGCAGCTCTAGGCCAAAGTAGCACACCCAGAGCACAAGTTCTACCTCAGCCAGATAAGGCCTGTCAAGAAGCTGCGTTTCACAGGCCTTTGTATGTGACGTTCCCGGTTGGCTTTGAGAGCACTGTGCAGAGCCAGTTGTTTTAGCTTCCCAGAGAGCAGGAAGCAAGATGCTTTGGGGCCTCTCTCACACTTTGGAAATAAAGGCAGCCCTTTGGGCCTGGCAGCCCTAGGCCAATGGAGTACACCCAGAGCAGAAGTTCTACCTCAGCCAGATCAGGCCTTCCAAGAAACTGCGTCTCACAGGCCTTTCTCTGTCACATTGCCGGTAGGCTGTGAGAGCACTGTGCAGAGCCAGTTGTTTCTTAGCTTCCCAAAGATTTGGAAGCAAGATACTTTGGGGACTCTCAGCCCCTTTGGAAACAAGGCGGCCCTTTGGGCCTGGCAGCTCTAGGCCAAAGTAGCACGCCCAGAGCAGGAGTTCTACTTCAGCCAGATCAGGCCTGCCAAGAAACTGCGTTTCACAGGCCTTGGTAAGAGATGTTCCCGGTAGGCTGTGAGAGCACTGTGGAGAGCCAGTTGCTTTAGCTTCCCACAGAGCTGGAAGCAAGATGCTTTGGGGCCTCTCTCTCCCTTTGGACACAAGGCAGCCATTTGGGCCTGGCAGCTCTAGGCCAATGGAGCACACCCACAGCAGAAGTTCTACTTCAGGCAGATCAGTCCTGCCCAGAAACTGCGTTTCACAGCCCTTGGTAAGAGATGTTCACGGTAGGCTGTGAGAGCACTGGGCAGAACCAGTTGTTTTTTAGCTTCCCAAAGTGCTGGAGGCAAGATGCTTTGGGGCCTCTCTCACCCTTTGGAAACAAGGCAGCCCTTAGGTCCTGGTAGCTCTAGGCCTATGTAGCACAACCAGAACAGAAGTTCTACTTCAGCCAGGTCAGGCCTGCCAAGACACTGCGTTTCACAGGCCTTTCAAAGAGATGTTCTCTTAGGCTGTAAGAGCACTGGGCAGAGCCAGCTGTTTCTTAGCTTCCCGAAGAGCTGGGAGCAAGATGCTTTGGGTCCACTCTCCGTCTTTGGAAACAAGGCAGCCCTTTGGGCCTGGCAGCTCTAGGGCAATGGAGCACACCCAGAGCAGAAGTTCTACTTCAGCCAGATCAGGCCTGCCAGGAAACTGCGTTTCACAGGCCTTGGTAAGAGATGTTCCCGGTAGGCTGTAAGAGCACTGGGCAGAGCCAGTTGTTTCTTACCTTCCTGAAAAGCTGGAAGCAAGATGCTTGGGACCCCTCTGCCCGTTTGGGAACAAGGCAGCCTTTTGGGTCGGGAAGCTCTAGGCCAATGGAGCACACGCAGAGCAGGAGTTCTACTTCAGCCTGATCAGGCCTGCAAAGAAACAGCGTTTGACAGGCCTTGGTAAGAGATGTTCGCGGTAGGTGTAAGAGCACTGGGCAGAGCCAGTTGTTTCTTAGCTTCGCAAAGACTGGGAAGCAAGATGCTTTGGGCCTCTCTGCCCCTTGGAAACAGGGCAGCACTTGGGGCCTGGCAGCTCTAGGGCAGTGGAGCACACCCAGAGCCGGAGTTCTACTTCAGCCAGATGAGGCCTGCCAAGAAACTGCGTTTCACAGGCCTTTCAAAGACATGTTCCCGGTAGGCTGTAAGAGCACGGGGCAGAGCGAGTTGGTTCTTAGCTTCCCAGAGAGCTGGAAGCAGGATGCTTTGGGGCCTCTCTGCCCCTTTGGAATCAAGGCAGCACCTTGGGCCTGGCAGCTCTAGGGCAATGGAGCACACCCAGAGCAGAAGTTCTACTTCAGCCAAATCAGGCCTGCCAGGAAACGGCGTTTCACAGGCCTTGGTAAGAGATGTTCCCGGTAGGCTGTAAGAGCACTGGGCAACGCCAGATGTTTCTTAGCTTCCCGAAGAGCTGAAAGCAAGATGCTTTGGTGCCACTCTCTCACTTTGGAATCAAGGCAGCCCTTTGGGGCAGGTAGCTCTAGGCCAGTGGAGTACACCCAGAGCAGAAGTTCTACTTCGGCCAGTTCAGGCCACCAACAAACTGCGTTTCACAGGCCTTGGTAAGAGATGTTCCCGGTAGGCTGTAAGAGCACTGGGCAACGCCAGATGTTTCTTAGCTTCCCGAAGAGCTGGAAGCAAGATGCTTTGGGGCCTCTCTGCCCCTTTCCAAACAAGGCGGCCCTTTGGGCCAGGCAGCTCTAGGCCAATGGAGCACACCCAGAGCAGAAGTTCTACTTCAGCTAGATCAGGCCACCAACAAAGTGCGTTTCACAGGCCTTGGTAAGAGATTTTCTCTCAGGCTGTAAGAGCACTGGGCAGAGCCAGTTGTTTCTTAGCTTCCCAAAGAGCTGGAAGCAAGATGCTTTGGGGGCTCCCTGCCCCTTTGCCAACAAGGCCGACCTTTGGGCCTTTCAGCTCTAGGCCATTGGAGCACACCCAGAGCAGAAGTTCTACCTCAGCCAGATAAGGCCTGCCAAGAAACTGCGTTTCAAAGGCTTTGGTAAGAGATGTTGCCGGTACTCTGTCAGAGCACTGGGCAGAGACAGCTGTTTCTTAGCTTCCCAAAGAGCTGGAAGCAAGATGCTTTGGGGCCTCTCTGCCCCTTTGCAAACAAGGCATCCCTTTGGGCCTTTCAGCTCTAGGCCAATGGAGCACAGCCAGAGCAGAAGTTCTACTTCAGCCAGATCAGGCCTGCCAAGGAACTGCGTTTCAGAGGCCTTTGTATGTGACGTTCCCGGTAGGCTGTGAGAGCACGGTGCAGAGCCAGTTGTTTCCTTGTTTCCCAAACAGCTGGAAGCAAGACGCTTAGGGGCCTCTCTGCCCCTTTGGGAACAAGGCAGCACGTTGGGTCTGGCAGCTCTAGGGCAATGGAGCACAACCAGAGCAGAAGTTCTACTTCTTCCAGATCAGGCCTGCCTAGAAAGTGCGTTTCACAGGCCTTGATAAGAGATGTTCTCTTAGGCTGTAAGAGCACTGGGCACAGCCAGTTGTTTCTTAGCTTCCCAATGAGCTGGAAGCAAGATGCTTTGGGGCCTCTCTGCCCCTTTGCAAACAAGGCATCCCTTTGGGCCTTTCAGCTCTAGGGCAATGGAGCACACCCAGAGCAGAAGTTCTACCTCAGCCAGATCAGGCCTGCCAAGAAACTGCTTTTCACAGGCCTTCGTAAGCGTGTTCCCGGAAGGCTGTAAGAGTACCTGGCAGAGCGAGTTGTTTCTTAGCTTCAAAAACAGCTGGAAGCAACATGATTTGGGGCCTCTCTCCCCCTTTGGAAACAAAGCAGCCTTTGTGCCTGGCAGCTCTAGGCCAAAGTAGCACACCCAGAGCACAAGTTCTACCTCAGCCAGATAAGGCCTGTCAAGAAGCTGCGTTTCACAGGCCTTTGTATGTGACGTTCCCGGTTGGCTTTGAGAGCACTGTGCAGAGCCAGTTGTTTTAGCTTCCCAGAGAGCAGGAAGCAAGATGCTTTGGGGCCTCTCTCACACTTTGGAAATAAAGGCAGCCCTTTGGGCCTGGCAGCCCTAGGCCAATGGAGTACACCCAGAGCAGAAGTTCTACCTCAGCCAGATCAGGCCTTCCAAGAAACTGCGTCTCACAGGCCTTTCTCTGTCACGTTGCCGGTAGGCTGTGAGAGCACTGTGCAGAGCCAGTTGTTTCTTAGCTTCCCAAAGATTTGGAAGCAAGATACTTTGGGGACTCTCAGCCCCTTTGGAAACAAGGCGGCCCTTTGGGCCTGGCAGCTCTAGGCCAAAGTAGCACGCCCAGAGCAGGAGTTCTACTTCAGCCAGATCAGGCCTGCCAAGAAACTGCGTTTCACAGGCCTTGGTAAGAGATGTTCCCGGTAGGCTGTGAGAGCACTGTGGAGAGCCAGTTGCTTTAGCTTCCCACAGAGCTGGAAGCAAGATGCTTTGGGGCCTCTCTCTCCCTTTGGACACAAGGCAGCCGTTTGCGCCTGGCAGCTCTAGGCCAATGGAGCACACCCACAGCAGAAGTTCTACTTCAGGCAGATCAGTCCTGCCCAGAAACTGCGTTTCACAGCCCTCGGTAAGAGATGTTCACGGTAGGCTGTGAGAGCACTGGGCAGAACCAGTTGTTTTTTAGCTTCCCAAAGTGCTGGAGGCAAGATGCTTTGGGGCCTCTCTCACCCTTTGGAAACAAGGCAGCCCTTAGGTCCTGGTAGCTCTAGGCCTATGTAGCACAACCAGAACAGAAGTTCTACTTCAGCCAGGTCAGGCCTGCCAAGAAACTGCGTTTCACAGGCCTTTCAAAGAGATGTTCTCTTAGGCTGTAAGAGCACTGGGCAGAGCCAGCTGTTTCTTAGCTTCCCGAAGAGCTGGGAGCAAGATGCTTTGGGTCCACTCTCCGTCTTTGGAAACAAGGCAGCCCTTTGGGCCTGGCAGCTCTAATGCAATGGAGCACACCCAGAGCAGAAGTTCTACTTCAGCCAGATCAGGCCTGCCAGGAAACTGCGTTTCACAGGCCTTGGTAAGAGATGTTCCCGGTAGGCTGTAAGAGCACTGGGCAGAGCCAGTTGTTTCTTACCTTCCTGAAAAGCTGGAAGCAAGACGCTTGGGACCCCTCTGCCCGTTTGGGAACAAGGCAGCCTTTTGGGTCGGGAAGCTCTAGGCCAATGGAGCACACGCAGAGCAGGAGTTCTACTTCAGCCTGATCAGGCCTGCAAAGAAACAGCGTTTGACAGGCCTTGGTAAGAGATGTTCCCGGTAGGTGTAAGAGCACTGGGCAGAGCCAGTTGTTTCTTAGCTTCGCAAAGACCGGGAAGCAAGATGCTTTGGGCCTCTCTGCCCCTTGGAAACAGGGCAGCACTTGGGGCCTGGCAGCTCTAGGGCAATGGAGCACACCCAGAGCCGGAGTTCTACTTCAGCCAGATGAGGCCTGCCAAGAAACTGCGTTTCACAGGCCTTTCAAAGACATGTTCCCGGTAGGCTGTAAGAGCACGGGGCAGAGCGAGTTGGTTCTTAGCTTCCCAGAGAGCTGGAAGCAAGATGCTTTGGGGCCTCTCTGCCCCTTTGGAAACAAGGCAGCACCTTGGGCCTGGCAGCTCTAGGGCAATGGAGCACACCCAGAGCAGAAGTTCTACTTCAGCCAAATCAGGCCTGCCAGGAAACGGCGTTTCACAGGCCTTGGTAAGAGATGTTCCCGGTAGGCTGTAAGAGCACTGGGCAACGCCAGATGTTTCTTAGCTTCCCGAAGAGCTGGAAGCAAGATGCTTTGGTGCCACTCTCTCACTTTGGAATCAAGGCAGCCCTTTGGGGCAGGTAGCTCTAGGCCAGTGGAGCACACCCAGAGCAGAAGTTCTACTTCGGCCAGTTCAGGCCACCAACAAACTGCGTTTCACAGGCCTTGGTAAGAGATGTTCCCGGTAGGCTGTAAGAGCACTGGGCAACGCCAGATGTTTCTTAGCTTCCCGAAGAGCTGGAAGCAAGATGCTTTGGGGCCTCTCATCCCCTTTGCCAGCAAGGCGGCCCTTTGTGCCAGGCAGCTCTAGGCCAATGGAGCACACCCAGAGCAGAAGTTCTACTTCAGCTAGATCAGGCCACCAACAAAGTGCGTTTCACAGGCCTTGGTAAGAGATTTTCTCTCAGGCTGTAAGAGCACTGGGCAGAGCCAGTTATTTCTTAGCTTCCCAAAGAGCTGGAAGCAAGATGCTTTGGGGGCTCCCTGCCCCTTTGCCAACAAGGCCGACCTTTGGGCCTTTCAGCTCTAGGCCAATGGAGCACACCCAGAGCAGAAGTTCTACCTCAGCCAGATAAGGCCTGCCAAGAAACTGCGTTTCAAAGGCTTTGGTAAGAGATGTTGCCGGTACTCTGTCAGAGCACTGGGCAGAGACAGCTGTTTCTTAGCTTCCCAAAGAGCTGGAAGCAAGATGCTTTGGGGCCTCTCTGCCCCTTTGCAAACAAGGCATCCCTTTGGGCCTTTCAGCTCTAGGCCAATGGAGCACAGCCAGAGCAGAAGTCCTACTTCAGCCAGATCAGGCCTGCCAAGGAACTGCGTTTCAGAGGCCTTTGTATGTGACGTTCCCGGTAGGCTGTGAGAGCACGGTGCAGAGCCAGTTGTTTCCTTGTTTCCCAAACAGCTGGAAGCAAGACGCTTTGGGGCCTCTCTGCCCCTTTGGAAACAAGGCAGCACGTTGGGTCTGGCAGCTCTAGGGCAATGGAGCACAACCAGAGCAGAAGTTCTACTTCTTCCAGATCAGTCCTGCCTAGAAAGTGCGTTTCACAGGCCTTGATAAGAGATGTTCTCTTAGGCTATAAGAGCACTGAGCACAGCCAGTTGTTTCTTAGCTTCCCAAGAGGTGGAAGCAAGATGCTTTGGGGCCTCTCTCCCCCTTTGGAAACAAGGCAGCCCTTTGGGCCTTTCAGCTCTAGGGCAATGGAGCACACCCAGAGCAGAAGTTCTACCTCAGCCAGATCAGGCCTGCCAAGAAACTGCTTTTCACAGGCCTTCGTAAGAGGTGTTCCCGGAAGGCTGTAAGAGTACCTGGCAGAGCGAGTTGTTTCTTAGCTTCAAAAACAGCTGGAAGCAACATGATTTGGGGCCTCTCTCCCCCTTTGGAAACAAAGCAGCCTTTGTGCCTGGCAGCTCTAGGCCAAAGTAGCACACCCAGAGCACAAGTTCTACCTCAGCCAGATAAGGCCTGTCAAGAAGCTGCGTTTCACAGGCCTTTGTATGTGACGTTCCCGGTTGGCTTTGAGAGCACTGTGCAGAGCCAGTTGTTTTAGCTTCCCAGAGAGCAGGAAGCAAGATGCTTTGGGGCCTCTCTCACACTTTGGAAATAAAGGCAGCCCTTTGGGCCTGGCAGCCCTAGGCCAATGGAGTACACCCAGAGCAGAAGTTCTACCTCAGCCAGATCAGGCCTTCCAAGAAACTGCGTCTCACAGGCCTTTCTCTGTCACGTTGCCGGTAGGCTGTGAGAGCACTGTGCAGAGCCAGTTGTTTCTTAGCTTCCCAAAGATTTGGAAGCAAGATACTTTGGGGACTCTCAGCCCCTTTGGAAACAAGGCGGCCCTTTGGGCCTGGCAGCTCTAGGCCAAAGTAGCACGCCCAGAGCAGGAGTTCTACTTCAGCCAGATCAGGCCTGCCAGGAAACTGCGTTTCACAGGCCTTGGTAAGAGATGCTCCGGGTAGGCTGTAAGAGCACTGGGCAGAGCCAGTTGCTTCTTACCTTCCTGAAAAGCTGGAAGCAAGATGCTTGGGACCCCTCTGCCCGTTTGGGAACAAGGCAGCCTTTTGGGTCGGGAAGCTCTAGGCCAATGGAGCACACGCAGAGCAGGAGTTCTACTTCAGCCTGATCAGGCCTGCAAAGAAACAGCGTTTGACAGGCCTTGGTAAGAGATGTTCCCGGTAGGTGTAAGAGCACTGGGCAGAGCCAGTTGTTTCTTAGCTTCGCAAAGACCGGGAAGCAAGATGCTTTGGGCCTCTCTGCCCCTTGGAAACAGGGCAGCACTTGGGGCCTGGCAGCTCTAGGGCAATGGAGCACACCCAGAGCCGGAGTTCTACTTCAGCCAGATGAGGCCTGCCAAGAAACTGCGTTTCACAGGCCTTTCAAAGACATGTTCCCGGTAGGCTGTAAGAGCACGGGGCAGAGCGAGTTGGTTCTTAGCTTCCCAGAGAGCCGGAAGCAAGATGCTTTGGGGCCTCTCTGCCCCTTTGGAAACAAGGCAGCACCTTGGGCCTGGCAGCTCTAGGGCAATGGAGCACACCCAGAGCAGAAGTTCTACTTCAGCCAAATCAGGCCTGCCAGGAAACGGCGTTTCACAGGCCTTGGTAAGAGATGTTCCCGGTAGGCTGTAAGAGCACTGGGCAACGCCAGATGTTTCTTAGCTTCCCGAAGAGCTGGAAGCAAGATGCTTTGGGGCCTCTCTGCCCCTTTGCAAACAAGTCCGCCCTTTGGGCCAGGCAGCTCTAGGCCAATGGAGCACACCCAGAGCAGAAGTTCTACCTCAGCCAGATCAGGCCTGCCAAGAAACTGCTTTTCACAGGCCTTCGTAAGAGGTGTTCCCGGAAGGCTGTAAGAGTACCTGGCAGAGCGAGTTGTTTCTTAGCTTCAAAAACAGCTGGAAGCAACATGATTTGGGGCCTCTCTCCCCCTTTGGAAACAAAGCAGCCTTTGTGCCTGGCAGCTCTAGGCCAAAGTAGCACACCCAGAGCACAAGTTCTACCTCAGCCAGATAAGGCCTGTCAAGAAGCTGCGTTTCACAGGCCTTTGTATGTGACGTTCCCGGTTGGCTTTGAGAGCACTGTGCAGAGCCAGTTGTTTTAGCTTCCCAGAGAGCAGGAAGCAAGATGCTTTGGGGCCTCTCTCACACTTTGGAAATAAAGGCAGCCCTTTGGGCCTGGCAGCCCTAGGCCAATGGAGTACACCCAGAGCAGAAGTTCTACCTCAGCCAGATCAGGCCTTCCAAGAAACTGCGTCTCACAGGCCTTTCTCTGTCACGTTGCCGGTAGGCTGTGAGAGCACTGTGCAGAGCCAGTTGTTTCTTAGCTTCCCAAAGATTTGGAAGCAAGATACTTTGGGGACTCTCAGCCCCTTTGGAAACAAGGCGGCCCTTTGGGCCTGGCAGCTCTAGGCCAAAGTAGCACGCCCAGAGCAGGAGTTCTACTTCAGCCAGATCAGGCCTGCCAAGAAACTGCGTTTCACAGGCCCTGGTAAGAGATGTTCCCGGTAGGCTGTGATAGCACTGTGGAGAGCCAGTTGCTTTAGCTTCCCACAGAGCTGGAAGCAAGATGCTTTGGGGCCTCTCTCTCCCTTTGGACACAAGGCAGCCGTTTGCGCCTGGCAGCTCTAGGCCAATGGAGCACACCCACAGCAGAAGTTCTACTTCAGGCAGATCAGTCCCGCCCAGAAACTGCGTTTCACAGCCCTTGGTAAGAGATGTTCACGGTAGGCTGTGAGAGCACTGGGCAGAACCAGTTGTTTTTTAGCTTCCCAAAGTGCTGGAGGCAAGATGCTTTGGGGCCTCTCTCACCCTTTGGAAACAAGGCAGCCCTTAGGTCCTGGTAGCTCTAGGCCTATGTAGCACAACCAGAACAGAAGTTCTACTTCAGCCAGGTCAGGCCTGCCAAGAAACTGCGTTTCACAGGCCTTTCAAAGAGATGTTCTCTTAGGCTGTAAGAGCACTGGGCAGAGCCAGCTGTTTCTTAGCTTCCCGAAGAGCCGGGAGCAAGATGCTTTGGGTCCACTCTCCATCTTTGGAAACAAGGCAGCCCTTTGGGCCTGGCAGCTCTAGGGCAATGGAGCACACCCAGAGCAGAAGTTCTACTTCAGCCAGATCAGGCCTGCCAGGAAACTGCGTTTCACAGGCCTTGGTAAGAGATGTTCCCGGTAGGCTGTAAGAGCACTGGGCAGAGCCAGTTGTTTCTTACCTTCCTGAAAAGCTGGAAGCAAGACGCTTGGGACCCGTCTGCCCGTTTGGGAACAAGGCAGCCTTTTGGGTCGGGAAGCTCTAGGCCAATGGAGCACACGCAGAGCAGGAGTTCTACTTCAGCCTGATCAGGCCTGCAAAGAAACAGCGTTTGACAGGCCTTGGTAAGAGATGTTCCCGGTAGGTGTAAGAGCACTGGGCAGAGCCAGTTGTTTCTTAGCTTCGCAAAGACCGGGAAGCAAGATGCTTTGGGCCTCTCTGCCCCTTGGAAACAGGGCAGCACTTGGGGCCTGGCAGCTCTAGGGCAATGGAGCACACCCAGAGCCGGAGTTCTACTTCAGCCAGATGAGGCCTGCCAAGAAACTGCGTTTCACAGGCCTTTCAAAGACATGTTCCCGGTAGGCTGTAAGAGCACGGGGCAGAGCGAGTTGGTTCTTAGCTTCCCAGAGAGCTGGAAGCAAGATGCTTTGGGGCCTCTCTGCCCCTTTGCAAACAAGGCATCCCTTTGGGCCTTTCAGCTCTAGGCCAATGGAGCACAGCCAGAGCAGAAGTCCTACTTCAGCCAGATCAGGCCTGCCAAGGAACTGCGTTTCAGAGTCCTTTGTATGTGACGTTCCCGGTAGGCTGTGAGAGCACGGTGCAGAGCCAGTTGCTTCCTTGTTTCCCAAACAGCTGGAAGCAAGACGCTTTGGGGCCTCTCTGCCCCTTTGGAAACAAGGCAGCACGTTGGGTCTGGCAGCTCTAGGGCAATGGAGCACAACCAGAGCAGAAGTTCTACTTCTTCCAGATCAGGCCTGCCTAGAAAGTGCGTTTCACAGGCCTTGATAAGAGATGTTCTCTTAGGCTATAAGAGCACTGGGCACAGCCAGTTGTTTCTTAGCTTCCCAAGAGGTGGAAGCAAGATGCTTTGGGGCCTCTCTCCCCCTTTGGAAACAAGGCAGCCCTTTGGGCCTTTCAGCTCTAGGGCAATGGAGCACACCCAGAGCAGAAGTTCTACCTCAGCCAGATCAGGCCTGCCAAGAAACTGCTTTTCACAGGCCTTCGTAAGAGGTGTTCCCGGAAGGCTGTAAGAGTACCTGGCAGAGCGAGTTGTTTCTTAGCTTCAAAAACAGCTGGAAGCAACATGATTTGGGGCCTCTCTCCCCCTTTGGAAACAAAGCAGCCTTTGTGCCTGGCAGCTCTAGGCCAAAGTAGCACACCCAGAGCACAAGTTCTACCTCAGCCAGATAAGGCCTGTCAAGAAGCTGCGTTTCACAGGCCTTTGTATGTGACGTTCCCGGTTGGCTTTGAGAGCACTGTGCAGAGCCAGTTGTTTTAGCTTCCCAGAGAGCAGGAAGCAAGATGCTTTGGGGCCTCTCTCACACTTTGGAAATAAAGGCAGCCCTTTGGGCCTGGCAGCCCTAGGCCAATGGAGTACACCCAGAGCAGAAGTTCTACCTCAGCCAGATCAGGCCTTCCAAGAAACTGCGTCTCACAGGCCTTTCTCTGTCACGTTGCCGGTAGGCTGTGAGAGCACTGTGCAGAGCCAGTTGTTTCTTAGCTTCCCAAAGATTTGGAAGCAAGATACTTTGGGGACTCTCAGCCCCTTTGGAAACAAGGCGGCCCTTTGGGCCTGGCAGCTCTAGGCCAAAGTAGCACGCCCAGAGCAGGAGTTCTACTTCAGCCAGATCAGGCCTGCCAGGAAACTGCGTTTCACAGGCCTTGGTAAGAGATGTTCCCGGTAGGCTGTAAGCGCACTGGGCAGAGCCAGTTGTTTCTTACCTTCCTGAAAAGCTGGAAGCAAGATGCTTGGGACCCCTCTGCCCGTTTGGGAACAAGGCAGCCTTTTGGGTCGGGAAGCTCTAGGACAATGGAGCACACGCAGAGCAGGAGTTCTACTTCAGCCTGATCAGGCCTGCAAAGAAACAGCGTTTGACAGGCCTTGGTAAGAGATGTTCCCGGTAGGTGTAAGAGCACTGGGCAGAGCCAGTTGTTTCTTAGCTTCGCAAAGACCGGGAAGCAAGATGCTTTGGGCCTCTCTGCCCCTTGGAAACAGGGCAGCACTTGGGGCCTGGCAGCTCTAGGGCAATGGAGCACACCCAGAGCCGGAGTTCTACTTCAGCCAGATGAGGCCTGCCAAGAAACTGCGTTTCACAGGCCTTTCAAAGACATGTTCCCGGTAGGCTGTAAGAGCACGGGGCAGAGCGAGTTGGTTCTTAGCTTCCCAGAGAGCCGGAAGCAAGATGCTTTGGGGCCTCTCTGCCCCTTTGGAAACAAGGCAGCACCTTGGGCCTGGCAGCTCTAGGGCAATGGAGCACACCCAGAGCAGAAGTTCTACTTCAGCCAAATCAGGCCTGCCAGGAAACGGCGTTTCACAGGCCTTGGTAAGAGATGTTCCCGGTAGGCTGTAAGAGCACTGGGCAACGCCAGATGTTTCTTAGCTTCCCGAAGAGCTGGAAGCAAGATGCTTTGGTGCCACTCTCTCACTTTGGAATCAAGGCAGCCCTTTGGGGCAGGTAGCTCTAGGCCAGTGGAGCACACCCAGAGCAGAAGTTCTACTTCGGCCAGTTCAGGCCACCAACAAACTGCGTTTCACAGGCCTTGGTAAGAGATGTTCCTGGTAGGCTGTGATAGCACTGTGGAGAGCCAGTTGCTTTAGCTTCCCACAGAGCTGGAAGCAAGATGCTTTGGGGCCTCTCTCTCCCTTTGGACACAAGGCAGCCGTTTGGGCCTGGCAGCCCTAGGCCAATGGAGCACACCCACAGCAGAAGTTCTACTTCAGGCAGATCAGTCCTGCCCAGAAACTGCGTTTCACAGCCCTTGGTAAGAGATGTTCACGGTAGGCTGTGAGAGCACTGGGCAGAACCAGTTGTTTTTTAGCTTCCCAAAGTGCTGGAGGCAAGATGCTTTGGGGCCTCTCTCATCCTTTGGAAACAAGGCAGCCCTTAGGTCCTGGTAGCTCTAGGCCTATGTAGCACAACCAGAACAGAAGTTCTACTTGAGCCAGGTCAGGCCTGCCAAGAAACTGCGTTTCACAGGCCTTTCAAACAGATGTTCTCTTAGGCTGTAAGAGCACTGGGCAGAGCCAGCTGTTTCTTAGCTTCCCGAAGAGCTGGGAGCAAGATGCTTTGGGTCCACTCTCCGTCTTTGGAAACAAGGCAGCCCTTTGGGCCTGGCAGCTCTAGGGCAATGGAGCACACCCAGAGCAGAAGTTCTACTTCAGCCAGATCAGGCCTGCCAGGAAACTGCGTTTCACAGGCCTTGGTAAGAGATGTTCCCGGTAGGCTGTAAGAGCACTGGGCAGAGCCAGTTGTTTCTTACCTTCCTGAAAAGCTGGAAGCAAGACGCTTGGGACCCCTCTGCCCGTTTGGGAACAAGGCAGCCTTTTGGGTCGGGAAGCTCTAGGCCAATGGAGCACACGCAGAGCAGGAGTTCTACTTCAGCCTGATCAGGCCTGCAAAGAAACAGCGTTTGACAGGCCTTGGTAAGAGATGTTCCCGGTAGGTGTAAGAGCACTGGGCAGAGCCAGTTGTTTCTTAGCTTCGCAAAGACCGGGAAGCAAGATGCTTTGGGCCTCTCTGCCCCTTGGAAACAGGGCAGCACTTGGGGCCTGGCAGCTCTAGGGCAATGGAGCACACCCAGAGACGGAGTTCTACTTCAGCCAGATGAGGCCTGCCAAGAAACTGCGTTTCACAGGCCTTTCAAAGACATGTTCCCAGTAGGCTGTAAGAGCACGGGGCAGAGCGAGTTGGTTCTTAGCTTCCCAGAGAGCTGGAAGCAAGATGCTTTGGGGCCTCTCTGCCCCTTTGGAAACAAGGCAGCACCTTGGGCCTGGCAGCTCTAGGGCAATGGAGCACACCCAGAGCAGAAGTTCTACTTCAGCCAAATCAGGCCTGCCAGGAAACGGCGTTTCACAGGCCTTGGTAAGAGATGTTCCCGGTAGGCTGTAAGAGCACTGGGCAACGCCAGATGTTTCTTAGCTTCCCGAAGAGCTGGAAGCAAGATGCTTTGGTGCCACTCTCTCACTTTGGAATCAAGGCAGCCCTTTGGGGCAGGTAGCTCCAGGCCAGTGGAGCACACCCAGAGCAGAAGTTCTACTTCGGCCAGTTCAGGCCACCAACAAACTGCGTTTCACAGGCCTTGGTAAGAGATGTTCCCGGTAGGCTGTAAGAGCACTGGGCAACGCCAGATGTTTCTTAGCTTCCCGAAGAGCTGGAAGCAAGATGCTTTGGGGCCTCTCTGCCCCTTTGCAAACAAGGCGGCCCTTTGGGCCAGGCAGCTCTAGGCCAATGGAGCACACCCAGAGCAGAAGTTCTACTTCAGCTAGATCAGGCCACCTACAAAGTGCGTTTCACAGGCCTTGGTAAGAGATTTTCTCTCAGGCTGTAAGAGCACTGGGCAGAGCCAGTTGTTTCTTAGCTTCCCGAAGAGCTGGAAGCAAGATGCTTTGGGGGCTCCCTGCCCCTTTGCCAACAAGGCCGACCTTTGGGCCTTTCAGCTCTAGGCCAATGGAGCACACCCAGAGCAGAAGTTCTACCTCAGCCAGATAAGGCCTGCCAAGAAACTGCGTTTCAAAGGCTTTGGTAAGAGATGTTCCCGGTACTCTGTCAGAGCACTGGGCAGAGACAGTTGTTTCTTAGCTTCCCAATGAGCTGGAAGCAAGATGCTTTGGGGCCTCTCTGCCCCTTTGCAAACAAGGCATCCCTTTGGGCCATTCAGCTCTAGGGCAATGGAGCACACCCAGAGCAGAAGTTCTACCTCAGCCAGATCAGGCCTGCCAAGAAACTGCTTTTCACAGGCCTTCGTAAGAGGTGTTCCCGGAAGGCTGTAAGAGTACCTGGCAGAGCGAGTTGTTTCTTAGCTTCAAAAACAGCTGGAAGCAACATGATTTGGGGCCTCTCTCCCCCTTTGGAAACAAAGCAGCCTTTGTGCCTGGCAGCTCTAGGCCAAAGTAGCACACCCAGAGCACAAGTTCTACCTCAGCCAGATAAGGCCTGTCAAGAAGCTGCGTTTCACAGGCCTTTGTATGTGACGTTCCCGGTTGGCTTTGAGAGCACTGTGCAGAGCCAGTTGTTTTAGCTTCCCAGAGAGCAGGAAGCAAGATGCTTTGGGGCCTCTCTCACACTTTGGAAATAAAGGCAGCCCTTTGGGCCTGGCAGCCCTAGGCCAATGGAGTACACCCAGAGCAGAAGTTCTACCTCAGCCAGATCAGGCCTTCCAAGAAACTGCGTCTCACAGGCCTTTCTCTGTCACGTTGCCGGTAGGCTGTGAGAGCACTGTGCAGAGCCAGTTGTTTCTTAGCTTCCCAAAGATTTGGAAGCAAGATACTTTGGGGACTCTCAGCCCCTTTGGAAACAAGGCGGCCCTTTGGGCCTGGCAGCTCTAGGCCAAAGTAGCACGCCCAGAGCAGGAGTTCTACTTCAGCCAGATCAGGCCTGCCAAGAAACTGCGTTTCACAGGCCTTGGTAAGAGATGTTCCCGGTAGGCTGTAAGAGCACTGGGCAGAGCCGGTTGTTTCTTACCTTCCTGAAAAGCTGGAAGCAAGACGCTTGGGACCCCTCTGCCCGTTTGGGAACAAGGCAGCCTTTTGTGTCGGGAAGCTCTAGGCCAATGGAGCACACGCAGAGCAGGAGTTCTACTTCAGCCTGATCAGGCCTGCAAAGAAACAGCGTTTGACAGGCCTTGGTAAGAGATGTTCCCGGTAGGTGTAAGAGCACTGGGCAGAGCCAGTTGTTTCATAGCTTCGCAAAGACCGGGAAGCAAGATGCTTTGGGCCTCTCTGCCCCTTGGAAACAGGGCAGCACTTGGGGCCTGGCAGCTCTAGGGCAATGGAGCACACCCAGAGCCGGAGTTCTACTTCAGCCAGATGAGGCCTGCCAAGAAACTGCGTTTCACAGGCCTTTCAAAGACATGTTCCCGGTAGGCTGTAAGAGCACGGGGCAGAGCGAGTTGGTTCTTAGCTTCCCAGAGAGCTGGAAGCAAGATGCTTTGGGGCCTCTCTGCCCCTTTGGAAACAAGGCAGCACCTTGGGCCTGGCAGCTCTAGGGCAATGGAGCACACCCAGAGCAGAAGTTCTACTTCGGCCAGTTCAGGCCTGCCAGGAAACGGCGTTTCACAGGCCTTGGTAAGAGATGTTCCCGGTAGGCTGTAAGAGCACTGGGCAACGCCAGATGTTTCTTAGCTTCCCGAAGAGCTGGAAGCAAGATGCTTTGGTTCCACTCTCTCACTTTGGAATCAAGGCAGCCCTTTGGGGCAGGTAGCTCCAGGCCAGTGGAGCACACCCAGAGCAGAAGTTCTACTTCGGCCAGTTCAGGCCACCAACAAACTGCGTTTCACAGGCCTTGGTAAGAGATGTTCCCGGTAGGCTGTAAGAGCACTGGGCAACGCCAGATGTTTCTTAGCTTCCCGAAGAGCTGGAAGCAAGATGCTTTGGGGCCTCTCTGCCCCTTTGCAAACAAGGCGGCCCTTTGGGCCAGGCAGCTCTAGGCCAATGGAGCACACCCAGAGCAGAAGTTCTACTTCAGCTAGATCAGGCCACCTACAAAGTGTGTTTCACAGGCCTTGGTAAGAGATTTTCTCTCAGGCTGTAAGAGCACTGGGCAGAGCCAGTTGTTTCTTAGCTTCCCGAAGAGCTGGAAGCAAGATGCTTTGGGGGCTCCCTGCCCCTTTGCCAACAAGGCCGACCTTTGGGCCTTTCAGCTCTAGGCCAATGGAGCACACCCAGAGCAGAAGTTCTACCTCAGCCAGATAAGGCCTGCCAAGAAACTGCGTTTCAAAGGCTTTGGTAAGAGATGTTCCCGGTACTCTGTCAGAGCACTGGGCAGAGACAGTTGTTTCTTAGCTTCCCAATGAGCTGGAAGCAAGATGCTTTGGGGCCTCTCTGCCCCTTTGCAAACAAGGCATCCCTTTGGGCCTTTCAGCTCTAGGCCAATGGAGCACACCCAGAGCAGAAGTTCTACCTCAGCCAGATCAGGCCTGCCAAGAAACTGCTTTTCACAGGCCTTCGTAAGAGGTGTTCCCGGAAGGCTGTAAGAGTACCTGGCAGAGCGAGTTGTTTCTTAGCTTCAAAAACAGCTGGAAGCAACATGATTTGGGGCCTCTCTCCCCCTTTGGAAACAAAGCAGCCTTTGTGCCTGGCAGCTCTAGGCCAAAGTAGCACACCCAGAGCACAAGTTCTACCTCAGCCAGATAAGGCCTGTCAAGAAGCTGCTTTTCACAGGCCTTTGTATGTGACGTTCCCGGTTGGCTTTGAGAGCACTGTGCAGAGCCAGTTGTTTTAGCTTCCCAGAGAGCAGGAAGCAAGATGCTTTGGGGCCTCTCTCACACTTTGGAAATAAAGGCAGCCCTTTGGGCCTGGCAGCCCTAGGCCAATGGAGTACACCCAGAGCAGAAGTTCTACCTCAGCCAGATCAGGCCTTCCAAGAAACTGCGTCTCACAGGCCTTTCTCTGTCACGTTGCCGGTAGGCTGTGAGAGCACTGTGCAGAGCCAGTTGTTTCTTAGCTTCCCAAAGATTTGGAAGCAAGATACTTTGGGGACTCTCAGCCCCTTTGGAAACAAGGCGGCCCTTTGGGCCTGGCAGCTCTAGGCCAAAGTAGCACGCCCAGAGCAGGAGTTCTACTTCAGCCAGATCAGGCCTGCCAAGAAACTGCGTTTCACAGGCCTTGGTAAGAGATGTTCCCGGTAGGCTGTAAGAGCACTGGGCAGAGCCAGTTGTTTCTTACCTTCCTGAAAAGCTGGAAGCAAGACGCTTGGGACCCCTCTGCCCGTTTGGGAACAAGGCAGCCTTTTGGGTCGGGAAGCTCTAGGCCAATGGAGCACACGCAGAGCAGGAGTTCTACTTCAGCCTGATCAGGCCTGCAAAGAAACAGCGTTTGACAGGCCTTGGTAAGAGATGTTCCCGGTAGGTGTAAGAGCACTGGGCAGAGCCAGTTGTTTCTTAGCTTCGCAAAGACCGGGAAGCAAGATGCTTTGGGCCTCTCTGCCCCTTGGAAACAGGGCAGCACTTGGGGCCTGGCAGCTCTAGGGCAATGGAGCACACCCAGAGCCGGAGTTCTACTTCAGCCAGATGAGGCCTGCCAAGAAACTGCGTTTCACAGGCCTTTCAAAGACATGTTCCCGGTAGGCTGTAAGAGCACGGGGCAGAGCGAGTTGGTTCTTAGCTTCCCAGAGAGCTGGAAGCAAGATGCTTTGGGGCCTCTCTGCCCCTTTGGAAACAAGGCAGCACCTTGGGCCTGGCAGCTCTAGGGCAATGGAGCACACCCAGAGCAGAAGTTCTACTTCAGCCAAATCAGGCCTGCCAGGAAACGGCGTTTCACAGGCCTTGGTAAGAGATGTTCCCGGTAGGCTGTAAGAGCACTGGGCAACGCCAGATGTTTCTTAGCTTCCCGAAGAGCTGGAAGCAAGATGCTTTGGTGCCACTCTCTCACTTTGGAATCAAGGCAGCCCTTTGGGGCAGGTAGCTCCAGGCCAGTGGAGCACACCCAGAGCAGAAGTTCTACTTCGGCCAGTTCAGGCCACCAACAAACTGCGTTTCACAGGCCTTGGTAAGAGATGTTCCCGGTAGGCTGTAAGAGCACTGGGCAACGCCAGATGTTTCTTAGCTTCCCGAAGAGCTGGAAGCAAGATGCTTTGGGGCCTCTCTGCCCCTTTGCAAACAAGGCGGCCCTTTGGGCCAGGCAGCTCTAGGCCAATGGAGCACACCCAGAGCAGAAGTTCTACTTCAGCTAGATCAGGCCACCTACAAAGTGCGTTTCACAGGCCTTGGTAAGAGATTTTCTCTCAGGCTGTAAGAGCACTGGGCAGAGCCAGTTGTTTCTTAGCTTCCCAAAGAGCTGGAAGCAAGATGCTTTGGGGGCTCCCT
The DNA here is from genome assembly GCF_041296235.1 of Equus asinus. NCBI lineage: Eukaryota > Metazoa > Chordata > Mammalia > Perissodactyla > Equidae > Equus > Equus asinus. The sequence goes on from NW_027224845.1 coordinate 2,669,067, forward strand.
GCCCCTTTGCCAACAAGGCCGACCTTTGGGCCTTTCAGCTCTAGGCCAATGGAGCACACCCAGAGCAGAAGTTCTACCTCAGCCAGATAAGGCCTGCCAAGAAACTGCGTTTCAAAGGCTTTGGTAAGAGATGTTCCCGGTACTCTGTCAGAGCACTGGGCAGAGACAGTTGTTTCTTAGCTTCCCAATGAGCTGGAAGCAAGATGCTTTGGGGCCTCTCTGCCCCTTTGCAAACAAGGCATCCCTTTGGGCCTTTCAGCTCTAGGCCAATGGAGCACACCCAGAGCAGAAGTTCTACCTCAGCCAGATCAGGCCTGCCAAGAAACTGCTTTTCACAGGCCTTCGTAAGAGGTGTTCCCGGAAGGCTGTAAGAGTACCTGGCAGAGCGAGTTGTTTCTTAGCTTCAAAAACAGCTGGAAGCAACATGATTTGGGGCCTCTCTCCCCCTTTGGAAACAAAGCAGCCTTTGTGCCTGGCAGCTCTAGGCCAAAGTAGCACACCCAGAGCACAAGTTCTACCTCAGCCAGATAAGGCCTGTCAAGAAGCTGCGTTTCACAGGCCTTTGTATGTGACGTTCCCGGTTGGCTTTGAGAGCACTGTGCAGAGCCAGTTGTTTTAGCTTCCCAGAGAGCAGGAAGCAAGATGCTTTGGGGCCTCTCTCACACTTTGGAAATAAAGGCAGCCCTTTGGGCCTGGCAGCCCTAGGCCAATGGAGTACACCCAGAGCAGAAGTTCTACCTCAGCCAGATGAGGCCTTCCAAGAAACTGCGTCTCACAGGCCTTTCTCTGTCACGTTGCCGGTAGGCTGTGAGAGCACTGTGCAGAGCCAGTTGTTTCTTAGCTTCCCAAAGATTTGGAAGCAAGATACTTTGGGGACTCTCAGCCCCTTTGGAAACAAGGCGGCCCTTTGGGCCTGGCAGCTCTAGGCCAAAGTAGCACGCCCAGAGCAGGAGTTCTACTTCAGCCAGATCAGGCCTGCCAAGAAACTGCGTTTCACAGGCCTTGGTAAGAGATGTTCCCGGTAGGCTGTAAGAGCACTGGGCAGAGCCAGTTGTTTCTTACCTTCCTGAAAAGCTGGAAGCAAGACGCTTGGGACCCCTCTGCCCATTTGGGAACAAGGCAGCCTTTTGGGTCGGGAAGCTCTAGGCCAATGGAGCACACGCAGAGCAGGAGTTCTACTTCAGCCTGATCAGGCCTGCAAAGAAACAGCGTTTGACAGGCCTTGGTAAGAGATGTTCCCGGTAGGTGTAAGAGCACTGGGCAGAGCCAGTTGTTTCATAGCTTCGCAAAGACCGGGAAGCAAGATGCTTTGGGCCTCTCTGCCCCTTGGAAACAGGGCAGCACTTGGGGCCTGGCAGCTCTAGGGCAATGGAGCACACCCAGAGCCGGAGTTCTACTTCAGCCAGATGAGGCCTGCCAAGAAACTGCGTTTCACAGGCCTTTCAAAGACATGTTCCCGGTAGGCTGTAAGAGCACGGGGCAGAGCGAGTTGGTTCTTAGCTTCCCAGAGAGCTGGAAGCAAGATGCTTTGGGGCCTCTCTGCCCCTTTGGAAACAAGGCAGCACCTTGGGCCTGGCAGCTCTAGGGCAATGGAGCACACCCAGAGCAGAAGTTCTACTTCAGCCAAATCAGGCCTGCCAGGAAACGGCGTTTCACAGGCCTTGGTAAGAGATGTTCCCGGTAGGCTGTAAGAGCACTGGGCAACGCCAGATGTTTCTTAGCTTCCCGAAGAGCTGGAAGCAAGATGCTTTGGTGCCACTCTCTCACTTTGGAATCAAGGCAGCCCTTTGGGGCAGGTAGCTCCAGGCCAGTGGAGCACACCCAGAGCAGAAGTTCTACTTCAGCTAGATCAGGCCACCTACAAAGTGCGTTTCACAGGCCTTGGTAAGAGATTTTCTCTCAGGCTGTAAGAGCACTGGGCAGAGCCAGTTGTTTCTTAGCTTCCCGAAGAGCTGGAAGCAAGATGCTTTGGGGGCTCCCTGCCCCTTTGCCAACAAGGCCGACCTTTGGGCCTTTCAGCTCTAGGCCAATGGAGCACACCCAGAGCAGAAGTTCTACCTCAGCCAGATAAGGCCTGCCAAGAAACTGCGTTTCAAAGGCTTTGGTAAGAGATGTTCCCGGTACTCTGTCAGAGCACTGGGCGGAGACAGTTGTTTCTTAGCTTCCCAATGAGCTGGAAGCAAGATGCTTTGGGGCCTCTCTGCCCCTTTGCAAACAAGGCATCCCTTTGGGCCTTTCAGTTCTAGGGCAATGGAGCACACCCAGAGCAGAAGTTCTACCTCAGCCAGATCAGGCCTGCCAAGAAACTGCTTTTCACAGGCCTTCGTAAGAGGTGTTCCCGGAAGGCTGTAAGAGTACCTGGCAGAGCGAGTTGTTTCTTAGCTTCAAAAACAGCTGGAAGCAACATGATTTGGGGCCTCTCTCCCCCTTTGGAAACAAAGCAGCCTTTGTGCCTGGCAGCTCTAGGCCAAAGTAGCACACCCAGAGCACAAGTTCTACCTCAGCCAGATAAGGCCTGTCAAGAAGCTGCGTTTCACAGGCCTTTGTATGTGACGTTCCCGGTTGGCTTTGAGAGCACTGTGCAGAGCCAGTTGTTTTAGCTTCCCAGAGAGCAGGAAGCAAGATGCTTTGGGGCCTCTCTCACACTTTGGAAATAAAGGCAGCCCTTTGGGCCTGGCAGCCCTAGGCCAATGGAGTACACCCAGAGCAGAAGTTCTACCTCAGCCAGATCAGGCCTTCCAAGAAACTGCGTCTCACAGGCCTTTCTCTGTCACGTTGCCGGTAGGCTGTGAGAGCACTGTGCAGAGCCAGTTGTTTCTTACCTTCCCAAAGATTTGGAAGCAAGATACTTTGGGGACTCTCAGCCCCTTTGGAAACAAGGCGGCCCTTTGGGCCTGGCAGCTCTAGGCCAAAGTAGCACGCCCAGAGCAGGAGTTCTACTTCAGCCAGATCAGGCCTGCCAAGAAACTGCGTTTCACAGGCCTTGGTAAGAGATGTTCCCGGTAGGCTGTAAGAGCACTGGGCAGAGCCAGTTGTTTCTTACCTTCCTGAAAAGCTGGAAGCAAGACGCTTGGGACCCCTCTGCCGGTTTGGGAACAAGGCAGCCTTTTGGGTCGGGAAGCTCTAGGCCAATGGAGCACATGCAGAGCAGGAGTTCTACTTCAGCCTGATCAGGCCTGCAAAGAAACAGCGTTTGACAGGCCTTGGTAAGAGATGTTCCCGGTAGGTGTAAGAGCACTGGGCAGAGCCAGTTGTTTCTTAGCTTCGCAAAGACCGGGAAGCAAGATGCTTTGGGCCTCTCTGCCCCTTGGAAACAGGGCAGCACTTGGGGCCTGGCAGCTCTAGGGCAATGGAGCACACCCAGAGCCGGAGTTCTACTTCAGCCAGATGAGGCCTGCCAAGAAACTGCGTTTCACAGGCCTTTCAAAGACATGTTCCCGGTAGGCTGTAAGAGCACGGGGCAGAGCGAGTTGGTTCTTAGCTTCCCAGAGAGCTGGAAGCAAGATGCTTTGGGGCCTCTCTGCCCCTTTGGAAACAAGGCAGCACCTTGGGCCTGGCAGCTCTAGGGCAATGGAGCACACCCAGAGCAGAAGTTCTACTTCAGCCAAATCAGGCCTGCCAGGAAACGGCGTTTCACAGGCCTTGGTAAGAGATGTTCCCGGTAGGCTGTAAGAGCACTGGGCAACGCCAGATGTTTCTTAGCTTCCCGAAGAGCTGGAAGCAAGATGCTTTGGTGCCACTCTCTCACTTTGGAATCAAGGCAGCCCTTTGGGGCAGGTAGCTCCAGGCCAGTGGAGCACACCCAGAGCAGAAGTTCTACTTCGGCCAGTTCAGGCCACCAACAAACTGCGTTTCACAGGCCTTGGTAAGAGATGTTCCCTGTAGGCTGTAAGAGCACTGGGCAACGCCAGATGTTTCTTAGCTTCCCGAAGAGCTGGAAGCAAGATGCTTTGGGGCCTCTCTGCCCCTTTGCAAACAAGGCGGCCCTTTGGGCCAGGCAGCTCTAGGCCAATGGAGCACACCCAGAGCAGAAGTTCTACTTCAGCTAGATCAGGCCACCAACAAAGTGCGTTTCACAGGCCTTGGTAAGAGATTTTCTCTCAGGCTGTAAGAGCACTGGGCAGAGCCATTTGTTTCTTAGCTTCCCGAATAGCTGGAAGCAAGATGCTTTGGGGGCTCCCTGCCCCTTTGCCAACAAGGCCGACCTTTGGACCTTTCAGCTCTAGGCCAATGGAGCACACCCAGAGCAGAAGTTCTACCTCAGCCAGATAAGGCCTGCCAAGAAACTGCGTTTCAAAGGCTTTGGTAAGAGATGTTCCCGGTACTCTGTCAGAGCACTGGGCAGAGACAGTTGTTTCTTAGCTTCCCAATGAGCTGGAAGCAAGATGCTTTGGGGCCTCTCTGCCCCTTTGCAAACAAGGCATCCCTTTGGGCCTTTCAGCTCTAGGGCAATGGAGCACACCCAGAGCAGAAGTTCTACCTCAGCCAGATCAGGCCTGCCAAGAAACTGCTTTTCACAGGCCTTCGTAAGAGGTGTTCCCGGAAGGCTGTAAGAGTACCTGGCAGAGCGAGTTGTTTCTTAGCTTCAAAAACAGCTGGAAGCAACATGATTTGGGGCCTCTCTCCCCCTTTGGAAACAAAGCAGCCTTTGTGCCTGGCAGCTCTAGGCCAAAGTAGCACACCCAGAGCACAAGTTCTACCTCAGCCAGATAAGGCCTGTCAAGAAGCTGCGTTTCACAGGCCTTTGTATGTGACGTTCCCGGTTGGCTTTGAGAGCACTGTGCAGAGCCAGTTGTTTTAGCTTCCCAGAGAGCAGGAAGCAAGATTCTTTGGGGCCTCTCTCACACTTTGGAAATAAAGGCAGCCCTTTGGGCCTGGCAGCCCTATGCCAATGGAGTACACCCAGAGCAGAAGTTCTACCTCAGCCAGATCAGGCCTTCCAAGAAACTGCGTCTCACAGGCCTTTCTCTGTCACGTTGCCGGTAGGCTGTGAGAGCACTGTGCAGAGCCAGTTGTTTCTTAGCTTCCCAAAGATTTGGAAGCAAGATACTTTGGGGACTCTCAGCCCCTTTGGAAACAAGGCGGCCCTTTGGGCCTGGCAGCTCTAGGCCAAAGTAGCACGCCCAGAGCAGGAGTTCTACTTCAGCCAGATCAGGCCTGCCAAGAAACTGCGTTTCACAGGCCTTGGTAAGAGATGTTCCCGGTAGGCTGTAAGAGCACTGGGCAGAGCCAGTTGTTTCTTACCTTCCTGAAAAGCTGGAAGCAAGACGCTTGGGACCCCTCTGCCCGTTTGGGAACAAGGCAGCCTTTTGGGTCGGGAAGCTCTAGGACAATGGAGCACACGCAGAGCAGGAGTTCTACTTCAGCCTGATCAGGCCTGCAAAGAAACAGCGTTTGACAGGCCTTGGTAAGAGATGTTCCCGGTAGGTGTAAGAGCACTGGGCAGAGCCAGTTGTTTCATAGCTTCGCAAAGACCGGGAAGCAAGATGCTTTGGGCCTCTCTGCCCCTTGGAAACAGGGCAGCACTTGGGGCCTGGCAGCTCTAGGGCAATGGAGCACACCCAGAGCCGGAGTTCTACTTCAGCCAGATGAGGCCTGCCAAGAAACTGCGTTTCACAGGCCTTTCAAAGACATGTTCCCGGTAGGCTGTAAGAGCACGGGGCAGAGCGAGTTGGTTCTTAGCTTCCCAGAGAGCTGGAAGCAAGATGCTTTGGGGCCTCTCTGCCCCTTTGGAAACAAGGCAGCACCTTGGGCCTGGCAGCTCTAGGGCAATGGAGCACACCCAGAGCAGAAGTTCTACTTCAGCCAAATCAGGCCTGCCAGGAAACGGCGTTTCACAGGCCTTGGTAAGAGATGTTCCCGGTAGGCTGTAAGAGCACTGGGCAACGCCAGATGTTTCTTAGCTTCCCGAAGAGCTGGAAGCAAGATGCTTTGGTGCCACTCTCTCACTTTGGAATCAAGGCAGCCCTTTGGGGCAGGTAGCTCCAGGCCAGTGGAGCACACCCAGAGCAGAAGTTCTACTTCAGCTAGATCAGGCCACCTACAAAGTGCGTTTCACAGGCCTTGGTAAGAGATTTTCTCTCAGGCTGTAAGAGCACTGGGCAGAGCCAGTTGTTTCTTAGCTTCCCGAAGAGCTGGAAGCAAGATGCTTTGGGGGCTCCCTGCCCCTTTGCCAACAAGGCCGACCTTTGGGCCTTTCAGCTCTAGGCCAATGGAGCACACCCAGAGCAGAAGTTCTACCTCAGCCAGATAAGGCCTGCCAAGAAACTGCGTTTCAAAGGCTTTGGTAAGAGATGTTCCCGGTACTCTGTCAGAGCACTGGGCAGAGACAGTTGTTTCTTAGCTTCCCAATGAGCTGGAAGCAAGATGCTTTGGGGCCTCTCTGCCCCTTTGCAAACAAGGCATCCCTTTGGGCCTTTCAGCTCTAGGGCAATGGAGCACACCCAGAGCAGAAGTTCTACCTCAGCCAGATCAGGCCTGCCAAGAAACTGCTTTTCACAGGCCTTCGTAAGAGGTGTTCCCGGAAGGCTGTAAGAGTACCTGGCAGAGCGAGTTGTTTCTTAGCTTCAAAAACAGCTGGAAGCAACATGATTTGGGGCCTCTCTCCCCCTTTGGAAACAAAGCAGCCTTTGTGCCTGGCAGCTCTAGGCCAAAGTAGCACACCCAGAGCACAAGTTCTACCTCAGCCAGATAAGGCCTGTCAAGAAGCTGCGTTTCACAGGCCTTTGTATGTGACGTTCCCGGTTGGCTTTGAGAGCACTGTGCAGAGCCAGTTGTTTTAGCTTCCCAGAGAGCAGGAAGCAAGATGCTTTGGGGCCTCTCTCACACTTTGGAAATAAAGGCAGCCCTTTGGGCCTGGCAGCCCTAGGCCAATGGAGTACACCCAGAGCAGAAGTTCTACCTCAGCCAGATCAGGCCTTCCAAGAAACTGCGTCTCACAGGCCTTTCTCTGTCACGTTGCCGGTAGGCTGTGAGAGCACTGTGCAGAGCCAGTTGTTTCTTAGCTTCCCAAAGATTTGGAAGCAAGATACTTTGGGGACTCTCAGCCCCTTTGGAAACAAGGCGGCCCTTTGGGCCTGGCAGCTCTAGGCCAAAGTAGCACGCCCAGAGCAGGAGTTCTACTTCAGCCAGATCAGGCCTGCCAAGAAACTGCGTTTCACAGGCCTTGGTAAGAGATGTTCCCGGTAGGCTGTAAGAGCACTGGGCAGAGCCAGTTGTTTCTTACCTTCCTGAAAAGCTGGAAGCAAGACGCTTGGGACCCCTCTGCCCATTTGGGAACAAGGCAGCCTTTTGGGTCGGGAAGCTCTAGGCCAATGGAGCACACGCAGAGCAGGAGTTCTACTTCAGCCTGATCAGGCCTGCAAAGAAACAGCGTTTGACAGGCCTTGGTAAGAGATGTTCCCGGTAGGTGTAAGAGCACTGGGCAGAGCCAGTTGTTTCATAGCTTCGCAAAGACCGGGAAGCAAGATGCTTTGGGCCTCTCTGCCCCTTGGAAACAGGGCAGCACTTGGGGCCTGGCAGCTCTAGGGCAATGGAGCACACCCAGAGCCGGAGTTCTACTTCAGCCAGATGAGGCCTGCCAAGAAACTGCGTTTCACAGGCCTTTCAAAGACATGTTCCCGGTAGGCTGTAAGAGCACGGGGCAGAGCGAGTTGGTTCTTAGCTTCCCAGAGAGCTGGAAGCAAGATGCTTTGGGGCCTCTCTGCCCCTTTGGAAACAAGGCAGCACCTTGGGCCTGGCAGCTCTAGGGCAATGGAGCACACCCAGAGCAGAAGTTCTACTTCAGCCAAATCAGGCCTGCCAGGAAACGGCGTTTCACAGGCCTTGGTAAGAGATGTTCCCGGTAGGCTGTAAGAGCACTGGGCAACGCCAGATGTTTCTTAGCTTCCCGAAGAGCTGGAAGCAAGATGCTTTGGGGCCTCTCTGCCCCTTTGCCAACAAGGCGGCCCTTTGGGCCAGGCAGCTCTAGGCCAATGGAGCACACCCAGAGCAGAAGTTCTACTTCAGCTAGATCAGGCCACCTACAAAGTGCGTTTCACAGGCCTTGGTAAGAGATTTTCTCTCAGGCTGTAAGAGCACTGGGCAGAGCCAGTTGTTTCTTAGCTTCCCGAAGAGCTGGAAGCAAGATGCTTTGGGGGCTCCCTGCCCCTTTGCCAACAAGGCCGACCTTTGGGCCTTTCAGCTCTAGGCCAATGGAGCACACCCAGAGCAGAAGTTCTACCTCAGCCAGATAAGGCCTGCCAAGAAATTGCGTTTCAAAGGCTTTGGTAAGAGATGTTCCCGGTACTCTGTCAGAGCACTGGGCAGAGACAGTTGTTTCTTAGCTTCCCAATGAGCTGGAAGCAAGATGCTTTGGGGCCTCTCTGCCCCTTTGCAAACAAGGCATCCCTTTGGGCCTTTCAGCTCTAGGGCAATGGAGCACACCCAGAGCAGAAGTTCTACCTCAGCCAGATCAGGCCTGCCAAGAAACTGCTTTTCACAGGCCTTCGTAAGAGGTGTTCCCGGAAGGCTGTAAGAGTACCTGGCAGAGCGAGTTGTTTCTTAGCTTCAAAAACAGCTGGAAGCAACATGATTTGGGGCCTCTCTCCCCCTTTGGAAACAAAGCAGCCTTTGTGCCTGGCAGCTCTAGGCCAAAGTAGCACACCCAGAGCACAAGTTCTACCTCAGCCAGATAAGGCCTGTCAAGAAGCTGCGTTTCACAGGCCTTTGTATGTGACGTTCCCGGTTGGCTTTGAGAGCACTGTGCAGAGCCAGTTGTTTTAGCTTCCCAGAGAGCAGGAAGCAAGATGCTTTGGGGCCTCTCTCACACTTTGGAAATAAAGGCAGCCCTTTGGGCCTGGCAGCCCTAGGCCAATGGAGTACACCCAGAGCAGAAGTTCTACCTCAGCCAGATCAGGCCTTCCAAGAAACTGCGTCTCACAGGCCTTTCTCTGTCACGTTGCCGGTAGGCTGTGAGAGCACTGTGCAGAGCCAGTTGTTTCTTAGCTTCCCAAAGATTTGGAAGCAAGATGCTTTGGGGACTCTCAGCCCCTTTGGAAACAAGGCGGCCCTTTGGGCCTGGCAGCTCTAGGCCAAAGTAGCACGCCCAGAGCAGGAGTTCTACTTCAGCCAGATCAGGCCTGCCAAGAAACTGCGTTTCACAGGCCTTGGTAAGAGATGTTCCCGGTAGGCTGTAAGAGCACTGGGCAGAGCCAGTTGTTTCTTACCTTCCTGAAAAGCTGGAAGCAAGACGCTTGGGACCCCTCTGCCCGTTTGGGAACAAGGCAGCCTTTTGGGTCGGGAAGCTCTAGGCCAATGGAGCACACGCAGAGCAGGAGTTCTACTTCAGCCTGATCAGGCCTGCAAAGAAACAGCGTTTGACAGGCCTTGGTAAGAGATGTTCCCGGTAGGTGTAAGAGCACTGGGCAGAGCCAGTTGTTTCTTAGCTTCGCAAAGACCGGGAAGCAAGATGCTTTGGGCCTCTCTGCCCCTTGGAAACAGGGCAGCACTTGGGGCCTGGCAGCTCTAGGGCAATGGAGCACACCCAGAGCCGGAGTTCTACTTCAGCCAGATGAGGCCTGCCAAGAAACTGCGTTTCACAGGCCTTTCAAAGACATGTTCCCGGTAGGCTGTAAGAGCACGGGGCAGAGCGAGTTGGTTCTTAGCTTCCCAGAGAGCTGGAAGCAAGATGCTTTGGGGCCTCTCTGCCCCTTTGGAAACAAGGCAGCACCTTGGGCCTGGCAGCTCTAGGGCAATGGAGCACACCCAGAGCAGAAGTTCTACTTCAGCCAAATCAGGCCTGCCAGGAAACGGCGTTTCACAGGCCTTGGTAAGAGATGTTCCCGGTAGGCTGTAAGAGCACTGGGCAACGCCAGATGTTTCTTAGCTTCCCGAAGAGCTGGAAGCAAGATGCTTTGGTGCCACTCTCTCACTTTGGAATCAAGGCAGCCCTTTGGGGCAGGTAGCTCCAGGCCAGTGGAGCACACCCAGAGCAGAAGTTCTACTTCGGCCAGTTCAGGCCACCAACAAACTGCGTTTCACAGGCCTTGGTAAGAGATGTTCCCGGTAGGCTGTAAGAGCACTGGGCAACGCCAGATGTTTCTTAGCTTCCCGAAGAGCTGGAAGCAAGATGCTTTGGGGCCACTCTCTCACTTTGGAATCAAGGCAGCCCTTTGGGGCAGGTAGCTCCAGGCCAGTGGAGCACACCCAGAGCACAAGTTCTACTTCAGCTAGATCAGGCCACCTACAAAGTGCGTTTCACAGGCCTTGGTAAGAGATTTTCTCTCAGGCTGTAAGAGCACTGGGCAGAGCCAGTTGTTTCTTAGCTTCCCGAAGAGCTGGAAGCAAGATGCTTTGGGGGCTCCCTGCCCCTTTGCCAACAAGGCCGACCTTTGGGCCTTTCAGCTCTAGGCCAATGGAGCACACCCAGAGCAGAAGTTCTACCTCAGCCAGATAAGGCCTGCCAAGAAACTGCGTTTCAAAGGCTTTGGTAAGAGATGTTCCCGGTACTCTGTCAGAGCACTGGGCAGAGACAGTTGTTTCTTAGCTTCCCAATGAGCTGGAAGCAAGATGCTTTGGGGCCTCTCTGCCCCTTTGCAAACAAGGCATCCCTTTGGGCCTTTCAGCTCTAGGGCAATGGAGCACACCCAGAGCAGAAGTTCTACCTCAGCCAGATCAGGCCTGCCAAGAAACTGCTTTTCACAGGCCTTCGTAAGAGGTGTTCCCGGAAGGCTGTAAGAGTACCTGGCAGAGCGAGTTGTTTCTTAGCTTCAAAAACAGCTGGAAGCAACATGATTTGGGGCCTCTCTCCCCCTTTGGAAACAAAGCAGCCTTTGTGCCTGGCAGCTCTAGGCCAAAGTAGCACACCCAGAGCACAAGTTCTACCTCAGCCAGATAAGGCCTGTCAAGAAGCTGCGTTTCACAGGCCTTTGTATGTGACGTTCCCGGTTGGCTTTGAGAGCACTGTGCAGAGCCAGTTGTTTTAGCTTCCCAGAGAGCAGGAAGCAAGATGCTTTGGGGCCTCTCTCACACTTTGGAAATAAAGGCAGCCCTTTGGGCCTGGCAGCCCTAGGCCAATGGAGTACACCCAGAGCAGAAGTTCTACCTCAGCCAGATCAGGCCTTCCAAGAAACTGCGTCTCACAGGCCTTTCTCTGTCACGTTGCCGGTAGGCTGTGAGAGCACTGTGCAGAGCCAGTTGTTTCTTAGCTTCCCAAAGATTTGGAAGCAAGATACTTTGGGGACTCTCAGCCCCTTTGGAAACAAGGCGGCCCTTTGGGCCTGGCAGCTCTAGGCCAAAGTAGCACGCCCAGAGCAGGAGTTCTACTTCAGCCAGATCAGGCCTGCCAAGAAACTGCGTTTCACAGGCCTTGGTAAGAGATGTTCCCGGTAGGCTGTAAGAGCACTGGGCAGAGCCAGTTGTTTCTTACCTTCCTGAAAAGCTGGAAGCAAGACGCTTGGGACCCCTCTGCCCGTTTGGGAACAAGGCAGCCTTTTGGGTCGGGAAGCTCTAGGCCAATGGAGCACACGCAGAGCAGGAGTTCTACTTCAGCCTGATCAGGCCTGCAAAGAAACAGCGTTTGACAGGCCTTGGTAAGAGATGTTCCCGGTAGGTGTAAGAGCACTGGGCAGAGCCAGTTGTTTCTTAGCTTCGCAAAGACCGGGAAGCAAGATGCTTTGGGCCTCTCTGCCCCTTGGAAACAGGGCAGCACTTGGGGCCTGGCAGCTCTAGGGCAATGGAGCACACCCAGAGCCGGAGTTCTAATTCAGCCAGATGAGGCCTGCCAAGAAACTGCGTTTCACAGGCCTTTCAAAGACATGTTCCCGGTAGGCTGTAAGAGCACGGGGCAGAGCGAGTTGGTTCTTAGCTTCCCAGAGAGCTGGAAGCAAGATGCTTTGGGGCCTCTCTGCCCCTTTGGAAACAAGGCAGCACCTTGGGCCTGGCAGCTCTAGGGCAATGGAGCACACCCAGAGCAGAAGTTCTACTTCAGCCAAATCAGGCCTGCCAGGAAACGGCGTTTCACAGGCCTTGGTAAGAGATGTTCCCGGTAGGCTGTAAGAGCACTGGGCAACGCCAGATGTTTCTTAGCTTCCCGAAGAGCTGGAAGCAAGATGCTTTGGTGCCACTCTCTCACTTTGGAATCAAGGCAGCCCTTTGGGGCAGGTAGCTCCAGGCCAGTGGAGCACACCCAGAGCAGAAGTTCTACTTCGGCCAGTTCAGGCCACCAACAAACTGCGTTTCACAGGCCTTGGTAAGAGATGTTCCCGGTAGGCTGTAAGAGCACTGGGCAACGCCAGATGTTTCTTAGCTTCCCGAAGAGCTGGAAGCAAGATGCTTTGGGGCCACTCTCTCACTTTGGAATCAAGGCAGCCCTTTGGGGCAGGTAGCTCCAGGCCAGTGGAGCACACCCAGAGCACAAGTTCTACTTCAGCTAGATCAGGCCACCTACAAAGTGCGTTTCACAGGCCTTGGTAAGAGATTTTCTCTCAGGCTGTAAGAGCACTGGGCAGAGCCAGTTGTTTCTTAGCTTCCCGAAGAGCTGGAAGCAAGATGCTTTGGGGGCTCCCTGCCCCTTTGCCAACAAGGCCGACCTTTGGGCCTTTCAGCTCTAGGCCAATGGAGCACACCCAGAGCAGAAGTTCTACCTCAGCCAGATAAGGCCTGCCAAGAAACTGCGTTTCAAAGGCTTTGGTAAGAGATGTTCCCGGTACTCTGTCAGAGCACTGGGCAGAGACAGTTGTTTCTTAGCTTCCCAATGAGCTGGAAGCAAGATGCTTTGGGGCCTCTCTGCCCCTTTGCAAACAAGGCATCCCTTTGGGCCTTTCAGCTCTAGGGCAATGGAGCACACCCAGAGCAGAAGTTCTACCTCAGCCAGATCAGGCCTGCCAAGAAACTGCTTTTCACAGGCCTTCGTAAGAGGTGTTCCCGGAAGGCTGTAAGAGTACCTGGCAGAGCGAGTTGTTTCTTAGCTTCAAAAACAGCTGGAAGCAACATGATTTGGGGCCTCTCTCCCCCTTTGGAAACAAAGCAGCCTTTGTGCCTGGCAGCTCTAGGCCAAAGTAGCACACCCAGAGCACAAGTTCTACCTCAGCCAGATAAGGCCTGTCAAGAAGCTGCGTTTCACAGGCCTTTGTATGTGACGTTCCCGGTTGGCTTTGAGAGCACTGTGCAGAGCCAGTTGTTTTAGCTTCCCAGAGAGCAGGAAGCAAGATGCTTTGGGGCCTCTCTCACACTTTGGAAATAAAGGCAGCCCTTTGGGCCTGGCAGCCCTAGGCCAATGGAGTACACCCAGAGCAGAAGTTCTACCTCAGCCAGATCAGGCCTTCCAAGAAACTGCGTCTCACAGGCCTTTCTCTGTCACGTTGCCGGTAGGCTGTGAGAGCACTGTGCAGAGCCAGTTGTTTCTTAGCTTCCCAAAGATTTGGAAGCAAGATACTTTGGGGACTCTCAGCCCCTTTGGAAACAAGGCGGCCCTTTGGGCCTGGCAGCTCTAGGCCAAAGTAGCACGCCCAGAGCAGGAGTTCTACTTCAGCCAGATCAGGCCTGCCAAGAAACTGCGTTTCACAGGCCTTGGTAAGAGATGTTCCCGGTAGGCTGTAAGAGCACTGGGCAGAGCCAGTTGTTTCTTACCTTCCTGAAAAGCTGGAAGCAAGACGCTTGGGACCCCTCTGCCCGTTTGGGAACAAGGCAGCCTTTTGGGTCGGGAAGCTCTAGGCCAATGGAGCACACGCAGAGCAGGAGTTCTACTTCAGCCTGATCAGGCCTGCAAAGAAACAGCGTTTGACAGGCCTTGGTAAGAGATGTTCCCGGTAGGTGTAAGAGCACTGGGCAGAGCCAGTTGTTTCTTAGCTTCGCAAAGACCGGGAAGCAAGATGCTTTGGGCCTCTCTGCCCCTTGGAAACAGGGCAGCACTTGGGGCCTGGCAGCTCTAGGGCAATGGAGCACACCCAGAGCCGGAGTTCTACTTCAGCCAGATGAGGCCTGCCAAGAAACTGCGTTTCACAGGCCTTTCAAAGACATGTTCCCGGTAGGCTGTAAGAGCACGGGGCAGAGCGAGTTGGTTCTTAGCTTCCCAGAGAGCTGGAAGCAAGATGCTTTGGGGCCTCTCTGCCCCTTTGGAAACAAGGCAGCACCTTGGGCCTGGCAGCTCTAGGGCAATGGAGCACACCCAGAGCAGAAGTTCTACTTCAGCCAAATCAGGCCTGCCAGGAAACGGCGTTTCACAGGCCTTGGTAAGAGATGTTCCCGGTAGGCTGTAAGAGCACTGGGCAACGCCAGATGTTTCTTAGCTTCCCGAAGAGCTGGAAGCAAGATGCTTTGGTGCCACTCTCTCACTTTGGAATCAAGGCAGCCCTTTGGGGCAGGTAGCTCCAGGCCAGTGGAGCACACCCAGAGCAGAAGTTCTACTTCGGCCAGTTCAGGCCACCAACAAACTGCGTTTCACAGGCCTTGGTAAGAGATGTTCCCGGTAGGCTGTAAGAGCACTGGGCAACGCCAGATGTTTCTTAGCTTCCCGAAGAGCTGGAAGCAAGATGCTTTGGGGCCTCTCTGCCCCTTTGCAAACAAGGCGGCCCTTTGGGCCAGGCAGCTCTAGGCCAAAGGAGCACACCCAGAGCAGAAGTTCTACTTCAGCTAGATCAGGCCACCTACAAAGTGCGTTTCACAGGCCTTGGTAAGAGATTTTCTCTCAGGCTGTAAGAGCACTGGGCAGAGCCAGTTGTTTCTTAGCTTCCCGAAGAGCTGGAAGCAAGATGCTTTGGGGGCTCCCTGCCCCTTTGCCAACAAGGCCGACCTTTGGGCCTTTCAGCTCTAGGCCAATGGAGCACACCCAGAGCAGAAGTTCTACCTCAGCCAGATAAGGCCTGCCAAGAAACTGCGTTTCAAAGGCTTTGGTAAGAGATGTTCCCGGTACTCTGTCAGAGCACTGGGCAGAGACAGTTGTTTCTTAGCTTCCCAATGAGCTGGAAGCAAGATGCTTTGGGGCCTCTCTGCCCCTTTGCAAACAAGGCATCCCTTTGGGCCTTTCAGCTCTAGGGCAATGGAGCACACCCAGAGCAGAAGTTCTACCTCAGCCAGATCAGGCCTGCCAAGAAACTGCTTTTCACAGGCCTTCGTAAGAGGTGTTCCCGGAAGGCTGTAAGAGTACCTGGCAGAGCGAGTTGTTTCTTAGCTTCAAAAACAGCTGGAAGCAACATGATTTGGGGCCTCTCTCCCCCTTTGGAAACAAAGCAGCCTTTGTGCCTGGCAGCTCTAGGCCAAAGTAGCACACCCAGAGCACAAGTTCTACCTCAGCCAGATCAGGCCTTCCAAGAAACTGCGTCTCACAGGCCTTTCTCTGTCACGTTGCCGGTAGGCTGTGAGAGCACTGTGCAGAGCCAGTTGTTTCTTAGCTTCCCAAAGATTTGGAAGCAAGATACTTTGGGGACTCTCAGCTCCTTTGGAAACAAGGCGGCCCTTTGGGCCTGGCAGCTCTAGGCCAAAGTAGCACGCCCAGAGCAGGAGTTCTACTTCAGCCAGATCAGGCCTGCCAAGAAACTGCGTTTCACAGGCCTTGGTAAGAGATGTTCCCGGTAGGCTGTAAGAGCACTGGGCAGAGCCAGTTGTTTCTTACCTTCCTGAAAAGCTGGAAGCAAGACGCTTGGGACCCCTCTGCCCGTTTGGGAACAAGGCAGCCTTTTGGGTCGGGAAGCTCTAGGACAATGGAGCACACGCAGAGCAGGAGTTCTACTTCAGCCTGATCAGGCCTGCAAAGAAACAGCGTTTGACAGGCCTTGGTAAGAGATGTTCCCGGTAGGTGTAAGAGCACTGGGCAGAGCCAGTTGTTTCATAGCTTCGCAAAGACCGGGAAGCAAGATGCTTTGGGCCTCTCTGCCCCTTGGAAACAGGGCAGCACTTGGGGCCTGGCAGCTCTAGGGCAATGGAGCACACCCAGAGCCGGAGTTCTACTTCAGCCAGATGAGGCCTGCCAAGAAACTGCGTTTCACAGGCCTTTCAAAGACATGTTCCCGGTAGGCTGTAAGAGCACGGGGCAGAGCGAGTTGGTTCTTAGCTTCCCAGAGAGCTGGAAACAAGATGCTTTGGGGCCTCTCTGCCCCTTTGGAAACAAGGCAGCACCTTGGGCCTGGCAGCTCTAGGGCAATGGAGCACACCCAGAGCAGAAGTTCTACTTCAGCCAAATCAGGCCTGCCAGGAAACGGCGTTTCACAGGCCTTGGTAAGAGATGTTCCCGGTAGGCTGTAAGAGCACTGGGCAACGCCAGATGTTTCTTAGCTTCCCGAAGAGCTGGAAGCAAGATGCTTTGGGGCCTCTCTGCCCCTTTGCAAACAAGGCGGCCCTTTGGGCCAGGCAGCTCTAGGCCAAAGGAGCACACCCAGAGCAGAAGTTCTACTTCAGCTAGATCAGGCCACCTACAAAGTGCGTTTCACAGGCCTTGGTAAGAGATTTTCTCTCAGGCTGTAAGAGCACTGGGCAGAGCCAGTTGTTTCTTAGCTTCCCGAAGAGCTGGAAGCAAGATGCTTTGGGGGCTCCCTGCCCCTTTGCCAACAAGGCCGACCTTTGGGCCTTTCAGCTCTAGGCCAATGGAGCACACCCAGAGCAGAAGTTCTACCTCAGCCAGATAAGGCCTGCCAAGAAACTGCGTTTCAAAGGCTTTGGTAAGAGATGTTCCCGGTACTCTGTCAGAGCACTGGGCAGAGACAGTTGTTTCTTAGCTTCCCAATGAGCTGGAAGCAAGATGCTTTGGGGCCTCTCTGCCCCTTTGCAAACAAGGCATCCCTTTGGGCCTTTCAGCTCTAGGGCAATGGAGCACACCCAGAGCAGAAGTTCTACCTCAGCCAGATCAGGCCTGCCAAGAAACTGCTTTTCACAGGCCTTCGTAAGAGGTGTTCCCGGAAGGCTGTAAGAGTACCTGGCAGAGCGAGTTGTTTCTTAGCTTCAAAAACAGCTGGAAGCAACATGATTTGGGGCCTCTCTCCCCCTTTGGAAACAAAGCAGCCTTTGTGCCTGGCAGCTCTAGGCCAAAGTAGCACACCCAGAGCACAAGTTCTACCTCAGCCAGATCAGGCCTTCCAAGAAACTGCGTCTCACAGGCCTTTCTCTGTCACGTTGCCGGTAGGCTGTGAGAGCACTGTGCAGAGCCAGTTGTTTCTTAGCTTCCCAAAGATTTGGAAGCAAGATACTTTGGGGACTCTCAGCTCCTGTGGAAACAAGGCGGCCCTTTGGGCCTGGCAGCTCTAGGCCAAAGTAGCACGCCCAGAGCAGGAGTTCTACTTCAGCCAGATCAGGCCTGCCAAGAAACTGCGTTTCACAGGCCTTGGTAAGAGATGTTCCCGGTAGGCTGTAAGAGCACTGGGCAGAGCCAGTTGTTTCTTACCTTCCTGAAAAGCTGGAAGCAAGACGCTTGGGACCCCTCTGCCCGTTTGGGAACAAGGCAGCCTTTTGGGTCGGGAAGCTCTAGGACAATGGAGCACACGCAGAGCAGGAGTTCTACTTCAGCCTGATCAGGCCTGCAAAGAAACAGCGTTTGACAGGCCTTGGTAAGAGATGTTCCCGGTAGGTGTAAGAGCACTGGGCAGAGCCAGTTGTTTCATAGCTTCGCAAAGACCGGGAAGCAAGATGCTTTGGGCCTCTCTGCCCCTTGGAAACAGGGCAGCACTTGGGGCCTGGCAGCTCTAGGGCAATGGAGCACACCCAGAGCCGGAGTTCTACTTCAGCCAGATGAGGCCTGCCAAGAAACTGCGTTTCACAGGCCTTTCAAAGACATGTTCCCGGTAGGCTGTAAGAGCACGGGGCAGAGCGAGTTGGTTCTTAGCTTCCCAGAGAGCTGGAAGCAAGATGCTTTGGGGCCTCTCTGCCCCTTTGGAAACAAGGCAGCACCTTGGGCCTGGCAGCTCTAGGGCAATGGAGCACACCCAGAGCAGAAGTTCTACTTCAGCCAAATCAGGCCTGCCAGGAAACGGCGTTTCACAGGCCTTGGTAAGAGATGTTCCCGGTAGGCTGTAAGAGCACTGGGCAACGCCAGATGTTTCTTAGCTTCCCGAAGAGCTGGAAGCAAGATGCTTTGGTGCCACTCTCTCACTTTGGAATCAAGGCAGCCCTTTGGGGCAGGTAGCTCCAGGCCAGTGGAGCACACCCAGAGCAGAAGTTCTACTTCAGCTAGATCAGGCCACCTACAAAGTGCGTTTCACAGGCCTTGGTAAGAGATTTTCTCTCAGGCTGTAAGAGCACTGGGCAGAGCCAGTTGTTTCTTAGCTTCCCGAAGAGCTGGAAGCAAGATGCTTTGGGGGCTCCCTGCCCCTTTGCCAACAAGGCCGACCTTTGGGCCTTTCAGCTCTAGGCCAATGGAGCACACCCAGAGCAGAAGTTCTACCTCAGCCAGATAAGGCCTGCCAAGAAACTGCGTTTCAAAGGCTTTGGTAAGAGATGTTCCCGGTACTCTGTCAGAGCACTGGGCAGAGACAGTTGTTTCTTAGCTTCCCAATGAGCTGGAAGCAAGATGCTTTGGGGCCTCTCTGCCCCTTTGCAAACAAGGCATCCCTTTGGGCCTTTCAGCTCTAGGGCAATGGAGCACACCCAGAGCAGAAGTTCTACCTCAGCCAGATCAGGCCTGCCAAGAAACTGCTTTTCACAGGCCTTCGTAAGAGGTGTTCCCGGAAGGCTGTAAGAGTACCTGGCAGAGCGAGTTGTTTCTTAGCTTCAAAAACAGCTGGAAGCAACATGATTTGGGGCCTCTCTCCCCCTTTGGAAACAAAGCAGCCTTTGTGCCTGGCAGCTCTAGGCCAAAGTAGCACACCCAGAGCACAAGTTCTACCTCAGCCAGATAAGGCCTGTCAAGAAGCTGCGTTTCACAGGCCTTTGTATGTGACGTTCCCGGTTGGCTTTGAGAGCACTGTGCAGAGCCAGTTGTTTTAGCTTCCCAGAGAGCAGGAAGCAAGATGCTTTGGGGCCTCTCTCACACTTTGGAAATAAAGGCAGCCCTTTGGGCCTGGCAGCCCTAGGCCAATGGAGTACACCCAGAGCAGAAGTTCTACCTCAGCCAGATCAGGCCTTCCAAGAAACTGCGTCTCACAGGCCTTTCTCTGTCACGTTGCCGGTAGGCTGTGAGAGCACTGTGCAGAGCCAGTTGTTTCTTAGCTTCCCAAAGATTTGGAAGCAAGATACTTTGGGGACTCTCAGCCCCTTTGGAAACAAGGCGAACCTTGGGGCCTGGCAGCTCTAGGCCAAAGTAGCACGCCCAGAGCAGGAGTTCTACTTCAGCCAGATCAGGCCTGCCAAGAAACTGCGTTTCACAGGCCTTGGTAAGAGATGTTCCCGGTAGGCTGTAAGAGCACTGGGCAGAGCCAGTTGTTTCTTACCTTCCTGAAAAGCTGGAAGCAAGACGCTTGGGACCCCTCTGCCCATTTGGGAACAAGGCAGCCTTTTGGGTCGGGAAGCTCTAGGACAATGGAGCACACGCAGAGCAGGAGTTCTACTTCAGCCTGATCAGGCCTGCAAAGAAACAGCGTTTCACAGGCCTTGGTAAGAGATGTTCCCGGTAGGTGTAAGAGCACTGGGCAGAGCCAGTTGTTTCATAGCTTCGCAAAGACCGGGAAGCAAGATGCTTTGGGCCTCTCTGCCCCTTGGAAACAGGGCAGCACTTGGGGCCTGGCAGCTCTAGGGCAATGGAGCACACCCAGAGCCGGAGTTCTACTTCAGCCAGATGAGGCCTGCCAAGAAACTGCGTTTCACAGGCCTTTCAAAGACATGTTCCCGGTAGGCTGTAAGAGCACGGGGCAGAGCGAGTTGGTTCTTAGCTTCCCAGAGAGCTGGAAGCAAGATGCTTTGGGGCCTCTCTGCCCCTTTGGAAACAAGGCAGCACCTTGGGCCTGGCAGCTCTAGGGCAATGGAGCACACCCAGAGCAGAAGTTCTACTTCAGCCAAATCAGGCCTGCCAGGAAACGGCGTTTCACAGGCCTTGGTAAGAGATGTTCCCGGTAGGCTGTAAGAGCACTGGGCAACGCCAGATGTTTCTTAGCTTCCCGAAGAGCTGGAAGCAAGATGCTTTGGTGCCACTCTCTCACTTTGGAATCAAGGCAGCCCTTTGGGGCAGGTAGCTCCAGGCCAGTGGAGCACACCCAGAGCAGAAGTTCTACTTCAGCTAGATCAGGCCACCTACAAAGTGCGTTTCACAGGCCTTGGTAAGAGATTTTCTCTCAGGCTGTAAGAGCACTGGGCAGAGCCAGTTGTTTCTTAGCTTCCCGAAGAGCTGGAAGCAAGATGCTTTGGGGGCTCCCTGCCCCTTTGCCAACAAGGCCGACCTTTGGGCCTTTCAGCTCTAGGCCAATGGAGCACACCCAGAGCAGAAGTTCTACCTCAGCCAGATAAGGCCTGCCAAGAAACTGCGTTTCAAAGGCTTTGGTAAGAGATGTTCCCGGTACTCTGTCAGAGCACTGGGCAGAGACAGTTGTTTCTTAGCTTCCCAATGAGCTGGAAGCAAGATGCTTTGGGGCCTCTCTGCCCCTTTGCAAACAAGGCATCCCTTTGGGCCTTTCAGCTCTAGGGCAATGGAGCACACCCAGAGCAGAAGTTCTACCTCAGCCAGATCAGGCCTGCCAAGAAACTGCTTTTCACAGGCCTTCGTAAGAGGTGTTCCCGGAAGGCTGTAAGAGTACCTGGCAGAGCGAGTTGTTTCTTAGCTTCAAAAACAGCTGGAAGCAACATGATTTGGGGCCTCTCTCCCCCTTTGGAAACAAAGCAGCCTTTGTGCCTGGCAGCTCTAGGCCAAAGTAGCACACCCAGAGCACAAGTTCTACCTCAGCCAGATAAGGCCTGTCAAGAAGCTGCGTTTCACAGGCCTTTGTATGTGACGTTCCCGGTTGGCTTTGAGAGCACTGTGCAGAGCCAGTTGTTTTAGCTTCCCAGAGAGCAGGAAGCAAGATGCTTTGGGGCCTCTCTCACACTTTGGAAATAAAGGCAGCCCTTTGGGCCTGGCAGCCCTAGGCCAATGGAGTACACCCAGAGCAGAAGTTCTACCTCAGCCAGATCAGGCCTTCCAAGAAACTGCGTCTCACAGGCCTTTCTCTGTCACGTTGCCGGTAGGCTGTGAGAGCACTGTGCAGAGCCAGTTGTTTCTTAGCTTCCCAAAGATTTGGAAGCAAGATACTTTGGGGACTCTCAGCCCCTTTGGAAACAAGGCGAACCTTGGGGCCTGGCAGCTCTAGGCCAAAGTAGCACGCCCAGAGCAGGAGTTCTACTTCAGCCAGATCAGGCCTGCCAAGAAACTGCGTTTCACAGGCCTTGGTAAGAGATGTTCCCGGTAGGCTGTAAGAGCACTGGGCAGAGCCAGTTGTTTCTTACCTTCCTGAAAAGCTGGAAGCAAGACGCTTGGGACCCCTCTGCCCATTTGGGAACAAGGCAGCCTTTTGGGTCGGGAAGCTCTAGGCCAATGGAGCACACGCAGAGCAGGAGTTCTACTTCAGCCTGATCAGGCCTGCAAAGAAACAGCGTTTGACAGGCCTTGGTAAGAGATGTTCCCGGTAGGTGTAAGAGCACTGGGCAGAGCCAGTTGTTTCATAGCTTCGCAAAGACCGGGAAGCAAGAAGCTTTGGGCCTCTCTGCCCCTTGGAAACAGGGCAGCACTTGGGGCCTGGCAGCTCTAGGGCAATGGAGCACACCCAGAGCCGGAGTTCTACTTCAGCCAGATTAGGCCTGCCAAGAAACTGCGTTTCACAGGCCTTTCAAAGACATGTTCCCGGTAGGCTGTAAGAGCACGGGGCAGAGCGAGTTGGTTCTTAGCTTCCCAGAGAGCTGGAAGCAAGATGCTTTGGGGCCTCTCTGCCCCTTTGGAAACAAGGCAGCACCTTGGGCCTGGCAGCTCTAGGGCAATGGAGCACACCCAGAGCAGAAGTTCTACTTCAGCCAAATCAGGCCTGCCAGGAAACGGCGTTTCACAGGCCTTGGTAAGAGATGTTCCCGGTAGGCTGTAAGAGCACTGGGCAACGCCAGATGTTTCTTAGCTTCCCGAAGAGCTGGAAGCAAGATGCTTTGGTGCCACTCTCTCACTTTGGAATCAAGGCAGCCCTTTGGGGCAGGTAGCTCCAGGCCAGTGGAGCACACCCAGAGCAGAAGTTCTACTTCGGCCAGTTCAGGCCACCAACAAACTGCGTTTCACAGGCCTTGGTAAGAGATGTTCCCGGTAGGCTGTAAGAGCACTGGGCAACGCCAGATGTTTCTTAGCTTCCCGAAGAGCTGGAAGCAAGATGCTTTGGGGCCTCTCTGCCCCTTTGCCAACAAGGCGGCCCTTTGGGCCAGGCAGCTCTAGGCCAATGGAGCACACCCAGAGCAGAAGTTCTACTTCAGCTAGATCAGGCCACCTACAAAGTGCGTTTCACAGGCCTTGGTAAGAGATTTTCTCTCAGGCTGTAAGAGCACTGGGCAGAGCCAGTTGTTTCTTAGCTTCCCGAAGAGCTGGAAGCAAGATGCTTTGGGGGCTCCCTGCCCCTTTGCCAACAAGGCCGACCTTTGGGCCTTTCAGCTCTAGGCCAATGGAGCACACCCAGAGCAGAAGTTCTACCTCAGCCAGATAAGGCCTGCCAAGAAACTGCGTTTCAAAGGCTTTGGTAAGAGATGTTCCCGGTACTCTGTCAGAGCACTGGGCAGAGACAGTTGTTTCTTAGCTTCCCAATGAGCTGGAAGCAAGATGCTTTGGGGCCTCTCTGCCCCTTTGCAAACAAGGCATCCCTTTGGGCCTTTCAGCTCTAGGGCAATGGAGCACACCCAGAGCAGAAGTTCTACCTCAGCCAGATCAGGCCTGCCAAGAAACTGCTTTTCACAGGCCTTCGTAAGAGGTGTTCCCGGAAGGCTGTAAGAGTACCTGGCAGAGCGAGTTGTTTCTTAGCTTCAAAAACAGCTGGAAGCAACATGATTTGGGGCCTCTCTCCCCCTTTGGAAACAAAGCAGCCTTTGTGCCTGGCAGCTCTAGGCCAAAGTAGCACACCCAGAGCACAAGTTCTACCTCAGCCAGATAAGGCCTGTCAAGAAGCTGCGTTTCACAGGCCTTTGTATGTGACGTTCCCGGTTGGCTTTGAGAGCACTGTGCAGAGCCAGTTGTTTTAGCTTCCCAGAGAGCAGGAAGCAAGATGCTTTGGGGCCTCTCTCACACTTTGGAAATAAAGGCAGCCCTTTGGGCCTGGCAGCCCTAGGCCAATGGAGTACACCCAGAGCAGAAGTTCTACCTCAGCCAGATCAGGCCTTCCAAGAAACTGCGTCTCACAGGCCTTTCTCTGTCACGTTGCCGGTAGGCTGTGAGAGCACTGTGCAGAGCCAGTTGTTTCTTAGCTTCCCAAAGATTTGGAAGCAAGATACTTTGGGGACTCTCAGCCCCTTTGGAAACAAGGCGAACCTTGGGGCCTGGCAGCTCTAGGCCAAAGTAGCACGCCCAGAGCAGGAGTTCTACTTCAGCCAGATCAGGCCTGCCAAGAAACTGCGTTTCACAGGCCTTGGTAAGAGATGTTCCCGGTAGGCTGTAAGAGCACTGGGCAGAGCCAGTTGTTTCTTACCTTCCTGAAAAGCTGGAAGCAAGACGCTTGGGACCCCTCTGCCCATTTGGGAACAAGGCAGCCTTTTGGGTCGGGAAGCTCTAGGCCAATGGAGCACACGCAGAGCAGGAGTTCTACTTCAGCCTGATCAGGCCTGCAAAGAAACAGCGTTTGACAGGCCTTGGTAAGAGATGTTCCCGGTAGGTGTAAGAGCACTGGGCAGAGCCAGTTGTTTCATAGCTTCGCAAAGACCGGGAAGCAAGAAGCTTTGGGCCTCTCTGCCCCTTGGAAACAGGGCAGCACTTGGGGCCTGGCAGCTCTAGGGCAATGGAGCACACCCAGAGCCGGAGTTCTACTTCAGCCAGATTAGGCCTGCCAAGAAACTGCGTTTCACAGGCCTTTCAAAGACATGTTCCCGGTAGGCTGTAAGAGCACGGGGCAGAGCGAGTTGGTTCTTAGCTTCCCAGAGAGCTGGAAGCAAGATGCTTTGGGGCCTCTCTGCCCCTTTGGAAACAAGGCAGCACCTTGGGCCTGGCAGCTCTAGGGCAATGGAGCACACCCAGAGCAGAAGTTCTACTTCAGCCAAATCAGGCCTGCCAGGAAACGGCGTTTCACAGGCCTTGGTAAGAGATGTTCCCGGTAGGCTGTAAGAGCACTGGGCAACGCCAGATGTTTCTTAGCTTCCCGAAGAGCTGGAAGCAAGATGCTTTGGTGCCACTCTCTCACTTTGGAATCAAGGCAGCCCTTTGGGGCAGGTAGCTCCAGGCCAGTGGAGCACACCCAGAGCAGAAGTTCTACTTCGGCCAGTTCAGGCCACCAACAAACTGCGTTTCACAGGCCTTGGTAAGAGATGTTCCCGGTAGGCTGTAAGAGCACTGGGCAACGCCAGATGTTTCTTAGCTTCCCGAAGAGCTGGAAGCAAGATGCTTTGGGGCCTCTCTGCCCCTTTGCCAACAAGGCGGCCCTTTGGGCCAGGCAGCTCTAGGCCAATGGAGCACACCCAGAGCAGAAGTTCTACTTCAGCTAGATCAGGCCACCTACAAAGTGCGTTTCACAGGCCTTGGTAAGAGATTTTCTCTCAGGCTGTAAGAGCACTGGGCAGAGCCAGTTGTTTCTTAGCTTCCCGAAGAGCTGGAAGCAAGATGCTTTGGGGGCTCCCTGCCCCTTTGCCAACAAGGCCGACCTTTGGGCCTTTCAGCTCTAGGCCAATGGAGCACACCCAGAGCAGAAGTTCTACCTCAGCCAGATAAGGCCTGCCAAGAAACTGCGTTTCAAAGGCTTTGGTAAGAGATGTTCCCGGTACTCTGTCAGAGCACTGGGCAGAGACAGTTGTTTCTTAGCTTCCCAATGAGCTGGAAGCAAGATGCTTTGGGGCCTCTCTGCCCCTTTGCAAACAAGGCATCCCTTTGGGCCTTTCAGCTCTAGGGCAATGGAGCACACCCAGAGCAGAAGTTCTACCTCAGCCAGATCAGGCCTGCCAAGAAACTGCTTTTCACAGGCCTTCGTAAGAGGTGTTCCCGGAAGGCTGTAAGAGTACCTGGCAGAGCGAGTTGTTTCTTAGCTTCAAAAACAGCTGGAAGCAACATGATTTGGGGCCTCTCTCCCCCTTTGGAAACAAAGCAGCCTTTGTGCCTGGCAGCTCTAGGCCAAAGTAGCACACCCAGAGCACAAGTTCTACCTCAGCCAGATAAGGCCTGTCAAGAAGCTGCGTTTCACAGGCCTTTGTATGTGACGTTCCCGGTTGGCTTTGAGAGCACTGTGCAGAGCCAGTTGTTTTAGCTTCCCAGAGAGCAGGAAGCAAGATGCTTTGGGGCCTCTCTCACACTTTGGAAATAAAGGCAGCCCTTTGGGCCTGGCAGCCCTAGGCCAATGGAGTACACCCAGAGCAGAAGTTCTACCTCAGCCAGATCAGGCCTTCCAAGAAACTGCGTCTCACAGGCCTTTCTCTGTCACGTTGCCGGTAGGCTGTGAGAGCACTGTGCAGAGCCAGTTGTTTCTTAGCTTCCCAAAGATTTGGAAGCAAGATACTTTGGGGACTCTCAGCCCCTTTGGAAACAAGGCGGCCCTTTGGGCCTGGCAGCTCTAGGCCAAAGTAGCACGCCCAGAGCAGGAGTTCTACTTCAGCCAGATCAGGCCTGCCAAGAAACTGCGTTTCACAGGCCTTGGTAAGAGATGTTCCCGGTAGGCTGTAAGAGCACTGGGCAGAGCCAGTTGTTTCTTACCTTCCTGAAAAGCTGGAAGCAAGACGCTTGGGACCCCTCTGCCCGTTTGGGAACAAGGCAGCCTTTTGGGTCGGGAAGCTCTAGGCCAATGGAGCACACGCAGAGCAGGAGTTCTACTTCAGCCTGATCAGGCCTGCAAAGAAACAGCGTTTGACAGGCCTTGGTAAGAGATGTTCCCGGTAGGTGTAAGAGCACTGGGCAGAGCCAGTTGTTTCTTAGCTTCGCAAAGACCAGGAAGCAAGATGCTTTGGGCCTCTCTGCCCCTTGGAAACAGGGCAGCACTTGGGGCCTGGCAGCTCTAGGGCAATGGAGCACACCCAGAGCCGGAGTTCTACTTCAGCCAGATGAGGCCTGCCAAGAAACTGCGTTTCACAGGCCTTTCAAAGACATGTTCCCGGTAGGCTGTAAGAGCACGGGGCAGAGCGAGTTGGTTCTTAGCTTCCCAGAGAGCTGGAAGCAAGATGCTTTGGGGCCTCTCTGCCCCTTTGGAAACAAGGCAGCACCTTGGGCCTGGCAGCTCTAGGGCAATGGAGCACACCCAGAGCAGAAGTTCTACTTCAGCCAAATCAGGCCTGCCAGGAAACGGCGTTTCACAGGCCTTGGTAAGAGATGTTCCCGGTAGGCTGTAAGAGCACTGGGCAACGCCAGATGTTTCTTAGCTTCCCGAAGAGCTGGAAGCAAGATGCTTTGGTGCCACTCTCTCACTTTGGAATCAAGGCAGCCCTTTGGGGCAGGTAGCTCCAGGCCAGTGGAGCACACCCAGAGCAGAAGTTCTACTTCGGCCAGTTCAGGCCACCAACAAACTGCGTTTCACAGGCCTTGGTAAGAGATGTTCCCGGTAGGCTGTAAGAGCACTGGGCAACGCCAGATGTTTCTTAGCTTCCCGAAGAGCTGGAAGCAAGATGCTTTGGGGCCACTCTCTCACTTTGGAATCAAGGCAGCCCTTTGGGGCAGGTAGCTCCAGGCCAGTGGAGCACACCCAGAGCACAAGTTCTACTTCAGCTAGATCAGGCCACCTACAAAGTGCGTTTCACAGGCCTTGGTAAGAGATTTTCTCTCAGGCTGTAAGAGCACTGGGCAGAGCCAGTTGTTTCTTAGCTTCCCGAAGAGCTGGAAGCAAGATGCTTTGGGGGCTCCCTGCCCCTTTGCCAACAAGGCCGACCTTTGGGCCTTTCAGCTCTAGGCCAATGGAGCACACCCAGAGCAGAAGTTCTACCTCAGCCAGATAAGGCCTGCCAAGAAACTGCGTTTCAAAGGCTTTGGTAAGAGATGTTCCCGGTACTCTGTCAGAGCACTGGGCAGAGACAGTTGTTTCTTAGCTTCCCAATGAGCTGGAAGCAAGATGCTTTGGGGCCTCTCTGCCCCTTTGCAAACAAGGCATCCCTTTGGGCCTTTCAGCTCTAGGGCAATGGAGCACACCCAGAGCAGAAGTTCTACCTCAGCCAGATCAGGCCTGCCAAGAAACTGCTTTTCACAGGCCTTCGTAAGAGGTGTTCCCGGAAGGCTGTAAGAGTACCTGGCAGAGCGAGTTGTTTCTTAGCTTCAAAAACAGCTGGAAGCAACATGATTTGGGGCCTCTCTCCCCCTTTGGAAACAAAGCAGCCTTTGTGCCTGGCAGCTCTAGGCCAAAGTAGCACACCCAGAGCACAAGTTCTACCTCAGCCAGATAAGGCCTGTCAAGAAGCTGCGTTTCACAGGCCTTTGTATGTGACGTTCCCGGTTGGCTTTGAGAGCACTGTGCAGAGCCAGTTGTTTTAGCTTCCCAGAGAGCAGGAAGCAAGATGCTTTGGGGCCTCTCTCACACTTTGGAAATAAAGGCAGCCCTTTGGGCCTGGCAGCCCTAGGCCAATGGAGTACACCCAGAGCAGAAGTTCTACCTCAGCCAGATCAGGCCTTCCAAGAAACTGCGTCTCACAGGCCTTTCTCTGTCACGTTGCCGGTAGGCTGTGAGAGCACTGTGCAGAGCCAGTTGTTTCTTAGCTTCCCAAAGATTTGGAAGCAAGATACTTTGGGGACTCTCAGCCCCTTTGGAAACAAGGCGGCCCTTTGGGCCTGGCAGCTCTAGGCCAAAGTAGCACGCCCAGAGCAGGAGTTCTACTTCAGCCAGATCAGGCCTGCCAAGAAACTGCGTTTCACAGGCCTTGGTAAGAGATGTTCCCGGTAGGCTGTAAGAGCACTGGGCAGAGCCAGTTGTTTCTTACCTTCCTGAAAAGCTGGAAGCAAGACGCTTGGGACCCCTCTGCCCGTTTGGGAACAAGGCAGCCTTTTGGGTCGGGAAGCTCTAGGCCAATGGAGCACACGCAGAGCAGGAGTTCTACTTCAGCCTGATCAGGCCTGCAAAGAAACAGCGTTTGACAGGCCTTGGTAAGAGATGTTCCCGGTAGGTGTAAGAGCACTGGGCAGAGCCAGTTGTTTCTTAGCTTCGCAAAGACCGGGAAGCAAGATGCTTTGGGCCTCTCTGCCCCTTGGAAACAGGGCAGCACTTGGGGCCTGGCAGCTCTAGGGCAATGGAGCACACCCAGAGCCGGAGTTCTACTTCAGCCAGATGAGGCCTGCCAAGAAACTGCGTTTCACAGGCCTTTCAAAGACATGTTCCCGGTAGGCTGTAAGAGCACGGGGCAGAGCGAGTTGGTTCTTAGCTTCCCAGAGAGCTGGAAGCAAGATGCTTTGGGGCCTCTCTGCCCCTTTGGAAACAAGGCAGCACCTTGGGCCTGGCAGCTCTAGGGCAATGGAGCACACCCAGAGCAGAAGTTCTACTTCAGCCAAATCAGGCCTGCCAGGAAACGGCGTTTCACAGGCCTTGGTAAGAGATGTTCCCGGTAGGCTGTAAGAGCACTGGGCAACGCCAGATGTTTCTTAGCTTCCCGAAGAGCTGGAAGCAAGATGCTTTGGTGCCACTCTCTCACTTTGGAATCAAGGCAGCCCTTTGGGGCAGGTAGCTCCAGGCCAGTGGAGCACACCCAGAGCAGAAGTTCTACTTCGGCCAGTTCAGGCCACCAACAAACTGCGTTTCACAGGCCTTGGTAAGAGATGTTCCCGGTAGGCTGTAAGAGCACTGGGCAACGCCAGATGTTTCTTAGCTTCCCGAAGAGCTGGAAGCAAGATGCTTTGGGGCCACTCTCTCACTTTGGAATCAAGGCAGCCCTTTGGGGCAGGTAGCTCCAGGCCAGTGGAGCACACCCAGAGCACAAGTTCTACTTCAGCTAGATCAGGCCACCTACAAAGTGCGTTTCACAGGCCTTGGTAAGAGATTTTCTCTCAGGCTGTAAGAGCACTGGGCAGAGCCAGTTGTTTCTTAGCTTCCCGAAGAGCTGGAAGCAAGATGCTTTGGGGGCTCCCTGCCCCTTTGCCAACAAGGCCGACCTTTGGGCCTTTCAGCTCTAGGCCAATGGAGCACACCCAGAGCAGAAGTTCTACCTCAGCCAGATAAGGCCTGCCAAGAAACTGCGTTTCAAAGGCTTTGGTAAGAGATGTTCCCGGTACTCTGTCAGAGCACTGGGCAGAGACAGTTGTTTCTTAGCTTCCCAATGAGCTGGAAGCAAGATGCTTTGGGGCCTCTCTGCCCCTTTGCAAACAAGGCATCCCTTTGGGCCTTTCAGCTCTAGGGCAATGGAGCACACCCAGAGCAGAAGTTCTACCTCAGCCAGATCAGGCCTGCCAAGAAACTGCTTTTCACAGGCCTTCGTAAGAGGTGTTCCCGGAAGGCTGTAAGAGTACCTGGCAGAGCGAGTTGTTTCTTAGCTTCAAAAACAGCTGGAAGCAACATGATTTTGGGCCTCTCTCCCCCTTTGGAAACAAAGCAGCCTTTGTGCCTGGCAGCTCTAGGCCAAAGTAGCACACCCAGAGCACAAGTTCTACCTCAGCCAGATAAGGCCTGTCAAGAAGCTGCGTTTCACAGGCCTTTGTATGTGACGTTCCCGGTTGGCTTTGAGAGCACTGTGCAGAGCCAGTTGTTTTAGCTTCCCAGAGAGCAGGAAGCAAGATGCTTTGGGGCCTCTCTCACACTTTGGAAATAAAGGCAGCCCTTTGGGCCTGGCAGCCCTAGGCCAATGGAGTACACCCAGAGCAGAAGTTCTACCTCAGCCAGCTCAGGCCTTCCAAGAAACTGCGTCTCACAGGCCTTTCTCTGTCACGTTGCCGGTAGGCTGTGAGAGCACTGTGCAGAGCCAGTTGTTTCTTAGCTTCCCAAAGATTTGGAAGCAAGATACTTTGGGGACTCTCAGCCCCTTTGGAAACAAGGCGGCCCTTTGGGCCTGGCAGCTCTAGGCCAAAGTAGCACGCCCAGAGCAGGAGTTCTACTTCAGCCAGATCAGGCCTGCCAAGAAACTGCGTTTCACAGGCCTTGGTAAGAGATGTTCCCGGTAGGCTGTAAGAGCACTGGGCAGAGCCAGTTGTTTCTTACCTTCCTGAAAAGCTGGAAGCAAGACGCTTGGGACCCCTCTGCCCGTTTGGGAACAAGGCAGCCTTTTGGGTCGGGAAGCTCTAGGCCAATGGAGCACACGCAGAGCAGGAGTTCTACTTCAGCCTGATCAGGCCTGCAA
This sequence comes from Equus asinus, assembly GCF_041296235.1. Taxonomy (NCBI): domain Eukaryota; kingdom Metazoa; phylum Chordata; class Mammalia; order Perissodactyla; family Equidae; genus Equus; species Equus asinus. The sequence continues at coordinate 2,699,322 of NW_027224845.1, forward strand.
AGAAACAGCGTTTGACAGGCCTTGGTAAGAGATGTTCCCGTTAGGTGTAAGAGCACTGGGCAGAGCCAGTTGTTTCTTAGCTTCGCAAAGACCGGGAAGCAAGATGCTTTGGGCCTCTCTGCCCCTTGGAAACAGGGCAGCACTTGGGGCCTGGCAGCTCTAGGGCAATGGAGCACACCCAGAGCCGGAGTTCTACTTCAGCCAGATGAGGCCTGCCAAGAAACTGCGTTTCACAGGCCTTTCAAAGACATGTTCCCGGTAGGCTGTAAGAGCACGGGGCAGAGCGAGTTGGTTCTTAGCTTCCCAGAGAGCTGGAAGCAAGATGCTTTGGTGCCTCTCTGCCCCTTTGGAAACAAGGCAGCACCTTGGGCCTGGCAGCTCTAGGGCAATGGAGCACACCCAGAGCAGAAGTTCTACTTCAGCCAAATCAGGCCTGCCAGGAAACGGCGTTTCACAGGCCTTGGTAAGAGATGTTCCCGGTAGGCTGTAAGAGCACTGGGCAACGCCAGATGTTTCTTAGCTTCCCGAAGAGCTGGAAGCAAGATGCTTTGGTGCCACTCTCTCACTTTGGAATCAAGGCAGCCCTTTGGGGCAGGTAGCTCCAGGCCAGTGGAGCACACCCAGAGCAGAAGTTCTACTTCGGCCAGTTCAGGCCACCAACAAACTGCGTTTCACAGGCCTTGGTAAGAGATGTTCCCGGTAGGCTGTAAGAGCACTGGGCAACGCCAGATGTTTCTTAGCTTCCCGAAGAGCTGGAAGCAAGATGCTTTGGGGCCTCTCTGCCCCTTTGCAAACAAGGTGGCCCTTTGGGCCAGGCAGCTCTAGGCCAATGGAGCACACCCAGAGCAGAAGTTCTACTTCAGCTAGATCAGGCCACCTACAAAGTGCGTTTCACAGGCCTTGGTAAGAGATTTTCTCTCAGGCTGTAAGAGCACTGGGCAGAGCCAGTTGTTTCTTAGCTTCCCGAAGAGCTGGAAGCAAGATGCTTTGGGGGCTCCCTGCCCCTTTGCCAACAAGGCCGACCTTTGGGCCTTTCAGCTCTAGGCCAATGGAGCACACCCAGAGCAGAAGTTCTACCTCAGCCAGATAAGGCCTGCCAAGAAACTGCGTTTCAAAGGCTTTGGTAAGAGATGTTCCCGGTACTCTGTCAGAGCACTGGGCAGAGACAGTTGTTTCTTAGCTTCCCAATGAGCTGGAAGCAAGATGCTTTGGGGCCTCTCTGCCCCTTTGCAAACAAGGCATCCCTTTGGGCCTTTCAGCTCTAGGCCAAAGTAGCACACCCAGAGCACAAGTTCTACCTCAGCCAGATAAGGCCTATCAAGAAGCTGCGTTTCACAGGCCTTTGTATGTGACGTTCCCGGTTGGCTTTGAGAGCACTGTGCAGAGCCAGTTGTTTTAGCTTCCCAGAGAGCAGGAAGCAAGATGCTTTGGGGCCTCTCTCACACTTTGGAAATAAAGGCAGCCCTTTGGGCCTGGCAGCCCTAGGCCAATGGAGTACACCCAGAGCAGAAGTTCTACCTCAGCCAGATCAGGCCTTCCAAGAAACTGCGTCTCACAGGCCTTTCTCTGTCACGTTGCCGGTAGGCTGTGAGAGCACTGTGCAGAGCCAGTTGTTTCTTAGCTTCCCAAAGATTTGGAAGCAAGATACTTTGGGGACTCTCAGCCCCTTTGGAAACAAGGCGGCCCTTTGGGCCTGGCAGCTCTAGGCCAAAGTAGCACGCCCAGAGCAGGAGTTCTACTTCAGCCAGATGAGGCCTGCCAAGAAACTGCATTTCACAGGCCTTTCAAAGACATGTTCCCGGTAGGCTGTAAGAGCACGGGGCAGAGCGAGTTGGTTCTTAGCTTCCCAGAGAGCTGGAAGCAAGATGCTTTGGGGCCTCTCAGCCCCTTTGGAAACAAGGCAGCACCTTGGGCCTGGCAGCTCTAGGGCAATGGAGCACACCCAGAGCAGAAGTTCTACTTCAGCCAAATCAGGCCTGCCAGGAAACGGCGTTTCACAGGCCTTGGTAAGAGATGTTCCCGGTAGGCTGTAAGAGCACTGGGCAACGCCAGATGTTTCTTAGCTTCCCGAAGAGCTGGAAGCAAGATGCTTTGGTGCCACTCTCTCACTTTGGAATCAAGACAGCCCTTTGGGGCAGGTAGCTCCAGGCCAGTGGAGCACACCCAGAGCAGAAGTTCTACTTCGGCCAGTTCAGTCCACCAACAAACTGCGTTTCACAGGCCTTGGTAAGAGATGTTCCCAGTAGGCTGTAAGAGCACTGGGCAACGCCAGATGTTTCTTAGCTTCCCGAAGAGCTGGAAGCAAGATGCTTTGGGGCCTCTCTGCCCCTTTGCAAACAAGGCGGCCCTTTGGGCCAGGCAGCTCTAGGCCAAAGGAGCACACCCAGAGCAGAAGTTCTACTTCAGCTAGATCAGGCCACCTACAAAGTGCGTTTCACAGGCCTTGGTAAGAGATTTTCTCTCAGGCTGTAAGAGCACTGGGCAGAGCCAGTTGTTTCTTAGCTTCCCGAAGAGCTGGAAGCAAGATGCTTTGGGGGCTCCCTGCCCCTTTGCCAACAAGGCCGACCTTTGGGCCTTTCAGCTCTAGGCCAATGGAGCACACCCAGAGCAGAAGTTCTACCTCAGCCAGATAAGGCCTGCCAAGAAACTGCGTTTCCAAGGCTTTGGTAAGAGATGTTCCCGGTACTCTGTCAGAGCACTGGGCAGAGACAGTTGTTTCTTAGCTTCCCAATGAGCTGGAAGCAAGATGCTTTGGGGCCTCTCTGCCCCTTTGCAAACAAGGCATCCCTTTGGGCCTTTCAGCTCTAGGGCAATGGAGCACACCCAGAGCAGAAGTTCTACCTCAGCCAGATCAGGCCTGCCAAGAAACTGCTTTTCACAGGCCTTCGTAAGAGGTGTTCCCGGAAGGCTGTAAGAGTACCTGGCAGAGCGAGTTGTTTCTTAGCTTCAAAAACAGCTGGAAGCAACATGATTTGGGGCCCCTCTCCCCCTTTGGAAACAAAGCAGCCTTTGTGCCTGGCAGCTCTAGGCCAAAGTAGCACACCCAGAGCACAAGTTCTACCTCAGCCAGATCAGGCCTTCCAAGAAACTGCGTCTCACAGGCCTTTCTCTGTCACGTTGCCGGTAGGCTGTGAGAGCACTGTGCAGAGCCAGTTGTTTCTTACCTTCCCAAAGATTTGGAAGCAAGATACTTTGGGGACTCTCAGCCCCTTTGGAAACAAGGCGGCCCTTTGGGCCTGGCAGCTCTAGGCCAAAGTAGCACGCCCAGAGCAGGAGTTCTACTTCAGCCAGATCAGGCCTGCCAAGAAACTGCGTTTCACAGGCCTTGGTAAGAGATGTTCCCGGTAGGCTGTAAGAGCACTGGGCAGAGCCAGTTGTTTCTTACCTTCCTGAAAAGCTGGAAGCAAGACGCTTGGGACCCCTCTGCCCGTTTGGGAACAAGGCAGCCTTTTGGGTCGGGAAGCTCTAGGCCAATGGAGCACACGCAGAGCAGGAGTTCTACTTCAGCCTGATCAGGCCTGCAAAGAAACAGCGTTTGACAGGCCTTGGTAAGAGATGTTCCCGGTAGGTGTAAGAGCACTGGGCAGAGCCAGTTGTTTCTTAGCTTCGCAAAGACCGGGAAGCAAGATGCTTTGGGCCTCTCTGCCCCTTGGAAACAGGGCAGCACTTGGGGCCTGGCAGCTCTAGGGCAATGGAGCACACCCAGAGCCGGAGTTCTACTTCAGCCAGATGAGGCCTGCCAAGAAACTGCGTTTCACAGGCCTTTCAAAGACATGTTCCCGGTAGGCTGTAAGAGCACGGGGCAGAGCGAGTTGGTTCTTAGCTTCCCAGAGAGCTGGAAGCAAGATGCTTTGGGGCCTCTCTGCCCCTTTGGAAACAAGGCAGCACCTTGGGCCTGGCAGCTCTAGGGCAATGGAGCACACCCAGAGCAGAAGTTCTACTTCAGCCAAATCAGGCCTGCCAGGAAACGGCGTTTCACAGGCCTTGGTAAGAGATGTTCCCGGTAGGCTGTAAGAGCACTGGGCAACGCCAGATGTTTCTTAGCTTCCCGAAGAGCTGGAAGCAAGATGCTTTGGTGCCACTCTCTCACTTTGGAATCAAGGCAGCCCTTTGGGGCAGGTAGCTCCAGGCCAGTGGAGCACACCCAGAGCAGAAGTTCTACTTCGGCCAGTTCAGGCCACCAACAAACTGCGTTTCACAGGCCTTGGTAAGAGATGTTCCCGGTAGGCTGTAAGAGCACTGGGCAACGCCAGATGTTTCTTAGCTTCCCGAAGAGCTGGAAGCAAGATGCTTTGGGGCCTCTCTGCGCCTTTGCAAACAAGGCGGCCCTTTGGGCCAGGCAGCTCTAGGCCAATGGAGCACACCCAGAGCAGAAGTTCTACTTCAGCTAGATCAGGCCACCTACAAAGTGCGTTTCACAGGCCTTGGTAAGAGATTTTCTCTCAGGCTGTAAGAGCACTGGGCAGAGCCAGTTGTTTCTTAGCTTCCCGAAGAGCTGGAAGCAAGATGCTTTGGGGGCTCCCTGCCCCTTTGCCAACAAGGCCGACCTTTGGGCCTTTCAGCTCTAGGCCAATGGAGCACACCCAGAGCAGAAGTTCTACCTCAGCCAGATAAGGCCTGCCAAGAAACTGCGTTTCAAAGGCTTTGGTAAGAGATGTTCCCGGTACTCTGTCAGAGCACTGGGCAGAGACAGTTGTTTCTTAGCTTCCCAATGAGCTGGAAGCAAGATGCTTTGGGGCCTCTCTGCCCCTTTGCAAACAAGGCATCCCTTTGGGCCTTTCAGCTCTAGGGCAATGGAGCACACCCAGAGCAGAAGTTCTACCTCAGCCAGATCAGGCCTGCCAAGAAACTGCTTTTCACAGGCCTTCGTAAGAGGTGTTCCCGGAAGGCTGTAAGAGTACCTGGCAGAGCGAGTTGTTTCTTAGCTTCAAAAACAGCTGGAAGCAACATGATTTGGGGCCTCTCTCCCCCTTTGGAAACAAAGCAGCCTTTGTGCCTGGCAGCTCTAGGCCAAAGTAGCACACCCAGAGCACAAGTTCTACCTCAGCCAGATAAGGCCTGTCAAGAAGCTGCGTTTCACAGGCCTTTGTATGTGACGTTCCCGGTTGGCTTTGAGAGCACTGTGCAGAGCCAGTTGTTTTAGCTTCCCAGAGAGCAGGAAGCAAGATGCTTTGGGGCCTCTCTCACACTTTGGAAATAAAGGCAGCCCTTTGGGCCTGGCAGCCCTAGGCCAATGGAGTACACCCAGAGCAGAAGTTCTACCTCAGCCAGATCAGGCCTTCCAAGAAACTGCGTCTCACAGGCCTTTCTCTGTCACGTTGCCGGTAGGCTGTGAGAGCACTGTGCAGAGCCAGTTGTTTCTTAGCTTCCCAAAGATTTGGAAGCAAGATACTTTGGGGACTCTCAGCCCCTTTGGAAACAAGGCGGCCCTTTGGGCCTGGCAGCTCTAGGCCAAAGTAGCACGCCCAGAGCAGGAGTTCTACTTCAGCCAGATCAGGCCTGCCAAGAAACTGCGTTTCACAGGCCTTGGTAAGAGATGTTCCCGGTAGGCTGTAAGAGCACTGGGCAGAGCCAGTTGTTTCTTACCTTCCTGAAAAGCTGGAAGCAAGACGCTTGGGACCCCTCTGCCCGTTTGGGAACAAGGCAGCCTTTTGGGTCGGGAAGCTCTAGGCCAATGGAGCACACGCAGAGCAGGAGTTCTACTTCAGCCTGATCAGGCCTGCAAAGAAACAGCGTTTGACAGGCCTTGGTAAGAGATGATCCCGGTAGGTGTAAGAGCACTGGGCAGAGCCAGTTGTTTCTTAGCTTCGCAAAGACCGGGAAGCAAGATGCTTTGGGCCTCTCTGCCCCTTGGAAACAGGGCAGCACTTGGGGCCTGGCAGCTCTAGGGCAATGGAGCACACCCAGAGCCGGAGTTCTACTTCAGCCAGATGAGGCCTGCCAAGAAACTGCGTTTCACAGGCCTTTCAAAGACATGTTCCCGGTAGGCTGTAAGAGCACGGGGCAGAGCGAGTTGGTTCTTAGCTTCCCAGAGAGCTGGAAGCAAGATGCTTTGGGGCCTCTCTGCCCCTTTGGAAACAAGGCAGCACCTTGGGCCTGGCAGCTCTAGGGCAATGGAGCACACCCAGAGCAGAAGTTCTACTTCAGCCAAATCAGGCCTGCCAGGAAACGGCGTTTCACAGGCCTTGGTAAGAGATGTTCCCGGTAGGCTGTAAGAGCACTGGGCAACGCCAGATGTTTCTTAGCTTCCCGAAGAGCTGGAAGCAAGATGCTTTGGTGCCACTCTCTCACTTTGGAATAGAGGCAGCCCTTTGGGGCAGGTAGCTCCAGGCCAGTGGAGCACACCCAGAGCAGAAGTTCTACTTCGGCCAGTTCAGGCCACCAACAAACTGCGTTTCACAGGCCTTGGTAAGAGATGTTCCCGGTAGGCTGTAAGAGCACTGGGCAATGCCAGATGTTTCTTAGCTTCCCGAAGAGCTGGAAGCAAGATGCTTTGGGGCCTCTCATCCCCTTTGCAAACAAGGCGGCCCTTTGGGCCAGGCACCTCTAGGCCAATGGAGCACACCCAGAGCAGAAGTTCTACTTCAGCTAGATCAGGCCACCTACAAAGTGCGTTTCACAGGCCTTGGTAAGAGATTTTCTCTCAGGCTGTAAGAGCACTGGGCAGAGCCAGTTGTTTCTTAGCTTCCCAAAGAGCTGGAAGCAAGATGCTTTGGGGGCTCCCTGTCCCTTTGCCAACAAGGCCGACCTTTGGGCCTTTCAGCTCTAGGCCAATGGAGCACACCCAGAGCAGAAGTTCTACCTCAGCCAGATAAGGCCTGCCAAGAAACTGCGTTTCAAAGGCTTTGGTAAGAGATGTTGCCGGTACTCTGTCAGAGCACTGGGCAGAGACAGTTGTTTCTTAGCTTCCCAATGAGCTGGAAGCAAGATGCTTTGGGGCCTCTCTGCCCCTTTGCAAACAAGGCATCCCTTTGGGCCTTTCAGCTCTAGGCCAATGGAGCACAGCCAGAGCAGAAGTCCTACTTCAGCCAGATCAGGCGTGCCAAGGAACTGCGTTTCAGAGGCCTTTGTATGTGACGTTCCCGGTAGGCTGTGAGAGCACGGTGCAGAGCCAGTTGTTTCCTTGTTTCCCAAACAGCTGGAAGCAAGACGCTTTGGGGCCTCTCTGCCCCTTTGGAAACAAGGCAGCACGTTGGGTCTGGCAGCTCTAGGGCAATGGAGCACAACCAGAGCAGAAGTTCTACTTCTTCCAGATCAGGCCTGCCTAGAAAGTGCGTTTCACAGGCCTTGATAAGAGATGTTCTCTTAGGCTATAAGAGCACTGGGCACAGCCAGTTGTTTCTTAGCTTCCCCAGAGGTGGAAGCAAGATGCTTTGGGGCCTCTCTGCCCCTTTGCAAACAAGGCATCCCTTTGGGCCTTTCAGCTCTAGGGCAATGGAGCACACCCAGAGCAGAAGTTCTACCTCAGCCAGATCAGGCCTGCCAAGAAACTGCTTTTCACAGGCCTTCGTAAGAGGTGTTCCCGGAAGGCTGTAAGAGTACCTGGCAGAGCGAGTTGTTTCTTAGCTTCAAAAACAGCTGGAAGCAACATGATTTGGGGCCTCTCTCCCCCTTTGGAAACAAAGCAGCCTTTGTGCCTGGCAGCTCTAGGCCAAAGTAGCACACCCAGAGCACAAGTTCTACCTCAGCCAGATAAGGCCTGTCAAGAAGCTGCGTTTCACAGGCCTTTGTATGTGACGTTCCCGGTTGGCTTTGAGAGCACTGTGCAGAGCCAGTTGTTTTAGCTTCCCAGAGAGCAGGAAGCAAGATGCTTTGGGGCCTCTCTCACACTTTGGAAATAAAGGCAGCCCTTTGGGCCTGGCAGCCCTAGGCCAATGGAGTACACCCAGAGCAGAAGTTCTACCTCAGCCAGATCAGGCCTTCCAAGAAACTGCGTCTCACAGGCCTTTCTCTGTCACGTTGCCGGTAGGCTGTGAGAGCACTGTGCAGAGCCAGTTGTTTCTTACCTTCCCAAAGATTTGGAAGCAAGATACTTTGGGGACTCTCAGCCCCTTTGGAAACAAGGCGGCCCTTTGGGCCTGGCAGCTCTAGGCCAAAGTAGCACGCCCAGAGCAGGAGTTCTACTTCAGCCAGATCAGGCCTGCCAAGAAACTGCGTTTCACAGGCCTTGGTAAGAGATGTTCCCGGTAGGCTGTAAGAGCACTGGGCAGAGCCAGTTGTTTCTTACCTTCCTGAAAAGCTGGAAGCAAGACGCTTGGGACCCCTCTGCCCGTTTGGGAACAAGGCAGCCTTTTGGGTCGGGAAGCTCTAGGCCAATGGAGCACACGCAGAGCAGGAGTTCTACTTCAGCCTGATCAGGCCTGCAAAGAAACAGCGTTTGACAGGCCTTGGTAAGAGATGTTCCCGGTAGGTGTAAGAGCACTGGGCAGAGCCAGTTGTTTCTTAGCTTCGCAAAGACCGGGAAGCAAGATGCTTTGGGCCTCTCTGCCCCTTGGAAACAGGGCAGCACTTGGGGCCTGGCAGCTCTAGGGCAATGGAGCACACCCAGAGCCGGAGTTCTACTTCAGCCAGATGAGGCCTGCCAAGAAACTGCGTTTCACAGGCCTTTCAAAGACATGTTCCCGGTAGGCTGTAAGAGCACGGGGCAGAGCGAGTTGGTTCTTAGCTTCCCAGAGAGCTGGAAGCAAGATGCTTTGGGGCCTCTCTGCCCCTTTGGAAACAAGGCAGCACCTTGGGCCTGGCAGCTCTAGGGCAATGGAGCACACCCAGAGCAGAAGTTCTACTTCAGCCAAATCAGGCCTGCCAGGAAACGGCGTTTCACAGGCCTTGGTAAGAGATGTTCCCGGTAGGCTGTAAGAGCACTGGGCAACGCCAGATGTTTCTTAGCTTCCCGAAGAGCTGGAAGCAAGATGCTTTGGTGCCACTCTCTCACTTTGGAATCAAGGCAGCCCTTTGGGGCAGGTAGCTCCAGGCCAGTGGAGCACACCCAGAGCAGAAGTTCTACTTCGGCCAGTTCAGGCCACCAACAAACTGCGTTTCACAGGCCTTGGTAAGAGATGTTCCCGGTAGGCTGTAAGAGCACTGGGCAACGCCAGATGTTTCTTAGCTTCCCGAAGAGCTGGAAGCAAGATGCTTTGGGGCCTCTCTGCCCCTTTGCCAACAAGGCGGCCCTTTGGGCCAGGCAGCTCTAGGCCAATGGAGCACACCCAGAGCAGAAGTTCTACTTCAGCTAGATCAGGCCACCTACAAAGTGCGTTTCACAGGCCTTGGTAAGAGATTTTCTCTCAGGCTGTAAGAGCACTGGGCAGAGCCAGTTGTTTCTTAGCTTCCCGAAGAGCTGGAAGCAAGATGCTTTGGGGGCTCCCTGCCCCTTTGCCAACAAGGCCGACCTTTGGGCCTTTCAGCTCTAGGCCAATGGAGCACACCCAGAGCAGAAGTTCTACCTCAGCCAGATAAGGCCTGCCAAGAAACTGCGTTTCAAAGGCTTTGGTAAGAGATGTTCCCGGTACTCTGTCAGAGCACTGGGCAGAGACAGTTGTTTCTTAGCTTCCCAATGAGCTGGAAGCAAGATGCTTTGGGGCCTCTCTGCCCCTTTGCAAACAAGGCATCCCTTTGGGCCTTTCAGCTCTAGGCTAATGGAGCACAGCCAGAGCAGAAGTCCTACTTCAGCCAGATCAGGCGTGCCAAGGAACTGCGTTTCAGAGGCCTTTGTATGTGACGTTCCCGGTAGGCTGTGAGAGCACGGTGCAGAGCCAGTTGTTTCCTTGTTTCCCAAACAGCTGGAAGCAAGACGCTTTGGGGCCTCTCTGCCCCTTTGGAAACAAGGCAGCACGTTGGGTCTGGCAGCTCTAGGGCAATGGAGCACAACCAGAGCAGAAGTTCTACTTCTTCCAGATCAGGCCTGCCTAGAAAGTGCGTTTCACAGGCCTTGATAAGAGATGTTCTCTTAGGCTATAAGAGCACTGGGCACAGCCAGTTGTTTCTTAGCTTCCCCAGAGGTGGAAGCAAGATGCTTTGGGGCCTCTCTGCCCCTTTGCAAACAAGGCATCCCTTTGGGCCTTTCAGCTCTAGGGCAATGGAGCACACCCAGAGCAGAAGTTCTACCTCAGCCAGATCAGGCCTGCCAAGAAACTGCTTTTCACAGGCCTTCGTAAGAGGTGTTCCCGGAAGGCTGTAAGAGTACCTGGCAGAGCGAGTTGTTTCTTAGCTTCAAAAACAGCTGGAAGCAACATGATTTTGGGCCTCTCTCCCCCTTTGGAAACAAAGCAGCCTTTGTGCCTGGCAGCTCTAGGCCAAAGTAGCACACCCAGAGCACAAGTTCTACCTCAGCCAGATAAGGCCTGTCAAGAAGCTGCGTTTCACAGGCCTTTGTATGTGACGTTCCCGGTTGGCTTTGAGAGCACTGTGCAGAGCCAGTTGTTTTAGCTTCCCAGAGAGCAGGAAGCAAGATGCTTTGGGGCCTCTCTCACACTTTGGAAATAAAGGCAGCCCTTTGGGCCTGGCAGCCCTAGGCCAATGGAGTACACCCAGAGCAGAAGTTCTACCTCAGCCAGATCAGGCCTTCCAAGAAACTGCGTCTCACAGGCCTTTCTCTGTCACGTTGCCGGTAGGCTGTGAGAGCACTGTGCAGAGCCAGTTGTTTCTTAGCTTCCCAAAGATTTGGAAGCAAGATACTTTGGGGACTCTCAGCCCCTTTGGAAACAAGGCGGCCCTTTGGGCCTGGCAGCTCTAGGCCAAAGTAGCACGCCCAGAGCAGGAGTTCTACTTCAGCCAGATCAGGCCTGCCAAGAAACTGCGTTTCACAGGCCTTGGTAAGAGATGTTCCCGGTAGGCTGTAAGAGCACTGGGCAGAGCCAGTTGTTTCTTACCTTCCTGAAAAGCTGGAAGCAAGACGCTTGGGACCCCTCTGCCCGTTTGGGAACAAGGCAGCCTTTTGGGTCGGGAAGCTCTAGGCCAATGGAGCACACGCAGAGCAGGAGTTCTACTTCAGCCTGATCAGGCCTGCAAAGAAACAGCGTTTGACAGGCCTTGGTAAGAGATGTTCCCGGTAGGTGTAAGAGCACTGGGCAGAGCCAGTTGTTTCTTAGCTTCGCAAAGACCGGGAAGCAAGATGCTTTGGGCCTCTCTGCCCCTTGGAAACAGGGCAGCACTTGGGGCCTGGCAGCTCTAGGGCAATGGAGCACACCCAGAGCCGGAGTTCTACTTCAGCCAGATGAGGCCTGCCAAGAAACTGCGTTTCACAGGCCTTTCAAAGACATGTTCCCGGTAGGCTGTAAGAGCACGGGGCAGAGCGAGTTGGTTCTTAGCTTCCCAGAGAGCTGGAAGCAAGATGCTTTGGGGCCTCTCTGCCCCTTTGGAAACAAGGCAGCACCTTGGGCCTGGCAGCTCTAGGGCAATGGAGCACACCCAGAGCAGAAGTTCTACTTCAGCCAAATCAGGCCTGCCAGGAAACGGCGTTTCACAGGCCTTGGTAAGAGATGTTCCCGGTAGGCTGTAAGAGCACTGGGCAACGCCAGATGTTTCTTAGCTTCCCGAAGAGCTGGAAGCAAGATGCTTTGGTGCCACTCTCTCACTTTGGAATCAAGGCAGCCCTTTGGGGCAGGTAGCTCCAGGCTAGTGGAGCACACCCAGAGCAGAAGTTCTACTTCGGCCAGTTCAGGCCACCAACAAACTGCGTTTCACAGGCCTTGGTAAGAGATGTTCCCGGTAGGCTGTAAGAGCACTGGGCAACGCCAGATGTTTCTTAGCTTCCCGAAGAGCTGGAAGCAAGATGCTTTGGGGCCTCTCTGCCCCTTTGCCAACAAGGCGGCCCTTTGGGCCAGGCAGCTCTAGGCCAATGGAGCACACCCAGAGCAGAAGTTCTACTTCAGCTAGATCAGGCCACCTACAAAGTGCGTTTCACAGGCCTTGGTAAGAGATTTTCTCTCAGGCTGTAAGAGCACTGGGCAGAGCCAGTTGTTTCTTAGCTTCCCGAAGAGCTGGAAGCAAGATGCTTTGGGGGCTCCCTGCCCCTTTGCCAACAAGGCCGACCTTTGGGCCTTTCAGCTCTAGGCCAATGGAGCACACCCAGAGCAGAAGTTCTACCTCAGCCAGATAAGGCCTGCCAAGAAACTGCGTTTCAAAGGCTTTGGTAAGAGATGTTCCCGGTACTCTGTCAGAGCACTGGGCAGAGACAGTTGTTTCTTAGCTTCCCAATGAGCTGGAAGCAAGATGCTTTGGGGCCTCTCTGCCCCTTTGCAAACAAGGCATCCCTTTGGGCCTTTCAGCTCTAGGGCAATGGAGCACACCCAGAGCAGAAGTTCTACCTCAGCCAGATCAGGCCTGCCAAAAAACTGCTTTTCACAGGCCTTCGTAAGAGGTGTTCCCGGAAGGCTGTAAGAGTACCTGGCAGAGCGAGTTGTTTCTTAGCTTCAAAAACAGCTGGAAGCAACATGATTTGGGGCCTCTCTCCCCCTTTGGAAACAAAGCAGCCTTTGTGCCTGGCAGCTCTAGGCCAAAGTAGCACACCCAGAGCACAAGTTCTACCTCAGCCAGATAAGGCCTGTCAAGAAGCTGCTTTTCACAGGCCTTTGTATGTGACGTTCCCAGTTGGCTTTGAGAGCACTGTGCAGAGCCAGTTGTTTTAGCTTCCCAGAGAGCAGGAAGCAAGATGCTTTGGGGCCTCTCTCACACTTTGGAAATAAAGGCAGCCCTTTGGGCCTGGCAGCCCTAGGCCAATGGAGTACACCCAGAGCAGAAGTTCTACCTCAGCCAGATCAGGCCTTCCAAGAAACTGCGTCTCACAGGCCTTTCTCTGTCACGTTGCCGGTAGGCTGTGAGAGCACTGTGCAGAGCCAGTTGTTTCTTAGCTTCCCAAAGATTTGGAAGCAAGATACTTTGGGGACTCTCAGCCCCTTTGGAAACAAGGCGGCCCTTTGGGCCTGGCAGCTCTAGGCCAAAGTAGCACGCCCAGAGCAGGAGTTCTACTTCAGCCAGATCAGGCCTGCCAAGAAACTGCGTTTCACAGGCCTTGGTAAGAGATGTTCCCGGTAGGCTGTAAGAGCACTGGGCAGAGCCAGTTGTTTCTTACCTTCCTGAAAAGCTGGAAGCAAGACGCTTGGGACCCCTCTGCCCGTTTGGGAACAAGGCAGCCTTTTGGGTCGGGAAGCTCTAGGCCAATGGAGCACACGCAGAGCAGGAGTTCTACTTCAGCCTGATCAGGCCTGCAAAGAAACAGCGTTTGACAGGCCTTGGTAAGAGATGTTCCCGGTAGGTGTAAGAGCACTGGGCAGAGCCAGTTGTTTCTTAGCTTCGCAAAGACCGGGAAGCAAGATGCTTTGGGCCTCTCTGCCCCTTGGAAACAGGGCAGCACTTGGGGCCTGGCAGCTCTAGGGCAATGGAGCACACCCAGAGCCGGAGTTCTACTTCAGCCAGATGAGGCCTGCCAAGAAACTGCGTTTCACAGGCCTTTCAAAGACATGTTCCCGGTAGGCTGTAAGAGCACGGGGCAGAGCGAGTTGGTTCTTAGCTTCCCAGAGAGCTGGAAGCAAGATGCTTTGGGGCCTCTCTGCCCCTTTGGAAACAAGGCAGCACCTTGGGCCTGGCAGCTCTAGGGCAATGGAGCACACCCAGAGCAGAAGTTCTACTTCAGCCAAATCAGGCCTGCCAGGAAACGGCGTTTCACAGGCCTTGGTAAGAGATGTTCCCGGTAGGCTGTAAGAGCACTGGGCAACGCCAGATGTTTCTTAGCTTCCCGAAGAGCTGGAAGCAAGATGCTTTGGTGCCACTCTCTCACTTTGGAATCAAGGCAGCCCTTTGGGGCAGGTAGCTCCAGGCCAGTGGAGCACACCCAGAGCAGAAGTTCTACTTCGGCCAGTTCAGGCCACCAACAAACTGCGTTTCACAGGCCTTGGTAAGAGATGTTCCCGGTAGGCTGTAAGAGCACTGGGCAATGCCAGATGTTTCTTAGCTTCCCGAAGAGCTGGAAGCAAGATGCTTTGGGGCCTCTCATCCCCTTTGCAAACAAGGCGGCCCTTTGGGCCAGGCAGCTCTAGGCCAATGGAGCACACCCAGAGCAGAAGTTCTACTTCAGCTAGATCAGGCTACCTACAAAGTGCGTTTCACAGGCCTTGGTAAGAGATTTTCTCTCAGGCTGTAAGAGCACTGGGCAGAGCCAGTTGTTTCTTAGCTTCCCAAAGAGCTGGAAGCAAGATGCTTTGGGGGCTCCCTGTCCCTTTGCCAACAAGGCCGACCTTTGGGCCTTTCAGCTCTAGGCCAATGGAGCACACCCAGAGCAGAAGTTCTACCTCAGCCAGATAAGGCCTGCCAAGAAACTGCGTTTCAAAGGCTTTGGTAAGAGATGTTGCCGGTACTCTGTCAGAGCACTGGGCAGAGACAGTTGTTTCTTAGCTTCCCAATGAGCTGGAAGCAAGATGCTTTGGGGCCTCTCTGCCCCTTTGCAAACAAGGCATCCCTTTGGGCCTTTCAGCTCTAGGCCAATAGAGCACAGCCAGAGCAGAAGTCCTACTTCAGCCAGATCAGGCGTGCCAAGGAACTGCGTTTCAGAGGCCTTTGTATGTGACGTTCCCGGTAGGCTGTGAGAGCACGGTGCAGAGCCAGTTGTTTCCTTGTTTCCCAAACAGCTGGAAGCAAGACGCTTTGGGGCCTCTCTGCCCCTTTGGAAACAAGGCAGCACGTTGGGTCTGGCAGCTCTAGGGCAATGGAGCACAACCAGAGCAGAAGTTCTACTTCTTCCAGATCAGGCCTGCCTAGAAAGTGCGTTTCACAGGCCTTGATAAGAGATGTTCTCTTAGGCTATAAGAGCACTGGGCACAGCCAGTTGTTTCTTAGCTTCCCAAGAGGTGGAAGCAAGATGCTTTGGGGCCTCTCTCCCCCTTTGGAAACAAGGCAGCCCTTTGGGCCTTTCAGCTCTAGGGCAACGGAGCACACCCAGAGCAGAAGTTCTACCTCAGCCAGATCAGGCCTGCCAAGAAACTGCTTTTCACAGGCCTTCGTAAGAGGTGTTCCCGGAAGGCTGTAAGAGTACCTGGCAGAGCGAGTTGTTTCTTAGCTTCAAAAACAGCTGGAAGCAACATGATTTGGGGCCTCTCTCCCCCTTTGGAAACAAAGCAGCCTTTGTGCCTGGCAGCTCTAGGCCAAAGTAGCACACCCAGAGCACAAGTTCTACCTCAGCCAGATAAGGCCTGTCAAGAAGCTGCGTTTCACAGGCCTTTGTATGTGACGTTCCCGGTTGGCTTTGAGAGCACTGTGCAGAGCCAGTTGTTTTAGCTTCCCAGAGAGCAGGAAGCAAGATGCTTTGGGGCCTCTCTCACACTTTGGAAATAAAGGCAGCCCTTTGGGCCTGGCAGCCCTAGGCCAATGGAGTACACCCAGAGCAGAAGTTCTACCTCAGCCAGATCAGGCCTTCCAAGAAACTGCGTCTCACAGGCCTTTCTCTGTCACGTTGCCGGTAGGCTGTGAGAGCACTGTGCAGAGCCAGTTGTTTCTTAGCTTCCCAAAGATTTGGAAGCAAGATACTTTGGGGACTCTCAGCCCCTTTGGAAACAAGGCGGCCCTTTGGGCCTGGCAGCTCTAGGCCAAAGTAGCACGCCCAGAGCAGGAGTTCTACTTCAGCCAGATCAGGCCTGCCAAGAAACTGCGTTTCACAGGCCTTGGTAAGAGATGTTCCCGGTAGGCTGTAAGAGCACTGGGCAGAGCCAGTTGTTTCTTACCTTCCTGAAAAGCTGGAAGCAAGACGCTTGGGACCCCTCTGCCCGTTTGGGAACAAGGCAGCCTTTTGGGTCGGGAAGCTCTAGGCCAATGGAGCACACGCAGAGCAGGAGTTCTACTTCAGCCTGATCAGGCCTGCAAAGAAACAGCGTTTGACAGGCCTTGGTAAGAGATGTTCCCGGTAGGTGTAAGAGCACTGGGCAGAGCCAGTTGTTTCTTAGCTTCGCAAAGACCGGGAAGCAAGATGCTTTGGGCCTCTCTGCCCCTTGGAAACAGGGCAGCACTTGGGGCCTGGCAGCTCTAGGGCAATGGAGCACACCCAGAGCCGGAGTTCTACTTCAGCCAGATGAGGCCTGCCAAGAAACTGCGTTTCACAGGCCTTTCAAAGACATGTTCCCGGTAGGCTGTAAGAGCACGGGGCAGAGCGAGTTGGTTCTTAGCTTCCCAGAGAGCTGGAAGCAAGATGCTTTGGGGCCTCTCTGCCCCTTTGGAAACAAGGCAGCACCTTGGGCCTGGCAGCTCTAGGGCAATGGAGCACACCCAGAGCAGAAGTTCTACTTCAGCCAAATCAGGCCTGCCAGGAAACGGCGTTTCACAGGCCTTGGTAAGAGATGTTCCCGGTAGGCTGTAAGAGCACTGGGCAACGCCAGATGTTTCTTAGCTTCCCGAAGAGCTGGAAGCAAGATGCTTTGGTGCCACTCTCTCACTTTGGAATCAAGGCAGCCCTTTGGGGCAGGTAGCTCCAGGCCAGTGGAGCACACCCAGAGCAGAAGTTCTACTTCGGCCAGTTCAGGCCACCAACAAACTGCGTTTCACAGGCCTTGGTAAGAGATGTTCCCGGTAGGCTGTAAGAGCACTGGGCAACGCCAGATGTTTCTTAGCTTCCCGAAGAGCTGGAAGCAAGATGCTTTGGGGCCTCTCTGCCCCTTTGCCAACAAGGCGGCCCTTTGGGCCAGGCAGCTCTAGGCCAATGGAGCACACCCAGAGCAGAAGTTCTACTTCAGCTAGATCAGGCCACCTACAAAGTGCGTTTCACAGGCCTTGGTAAGAGATTTTCTCTCAGGCTGTAAGAGCACTGGGCAGAGCCAGTTGTTTCTTAGCTTCCCGAAGAGCTGGAAGCAAGATGCTTTGGGGGCTCCCTGCCCCTTTGCCAACAAGGCCGACCTTTGGGCCTTTCAGCTCTAGGCCAATGGAGCACACCCAGAGCAGAAGTTCTACTTCGGCCAGTTCAGGCCACCAACAAACTGCGTTTCACAGGCCTTGGTAATAGATGTTCCCGGTAGGCTGTAAGAGCACTGGGCAACGCCAGATGTTTCTTAGCTTCCCGAAGAGCTGGAAGCAAGATGCTTTGGGGCCTCTCTGCCCCTTTGCCAACAAGGCGGCCCTTTGGGCCAGGCAGCTCTAGGCCAATGGAGCACACCCAGAGCAGAAGTTCTACTTCAGCTAGATCAGGCCACCTACAAAGTGCGTTTCACAGGCCTTGGTAAGAGATTTTCTCTCAGGCTGTAAGAGCACTGGGCAGAGCCAGTTGTTTCTTAGCTTCCCAAAGAGCTGGAAGCAAGATGCTTTGGGGGCTCCCTGTCCCTTTGCCAACAAGGCCGACCTATGGGCCTTTCAGCTCTAGGCCAATGGAGCACACCCAGAGCAGAAGTTCTACCTCAGCCAGATAAGGCCTGCCAAGAAACTGCGTTTCAAAGGCTTTGGTAAGAGATGTTGCCGGTACTCTGTCAGAGCACTGGGCAGAGACAGTTGTTTCTTAGCTTCCCAATGAGCTGGAAGCAAGATGCTTTGGGGCCTCTCTGCCCCTTTGCAAACAAGGCATCCCTTTGGGCCTTTCAGCTCTAGGCCAATGGAGCACAGCCAGAGCAGAAGTCCTACTTCAGCCAGATCAGGCGTGCCAAGGAACTGCGTTTCAGAGGCCTTTGTATGTGACGTTCCCGGTAGGCTGTGAGAGCACGGTGCAGAGCCAGTTGTTTCCTTGTTCCCAAACAGCTGGAAGCAAGACGCTTTGGGGCCTCTCTGCCCCTTTGGAAACAAGGCAGCACGTTGGGTCTGGCAGCTCTAGGGCAATGGAGCACAACCAGAGCAGAAGTTCTACTTCTTCCAGATCAGGCCTGCCTAGAAAGTGCGTTTCACAGGCCTTGATAAGAGATGTTCTCTTAGGCTATAAGAGCACTGGGCACAGCCAGTTGTTTCTTAGCTTCCCCAGAGGTGGAAGCAAGATGCTTTGGGGCCTCTCTGCCCCTTTGCAAACAAGGCATCCCTTTGGGCCTTTCAGCTCTAGGGCAATGGAGCACACCCAGAGCAGAAGTTCTACCTCAGCCAGATCAGGCCTGCCAAGAAACTGCTTTTCACAGGCCTTCGTAAGAGGTGTTCCCGGAAGGCTGTAAGAGTACCTGGCAGAGCGAGTTGTTTCTTAGCTTCAAAAACAGCTGGAAGCAACATGATTTGGGGCCTCTCTCCCCCTTTGGAAACAAAGCAGCCTTTGTGCCTGGCAGCTCTAGGCCAAAGTAGCACACCCAGAGCACAAGTTCTACCTCAGCCAGATAAGGCCTGTCAAGAAGCTGCGTTTCACAGGCCTTTGTATGTGACGTTCCCGGTTGGCTTTGAGAGCACTGTGCAGAGCCAGTTGTTTTAGCTTCCCAGAGAGCAGGAAGCAAGATGCTTTGGGGCCTCTCTCACACTTTGGAAATAAAGGCAGCCCTTTGGGCCTGGCAGCCCTAGGCCAATGGAGTACACCCAGAGCAGAAGTTCTACCTCAGCCAGATCAGGCCTTCCAAGAAACTGCGTCTCACAGGCCTTTCTCTGTCACGTTGCCGGTAGGCTGTGAGAGCACTGTGCAGAGCCAGTTGTTTCTTAGCTTCCCAAAGATTTGGAAGCAAGATACTTTGGGGACTCTCAGCCCCTTTGGAAACAAGGCGGCCCTTTGGGCCTGGCAGCTCTAGGCCAAAGTAGCACGCCCAGAGCAGGAGTTCTACTTCAGCCAGATCAGGCCTGCCAAGAAACTGCGTTTCACAGGCCTTGGTAAGAGATGTTCCCGGTAGGCTGTAAGAGCACTGGGCAGAGCCAGTTGTTTCTTACCTTCCTGAAAAGCTGGAAGCAAGACGCTTGGGACCCCTCTGCCCGTTTGGGAACAAGGCAGCCTTTTGGGTCGGGAAGCTCTAGGCCAATGGAGCACACGCAGAGCAGGAGTTCTACTTCAGCCTGATCAGGCCTGCAAAGAAACAGCGTTTGACAGGCCTTGGTAAGAGATGTTCCCGGTAGGTGTAAGAGCACTGGGCAGAGCCAGTTGTTTCTTAGCTTCGCAAAGACCGGGAAGCAAGATGCTTTGGGCCTCTCTGCCCCTTGGAAACAGGGCAGCACTTGGGGCCTGGCAGCTCTAGGGCAATGGAGCACACCCAGAGCCGGAGTTCTACTTCAGCCAGATGAGGCCTGCCAAGAAACTGCGTTTCACAGGCCTTTCAAAGACATGTTCCCGGTAGGCTGTAAGAGCACGGGGCAGAGCGAGTTGGTTCTTAGCTTCCCAGAGAGCTGGAAGCAAGATGCTTTGGGGCCTCTCTGCCCCTTTGGAAACAAGGCAGCACCTTGGGCCTGGCAGCTCTAGGGCAATGGAGCACACCCAGAGCAGAAGTTCTACTTCAGCCAAATCAGGCCTGCCAGGAAACGGCGTTTCACAGGCCTTGGTAAGAGATGTTCCCGGTAGGCTGTAAGAGCACTGGGCAACGCCAGATGTTTCTTAGTTTCCCGAAGAGCTGGAAGCAAGATGCTTTGGTGCCACTCTCTCACTTTGGAATCAAGGCAGCCCTTTGGGGCAGGTAGCTCCAGGCCAGTGGAGCACACCCAGAGCAGAAGTTCTACTTCGGCCAGTTCAGGCCACCAACAAACTGCGTTTCACAGGCCTTGGTAAGAGATGTTCCCGGTAGGCTGTAAGAGCACTGGGCAACGCCAGATGTTTCTTAGCTTCCCGAAGAGCTGGAAGCAAGATGCTTTGGGGCCTCTCTGCCCCTTTGCCAACAAGGCGGCCCTTTGGGCCAGGCAGCTCTAGGCCAATGGAGCACACCCAGAGCAGAAGTTCTCTTTCAGCTAGATCAGGCCACCTACAAAGTGCGTTTCACAGGCCTTGGTAAGAGATTTTCTCTCAGGCTGTAAGAGCACTGGGCAGAGCCAGTTGTTTCTTAGCTTCCCGAAGAGCTGGAAGCAAGATGCTTTGGGGGCTCCCTGCCCCTTTGCCAACAAGGCCGACCTTTGGGCCTTTCAGCTCTAGGCCAATGGAGCACACCCAGAGCAGAAGTTCTACCTCAGCCAGATAAGGCCTGCCAAGAAACTGCGTTTCAAAGGCTTTGGTAAGAGATGTTCCCGGTACTCTGTCAGAGCACTGGGCAGAGACAGTTGTTTCTTAGCTTCCCAATGAGCTGGAAGCAAGATGCTTTGGGGCCTCTCTGCCCCTTTGCAAACAAGGCATCCCTTTGGGCCTTTCAGCTCTAGGGCAATGGAGCACACCCAGAGCAGAAGTTCTACCTCAGCCAGATCAGGCCTGCCAAGAAACTGCTTTTCACAGGCCTTCGTAAGAGGTGTTCCCGGAAGGCTGTAAGAGTACCTGGCAGAGCGAGTTGTTTCTTAGCTTCAAAAACAGCTGGAAGCAACATGATTTGGGGCCTCTCTCCCCCTTTGGAAACAAAGCAGCCTTTGTGCCTGGCAGCTCTAGGCCAAAGTAGCACACCCAGAGCACAAGTTCTACCTCAGCCAGATAAGGCCTGTCAAGAAGCTGCGTTTCACAGGCCTTTGTATGTGACGTTCCCGGTTGGGTTTGAGAGCACTGTGCAGAGCCAGTTGTTTTAGCTTCCCAGAGAGCAGGAAGCAAGATGCTTTGGGGCCTCTCTCACACTTTGGAAATAAAGGCAGCCCTTTGGGCCTGGCAGCCCTAGGCCAATGGAGTACACCCAGAGCAGAAGTTCTACCTCAGCCAGATCAGGCCTTCCAAGAAACTGCGTCTCACAGGCCTGTCTCTGTCACGTTGCCGGTAGGCTGTGAGAGCACTGTGCAGAGCCAGTTGTTTCTTAGCTTCCCAAAGATTTGGAAGCAAGATACTTTGGGGACTCTCAGCCCCTTTGGAAACAAGGCGGCCCTTTGGGCCTGGCAGCTCTAGGCCAAAGTAGCACGCCCAGAGCAGGAGTTCTACTTCAGCCAGATCAGGCCTGCCAAGAA
Organism: Equus asinus; assembly: GCF_041296235.1. Lineage (NCBI taxonomy): Eukaryota > Metazoa > Chordata > Mammalia > Perissodactyla > Equidae > Equus > Equus asinus. The sequence goes on from NW_027224845.1 coordinate 2,720,235, forward strand.
ACTGCGTTTCACAGGCCTTGGTAAGAGATGTTCCCGGTAGGCTGTAAGAGCACTGGGCAGAGCCAGTTGTTTCTTACCTTCCTGAAAAGCTGGAAGCAAGACGCTTGGGACCCCTCTGCCCGTTTGGGAACAAGGCAGCCTTATGAGTCGGGTAGCTCTAGGCCAATGGAGCACACGCAGAGCAGGAGTTCTACTTCAGCCTGATCAGGCCTGCAAAGAAACAGCGTTTGACAGGCCTTGGTAAGAGATGTTCCCGGTAGGTGTAAGAGCACTGGGCAGAGCCAGTTGTTTCTTAGCTTCGCAAAGACCGGGAAGCAAGATGCTTTGGGCCTCTCTGCCCCTTGGAAACAGGGCAGCACTTGGGGCCTGGCAGCTCTAGGGCAATGGAGCACACCCAGAGCCGGAGTTCTACTTCAGCCAGATGAGGCCTGCCAAGAAACTGCGTTTCACAGGCCTTTCAAAGACATGTTCCCGGTAGGCTGTAAGAGCACGGGGCAGAGCGAGTTGGTTCTTAGCTTCCCAGAGAGCTGGAAGCAAGATGCTTTGGGGCCTCTCTGCCCCTTTGGAAACAAGGCAGCACCTTGGGCCTGGCAGCTCTAGGGCAATGGAGCACACCCAGAGAGGAGTTCTACTTCAGCCAAATCAGGCCTGCCAGGAAACGGCGTTTCACAGGCCTTGGTAAGAGATGTTCCCGGTAGGCTGTAAGAGCACTGGGCAACGCCAGATGTTTCTTAGCTTCCCGAAGAGCTGGAAGCAAGATGCTTTGGGGGCTCCCTGCCCCTTTGCCAACAAGGCCGACCTTTGGGCCTTCAGCTCTAGGCCAATGGAGCACACCCAGAGCAGAAGTTCTACCTCAGCCAGATAAGGCCTGCCAAGAAACTGCGTTTCAAAGGCTTTGGTAAGAGATGTTGCCGGTACTCTGTCAGAGCACTGGGCAGAGACAGTTGTTTCTTAGCTTCCCAATGAGCTGGAAGCAAGATGCTTTGGGGCCTCTCTGCCCCTTTGCAAACAAGGCATCACTTTGGGCCTTTCAGCTCTAGGGCAATGGAGCACACCCAGAGCAGAAGTTCTACCTCAGCCAGATCAGGCCTGCCAAGAAACTGCTTTTCACAGGCCTTCGTAAGAGGTGTTCCCGGAAGGCTGTAAGAGTACCTGGCAGAGCGAGTTGTTTCTTAGCTTCAAAAACAGCTGGAAGCAACATGATTTGGGGCCTCTCTCCCCCTTTGGAAACAAAGCAGCCTTTGTGCCTGGCAGCTCTAGGCCAAAGTAGCACACCCAGAGCACAAGTTCTACCTCAGCCAGATAAGGCCTGTCAAGAAGCTGCGTTTCACAGGCCTTTGTATGTGACGTTCCCGGTTGGGTTTGAGAGCACTGTGCAGAGCCAGTTGTTTTAGCTTCCCAGAGAGCAGGAAGCAAGATGCTTTGGGGCCTCTCTCACACTTTGGAAATAAAGGCAGCCCTTTGGGCCTGGCAGCCCTAGGCCAATGGAGTACACCCAGAGCAGAAGTTCTACCTCAGCCAGATCAGGCCTTCCAAGAAACTGCGTCTCACAGGCCTGTCTCTGTCACGTTGCCGGTAGGCTGTGAGAGCACTGTGCAGAGCCAGTTGTTTCTTAGCTTCCCAAAGATTTGGAAGCAAGATACTTTGGGGACTCTCAGCCCCTTTGGAAACAAGGCGGCCCTTTGGGCCTGGCAGCTCTAGGCCAAAGTAGCACGCCCAGAGCAGGAGTTCTACTTCAGCCAGATCAGGCCTGCCAAGAAACTGCGTTTCACAGGCCTTGGTAAGAGATGTTCCCGGTAGGCTGTAAGAGCACTGGGCAGAGCCAGTTGTTTCTTACCTTCCTGAAAAGCTGGAAGCAAGACGCTTGGGACCCCTCTGCCCGTTTGGGAACAAGGCAGCCTTTTGGGTCGGGAAGCTCTAGGCCAATGGAGCACACGCAGAGCAGGAGTTCTACTTCAGCCTGATCAGGCCTGCAAAGAAACAGCGTTTGACAGGCCTTGGTAAGAGATGTTCCCGGTAGGTGTAAGAGCACTGGGCAGAGCCAGTTGTTTCTTAGCTTCGCAAAGACCGGGAAGCAAGATGCTTTGGGCCTCTCTGCCCCTTGGAAACAGGGCAGCACTTGGGGCCTGGCAGCTCTAGGGCAATGGAGCACACCCAGAGCCGGAGTTCTACTTCAGCCAGATGAGGCCTGCCAAGAAACTGCGTTTCACAGGCCTTTCAAAGACATGTTCCCGGTAGGCTGTAAGAGCACGGGGCAGAGCGAGTTGGTTCTTAGCTTCCCAGAGAGCTGGAAGCAAGATGCTTTGGGGCCTCTCTGCCCCTTTGGAAACAAGGCAGCACCTTGGGCCTGGCAGCTCTAGGGCAATGGAGCACACCCAGAGCAGAAGTTCTACTTCAGCCAAATCAGGCCTGCCAGGAAACGGCGTTTCACAGGCCTTGGTAAGAGATGTTCCCGGTAGGCTGTAAGAGCACTGGGCAACGCCAGATGTTTCTTAGCTTCCCGAAGAGCTGGAAGCAAGATGCTTTGGTGCCACTCTCTCACTTTGGAATCAAGGCAGCCCTTTGGGGCAGGTAGCTCCAGGCCAGTGGAGCACACCCAGAGCAGAAGTTCTACTTCGGCCAGTTCAGGCCACCAACAAACTGCGTTTCACAGGCCTTGGTAAGAGATGTTCCCGGTAGGCTGTAAGAGCACTGGGCAACGCCAGATGTTTCTTAGCTTCCCGAAGAGCTGGAAGCAAGATGCTTTGGGGCCTCTCTGCCCCTTTGCCAACAAGGCGGCCCTTTGGGCCAGGCAGCTCTAGGCCAATGGAGCACACCCAGAGCAGAAGTTCTACTTCAGCTAGATCAGGCCACCTACAAAGTGCGTTTCACAGGCCTTGGTAAGAGATTTTCTCTCAGGCTGTAAGAGCACTGGGCAGAGCCAGTTGTTTCTTAGCTTCCCGAAGAGCTGGAAGCAAGATGCTTTGGGGGCTCCCTGCCCCTTTGCCAACAAGGCCGACCTTTGGGCCTTTCAGCTCTAGGCCAATGGAGCACACCCAGAGCAGAAGTTCTACCTCAGCCAGATAAGGCCTGCCAAGAAACTGCGTTTCAAAGGCTTTGGTAAGAGATGTTCCCGGTACTCTGTCAGAGCACTGGGCAGAGACAGTTGTTTCTTAGCTTCCCAATGAGCTGGAAGCAAGATGCTTTGGGGCCTCTCTGCCCCTTTGCAAACAAGGCATCCCTTTGGGCCTTTCAGCTCTAGGGCAATGGAGCACACCCAGAGCAGAAGTTCTACCTCAGCCAGATCAGGCCTGCCAAGAAACTGCTTTTCACAGGCCTTCGTAAGAGGTGTTCCCGGAAGGCTGTAAGAGTACCTGGCAGAGCGAGTTGTTTCTTAGCTTCAAAAACAGCTGGAAGCAACATGATTTGGGGCCTCTCTCCCCCTTTGGAAACAAAGCAGCCTTTGTGCCTGGCAGCTCTAGGCCAAAGTAGCACACCCAGAGCACAAGTTCTACCTCAGCCAGATAAGGCCTGTCAAGAAGCTGCGTTTCACAGGCCTTTGTATGTGACGTTCCCGGTTGGCTTTGAGAGCACTGTGCAGAGCCAGTTGTTTTAGCTTCCCAGAGAGCAGGAAGCAAGATGCTTTGGGGCCTCTCTCACACTTTGGAAATAAAGGCAGCCCTTTGGGCCTGGCAGCCCTAGGCCAATGGAGTACACCCAGAGCAGAAGTTCTACCTCAGCCAGATCAGGCCTTCCAAGAAACTGCGTCTCACAGGCCTTTCTCTGTCACGTTGCCGGTAGGCTGTGAGAGCACTGTGCAGAGCCAGTTGTTTCTTAGCTTCCCAAAGATTTGGAAGCAAGATACTTTGGGGACTCTCAGCCCCTTTGGAAACAAGGCGGCCCTTTGGGCCTGGCAGCTCTAGGCCAAAGTAGCACGCCCAGAGCAGGAGTTCTACTTCAGCCAGATCAGGCCTGCCAAGAAACTGCGTTTCACAGGCCTTGGTAAGAGATGTTCCCGGTAGGCTGTAAGAGCACTGGGCAGAGCCAGTTGTTTCTTACCTTCCTGAAAAGCTGGAAGCAAGACGCTTGGGACCCCTCTGCCCGTTTGGGAACAAGGCAGCCTTTTGGGTCGGGAAGCTCTAGGCCAATGGAGCACACGCAGAGCAGGAGTTCTACTTCAGCCTGATCAGGCCTGCAAAGAAACAGCGTTTGACAGGCCTTGGTAAGAGATGTTCCCGGTAGGTGTAAGAGCACTGGGCAGAGCCAGTTGTTTCTTAGCTTCGCAAAGACCGGGAAGCAAGATGCTTTGGGCCTCTCTGCCCCTTGGAAACAGGGCAGCACTTGGGGCCTGGCAGCTCTAGGGCAATGGAGCACACCCAGAGCCGGAGTTCTACTTCAGCCAGATGAGGCCTGCCAAGAAACTGCGTTTCACAGGCCTTTCAAAGACATGTTCCCGGTAGGCTGTAAGAGCACGGGGCAGAGCGAGTTGGTTCTTAGCTTCCCAGAGAGCTGGAAGCAAGATGCTTTGGGGCCTCTCTGCCCCTTTGGAAACAAGGCAGCACCTTGGGCCTGGCAGCTCTAGGGCAATGGAGCACACCCAGAGAGGAGTTCTACTTCAGCCAAATCAGGCCTGCCAGGAAACGGCGTTTCACAGGCCTTGGTAAGAGATGTTCCCGGTAGGCTGTAAGAGCACTGGGCAACGCCAGATGTTTCTTAGCTTCCCGTAGAGCTGGAAGCAAGATGCTTTGGGGGCTCCCTGCCCCTTTGCCAACAAGGCCGACCTTTGGGCCTTTCAGCTCTAGGCCAATGGAGCACACCCAGAGCAGAAGTTCTACCTCAGCCAGATAAGGCTGCCAAGAAACTGCCTTTCAAAGGCTTTGGTAAGAGATGTTGCCGGTACTCTGTCAGAGCACTGGGCAGAGACAGTTGTTTCTTAGCTTCCCAATGAGCTGGAAGCAAGATGCTTTGGGGCCTCTCTGCCCCTTTGCAAACAAGGCATCCCTTTGGGCCTTTCAGCTCTAGGGCAATGGAGCACACCCAGAGCAGAAGTTCTACCTCAGCCAGATCAGGCCTGCCAAGAAACTGCTTTTCACAGGCCTTCGTAAGAGGTGTTCCCGGAAGGCTGTAAGAGTACCTGGCAGAGCGAGTTGTTTCTTAGCTTCAAAAACAGCTGGAAGCAACATGATTTGGGGCCTCTCTCCCCCTTTGGAAACAAAGCAGCCTTTGTGCCTGGCAGCTCTAGGCCAAAGTAGCACACCCAGAGCACAAGTTCTACCTCAGCCAGATAAGGCCTGTCAAGAAGCTGCGTTTCACAGGCCTTTGTATGTGACGTTCCCGGTTGGCTTTGAGAGCACTGTGCAGAGCCAGTTGTTTTAGCTTCCCAGAGAGCAGGAAGCCTGATGCTTTGGGGCCTCTCTCACACTTTGGAAATAAAGGCAGCCCTTTGGGCCTGGCAGCCCTAGGCCAATGGAGTACACCCAGAGCAGAAGTTCTACCTCAGCCAGATCAGGCCTTCCAAGAAACTGCGTCTCACAGGCCTTTCTCTGTCACGTTGCCGGTAGGCTGTGAGAGCACTGTGCAGAGCCACTTGTTTCTTAGCTTCCCAAAGATTTGGAAGCAAGATACTTTGGGGACTCTCAGCCCCTTTGGAAACAAGGCGGCCCTTTGGGCCTGGCAGCTCTAGGCCAAAGTAGCACGCCCAGAGCAGGAGTTCTACTTCAGCCAGATCAGGCCTGCCAAGAAACTGCGTTTCACAGGCCTTGGTAAGAGATGTTCCCGGTAGGCTGTAAGAGCACTGGGCAGAGCCAGTTGTTTCTTACCTTCCTGAAAAGCTGGAAGCAAGACGCTTGGGACCCCTCTGCCCGTTTGGGAACAAGGCAGCCTTTTGGGTCGGGAAGCTCTAGGCCAATGGAGCACACGCAGAGCAGGAGTTCTACTTCAGCCTGATCAGGCCTGCAAAGAAACAGCGTTTGACAGGCCTTGGTAAGAGATGTTCCCGGTAGGTGTAAGAGCACTGGGCAGAGCCAGTTGTTTCTTAGCTTCGCAAAGACCGGGAAGCAAGATGCTTTGGGCCTCTCTGCCCCTTGGAAACAGGGCAGCACTTGGGGCCTGGCAGCTCTAGGGCAATGGAGCACACCCAGAGCCGGAGTTCTACTTCAGCCAGATGAGGCCTGCCAAGAAACTGCGTTTCACAGGCCTTTCAAAGACATGTTCCCGGTAGGCTGTAAGAGCACGGGGCAGAGCGAGTTGGTTCTTAGCTTCCCAGAGAGCTGGAAGCAAGATGCTTTGGGGCCTCTCTGCCCCTTTGGAAACAAGGCAGCACCTTGGGCCTGGCAGCTCTAGGGCAATGGAGCACACCCAGAGCAGAAGTTCTACTTCAGCCAAATCAGGCCTGCCAGGAAACGGCGTTTCACAGGCCTTGGTAAGAGATGTTCCCGGTAGGCTGTAAGAGCACTGGGCAACGCCAGATGTTTCTTAGCTTCCCGAAGAGCTGGAAGCAAGATGCTTTGGTGCCACTCTCTCACTTTGGAATCAAGGCAGCCCTTTGGGGCAGGTAGCTCCAGGCCAGTGGAGCACACCCAGAGCAGAAGTTCTACTTCGGCCAGTTCAGGCCACCAACAAACTGCGTTTCACAGGCCTTGGTAAGAGATGTTCCCGGTAGGCTGTAAGAGCACTGGCCAACGCCAGATGTTTCTTAGCTTCCCGAAGAGCTGGAAGCAAGATGCTTTGGTGCCACTCTCTCACTTTGGAATCAAGGCAGCCCTTTGGGGCAGGTAGCTCCAGGCCAGTGGAGCACACCCAGAGCAGAAGTTCTACTTCGGCCAGTTCAGGCCACCAACAAACTGCGTTTCACAGGCCTTGGTAAGAGATGTTCCCGGTAGGCTGTAAGAGCACTGGGCAACGCCAGATGTTTCTTAGCTTCCCGAAGAGCTGGAAGCAAGATGCTTTGGGGCCTCTCTGCCCCTTTGCCAACAAGGCCGACCTTTGGGCCTTTCAGCTCTAGGCCAATGGAGCACACCCAGAGCAGAAGTTCTACTTCAGCTAGATCAGGCCACCTACAAAGTGCGTTTCACAGGCCTTGGTAAGAGATTTTCTCTCAGGCTGTAAGAGCACTGGGCAGAGCCAGTTGTTTCTTAGCTTCCCGAAGAGCTGGAAGCAAGATGCTTTGGGGGCTCCCTGCCCCTTTGCCAACAAGGCCGACCTTTGGGCCTTTCAGCTCTAGGCCAATGGAGCACACCCAGAGCAGAAGTTCTACCTCAGCCAGATAAGGCCTGCCAAGAAACTGCGTTTCAAAGGCTTTGGTAAGAGATGTTCCCGGTACTCTGTCAGAGCACTGGGCAGAGACAGTTGTTTCTTAGCTTCCCAATGAGCTGGAAGCAAGATGCTTTGGGGCCTCTCTGCCCCTTTGCAAACAAGGCATCCCTTTGGGCCTTTCAGCTCTAGGGCAATGGAGCACACCCAGAGCAGAAGTTCTACCTCAGCCAGATCAGGCCTGCCAAGAAACTGCTTTTCACAGGCCTTCGTAAGAGGTGTTCCCGGAAGGCTGTAAGAGTACCTGGCAGAGCGAGTTGTTTCTTAGCTTCAAAAACAGCTGGAAGCAACATGATTTGGGGCCTCTCTCCCCCTTTGGAAACAAAGCAGCCTTTGTGCCTGGCAGCTCTAGGCCAAAGTAGCACACCCAGAGCACAAGTTCTACCTCAGCCAGATAAGGCCTGTCAAGAAGCTGCGTTTCACAGGCCTTTGTATGTGACGTTCCCGGTTGGCTTTGAGAGCACTGTGCAGAGCCAGTTGTTTTAGCTTCCCAGAGAGCAGGAAGCAAGATGCTTTGGGGCCTCTCTCACACTTTGGAAATAAAGGCAGCCCTTTGGGCCTGGCAGCCCTAGGCCAATGGAGTACACCCAGAGCAGAAGTTCTACCTCAGCCAGATCAGGCCTTCCAAGAAACTGCGTCTCACAGGCCTTTCTCTGTCACGTTGCCGGTAGGCTGTGAGAGCACTGTGCAGAGCCAGTTGTTTCTTAGCTTCCCAAAGATTTGGAAGCAAGATACTTTGGGGACTCTCAGCCCCTTTGGAAAGAAGGCGGCCCTTTGGGCCTGGCAGCTCTAGGCCAAAGTAGCACGCCCAGAGCAGGAGTTCTACTTCAGCCAGATCAGGCCTGCCAAGAAACTGCGTTTCACAGGCCTTGGTAAGAGATGTTCCCGGTAGGCTGTGAGAGCACTGTGGAGAGCCAGTTGCTTTAGCTTCCCACAGAGCTGGAAGCAAGATGCTTTGGGGCCTCTCTCTCCCTTTGGACACAAGGCAGCCGTTTGGGCCTGGCAGCTCTAGGCCAATGGAGCACACCCACAGCAGAAGTTCTACTTCAGGCAGATCAGTCCTGCCCAGAAACTGCGTTTCACAGCCCTTGGTAAGAGATGTTCACGGTAGGCTGTGAGAGCACTGGGCAGAACCAGTTGTTTTTTAGCTTCCCAAAGTGCTGGAGGCAAGATGCTTTGGGGCCTCTCTCACCCTTTGGAAACAAGGCAGCCCTTAGGTCCTGGTAGCTCTAGGCCTATGTAGCACAACCAGAACAGAAGTTCTACTTCAGCCAGGTCAGGCCTGCCAAGAAACTGCGTTTCACAGGCCTTTCAAAGAGATGTTCTCTTAGGCTGTAAGAGCACTGGGCAGAGCCAGCTGTTTCTTAGCTTCCCGAAGAGCCGGGAGCAAGATGCTTTGGGTCCACTCTCCATCTTTGGAAACAAGGCAGCCCTTTGGGCCTGGCAGCTCTAGGGCAATGGAGCACACCCAGAGCAGAAGTTCTACTTCAGCCAGATCAGGCCTGCCAGGAAACTCGTTTCACAGGCCTTGGTATGAGATGTTCCCGGTAGGCTGTAAGAGCACTGGGCAGAGCCAGTTGTTTCTTACCTTCCTGAAAAGCTGGAAGCAAGATGCTTGGGACCCCTCTGCCCGTTTGGGAACAAGGCAGCCTTTTGGGTCGGGAAGCTCTAGGCCAATGGAGCACACGCAGAGCAGGAGTTCTACTTCAGCCTGATCAGGCCTGCAAAGAAACAGCGTTTGACAGGCCTTGGTAAGAGATGTTCCCGGTAGGCTGTAAGAGCACTGGGCAGAGCCAGTTGTTTCTTAGCTTCGCAAAGACCGGGAAGCAAGATGCTTTGGGCCTCTCTGCCCCTTGGAAACAGGGCAGCACTTGGGGCCTGGCAGCTCTAGGGCAATGGAGCACACCCAGAGCCGGAGTTCTACTTCAGCCAGATGAGGCCTGCCAAGAAACTGCGTTTCACAGGCCTTTCAAAGACATGTTCCCGGTAGGCTGTAAGAGCACGGGGCAGAGCGAGTTGGTTCTTAGCTTCCCAGAGAGCCGGAAGCAAGATGCTTTGGGGCCTCTCTGCCCCTTTGCAAACAAGGCATCCCTTTGGGCCTTTCAGCTCTAGGCCAATGGAGCACAGCCAGAGCAGAAGTCCTACTTCAGCCAGATCAGGCGTGCCAAGGAACTGCGTTTCAGAGGCCTTTGTATGTGACGTTCCCGGTAGGCTGTGAGAGCACGGTGCAGAGCCAGTTGTTTCCTTGTTTCCCAAACAGCTGGAAGCAAGACGCTTTGGGGCCTCTCTGCCCCTTTGAAAACAAGGCAGCACGTTGGGTCTGGCAGCTCTAGGGCAATGGAGCACAACCAGAGCAGAAGTTCTACTTCTTCCAGATCAGGCCTGCCTAGAAAGTGCGTTTCACAGGCCTTGATAAGAGATGTTCCCTTAGTCTATAAGAGCACTGGGCACAGCCAGTTGTTTCTTAGCTTCCCCAGAGGTGGAAGCAAGATGCTTTGGGGCCTCTCTCCCCCTTTGGAAACAAGGCAGCCCTTTGGGCCTTTCAGCTCTAGGGCAATGGAGCACACCCAGAGCAGAAGTTCTACCTCAGCCAGATCAGGCCTGCCAAGAAACTGCTTTTCACAGGCCTTCGTAAGAGGTGTTCCCGGAAGGCTGTAAGAGTACCTGGCAGAGCGAGTTGTTTCTTAGCTTCAAAAACAGCTGGAAGCAACATGATTTGGGGCCTCTCTCCCCCTTTGGAAACAAAGCAGCCTTTGTGCCTGGCAGCTCTAGGCCAAAGTAGCACACCCAGAGCACAAGTTCTACCTCAGCCAGATAAGGCCTGTCAAGAAGCTGCGTTTCACAGGCCTTTGTATGTGACGTTCCCGGTTGGCTTTGAGAGCACTGTGCAGAGCCAGTTGTTTTAGCTTCCCACAGAGCTGGAAGCAAGATGCTTTGGGGAGTCTCTCTCCCTTTGGACACAAGGCAGCCGTTTGGGCCTGGCAGCTCTAGGCCAATGGAGCACACCCACAGCAGAAGTTCTACTTCAGGCAGATCAGTCCTGCCCAGAAACTGCGTTTCACAGCCCTTGGTAAGAGATGTTCACGGTAGGCTGTGAGAGCACTGGGCAGAACCAGTTGTTTTTTAGCTTCCCAAAGTGCTGGAGGCAAGATGCTTTGGGGCCTCTCTCACCCTTTGGAAACAAGGCAGCCCTTAGGTCCTGGTAGCTCTAGGCCTATGTAGCACAACCAGAACAGAAGTTCTACTTCAGCCAGGTCGGGCCTGCCAAGAAACTGCGTTTCACAGGCCTTTCAAAGAGATGTTCTCTTAGGCTGTAAGAGCACTGGGCAGAGCCAGCTGTTTCTTAGCTTCCCGAAGAGCTGGGAGCAAGATGCTTTGGGTCCACTCTCCGTCTTTGGAAACAAGGCAGCCCTTTGGGCCTGGCAGCTCTAGGGCAATGGAGCACACCCAGAGCAGAAGTTCTACTTCAGCCAGATCAGGCCTGCCAGGAAACTGCGTTTCACAGGCCTTGGTAAGAGATGTTCCCGGTCTGCTGTAAGAGCACTGGGCAGAGCCAGTTGTTTCTTACCTTCCTGAAAAGCTGGAAGCAAGATGCTTGGGACCCCTCTGCCCGTTTGGGAACAAGGCAGCCTTTTGGGTCGGGAAGCTCTAGGCCAATGGAGCACACGCAGAGCAGGAGTTCTACTTCAGCCTGATCAGGCCTGCAAAGAAACAGCGTTTGACAGGCCTTGGTAAGAGATGTTCCCGGTAGGTGTAAGAGCACTGGGCAGAGCCAGTTGTGTCTTAGCTTCGCAAAGACCGGGAAGCAAGATGCTTTGGGCCTCTCTGCCCCTTGGAAACAGGGCAGCACTTGGGGCCTGGCAGCTCTAGGGCAATGGAGCACACCCAGAGCCGGAGTTCTACTTCAGCCAGATGAGGCCTGCCAAGAAACTGCGTTTCACAGGCCTTTCAAAGACATGTTCCCGGTAGGCTGTAAGAGCACGGGGCAGAGCGAGTTGGTTCTTAGCTTCCCAGAGAGCCGGAAGCAAGATGCTTTGGGGCCTCTCTGCCCCTTTGCAAACAAGGCATCCCTTTGGGCCTTTCAGCTCTAGGCCAATGGAGCACAGCCAGAGCAGAAGTCCTACTTCAGCCAGATCAGGCGTGCCAAGGAACTGCGTTTCAGAGGCCTTTGTATGTGACGTTCCCGGTAGGCTGTGAGAGCACGGTGCAGAGCCAGTTGTTTCCTTGTTTCCCAAACAGCTGGAAGCAAGACGCTTTGGGGCCTCTCTGCCCCTTTGAAAACAAGGCAGCACGTTGGGTCTGGCAGCTCTAGGGCAATGGAGCACAACCAGAGCAGAAGTTCTACTTCTTCCAGATCAGGCCTGCCTAGAAAGTGCGTTTCACAGGCCTTGATAAGAGATGTTCCCTTAGTCTATAAGAGCACTGGGCACAGCCAGTTGTTTCTTAGCTTCCCCAGAGGTGGAAGCAAGATGCTTTGGGGCCTCTCTCCCCCTTTGGAAACAAGGCAGCCCTTTGGGCCTTTCAGCTCTAGGGCAATGGAGCACACCCAGAGCAGAAGTTCTACCTCAGCCAGATCAGGCCTGCCAAGAAACTGCGTTTCACAGGCCTTTCAAAGACATGTTCCCGGTAGGCTGTAAGAGCACGGGGCAGAGCGAGTTGGTTCTTAGCTTCCCAGAGAGCTGGAAGCAAGATGCTTTGGGGCCTCTCTGCCCCTTTGGAAACAAGGCAGCACCTTGGGCCTGGCAGCTCTAGGGCAATGGAGCACACCCAGAGCAGAAGTTCTACTTCAGCCAAATCAGGCCTGCCAGGAAACGGCGTTTCACAGGCCTTGGTAAGAGATGTTCCCGGTAGGCTGTAAGAGCACTGGGCAACGCCAGATGTTTCTTAGCTTCCCGAAGAGCTGGAAGCAAGATGCTTTGGTGCCACTCTCTCACTTTGGAATCAAGGCAGCCCTTTGGGGCAGGTAGCTCCAGGCCAGTGGAGCACACCCAGAGCAGAAGTTCTACTTCGGCCAGTTCAGGCCACCAACAAACTGCGTTTCACAGGCCTTGGTAAGAGATGTTCCCGGTAGGCTGTAAGAGCACTGGCCAACGCCAGATGTTTCTTAGCTTCCCGAAGAGCTGGAAGCAAGATGCTTTGGTGCCACTCTCTCACTTTGGAATCAAGGCAGCCCTTTGGGGCAGGTAGCTCCAGGCCAGTGGAGCACACCCAGAGCAGAAGTTCTACTTCGGCCAGTTCAGGCCACCAACAAACTGCGTTTCACAGGCCTTGGTAAGAGATGTTCCCGGTAGGCTGTAAGAGCACTGGGCAACGCCAGATGTTTCTTAGCTTCCCGAAGAGCTGGAAGCAAGATGCTTTGGGGCCTCTCTGCCCCTTTGCCAACAAGGCCGACCTTTGGGCCTTTCAGCTCTAGGCCAATGGAGCACACCCAGAGCAGAAGTTCTACTTCAGCTAGATCAGGCCACCTACAAAGTGCGTTTCACAGGCCTTGGTAAGAGATTTTCTCTCAGGCTGTAAGAGCACTGGGCAGAGCCAGTTGTTTCTTAGCTTCCCGAAGAGCTGGAAGCAAGATGCTTTGGGGGCTCCCTGCCCCTTTGCCAACAAGGCCGACCTTTGGGCCTTTCAGCTCTAGGCCAATGGAGCACACCCAGAGCAGAAGTTCTACCTCAGCCAGATAAGGCCTGCCAAGAAACTGCGTTTCAAAGGCTTTGGTAAGAGATGTTCCCGGTACTCTGTCAGAGCACTGGGCAGAGACAGTTGTTTCTTAGCTTCCCAATGAGCTGGAAGCAAGATGCTTTGGGGCCTCTCTGCCCCTTTGCAAACAAGGCATCCCTTTGGGCCTTTCAGCTCTAGGGCAATGGAGCACACCCAGAGCAGAAGTTCTACCTCAGCCAGATCAGGCCTGCCAAGAAACTGCTTTTCACAGGCCTTCGTAAGAGGTGTTCCCGGAAGGCTGTAAGAGTACCTGGCAGAGCGAGTTGTTTCTTAGCTTCAAAAACAGCTGGAAGCAACATGATTTGGGGCCTCTCTCCCCCTTTGGAAACAAAGCAGCCTTTGTGCCTGGCAGCTCTAGGCCAAAGTAGCACACCCAGAGCACAAGTTCTACCTCAGCCAGATAAGGCCTGTCAAGAAGCTGCGTTTCACAGGCCTTTGTATGTGACGTTCCCGGTTGGCTTTGAGAGCACTGTGCAGAGCCAGTTGTTTTAGCTTCCCAGAGAGCAGGAAGCAAGATGCTTTGGGGCCTCTCTCACACTTTGGAAATAAAGGCAGCCCTTTGGGCCTGGCAGCCCTAGGCCAATGGAGTACACCCAGAGCAGAAGTTCTACCTCAGCCAGATCAGGCCTTCCAAGAAACTGCGTCTCACAGGCCTTTCTCTGTCACGTTGCCGGTAGGCTGTGAGAGCACTGTGCAGAGCCAGTTGTTTCTTAGCTTCCCAAAGATTTGGAAGCAAGATACTTTGGGGACTCTCAGCCCCTTTGGAAAGAAGGCGGCCCTTTGGGCCTGGCAGCTCTAGGCCAAAGTAGCACGCCCAGAGCAGGAGTTCTACTTCAGCCAGATCAGGCCTGCCAAGAAACTGCGTTTCACAGGCCTTGGTAAGAGATGTTCCCGGTAGGCTGTGAGAGCACTGTGGAGAGCCAGTTGCTTTAGCTTCCCACAGAGCTGGAAGCAAGATGCTTTGGGGCCTCTCTCTCCCTTTGGACACAAGGCAGCCGTTTGGGCCTGGCAGCTCTAGGCCAATGGAGCACACCCACAGCAGAAGTTCTACTTCAGGCAGATCAGTCCTGCCCAGAAACTGCGTTTCACAGCCCTTGGTAAGAGATGTTCACGGTAGGCTGTGAGAGCACTGGGCAGAACCAGTTGTTTTTTAGCTTCCCAAAGTGCTGGAGGCAAGATGCTTTGGGGCCTCTCTCACCCTTTGGAAACAAGGCAGCCCTTAGGTCCTGGTAGCTCTAGGCCTATGTAGCACAACCAGAACAGAAGTTCTACTTCAGCCAGGTCAGGCCTGCCAAGAAACTGCGTTTCACAGGCCTTTCAAAGAGATGTTCTCTTAGGCTGTAAGAGCACTGGGCAGAGCCAGCTGTTTCTTAGATTCCCGAAGAGCCGGGAGCAAGATGCTTTGGGTCCACTCTCCATCTTTGGAAACAAGGCAGCCCTTTGGGCCTGGCAGCTCTAGGGCAATGGAGCACACCCAGAGCAGAAGTTCTACTTCAGCCAGATCAGGCCTGCCAGGAAACTCGTTTCACAGGCCTTGGTATGAGATGTTCCCGGTAGGCTGTAAGAGCACTGGGCAGAGCCAGTTGTTTCTTACCTTCCTGAAAAGCTGGAAGCAAGATGCTTGGGACCCCTCTGCCCGTTTGGGAACAAGGCAGCCTTTTGGGTCGGGAAGCTCTAGGCCAATGGAGCACACGCAGAGCAGGAGTTCTACTTCAGCCTGATCAGGCCTGCAAAGAAACAGCGTTTGACAGGCCTTGGTAAGAGATGTTCCCGGTAGGCTGTAAGAGCACTGGGCAGAGCCAGTTGTTTCTTAGCTTCGCAAAGACCGGGAAGCAAGATGCTTTGGGCCTCTCTGCCCCTTGGAAACAGGGCAGCACTTGGGGCCTGGCAGCTCTAGGGCAATGGAGCACACCCAGAGCCGGAGTTCTACTTCAGCCAGATGAGGCCTGCCAAGAAACTGCGTTTCACAGGCCTTTCAAAGACATGTTCCCGGTAGGCTGTAAGAGCACGGGGCAGAGCGAGTTGGTTCTTAGCTTCCCAGAGAGCCGGAAGCAAGATGCTTTGGGGCCTCTCTGCCCCTTTGCAAACAAGGCATCCCTTTGGGCCTTTCAGCTCTAGGCCAATGGAGCACAGCCAGAGCAGAAGTCCTACTTCAGCCAGATCAGGCGTGCCAAGGAACTGCGTTTCAGAGGCCTTTGTATGTGACGTTCCCGGTAGGCTGTGAGAGCACGGTGCAGAGCCAGTTGTTTCCTTGTTTCCCAAACAGCTGGAAGCAAGACGCTTTGGGGCCTCTCTGCCCCTTTGAAAACAAGGCAGCACGTTGGGTCTGGCAGCTCTAGGGCAATGGAGCACAACCAGAGCCGAAGTTCTACTTCTTCCAGATCAGGCCTGCCTAGAAAGTGCGTTTCACAGGCCTTGATAAGAGATGTTCCCTTAGTCTATAAGAGCACTGGGCACAGCCAGTTGTTTCTTAGCTTCCCCAGAGGTGGAAGCAAGATGCTTTGGGGCCTCTCTCCCCCTTTGGAAACAAGGCAGCCCTTTGGGCCTTTCAGCTCTAGGGCAATGGAGCACACCCAGAGCAGAAGTTCTACCTCAGCCAGATCAGGCCTGCCAAGAAACTGCTTTTCACAGGCCTTCGTAAGAGGTGTTCCCGGAAGGCTGTAAGAGTACCTGGCAGAGCGAGTTGTTTCTTAGCTTCAAAAACAGCTGGAAGCAACATGATTTGGGGCCTCTCTCCCCCTTTGGAAACAAAGCAGCCTTTGTGCCTGGCAGCTCTAGGCCAAAGTAGCACACCCAGAGCACAAGTTCTACCTCAGCCAGATAAGGCCTGTCAAGAAGCTGCGTTTCACAGGCCTTTGTATGTGACGTTCCCGGTTGGCTTTGAGAGCACTGTGCAGAGCCAGTTGTTTTAGCTTCCCACAGAGCTGGAAGCAAGATGCTTTGGGGAGTCTCTCTCCCTTTGGACACAAGGCAGCCGTTTGGGCCTGGCAGCTCTAGGCCAATGGAGCACACCCACAGCAGAAGTTCTACTTCAGGCAGATCAGTCCTGCCCAGAAACTGCGTTTCACAGCCCTTGGTAAGAGATGTTCACGGTAGGCTGTGAGAGCACTGGGCAGAACCAGTTGTTTTTTAGCTTCCCAAAGTGCTGGAGGCAAGATGCTTTGGGGCCTCTCTCACCCTTTGGAAACAAGGCAGCCCTTAGGTCCTGGTAGCTCTAGGCCTATGTAGCACAACCAGAACAGAAGTTCTACTTCAGCCTGGTCGGGCCTGCCAAGAAACTGCGTTTCACAGGCCTTTCAAAGAGATGTTCTCTTAGGCTGTAAGAGCACTGGGCAGAGCCAGCTGTTTCTTAGCTTCCCGAAGAGCTGGGAGCAAGATGCTTTGGGTCCACTCTCCGTCTTTGGAAACAAGGCAGCCCTTTGGGCCTGGCAGCTCTAGGGCAATGGAGCACACCCAGAGCAGAAGTTCTACTTCAGCCAGATCAGGCCTGCCAGGAAACTGCGTTTCACAGGCCTTGGTAAGAGATGTTCCCGGTCTGCTGTAAGAGCACTGGGCAGAGCCAGTTGTTTCTTACCTTCCTGAAAAGCTGGAAGCAAGATGCTTGGGACCCCTCTGCCCGTTTGGGAACAAGGCAGCCTTTTGGGTCGGGAAGCTCTAGGCCAATGGAGCACACGCAGAGCAGGAGTTCTACTTCAGCCTGATCAGGCCTGCAAAGAAACAGCGTTTGACAGGCCTTGGTAAGAGATGTTCCCGGTAGGTGTAAGAGCACTGGGCAGAGCCAGTTGTTTCTTAGCTTCGCAAAGACCGGGAAGCAAGATGCTTTGGGCCTCTCTGCCCCTTGGAAACAGGGCAGCACTTGGGGCCTGGCAGCTCTAGGGCAATGGAGCACACCCAGAGCCGGAGTTCTACTTCAGCCAGATGAGGCCTGCCAAGAAACTGCGTTTCACAGGCCTTTCAAAGACATGTTCCCGGTAGGCTGTAAGAGCACGGGGCAGAGCGAGTTGGTTCTTAGCTTCCCAGAGAGCCGGAAGCAAGATGCTTTGGGGCCTCTCTGCCCCTTTGCAAACAAGGCATCCCTTTGGGCCTTTCAGCTCTAGGCCAATGGAGCACAGCCAGAGCAGAAGTCCTACTTCAGCCAGATCAGGCGTGCCAAGGAACTGCGTTTCAGAGGCCTTTGTATGTGACGTTCCCGGTAGGCTGTGAGAGCACGGTGCAGAGCCAGTTGTTTCCTTGTTTCCCAAACAGCTGGAAGCAAGACGCTTTGGGGCCTCTCTGCCCCTTTGAAAACAAGGCAGCACGTTGGGTCTGGCAGCTCTAGGGCAATGGAGCACAACCAGAGCAGAAGTTCTACTTCTTCCAGATCAGGCCTGCCTAGAAAGTGCGTTTCACAGGCCTTGATAAGAGATGTTCCCTTAGTCTATAAGAGCACTGGGCACAGCCAGTTGTTTCTTAGCTTCCCCAGAGGTGGAAGCAAGATGCTTTGGGGCCTCTCTCCCCCTTTGGAAACAAGGCAGCCCTTTGGGCCTTTCAGCTCTAGGGCAATGGAGCACACCCAGAGCAGAAGTTCTACCTCAGCCAGATCAGGCCTGCCAAGAAACTGCTTTTCACAGGCCTTCGTAAGAGGTGTTCCCGGAAGGCTGTAAGAGTACCTGGCAGAGCGAGTTGTTTCTTAGCTTCAAAAACAGCTGGAAGCAACATGATTTGGGGCCTCTCTCCCCCTTTGGAAACAAAGCAGCCTTTGTGCCTGGCAGCTCTAGGCCAAAGTAGCACACCCAGAGCACAAGTTCTACCTCAGCCAGATAAGGCCTGTCAAGAAGCTGCGCTTCACAGGCCTTTGTATGTGACGTTCCCGGTTGGCTTTGAGAGCACTGTGCAGAGCCAGTTGTTTTAGCTTCCCACAGAGCTGGAAGCAAGATGCTTTGGGGAGTCTCTCTCCCTTTGGACACAAGGCAGCCGTTTGGGCCTGGCAGCTCTAGGCCAATGGAGCACACCCACAGCAGAAGTTCTACTTCAGGCAGATCAGTCCTGCCCAGAAACTGCGTTTCACAGCCCTTGGTAAGAGATGTTCACGGTAGGCTGTGAGAGCACTGGGCAGAACCAGTTGTTTTTTAGCTTCCCAAAGTGCTGGAGGCAAGATGCTTTGGGGCCTCTCTCACCCTTTGGAAACAAGGCAGCCCTTAGGTCCTGGTAGCTCTAGGCCTATGTAGCACAACCAGAACAGAAGTTCTACTTCAGCCAGGTCAGGCCTGCCAAGAAACTGCGTTTCACAGGCCTTTCAAAGAGATGTTCTCTTAGGCTGTAAGAGCACAGGGCAGAGCCAGCTGTTTCTTAGCTTCCCGAAGAGCTGGGAGCAAGATGCTTTGGGTCCACTCTCCGTCTTTGGAAACAAGGCAGCCCTTTGGGCCTGGCAGCTCTAGGGCAATGGAGCACACCCAGAGCAGAAGTTCTACTTCAGCCAGATCAGGCCTGCCAGGAAACTGCGTTTCACAGGCCTTGGTAAGAGATGTTCCCGGTAGGCTGTAAGAGCACTGGGCAGAGCCAGTTGTTTCTTACCTTCCTGAAAAGCTGGAAGCAAGACGCTTGGGACCCCTCTGCCCGTTTGGGAACAAGGCAGCCTTTTGGGTCGGGAAGCTCTAGGCCAATGGAGCACACGCAGAGCAGGAGTTCTACTTCAGCCTGATCAGGCCTGCAAAGAAACAGCGTTTGACAGGCCTTGGTAAGAGATGTTCCCGGTAGGTGTAAGAGCACTGGGCAGAGCCAGTTGTTTCTTAGCTTCGCAAAGACCGGGAAGCAAGATGCTTTGGGCCTCTCTGCCCCTTGGAAACAGGGCAGCACTTGGGGCCTGGCAGCTCTAGGGCAATGGAGCACACCCAGAGCCGGAGTTCTACTTCAGCCAGATGAGGCCTGCCAAGAAACTGCGTTTCACAGGCCTTTCAAAGACATGTTCCTGGTAGGCTGTAAGAGCACGGGGCAGAGCGAGTTGCTTCTTAGCTTCCCAGAGAGCCGGAAGCAAGATGCTTTGGGGCCTCTCTGCCCCTTTGCAAACAAGGCATCCCTTTGGGCCTTTCAGCTCTAGGCCAATGGAGCACAGCCAGAGCAGAAGTCCTACTTCAGCCAGATCAGGCGTGCCAAGGAACTTCGTTTCAGAGGCCTTTGTATGTGACGTTCCCGGTAGGCTGTGAGAGCACGGTGCAGAGCCAGTTGTTTCCTTGTTTCCCAAACAGCTGGAAGCAAGACGCTTTGGGGCCTCTCTGCCCCTTTGGAAACAAGGCAGCACGTTGGGTCTGGCAGCTCTAGGGCAATGGAGCACAACCAGAGCAGAAGTTCTACTTCT
Organism: Equus asinus; assembly: GCF_041296235.1. Taxonomy (NCBI): domain Eukaryota; kingdom Metazoa; phylum Chordata; class Mammalia; order Perissodactyla; family Equidae; genus Equus; species Equus asinus. The sequence goes on from NW_027224845.1 coordinate 2,739,574, forward strand.
TCCAGATCAGGCCTGCCTAGAAAGTGCGTTTCACAGGCCTTGATAAGAGATGTTCCCTTAGGCTATAAGAGCACTGGGCACAGCCAGTTGTTTCTTAGCTTCCCAAGAGGTGGAAGCAAGATGCTTTGGGGCCTCTCTCCCCCTTTGGAAACAAGGCAGCCCTTTGGGCCTTTCAGCTCTAGGGCAATGGAGCACACCCAGAGCAGAAGTTCTACCTCAGCCAGATCAGGCCTGCCAAGAAACTGCTTTTCACAGGCCTTCGTAAGAGGTGTTCCCGGAAGGCTGTAAGAGTACCTGGCAGAGCGAGTTGTTTCTTAGCTTCAAAAACAGCTGGAAGCAACATGATTTGGGGCCTCTCTCCCCCTTTGGAAACAAAGCAGCCTTTGTGCCTGGCAGCTCTAGGCCAAAGTAGCACACCCAGAGCACAAGTTCTACCTCAGCCAGATAAGGCCTGTCAAGAAGCTGCGTTTCACAGGCCTTTGTATGTGACGTTCCCGGTTGGCTTTGAGAGCACTGTGCAGAGCCAGTTGTTTTAGCTTCCCAGAGAGCAGGAAGCAAGATGCTTTGGGGCCTCTCTCACACTTTGGAAATAAAGGCAGCCCTTTGGGCCTGGCAGCCCTAGGCCAATGGAGTACACCCAGAGCAGAAGTTCTACCTCAGCCAGATCAGGCCTTCCAAGAAACTGCGTCTCACAGGCCTTTCTCTGTCACGTTGCCGGTAGGCTGTGAGAGCACTGTGCAGAGCCAGTTGTTTCTTAGCTTCCCAAAGATTTGGAAGCAAGATACTTTGGGGACTCTCAGCCCCTTTGGAAACAAGGCGGCCCTTTGGGCCTGGCAGCTCTAGGCCAAAGTAGCACGCCCAGAGCAGGAGTTCTACTTCAGCCAGATCAGGCCTGCCAAGAAACTGCGTTTCACAGGCCTTTCAAAGACATGTTCCCGGTAGGCTGTAAGAGAACGGGGCAGAGCGAGTTGGTTCTTAGCTTCCCAGAGAGCTGGAAGCAAGATGCTTTGGGGCCTCTCTGCCCCTTTGGAAACAAGGCAGCACCTTGGGCCTGGCAGCTCTAGGGCAATGGAGCACACCCAGAGCAGAAGTTCTACTTCAGCCAAATCAGGCCTGCCAGGAAACGGCGTTTCACAGGCCTTGGTAAGAGATGTTCCCGGTAGGCTGTAAGAGCACTGGGCAATGCCAGATGTTTCTTAGCTTCCCGAAGAGCTGGAAGCAAGATGCTTTGGTGCCACTCTCTCACTTTGGAATCAAGGCAGCCCTTTGGGGCAGGTAGCTCCAGGCCAGTGGAGCACACCCAGAGCAGAAGTTCTACTTCGGCCAGTTCAGGCCACCAACAAACTGCGTTTCACAGGCCTTGGTAAGAGATGTTCCCGGTAGGCTGTAAGAGCACTGGGCAACGCCAGATGTTTCTTAGCTTCCCGAAGAGCTGGAAGCAAGATGCTTTGGGGCCTCTCTGCCCCTTTGCCAACAAGGCGGCCCTTTGGGCCAGGCAGCTCTAGGCCAATGGAGCACACCCAGAGCAGAAGTTCTACTTCAGCTAGATCAGGCCACCTACAAAGTGCGTTTCACAGGCCTTGGTAAGAGATTTTCTCTCAGGCTGTAAGAGCACTGGGCAGAGCCAGTTGTTTCTTAGCTTCCCAAAGAGCTGGAAGCAAGATGCTTTGGGGGCTCCCTGTCCCTTTGCCAACAAGGCCGACCTTTGGGCCTTTCAGCTCTAGGCCAATGGAGCACACCCAGAGCAGAAGTTCTACCTCAGCCAGATAAGGCCTGCCAAGAAACTGCGTTTCAAAGGCTTTGGTAAGAGATGTTGCCGGTACTCTGTCAGAGCACTGGGCAGAGACAGTTGTTTCTTAGCTTCCCAATGAGCTGGAAGCAAGATGCTTTGGGGCCTCTCTGCCCCTTTGCAAACAAGGCATCCCTTTGGGCCTTTCAGCTCTAGGCCAATGGAGCACAGCCAGAGCAGAAGTCCTACTTCAGCCAGATCAGGCGTGCCAAGGAACTGCGTTTCAGAGGCCTTTGTATGTGACGTTCCCGGTAGGCTGTGAGAGCACGGTGCAGAGCCAGTTGTTTCCTTGTTTCCCAAACAGCTGGAAGCAAGACGCTTTGGGGCCTCTCTGCCCCTTTGGAAACAAGGCAGCACGTTGGGTCTGGCAGCTCTAGGGCAATGGAGCACAACCAGAGCCGAAGTTCTACTTCTTCCAGATCAGGCCTGCCTAGAAAGTGCGTTTCACAGGCCTTGATAAGAGATGTTCTCTTAGGCTATAAGAGCACTGGGCACAGCCAGTTGTTTCTTAGCTTCCCCAGAGGTGGAAGCAAGATGCTTTGGGGCCTCTCTGCCCCTTTGCAAACAAGGCATCCCTTTGGGCCTTTCAGCTCTAGGGCAATGGAGCACACCCAGAGCAGAAGTTCTACCTCAGCCAGATCAGGCCTGCCAAGAAACTGCTTTTCACAGGCCTTCGTAAGAGGTGTTCCCGGAAGGCTGTAAGAGTACCTGGCAGAGCGAGTTGTTTCTTAGCTTCAAAAACAGCTGGAAGCAACATGATTTGGGGCCTCTCTCCCCCTTTGGAAACAAAGCAGCCTTTGTGCCTGGCAGCTCTAGGCCAAAGTAGCACACCCAGAGCACAAGTTCTACCTCAGCCAGATAAGGCCTGTCAAGAAGCTGCGTTTCACAGGCCTTTGTATGTGACGTTCCCGGTTGGCTTTGAGAGCACTGTGCAGAGCCAGTTGTTTTAGCTTCCCAGAGAGCAGGAAGCAAGATGCTTTGGGGCCTCTCTCACACTTTGGAAATAAAGGCAGCCCTTTGGGCCTGGCAGCCCTAGGCCAATGGAGTACACCCAGAGCAGAAGTTCTACCTCAGCCAGATCAGGCCTTCCAAGAAACTGCGTCTCACAGGCCTTTCTCTGTCACGTTGCCGGTAGGCTGTGAGAGCACTGTGCAGAGCCAGTTGTTTCTTAGCTTCCCAAAGATTTGGAAGCAAGATACTTTGGGGACTCTCAGCCCCTTTGGAAACAAGGCGGCCCTTTGGGCCTGGCAGCTCTAGGCCAAAGTAGCACGCCCAGAGCAGGAGTTCTACTTCAGCCAGATCAGGCCTGCCAAGAAACTGCGTTTCACAGGCCTTGGTAAGAGATGTTCCCGGTAGGCTGTAAGAGCACTGGGCAGAGCCAGTTGTTTCTTACCTTCCTGAAAAGCTGGAAGCAAGACGCTTGGGACCCCTCTGCCCGTTTGGGAACAAGGCAGCCTTTTGGGTCAGGAAGCTCTAGGCCAATGGAGCACACGCAGAGCAGGAGTTCTACTTCAGCCTGATCAGGCCTGCAAAGAAACAGCGTTTGACAGGCCTTGGTAAGAGATGTTCCCGGTAGGTGTAAGAGCACTGGGCAGAGCCAGTTGTTTCTTAGCTTCGCAAAGACCGGGAAGCAAGATGCTTTGGGCCTCTCTGCCCCTTGGAAACAGGGCAGCACTTGGGGCCTGGCAGCTCTAGGGCAATGGAGCACACCCAGAGCCGGAGTTCTACTTCAGCCAGATGAGGCCTGCCAAGAAACTGCGTTTCACAGGCCTTTCAAAGACATGTTCCCGGTAGGCTGTAAGAGCACGGGGCAGAGCGAGTTGGTTCTTAGCTTCCCAGAGAGCCGGAAGCAAGATGCTTTGGGGCCTCTCTGCCCCTTTGCAAACAAGGCATCCCTTTGGGCCTTTCAGCTCTAGGCCAATGGAGCACAGCCAGAGCAGAAGTCCTACTTCAGCCAGATCAGGCGTGCCAAGGAACTGCGTTTCAGAGGCCTTTGTATGTGACGTTCCCGGTAGGCTGTGAGAGCACGGTGCAGAGCCAGTTGTTTCCTTGTTTCCCAAACAGCTGGAAGCAAGACGCTTTGGGGCCTCTCTGCCCCTTTGGAAACAAGGCAGCACGTTGGGTCTGGCAGCTCTAGGGCAATGGAGCACAACCAGAGCAGAAGTTCTACTTCTTCCAGATCAGGCCTGCCTAGAAAGTGCGTTTCACAGGCCTTGATAAGAGATGTTCCCTTAGTCTATAAGAGCACTGGGCACAGCCAGTTGTTTCTTAGCTTCCCCAGAGGTGAAAGCAAGATGCTTTGGGGCCTCTCTCCCCCTTTGGAAACAAGGCAGCCCTTTGGGCCTTTCAGCTCTAGGGCAATGGAGCACACCCAGAGCAGAAGTTCTACCTCAGCAAGATCAGGCCTGCCAAGAAACTGCTTTTCACAGGCCTTCGTAAGAGGTGTTCCCGGAAGGCTGTAAGAGTACCTGGCAGAGCGAGTTGTTTCTTAGCTTCAAAAACAGCTGGAAGCAACATGATTTGGGGCCTCTCTCCCCCTTTGGAAACAAAGCAGCCTTTGTGCCTGGCAGCTCTAGGCCAAAGTAGCACACCCAGAGCACAAGTTCTACCTCAGCCAGATAAGGCCTGTCAAGAAGCTGCGCTTCACAGGCCTTTGTATGTGACGTTCCCGGTTGGCTTTGAGAGCACTGTGCAGAGCCAGTTGTTTTAGCTTCCCACAGAGCTGGAAGCAAGATGCTTTGGGGAGTCTCTCTCCCTTTGGACACAAGGCAGCCGTTTGGGCCTGGCAGCTCTAGGCCAATGGAGCACACCCACAGCAGAAGTTCTACTTCAGGCAGATCAGTCCTGCCCAGAAACTGCGTTTCACAGCCCTTGGTAAGAGATGTTCACGGTAGGCTGTGAGAGCACTGGGCAGAACCAGTTGTTTTTTAGCTTCCCAAAGTGCTGGAGGCAAGATGCTTTGGGGCCTCTCTCACCCTTTGGAAACAAGGCAGCCCTTAGGTCCTGGTAGCTCTAGGCCTATGTAGCACAACCAGAACAGAAGTTCTACTTCAGATAGGTCAGGCCTGCCAAGAAACTGCGTTTCACAGGCCTTTCAAAGAGATGTTCTCTTAGGCTGTAAGAGCACAGGGCAGAGCCAGCTGTTTCTTAGCTTCCCGAAGAGCTGGGAGCAAGATGCTTTGGGTCCACTCTCCGTCTTTGGAAACAAGGCAGCCCTTTGGGCCTGGCAGCTCTAGGGCAATGGAGCACACCCAGAGCAGAAGTTCTACTTCAGCCAGATCAGGCCTGCCAGGAAACTGCGTTTCACAGGCCTTGGTAAGAGATGTTCCCGGTAGGCTGTAAGAGCACTGGGCAGAGCCAGTTGTTTCTTACCTTCCTGAAAAGCTGGAAGCAAGACGCTTGGGACCCCTCTGCCCGTTTGGGAACAAGGCAGCCTTTTGGGTCGGGAAGCTCTAGGCCAATGGAGCACACGCAGAGCAGGAGTTCTACTTCAGCCTGATCAGGCCTGCAAAGAAACAGCGTTTGACAGGCCTTGGTAAGAGATGTTCCCGGTAGGTGTAAGAGCACTGGGCAGAGCCAGTTGTTTCTTAGCTTCGCAAAGACCGGGAAGCAAGATGCTTTGGGCCTCTCTGCCCCTTGGAAACAGGGCAGCACTTGGGGCCTGGCAGCTCTAGGGCAATGGAGCACACCCAGAGCCGGAGTTCTACTTCAGCCAGATGAGGCCTGCCAAGAAACTGCGTTTCACAGGCCTTTCAAAGACATGTTCCTGGTAGGCTGTAAGAGCACGGGGCAGAGCGAGTTGCTTCTTAGCTTCCCAGAGAGCCGGAAGCAAGATGCTTTGGGGCCTCTCTGCCCCTTTGCAAACAAGGCATCCCTTTGGGCCTTTCAGCTCTAGGCCAATGGAGCACAGCCAGAGCAGAAGTCCTACTTCAGCCAGATCAGGCCTGCCAAGGAACTTCGTTTCAGAGGCCTTTGTATGTGACGTTCCCGGTAGGCTGTGAGAGCACGGTGCAGAGCCAGTTGTTTCCTTGTTTCCCAAACAGCTGGAAGCAAGACGCTTTGGGGCCTCTCTGCCCCTTTGGAAACAAGGCAGCACGTTGGGTCTGGCAGCTCTAGGGCAATGGAGCACAACCAGAGCAGAAGTTCTACTTCTTCCAGATCAGGCCTGCCTAGAAAGTGCGTTTCACAGGCCTTGATAAGAGATGTTCCCTTAGGCTATAAGAGCACTGGGCACAGCCAGTTGTTTCTTAGCTTCCCAAGAGGTGGAAGCAAGATGCTTTGGGGCCTCTCTCCCCCTTTGGAAACAAGGCAGCCCTTTGGGCCTTTCAGCTCTAGGGCAATGGAGCACACCCAGAGCAGAAGTTCTACCTCAGCCAGATCAGGCCTGCCAAGAAACTGCTTTTCACAGGCCTTCGTAAGAGGTGTTCCCGGAAGGCTGTAAGAGTACCTGGCAGAGCGAGTTGTTTCTTAGCTTCAAAAACAGCTGGAAGCAACATGATTTGGGGCCTCTCTCCCCCTTTGGAAACAAAGCAGCCTTTGTGCCTGGCAGCTCTAGGCCAAAGTAGCACACCCAGAGCACAAGTTCTACCTCAGCCAGATAAGGCCTGTCAAGAAGCTGCGTTTCACAGGCCTTTGTATGTGACGTTCCCGGTTGGCTTTGAGAGCACTGTGCAGAGCCAGTTGTTTTAGCTTCCCAGAGAGCAGGAAGCAAGATGCTTTGGGGCCTCTCTCACACTTTGGAAATAAAGGCAGCCCTTTGGGCCTGGCAGCCCTAGGCCAATGGAGTACACCCAGAGCAGAAGTTCTACCTCAGCCAGATCAGGCCTTCCAAGAAACTGCGTCTCACAGGCCTTTCTCTGTCACGTTGCCGGTAGGCTGTGAGAGCACTGTGCAGAGCCAGTTGTTTCTTAGCTTCCCAAAGATTTGGAAGCAAGATACTTTGGGGACTCTCAGCCCCTTTGGAAACAAGGCGGCCCTTTGGGCCTGGCAGCTCTAGGCCAAAGTAGCACGCCCAGAGCAGGAGTTCTACTTCAGCCAGATCAGGCCTGCCAAGAAACTGCGTTTCACAGGCCTTTCAAAGACATGTTCCCGGTAGGCTGTAAGAGAACGGGGCAGAGCGAGTTGGTTCTTAGCTTCCCAGAGAGCTGGAAGCAAGATGCTTTGGGGCCTCTCTGCCCCTTTGGAAACAAGGCAGCACCTTGGGCCTGGCAGCTCTAGGGCAATGGAGCACACCCAGAGCAGAAGTTCTACTTCAGCCAAATCAGGCCTGCCAGGAAACGGCGTTTCACAGGCCTTGGTAAGAGATGTTCCCGGTAGGCTGTAAGAGCACTGGGCAACGCCAGATGTTTCTTAGCTTCCCGAAGAGCTGGAAGCAAGATGCTTTGGTGCCACTCTCTCACTTTGGAATCAAGGCAGCCCTTTGGGGCAGGTAGCTCCAGGCCAGTGGAGCACACCCAGAGCAGAAGTTCTACTTCGGCCAGTTCAGGCCACCAACAAACTGCGTTTCACAGGCCTTGGTAAGAGATGTTCCCGGTAGGCTGTAAGAGCACTGGGCAACGCCAGATGTTTCTTAGCTTCCCGAAGAGCTGGAAGCAAGATGCTTTGGGGACTCTCTGCCCCTTTGCCAACAAGGCGGCCCTTTGGGCCAGGCAGCTCTAGGCCAATGGAGCACACCCAGAGCAGAAGTTCTACTTCAGCTAGATCAGGCCACCTACAAAGTGCGTTTCACAGGCCTTGGTAAGAGATTTTCTCTCAGGCTGTAAGAGCACTGGGCAGAGCCAGTTGTTTCTTAGCTTCCCAAAGAGCTGGAAGCAAGATGCTTTGGGGCCTCCCTGTCCCTTTGCCAACAAGGCCGACCTTTGGGCCTTTCAGCTCTAGGCCAATGGAGCACACCCAGAGCAGAAGTTCTACCTCAGCCAGATAAGGCCTGCCAAGAAACTGCGTTTCAAAGGCTTTGGTAAGAGATGTTGCCGGTACTCTGTCAGAGCACTGGGCAGAGACAGTTGTTTCTTAGCTTCCCAATGAGCTGGAAGCAAGATGCTTTGGGGCCTCTCTGCCCCTTTGCAAACAAGGCATCCCTTTGGGCCTTTCAGCTCTAGGGCAATGGAGCACACCCAGAGCAGAAGTTCTACCTCAGCCAGATCAGGCCTGCCAAGAAACTGCTTTTCACAGGCCTTCGTAAGAGGTGTTCCCGGAAGGCTGTAAGAGTACCTGGCAGAGCGAGTTGTTTCTTAGCTTCAAAAACAGCTGGAAGCAACATGATTTGGGGCCTCTCTCCCCCTTTGGAAACAAAGCAGCCTTTGTGCCTGGCAGCTCTAGGCCAAAGTAGCACACCCAGAGCACAAGTTCTACCTCAGCCAGATAAGGCCTGTCAAGAAGCTGCGTTTCACAGGCCTTTGTATGTGACGTTCCCGGTTGGCTTTGAGAGCACTGTGCAGAGCCAGTTGTTTTAGCTTCCCAGAGAGCAGGAAGCAAGATGCTTTGGGGCCTCTCTCACACTTTGGAAATAAAGGCAGCCCTTTGGGCCTGGCAGCCCTAGGCCAATGGAGTACACCCAGAGCAGAAGTTCTACCTCAGCCAGATCAGGCCTTCCAAGAAACTGCGTCTCACAGGCCTTTCTCTGTCACGTTGCCGGTAGGCTGTGAGAGCACTGTGCAGAGCCAGTTGTTTCTTAGCTTCCCAAAGATTTGGAAGCAAGATACTTTGGGGACTCTCAGCCCCTTTGGAAACAAGGCGGCCCTTTGGGCCTGGCAGCTCTAGGCCAAAGTAGCACGCCCAGAGCAGGAGTTCTACTTCAGCCAGATCAGGCCTGCCAAGAAACTGCGTTTCACAGGCCTTTCAAAGACATGTTCCCGGTAGGCTGTAAGAGAACGGGGCAGAGCGAGTTGGTTCTTAGCTTCCCAGAGAGCTGGAAGCAAGATGCTTTGGGGCCTCTCTGCCCCTTTGGAAACAAGGCAGCACCTTGGGCCTGGCAGCTCTAGGGCAATGGAGCACACCCAGAGCAGAAGTTCTACTTCAGCCAAATCAGGCCTGCCAGGAAACGGCGTTTCACAGGCCTTGGTAAGAGATGTTCCCGGTAGGCTGTAAGAGCACTGGGCAACGCCAGATGTTTCTTAGCTTCCCGAAGAGCTGGAAGCAAGATGCTTTGGTGCCACTCTCTCACTTTGGAATCAAGGCAGCCCTTTGGGGCAGGTAGCTCCAGGCCAGTGGAGCACACCCAGAGCAGAAGTTCTACTTCGGCCAGTTCAGGCCACCAACAAACTGCGTTTCACAGGCCTTGGTAAGAGATGTTCCCGGTAGGCTGTAAGAGCACTGGGCAACGCCAGATGTTTCTTAGCTTCCCGAAGAGCTGGAAGCAAGATGCTTTGGGGCCTCTCTGCCCCTTTGCCAACAAGGCGGCCCTTTGGGCCAGGCAGCTCTAGGCCAATGGAGCACACCCAGAGCAGAAGTTCTACTTCAGCTAGATCAGGCCACCTACAAAGTGCGTTTCACAGGCCTTGGTAAGAGATTTTCTCTCAGGCTGTAAGAGCACTGGGCAGAGCCAGTTGTTTCTTAGCTTCCCAAAGAGCTGGAAGCAAGATGCTTTGGGGGCTCCCTGTCCCTTTGCCAACAAGGCCGACCTTTGGGCCTTTCAGCTCTAGGCCAATGGAGCACACCCAGAGCAGAAGTTCTACCTCAGCCAGATAAGGCCTGCCAAGAAACTGCGTTTCAAAGGCTTTGGTAAGAGATGTTGCCGGTACTCTGTCAGAGCACTGGGCAGAGACAGTTGTTTCTTAGCTTCCCAATGAGCTGGAAGCAAGATGCTTTGGGGCCTCTCTGCCCCTTTGCAAACAAGGCATCCCTTTGGGCCTTTCAGCTCTAGGCCAATGGAGCACAGCCAGAGCAGAAGTCCTACTTCAGCCAGATCAGGCGTGCCAAGGAACTGCGTTTCAGAGGCCTTTGTATGTGACGTTCCCGGTAGGCTGTGAGAGCACGGTGCAGAGCCAGTTGTTTCCTTGTTTCCCAAACAGCTGGAAGCAAGACGCTTTGGGGCCTCTCTGCCCCTTTGGAAACAAGGCAGCACGTTGGGTCTGGCAGCTCTAGGGCAATGGAGCACAACCAGAGCCGAAGTTCTACTTCTTCCAGATCAGGCCTGCCTAGAAAGTGCGTTTCACAGGCCTTGATAAGAGATGTTCTCTTAGGCTATAAGAGCACTGGGCACAGCCAGTTGTTTCTTAGCTTCCCCAGAGGTGGAAGCAAGATGCTTTGGGGCCTCTCTGCCCCTTTGCAAACAAGGCATCCCTTTGGGCCTTTCAGCTCTAGGGCAATGGAGCACACCCAGAGCAGAAGTTCTACCTCAGCCAGATCAGGCCTGCCAAGAAACTGCTTTTCACAGGCCTTCGTAAGAGGTGTTCCCGGAAGGCTGTAAGAGTACCTGGCAGAGCGAGTTGTTTCTTAGCTTCAAAAACAGCTGGAAGCAACATGATTTGGGGCCCCTCTCCCCCTTTGGAAACAAAGCAGCCTTTGTGCCTGGCAGCTCTAGGCCAAAGTAGCACACCCAGAGCACAAGTTCTACCTCAGCCAGATAAGGCCTGTCAAGAAGCTGCGTTTCACAGGCCTTTGTATGTGACGTTCCCGGTTGGCTTTGAGAGCACTGTGCAGAGCCAGTTGTTTTAGCTTCCCAGAGAGCAGGAAGCAAGATGCTTTGGGGCCTCTCTCACACTTTGGAAATAAAGGCAGCCCTTTGGGCCTGGCAGCCCTAGGCCAATGGAGTACACCCAGAGCAGAAGTTCTACCTCAGCCAGATCAGGCCTTCCAAGAAACTGCGTCTCACAGGCCTTTCTCTGTCACGTTGCCGGTAGGCTGTGAGAGCACTGTGCAGAGCCAGTTGTTTCTTAGCTTCCCAAAGATTTGGAAGCAAGATACTTTGGGGACTCTCAGCCCCTTTGGAAACAAGGCGGCCCTTTGGGCCTGGCAGCTCTAGGCCAAAGTAGCACGCCCAGAGCAGGAGTTCTACTTCAGCCAGATCAGGCCTGCCAAGAAACTGCGTTTCACAGGCCTTGGTAAGAGATGTTCCCGGTAGGCTGTAAGAGCACTGGGCAGAGCCAGTTGTTTCTTACCTTCCTGAAAAGCTGGAAGCAAGACGCTTGGGACCCCTCTGCCCGTTTGGGAACAAGGCAGCCTTTTGGGTCAGGAAGCTCTAGGCCAATGGAGCACACGCAGAGCAGGAGTTCTACTTCAGCCTGATCAGGCCTGCAAAGAAACAGCGTTTGACAGGCCTTGGTAAGAGATGTTCCCGGTAGGTGTAAGAGCACTGGGCAGAGCCAGTTGTTTCTTAGCTTCGCAAAGACCGGGAAGCAAGATGCTTTGGGCCTCTCTGCCCCTTGGAAACAGGGCAGCACTTGGGGCCTGGCAGCTCTAGGGCAATGGAGCACACCCAGAGCCGGAGTTCTACTTCAGCCAGATGAGGCCTGCCAAGAAACTGCGTTTCACAGGCCTTTCAAAGACATGTTCCCGGTAGGCTGTAAGAGCACGGGGCAGAGCGAGTTGGTTCTTAGCTTCCCAGAGAGCTTGAAGCAAGATGCTTTGGGGCCTCTCTGCCCCTTTGGAAACAAGGCAGCACCTTGGGCCTGGCAGCTCTAGGGCAATGGAGCACACCCAGAGCAGAAGTTCTACTTCAGCCAAATCAGGCCTGCCAGGAAACGGCGTTTCACAGGCCTTGGTAAGAGATGTTCCCGGTAGGCTGTAAGAGCACTGGGCAACGCCAGATGTTTCTTAGCTTCCCGAAGAGCTGGAAGCAAGATGCTTTGGTGCCACTCTCTCACTTTGGAATCAAGGCAGCCCTTTGGGGCAGGTAGCTCCAGGCCAGTGGAGCACACCCAGAGCAGAAGTTCTACTTCGGCCAGTTCAGGCCACCAACAAACTGCGTTTCACAGGCCTTGGTAAGAGATGTTCCCGGTAGGCTGTAAGAGCACTGGGCAACGCCAGATGTTTCTTAGCTTCCCGAAGAGCTGGAAGCAAGATGCTTTGGGGCCTCTCTGCCCCTTTGCAAACAAGGCGGCCCTTTGGGCCAGGCAGCTCTAGGCCAATGGAGCACACCCAGAGCAGAAGTTCTACTTCAGCTAGATCAGGCCACCTACAAAGTGCGTTTCACAGGCCTTGGTAAGAGATTTTCTCTCAGGCTGTAAGAGCACTGGGCAGAGCCAGTTGTTTCTTAGCTTCCCGAAGAGCTGGAAGCAAGATGCTTTGGGGGCTCCCTGCCCCTTTGCCAACAAGGCCGACCTTTGGGCCTTTCAGCTCTAGGCCAATGGAGCACACCCAGAGCAGAAGTTCTACCTCAGCCAGATAAGGCCTGCCAAGAAACTGCGTTTCAAAGGCTTTGGTAAGAGATGTTCCCGGTACTCTGTCAGAGCACTGGGCAGAGACAGTTGTTTCTTAGCTTCCCAATGAGCTGGAAGCAAGATGCTTTGGGGCCTCTCTGCCCCTTTGCAAACAAGGCATCCCTTTGGGCCTTTCAGCTCTAGGGCAATGGAGCACACCCAGAGCAGAAGTTCTACCTCAGCCAGATCAGGCCTGCCAAGAAACTGCTTTTCACAGGCCTTCGTAAGAGGTGTTCCCGGAAGGCTGTAAGAGTACCTGGCAGAGCGAGTTGTTTCTTAGCTTCAAAAACAGCTGGAAGCAACATGATTTGGGGCCCCTCTCCCCCTTTGGAAACAAAGCAGCCTTTGTGCCTGGCAGCTCTAGGCCAAAGTAGCACACCCAGAGCACAAGTTCTACCTCAGCCAGATAAGGCCTGTCAAGAAGCTGCGTTTCACAGGCCTTTGTATGTGACGTTCCCGGTTGGCTTTGAGAGCACTGTGCAGAGCCAGTTGTTTTAGCTTCCCAGAGAGCAGGAAGCAAGATGCTTTGGGGCCTCTCTCACACTTTGGAAATAAAGGCAGCCCTTTGGGCCTGGCAGCCCTAGGCCAATGGAGTACACCCAGAGCAGAAGTTCTACCTCAGCCAGATCAGGCCTTCCAAGAAACTGCGTCTCACAGGCCTTTCTCTGTCACGTTGCCGGTAGGCTGTGAGAGCACTGTGCAGAGCCAGTTGTTTCTTAGCTTCCCAAAGATTTGGAAGCAAGATACTTTGGGGACTCTCAGCCCCTTTGGAAACAAGGCGGCCCTTTGGGCCTGGCAGCTCTAGGCCAAAGTAGCACGCCCAGAGCAGGAGTTCTACTTCAGCCAGATCAGGCCTGCCAAGAAACTGCGTTTCACAGGCCTTTCAAAGACATGTTCCCGGTAGGCTGTAAGAGAACGGGGCAGAGCGAGTTGGTTCTTAGCTTCCCAGAGAGCTGGAAGCAAGATGCTTTGGGGCCTCTCTGCCCCTTTGGAAACAAGGCAGCACCTTGGGCCTGGCAGCTCTAGGGCAATGGAGCACACCCAGAGCAGAAGTTCTACTTCAGCCAAATCAGGCCTGCCAGGAAACGGCGTTTCACAGGCCTTGGTAAGAGATGTTCCCGGTAGGCTGTAAGAGCACTGGGCAACGCCAGATGTTTCTTAGCTTCCCGAAGAGCTGGAAGCAAGATGCTTTGGTGCCACTCTCTCACTTTGGAATCAAGGCAGCCCTTTGGGGCAGGTAGCTCCAGGCCAGTGGAGCACACCCAGAGCAGAAGTTCTACTTCGGCCAGTTCAGGCCACCAACAAACTGCGTTTCACAGGCCTTGGTAAGAGATGTTCCCGGTAGGCTGTAAGAGCACTGGGCAACGCCAGATGTTTCTTAGCTTCCCGAAGAGCTGGAAGCAAGATGCTTTGGGGCCTCTCTGCCCCTTTGCAAACAAGGCGGCCCTTTGGGCCAGGCAGCTCTAGGCCAATGGAGCACACCCAGAGCAGAAGTTCTACTTCAGCTAGATCAGGCCACCTACAAAGTGCGTTTCACAGGCCTTGGTAAGAGATTTTCTCTCAGGCTGTAAGAGCACTGGGCAGAGCCAGTTGTTTCTTAGCTTCCCGAAGAGCTGGAAGCAAGATGCTTTGGGGGCTCCCTGCCCCTTTGCCAACAAGGCCGACCTTTGGGCCTTTCAGCTCTAGGCCAATGGAGCACACCCAGAGCAGAAGTTCTACCTCAGCCAGATAAGGCCTGCCAAGAAACTGCGTTTCAAAGGCTTTGGTAAGAGATGTTGCCGGTACTCTGTCAGAGCACTGGGCAGAGACAGTTGTTTCTTAGCTTCCCAATGAGCTGGAAGCAAGATGCTTTGGGGCCTCTCTGCCCCTTTGCAAACAAGGCATCCCTTTGGGCCTTTCAGCTCTAGGGCAATGGAGCACACCCAGAGCAGAAGTTCTACCTCAGCCAGATCAGGCCTGCCAAGAAACTGCTTTTCACAGGCCTTCGTAAGAGGTGTTCCCGGAAGGCTGTAAGAGTACCTGGCAGAGCGAGTTGTTTCTTAGCTTCAAAAACAGCTGGAAGCAACATGATTTGGGGCCCCTCTCCCCCTTTGGAAACAAAGCAGCCTTTGTGCCTGGCAGCTCTAGGCCAAAGTAGCACACCCAGAGCACAAGTTCTACCTCAGCCAGATAAGGCCTGTCAAGAAGCTGCGTTTCACAGGCCTTTGTATGTGACGTTCCCGGTTGGCTTTGAGAGCACTGTGCAGAGCCAGTTGTTTTAGCTTCCCAGAGAGCTGGAAGCAAGATGCTTTGGGGCCTCTCTCACACTTTGGACACAAGGCAGCCGTTTGGGCCTGGCAGCTCTAGGCCAATGGAGCACACCCACAGCAGAAGTTCTACTTCAGGCAGATCAGTCCTGCCCAGAAACTGCGTTTCACAGCCCTTGGTAAGAGATGTTCACGGTAGGCTGTGAGAGCACTGGGCAGAACCAGTTGTTTTTTAGCTTCCCAAAGTGCTGGAGGCAAGATGCTTTGGGGCCTCTCTCACCCTTTGGAAACAAGGCAGCCCTTAGGTCCTGGTAGCTCTAGGCCTATGTAGCACAACCAGAACAGAAGTTCTACTTCAGCCAGGTCAGGCCTGCCAAGAAACTGCGTTTCACAGGCCTTTCAAAGAGATGTTCTCTTAGGCTGTAAGAGCACAGGGCAGAGCCAGCTGTTTCTTAGCTTCCCGAAGAGCTGGGAGCAAGATGCTTTGGGTCCACTCTCCGTCTTTGGAAACAAGGCAGCCCTTTGGGCCTGGCAGCTCTAGGGCAATGGAGCACACCCAGAGCAGAAGTTCTACTTCAGCCAGATCAGGCCTGCCAGGAAACTGCGTTTCACAGGCCTTGGTAAGAGATGTTCCCGGTAGGCTGTAAGAGCACTGGGCAGAGCCAGTTGTTTCTTACCTTCCTGAAAAGCTGGAAGCAAGACGCTTGGGACCCCTCTGCCCGTTTGGGAACAAGGCAGCCTTTTGGGTCGGGAAGCTCTAGGCCAATGGAGCACACGCAGAGCAGGAGTTCTACTTCAGCCTGATCAGGCCTGCAAAGAAACAGCGTTTGACAGGCCTTGGTAAGAGATGTTCCCGGTAGGTGTAAGAGCACTGGGCAGAGCCAGTTGTTTCTTAGCTTCGCAAAGACCGGGAAGCAAGATGCTTTGGGCCTCTCTGCCCCTTGGAAACAGGGCAGCACTTGGGGCCTGGCAGCTCTAGGGCAATGGAGCACACCCAGAGCCGGAGTTCTACTTCAGCCAGATGAGGCCTGCCAAGAAACTGCGTTTCACAGGCCTTTCAAAGACATGTTCCTGGTAGGCTGTAAGAGCACGGGGCAGAGCGAGTTGCTTCTTAGCTTCCCAGAGAGCCGGAAGCAAGATGCTTTGGGGCCTCTCTGCCCCTTTGCAAACAAGGCATCCCTTTGGGCCTTTCAGCTCTAGGCCAATGGAGCACAGCCAGAGCAGAAGTCCTACTTCAGCCAGATCAGGCGTGCCAAGGAACTTCGTTTCAGAGGCCTTTGTATGTGACGTTCCCGGTAGGCTGTGAGAGCACGGTGCAGAGCCAGTTGTTTCCTTGTTTCCCAAACAGCTGGAAGCAAGACGCTTTGGGGCCTCTCTGCCCCTTTGGAAACAAGGCAGCACGTTGGGTCTGGCAGCTCTAGGGCAATGGAGCACAACCAGAGCAGAAGTTCTACTTCTTCCAGATCAGGCCTGCCTAGAAAGTGCGTTTCACAGGCCTTGATAAGAGATGTTCCCTTAGGCTATAAGAGCACTGGGCACAGCCAGTTGTTTCTTAGCTTCCCAAGAGGTGGAAGCAAGATGCTTTGGGGCCTCTCTCCCCCTTTGGAAACAAGGCAGCCCTTTGGGCCTTTCAGCTCTAGGGCAATGGAGCACACCCAGAGCAGAAGTTCTACCTCAGCCAGATCAGGCCTGCCAAGAAACTGCTTTTCACAGGCCTTCGTAAGAGGTGTTCCCGGAAGGCTGTAAGAGTACCTGGCAGAACGAGTTGTTTCTTAGCTTCAAAAACAGCTGGAAGCAACATGATTTGGGGCCTCTCTCCCCCTTTGGAAACAAAGCAGCCTTTGTGCCTGGCAGCTCTAGGCCAAAGTAGCACACCCAGAGCACAAGTTCTACCTCAGCCAGATAAGGCCTGTCAAGAAGCTGCGTTTCACAGGCCTTTGTATGTGACGTTCCCGGTTGGCTTTGAGAGCACTGTGCAGAGCCAGTTGTTTTAGCTTCCCAGAGAGCAGGAAGCAAGATGCTTTGGGGCCTCTCTCACACTTTGGAAATAAAGGCAGCCCTTTGGGCCTGGCAGCCCTAGGCCAATGGAGTACACCCAGAGCAGAAGTTCTACCTCAGCCAGATCAGGCCTTCCAAGAAACTGCGTCTCACAGGCCTTTCTCTGTCACGTTGCCGGTAGGCTGTGAGAGCACTGTGCAGAGCCAGTTGTTTCTTAGCTTCCCAAAGATTTGGAAGCAAGATACTTTGGGGACTCTCAGCCCCTTTGGAAACAAGGCGGCCCTTTGGGCCTGGCAGCTCTAGGCCAAAGTAGCACGCCCAGAGCAGGAGTTCTACTTCAGCCAGATCAGGCCTGCCAAGAAACTGCGTTTCACAGGCCTTTCAAAGACATGTTCCCGGTAGGCTGTAAGAGAACGGGGCAGAGCGAGTTGGTTCTTAGCTTCCCAGAGAGCTGGAAGCAAGATGCTTTGGGGCCTCTCTGCCCCTTTGGAAACAAGGCAGCACCTTGGGCCTGGCAGCTCTAGGGCAATGGAGCACACCCAGAGCAGAAGTTCTACTTCAGCCAAATCAGGCCTGCCAGGAAACGGCGTTTCACAGGCCTTGGTAAGAGATGTTCCCGGTAGGCTGTAAGAGCACTGGGCAACGCCAGATGTTTCTTAGCTTCCCGAAGAGCTGGAAGCAAGATGCTTTGGTGCCACTCTCTCACTTTGGAATCAAGGCAGCCCTTTGGGGCAGGTAGCTCCAGGCCAGTGGAGCACACCCAGAGCAGAAGTTCTACTTCGGCCAGTTCAGGCCACCAACAAACTGCGTTTCACAGGCCTTGGTAAGAGATGTTCCCGGTAGGCTGTAAGAGCACTGGGCAACGCCAGATGTTTCTTAGCTTCCCGAAGAGCTGGAAGCAAGATGCTTTGGGGACTCTCTGCCCCTTTGCCAACAAGGCGGCCCTTTGGGCCAGGCAGCTCTAGGCCAATGGAGCACACCCAGAGCAGAAGTTCTACTTCAGCTAGATCAGGCCACCTACAAAGTGCGTTTCACAGGCCTTGGTAAGAGATTTTCTCTCAGGCTGTAAGAGCACTGGGCAGAGCCAGTTGTTTCTTAGCTTCCCAAAGAGCTGGAAGCAAGATGCTTTGGGGGCTCCCTGTCCCTTTGCCAACAAGGCCGACCTTTGGGCCTTTCAGCTCTAGGCCAATGCAGCACACCCAGAGCAGAAGTTCTACCTCAGCCAGATAAGGCCTGCCAAGAAACTGCGTTTCAAAGGCTTTGGTAAGAGATGTTGCCGGTACTCTGTCAGAGCACTGGGCAGAGACAGTTGTTTCTTAGCTTCCCAATGAGCTGGAAGCAAGATGCTTTGGGGCCTCTCTGCCCCTTTGCAAACAAGGCATCCCTTTGGGCCTTTCAGCTCTAGGGCAATGGAGCACACCCAGAGCAGAAGTTCTACCTCAGCCAGATCAGGCCTGCCAAGAAACTGCTTTTCACAGGCCTTCGTAAGAGGTGTTCCCGGAAGGCTGTAAGAGTACCTGGCAGAGCGAGTTGTTTCTTAGCTTCAAAAACAGCTGGAAGCAACATGATTTGGGGCCTCTCTCCCCCTTTGGAAACAAAGCAGCCTTTGTGCCTGGCAGCTCTAGGCCAAAGTAGCACACCCAGAGCACAAGTTCTACCTCAGCCAGATAAGGCCTGTCAAGAAGCTGCGTTTCACAGGCCTTTGTATGTGACGTTCCCGGTTGGCTTTGAGAGCACTGTGCAGAGCCAGTTGTTTTAGCTTCCCAGAGAGCAGGAAGCAAGATGCTTTGGGGCCTCTCTCACACTTTGGAAATAAAGGCAGCCCTTTGGGCCTGGCAGCCCTAGGCCAATGGAGTACACCCAGAGCAGAAGTTCTACCTCAGCCAGATCAGGCCTTCCAAGAAACTGCGTCTCACAGGCCTTTCTCTGTCACGTTGCCGGTAGGCTGTGAGAGCACTGTGCAGAGCCAGTTGTTTCTTAGCTTCCCAAAGATTTGGAAGCAAGATACTTTGGGGACTCTCAGCCCCTTTGGAAACAAGGCGGCCCTTTGGGCCTGGCAGCTCTAGGCCAAAGTAGCACGCCCAGAGCAGGAGTTCTACTTCAGCCAGATCAGGCCTGCCAAGAAACTGCGTTTCACAGGCCTTTCAAAGACATGTTCCCGGTAGGCTGTAAGAGAACGGGGCAGAGCGAGTTGGTTCTTAGCTTCCCAGAGAGCTGGAAGCAAGATGCTTTGGGGCCTCTCTGCCCCTTTGGAAACAAGGCAGCACCTTGGGCCTGGCAGCTCTAGGGCAATGGAGCACACCCAGAGCAGAAGTTCTACTTCAGCCAAATCAGGCCTGCCAGGAAACGGCGTTTCACAGGCCTTGGTAAGAGATGTTCCCGGTAGGCTGTAAGAGCACTGGGCAACGCCAGATGTTTCTTAGCTTCCCGAAGAGCTGGAAGCAAGATGCTTTGGTGCCACTCTCTCACTTTGGAATCAAGGCAGCCCTTTGGGGCAGGTAGCTCCAGGCCAGTGGAGCACACCCAGAGCAGAAGTTCTACTTCGGCCAGTTCAGGCCACCAACAAACTGCGTTTCACAGGCCTTGGTAAGAGATGTTCCCGGTAGGCTGTAAGAGCACTGGGCAACGCCAGATGTTTCTTAGCTTCCCGAAGAGCTGGAAGCAAGATGCTTTGGGGCCTCTCTGCCCCTTTGCCAACAAGGCGGCCCTTTGGGCCAGGCAGCTCTAGGCCAATGGAGCACACCCAGAGCAGAAGTTCTACTTCAGCTAGATCAGGCCACCTACAAAGTGCGTTTCACAGGCCTTGGTAAGAGATTTTCTCTCAGGCTGTAAGAGCACTGGGCAGAGCCAGTTGTTTCTTAGCTTCCCAAAGAGCTGGAAGCAAGATGCTTTGGGGGCTCCCTGTCCCTTTGCCAACAAGGCCGACCTTTGGGCCTTTCAGCTCTAGGCCAATGGAGCACACCCAGAGCAGAAGTTCTACCTCAGCCAGATAAGGCCTGCCAAGAAACTGCGTTTCAAAGGCTTTGGTAAGAGATGTTGCCGGTACTCTGTCAGAGCACTGGGCAGAGACAGTTGTTTCTTAGCTTCCCAATGAGCTGGAAGCAAGATGCTTTGGGGCCTCTCTGCCCCTTTGCAAACAAGGCATCCCTTTGGGCCTTTCAGCTCTAGGCCAATGGAGCACAGCCAGAGCAGAAGTCCTACTTCAGCCAGATCAGGCGTGCCAAGGAACTGCGTTTCAGAGGCCTTTGTATGTGACGTTCCCGGTAGGCTGTGAGAGCACGGTGCAGAGCCAGTTGTTTCCTTGTTTCCCAAACAGCTGGAAGCAAGACGCTTTGGGGCCTCTCTGCCCCTTTGGAAACAAGGCAGCACGTTGGGTCTGGCAGCTCTAGGGCAATGGAGCACAACCAGAGCCGAAGTTCTACTTCTTCCAGATCAGGCCTGCCTAGAAAGTGCGTTTCACAGGCCTTGATAAGAGATGTTCTCTTAGGCTATAAGAGCACTGGGCACAGCCAGTTGTTTCTTAGCTTCCCCAGAGGTGGAAGCAAGATGCTTTGGGGCCTCTCTGCCCCTTTGCAAACAAGGCATCCCTTTGGGCCTTTCAGCTCTAGGGCAATGGAGCACACCCAGAGCAGAAGTTCTACCTCAGCCAGATCAGGCCTGCCAAGAAACTGCTTTTCACAGGCCTTCGTAAGAGGTGTTCCCGGAAGGCTGTAAGAGTACCTGGCAGAGCGAGTTGTTTCTTAGCTTCAAAAACAGCTGGAAGCAACATGATTTGGGGCCTCTCTCCCCCTTTGGAAACAAAGCAGCCTTTGTGCCTGGCAGCTCTAGGCCAAAGTAGCACACCCAGAGCACAAGTTCTACCTCAGCCAGATAAGGCCTGTCAAGAAGCTGCGTTTCACAGGCCTTTGTATGTGACGTTCCCGGTTGGCTTTGAGAGCACTGTGCAGAGCCAGTTGTTTTAGCTTCCCAGAGAGCAGGAAGCAAGATGCTTTGGGGCCTCTCTCACACTTTGGAAATAAAGGCAGCCCTTTGGGCCTGGCAGCCCTAGGCCAATGGAGTACACCCAGAGCAGAAGTTCTACCTCAGCCAGATCAGGCCTTCCAAGAAACTGCGTCTCACAGGCCTTTCTCTGTCACGTTGCCGGTAGGCTGTGAGAGCACTGTGCAGAGCCAGTTGTTTCTTAGCTTCCCAAAGATTTGGAAGCAAGATACTTTGGGGACTCCCAGCCCCTTTGGAAACAAGGCGGCCCTTTGGGCCTGGCAGCTCTAGGCCAAAGTAGCACGCCCAGAGCAGGAGTTCTACTTCAGCCAGATCAGGCCTGCCAAGAAACTGCGTTTCACAGGCCTTGGTAAGAGATGTTCCCGGTAGGCTGTAAGAGCACTGGGCAGAGCCAGTTGTTTCTTACCTTCCTGAAAAGCTGGAAGCAAGACGCTTGGGACCCCTCTGCCCGTTTGGGAACAAGGCAGCCTTTTGGGTCAGGAAGCTCTAGGCCAATGGAGCACACGCAGAGCAGGAGTTCTACTTCAGCCTGATCAGGCCTGCAAAGAAACAGCGTTTGACAGGCCTTGGTAAGAGATGTTCCCGGTAGGTGTAAGAGCACTGGGCAGAGCCAGTTGTTTCTTAGCTTCGCAAAGACCGGGAAGCAAGATGCTTTGGGCCTCTCTGCCCCTTGGAAACAGGGCAGCACTTGGGGCCTGGCAGCTCTAGGGCAATGGAGCACACCCAGAGCCGGAGTTCTACTTCAGCCAGATGAGGCCTGCCAAGAAACTGCGTTTCACAGGCCTTTCAAAGACATGTTCCCGGTAGGCTGTAAGAGCACGGGGCAGAGCGAGTTGGTTCTTAGCTTCCCAGAGAGCTGGAAGCAAGATGCTTTGGGGCCTCTCTGCCCCTTTGGAAACAAGGCAGCACCTTGGGCCTGGCAGCTCTAGGGCAATGGAGCACACCCAGAGCAGAAGTTCTACTTCAGCCAAATCAGGCCTGCCAGGAAACGGCGTTTCACAGGCCTTGGTAAGAGATGTTCCCGGTAGGCTGTAAGAGCACTGGGCAACGCCAGATGTTTCTTAGCTTCCCGAAGAGCTGGAAGCAAGATGCTTTGGTGCCACTCTCTCACTTTGGAATCAAGGCAGCCCTTTGGGGCAGGTAGCTCCAGGCCAGTGGAGCACACCCAGAGCAGAAGTTCTACTTCGGCCAGTTCAGGCCACCAACAAACTGCGTTTCACAGGCCTTGGTAAGAGATGTTCCCGGTAGGCTGTAAGAGCACTGGGCAACGCCAGATGTTTCTTAGCTTCCCGAAGAGCTGGAAGCAAGATGCTTTGGGGCCTCTCTGCCCCTTTGCAAACAAGGCGGCCCTTTGGGCCAGGCAGCTCTAGGCCAATGGAGCACACCCAGAGCAGAAGTTCTACTTCAGCTAGATCAGGCCACCTACAAAGTGCGTTTCACAGGCCTTGGTAAGAGATTTTCTCTCAGGCTGTAAGAGCACTGGGCAGAGCCAGTTGTTTCTTAGCTTCCCGAAGAGCTGGAAGCAAGATGCTTTGGGGGCTCCCTGCCCCTTTGCCAACAAGGCCGACCTTTGGGCCTTTCAGCTCTAGGCCAATGGAGCACACCCAGAGCAGAAGTTCTACCTCAGCCAGATAAGGCCTGCCAAGAAACTGCGTTTCAAAGGCTTTGGTAAGAGATGTTCCCGGTACTCTGTCAGAGCACTGGGCAGAGACAGTTGTTTCTTAGCTTCCCAATGAGCTGGAAGCAAGATGCTTTGGGGCCTCTCTGCCCCTTTGCAAACAAGGCATCCCTTTGGGCCTTTCAGCTCTAGGCCAATGGAGCACACCCAGAGCAGAAGTTCTACCTCAGCCAGATCAGGCCTGCCAAGAAACTGCTTTTCACAGGCCTTCGTAAGAGGTGTTCCCGGAAGGCTGTAAGAGTACCTGGCAGAGCGAGTTGTTTCTTAGCTTCAAAAACAGCTGGAAGCAACATGATTTGGGGCCTCTCTCCCCCTTTGGAAACAAAGCAGCCTTTGTGCCTGGCAGCTCTAGGCCAAAGTAGCACACCCAGAGCACAAGTTCTACCTCAGCCAGATAAGGCCTGTCAAGAAGCTGCGTTTCACAGGCCTTTGTATGTGACGTTCCCGGTTGGCTTTGAGAGCACTGTGCAGAGCCAGTTGTTTTAGCTTCCCAGAGAGCAGGAAGCAAGATGCTTTGGGGCCTCTCTCACACTTTGGAAATAAAGGCAGCCCTTTGGGCCTGGCAGCCCTAGGCCAATGGAGTACACCCAGAGCAGAAGTTCTACCTCAGCCAGATCAGGCCTTCCAAGAAACTGCGTCTCACAGGCCTTTCTCTGTCACGTTGCCGGTAGGCTGTGAGAGCACTGTGCAGAGCCAGTTGTTTCTTAGCTTCCCAAAGATTTGGAAGCAAGATACTTTGGGGACTCTCAGCCCCTTTGGAAACAAGGCGGCCCTTTGGGCCTGGCAGCTCTAGGCCAAAGTAGCACGCCCAGAGCAGGAGTTCTACTTCAGCCAGATGAGGCCTGCCAAGAAACTGCGTTTCACAGGCCTTGGTAAGAGATGTTCCCGGTAGGCTGTAAGAGAACGGGGCATAGCGAGTTGGTTCTTAGCTTCCCAGAGAGCTGGAAGCAAGATGCTTTGGGGCCTCTCTGCCCCTTTGGAAACAAGGCAGCACCTTGGGCCTGGCAGCTCTAGGGCAATGGAGCACACCCAGAGCAGAAGTTCTACTTCAGCCAGATCAGGCCTGCCAAGAAACTGCTTTTCACAGGCCTTCGTAAGAGGTGTTCCCGGAAGGCTGTAAGAGTACCTGGCAGAGCGAGTTGTTTCTTAGCTTCAAAAACAGCTGGAAGCAACATGATTTGGGGCCTCTCTCCCCCTTTGGAAACAAAGCAGCCTTTGTGCCTGGCAGCTCTAGGCCAAAGTAGCACACCCAGAGCACAAGTTCTACCTCAGCCAGATAAGGCCTGTCAAGAAGCTGCGTTTCACAGGCCTTTGTATGTGACGTTCCCGGTTGGCTTTGAGAGCACTGTGCAGAGCCAGTTGTTTTAGCTTCCCAGAGAGCAGGAAGCAAGATGCTTTGGGGCCTCTCTCACACTTTGGAAATAAAGGCAGCCCTTTGGGCCTGGCAGCCCTAGGCCAATGGAGTACACCCAGAGCAGAAGTTCTACCTCAGCCAGATCAGGCCTTCCAAGAAACTGCGTCTCACAGGCCTTTCTCTGTCACGTTGCCGGTAGGCTGTGAGAGCACTGTGCAGAGCCAGTTGTTTCTTAGCTTCCCAAAGATTTGGAAGCAAGATACTTTGGGGACTCTCAGCCCCTTTGGAAACAAGGCGGCCCTTTGGGCCTGGCAGCTCTAGGCCAAAGTAGCACGCCCAGAGCAGGAGTTCTACTTCAGCCAGATCAGGCCTGCCAAGAAACTGCGTTTCACAGGCCTTGGTAAGAGATGTTCCCGGTAGGCTGTAAGAGCACTGGGCAGAGCCAGTTGTTTCTTACCTTCCTGAAAAGCTGGAAGCAAGACGCTTGGGACCCCTCTGCCCGTTTGGGAACAAGGCAGCCTTTTGGGTCGGGAAGCTCTAGGCCAATGGAGCACACGCAGAGCAGGAGTTCTACTTCAGCCTGATCAGGCCTGCAAAGAAACAGCGTTTGACAGGCCTTGGTAAGAGATGTTCCCGGTAGGTGTAAGAGCACTGGGCAGAGCCAGTTGTTTCTTAGCTTCGCAAAGACCGGGAAGCAAGATGCTTTGGGCCTCTCTGCCCCTTGGAAACAGGGCAGCACTTGGGGCCTGGCAGCTCTAGGGCAATGGAGCACACCCAGAGCCGGAGTTCTACTTCAGCCAGATGAGGCCTGCCAAGAAACTGCGTTTCACAGGCCTTTCAAAGACATGTTCCCGGTAGGCTGTAAGAGCACGGGGCAGAGCGAGTTGGTTCTTAGCTTCCCAGAGAGCTGGAAGCAAGATGCTTTGGGGCCTCTCTGCCCCTTTGGAAACAAGGCAGCACCTTGGGCCTGGCAGCTCTAGGGCAATGGAGCACACCCAGAGAGGAGTTCTACTTCAGCCAAATCAGGCCTGCCAGGAAACGGCGTTTCACAGGCCTTGGTAAGAGATGTTCCCGGTAGGCTGTAAGAGCACTGGGCAACGCCAGATGTTTCTTAGCTTCCCGAAGAGCTGGAAGCAAGATGCTTTGGGGGCTCCCTGCCCCTTTGCCAACAAGGCCGACCTTTGGGCCTTTCAGCTCTAGGCCAATGGAGCACACCCAGAGCAGAAGTTCTACCTCAGCCAGATAAGGCCTGCCAAGAAACTGCGTTTCAAAGGCTTTGGTAAGAGATGTTGCCGGTACTCTGTCAGAGCACTGGGCAGAGACAGTTGTTTCTTAGCTTCCCAATGAGCTGGAAGCAAGATGCTTTGGGGCCTCTCTGCCCCTTTGCAAACAAGGCATCCCTTTGGGCCTTTCAGCTCTAGGGCAATGGAGCACACCCAGAGCAGAAGTTCTACCTCAGCCAGATCAGGCCTGCCAAGAAACTGCTTTTCACAGGCCTTCGTAAGAGGTGTTCCCGGAAGGCTGTAAGAGTACCTGGCAGAGCGAGTTGTTTCTTAGCTTCAAAAACAGCTGGAAGCAACATGATTTGGGGCCTCTCTCCCCCTTTGGAAACAAAGCAGCCTTTGTGCCTGGCAGCTCTAGGCCAAAGTAGCACACCCAGAGCACAAGTTCTACCTCAGCCAGATAAGGCCTGTCAAGAAGCTGCGTTTCACAGGCCTTTGTATGTGACGTTCCCGGTTGGCTTTGAGAGCACTGTGCAGAGCCAGTTGTTTTAGCTTCCCAGAGAGCAGGAAGCAAGATGCTTTGGGGCCTCTCTCACACTTTGGAAATAAAGGCAGCCCTTTGGGCCTGGCAGCCCTAGGCCAATGGAGTACACCCAGAGCAGAAGTTCTACCTCAGCCAGATCAGGCCTTCCAAGAAACTGCGTCTCACAGGCCTTTCTCTGTCACGTTGCCGGTAGGCTGTGAGAGCACTGTGCAGAGCCAGTTGTTTCTTAGCTTCCCAAAGATTTGGAAGCAAGATACTTTGGGGACTCTCAGCCCCTTTGGAAACAAGGCGGCCCTTTGGGCCTGGCAGCTCTAGGCCAAAGTAGCACGCCCAGAGCAGGAGTTCTACTTCAGCCAGATGAGGCCTGCCAAGAAACTGCGTTTCACAGGCCTTGGTAAGAGATGTTCCCGGTAGGCTGTAAGAGCACTGGGCAGAGCCAGTTGTTTCTTACCTTCCTGAAAAGCTGGAAGCAAGACGCTTGGGACCCCTCTGCCCGTTTGGGAACAAGGCAGCCTTTTGGGTCGGGAAGCTCTAGGCCAATGGAGCACACGCAGAGCAGGAGTTCTACTTCAGCCTGATCAGGCCTGCAAAGAAACAGCGTTTGACAGGCCTTGGTAAGAGATGTTCCCGGTAGGCTGTAAGAGCACTGGGCAGAGCCAGTTGTTTCTTAGCTTCGCAAAGACCGGGAAGCAAGATGCTTTGGGCCTCTCTGCCCCTTGGAAACAGGGCAGCACTTGGGGCCTGGCAGCTCTAGGGCAATGGAGCACACCCAGAGCCGGAGTTCTACTTCAGCCAGATGAGGCCTGCCAAGAAACTGCGTTTCACAGGCCTTTCAAAGACATGTTCCCGGTAGGCTGTAAGAGCACGGGGCAGAGCGAGTTGGTTCTTAGCTTCCCAGAGAGCTGGAAGCAAGATGCTTTGGGGCCTCTCTGCCCCTTTGGAAACAAGGCAGCACCTTGGGCCTGGCAGCTCTAGGGCAATGGAGCACACCCAGAGCAGAAGTTCTACTTCAGCCAAATCAGGCCTGCCAGGAAACGGCGTTTCACAGGCCTTGGTAAGAGATGTTCCCGGTAGGCTGTAAGAGCACTGGGCAACGCCAGATGTTTCTTAGCTTCCCGAAGAGCTGGAAGCAAGATGCTTTGGTGCCACTCTCTCACTTTGGAATCAAGGCAGCCCTTTGGGGCAGGTAGCTCCAGGCCAGTGGAGCACACCCAGAGCAGAAGTTCTACTTCGGCCAGTTCAGGCCACCAACAAAGTGCGTTTCACAGGCCTTGGTAAGAGATGTTCCCGGTAGGCTGTAAGAGCACTGGGCAACGCCAGATGTTTCTTAGCTTCCCAAAGAGCTGGAAGCAAGATGCTTTGGGGCCTCTCTGCCCCTTTGCCAACAAGGCGGCCCTTTGGGCCAGGCAGCTCTAGGCCAATGGAGCACACCCAGAGCAGAAGTTCTACTTCAGCTAGATCAGGCCACCAACAAAGTGCGTTTCACAGGCCTTGGTAAGAGATTTTCTCTCAGGCTGTAAGAGCACTGGGCAGAGCCAGTTGTTTCTTAGCTTCCCGAAGAGCTGGAAGCAAGATGCTTTGGGGGCTCCCTGCCCCTTTGCCAACAAGGCCGACCTTTGGGCCTTTCAGCTCTAGGCCAATGGAGCACACCCAGAGCAGAAGTTCTACCTCAGCCAGATAAGGCCTGCCAAGAAACTGCGTTTCAAAGGCTTTGGTAAGAGATGTTCCCGGTACTCTGTCAGAGCACTGGGCAGAGACAGTTGTTTCTTAGCTTCCCAATGAGCTGGAAGCAAGATGCTTTGGGGCCTCTCTGCCCCTTTGCAAACAAGGCATCCCTTTGGGCCTTTCAGCTCTAGGCCAATGGAGCACACCCAGAGCAGAAGTTCTACCTCAGCCAGATCAGGCCTGCCAAGAAACTGCTTTTCACAGGCCTTCGTAAGAGGTGTTCCCGGAAGGCTGTAAGAGTACCTGGCAGAGCGAGTTGTTTCTTAGCTTCAAAAACAGCTGGAAGCAACATGATTTGGGGCCTCTCTCCCCCTTTGGAAACAAAGCAGCCTTTGTGCCTGGCAGCTCTAGGCCAAAGTAGCACACCCAGAGCACAAGTTCTACCTCAGCCAGATAAGGCCTGTCAAGAAGCTGCGTTTCACAGGCCTTTGTATGTGACGTTCCCGGTTGGCTTTGAGAGCACTGTGCAGAGCCAGTTGTTTTAGCTTCCCAGAGAGCAGGAAGCAAGATGCTTTGGGGCCTCTCTCACACTTTGGAAATAAAGGCAGCCCTTTGGGCCTGGCAGCCCTAGGCCAATGGAGTACACCCAGAGCAGAAGTTCTACCTCAGCCAGATCAGGCCTTCCAAGAAACTGCGTCTCACAGGCCTTTCTCTGTCACGTTGCCGGTAGGCTGTGAGAGCACTGTGCAGAGCCAGTTGTTTCTTAGCTTCCCAAAGATTTGGAAGCAAGATACTTTGGGGACTCTCAGCCCCTTTGGAAACAAGGCGGCCCTTTGGGCCTGGCAGCTCTAGGCCAAAGTAGCACGCCCAGAGCAGGAGTTCTACTTCAGCCAGATCAGGCCTGCCAAGAAACTGCGTTTCACAGGCCTTGGTAAGAGATGTTCCCGGTAGGCTGTAAGAGCACTGGGCAGAGCCAGTTGTTTCTTACCTTCCTGAAAAGCTGGAAGCAAGACGCTTGGGACCCCTCTGCCCGTTTGGGAACAAGGCAGCCTTTTGGGTCGGGAAGCTCTAGGCCAATGGAGCACACGCAGAGCAGGAGTTCTACTTCAGCCTGATCAGGCCTGCAAAGAAACAGCGTTTGACAGGCCTTGGTAAGAGATGTTCCCGGTAGGTGTAAGAGCACTGGGCAGAGCCAGTTGTTTCTTAGCTTCGCAAAGACCGGGAAGCAAGATGCTTTGGGCCTCTCTGCCCCTTGGAAACAGGGCAGCACTTGGGGCCTGGCAGCTCTAGGGCAATGGAGCACACCCAGAGCCGGAGTTCTACTTCAGCCAGATGAGGCCTGCCAAGAAACTGCGTTTCACAGGCCTTTCAAAGACATGTTCCCGGTAGGCTGTAAGAGCACGGGGCAGAGCGAGTTGGTTCTTAGCTTCCCAGAGAGCTGGAAGCAAGATGCTTTGGGGCCTCTCTGCCCCTTTGGAAACAAGGCAGCACCTTGGGCCTGGCAGCTCTAGGGCAATGGAGCACACCCAGAGAGGAGTTCTACTTCAGCCAAATCAGGCCTGCCAGGAAACGGCGTTTCACAGGCCTTGGTAAGAGATGTTCCCGGTAGGCTGTAAGAGCACTGGGCAACGCCAGATGTTTCTTAGCTTCCCGAAGAGCTGGAAGCAAGATGCTTTGGGGGCTCCCTGCCCCTTTGCCAACAAGGCCGACCTTTGGGCCTTTCAGCTCTAGGCCAATGGAGCACACCCAGAGCAGAAGTTCTACCTCAGCCAGATAAGGCCTGCCAAGAAACTGCGTTTCAAAGGCTTTGGTAAGAGATGTTGCCGGTACTCTGTCAGAGCACTGGGCAGAGACAGTTGTTTCTTAGCTTCCCAATGAGCTGGAAGCAAGATGCTTTGGGGCCTCTCTGCCCCTTTGCAAACAAGGCATCCCTTTGGGCCTTTCAGCTCTAGGGCAATGGAGCACACCCAGAGCAGAAGTTCTACCTCAGCCAGATCAGGCCTGCCAAGAAACTGCTTTTCACAGGCCTTCGTAAGAGGTGTTCCCGGAAGGCTGTAAGAGTACCTGGCAGAGCGAGTTGTTTCTTAGCTTCAAAAACAGCTGGAAGCAACATGATTTGGGGCCTCTCTCCCCCTTTGGAAACAAAGCAGCCTTTGTGCCTGGCAGCTCTAGGCCAAAGTAGCACACCCAGAGCACAAGTTCTACCTCAGCCAGATAAGGCCTGTCAAGAAGCTGCGTTTCACAGGCCTTTGTATGTGACGTTCCCGGTTGGCTTTGAGAGCACTGTGCAGAGCCAGTTGTTTTAGCTTCCCAGAGAGCAGGAAGCAAGATGCTTTGGGGCCTCTCTCACACTTTGGAAATAAAGGCAGCCCTTTGGGCCTGGCAGCCCTAGGCCAATGGAGTACACCCAGAGCAGAAGTTCTACCTCAGCCAGATCAGGCCTTCCAAGAAACTGCGTCTCACAGGCCTTTCTCTGTCACGTTGCCGGTAGGCTGTGAGAGCACTGTGCAGAGCCAGTTGTTTCTTAGCTTCCCAAAGATTTGGAAGCAAGATACTTTGGGGACTCTCAGCCCCTTTGGAAACAAGGCGGCCCTTTGGGCCTGGCAGCTCTAGGCCAAAGTAGCACGCCCAGAGCAGGAGTTCTACTTCAGCCAGATCAGGCCTGCCAAGAAACTGCGTTTCACAGGCCTTGGTAAGAGATGTTCCCGGTAGGCTGTAAGAGCACTGGGCAGAGCCAGTTGTTTCTTACCTT
Source organism: Equus asinus (assembly GCF_041296235.1). NCBI lineage: Eukaryota > Metazoa > Chordata > Mammalia > Perissodactyla > Equidae > Equus > Equus asinus. The sequence goes on from NW_027224845.1 coordinate 2,769,180, forward strand.
CCTGAAAAGCTGGAAGCAAGACGCTTGGGACCCCTCTGCCCGTTTGGGAACAAGGCAGCCTTTTGGGTCGGGAAGCTCTAGGCCAATGGAGCACACGCAGAGCAGGAGTTCTACTTCAGCCTGATCAGGCCTGCAAAGAAACAGCGTTTGACAGGCCTTGGTAAGAGATGTTCCCGGTAGGTGTAAGAGCACTGGGCAGAGCCAGTTGTTTCTTAGCTTCGCAAAGACCGGGAAGCAAGATGCTTTGGGCCTCTCTGCCCCTTGGAAACAGGGCAGCACTTGGGGCCTGGCAGCTCTAGGGCAATGGAGCACACCCAGAGCCGGAGTTCTACTTCAGCCAGATGAGGCCTGCCAAGAAACTGCGTTTCACAGGCCTTTCAAAGACATGTTCCCGGTAGGCTGTAAGAGCACGGGGCAGAGCGAGTTGGTTCTTAGCTTCCCAGAGAGCTGGAAGCAAGATGCTTTGGGGCCTCTCTGCCCCTTTGGAAACAAGGCAGCACCTTGGGCCTGGCAGCTCTAGGGCAATGGAGCACACCCAGAGAGGAGTTCTACTTCAGCCAAATCAGGCCTGCCAGGAAACGGCGTTTCACAGGCCTTGGTAAGAGATGTTCCCGGTAGGCTGTAAGAGCACTGGGCAACGCCAGATGTTTCTTAGCTTCCCAAAGAGCTGGAAGCAAGATGCTTTGGGGCCTCTCTGCCCCTTTGCCAACAAGGCGGCCCTTTGGGCCAGGCAGCTCTAGGCCAATGGAGCACACCCAGAGCAGAAGTTCTACTTCAGCTAGATCAGGCCACCTACAAAGTGCGTTTCACAGGCCTTGGTAAGAGATTTTCTCTCAGGCTGTAAGAGCACTGGGCAGAGCCAGTTGTTTCTTAGCTTCCCGAAGAGCTGGAAGCAAGATGCTTTGGGGGCTCCCTGCCCCTTTGCCAACAAGGCCGACCTTTGGGCCTTTCAGCTCTAGGCCAATGGAGCACACCCAGAGCAGAAGTTCTACCTCAGCCAGATAAGGCCTGCCAAGAAACTGCGTTTCAAAGGCTTTGGTAAGAGATGTTCCCGGTACTCTGTCAGAGCACTGGGCAGAGACAGTTGTTTCTTAGCTTCCCAATGAGCTGGAAGCAAGATGCTTTGGGGCCTCTCTGCCCCTTTGCAAACAAGGCATCCCTTTGGGCCTTTCAGCTCTAGGCCAATGGAGCACACCCAGAGCAGAAGTTCTACCTCAGCCAGATCAGGCCTGCCAAGAAACTGCTTTTCACAGGCCTTCGTAAGAGGTGTTCCCGGAAGGCTGTAAGAGTACCTGGCAGAGCGAGTTGTTTCTTAGCTTCAAAAACAGCTGGAAGCAACATGATTTGGGGCCTCTCTCCCCCTTTGGAAACAAAGCAGCCTTTGTGCCTGGCAGCTCTAGGCCAAAGTAGCACACCCAGAGCACAAGTTCTACCTCAGCCAGATAAGGCCTGTCAAGAAGCTGCGTTTCACAGGCCTTTGTATGTGACGTTCCCGGTTGGCTTTGAGAGCACTGTGCAGAGCCAGTTGTTTTAGCTTCCCAGAGAGCAGGAAGCAAGATGCTTTGGGGCCTCTCTCACACTTTGGAAATAAAGGCAGCCCTTTGGGCCTGGCAGCCCTAGGCCAATGGAGTACACCCAGAGCAGAAGTTCTACCTCAGCCAGATCAGGCCTTCCAAGAAACTGCGTCTCACAGGCCTTTCTCTGTCACGTTGCCGGTAGGCTGTGAGAGCACTGTGCAGAGCCAGTTGTTTCTTAGCTTCCCAAAGATTTGGAAGCAAGATACTTTGGGGACTCTCAGCCCCTTTGGAAACAAGGCGGCCCTTTGGGCCTGGCAGCTCTAGGCCAAAGTAGCACGCCCAGAGCAGGAGTTCTACTTCAGCCAGATCAGGCCTGCCAAGAAACTGCGTTTCACAGGCCTTGGTAAGAGATGTTCCCGGTAGGCTGTAAGAGCACTGGGCAGAGCCAGTTGTTTCTTACCTTCCTGAAAAGCTGGAAGCAAGACGCTTGGGACCCCTCTGCCCGTTTGGGAACAAGGCAGCCTTTTGGGTCGGGAAGCTCTAGGCCAATGGAGCACACGCAGAGCAGGAGTTCTACTTCAGCCTGATCAGGCCTGCAAAGAAACAGCGTTTGACAGGCCTTGGTAAGAGATGTTCCCGGTAGGTGTAAGAGCACTGGGCAGAGCCAGTTGTTTCTTAGCTTCGCAAAGACCGGGAAGCAAGATGCTTTGGGCCTCTCTGCCCCTTGGAAACAGGGCAGCACTTGGGGCCTGGCAGCTCTAGGGCAATGGAGCACACCCAGAGCCGGAGTTCTACTTCAGCCAGATGAGGCCTGCCAAGAAACTGCGTTTCACAGGCCTTTCAAAGACATGTTCCCGGTAGGCTGTAAGAGCACGGGGCAGAGCGAGTTGGTTCTTAGCTTCCCAGAGAGCTGGAAGCAAGATGCTTTGGGGCCTCTCTGCCCCTTTGGAAACAAGGCAGCACCTTGGGCCTGGCAGCTCTAGGGCAATGGAGCACACCCAGAGAGGAGTTCTACTTCAGCCAAATCAGGCCTGCCAGGAAACGGCGTTTCACAGGCCTTGGTAAGAGATGTTCCCGGTAGGCTGTAAGAGCACTGGGCAACGCCAGATGTTTCTTAGCTTCCCGAAGAGCTGGAAGCAAGATGCTTTGGTGCCACTCTCTCACTTTGGAATCAAGGCAGCCCTTTGGGGCAGGTAGCTCCAGGCCAGTGGAGCACACCCAGAGCAGAAGTTCTACTTCGGCCAGTTCAGGCCACCAACAAAGTGCGTTTCACAGGCCTTGGTAAGAGATGTTCCCGGTAGGCTGTAAGAGCACTGGGCAACGCCAGATGTTTCTTAGCTTCCCAAAGAGCTGGAAGCAAGATGCTTTGGGGCCTCTCTGCCCCTTTGCCAACAAGGCGGCCCTTTGGGCCAGGCAGCTCTAGGCCAATGGAGCACACCCAGAGCAGAAGTTCTACTTCAGCTAGATCAGGCCACCTACAAAGTGCGTTTCACAGGCCTTGGTAAGAGATTTTCTCTCAGGCTGTAAGAGCACTGGGCAGAGCCAGTTGTTTCTTAGCTTCCCGAAGAGCTGGAAGCAAGATGCTTTGGGGGCTCCCTGCCCCTTTGCCAACAAGGCCGACCTTTGGGCCTTTCAGCTCTAGGCCAATGGAGCACACCCAGAGCAGAAGTTCTACCTCAGCCAGATAAGGCCTGCCAAGAAACTGCGTTTCAAAGGCTTTGGTAAGAGATGTTCCCGGTACTCTGTCAGAGCACTGGGCAGAGACAGTTGTTTCTTAGCTTCCCAATGAGCTGGAAGCAAGATGCTTTGGGGCCTCTCTGCCCCTTTGCAAACAAGGCATCCCTTTGGGCCTTTCAGCTCTAGGCCAATGGAGCACACCCAGAGCAGAAGTTCTACCTCAGCCAGATCAGGCCTGCCAAGAAACTGCTTTTCACAGGCCTTCGTAAGAGGTGTTCCCGGAAGGCTGTAAGAGTACCTGGCAGAGCGAGTTGTTTCTTAGCTTCAAAAACAGCTGGAAGCAACATGATTTGGGGCCTCTCTCCCCCTTTGGAAACAAAGCAGCCTTTGTGCCTGGCAGCTCTAGGCCAAAGTAGCACACCCAGAGCACAAGTTCTACCTCAGCCAGATAAGGCCTGTCAAGAAGCTGCGTTTCACAGGCCTTTGTATGTGACGTTCCCGGTTGGCTTTGAGAGCACTGTGCAGAGCCAGTTGTTTTAGCTTCCCAGAGAGCAGGAAGCAAGATGCTTTGGGGCCTCTCTCACACTTTGGAAATAAAGGCAGCCCTTTGGGCCTGGCAGCCCTAGGCCAATGGAGTACACCCAGAGCAGAAGTTCTACCTCAGCCAGATCAGGCCTTCCAAGAAACTGCGTCTCACAGGCCTTTCTCTGTCACGTTGCCGGTAGGCTGTGAGAGCACTGTGCAGAGCCAGTTGTTTCTTAGCTTCCCAAAGATTTGGAAGCAAGATACTTTGGGGACTCTCAGCCCCTTTGGAAAGAAGGCGGCCCTTTGGGCCTGGCAGCTCTAGGCCAAAGTAGCACGCCCAGAGCAGGAGTTCTACTTCAGCCAGATCAGGCCTGCCAAGAAACTGCGTTTCACAGGCCTTGGTAAGAGATGTTCCCGGTAGGCTGTGAGAGCACTGTGGAGAGCCAGTTGCTTTAGCTTCCCACAGAGCTGGAAGCAAGATGCTTTGGGGCCTCTCTCTCCCTTTGGACACAAGGCAGCCGTTTGGGCCTGGCAGCTCTAGGCCAATGGAGCACACCCACAGCAGAAGTTCTACTTCAGGCAGATCAGTCCTGCCCAGAAACTGCGTTTCACAGCCCTTGGTAAGAGATGTTCACGGTAGGCTGTGAGAGCACTGGGCAGAACCAGTTGTTTTTTAGCTTCCCAAAGTGCTGGAGGCAAGATGCTTTGGGGCCTCTCTCACCCTTTGGAAACAAGGCAGCCCTTAGGTCCTGGTAGCTCTAGGCCTATGTAGCACAACCAGAACAGAAGTTCTACTTCAGCCAGGTCAGGCCTGCCAAGAAACTGCGTTTCACAGGCCTTTCAAAGAGATGTTCTCTTAGGCTGTAAGAGCACTGGGCAGAGCCAGCTGTTTCTTAGCTTCCCGAAGAGCCGGAAGCAAGATGCTTTGGGTCCACTCTCCATCTTTGGAAACAAGGCAGCCCTTTGGGCCTGGCAGCTCTAGGGCAATGGAGCACACCCAGAGCAGAAGTTCTACTTCAGCCAGATCAGGCCTGCCAGGAAACTCGTTTCAAAGGCCTTGGTATGAGATGTTCCCGGTAGGCTGTAAGAGCACTGGGCAGAGCCAGTTGATTCTTACCTTCCTGAAAAGCTGGAAGCAAGATGCTTGGGACCCCTCTGCCCGTTTGGGAACAAGGCAGCCTTTTGGGTCGGGAAGCTCTAGGCCAATGGAGCACACGCAGAGCAGGAGTTCTAATTCTGCCTGATCAGGCCTGCAAAGAAACAGCGTTTGACAGGCCTTGGTAAGAGATGTTCCCGGTAGGCTGTAAGAGCACTGGGCAGAGCCAGTTGTTTCTTAGCTTCGCAAAGACCGGGAAGCAAGATGCTTTGGGCCTCTCTGCCCCTTGGAAACAGGGCAGCACTTGGGGCCTGGCAGCTCTAGGGCAATGGAGCACACCCAGAGCCGGAGTTCTACTTCAGCCAGATGAGGCCTGCCAAGAAACTGCGTTTCACAGGCCTTTCAAAGACATGTTCCCGGTAGGCTGTAAGAGCACGGGGCAGAGCGAGTTGGTTCTTAGCTTCCCAGAGAGCCGGAAGCAAGATGCTTTGGGGCCTCTCTGCCCCTTTGCAAACAAGGCATCCCTTTGGGCCTTTCAGCTCTAGGCCAATGGAGCACAGCCAGAGCATAAGTCCTACTTCAGCCAGATCAGGCGTGCCAAGGAACTGCGTTTCAGAGGCCTTTGTATGTGACGTTCCCGGTAGGCTGTGAGAGCACGGTGCAGAGCCAGTTGTTTCCTTGTTTCCCAAACAGCTGGAAGCAAGACGCTTTGGGGCCTCTCTGCCCCTTTGGAAACAAGGCAGCACGTTGGGTCTGGCAGCTCTAGGGCAATGGAGCACAACCAGAGCAGAAGTTCTACTTCTTCCAGATCAGGCCTGCCTAGAAAGTGCGTTTCACAGGCCTTGATAAGAGATGTTCCCTTAGGCTATAAGAGCACTGGGCACAGCCAGTTGTTTCTTAGCTTCCCAAGAGGTGGAAGCAAGATGCTTTGGGGCCTCTCTCCCCCTTTGGAAACAAGGCAGCCCTTTGGGCCTTTCAGCTCTAGGGCAATGGAGCACACCCAGAGCAGAAGTTCTACCTCAGCCAGATCAGGCCTGCCAAGAAACTGCTTTTCACAGGCCTTCGTAAGAGGTGTTCCCGGAAGGCTGTAAGAGTACCTGGCAGAGCGAGTTGTTTCTTAGCTTCAAAAACAGCTGGAAGCAACATGATTTGGGGCCTCTCTCCCCCTTTGGAAACAAAGCAGCCTTTGTGCCTGGCAGCTCTAGGCCAAAGTAGCACACCCAGAGCACAAGTTCTACCTCAGCCAGATAAGGCCTGTCAAGAAGCTGCGTTTCACAGGCCTTTGTATGTGACGTTCCCGGTTGGCTTTGAGAGCACTGTGCAGAGCCAGTTGTTTTAGCTTCCCAGAGAGCAGGAAGCAAGATGCTTTGGGGCCTCTCTCACACTTTGGAAATAAAGGCAGCCCTTTGGGCCTGGCAGCCCTAGGCCAATGGAGTACACCCAGAGCAGAAGTTCTACCTCAGCCAGATCAGGCCTTCCAAGAAACTGCGTCTCACAGGCCTTTCTCTGTCACGTTGCCGGTAGGCTGTGAGAGCACTGTGCAGAGCCAGTTGTTTCTTAGCTTCCCAAAGATTTGGAAGCAAGATACTTTGGGGACTCTCAGCCCCTTTGGAAAGAAGGCGGCCCTTTGGGCCTGGCAGCTCTAGGCCAAAGTAGCACGCCCAGAGCAGGAGTTCTACTTCAGCCAGATCAGGCCTGCCAAGAAACTGCGTTTCACAGGCCTTGGTAAGAGATGTTCCCGGTAGGCTGTGAGAGCACTGTGGAGAGCCAGTTGCTTTAGCTTCCCACAGAGCTGGAAGCAAGATGCTTTGGGGCCTCTCTCTCCCTTTGGACACAAGGCAGCCGTTTGGGCCTGGCAGCTCTAGGCCAATGGAGCACACCCACAGCAGAAGTTCTACTTCAGGCAGATCAGTCCTGCCCAGAAACTGCGTTTCACAGCCCCTGGTAAGAGATGTTCACGGTAGGCTGTGAGAGCACTGGGCAGAACAAGTTGTTTTTTAGCTTCCCAAAGTGCTGGAGGCAAGATGCTTTGGGGCCTCTCTCACCCTTTGGAAACAAGGCAGCCCTTAGGTCCTGGTAGCTCTAGGCCTATGTAGCACAACCAGAACAGAAGTTCTACTTCAGCCAGGTCAGGCCTGCCAAGAAACTGCGTTTCACAGGCCTTTCAAAGAGATGTTCTCTTAGGCTGTAAGAGCACTGGGCAGAGCCAGCTGTTTCTTAGCTTCCCGAAGAGCCGGGAGCAAGATGCTTTGGGTCCACTCTCCATCTTTGGAAACAAGGCAGCCCTTTGGGCCTGGCAGCTCTAGGGCAATGGAGCACACCCAGATCAGAAGTTCTACTTCAGCCAGATCAGGCCTGCCAGGAAACTGCGTTTCACAGGCCTTGGTAAGAGATGTTCCCGGTAGGCTGTAAGAGCCCTGGGCAGAGCCAGTTGTTTCTTACCTTCCTGAAGAGCTGGAAGCAAGATGCTTGGGACCCCTCTGCCCGTTTGGGAACAAGGCAGCCTTTTGGGTCGGGAAGCTCTAGGCCAATGGAGCACACGCAGAGCAGGAGTTCTACTTCAGCCTGATCAGGCCTGCAAAGAAACAGCGTTTGACAGGCCTTGGTAAGAGATGTTCCCGGTAGGTGTAAGAGCACTGGGCAGAGCCAGTTGTTTCTTAGCTTCGCAAAGACCGGGAAGCAAGATGCTTTGGGCCTCTCTGCCCCTTGGAAACAGGGCAGCACTTGGGGCCTGGCAGCTCTAGGGCAATGGAGCACACCCAGAGCCGGAGTTGTACTTCAGCCAGATGAGGCCTGCCAAGAAACTGCGTTTCACAGGCCTTTCAAAGACATGTTCCCGGTAGGCTGTAAGAGCACGGGGCAGAGCGAGTTGGTTCTTAGCTTCCCAGAGAGCCGGAAGCAAGATGCTTTGGGGCCTCTCTGCCCCTTTGGAAACAAGGCAGCACCTTGGGCCTGGCAGCTCTAGGGCAATGGAGCACACCCAGAGCAGAAGTTCTACTTCAGCCAAATCAGGCCTGCCAGGAAACGGCGTTTCACAGGCCTTGGTAAGAGATGTTCCCGGTAGGCTGTAAGAGCACTGGGCAGAACCAGTTGTTTTTTAGCTTCCCAAAGTGCTGGAGGCAAGATGCTTTGGGGCCTCTCTCACCCTTTGGAAACAAGGCAGCCCTTAGGTCCTGGTAGCTCTAGGCCTATGTAGCACAACCAGAACAGAAGTTCAACTTCAGCCAGGTCAGGCCTGCCAAGAAACTGCGTTTCACAGGCCTTTCAAAGAGATGTTCTCTTAGGCTGTAAGAGCACTGGGCAGAGCCAGCTGTTTCTTAGCTTCCCGAAGAGCTGGGAGCAAGATGCTTTGGGTCCACTCTCCATCTTTGGAAACAAGGCAGCCCTTTGGGCCTGGCAGCTCTAGGGCAATGGAGCACACCCAGAGCAGAAGTTCTACTTCAGCCAGATCAGGCCTGCCAGGAAACTGCGTTTCACAGGCCTTGGTAAGAGATGTTCCCGGTAGGCTGTAAGAGCACTGGGCAGAGCCAGTTGTTTCTTACCTTCCTGAAAAGCTGGAAGCAAGACGCTTGGGACCCCTCTGCCCGTTTGGGAACAAGGCAGCCTTTTGGGTCGGGAAGCTCTAGTTCACTGGAGCACACGCAGAGCAGGAGTTCTACTTCAGCCTGATCAGGCCTTCAAAGAAACAGCGTTTGACAGGCCTTGGTAAGAGATGTTCCCGGTAGGTGTAAGAGCACTGGGCAGAGCCAGTTGTTTCTTAGCTTTGCAAAGACCGGGAAGCAAGATGCTTTGGGCCTCTCTGCCCCTTGGAAACAGGGCAGCACTGGGTCCTGGCAGCCCTAGGGCAATGGAGCACACCCAGAGCCGGAGTTCTACTTCAGCCAGATGAGGCCTGCCAAGAAACTGCGTTTCACAGGCCTTTCAAAGACATGTTCCCGGTAGGCTGTAAGAGCACGGGGCAGAGCGAGTTGGTTCTTAGCTTCCCAGAGAGCTGGAAGCAAGATGCTTTGGGGCCTCTCTGCCCCTTTGGAAACAAGGCAGCACCTTGGGCCTGGCAGCTCTAGGGCAATGGAGCACACCCAGAGCAGAAGTTCTACTTCAGCCAAATCAGGCCTGCCAGGAAACGGCGTTTCACAGGCCTTGGTAAGAGATGTTCCCGGTAGGCTGTAAGAGCACTGGGCAACGCCAGATGTTTCTTAGCTTCCCGAAGAGCTGGAAGCAAGAAGCTTTGGTGCCACTCTCTCACTTTGGAATCAAGGCAGCACTTTGGGGCAGGTAGCTCTAGGCCAGTGGAGCACACCCAGAGCAGAAGTTCTACTTCGGCCAGTTCAGGCCACCAACAAACTGCGTTTCACAGGCCTTGGTAAGAGATGTTCCCGGTAGGCTGTAAGAGCACTGGGCAACGCCAGATGTTTCTTAGCTTCCCGAAGAGCTGGAAGCAAGATGCTTTGGTGCCACTCTCTCACTTTGGAATCAAGGCAGCCCTTTGGGGCAGGTAGCTCCAGGCCAGTGGAGCACACCCAGAGCAGAAGTTCTACTTCGGCCAGTTCAGGCCACCAACAAACTGCGTTTCACAGGCCTTGGTAAGAGATGTTCCCGGTAGGCTGTAAGAGCACTGGGCAACGCCAGATGTTTCTTAGCTTCCCGAAGAGCTGGAAGCAAGATGCTTTGGGGCCTCTCTGCCCCTTTGCAAACAAGGCGGCCCTTTGGGCCAGGCAGCTCTAGGCCAATGGAGCACACCCAGAGCAGAAGTTCTACTTCAGCTAGATCAGGCCACCAACAAAGTGCATTTCACAGGCCTTGGTAAGAGATTTTCTCTCAGGCTGTAAGAGCACTGGGCAGAGCCAGTTGTTTCTTAGCTTCCCAAAGACCGGGAAGCAAGATGCTTTGGGGGCTCCCTGCCCCTTTGCCAACAAGGCCGACCTTTGGACCTTTCAGCTCTAGGCCAATGGAGCACACCCAGAGCAGAAGTTCTACCTCAGCCAGATAAGGCCTGCCAAGAAACTGCGTTTCAAAGGCTTTGGTAAGAGATGCTCCCGGTACTCTGTCAGAGCACTGGGCAGAGACAGTTGTTTCTTAGCTTCCCAATGAGCTGGAAGCAAGATGCTTTGGGGCCTCTCTGCCCCTTTGCAAACAAGGCATCCCTTTGGGCCTTTCAGCTCTAGGGCAATGGAGCACACCCAGAGCAGAAGTTCTACCTCAGCCAGATCAGGCCTGCCAAGAAACTGCTTTTCACAGGCCTTCGTAAGAGGTGTTCCCGGAAGGCTGTAAGAGTACCTGGCAGAGCGAGTTGTTTCTTAGCTTCAAAAACAGCTGGAAGCAACATGATTTGGGGCCTCTCTCCCCCTTTGGAAACAAAGCAGCCTTTGTGCCTGGCAGCTCTAGGCCAAAGTAGCACACCCAGAGCACAAGTTCTACCCCAGCCAGATAAGGCCTGTCAAGAAGCTGCGTTTCACAGGCCTTTGTATGTGACGTTCCCGGTTGGCTTTGAGAGCACTGTGCAGAGCCAGTTGTTTTAGCTTCCCAGAGAGCAGGAAGCAAGATGCTTTGGGGCCTCTCTCACACTTTGGAAATAAAGGCAGCCCTTTGGGCCTGGCAGCCCTACGCCAATGGAGTACACCCAGAGCAGAAGTTCTACCTCAGCCAGATCAGGCCTTCCAAGAAACTGCGTCTCACAGGCCTTTCTCTGTCACGTTGCCGGTAGGCTGTGAGAGCACTGTGGAGAGCCAGTTGCTTTAGCTTCCCACAGAGCTGGAAGCAAGATGCTTTGGGGCCTCTCTCACCCTTTGGACACAAGGCAGCCGTTTGGGCCTGGCAGCTCTAGGCCAATGGAGCACACCCACAGCAGAAGTTCTACTTCAGGCAGATCAGTCCTGCCCAGAAACTGCGTTTCACAGCCCTTGGTAAGAGATGTTCACGGTAGGCTGTGAGAGCACTGGGCAGAACCAGTTGTTTTTTAGCTTCCCAAAGTGCTGGAGGCAAGATGCTTTGGGGCCTCTCTCACCCTTTGGAAACAAGGCAGCCCTTAGGTCCTGGTAGCTCTAGGCCTATGTAGCACAACCAGAACAGAAGTTCTACTTCAGCCAGGTCATGCCTGCCAAGAAACTGCGTTTCACAGGCCTTTCAAAGAGATGTTCTCTTAGGCTGTAAGAGCACTGGGCAGAGCCAGCTGTTTCTTAGCTTCCCGAAGAGCCGGGAGCAAGATGCTTTGGGTCCACTCTCCATCTTTGGAAACAAGGCAGCCCTTTGGGCCTGGCAGCTCTAGGTCAATGGAGCACACCCAGAGCAGAAGTTCTACTTCAGCCAGATCAGGCCTGCCAGGAAACTCGTTTCAAAGGCCTTGGTATGAGATGTTCCCGGTAGGCTGTAAGAGCACTGGGCAGAGCCAGTTGATTCTTACCTTCCTGAAAAGCTGGAAGCAAGATGCTTGGGACCCCTCTGCCCGTTTGGGAACAAGGCAGCCTTTTGGGTCGGGAAGCTCTAGGCCAATGGAGCACATGCAGAGCAGGAGTTCTAATTCTGCCTGATCAGGCCTGCAAAGAAACAGCGTTTGACAGGCCTTGGTAAGAGATGTTCCCGGTAGGCTGTAAGAGCACTGGGCAGAGCCAGTTGTTTCTTAGCTTCGCAAAGACCGGGAAGCAAGATGCTTTGGGCCTCTCTGCCCCTTGGAAACAGGGCAGCACTTGGGGCCTGGCAGCTCTAGGGCAATGGAGCACACCCAGAGCCGGAGTTCTACTTCAGCCAGATGAGGCCTGCCAAGAAACTGCGTTTCACAGGCCTTTCAAAGACATGTTCCCGGTAGGCTGTAAGAGCACGGGGCAGAGCGAGTTGGTTCTTAGCTTCCCAGAGAGCCGGAAGCAAGATGCTTTGGGGCCTCTCTGCCCCTTTGCAAACAAGGCATCCCTTTGGGCCTTTCAGCTCTAGGCCAATGGAGCACAGCCAGAGCAGAAGTCCTACTTCAGCCAGATCAGGCGTGCCAAGGAACTGCGTTTCAGAGGCCTTTGTATGTGACGTTCCCGGTAGGCTGTGAGAGCACGGTGCAGAGCCAGTTGTTTCATTGTTTCCCAAACAGCTGGAAGCAAGACGCTTTGGGGCCTCTCTGCCCCTTTGGAAACAAGGCAGCACGTTGGGTCTGGCAGCTCTAGGGCAATGGAGCACAACCAGAGCAGAAGTTCTACTTCTTCCAGATCAGGCCTGCCTAGAAAGTGCGTTTCACAGGCCTTGATAAGAGATGTTCCCTTAGGCTATAAGAGCACTGGGCACAGCCAGTTGTTTCTTAGCTTCCCAAGAGGTGGAAGCAAGATGCTTTGGGGCCTCTCTCCCCCTTTGGAAACAAGGCAGCCCTTTGGGCCTTTCAGCTCTAGGGCAATGGAGCACACCCAGAGCAGAAGTTCTACCTCAGCCAGATCAGGCCTGCCAAGAAACTGCTTTTCACAGGCCTTCGTAAGAGGTGTTCCCGGAAGGCTGTAAGAGTACCTGGCAGAGCGAGTTGTTTCTTAGCTTCAAAAACAGCTGGAAGCAACATGATTTGGGGCCTCTCTCCCCCTTTGGAAACAAAGCAGCCTTTGTGCCTGGCAGCTCTAGGCCAAAGTAGCACACCCAGAGCACAAGTTCTACCTCAGCCAGATAAGGCCTGTCAAGAAGCTGCGTTTCACAGGCCTTTGTATGTGACGTTCCCGGTTGGCTTTGAGAGCACTGTGCAGAGCCAGTTGTTTTAGCTTCCCAGAGAGCAGGAAGCAAGATGCTTTGGGGCCTCTCTCACACTTTGGAAATAAAGGCAGCCCTTTGGGCCTGGCAGCCCTAGGCCAATGGAGTACACCCAGAGCAGAAGTTCTACCTCAGCCAGATCAGGCCTTCCAAGAAACTGCGTCTCACAGGCCTTTCTCTGTCACGTTGCCGGTAGGCTGTGAGAGCACTGTGCAGAGCCAGTTGTTTCTTAGCTTCCCAAAGATTTGGAAGCAAGATACTTTGGGGACTCTCAGCCCCTTTGGAAAGAAGGCGGCCCTTTGGGCCTGGCAGCTCTAGGCCAAAGTAGCACGCCCAGAGCAGGAGTTGTACTTCAGCCAGATCAGGCCTGCCAAGAAACTGCGTTTCACAGGCCTTGGTAAGAGATGTTCCCGGTAGGCTGTGAGAGCACTGTGGAGAGCCAGTTGCTTTAGCTTCCCACAGAGCTGGAAGCAAGATGCTTTGGGGCCTCTCTCTCCCTTTGGACACAAGGCAGCCGTTTGGGCCTGGCAGCTCTAGGCCAATGGAGCACACCCACAGCAGAAGTTCTACTTCAGGCAGATCAGTCCTGCCCAGAAACTGCGTTTCACAGCCCCTGGTAAGAGATGTTCACGGTAGGCTGTGAGAGCACTGGGCAGAACAAGTTGTTTTTTAGCTTCCCAAAGTGCTGGAGGCAAGATGCTTTGGGGCCTCTCTCACCCTTTGGAAACAAGGCAGCCCTTAGGTCCTGGTAGCTCTAGGCCTATGTAGCACAACCAGAACAGAAGTTCTACTTCAGCCAGGTCAGGCCTGCCAAGAAACTGCGTTTCACAGGCCTTTCAAAGAGATGTTCTCTTAGGCTGTAAGAGCACTGGGCAGAGCCAGCTGTTTCTTAGCTTCCCGAAGAGCCGGGAGCAAGATGCTTTGGGTCCACTCTCCATCTTTGGAAACAAGGCAGCCCTTTGGGCCTGGCAGCTCTAGGGCAATGGAGCACACCCAGATCAGAAGTTCTACTTCAGCCAGATCAGGCCTGCCAGGAAACTGCGTTTCACAGGCCTTGGTAAGAGATGTTCCCGGTAGGCTGTAAGAGCACTGGGCAGAGCCAGTTGTTTCTTACCTTCCTGAAAAGCTGGAAGCAAGATGCTTGGGACCCCTCTGCCCGTTTGGGAACAAGGCAGCCTTTTGGGTCGGGAAGCTCTAGGCCAATGGAGCACACGCAGAGCAGGAGTTCTACTTCAGCCTGATCAGGCCTGCAAAGAAACAGCGTTTGACAGGCCTTGGTAAGAGATGTTCCCGGTAGGTGTAAGAGCACTGGGCAGAGCCAGTTGTTTCTTAGCTTCGCAAAGACCGGGAAGCAAGATGCTTTGGGCCTCTCTGCCCCTTGGAAACAGGGCAGCACTTGGGGCCTGGCAGCTCTAGGGCAATGGAGCACACCCAGAGCCGGAGTTCTACTTCAGCCAGATGAGGCCTGCCAAGAAACTGCGTTTCACAGGCCTTTCAAAGACATGTTCCCGGTAGGCTGTAAGAGCACGGGGCAGAGCGAGTTGGTTCTTAGCTTCCCAGAGAGCCGGAAGCAAGATGCTTTGGGGCCTCTCTGCCCCTTTGGAAACAAGGCAGCACCTTGGGCCTGGCAGCTCTAGGGCAATGGAGCACACCCAGAGCAGAAGTTCTACTTCAGCCAAATCAGGCCTGCCAGGAAACGGCGTTTCACAGGCCTTGGTAAGAGATGTTCCCGGTAGGCTGTAAGAGCACTGGGCAGAACCAGTTGTTTTTTAGCTTCCCAAAGTGCTGGAGGCAAGATGCTTTGGGGCCTCTCTCACCCTTTGGAAACAAGGCAGCCCTTAGGTCCTGGTAGCTCTAGGCCTATGTAGCACAACCAGAACAGAAGTTCAACTTCAGCCAGGTCAGGCCTGCCAAGAAACTGCGTTTCACAGGCCTTTCAAAGAGATGTTCTCTTAGGCTGTAAGAGCACTGGGCAGAGCCAGCTGTTTCTTAGCTTCCCGAAGAGCTGGGAGCAAGATGCTTTGGGTCCACTCTCCATCTTTGGAAACAAGGCAGCCCTTTGGGCCTGGCAGCTCTAGGGCAATGGAGCACACCCAGAGCAGAAGTTCTACTTCAGCCAGATCAGGCCTGCCAGGAAACTGCGTTTCACAGGCCTTGGTAAGAGATGTTCCCGGTAGGCTGTAAGAGCACTGGGCAGAGCCAGTTGTTTCTTACCTTCCTGAAAAGCTGGAAGCAAGACGCTTGGGACCCCTCTGCCCGTTTGGGAACAAGGCAGCCTTTTGGGTCGGGAAGCTCTAGTTCACTGGAGCACACGCAGAGCAGGAGTTCTACTTCAGCCTGATCAGGCCTGCAAAGAAACAGCGTTTGACAGGCCTTGGTAAGAGATGTTCCCGGTAGGTGTAAGAGCACTGGGCAGAGCCAGTTGTTTCTTAGCTTTGCAAAGACCGGGAAGCAAGATGCTTTGGGCCTCTCTGCCCCTTGGAAACAGGGCAGCACTGGGTCCTGGCAGCCCTAGGGCAATGGAGCACACCCAGAGCCGGAGTTCTACTTCAGCCAGATGAGGCCTGCCAAGAAACTGCGTTTCACAGGCCTTTCAAAGACATGTTCCCGGTAGGCTGTAAGAGCACGGGGCAGAGCGAGTTGGTTCTTAGCTTCCCAGAGAGCTGGAAGCAAGATGCTTTGGGGCCTCTCTGCCCCTTTGGAAACAAGGCAGCACCTTGGGCCTGGCAGCTCTAGGGCAATGGAGCACACCCAGAGCAGAAGTTCTACTTCAGCCAAATCAGGCCTGCCAGGAAACGGCGTTTCACAGGCCTTGGTAAGAGATGTTCCCGGTAGGCTGTAAGAGCACTGGGCAACGCCAGATGTTTCTTAGCTTCCCGAAGAGCTGGAAGCAAGAAGCTTTGGTGCCACTCTCTCACTTTGGAATCAAGGCAGCCCTTTGGGGCAGGTAGCTCTAGGCCAGTGGAGCACACCCAGAGCAGAAGTTCTACTTCGGCTAGTTCAGGCCACCAACAAACTGCGTTTCACAGGCCTTGGTAAGAGATGTTCCCGGTAGGCTGTAAGAGCACTGGGCAACGCCAGATGTTTCTTAGCTTCCCGAAGAGCTGGAAGCAAGATGCTTTGGTGCCACTCTCTCACTTTGGAATCAAGGCAGCCCTTTGGGGCAGGTAGCTCCAGGCCAGTGGAGCACACCCAGAGCAGAAGTTCTACTTCGGCCAGTTCAGGCCACCAACAAACTGCGTTTCACAGGCCTTGGTAAGAGATGTTCCCGGTAGGCTGTAAGAGCACTGGGCAACGCCAGATGTTTCTTAGCTTCCCGAAGAGCTGGAAGCAAGATGCTTTGGGGCCTCTCTGCCCCTTTGCAAACAAGGCGGCCCTTTGGGCCAGGCAGCTCTAGGCCAATGGAGCACACCCAGAGCAGAAGTTCTACTTCAGCTAGATCAGGCCACCAACAAAGTGCATTTCACAGGCCTTGGTAAGAGATTTTCTCTCAGGCTGTAAGAGCACTGGGCAGAGCCAGTTGTTTCTTAGCTTCCCAAAGACCGGGAAGCAAGATGCTTTGGGGGCTCCCTGCCACTTTGCCAACAAGGCCGACCTTTGGACCTTTCAGCTCTAGGCCAATGGAGCACACCGAGAGCAGAAGTTCTACCTCAGCCAGATAAGGCCTGCCAAGAAACTGCGTTTCAAAGGCTTTGGTAAGAGATGCTCCCGGTACTCTGTCAGAGCACTGGGCAGAGACAGTTGTTTCTTAGCTTCCCAATGAGCTGGAAGCAAGATGCTTTGGGGCCTCTCTGCCCCTTTGCAAACAAGGCATCCCTTTGGGCCTTTCAGCTCTAGGCCAATGGAGCACACCCAGAGCAGAAGTTCTACCTCAGCCAGATCAGGCCTGCCAAGAAACTGCTTTTCACAGGCCTTCGTAAGAGGTGTTCCCGGAAGGCTGTAAGAGTACCTGGCAGAGCGAGTTGTTTCTTAGCTTCAAAAACAGCTGGAAGCAACATGATTTGGGGCCTCTCTCCCCCTTTGGAAACAAAGCAGCCTTTGTGCCTGGCAGCTCTAGGCCAAAGTAGCACACCCAGAGCACAAGTTCTACCCCAGCCAGATAAGGCCTGTCAAGAAGCTGCGTTTCACAGGCCTTTGTATGTGACGTTCCCGGTTGGCTTTGAGAGCACTGTGCAGAGCCAGTTGTTTTAGCTTCCCAGAGAGCAGGAAGCAAGATGCTTTGGGGCCTCTCTCACACTTTGGAAATAAAGGCAGCCCTTTGGGCCTGGCAGCCCTAGGCCAATGGAGTACACCCAGAGCAGAAGTTCTACCTCAGCCAGATCAGGCCTTCCAAGAAACTGCGTCTCACAGGCCTTTCTCTGTCACGTTGCCGGTAGGCTGTGAGAGCACTGTGCAGAGCCAGTTGTTTCTTAGCTTCCCAAAGATTTGGAAGCAAGATACTTTGGGGACTCTCAGCCCCTTTGGAAAGAAGGCGGCCCTTTGGGCCTGGCAGCTCTAGGCCAATGGAGCACACCCACAGCAGAAGTTCTACTTCAGGCAGATCAGTCCTGCCCAGAAACTGCGTTTCACAGCCCTTGGTAAGAGATGTTCACGGTAGGCTGTGAGAGCACTGGGCAGAACCAGTTGTTTTTTAGCTTCCCAAAGTGCTGGAGGCAAGATGCTTTGGGGCCTCTCTCACCCTTTGGAAACAAGGCAGCCCTTAGGTCCTGGTAGCTCTAGGCCTATGTAGCACAACCAGAACAGAAGTTCTACTTCAGCCAGGTCAGGCCTGCCAAGAAACTGCGTTTCACAGGCCTTTCAAAGAGATGTTCTCTTAGGCTGTAAGAGCACTGGGCAGAGCCAGCTGTTTCTTAACTTCCTGAAGAGCCGGGAGCAAGATGCTTTGGGTCCACTCTCCATCTTTGGAAACAAGGCAGCCCTTTGGGCCTGGCAGCTCTAGGGCAATGGAGCACACCCAGAGCAGAAGTTCTACTTCAGCCAGATCAGGCCTGCCAGGAAACTCGTTTCACAGGCCTTGGTATGAGATGTTCCCTGTAGGCTGTAAGAGCACTGGGCAGAGCCAGTTGTTTCTTACCTTCCTGAAAAGCTGGAAGCAAGATGCTTGGGACCCCTCTGCCCGTTTGGGAACAAGGCAGCCTTTTGGGTCGGGAAGCTCTAGGCCAATGGAGCACACGCAGAGCAGGAGTTCTACTTCAGCCTGATCAGGCCTGCAAAGAAACAGCGTTTGACAGGCCTTGGTAAGAGATGTTCCCGGTAGGCTGTAAGAGCACTGGGCAGAGCCAGTTGTTTCTTAGCTTCGCAAAGACCGGGAAGCAAGATGCTTTGGGCCTCTCTGCCCCTTGGAAACAGGGCAGCACTTGGGGCCTGGCAGCTCTAGGGCAATGGAGCACACCCAGAGCCGGAGTTCTACTTCAGCCAGATGAGGCCTGCCAAGAAACTGCGTTTCACAGGCCTTTCAAAGACATGTTCCCGGTAGGCTGTAAGAGCACGGGGCAGAGCGAGTTGGTTCTTAGCTTCCCAGAGAGCCGGAAGCAAGATGCTTTGGGGCCTCTCTGCCCCTTTGCAAACAAGGCATCCCTTTGGGCCTTTCAGCTCTAGGCCAATGGAGCACAGCCAGAGCAGAAGTCCTACTTCAGCCAGATCAGGCGTGCCAAGGAACTGCGTTTCAGAGGCCTTTGTATGTGACGTTCCCGGTAGGCTGTGAGAGCACGGTGCAGAGCCAGTTGTTTCCTTGTTTCCCAAACAGCTGGAAGCAAGACGCTTTGGGGCCTCTCTGCCCCTTTGGAAACAAGGCAGCACGTTGGGTCTGGCAGCTCTAGGGCAATGGAGCACAACCAGAGCAGAAGTTCTACTTCTTCCAGATCAGGCCTGCCTAGAAAGTGCGTTTCACAGGCCTTGATAAGAGATGTTCCCTTAGGCTATAAGAGCACTGGGCACAGCCAGTTGTTTCTTAGCTTCCCAAGAGGTGGAAGCAAGATGCTTTGGGGCCTCTCTCCACCTTTGGAAACAAGGCAGCCCTTTGGGCCTTTCAGCTCTAGGGCAAT
Organism: Equus asinus; assembly: GCF_041296235.1. Taxonomy (NCBI): domain Eukaryota; kingdom Metazoa; phylum Chordata; class Mammalia; order Perissodactyla; family Equidae; genus Equus; species Equus asinus. The sequence continues at coordinate 2,787,746 of NW_027224845.1, forward strand.
GGAGCACACCCAGAGCAGAAGTTCTACCTCAGCCAGATCAGGCCTGCCAAGAAACTGCTTTTCACAGGCCTTCGTAAGAGGTGTTCCCGGAAGGCTGTAAGAGTACCTGGCAGAGCGAGTTGTTTCTTAGCTTCAAAAACAGCTGGAAGCAACATGATTTGGGGCCTCTCTCCCCCTTTGGAAACAAAGCAGCCTTTGTGCCTGGCAGCTCTAGGCCAAAGTAGCACACCCAGAGCACAAGTTCTACCTCAGCCAGATAAGGCCTGTCAAGAAGCTGCGTTTCACAGGCCTTTGTATGTGACGTTCCCGGTTGGCTTTGAGAGCACTGTGCAGAGCCAGTTGTTTTAGCTTCCCACAGAGCTGGAAGCAAGATGCTTTGGGGAGTCTCTCTCCCTTTGGACACAAGGCAGCCGTTTGGGCCAGGCAGCTCTAGGCCAATGGAGCACACCCACAGCAGAAGTTCTACTTCAGGCAGATCAGTCCTGCCCAGAAACTGCGTTTCACAGCCCTTGGTAAGAGATGTTCACGGTAGGCTGTGAGAGCACTGGGCAGAACCAGTTGTTTTTTAGCTTCCCAAAGTGCTGGAGGCAAGATGCTTTGGGGCCTCTCTCACCCTTTGGAAACAAGGCAGCCCTTAGGTCCTGGTAGCTCTAGGCCTATGTAGCACAACCAGAACAGAAGTTCTACTTCAGCCAGGTCAGGCCTGCCAAGAAACTGCGTTTCACAGGCCTTTCAAAGAGATGTTCTCTTAGGCTGTAAGAGCACAGGGCAGAGTCAGCTGTTTCTTAGCTTCCCGAAGAGCTGGGAGCAAGATGCTTTGGGTCCACTCTCCGTCTTTGGAAACAAGGCAGCCCTTTGGGCCTGGCAGCTCTAGGGCAATGGAGCACACCCAGAGCAGAAGTTCTACTTCAGCCAGATCAGGCCTGCCAGGAAACTGCGTTTCACAGGCCTTGGTAAGAGATGTTCCCGGTAGGCTGTAAGAGCACTGGGCAGAGCCAGTTGTTTCTTACCTTCCTGAAAAGCTGGAAGCAAGACGCTTGGGACCCCTCTGCCCGTTTGGGAACAAGGCAGCCTTTTGGGTCGGGAAGCTCTAGGCCAATGGAGCACACGCAGAGCAGGAGTTCTACTTCAGCCTGATCAGGCCTGCAAAGAAACAGCGTTTGACAGGCCTTGGTAAGAGATGTTCCCGGTAGGTGTAAGAGCACTGGGCAGAGCCAGTTGTTTCTTAGCTTCGCAAAGACCGGGAAGCAAGATGCTTTGGGCCTCTCTGCCCCTTGGAAACAGGGCAGCACTTGGGGCCTGGCAGCTCTAGGGCAATGGAGCACACCCAGAGCCGGAGTTCTACTTCAGCCAGATGAGGCCTGCCAAGAAACTGCGTTTCACAGGCCTTTCAAAGACATGTTCCCGGTAGGCTGTAAGAGCACGGGGCAGAGCGAGTTGGTTCTTAGCTTCCCAGAGAGCCGGAAGCAAGATGCTTTGGGGCCTCTCTGCCCCTTTGCAAACAAGGCATCCCTTTGGGCCTTTCAGCTCTAGGCCAATGGAGCACAGCCAGAGCATAAGTCCTACTTCAGCCAGATCAGGCGTGCCAAGGAACTGCGTTTCAGAGGCCTTTGTATGTGACGTTCCCGGTAGGCTGTGAGAGCACGGTGCAGAGCCAGTTGTTTCCTTGTTTCCCAAACAGCTGGAAGCAAGACGCTTTGGGGCCTCTCTGCCCCTTTGGAAACAAGGCAGCACGTTGGGTCTGGCAGCTCTAGGGCAATGGAGCACAACCAGAGCAGAAGTTCTACTTCTTCCAGATCAGGCCTGCCTAGAAAGTGCGTTTCACAGGCCTTGATAAGAGATGTTCCCTTAGGCTATAAGAGCACTGGGCACAGCCAGTTGTTTCTTAGCTTCCCAAGAGGTGGAAGCAAGATGCTTTGGGGCCTCTCTCCCCCTTTGGAAACAAGGCAGCCCTTTGGGCCTTTCAGCTCTAGGGCAATGGAGCACACCCAGAGCAGAAGTTCTACCTCAGCCAGATCAGGCCTGCCAAGAAACTGCTTTTCACAGGCCTTCGTAAGAGGTGTTCCCGGAAGGCTGTAAGAGTACCTGGCAGAGCGAGTTGTTTCTTAGCTTCAAAAACAGCTGGAAGCAACATGATTTGGGGCCTCTCTCCCCCTTTGGAAACAAAGCAGCCTTTGTGCCTGGCAGCTCTAGGCCAAAGTAGCACACCCAGAGCACAAGTTCTACCTCAGCCAGATAAGGCCTGTCAAGAAGCTGCGTTTCACAGGCCTTTGTATGTGACGTTCCCGGTTGGCTTTGAGAGCACTGTGCAGAGCCAGTTGTTTTAGCTTCCCAGAGAGCAGGAAGCAAGATGCTTTGGGGCCTCTCTCACACTTTGGAAATAAAGGCAGCCCTTTGGGCCTGGCAGCCCTAGGCCAATGGAGTACACCCAGAGCAGAAGTTCTACCTCAGCCAGATCAGGCCTTCCAAGAAACTGCGTCTCACAGGCCTTTCTCTGTCACGTTGCCGGTAGGCTGTGAGAGCACTGTGCAGAGCCAGTTGTTTCTTAGCTTCCCAAAGATTTGGAAGCAAGATACTTTGGGGACTCTCAGCCCCTTTGGAAACAAGGCGGCCCTTTGGGCCTGGCAGCTCTAGGCCAAAGTAGCACGCCCAGAGCAGGAGTTCTACTTCAGCCAGATCAGGCCTGCCAAGAAACTGCGTTTCACAGGCCTTGGTAAGAGATGTTCCCGGTAGGCTGTGAGAGCACTGTGGAGAGCCAGTTGCTTTAGGTTCCCACAGAGCTGGAAGCAAGATGCTTTGGGGCCTCTCTCTCCCTTTGGACACAAGGCAGCCGTTTGCGCCTGGCAGCTCTAGGCCAATGGAGCACACCAACAGCAGAAGTTCTACTTCAGGCAGATCAGTCCTGCCCAGAAACTGCGTTTCACAGCCCTTGGTAAGAGATGTTCACGGTAGGCTGTGAGAGCACTGGGCAGAACCAGTTGTTTTTTAGCTTCCCAAAGTGCAGGAGGCAAGATGCTTTGGGGCCTCTCTCACCCTTTGGAAACAAGGCAGCCCTTAGGTCCTGGTAGCTCTAGGCCTATGTAGCACAACCAGAACAGAAGTTCTACTTCAGCCAGGTCAGGCCTGCCAAGAAACTGCGTTTCACAGGCCTTTCAAAGAGATGTTCTCTTAGGCTGTAAGAGCACAGGGCAGAGCCAGCTGTTTCTTAGCTTCCCGAAGAGCTGGGAGCAAGATGCTTTGGGTCCACTCTCCGTCTTTGGAAACAAGGCAGCCCTTTGGGCCTGGCAGCTCTAGGGCAATGGAGCACACCCAGAGCAGAAGTTCTACTTCAGCCAGATCAGGCCTGCCAGGAAACTGCGTTTCACAGGCCTTGGTAAGAGATGTTCCCGGTAGGCTGTAAGAGCACTGGGCAGAGCCAGTTGTTTCTTACCTTCCTGAAAAGCTGGAAGCAAGACGCTTGGGACCCCTCTGCCCGTTTGGGAACAAGGCAGCCTTTTGGGTCGGGAAGCTCTTGGCCAATGGAGCACACACAGAGCAGGAGTTCTACTTCAGCCTGATCAGGCCTGCAAAGAAACAGCGTTTGACAGGCCTTGGTAAGAGATGTTCCCGGTAGGTGTAAGAGCACGGGGCAGAGCGAGTTGGTTCTTAGCTTCCCAGAGAGCTGGAAGCAAGATGCTTTGGGGCCTCTCTGCCCCTTTGGAAACAAGGCAGCACCTTGGGCCTGGCAGCTCTAGGGCAACGGAGCACACCCAGAGCAGAAATTCTACTTCAGCCTAATCAGGCATGCCAGGAAACGGCGTTTCACAGGCCTTGGTAAGAGATGTTCCCGGTAGGCTGTAAGAGCACTGGGCAACGCCAGATGTTTCTTAGCTTCCCGAAGAGCTGGAAGCAAGACGCTTTGGTGCCACTCTCTCACTTTGGAATCAAGGCAGTCCTTTGGGGCAGGTAGCTCTAGGCCAGTGGAGCACACCCAGAGCAGAAGTTCTACTTCGGCCAGTTCAGGCCACCAACAAACTGCGTTTCACAGGCCTTGATAAGAGATGTTCCCTTAGGCTATAAGAGCACTGGGCACAGCCAGTTGTTTCTTAGCTTCCCAAGAGGTGGAAGCAAGATGCTTTGGGGCCTCTCTCCCCCTTTGGAAACAAGGCAGCCCTTTGGGCCTTTCAGCTCTAGGGCAATGGAGCACACCCAGAGCAGAAGTTCTACCTCAGCCAGATCAGGCCTGCCAAGAAACTGCTTTTCACAGGCCTTCGTAAGAGGTGTTCCCGGAAGGCTGTAAGAGTACCTGGCAGAGCGAGTTGTTTCTTAGCTTCAAAAACAGCTGGAAGCAACATGATTTGGGGCCTCTCTCCCCCTTTGGAAACAAAGCAGCCTTTGTGCCTGGCAGCTCTAGGCCAAAGTAGCACACCCAGAGCACAAGTTCTACCTCAGCCAGATAAGGCCTGTCAAGAAGCTGCGTTTCACAGGCCTTTGTATGTGACGTTCCCGGTTGGCTTTGAGAGCACTGTGCAGAGCCAGTTGTTTTAGCTTCCCAGAGAGCAGGAAGCAAGATGCTTTGGGGCCTCTCTCACACTTTGGAAATAAAGGCAGCCCTTTGGGCCTGGCAGCCCTAGGCCAATGGAGTACACCCAGAGCAGAAGTTCTACCTCAGCCAGATCAGGCCTTCCAAGAAACTGCGTCTCACAGGCCTTTCTCTGTCACGTTGCCGGTAGGCTGTGAGAGCACTGTGCAGAGCCAGTTGTTTCTTAGCTTCCCAAAGATTTGGAAGCAAGATACTTTGGGGACTCTCAGCCCCTTTGGAAACAAGGCGGCCCTTTGGGCCTGGCAGCTCTAGGCCAAAGTAGCACGCCCAGAGCAGGAGTTCTACTTCAGCCAGATCAGGCCTGCCAAGAAACTGCGTTTCACAGGCCTTGGTAAGAGATGTTCCCGGTAGGCTGTGAGAGCACTGTGGAGAGCCAGTTGCTTTAGGTTCCCACAGAGCTGGAAGCAAGATGCTTTGGGGCCTCTCTCTCCCTTTGGACACAAGGCAGCCGTTTGCGCCTGGCAGCTCTAGGCCAATGGAGCACACCAACAGCAGAAGTTCTACTTCAGGCAGATCAGTCCTGCCCAGAAACTGCGTTTCACAGCCCTTGGTAAGAGATGTTCACGGTAGGCTGTGAGAGCACTGGGCAGAACCAGTTGTTTTTTAGCTTCCCAAAGTGCAGGAGGCAAGATGCTTTGGGGCCTCTCTCACCCTTTGGAAACAAGGCAGCCCTTAGGTCCTGGTAGCTCTAGGCCTATGTAGCACAACCAGAACAGAAGTTCTACTTCAGCCAGGTCAGGCCTGCCAAGAAACTGCGTTTCACAGGCCTTTCAAAGAGATGTTCTCTTAGGCTGTAAGAGCACAGGGCAGAGCCAGCTGTTTCTTAGCTTCCCGAAGAGCTGGGAGCAAGATGCTTTGGGTCCACTCTCCGTCTTTGGAAACAAGGCAGCCCTTTGGGCCTGGCAGCTCTAGGGCAATGGAGCACACCCAGAGCAGAAGTTCTACTTCAGCCAGATCAGGCCTGCCAGGAAACTGCGTTTCACAGGCCTTGGTAAGAGATGTTCCCGGTAGGCTGTAAGAGCACTGGGCAGAGCCAGTTGTTTCTTACCTTCCTGAAAAGCTGGAAGCAAGACGCTTGGGACCCCTCTGCCCGTTTGGGAACAAGGCAGCCTTTTGGGTCGGGAAGCTCTTGGCCAATGGAGCACACACAGAGCAGGAGTTCTACTTCAGCCTGATCAGGCCTGCAAAGAAACAGCGTTTGACAGGCCTTGGTAAGAGATGTTCCCGGTAGGTGTAAGAGCACGGGGCAGAGCGAGTTGGTTCTTAGCTTCCCAGAGAGCTGGAAGCAAGATGCTTTGGGGCCTCTCTGCCCCTTTGGAAACAAGGCAGCACCTTGGGCCTGGCAGCTCTAGGGCAACGGAGCACACCCAGAGCAGAAATTCTACTTCAGCCTAATCAGGCATGCCAGGAAACGGCGTTTCACAGGCCTTGGTAAGAGATGTTCCCGGTAGGCTGTAAGAGCACTGGGCAACGCCAGATGTTTCTTAGCTTCCCGAAGAGCTGGAAGCAAGATGCTTTGGTGCCACTCTCTCACTTTGGAATCAAGGCAGTCCTTTGGGGCAGGTAGCTCTAGGCCAGTGGAGCACACCCAGAGCAGAAGTTCTACTTCGGCCAGTTCAGGCCACCAACAAACTGCGTTTCACAGGCCTTGATAAGAGATGTTCCCTTAGGCTATAAGAGCACTGGGCACAGCCAGTTGTTTCTTAGCTTCCCAAGAGGTGGAAGCAAGATGCTTTGGGGCCTCTCTCCCCCTTTGGAAACAAGGCAGCCCTTTGGGCCTTTCAGCTCTAGGGCAATGGAGCACACCCAGAGCAGAAGTTCTACCTCAGCCAGATCAGGCCTGCCAAGAAACTGCTTTTCACAGGCCTTCGTAAGAGGTGTTCCCGGAAGGCTGTAAGAGTACCTGGCAGAGCGAGTTGTTTCTTAGCTTCAAAAACAGCTGGAAGCAACATGATTTGGGGCCTCTCTCCCCCTTTGGAAACAAAGCAGCCTTTGTGCCTGGCAGCTCTAGGCCAAAGTAGCACACCCAGAGCACAAGTTCTACCTCAGCCAGATAAGGCCTGTCAAGAAGCTGCGTTTCACAGGCCTTTGTATGTGACGTTCCCGGTTGGCTTTGAGAGCACTGTGCAGAGCCAGTTGTTTTAGCTTCCCAGAGAGCAGGAAGCAAGATGCTTTGGGGCCTCTCTCACACTTTGGAAATAAAGGCAGCCCTTTGGGCCTGGCAGCCCTAGGCCAATGGAGTACACCCAGAGCAGAAGTTCTACCTCAGCCAGATCAGGCCTTCCAAGAAACTGCGTCTCACAGGCCTTTCTCTGTCACGTTGCCGGTAGGCTGTGAGAGCACTGTGCAGAGCCAGTTGTTTCTTAGCTTCCCAAAGATTTGGAAGCAAGATACTTTGGGGACTCTCAGCCCCTTTGGAAACAAGGCGGCCCTTTGGGCCTGGCAGCTCTAGGCCAAAGTAGCACGCCCAGAGCAGGAGTTCTACTTCAGCCAGATCAGGCCTGCCAAGAAACTGCGTTTCACAGGCCTTGGTAAGAGATGTTCCCGGTAGGCTGTGAGAGCACTGTGGAGAGCCAGTTGCTTTAGCTTCCCACAGAGCTGGAAGCAAGATGCTTTGGGGCCTCTCTCTCCCTTTGGACACAAGGCAGCCGTTTGCGCCTGGCAGCTCTAGGCCAATGGAGCACACCAACAGCAGAAGTTCTACTTCAGGCAGATCAGTCCTGCCCAGAAACTGCGTTTCACAGCCCTTGGTAAGAGATGTTCACGGTAGGCTGTGAGAGCACTGGGCAGAACCAGTTGTTTTTTAGCTTCCCAAAGTGCAGGAGGCAAGATGCTTTGGGGCCTCTCTCACCCTTTGGAAACAAGGCAGCCCTTAGGTCCTGGTAGCTCTAGGCCTATGTAGCACAACCAGAACAGAAGTTCTACTTCAGCCAGGTCAGGCCTGCCAAGAAACTGCGTTTCACAGGCCTTTCAAAGAGATGTTCTCTTAGGCTGTAAGAGCACAGGGCAGAGCCAGCTGTTTCTTAGCTTCCCGAAGAGCTGGGAGCAAGATGCTTTGGGTCCACTCTCCGTCTTTGGAAACAAGGCAGCCCTTTGGGCCTGGCAGCTCTAGGGCAATGGAGCACACCCAGAGCAGAAGTTCTACTTCAGCCAGATCAGGCCTGCCAGGAAACTGCGTTTCACAGGCCTTGGTAAGAGATGTTCCCGGTAGGCTGTAAGAGCACTGGGCAGAGCCAGTTGTTTCTTACCTTCCTGAAAAGCTGGAAGCAAGACGCTTGGGACCCCTCTGCCCGTTTGGGAACAAGGCAGCCTTTTGGGTCGGGAAGCTCTTGGCCAATGGAGCACACACAGAGCAGGAGTTCTACTTCAGCCTGATCAGGCCTGCAAAGAAACAGCGTTTGACAGGCCTTGGTAAGAGATGTTCCCGGTAGGTGTAAGAGCACGGGGCAGAGCGAGTTGGTTCTTAGCTTCCCAGAGAGCTGGAAGCAAGATGCTTTGGGGCCTCTCTGCCCCTTTGGAAACAAGGCAGCACCTTGGGCCTGGCAGCTCTAGGGCAACGGAGCACACCCAGAGCAGAAATTCTACTTCAGCCTAATCAGGCATGCCAGGAAACGGCGTTTCACAGGCCTTGGTAAGAGATGTTCCCGGTAGGCTGTAAGAGCACTGGGCAACGCCAGATGTTTCTTAGCTTCCCGAAGAGCTGGAAGCAAGACGCTTTGGTGCCACTCTCTCACTTTGGAATCAAGGCAGTCCTTTGGGGCAGGTAGCTCTAGGCCAATGGAGCACACCCAGAGCAGAAGTTCTACTTCGGCCAGTTCAGGCCACCAACAAACTGCGTTTCACAGGCCTTGGTAAGAGATGTTCCCGGTAGGCTATAAGAGCACTGGGCACAGCCAGTTGTTTCTTAGCTTCCCAAGAGGTGGAAGCAAGATGCTTTGGGGCCTCTCTCCCCCTTTGGAAACAAGGCAGCCCTTTGGGCCTTTCAGCTCTAGGGCAATGGAGCACACCCAGAGCAGAAGTTCTACCTCAGCCAGATCAGGCCTGCCAAGAAACTGCTTTTCACAGGCCTTCGTAAGAGGTGTTCCCGGAAGGCTGTAAGAGTACCTGGCAGAGCGAGTTGTTTCTTAGCTTCAAAAACAGCTGGAAGCAACATGATTTGGGGCCTCTCTCCCCCTTTGGAAACAAAGCAGCCTTTGTGCCTGGCAGCTCTAGGCCAAAGTAGCACACCCAGAGCACAAGTTCTACCTCAGCCAGATAAGGCCTGTCAAGAAGCTGCGTTTCACAGGCCTTTGTATGTGACGTTCCCGGTTGGCTTTGAGAGCACTGTGCAGAGCCAGTTGTTTTAGCTTCCCAGAGAGCAGGAAGCAAGATGCTTTGGGGCCTCTCTCACACTTTGGAAATAAAGGCAGCCCTTTGGGCCTGGCAGCCCTAGGCCAATGGAGTACACCCAGAGCAGAAGTTCTACCTCAGCCAGATCAGGCCTTCCAAGAAACTGCGTCTCACAGGCCTTTCTCTGTCACGTTGCCGGTAGGCTGTGAGAGCACTGTGCAGAGCCAGTTGTTTCTTAGCTTCCCAAAGATTTGGAAGCAAGATACTTTGGGGACTCTCAGCCCCTTTGGAAACAAGGCGGCCCTTTGGGCCTGGCAGCTCTAGGCCAAAGTAGCACGCCCAGAGCAGGAGTTCTACTTCAGCCAGATCAGGCCTGCCAAGAAACTGCGTTTCACAGGCCTTGGTAAGAGATGTTCCCGGTAGGCTGTGAGAGCACTGTGGAGAGCCAGTTGCTTTAGGTTCCCACAGAGCTGGAAGCAAGATGCTTTGGGGCCTCTCTCTCCCTTTGGACACAAGGCAGCCGTTTGCGCCTGGCAGCTCTAGGCCAATGGAGCACACCAACAGCAGAAGTTCTACTTCAGGCAGATCAGTCCTGCCCAGAAACTGCGTTTCACAGCCCTTGGTAAGAGATGTTCACGGTAGGCTGTGAGAGCACTGGGCAGAACCAGTTGTTTTTTAGCTTCCCAAAGTGCAGGAGGCAAGATGCTTTGGGGCCTCTCTCACCCTTTGGAAACAAGGCAGCCCTTAGGTCCTGGTAGCTCTAGGCCTATGTAGCACAACCAGAACAGAAGTTCTACTTCAGCCAGGTCAGGCCTGCCAAGAAACTGCGTTTCACAGGCCTTTCAAAGAGATGTTCTCTTAGGCTGTAAGAGCACAGGGCAGAGCCAGCTGTTTCTTAGCTTCCCGAAGAGCTGGGAGCAAGATGCTTTGGGTCCACTCTCCGTCTTTGGAAACAAGGCAGCCCTTTGGGCCTGGCAGCTCTAGGGCAATGGAGCACACCCAGAGCAGAAGTTCTACTTCAGCCAGATCAGGCCTGCCAGGAAACTGCGTTTCACAGGCCTTGGTAAGAGATGTTCCCGGTAGGCTGTAAGAGCACTGGGCAGAGCCAGTTGTTTCTTACCTTCCTGAAAAGCTGGAAGCAAGACGCTTGGGACCCCTCTGCCCGTTTGGGAACAAGGCAGCCTTTTGGGTCGGGAAGCTCTTGGCCAATGGAGCACACACAGAGCAGGAGTTCTACTTCAGCCTGATCAGGCCTGCAAAGAAACAGCGTTTGACAGGCCTTGGTAAGAGATGTTCCCGGTAGGTGTAAGAGCACGGGGCAGAGCGAGTTGGTTCTTAGCTTCCCAGAGAGCTGGAAGCAAGATGCTTTGGGGCCTCTCTGCCCCTTTGGAAACAAGGCAGCACCTTGGGCCTGGCAGCTCTAGGGCAACGGAGCACACCCAGAGCAGAAGTTCTACTTCAGCCTAATCAGGCATGCCAGGAAACGGCGTTTCACAGGCCTTGGTAAGAGATGTTCCCGGTAGGCTGTAAGAGCACTGGGCAACGCCAGATGTTTCTTAGCTTCCCGAAGAGCTGGAAGCAAGATGCTTTGGTGCCACTCTCTCACTTTGGAATCAAGGCAGTCCTTTGGGGCAGGTAGCTCTAGGCCAGTGGAGCACACCCAGAGCAGAAGTTCTACTTCGGCCAGTTCAGGCCACCAACAAACTGCGTTTCACAGGCCTTGGTAAGAGATGTTCCCGGTAGGCTGTAAGAGCACTGGGCAACGCCAGATGTTTCTTAGCTTCCCGAAGAGCTGGAAGCAAGATGCTTTGGGGCCTCTCATCCCCTTTGCAAACAAGGCGGCCCTTTGGGCCAGGCAGCTCTAGGCCAATGGAGCACACCCAGAGCAGAAGTTCTACTTCAGCTAGATCAGGCCACCAACAAAGTGCGTTTCACAGGCCTTGGTAAGAGATTTTCTCTCAGGCTGTAAGAGCACTGGGCAGAGCCAGTTGTTTCTTAGCTTCACAAAGAGCTGGAAGCAAGATGCTTTGGGGGCTCCCTGCCCCTTTGCCAACAAGGCCGACCTTTGGACCTTTCAGCTCTAGGCCAATGGAGCACACCCAGAGCAGAAGTTCTACCTCAGCCAGATAAGGCCTGCCAAGAAACTGCGTTTCAAAGGCTTTGGTAAGAGATGTTGCCGGTACTCTGTCAGAGCACTGGGCAGAGACAGTTGTTTCTTAGCTTCCCAATGAGCTGGAAGCAAGATGCGTTGGGGCATCTCTGCCCCTTTGCAAACAAGGCATCCCTTTGGGCCTTTCAGCTCTAGGGCAATGGAGCACACACAGAGCAGAAGTTCTACCTCAGCCAGATCAGGCCTGCCAAGAAACTGCTTTTCACAGGCCTTCGTAAGAGGTGTTCCCGGAAGGCTGTAAGAGTACCTGGCAGAGCGAGTTGTTTCTTAGCTTCAAAAACAGCTGGAAGCAACATGATTTGGGGCCTCTCTCCCCCTTTGGAAACAAAGCAGCCTTTGTGCCTGGCAGCTCTAGGCCAAAGTAGCACACCCAGAGCACAAGTTCTACCTCAGCCAGATAAGGCCTGTCAAGAAGCTGCGTTTCACAGGCCTTTGTATGTGACGTTCCCGGTTGGCTTTGAGAGCACTGTGCAGAGCCAGTTGTTTTAGCTTCCCAGAGAGCAGGAAGCAAGATGCTTTGGGGCCTCTCTCACACTTTGGAAATAAAGGCAGCCCTTTGGGCCTGGCAGCCCTAGGCCAATGGAGTACACCCAGAGCAGAAGTTCTACCTCAGCCAGATCAGGCCTTCCAAGAAACTGCGTCTCACAGGCCTTTCTCTGTCACGTTGCCGGTAGGCTGTGAGAGCACTGTGCAGAGCCAGTTGTTTCTTAGCTTCCCAAAGATTTGGAAGCAAGATACTTTGGGGACTCTCAGCCCCTTTGGAAACAAGGCGGCCCTTTGGGCCTGGCAGCTCTAGGCCAAAGTAGCACGCCCAGAGCAGGAGTTCTACTTCAGCCAGATCAGGCCTGCCAAGAAACTGCGTTTCACAGGCCTTGGTAAGAGATGTTCCCGGTAGGCTGTGAGAGCACTGTGGAGAGCCAGTTGCTTTAGCTTCCCACAGAGCTGGAAGCAAGATGCTTTGGGGCCTCTCTCTCCCTTTGGACACAAGGCAGCCGTTTGGGCCTGGCAGCTCTAGGCCAATGGAGCACACCCACAGCAGAAGTTCTACTTCAGGCAGATCAGTCCTGCCCAGAAACTGCGTTTCACAGCCCCTGTTAAGAGATGTTCACGGTACGCTGTGAGAGCACTGGGCAGAACCAGTTGTTTTTTAGCTTCCCAAAGTGCTGGAGGCAAGATGCTTTGGGGCCTCTCTCACCCTTTGGAAACAAGGCAGCCCTTAGGTCCTGGTAGCTCTAGGCCTATGTAGCACAACCAGAACAGAAGTTCTACTTCAGCCAGGTCAGGCCTGCCAAGAAACTGCGTTTCACAGGCCTTTCAAAGAGATGTTCTCTTAGGCTGTAATAGCACTGGGCAGAGCCAGCTGTTTCTTAGCTTCCCGAAGAGCCGGGAGCAAGATGCTTTGGGTCCACTCTCCATCTTTGGAAACAAGGCAGCCCTTTGGGCCTGGCAGCTCTAGGGCAATGGAGCACACCCAGAGCAGAAGTTCTACTTCAGCCAGATCAGGCCTGCCAGGAAACTGCGTTTCACAGGCCTTGGTAAGAGATGTTCCTGGTAGGCTGTAAGAGCACTGGGCAGAGCCAGTTGTTTCTTACCTTCCTGAAAAGCTGGAAGCAAGATGCTTGGGACCCCTCTGCCCGTTTGGGAACAAGGCAGCCTTTTGGGTCGGGAAGCTCTAGGCCAATGGAGCACACGCAGAGCAGGAGTTCTACTTCAGCCTGATCAGGCCTGCTAAGAAACAGCGTTTGACAGGCCTTGGTAAGAGATGTTCCCGGTAGGTGTAAGAGCACTGGGCAGAGCCAGTTGTTTCTGAGCTTCGCAAAGACCGGGAAGCAAGATGCTTTGGGACTCTCTGCCCCTTGGAAACAGGGCAGCACTTGGGGCCTGGCAGCTCTAGGGCAATGGAGCACACCCAGAGCCGGAGTTCTACTTCAGCCAGATGAGGCCTGCCAAGAAACTGCGTTTCACAGGCCTTTCAAAGACATGTTCCCGGTAGGCTGTAAGAGCACGGGGCAGAGCGAGTTGGTTCTTAGCTTCCCAGAGAGCCATAAGCATGATGCTTTGGGGCCTCTCTGCCCCTTTGGAAACAAGGCAGCACCTTGGGCCTGGCAGCTCTAGGGCAATGGACCACACCCAGAGCAGAAGTTCTACTTCAGCCAAATCTGGCCTGCCAGGACACGGCGTTTCACAGGCCTTGGTAAGAGATGTTCCCGGTAGGCTGTAAGAGCACTGGGCAACGCCAGATGTTTCTTAGCTTCCCGAAGAGCTGGAAGCAAGATGCTTTGGGGCCTCTCTGCCCCTTTGCAAACAAGGCGGCCCTTTGGGCCAGGCAGCTCTAGGCCAATGGAGCACACCCAGAGCAGAAGTTCTACCTCAGCCAGATAAGGCCTGCCAAGAAACTGCGTTTCAAAGGCTTTGGTAAGAGATGTTCCCGGTACTCTGTCAGAGCACTGGGCAGAGACAGTTGTTTCTTAGCTTCCCAATGAGCTGGAAGCAAGATGCGTTGGGGCCTCTCTGCCCCTTTGCAAACAGGGCATCCCTTTGGGCCTTTCAGCTCTAGGGCAATGGAGCACACCCAGAGCAGAAGTTCTACCTCAGCCAGATCAGGCCTGCCAAGAAACTGCTTTTCACAGGCCTTCGTAAGAGGTGTTCCCGGAAGGCTGTAAGAGTACCTGGCAGAGCGAGTTGTTTCTTAGCTTCAAAAACAGCTGGAAGCAACATGATTTGGGGCCTCTCTCCCCCTTTGGAAACAAAGCAGCCTTTGTGCCTGGCAGCTCTAGGCCAAAGTAGCACACCCAGAGCACAAGTTCTACCTCAGCCAGATAAGGCCTGTCAAGAAGCTGCATTTCACAGGCCTTTGTATGTGACGTTCCCGGTTGGCTTTGAGAGCACTGTGCAGAGCCAGTTGTTTTAGCTTCCCAGAGAGCAGGAAGCAAGATGCTTTGGGGCCTCTCTCACACTTTGGAAATAAAGGCAGCCCTTTGGGCCTGGCAGCCCTAGGCCAATGGAGTACACCCAGAGCAGAAGTTCTACCTCAGCCAGATCAGGCCTTCCAAGAAACTGCGTCTCACAGGCCTTTCTCTGTCACGTTGCCGGTAGGCTGTGAGAGCACTGTGCAGAGCCAGTTGTTTCTTAGCTTCCCAAAGATTTGGAAGCAGGATACTTTGGGGACTCTCAGCCCCTTTGGAAACAAGGCGGCCCTTTGGGCCTGGCAGCTCTAGGCCAAAGTAGCACGCCCAGAGCAGGAGTTCTACTTCAGCCAGATCAGGCCTGCCAGGAAACTGCGTTTCACAGGCCTTGGTAAGAGATGTTCCCGGTAGGCTGTAAGAGCACTGGGCAGAGCCAGTTGTTTCTTACCTTCCTGAAAAGCTGGAAGCAAGATGCTTGGGACCCCTCTGCCCGTTTGGGAACAAGGCAGCCTTTTGGGTCGGGAAGCTCTAGGCCAATGGAGCACACGCAGAGCAGGAGTTCTACTTCAGCCTGATCAGGCCTGCAAAGAAACAGCGTTTGACAGGCCTTGGTAAGAGATGTTCCCGGTAGGTGTAAGAGCACTGGGCAGAGCCAGTTGTTTCTTAGCTTCGCAAAGACCGGGAAGCAAGATGCTTTGGGCCTCTCTGCCCCTTGGAAACAGGGCAGCACTTGGGGCCTGGCAGCTCTAGGGCAATGGAGCACACCCAGAGCCGGAGTTCTACTTCAGCCAGATGAGGCCTGCCAAGAAACTGCGTTTCACAGGCCTTTCAAAGACATGTTCCCGGTAGGCTGTAAGAGCACGGGGCAGAGCGAGTTGGTTCTTAGCTTCCCAGAGAGCTGGAAGCAAGATGCTTTGGGGCCTCTCTGCCCCTTTGGAAACAAGGCAGCACCTTGGTCCTGGCAGCTCTGGGGCAACGGAGCACACCCAGAGCAGAAGTTCTACTTCAGCCTAATCAGGCATGCCAGGAAACGGCGTTTCACAGGCCTTGGTAAGAGATGTTCCCGGTAGGCTGTAAGAGCACTGGGCAACGCCAGATGTTTCTTAGCTTCCCGAAGAGCTGGAAGCAAGATGCTTTGGGGCCTCTCATCCCCTTTGCAAACAAGGCGGCCCTTTGGGCCAGGCAGCTCTAGGCCAATGGAGCACACCCAGAGCAGAAGTTCTACTTCAGCTAGATCAGGCCACCAACAAAGTGCGTTTCACAGGCCTTGGTAAGAGATTTTCTCTCAGGCTGAAAGAGCACTGGGCAGAGCCAGTTGTTTCTTAGCTTCCCGAAGAGCTGGAAGCAAGATGCTTTGGGGGCTCCCTGCCCCTTTGCCAACAAGGCCGACCTTTGGGCCTTTCAGCTCTAGGCGAATGGAGCACACCCAGAGCAGAAGTTCTACCTCAGCCAGATAAGGCCTGCCAAGAAACTGCGTTTCAAAAGCTTTGGTAAGAGATGTTCCCGGTACTCTGTCAGAGCAAGGGCAGAGACAGTTGTTTCTTAGCTTCCCAATGAGCTGGAAGCAAGATGCTTTGGGGCCTCTCTGCCCCTTTGCAAACAAGGCATCCCTTTGGGCCATTCAGCTCTAGGGCAATGGAGCACACCCAGAGCAGAAGTTCTACCTCAGCCAGATCAGGCCTGCCAAGAAACTGCTTTTCACAGGCCTTCGTAAGAGGTGTTCCCGGAAGGCTGTAAGAGTACCTGGCAGAGCGAGTTGTTTCTTAGCTTCAAAAACAGCTGGAAGCAACATGATTTGGGGCCTCTCTCCCCCTTTGGAAACAAAGCAGCCTTTGTGCCTGGCAGCTCTAGGCCAAAGTAGCACACCCAGAGCACAAGTTCTACCTCAGCCAGATAAGGCCTGTCAAGAAGCTGCGTTTCACAGGCCTTTGTATGTGACGTTCCCGGTTGGCTTTGAGAGCACTGTGCAGAGCCAGTTGTTTTAGCTTCCCAGAGAGCAGGAAGCAAGATGCTTTGGGGCCTCTCTCACACTTTGGAAATAAAGGCAGCCCTTTGGGCCTGGCAGCCCTAGGACAATGGAGTACACCCAGAGCAGAAGTTCTACCTCAGCCAGATCAGGCCTTCCAAGAAACTGCGTCTCACAGGCCTTTCTCTGTCACGTTGCCGGTAGGCTGTGAGAGCACTGTGCAGAGCCAGTTGTTTCTTAGCTTCCCAAAGATTTGGAAGCAAGGTACTTTGGGGACTCTCAGCCCCTTTGGAAACAAGGCGGCCCTTTGAGCCTGGCAGCTCTAGGCCAAAGTAGCACGCCCAGAGCAGGAGTTCTACTTCAGCCAGATGAGGCCTGCCAAGAAACTGCGTTTCAAAGGCTTTGGTAAGAGATGTTGCCGGTACTCTGTCAGAGCACTGGGCAGAGACAGTTGTTTCTTAGCTTCCCAAAGAGCTGGAAGCAAGATGCTTTGGGGCCTCTCTGCCCCTTTGCAAACAAGGCATCCCTTTGGGCCTTTCAGCTCTAGGCCAATGGAGCACAGCCAGAGCAGAAGTCCTACTTCAGCCAGATCAGGCGTGCCAAGGAACTGCGTTTCAGAGGCCTTTGTATGTGACGTTCCCAGTAGGCTGTGAGAGCACGGTGCAGAGCCAGTTGTTTCCTTGTTTCCCAAACAGCTGGAAGCAAGACGCTTTGGGGCCTCTCTGCCCCTTTGGAAACAAGGCAGCACGTTGGGTCTGGCAGCTCTAGGGCAATGGAGCACAACCAGAGCAGAAGTTCTACTTCTTCCAGATCAGGCCTGCCTAGAAAATGCGTTTCACAGGCCTTGATAAGAGATGTTCTCTTAGGCTATAAGAGCACTGGGCACAGCCAGTTGTTTCTTAGCTTCCCAAGAGGTGGAATCAAGATGCCTTCGGGCCTCTCTCCCCCTTTGGAAACAAGGCAGCCCTTTGGGCCTTTTAGCTCTAGGGCAATGGAGCACACCCAGAGCAGAAGTTCTACCTCAGCCAGATCAGGCCTGCCAAGAAACTGCTTTTCACAGGCCTTCGTAAGAGGTGTTCCCGGAAGGCTGTAAGAGTACCTGGCAGAGCGAGTTGTTTCTTAGCTTCAAAAACAGCTGGAAGCAACATGATTTGGGGCCTCTCTCCCCCTTTGGAAACAAAGCAGCCTTTGTGCCTGGCAGCTCTAGGCCAAAGTAGCACACCCAGAGCACAAGTTCTACCTCAGCCAGATAAGGCCTGTCAAGAAGCTGCGTTTCACAGGCCTTTGTATGTGACGTACCCGGTTGGCTTTGAGAGCACTGTGCAGAGCCAGTTGTTTTAGCTTCCCAGAGAGCAGGAAGCAAGATGCTTTGGGGCCTCTCTCACACTTTGGAAATAAAGGCAGCCCTTTGGGCCTGGCAGCCCTAGGCCAATGGAGTACACCCAGAGCAGAAGTTCTACCTCAGCCAGATCAGGCCTTCCAAGAAACTGCGTCTCACAGGCCTTTCTCTGTCACGTTGCCGGTAGGCTGTGAGAGCACTGTGCAGAGCCAGTTGTTTCTTAGCTTCCCAAAGATTTGGAAGCAAGATACTTTGGGGACTCTCAGCCCCTTTGGAAACAAGGCGGCCCTTTGGGCCTGGCAGCTCTAGGCCAAAGTAGCACGCCCAGAGCAGGAGTTCTACTTCAGCCAGATCAGGCCTGCCAAGAAACTGCGTTTCACAGGCCTTGGTAAGAGATGTTCCCGGTAGGCTGTGAGAGCACTGTGGAGAGCCAGTTGCTTTAGCTTCCCACAGAGCTGGAAGCAAGATGCTTTGGGGTCTCTCTCTCCCTTTGGACACAAGGCAGCCGTTTGGGCCTGGCAGCTCTAGGCCAATGGAGCACACCCACAGCAGAAGTTCTACTTCAGGCAGATCAGTCCTGCCCAGAAACTGCGTTTCACAGCCCCTGGTAAGAGATGTTCACGGTACGCTGTGAGAGCACTGGGCAGAACCAGTTGTTTTTTAGCTTCCCAAAGTGCTGGAGGCAAGATGCTTTGGGGCCTCTCTCACCCTTTGGAAACAAGGCAGCCCTTAGGTCCTGGTAGCTCTAGGCCTATGTAGCACAACCAGAACAGAAGTTCTACTTCAGCCAGGTCAGGCCTGCCAAGAAACTGCGTTTCACAGGCCTTTCAAAGAGATGTTCTCTTAGGCTGTAAGAGCACAGGGCACAGCCAGCTGTTTCTTAGCTTCCCGAAGAGCCGGGAGCAAGATGCTTTGGGTCCACTCTCCATCTTTGGAAACAAGGCAGCCCTTTGGGCCTGGCAGCTCTAGGGCAATGGAGCACACCCAGAGCAGAAGTTCTACTTCAGCCAGATCAGGCCTGCCAGGAAACTGCGTTTCACAGGCCTTGGTAAGAGATGTTCCCGGTAGGCTGTAAGAGCACTGGGCAGAGCCAGTTGTTTCTTACCTTCCTGAAAAGCTGGAAGCAAGATGCTTGGGACCCCTCTGCCCGTTTGGGAACAAGGCAGCCTTTTGGGTCGGGAAGCTCTAGGCCAATGGAGCACACGCAGAGCAGGAGTTCTACTTTAGCCTGATCAGGCCTGCTAAGAAACAGCGTTTGACAGGCCTTGGTAAGAGATGTTCCCGGTAGGTGTAAGAGCACTGGGCAGAGCCAGTTGTTTCTGAGCTTCGCAAAGACCGGGAAGCAAGATGCTTTGGGACTCTCTGCCCCTTGGAAACAGGGCAGCACTTGGGGCCTGGCAGCTCTAGGGCAATGGAGCACACCCAGAGCCGGAGTTCTACTTCAGCCAGATGAGGCCTGCCAAGAAACTGCGTTTCACAGGCCTTTCAAAGACATGTTCCCGGTAGGCTGTAAGAGCACGGGGCAGAGCGAGTTGGTTCTTAGCTTCCCAGTGAGCCGGAAGCAAGATGCTTTGGGGCCTCTCTGCCCCTTTGGAAACAAGGCAGCACCTTGGGCCTGGCAGCTCTAGGGAAATGGACCACACCCAGAGCAGAAGTTCTACTTCAGCCAAATCAGGCCTGCCAGGACACGGCGTTTCACAGGCCTTGGTAAGAGATGTTCCCGGTAGGCTGTAAGAGCACTGGGCAACGCCAGATGTTTCTTAGCTTCCCGAAGAGCTGGAAGCAAGATGCTTTGGTGCCACTCTCTCACTTTGGAATCAAGGCAGCCCTTTGGGGCAGGTAGCTCTAGGCCAGTGGAGCACACCCAGAGCAGAAGTTCTACTTCGGCCAGTTCAGGCCACCAACAAACTGCGTTTCACAGGCCTTGGTAAGAGATGTTCCCGGTAGGCTGTAAGAGCACTGGGCAATGCCAGATGTTTCTTAGCTTCCCGAAGAGCTGGAAGCAAGATGCTTTGGGGCCTCTCTGCCCCTTTGCAAACAAGGCGGCCCTTTGGGCCAGGCAGCTCTAGGCCAATGGAGCACACCCAGAGCAGAAGTTCTACTTCAGCTAGATCAGGCCACCAACAAAGTGCGTTTCACAGGCCTTGGTAAGAGATTTTCTCTTAGGCTGTAAGAGCACTGGGCACAGCCAGTTGTTTCTTAGCTTCCCAAAGAGCTGGAAGCAAGATGCTTTGGGGGCTCCCTGCCCCTTTGCCAACAAGGCCGACCTTTGGGCCTTTCAGCTCTAGGCCAATGGAGCACACCCAGAGCAGAAGTTCTACTTCGGCCAGTTCAGGCCACCAACAAACTGCGTTTCACAGGCCTTGGTAAGAGATGTTCCCGGTAGGCTGTAAGAGCACTGGGCAACGCCAGATGTTTCTTAGCTTCCCGAAGAGCTGGAAGCAAGATGCTTTGGGGCCTCTCTGCCCCTTTGCAAACAAGGCGGCCCTTTGGGCCAGGCAGCTCTAGGCCAATGGAGCACACCCAGAGCAGAAGTTCTACTTCAGCTAGATCAGGCCACCAACAAAGTGCGTTTCACAGGCCTTGGTAAGAGATTTTCTCTTAGGCTGTAAGAGCACTGGGCACAGCCAGTTGTTTCTTAGCTTCCCAAAGAGCTGGAAGCAAGATGCTTTGGGGGCTCCCTGCCCCTTTGCCAACAAGGCCGACCTTTGGGCCTTTCAGCTCTAGGCCAATGGAGCACACCCAGAGCAGAAGTTCTACTTCGGCCAGTTCAGGCCACCAACAAACTGCGTTTCACAGGCCTTGGTAAGAGATGTTCCCGGTAGGCTGTAAGAGCACTGGGCAACGCCAGATGTTTCTTAGCTTCCCGAAGAGCTGGAAGCAAGATGCTTTGGGGCCTCTCTGCCCCTTTGCAAACAAGGCGGCCCTTTGGGCCAGGCAGCTCTAGGCCAATGGAGCACACCCAGAGCAGAAGTTCTACCTCAGCCAGATAAGGCCTGCCAAGAAACTGCGTTTCAAAGGCTTTGGTAAGAGATGTTCCCGGTACTCTGTCAGAGCACTGGGCAGAGACAGTTGTTTCTTAGCTTCCCAATGAGCTGGAAGCAAGATGCGTTGGGGCCTCTCTGCCCCTTTGCAAACAGGGCATCCCTTTGGGCCTTTCAGCTCTAGGGCAATGGAGCACACCCAGAGCAGAAGTTCTACCTCAGCCAGATCAGGCCTGCCAAGAAACTGCTTTTCACAGGCCTTCGTAAGAGGTGTTCCCGGAAGGCTGTAAGAGTACCTGGCAGAGCGAGTTGTTTCTTAGCTTCAAAAACAGCTGGAAGCAACATGATTTGGGGCCTCTCTCCCCCTTTGGAAACAAAGCAGCCTTTGTGCCTGGCAGCTCTAGGCCAAAGTAGCACACCCAGAGCACAAGTTCTACCTCAGCCAGATAAGGCCTGTCAAGAAGCTGCATTTCACAGGCCTTTGTATGTGACGTTCCCGGTTGGCTTTGAGAGCACTGTGCAGAGCCAGTTGTTTTAGCTTCCCAGAGAGCAGGAAGCAAGATGCTTTGGGGCCTCTCTCACACTTTGGAAATAAAGGCAGCCCTTTGGGCCTGGCAGCCCTAGGCCAATGGAGTACACCCAGAGCAGAAGTTCTACCTCAGCCAGATCAGGCCTTCCAAGAAACTGCGTCTCACAGGCCTTTCTCTGTCACGTTGCCGGTAGGCTGTGAGAGCACTGTGCAGAGCCAGTTGTTTCTTAGCTTCCCAAAGATTTGGAAGCAGGATACTTTGGGGACTCTCAGCCCCTTTGGAAACAAGGCGGCCCTTTGGGCCTGGCAGCTCTAGGCCAAAGTAGCACGCCCAGAGCAGGAGTTCTACTTCAGCCAGATCAGGCCTGCCAGGAAACTGCGTTTCACAGGCCTTGGTAAGAGATGTTCCCGGTAGGCTGTAAGAGCACTGGGCAGAGCCAGTTGTTTCTTACCTTCCTGAAAAGCTGGAAGCAAGATGCTTCGGACCCCTCTGCCCGTTTGGGAACAAGGCAGCCTTTTGGGTCGGGAAGCTCTAGGCCAATGGAGCACACGCAGAGCAGGAGTTCTACTTCAGCCTGATCAGGCCTGCAAAGAAACAGCGTTTGACAGGCCTTGGTAAGAGATGTTCCCGGTAGGTGTAAGAGCACTGGGCAGAGCCAGTTGTTTCTTAGCTTCGCAAAGACCGGGAAGCAAGATGCTTTGGGCCTCTCTGCCCCTTGGAAACAGGGCAGCACTTGGGGCCTGGCAGCTCTAGGGCAATGGAGCACACCCAGAGCCGGAGTTCTACTTCAGCCAGATGAGGCCTGCCAAGAAACTGCGTTTCACAGGCCTTTCAAAGACATGTTCCCGGTAGGCTGTAAGAGCACGGGGCACAGCGAGTTGGTTCTTAGCTTCCCAGAGAGCTGGAAGCAAGATGCTTTGGGGCCTCTCTGCCCCTTTGCAAACAAGGCATCCCTTTGGGCCTTTCAGCTCTAGGCCAATGGAGCACAGCCAGAGCAGAAGTCCTACTTCAGCCAGATCAGGCGTGCCAAGGAACTGCGTTTCAGAGGCCTTTGTATGTGACGTTCCCGGTAGGCTGTGAGAGCACGGTGCAGAGCCAGTTGTTTCCTTGTTTCCCAAACAGCTGGAAGCAAGACGCTTTGGGGCCTCTCTGCCCCTTTGGAAACAAGGCAGCACGTTGGGTCTGGCAGCTCTAGGGCAATGGAGCACAACCAGAGCAGAAGTTCTACTTCTTCCAGATCAGGCCTGCCTAGAAAGTGCGTTTCACAGGCCTTGATAAGAGATGTTCTCTTAGGCTATAAGAGCACTGGGCACAGCCAGTTGTTTCTTAGCTTCCCAAGAGGTGGAAGCAAGATGCTTTGGGTCCTCTCTCCCCCTTTGGAAACAAGGCAGCCCTTTGGGCCTTTCAGCTCTAGGCCAATGAAGCACACCCAGAGCAGAAGTTCTACCTCAGCCAGATCAGGCCTTCCAAGAAACTGCTTTTCACAGGCCTTCGTAAGAGGTGTTCCCGGAAGGCTGTAAGAGTACCTGGCAGAGCGAGTTGTTTCTTAGCTTCAAAAACAGCTGGAAGCAACATGATTTGGGGCCTCTCTCCCCCTTTGGAAACAAAGCAGCCTTTGTGCCTGGCAGCTCTAGGCCAAAGTAGCACACCCAGAGCACAAGTTCTACCTCAGCCAGATAAGGCCTGTCAAGAAGCTGCGTTTCACAGGCCTTTGTATGTGACGTTCCCGGTTGGCTTTGAGAGCACTGTGCAGAGCCAGTTGTTTTAGCTTCCCAGAGAGCAGGAAGCAAGATGCTTTGGGGCCTCTCTCACACTTTGGAAATAAAGGCAGCCCTTTGGGCCTGGCAGCCCTAGGCCAATGGAGTACACCCAGAGCAGAAGTTCTACCTCAGCCAGATCAGGCCTTCCAAGAAACTGCGTCTCACAGGCCTTTCTCTGTCACGTTGCCGGTAGGCTGTGAGAGCACTGTGCAGAGCCAGTTGTTTCTTAGCTTCCCAAAGATTTGGAAGCAAGATACTTTGGGGACTCTCAGCCCCTTTGGAAACAAGGCGGCCCTTTGGGCCTGGCAGCTCTAGGCCAAAGTAGCACGCCCAGAGCAGGAGTTCTACTTCAGCCAGATCAGGCCTGCCAAGAAACTGCGTTTCACAGGCCTTGGTAAGAGATGTTCCCGGTAGGCTGTGAGAGCACTGTGGAGAGCCAGTTGCTTTAGCTTCCCACAGAGCTGGAAGCAAGATGCTTTGGGGCCTCTCTCTCCCTTTGGACACAAGGCAGCCGTTTGGGCCTGGCAGCTCTAGGCCAATGGAGCACACCCACAGCAGAAGTTCTACTTCAGGCAGATCAGTCCTGCCCAGAAACTGCGTTTCACAGCCCTTGGTAAGAGATGTTCACGGTAGGCTGTGAGAGCACTGGGCAGAACCAGTTGTTTTTTAGCTTCCCAAAGTGCTGGAGGCAAGATGCTTTGGGGCCTCTCTCACCCTTTGGAAACAAGGCAGCCCTTAGGTCCTGGTAGCTCTAGGCCTATGTAGCACAACCAGAACAGAAGTTCTACTTCAGCCAGGTCAGGCCTGCCAAGAAACTGCGTTTCACAGGCCTTTCAAAGAGATGTTCTCTTAGGCTGTAAGAGCACTGGGCAGAGCCAGCTGTTTCTTAGCTTCCCGAAGAGCTGGGAGCAAGATGCTTTGGGTCCACTCTCCGTCTTTGGAAACAAGGCAGCCCTTTGGGCCTTTCAGCTCTAGGGCAATGGAGCACACCCAGAGCAGAAGTTCTACTTCAGCCAGATCAGGCCTGCCAGGAAACTGCGTTTCACAGGCCTTGGTAAGAGATGTTCCCGGTAGGCTGTAAGAGCACTGGGCAGAGCCAGTTGTTTCTTACCTTCCTGAAAAGCTGGAAGCAAGACGCTTGGGACCCCTCTGCCCGTTTGGGAACAAGGCAGCCTTTTGGGTCGGGAAGCTCTAGGCCAATGGAGCACACGCAGAGCAGGAGTTCTACTTCAGCCTGATCAGGCCTGCAAAGAAACAGCGTTTGACAGGCCTTGGTAAGAGATGTTCCCGGTAGGTGTAAGAGCACGGGGCAGAGCGAGTTGGTTCTTAGCTTCCCAGAGAGCTGGAAGCAAGATGCTTTGGGGCCTCTCATCCCGTTTGCAAACAAGGCGGCCCTTTGGGCCAGGCAGCTCTAGGCCAATGGAGCACACCCAGAGCAGAAGTTCTACTTCAGCTAGATCAGGCCACCAACAAAGTGCGTTTCACAGGCCTTGGTAAGAGATTTTCTCTCAGGCTGTAAGAGCACTGGGCAGAGCCAGTTTTTTCTTAGCTTCCCAAAGAGCTGGAAGCAAGATGCTTTGGGGGCTCCCTGCCCCTTTGCCAACAAGGCCGACCATTGGGCCTTTCAGCTCTAGGCCAATGGAGCACACCCAGAGCAGAAGTTCTACCTCAGCCAGATCAGGCCTGCCAAGAAACTGCTTTTCACAGGCCTTCGTAAGAGGTGTTCCCGGAAGGCTGTAAGAGTACCTGGCAGAGCGAGTTGTTTCTTAGCTTCAAAAACAGCTGGAAGCAACATGATTTGGGGCCTCTCTCCCCCTTTGGAAACAAAGCAGCCTTTGTGCCTGGCAGCTCTAGGCCAAAGTAGCACACCCAGAGCACAAGTTCTACCTCAGCCAGATAAGGCCTGTCAAGAAGCTGCGTTTCACAGGCCTTTGTATGTGACGTTCCCGGTTGGCTTTGAGAGCACTGTGCAGAGCCAGTTGTTTTAGCTTCCCAGAGAGCAGGAAGCAAGATGCTTTGGGGCCTCTCTCACACTTTGGAAATAAAGGCAGCCCTTTGGGCCTGGCAGCCCTAGGCCAATGGAGTACACCCAGAGCAGAAGTTCTACCTCAGCCAGATCAGGCCTTCCAAGAAACTGCGTCTCACAGGCCTTTCTCTGTCACGTTGCCGGTAGGCTGTGAGAGCACTGTGCAGAGCCAGTTGTTTCTTAGCTTCCCAAAGATTTGGAAGCAAGATACTTTGGGGACTCTCAGCCCCTTTGGAAACAAGGCGGCCCTTTGGGCCTGGCAGCTCTAGGCCAAAGTAGCACGCCCAGAGCAGGAGTTCTACTTCAGCCAGATCAGGCCTGCCAAGAAACTGCGTTTCACAGGCCTTGGTAAGAGATGTTCCCGGTAGGCTGTAAGAGCACTGGGCAGAGCCAGTTGTTTCTTACCTTCCTGAAAAGCTGGAAGCAAGATGCTTGGGACCCCTCTGCCCGTTTGGGAACAAGGCAGCCTTTTGGGTCGGGAAGCTCTAGGCCAATGGAGCACACGCAGAGCAGGAGTTCTACTTCAGCCTGATCAGGCCTGCAAAGAAACAGCGTTTGACAGGCCTTGGTAAGAGATGTTCCCGGTAGGTGTAAGAGCACTGGGCAGAGCCAGTTGTTTCTTAGCTTCGCAAAGACCGGGAAGCAAGATGCTTTGGGCCTCTCTGCCCCTTGGAAACAGGGCAGCACTTGGGGCCTGGCAGCTCTAGGGCAATGGAGCACACCCAGAGCCGGAGTTCTACTTCAGCCAGATGAGGCCTGCCAAGAAACTGCGTTTCACAGGCCTTTCAAAGACATGTTCCCGGTAGGCTGTAAGAGCACGGGGCAGAGCGAGTTGGTTCTTAGCTTCCCAGAGAGCTGGAAGCAAGATGCTTTGGGGCCTCTCTGCCCCTTTGGAAACAAGGCAGCACCTTGGGCCTGGCAGCTCTAGGGCAACGGAGCACACCCAGAGCAGAAGTTCTACTTCAGCCAAATCAGGCCTGCCAGGAAACGGCGTTTCACAGGCCTTGGTAAGAGATGTTCCCGGTAGGCTGTAAGAGCACTGGGCAACGCCAGATGTTTCTTAGCTTCCCGAAGAGCTGGAAGCAAGATGCTTTGGTGCCACTCTCTCACTTTGGAATCAAGGCAGCCCTTTGGGGCAGGTAGCTCCAGGCCAGTGGAGCACACCCAGAGCAGAAGTTCTACTTCGGCCAGTTCAGGCCACCAACAAACTGCGTTTCACAGGCCTTGGTAAGAGATGTTCCCGGTAGGCTGTAAGAGCACTGGGCAACGCCAGATGTTTCTTAGCTTCCCGAAGAGCTGGAAGCAAGATGCTTTGGGGCCTCTCTGCCCCTTTGCAAACAAGGCGGCCCTTTGGACCAGGCAGCTCTAGGCCAAAGGAGCACACCCAGAGCAGAAGTTCTACTTCAGCTAGATCAGGCCACCTACAAAGTGCGTTTCACAGGCCTTGGTAAGAGATTTTCTCTCAGGCTGTAAGAGCACTGGGCAGAGCCAGTTGTTTCTTAGCTTCCCAAAGAGCTGGAAGCAAGATGCTTTGGGGGCTCCCTGTCCCTTTGCCAACAAGGCCGACCTTTGGGCCTTTCAGCTCTAGGCCAATGGAGCACACCCAGAGCAGAAGTTCTACCTCAGCCAGATAAGGCCTGCCAAGAAACTGCGTTTCAAAGGCTTTGGTAAGAGATGTTCCCGGTACTCTGTCAGAGCACTGGGCAGAGACAGTTGTTTCTTAGCTTCCCAATGAGCTGGAAGCAATATGCTTTGGGGCCTCTCTGCCCCTTTGCAAACAAGGCATCCCTTTGGGCCTTTCAGCTCTAGGGCAATGGAGCACACCCAGAGCAGAAGTTCTACCTCAGCCAGATCAGGCCTGCCAAGAAACTGCTTTTCACAGGCCTTCGTAAGAGGTGTTCCCGGAAGGCTGTAAGAGTACCTGGCAGAGCGAGTTGTTTCTTAGCTTCAAAAACAGCTGGAAGCAACATGATTTGGGGCCTCTCTCCCCCTTTGGAAACAAAGCAGCCTTTGTGCCTGGCAGCTCTAGGCCAAAGTAGCACACCCAGAGCACAAGTTCTACCTCAGCCAGATAAGGCCTGTCAAGAAGCTGCGTTTCACAGGCCTTTGTATGTGACGTTCCCGGTTGGCTTTGAGAGCACTGTGCAGAGCCAGTTGTTTTAGCTTCCCAGAGAGCAGGAAGCAAGATGCTTTGGGGCCTCTCTCACACTTTGGAAATAAAGGCAGCCCTTTGGGCCTGGCAGCCATAGGCCAATGGAGTACACCCAGAGCAGAAGTTCTACCTCAGCCAGATCAGGCCTTCCAAGAAACTGCGTCTCACAGGCCTTTCTCTGTCACGTTGCCGGTAGGCTGTGAGAGCACTGTGCAGAGCCAGTTGTTTCTTAGCTTCCCAAAGATTTGGAAGCAAGATGCTTTGGGGACTCTCAGCCCCTTTGGAAACAAGGCGGCCCTTTGGGCCTGGCAGCTCTAGGCCAAAGTAGCACGCCCAGAGCAGGAGTTCTACTTCAGCCAGATCAGGCCTGCCAAGAAACTGCGTTTCACAGGCCTTGGTAAGAGATGTTCCCGGTAGGCTGTAAGAGCACTGGGCAGAGCCAGTTGTTTCTTACCTTCCTGAAAAGCTGGAAGCAAGATGCTTGGGACCCCTCTGCCCGTTTGGGAACAAGGCAGCCTTTTGGGTCGGGAAGCTCTAGGCCAATGGAGCACACGCAGAGCAGGAGTTCTACTTCAGCCTGATCAGGCCTGCAAAGAAACAGCGTTTGACAGGCCTTGGTAAGAGATGTTCCCGGTAGGTGTAAGAGCACTGGGCAGAGCCAGTTGTTTCTTAGCTTCGCAAAGACCGGGAAGCAAGATGCTTTGGGCCTCTCTGCCCCTTGGAAACAGGGCAGCACTTGGGGCCTGGCAGCTCTAGGGCAATGGAGCACACCCAGAGCCGGAGTTCTACTTCAGCCAGATGAGGCCTGCCAAGAAACTGCGTTTCACAGGCCTTTCAAAGACATGTTCCCGGTAGGCTGTAAGAGCACGGGGCAGAGCGAGTTGGTTCTTAGCTTCCCAGAGAGCTGGAAGCAAGATGCTTTGGGGCCTCTCTGCCCCTTTGGAAACAAGGCAGCACCTTGGGCCTGGCAGCTCTAGGGCAATGGAGCACACCCAGAGCAGAAGTTCTACTTCAGCCAAATCAGGCCTGCCAGGAAACGGCGTTTCACAGGCCTTGGTAAGAGATGTTCCCGGTAGGCTGTAAGAGCACTGGGCAACGCCAGATGTTTCTTAGCTTCCCGAAGAGCTGGAAGCAAGATGCTTTGGTGCCACTCTCTCACTTTGGAATCAAGGCAGCCCTTTGGGGCAGGTAGCTCCAGGCCAGTGGAGCACACCCAGAGCAGAAGTTCTACTTTGGCCAGTTCAGGCCACCAACAAACTGCGTTTCACAGGCCTTGGTAAGAGATGTTCCCGGTAGGCTGTAAGAGCACTGGGCAACGCCAGATGTTTCTTAGCTTCCCGAAGAGCTGGAAGCAAGATGCTTTGGGGCCTCTCTGCCCCTTTGCAAACAAGGCGGCCCTTTGGGCCAGGCAGCTCTAGGCCAAAGGAGCACACCCAGAGCAGAAGTTCTACTTCAGCTAGATCAGGCCACCTACAAAGTGCGTTTCACAGGCCTTGGTAAGAGATTTTCTCTCAGGCTGTAAGAGCACTGGGCAGAGCCAGTTGTTTCTTAGCTTCCCGAAGAGCTGGAAGCAAGATGCTTTGGGGGCTCCCTGCCCCTTTGCCAACAAGGCCGACCTTTGGGCCTTTCAGCTCTAGGCCAATGGAGCACACCCAGAGCAGAAGTTCTACCTCAGCCAGATAAGGCCTGCCAAGAAACTGCGTTTCAAAGGCTTTGGTAAGAGATGTTCCCGGTACTCTGTCAGAGCACTGGGCAGAGACAGTTGTTTCTTAGCTTCCCAATGAGCTGGAAGCAAGATGCTTTGGGGCCTCTCTGCCCCTTGGAAAACAAGGCATCCCTTTGGGCCTTTCAGCTCTAGGGCAATGGAGCACACCCAGAGCAGAAGTTCTACCTCAGCCAGATCAGGCCTGCCAAGAAACTGCTTTTCACAGGCCTTCGTAAGAGGTGTTCCCGGAGTGCTGTAAGAGTACCTGGCAGAGCGAGTTGTTTCTTAGCTTCAAAAACAGCTGGAAGCAACATGATTTGGGGCCTCTCTCCCCCTTTGGAAACAAAGCAGCCTTTGTGCCTGGCAGCTCTAGGCCAAAGTAGCACACCCAGAGCACAAGTTCTACCTCAGCCAGATAAGGCCTGTCAAGAAGCTGCGTTTCACAGGCCTTTGTATGTGACGTTCCCGGTTGGCTTTGAGAGCACTGTGCAGAGCCAGTTGTTTTAGCTTCCCAGAGAGCAGGAAGCAAGATGCTTTGGGGCCTCTCTCACACTTTGGAAATAAAGGCAGCCCTTTGGGCCTGGCAGCCCTAGGCCAATGGAGTACACCCAGAGCAGAAGTTCTACCTCAGCCAGATCAGGCCTTCCAAGAAACTGCGTCTCACAGGCCTTTCTCTGTCACGTTGCCGGTAGGCTGTGAGAGCACTGTGCAGAGCCAGTTGTTTCTTAGCTTCCCAAAGATTTGGAAGCAAGATGCTTTGGGGACTCTCAGCCCCTTTGGAAACAAGGCGGCCCTTTGGGCCTGGCAGCTCTAGGCCAAAGTAGCACGCCCAGAGCAGGAGTTCTACTTCAGCCAGATCAGGCCTGCCAGGAAACTGCGTTTCACAGGCCTTGGTAAGAGATGTTCCCGGTAGGCTGTAAGAGCACTGTGCAGAGCCAGTTGTTTCTTACCTTCCTGAAAAGCTGGAAGCAAGACGCTTGGGACCCCTCTGCCCGTTTGGGAACAAGGCAGCCTTTTGGGTCGGGAAGCTCTAGGCCAATGGAGCACACGCAGAGCAGGAGTTCTACTTCAGCCTGATCAGGCCTGCAAAGAAACAGCGTTTGACAGGCCTTGGTAAGAGATGTTCCCGGTAGGTGTAAGAGCACTGGGCAGAGCCAGTTGTTTCTTAGCTTCGCAAAGACCGGGAAGCAAGATGCTTTGGGCCTCTCTGCCCCTTGGAAACAGGGCAGCACTTGGGGCCTGGCAGCTCTAGGGCAATGGAGCACACCCAGAGCCGGAGTTCTACTTCAGCCAGATGAGGCCTGCCAAGAAACTGCGTTTCACAGGCCTTTCAAAGACATGTTCCCGGTAGGCTGTAAGAGCACGGGGCAGAGCGAGTTGGTTCTTAGCTTCCCAGAGAGCTGGAAGCAAGATGCTTTGGGGCCTCTCTGCCCCTTTGGAAACAAGGCAGCACCTTGGGCCTGGCAGCTCTAGGGCAATGGAGCACACCCAGAGCAGAAGTTCTACTTCAGCCAAATCAGGCCTGCCAGGAAACGGCGTTTCACAGGCCTTGGTAAGAGATGTTCCCGGTAGGCTGTAAGAGCACTGGGCAACGCCAGATGTTTCTTAGCTTCCCGAAGAGCTGGAAGCAAGATGCTTTGGTGCCACTCTCTCACTTTGGAATCAAGGCAGCCCTTTGGGGCAGGTAGCTCCAGGCCAGTGGAGCACACCCAGAGCAGAAGTTCTACTTCGGCCAGTTCAGGCCACCAACAAACTGCGTTTCACAGGCCTTGGTAAGAGATGTTCCCGGTAGGCTGTAAGAGCACTGGGCAACGCCAGATGTTTCTTAGCTTCCCGAAGAGCTGGAAGCAAGATGCTTTGGGGCCTCTCATCCCCTTTGCAAACAAGGCCGACCTTTGGCCCAGGCAGCTCTAGGCCAATGGAGCACACCCAGAGCAGAAGTTCTACCTCAGCCAGATAAGGCCTGCCAAGAAACTGCGTTTCAAAGGCTTTGGTAAGAGATGTTCCCGCTACTCTGTTAGAGCACTGGGCAGAGCCATTTGTTTCTTAGCTTCCCAAAGAGCTGGAAGCAAGATGCTTTGGGGGCTCCCTGCCCCTTTGCCAACAAGGGCGACCTTTGGGCCTTTCAGCTCTAGGCCAATGGAGCACACCCAGAGCAGAAGTCCTACTTCAGCCAGATCAGGCCTGCCAAGGAACTGCGTTTCAGAGACCTTTGTATGTGACGTTCCCGGTAGGCTGTGAGAGCACGGTGCAGAGCCAGTTGTTTCCTTGTTTCCCAAACAGCTGGAAGCAAGACGCTTTGGGGCCTCTCTGCCCCTTTGGAAACAAGGCAGCACGTTGGGTCTGGCAGCTCTAGGGCAATGGAGCACAACCAGAGCCGAAGTTCTACTTCTTCCAGATCAGGCCTGCCTAGACAGTGCGTTTCACAGGCCTTGATAAGAGATGTTCTCTTAGGCTATAAGAGCACTGGGCACAGCCAGTTGTTTCTTAGCTTCCCAAGAGGTGGAAGCAAGATGCTTTGGGGCCTCTCTCCCTCTTTGGAAACAAGGCAGCCCTTTGGGCCTTTCAGCTCTAGGGCAATGGAGCACACCCAGAGCAGAAGTTCTACCTCAGCCAGATCAGGCCTGCCAAGAAACTGCTTTTCACAGGCCTTCGTAAGAGGTGTTCCCGGAAGGCTGTAAGAGTACCTGGCAGAGCGAGTTGTTTCTTAGCTTCAAAAACAGCTGGAAGCAACATGATTTGGGGCCTCTCTCCCCCTTTGGAAACAAAGCAGCCTTTGTGCCTGGCAGCTCTAGGCCAAAGTAGCACACCCAGAGCACAAGTTCTACCTCAGCCAGATAAGGCCTGTCAAGAAGCTGCGTTTCACAGGCCTTTGTATGTGACGTACCCGGTTGGCTTTGAGAGCACTGTGCAGAGCCAGTTGTTTTAGCTTCCCAGAGAGCAGGAAGCAAGATGCTTTGGGGCCTCTCTCACACTTTGGAAATAAAGGCAGCCCTTTGGGCCTGGTAGCCCTAGGCCAATGGAGTACACCCAGAGCAGAAGTTCTACCTCAGCCAGATCAGGCCTTCCAAGAAACTGCGTCTCACAGGCCTTTCTCTGTCACGTTGCCGGTAGGCTGTGAGAGCACTGTGCAGAGCCAGTTGTTTCTTAGCTTCCCAAAGATCTGGAAGCAAGATACTTTGGGGACTCTCAGCCCCTTTGGAAACAAGGCGGCCCTTTGGGCCTGGCAGCTCTAGGCCAAAGTAGCACGCCCAGAGCAGGAGTTCTACTTCAGCCAGATCAGGCCTGCCAAGAAACTGCGTTTCACAGGCCTTGGTAAGAGATGTTCCCGGTAGGCTGTAAGAGCACTGGGCAGAGCCAGTTGTTTCTTACCTTCCTGAAAAGCTGGAAGCAAGACGCTTGGGACCCCTCTGCCCGTTTGGGAACAAGGCAGCCTTTTGGGTCGGGAAGCTCTAGTTCACTGGAGCACACGCAGAGCAGGAGTTCTACTTCAGCCTGATCAGGCCTGCAAAGAAACAGCTTTTGACAGGCCTTGGTAAGAGATGTTCCCGGTAGGTGTAAGAGCACTGGGCAGAGCCAGTTGTTTCTTAGCTTTGCAAAGACCGGGAAGCAAGATGCTTTGGGCCTCTCTGCCCCTTGGAAACAGGGCAGCACTGGGTCCTGGCAGCCCTAGGGCAATGGAGCACACCCAGAGCCGGAGTTCTACTTCAGCCAGATGAGGCCTGCCAAGAAACTGCGTTTCACAGGCCTTTCAAAGACATGTTCCCGGTAGGCTGTAAGAGCACGGGGCAGAGCGAGTTGGTTCTTAGCTTCCCAGAGAGCTGGAAGCAAGATGCTTTGGGGCCTCTCTGCCCCTTTGGAAACAAGGCAGCACCTTGGGCCTGGCAGCTCTAGGGCAATGGAGCACACCCAGAGCAGAAGTTCTACTTCAGCCAAATCAGGCCTGCCAGGAAACGGCGTTTCACAGGCCTTGGTAAGAGATGTTCCCGAGAGGCTGTAAGAGCACTGGGCAACGCCAGATGTTTCTTAGCTTCCCGAAGAGCTGGAAGCAAGATGCTTTGGTGCCACTCTCTCACTTTGGAAACAAGGCAGCCATTTGGGGCAGGTAGCTCCAGGCCAGTGGAGCACACCCAGAGCAGAAGTTCTACTTCGGCCAGTTCAGGCCACCAACAAACTGCGTTTCACAGGCCTTGGTAAGAGATGTTCCCGGTAGGCTGTAAGAGCACTGGGCAATGCCAGATGTTTCTTAGCTTCCCGAAGAGCTGGAAGCAAGATGCTTTGGGGCCTCTCTGCCCCTTTGCAAACAAGGCGGCCCTTTGGACCAGGCAGCTCTAGGCCAATGCAGCACACCCAGAGCAGAAGTTCTACTTCAGCTAGATCAGGCCACCAACAAAGTGCGTTTCACAGGCCTTGGTAAGAGATTTTCTCTCAGGCTGTAAGAGCACTGGGCAGACCCAGTTGTTTCTTAGCTTCCCGAATTGCTGGAAGCAAGATGCTTTGGGGGCTCCCTGCACCTTTGCCAACAAGGCCGACCTTTGGGCCTTTCAGCTCTAGGCCAATGGAGCACACCCAGAGCAGAAGTTCTACCTCAGCCAGATAAGGCCTGCCAAGAAACTGCGTTTCAAAGGCTTTGGTAAGAGATGTTCCCGGTACTCTGTCAGAGCACTGGGCAGAGACAGTTGTTTCTTAGCTTCCCAATGAGCTGGAAGCAAGATGCTTTGGGGCCTCTCTGCCCCTTTGCAAACAAGGCATCCCTTTGGGCCTTTCAGCTCTAGGCCAATGGAGCACACCCAGAGCAGAAGTTCTACCTCAGCCAGATCAGGCCTGCCAAGAAACTGCTTTTCACAGGCCTTCGTAAGAGGTGTTCCCGGAAGGCTGTAAGAGTACCTGGCAGAGCGAGTTGTTTCTTAGCTTCAAAAACAGCTGGAAGCAACATGATTTGGGGCCTCTCACCCCCTTTGGAAACAAAGCAGCCTTTGTGCCTGGCAGCTCTAGGCCAAAGTAGCACACCCAGAGCACAAGTTCTACCTCAGCCAGATAAGGCCTGTCAAGAAGCTGCGTTTCACAGGCCTTTGTATGTGACGTTCCCGGTTGGCTTTGAGAGCACTGTGCAGAGCCAGTTGTTTTAGCTTCCCAGAGAGCAGGAAGCAAGATGCTTTGGGGCCTCTCTCACACTTTGGAAATAAAGGCAGCCCTTTGGGCCTGGCAGCCCTAGGCCAATGGAGTACACCCAGAGCAGAAGTTCTACCTCAGCCAGATCAGGCCTTCCAAGAAACTGCATCTCACAGGCCTTTCTCTGTCACGTTGCCGGTAGGCTGTGAGAGCACTGTGCAGAGCCAGTTGTTTCTTAGCTTCCCAAAGATTTGGAAGCAAGATGCTTTGGGGACTCTCAGCCCCTTTGGAAACAAGGCGGCCCTTTGGGCCTGGCAGCTCTAGGCCAAAGTAGCACGCCCAGAGCAGGAGTTCTACTTCAGCCAGATCAGGCCTGCCAAGAAACTGCGTTTCACAGGCCTTTCAAAGACATGTTCCCGGTAGGCTGTAAGAGCACTGGGCAGAGCCAGTTGTTTCTTACCTTCCTGAAAAGCTGGAAGCAAGACGCTTGGGACCCCTCTGCCCGTTTGGGAACAAGGCAGCCTTTTGGGTCGGGAAGCTCTAGGCCAATGGAGCACACGCAGAGCAGGAGTTCTACTTCAGCCTGATCAGGCCTGCAAAGAAACAGCGTTTGACAGGCCTTGGTTAGAGATGTACCCGGTAGGTGTAAGAGCACTGGGCAGAGCCAGTTGTTTCTTAGCTTCGCAAAGACCGGGAAGCAAGATGCTTTGGGCCTCTCTGCCCCTTGGAAACTGGGCAGCACTTGGGGCCTGGCAGCTCTAGGGCAATGGAGCACACCCAGAGCCGGAGTTCTACTTCAGCCAGATGAGGCCTGCCAAGAAACTGCGTTTCACAGGCCTTTCAAAGACATGTTCCCGGTAGGCTGTAAGAGCACGGGGCAGAGCGAGTTGGTTCTTAGCTTCCCAGAGAGCTGGAAGCAAGATGCTTTGGGGCCTCTCTGCCCCTTTGGAAACAAGGCAGCACCTTGGGCCTGGCAGCTCTAGGGCAATGGAGCACACCCAGAGCAGAAGTTCTACTTCAGCCAAATCAGGCCTGCCAGGAAACGGCGTTTCACAGGCCTTGGTAAGAGATGTTCCCGGTAGGCTGTAAGAGCACTGGGCAACGCCAGATGTTTCTTAGCTTCCCGAAGAGCTGGAAGCAAGATGCTTTGGTGCCACTCTCTCACTTTGGAATCAAGGCAGCCCTTTGGGGCAGTTAGCTCCAGGCCAGTGGAGCACACCCAGAGCAGAAGTTCTACTTCGGCCAGTTCAGGCCACCAACAAACTGCGTTTCACAGGCCTTGGTAAGAGATGTTCCCGGTAGGCTGTAAGAGCACTGGGCAACGCCAGATGTTTCTTAGCTTCCCGAAGAGCTGGAAGCAAGATGCTTTGGGGGCTCCCTGCCCCTTTGCCAACAAGGCCGACCTTTGGGCCTTTCAGCTCTAGGCCAATGGAGCACACCCAGAGCAGAAGTTCTACCTCAGCCAGATAAGGCCTGCCAAGAAACTGCGTTTCAAAGGCTTTGGTAAGAGATGTTCCCGGTACTCTGTCAGAGCACTGGGCAGAGACAGTTGTTTCTTAGCTTCCCAATGAGCTGGAAGCAAGATGCTTTGGGGCCTCTCTGCCCCTTTGCAAACAAGGCATCCCTTTGGGCCTTTCAGCTCTAGGCCAATGGAGCACACCCAGAGCAGAAGTTCTACCTCAGCCAGATCAGGCCTGCCAAGAAACTGCTTTTCACAGGCCTTCGTAAGAGGTGTTCCCGGAAGGCTGTAAGAGTACCTGGCAGAGCGAGTTGTTTCTTAGCTTCAAAAACAGCTGGAAGCAACATGATTTGGGGCCTCTCACCCCCTTTGGAAACAAAGCAGCCTTTGTGCCTGGCAGCTCTAGGCCAAAGTAGCACACCCAGAGCACAAGTTCTACCTCAGCCAGATAAGGCCTGTCAAGAAGCTGCGTTTCACAGGCCTTTGTATGTGACGTTCCCGGTTGGCTTTGAGAGCACTGAGCAGAGCCAGTTGTTTTAGCTTCCCAGAGAGCAGGAAGCAAGATGCTTTGGGGCCTCTCTCACACTTTGGAAATAAAGGCAGCCCTTTGGGCCTGGCAGCCCTAGGCCAATGGAGTACACCCAGAGCAGAAGTTCTACCTCAGCCAGATCAGGCCTTCCAAGAAACTGCGTCTCACAGGCCTTTCTCTGTCACGTTGCCGGTAGGCTGTGAGAGCACTGTGCAGAGCCAGTTGTTTCTTAGCTTCCCAAAGATTTGGAAGCAAGATGCTTTGGGGACTCTCAGCCCCTTTGGAAACAAGGCGGCCCTTTGGGCCTGGCAGCTCTAGGCCAAAGTAGCACGCCCAGAGCAGGAGTTCTACTTCAGCCAGATCAGGCCTGCCAAGAAACTGCGTTTCACAGGCCTTGGTAAGAGATGTTCCCGGTAGGCTGTAAGAGCACTGGGCAGAGCCAGTTGTTTCTTACCTTCCTGAAAAGCTGGAAGCAAGACGCTTGGGACCCCTCTGCCCGTTTGGGAACAAGGCAGCCTTTTGGGTCGGGAAGCTCTAGGCCAATGGAGCACACGCAGAGCAGGAGTTCTACTTCAGCCTGATCAGGCCTGCAAAGAAACAGCGTTTGACAGGCCTTGGTAAGAGATGTTCCCGGTAGGTGTAAGAGCACTGGGCAGAGCCAGTTGTTTCTTAGCTTCGCAAAGACCGGGAAGCAAGATGCTTTGGGCCTCTCTGCCCCTTGGAAACAGGGCAGCACTTGGGGCCTGGCAGCTCTAGGGCAATGGAGCACACCCAGAGCCGGAGTTCTACTTCAGCCAGATGAGGCCTGCCAAGAAACTGCGTTTCACAGGCCTTTCAAAGACATGTTCCCGGTAGGCTGTAAGAGCACGGGGCAGAGCGAGTTGGTTCTTAGCTTCCCAGAGAGCTGGAAGCAAGATGCTTTGGGGCCTCTCTGCCCCTTTGGAAACAAGGCAGCACCTTGGGCCTGGCAGCTCTAGGGCAACGGAGCACACCCAGAGCAGAAGTTCTACTTCAGCCTAATCAGGCATGCCAGGAAACGGCGTTTCACAGGCCTT
The DNA here is from genome assembly GCF_041296235.1 of Equus asinus. NCBI lineage: Eukaryota > Metazoa > Chordata > Mammalia > Perissodactyla > Equidae > Equus > Equus asinus. Next base: position 2,824,350 of record NW_027224845.1, read on the forward strand.
GGTAAGAGATGTTCCCGGTAGGCTGTAAGAGCACTGGGCAACGCCAGATGTTTCTTAGCTTCCCGAAGAGCTGGAAGCAAGATGCTTTGGTGCCACTCTCTCACTTTGGAATCAAGGCAGCCCTTTGGGGCAGGTAGCTCCAGGCCAGTGGAGCACACCCAGAGCAGAAGTTCTACTTCGGCCAGTTCAGGCCACCAACAAACTGCGTTTCACAGGCCTTGGTAAGAGATGTTCCCGGTAGGCTGTAAGAGCACTGGGCAACGCCAGATGTTTCTTAGCTTCCCGAAGAGCTGGAAGCAAGATGCTTTGGGGCCTCTCTGCCCCTTTGCAAACAAGGCGGCCCTTTGGGCCAGGCAGCTCTAGGCCAAAGGAGCACACCCAGAGCAGAAGTTCTACTTCAGCTAGATCAGGCCACCTACAAAGTGCGTTTCACAGGCCTTGGTAAGAGATTTTCTCTCAGGCTGTAAGAGCACTGGGCAGAGCCAGTTGTTTCTTAGCTTCCCGAAGAGCTGGAAGCAAGATGCTTTGGGGGCTCCCTGCCCCTTTGCCAACAAGGCCGACCTTTGGGCCTTTCAGCTCTAGGCCAATGGAGCACACCCAGAGCAGAAGTTCTACCTCAGCCAGATAAGGCCTGCCAAGAAACTGCGTTTCAAAGGCTTTGGTAAGAGATGTTCCCGGTACTCTGTCAGAGCACTGGGCAGAGACAGTTGTTTCTTAGCTTCCCAATGAGCTGGAAGCAAGATGCTTTGGGGCCTCTCTGCCCCTTTGCAAACAAGGCATCCCTTTGGGCCTTTCAGCTCTAGGCCAATGGAGCACACCCAGAGCAGAAGTTCTACCTCAGCCAGATCAGGCCTGCCAAGAAACTGCTTTTCACAGGCCTTCGTAAGAGGTGTTCCCGGAAGGCTGTAAGAGTACCTGGCAGAGCGAGTTGTTTCTTAGCTTCAAAAACAGCTGGAAGCAACATGATTTGGGGCCTCTCACCCCCTTTGGAAACAAAGCAGCCTTTGTGCCTGGCAGCTCTAGGCCAAAGTAGCACACCCAGAGCACAAGTTCTACCTCAGCCAGATAAGGCCTGTCAAGAAGCTGCGTTTCACAGGCCTTTGTATGTGACGTTCCCGGTTGGCTTTGAGAGCACTGAGCAGAGCCAGTTGTTTTAGCTTCCCAGAGAGCAGGAAGCAAGATGCTTTGGGGCCTCTCTCACACTTTGGAAATAAAGGCAGCCCTTTGGGCCTGGCAGCCCTAGGCCAATGGAGTACACCCAGAGCAGAAGTTCTACCTCAGCCAGATCAGGCCTTCCAAGAAACTGCGTCTCACAGGCCTTTCTCTGTCACGTTGCCGGTAGGCTGTGAGAGCACTGTGCAGAGCCAGTTGTTTCTTAGCTTCCCAAAGATTTGGAAGCAAGATGCTTTGGGGACTCTCAGCCCCTTTGGAAACAAGGCGGCCCTTTGGGCCTGGCAGCTCTAGGCCAAAGTAGCACGCCCAGAGCAGGAGTTCTACTTCAGCCAGATCAGGCCTGCCAAGAAACTGCGTTTCACAGGCCTTGGTAAGAGATGTTCCCGGTAGGCTGTAAGAGCACTGGGCAGAGCCAGTTGTTTCTTACCTTCCTGAAAAGCTGGAAGCAAGACGCTTGGGACCCCTCTGCCCGTTTGGGAACAAGGCAGCCTTTTGGGTCGGGAAGCTCTAGGCCAATGGAGCACACGCAGAGCAGGAGTTCTACTTCAGCCTGATCAGGCCTGCAAAGAAACAGCGTTTGACAGGCCTTGGTAAGAGATGTTCCCGGTAGGTGTAAGAGCACTGAGCAGAGCCAGTTGTTTCTTAGCTTCGCAAAGACCGGGAAGCAAGATGCTTTGGGCCTCTCTGCCCCTTGGAAACAGGGCAGCACTTGGGGCCTGGCAGCTCTAGGGCAATGGAGCACACCCAGAGCCGGAGTTCTACTTCAGCCAGATGAGGCCTGCCAAGAAACTGCGTTTCACAGGCCTTTCAAAGACATGTTCCCGGTAGGCTGTAAGAGCACGGGGCAGAGCGAGTTGGTTCTTAGCTTCCCAGAGAGCTGGAAGCAAGATGCTTTGGGGCCTCTCTGCCCCTTTGGAAACAAGGCAGCACCTTGGGCCTGGCAGCTCTAGGGCAACGGAGCACACCCAGAGCAGAAGTTCTACTTCAGCCTAATCAGGCATGCCAGGAAACGGCGTTTCACAGGCCTTTGTAAGAGATGTTCCCGGTAGGCTGTAAGAGCACTGGGCAACGCCAGATGTTTCTTAGCTTCCCGAAGAGCTGGAAGCAAGATGCTTTGGTGCCACTCTCTCACTTTGGAATCAAGGCAGCCCTTTGGGGCAGGTAGCTCCAGGCCAGTGGAGCACACCCAGAGCAGAAGTTCTACTTCGGCCAGTTCAGGCCACCAACAAACTGCGTTTCACAGGCCTTGGTAAGAGATGTTCCCGGCAGGCTGTAAGAGCACTGGGCAACGCCAGATGTTTCTTAGCTTCCCGAAGAGCTGGAAGCAAGATGCTTTGGGGCCTCTCTGCCCCTTTGCAAACAAGGCGGCCCTTTGGGCCAGGCAGCTCTAGGCCAAAGGAGCACACCCAGAGCAGAAGTTCTACTTCAGCTAGATCAGGCCACCTACAAAGTGCGTTTCACAGGCCTTGGTAAGAGATTTTCTCTCAGGCTGTAAGAGCACTGGGCAGAGCCAGTTGTTTCTTAGCTTCCCGAAGAGCTGGAAGCAAGATGCTTTGGGGGCTCCCTGCCCCTTTGCCAACAAGGCCGACCTTTGGGCCTTTCAGCTCTAGGCCAATGGAGCACACCCAGAGCAGAAGTTCTACCTCAGCCAGATAAGGCCTGCCAAGAAACTGCGTTTCAAAGGCTTTGGTAAGAGATGTTCCCGGTACTCTGTCAGAGCACTGGGCAGAGACAGTTGTTTCTTAGCTTCCCAATGAGCTGGAAGCAAGATGCTTTGGGGCCTCTCTGCCCCTTTGCAAACAAGGCATCCCTTTGGGCCTTTCAGCTCTAGGGCAATGGAGCACACCCAGAGCAGAAGTTCTACCTCAGCCAGATCAGGCCTGCCAAGAAACTGCTTTTCACAGGCCTTCGTAAGAGGTGTTCCCGGAAGGCTGTAAGAGTACCTGGCAGAGCGAGTTGTTTCTTAGCTTCAAAAACAGCTGGAAGCAACATGATTTGGGGGTTCTCTCCCCCTTTGGAAACAAAGCAGCCTTTGTGCCTGGCAGCTCTAGGCCAAAGTAGCACACCCAGAGCACAAGTTCTACCTCAGCCAGATCAGGCATTCCAAGAAACTGCGTCTCACAGGCCTTTCTCTGTCACGTTGCCGGTAGGCTGTGAGAGCACTGTGCAGAGCCAGTTGTTTCTTAGCTTCCCAAAGATTTTGAAGCAAGATACTTTGGGGACTCTCAGCTCCTTTGGAAACAAGGCGGCCCTTTGGGCCTGGCAGCTCTAGGCCAAAGTAGCACGCGCAGAGCAGGAGTTCTACTTCAGCCAGATCAGGCCTGCCAAGAAACTGCGTTTCACAGGCCTTGGTAAGAGATGTTCCCGGTAGGCTGTAAGAGCACTGGGCAGAGCCAGTTGTTTCTTACCTTCCTGAAAAGCTGGAAGCAAGACGCTTGGGACCCCTCTGCCCGTTTGGGAACAAGGCAGCCTTTTGGGTCGGGAAGCTCTAGGCCAATGGAGCACACGCAGAGCAGGAGTTCTACTTCAGCCTGATCAGGCCTGCAAAGAAACAGCGTTTGACAGGACTTGGTAAGAGATGTTCCCAGTAGGTGTAAGAGCACTGGGCAGAGCCAGTTGTTTCTTAGCTTCGCAAAGACCGGGAAGCAAGATGCTTTGGGCCTCTCTGCCCCTTGGAAACAGGGCAGCACTTGGGGCCTGGCAGCTCTAGGGCAATGGAGCACACCCAGAGCCGGAGTTCTACTTCAGCCAGATGAGGCCTGCCAAGAAACTGCGTTTCACAGGCCTTTCAAAGACATGTTCCCGGTAGGCTGTAAGAGCACGGGGCAGAGCGAGTTGGTTCTTAGCTTCCCAGAGAGCTGGAAGCAAGATGCTTTGGGGCCTCTCTGCCCCTTTGGAAACAAGGCAGCACCTTGGTCCTGGCAGCTCTAGGGCAACGGAGCACACCCAGAGCAGAAGTTCTACTTCAGCCTAATCAGGCATGCCAGGAAACGGCGTTTCACAGGCCTTGGTAAGAGATGTTCCCGGTAGGCTGTAAGAGCACTGGGCAACGCCAGATGTTTCTTAGCTTCCCGAAGAGCTGGAAGCAAGATGCTTTGGTGCCACTCTCTCACTTTGGAATCAAGGCAGCCCTTTGGGGCAGGTAGCTCCAGGCCAGTGGAGCACACCCAGAGCAGAAGTTCTACTTCGGCCAGTTCAGGCCACCAACAAACTGCGTTTCACAGGCCTTGGTAAGAGATGTTCCCGGTAGGCTGTAAGAGCACTGGGCAACGCCAGATGTTTCTTAGCTTCCCGAAGAGCTGGAAGCAAGATGCTTTGGGGCCTCTCTGCCCCTTTGCAAACAAGGCGGCCCTTTGGGCCAGGCAGCTCTAGGCCAATGGAGCACACCCAGAGCAGAAGTTCTACTTCAGCTAGATCAGGCCACCTACAAAGTGCGTTTCACAGGCCTTGGTAAGAGATTTTCTCTCAGGCTGTAAGAGCACTGGGCAGAGCCAGTTGTTTCTTAGCTTCCCGAAGAGCTGGAAGCAAGATGCTTTGGGGGCTCCCTGCCCCTTTGCCAACAAGGCCGACCTTTGGGCCTTTCAGCTCTAGGCCAATGGAGCACACCCGGAGCAGAAGTTCTACCTCAGCCAGATAAGGCCTGCCAAGAAACTGCGTTTCAAAGGCTTTGGTATGAGATGTTCCCGGTACTCTGTCAGAGCACTGGGCAGAGACAGTTGTTTCTTAGCTTCCCAATGAGCTGGAAGCAAGATGCTTTGGGGCCTCTCTGCCCCTTTGCAAACAAGGCATCCCTTTGGGCCTTTCAGCTCTAGGGCAATGGAGCACACCCAGAGCAGAAGTTCTACCTCAGCCAGATCAGGCCTGCCAAGAAACTGCTTTTCACAGGCCTTCGTAAGAGGTGTTCCCGGAAGGCTGTAAGAGTACCTGGCAGAGCGAGTTGTTTCTTAGCTTCAAAAACAGCTGGAAGCAACATGATTTGGGGCCTCTCTCCCCCTTTGGAAACAAAGCAGCCTTTGTGCCTGGCAGCTCTAGGCCAAAGTAGCACACCCAGAGCACAAGTTCTACCTCAGCCAGATAAGGCCTGTCAAGAAGCTGCGTTTCACAGGCCTTTGTATGTGACGTTCCCGGTTGGCTTTGAGAGCACTGTGCAGAGCCAGTTGTTTTAGCTTCCCAGAGAGCAGGAAGCAAGATGCTTTGGGGCCTCTCTCACACTTTGGAAATAAAGGCAGCCCTTTGGGCCTGGCAGCCCTAGGCCAATGGAGTACACCCAGAGCAGAAGTTCTACCTCAGCCAGATCAGGCCTTCCAAGAAACTGCGTCTCACAGGCCTTTCTCTGTCACGTTGCCGGTAGGCTGTGAGAGCACTGTGCAGAGCCAGTTGTTTCTTAGCTTCCCAAAGATTTGGAAGCAAGATACTTTGGGGACTCTCAGCCCCTTTGGAAACAAGGCGGCCCTTTGGGCCTGGCAGCTCTAGGCCAAAGTAGCACGCCCAGAGCAGGAGTTCTACTTCAGCCAGATCAGGCCTGCCAAGAAACTGCGTTTCACAGGCCTTGGTAAGAGATGTTCCCGGTAGGCTGTAAGAGCACTGGGCAGAGCCAGTTGTTTCTTACCTTCCTGAAAAGCTGGAAGCAAGACGCTTGGGACCCCTCTGCCCGTTTGGGAACAAGGCAGCCTTTTGGGTCGGGAAGCTCTAGGCCAATGGAGCACACGCAGAGCAGGAGTTCTACTTCAGCCTGATCAGGCCTGCAAAGAAACAGCGTTTGACAGGCCTTGGTAAGAGATGTTCCCGGTAGGTGTAAGAGCACTGGGCAGAGCCAGTTGTTTCTTAGCTTCGCAAAGACCGGGAAGCAAGATGCTTTGGGCCTCTCTGCCCCTTGGAAACAGGGCAGCACTTGGGGCCTGGCAGCTCTAGGGCAATGGAGCACACCCAGAGCCGGAGTTCTACTTCAGCCAGATGAGGCCTGCCAAGAAACTGCGTTTCACAGGCCTTTCAAAGACATGTTCCCGGTAGGCTGTAAGAGCACGGGGCAGAGCGAGTTGGTTCTTAGCTTCCCAGAGAGCTGGAAGCAAGATGCTTTGGGGCCTCTCTGCCCCTTTGGAAACAAGGCAGCACCTTGGGCCTGGCAGCTCTAGGGCAATGGAGCACACCCAGAGCAGAAGTTCTACTTCAGCCAAATCAGGCCTGCCAGGAAACTTCGTTTCACAGGCCTTGGTAAGAGATGTTCCCGGTAGGCTGTAAGAGCACTGGGCAACGCCAGCTGTTTCTTAGCTTCCCGAAGAGCTGGAAGCAAGATGCTTTGGTGCCACTCTCTCACTTTGGAATCAAGGCAGCCCTTTGGGGCAGGTAGCTCCAGGCCAGTGGAGCACACCCAGAGCAGAAGTTCTACTTCGGCCAGTTCAGGCCACCAACAAACTGCGTTTCACAGGCCTTGGTAAGAGATGTTCCCGGTAGGCTGTAAGAGCACTGGGCAACGCCAGATGTTTCTTAGCTTCCCGAAGAGTTGGAAGCAAGATGCTTTGGGGCCTCTTTGCCCCTTTGCCAACAAGGCGGCCCTTTGGGCCAGGCAGCTCTAGGCCAATGGAGCACACCCAGAGCAGAAGTTCTACTTCAGCTAGATCAGGCCACCTACAAAGTGCGTTTCACAGGCCTTGGTAAGAGATTTTCTCTCAGGCTGTAAGAGCACTGGGCAGAGCCAGTTGTTTCTTAGCTTCCCGAAGAGCTGGAAGCAAGATGCTTTGGGGGCTCCCTGCCCCTTTGCCAACAAGGCCGACCTTTGGGCCTTTCAGCTCTAGGCCAATGGAGCACACCCAGAGCAGAAGTTCTACCTCAGCCAGATAAGGCCTGCCAAGAAACTGCGTTTCAAAGGCTTTGGTAAGAGATGTTCCCGGTACTCTGTCAGAGCACTGGGCAGAGACAGTTGTTTCTTAGCTTCCCAATGAGCTGGAAGCAAGATGCTTTGGGGCCTCTCTGCCCCTTTGCAAACAAGGCATCCCTTTGGGCCTTTCAGCTCTAGGGCAATGGAGCACACCCAGAGCAGAAGTTCTACCTCAGCCAGATCAGGCCTGCCAAGAAACTGCTTTTCACAGGCCTTCGTAAGAGGTGTTCCCGGAAGGCTGTAAGAGTACCTGGCAGAGCGAGTTGTTTCTTAGCTTCAAAAACAGCTGGAAGCAACATGATTTGGGGCCTCTCTCCCCCTTTGGAAACAAAGCAGCCTTTGTGCCTGGCAGCTCTAGGCCAAAGTAGCACACCCAGAGCACAAGTTCTACCTCAGCCAGATAAGGCCTGTCAAGAAGCTGCGTTTCACAGGCCTTTGTATGTGACGTTCCCGGTTGGCTTTGAGAGCACTGTGCAGAGCCAGTTGTTTTAGCTTCCCAGAGAGCAGGAAGCAAGATGCTTTGGGGCCTCTCTCACACTTTGGAAATAAAGGCAGCCCTTTGGGCCTGGCAGCCCTAGGCCAATGGAGTACACCCAGAGCAGAAGTTCTACCTCAGCCAGATCAGGCCTTCCAAGAAACTGCGTCTCACAGGCCTTTCTCTGTCACGTTGCCGGTAGGCTGTGAGAGCACTGTGCAGAGCCAGTTGTTTCTTAGCTTCCCAAAGATTTGGAAGCAAGATACTTTGGGGACTCTCAGCCCCTTTGGAAACAAGGCGGCCCTTTGGGCCTGGCAGCTCTAGGCCAAAGTAGCACGCCCAGAGCAGGAGTTCTACTTCAGCCAGATCAGGCCTGCCAAGAAACTGCGTTTCACAGGCCTTGGTAAGAGATGTTCCCGGTAGGCTGTAAGAGCACTGGGCAACGCCAGATGTTTCTTAGCTTCCCGAAGAGCTGGAAGCAAGATGCTTTGGTGCCACTCTCTCACTTTGGAATCAAGGCAGCCCTTTGGGGCAGGTAGCTCCAGGCCAGTGGAGCACACCCAGAGCAGAAGTTCTACTTCGGCCAGTTCAGGCCACCAACAAACTGCGTTTCACAGGCCTTGGTAAGAGATGTTCCCGGTAGGCTGTAAGAGCACTGGGCAACGCCAGATGTTTCTTAGCTTCCCGAAGAGCTGGAAGCAAGATGCTTTGGGGCCTCTTTGCCCCTTTGCCAACAAGGCGGCCCTTTGGGCCAGGCAGCTCTAGGCCAATGGAGCACACCCAGAGCAGAAGTTCTACTTCAGCTAGATCAGGCCACCTACAAAGTGCGTTTCACAGGCCTTGGTAAGAGATTTTCTCTCAGGCTGTAAGAGCACTGGGCAGAGCCAGTTGTTTCTTAGCTTCCCGAAGAGCTGGAAGCAAGATGCTTTGGGGGCTCCCTGCCCCTTTGCCAACAAGGCCGACCTTTGGGCCTTTCAGCTCTAGGCCAATGGAGCACATCCAGAGCAGAAGTTCTACCTCAGCCAGATAAGGCCTGCCAAGAAACTGCGTTTCAAAGGCTTTGGTAAGAGATGTTCCCGGTACTCTGTCAGAGCACTGGGCAGAGACAGTTGTTTCTTAGCTTCCCAATGAGCTGGAAGCAAGATGCTTTGGGGCCTCTCTGCCCCTTTGCAAACAAGGCATCCCTTTGGGCCTTTCAGCTCTAGGGCAATGGAGCACACCCAGAGCAGAAGTTCTACCTCAGCCAGATCAGGCCTGCCAAGAAACTGCTTTTCACAGGCCTTCGTAAGAGGTGTTCCCGGAAGGCTGTAAGAGTACCTGGCAGAGCGAGTTGTTTCTTAGCTTCAAAAACAGCTGGAAGCAACATGATTTGGGGCCTCTCTCCCCCTTTGGAAACAAAGCAGCCTTTGTGCCTGGCAGCTCTAGGCCAAAGTAGCACACCCAGAGCACAAGTTCTACCTCAGCCAGATAAGGCCTGTCAAGAAGCTGCGTTTCACAGGCCTTTGTATGTGACGTTCCCGGTTGGCTTTGAGAGCACTGTGCAGAGCCAGTTGTTTTAGCTTCCCAGAGAGCAGGAAGCAAGATGCTTTGGGGCCTCTCTCACACTTTGGAAATAAAGGCAGCCCTTTGGGCCTGGCAGCCCTAGGCCAATGGAGTACACCCAGAGCAGAAGTTCTACCTCAGCCAGATCAGGCCTTCCAAGAAACTGCGTCTCACAGGCCTTTCTCTGTCACGTTGCCGGTAGGCTGTGAGAGCACTGTGCAGAGCCAGTTGTTTCTTAGCTTCCCAAAGATTTGGAAGCAAGATACTTTGGGGACTCTCAGCCCCTTTGGAAACAAGGCGGCCCTTTGGGCCTGGCAGCTCTAGGCCAAAGTAGCACGCCCAGAGCAGGAGTTCTACTTCAGCCAGATCAGGCCTGCCAAGAAACTGCGTTTCACAGGCCTTGGTAAGAGATGTTCCCGGTAGGCTGTAAGAGCACTGGGCAGAGCCAGTTGTTTCTTACCTTCCTGAAAAGCTGGAAGCAAGACGCTTGGGACCCCTCTGCCCGTTTGGGAACAAGGCAGCCTTTTGGGTCGGGAAGCTCTAGGCCAATGGAGCACACGCAGAGCAGGAGTTCTACTTCAGCCTGATCAGGCCTGCAAAGAAACAGCGTTTGACAGGCCTTGGTAAGAGATGTTCCCGGTAGGTGTAAGAGCACTGGGCAGAGCCAGTTGTTTCTTAGCTTCGCAAAGACCGGGAAGCAAGATGCTTTGGGCCTCTCTGCCCCTTGGAAACAGGGCAGCACTTGGGGCCTGGCAGCTCTAGGGCAATGGAGCACACCCAGAGCCGGAGTTCTACTTCAGCCAGATGAGGCCTGCCAAGAAACTGCGTTTCACAGGCCTTTCAAAGACATGTTCCCGGTAGGCTGTAAGAGCACGGGGCAGAGCGAGTTGGTTCTTAGCTTCCCAGAGAGCTGGAAGCAAGATGCTTTGGGGCCTCTCTGCCCCTTTGGAAACAAGGCAGCACCTTGGGCCTGGCAGCTCTAGGGCAATGGAGCACACCCAGAGCAGAAGTTCTACTTCAGCCAAATCAGGCCTGCCAGGAAACGGCGTTTCACAGGCCTTGGTAAGAGATGTTCCCGGTAGGCTGTAAGAGCACTGGGCAACGCCAGATGTTTCTTAGCTTCCCGAAGAGCTGGAAGCAAGATGCTTTGGTGCCACTCTCTCACTTTGGAATCAAGGCAGCCCTTTGGGGCAGGTAGCTCCAGGCCAGTGGAGCACACCCAGAGCAGAAGTTCTACTTCGGCCAGTTCAGGCCACCAACAAACTGCGTTTCACAGGCCTTGGTAAGAGATGTTCCCGGTAGGCTGTAAGAGCACTGGGCAACGCCAGCTGTTTCTTAGCTTCCCGAAGAGCTGGAAGCAAGATGCTTTGGTGCCACTCTCTCACTTTGGAATCAAGGCAGCCCTTTGGGGCAGGTAGCTCCAGGCCAGTGGAGCACACCCAGAGCAGAAGTTCTACTTCGGCCAGTTCAGGCCACCAACAAACTGCGTTTCACAGGCCTTGGTAAGAGATGTTCCCGGTAGGCTGTAAGAGCACTGGGCAACGCCAGATGTTTCTTAGCTTCCCGAAGAGCTGGAAGCAAGATGCTTTGGGGCCTCTCTGCCCCTTTGCCAACAAGGCGGCCCTTTGGGCCAGGCAGCTCTAGGCCAATGGAGCACACCCAGAGCAGAAGCTCTACTTCAGCTAGATCAGGCCACCTACAAAGTGCGTTTCACAGGCCTTGGTAAGAGATTTTCTCTCAGGCTGTAAGAGCACTGGGCAGAGCCAGTTGTTTCTTAGCTTCCCGAAGAGCTGGAAGCAAGATGCTTTGGGGGCTCCCTGCCCCTTTGCCAACAAGGCCGACCTTTGGGCCTTTCAGCTCTAGGCCAATGGAGCACACCCAGAGCAGAAGTTCTACCTCAGCCAGATAAGGCCTGCCAAGAAACTGCGTTTCCAAGGCTTTGGTAAGAGATGTTCCCGGTACTCTGTCAGAGCACTGGGCAGAGACAGTTGTTTCTTAGCTTCCCAATGAGCTGGAAGCAAGATGCTTTGGGGCCTCTCTGCCCCTTTGCAAACAAGGCATCCCTTTGGGCCTTTCAGCTCTAGGGCAATGGAGCACACCCAGAGCAGAAGTTCTACCTCAGCCAGATCAGGCCTGCCAAGAAACTGCTTTTCACAGGCCTTCGTAATAGGTGTTCCCGGAAGGCTGTAAGAGTACCTGGCAGAGCGAGTTGTTTCTTAGCTTCAAAAACAGCTGGAAGCAACATGATTTGGGGCCTCTCTCCCCCTTTGGAAACAAAGCAGCCTTTGTGCCTGGCAGCTCTAGGCCAAAGTAGCACACCCAGAGCACAAGTTCTACCTCAGCCAGATAAGGCCTGTCAAGAAGCTGCGTTTCACAGGCCTTTGTATGTGACGTTCCCGGTTGGCTTTGAGAGCACTGTGCAGAGCCAGTTGTTTTAGCTTCCCAGAGAGCAGGAAGCAAGATGCTTTGGGGCCTCTCTCACACTTTGGAAATAAAGGCAGCCCTTTGGGCCTGGCAGCCCTAGGCCAATGGAGTACACCCAGAGCAGAAGTTCTACCTCAGCCAGATCAGGCCTTCCAAGAAACTGCGTCTCACAGGCCTTTCTCTGTCACGTTGCCGGTAGGCTGTGAGAGCACTGTGCAGAGCCAGTTGTTTCTTAGCTTCCCAAAGATTTGGAAGCAAGATACTTTGGGGACTCTCAGCCCCTTTGGAAACAAGGCGGCCCTTTGGGCCTGGCAGCTCTAGGCCAAAGTAGCACGCCCAGAGCAGGAGTTCTACTTCAGCCAGATCAGGCCTGCCAAGAAACTGCGTTTCACAGGCCTTGGTAAGAGATGTTCCCGGTAGGCTGTAAGAGCACTGGGCAGAGCCAGTTGTTTCTTACCTTCCTGAAAAGCTGGAAGCAAGACGCTTGGGACCCCTCTGCCCGTTTGGGAACAAGGCAGCCTTTTGGGTCGGGAAGCTCTAGGCCAATGGAGCACACGCAGAGCAGGAGTTCTACTTCAGCCTGATCAGGCCTGCAAAGAAACAGCGTTTGACAGGCCTTGGTAAGAGATGTTCCCGGTAGGTGTAAGAGCACTGGGCAGAGCCAGTTGTTTCTTAGCTTCGCAAAGACCGGGAAGCAAGATGCTTTGGGCCTCTCTGCCCCTTGGAAACAGGGCAGCACTTGGGGCCTGGCAGCTCTAGGGCAATGGAGCACACCCAGAGCCGGAGTTCTACTTCAGCCAGATGAGGCCTGCCAAGAAACTGCGTTTCACAGGACTTTCAAAGACATGTTCCCGGTAGGCTGTAAGAGCACGGGGCAGAGCGAGTTGGTTCTTAGCTTCCCAGAGAGCTGGAAGCAAGATGCTTTGGGGCCTCTCTGCCCCTTTGGAAACAAGGCAGCACCTTGGGCCTGGCAGCTCTAGGGCAATGGAGCACACCCAGAGCAGAAGTTCTACTTCAGCCAAATCAGGCCTGCCAGGAAACGGCGTTTCACAGGCCTTGGTAAGAGATGTTCCCGGTAGGCTGTAAGAGCACTGGGCAACGCCAGATGTTTCTTAGCTTCCCGAAGAGCTGGAAGCGAGATGCTTTGGTGCCACTCTCTCACTTTGGAATCAAGGCAGCCCTTTGGGGCAGGTAGCTCCAGGCCAGTGGAGCACACCCAGAGCAGAAGTTCTACTTCGGCCAGTTCAGGCCACCAACAAACTGCGTTTCACAGGCCTTGGTAAGAGATGTTCCCGGTAGGCTGTAAGAGCACTGGGCAACGCCAGATGTTTCTTAGCTTCCCGAAGAGCTGGAAGCAAGATGCTTTGGGGCCTCTCTGCCCCTTTGCCAACAAGGCGGCCCTTTGGGCCAGGCAGCTCTAGGCCAATGGAGCACACCCAGAGCAGAAGTTCTACTTCAGCTAGATCAGGCCACCTACAAAGTGCGTTTCACAGGCCTTGGTAAGAGATTTTCTCTCAGGCTGTAAGAGCACTGGGCAGAGCCAGTTGTTTCTTAGCTTCCCGAAGAGCTGGAAGCAAGATGCTTTGGGGGCTCCCTGCCCCTTTGCCAACAAGGCCGACCTTTGGGCCTTTCAGCTCTAGGCCAATGGAGCACACCCAGAGCAGAAGTTCTACCTCAGCCAGATAAGGCCTGCCAAGAAACTGCGTTTCAAAGGCTTTGGTAAGAGATGTTCCCGGTACTCTGTCAGAGCACTGGGCAGAGACAGTTGTTTCTTAGCTTCCCAATGAGCTGGAAGCAAGATGCTTTGGGGCCTCTCTGCCCCTTTGCAAACAAGGCATCCCTTTGGGCCTTTCAGCTCTAGGCCAATGGAGCACACCCAGAGCAGAAGTTCTACCTCAGCCAGATCAGGCCTGCCAAGAAACTGCTTTTCACAGGCCTTCGTAAGAGGTGTTCCCGGAAGGCTGTAAGAGTACCTGGCAGAGCGAGTTGTTTCTTAGCTTCAAAAACAGCTGGAAGCAACATGATTTGGGGCCTCTCTCCCCCTTTGGAAACAAAGCAGCCTTTGTGCCTGGCAGCTCTAGGCCAAAGTAGCACACCCAGAGCACAAGTTCTACCTCAGCCAGAAAAGGCCTGTCAAGAAGCTGCGTTTCACAGGCCTTTGTATGTGACGTTCCCGGTTGGCTTTGAGAGCACTGTGCAGAGCCAGTTGTTTTAGCTTCCCAGAGAGCAGGAAGCAAGATGCTTTGGGGCCTCTCTCACACTTTGGAAATAAAGGCAGCCCTTTGGGCCTGGCAGCCCTAGGCCAATGGAGTACACCCAGAGCAGAAGTTCTACCTCAGCCAGATCAGGCCTTCCAAGAAACTGCGTCTCACAGGCCTTTCTCTGTCACGTTGCCGGTAGGCTGTGAGAGCACTGTGCAGAGCCAGTTGTTTCTTAGCTTCCCAAAGATTTGGAAGCAAGATACTTTGGGGACTCTCAGCCCCTTTGGAAACAAGGCGGCCCTTTGGGCCTGGCAGCTCTAGGCCAAAGTAGCACGCCCAGAGCAGGAGTTCTACTTCAGCCAGATCAGGCCTGCCAAGAAACTGCGTTTCACAGGCCTTGGTAAGAGATGTTCCCGGTAGGCTGTAAGAGCACTGGGCAGAGCCAGTTGTTTCTTACCTTCCTGAAAAGCTGGAAGCAAGACGCTTGGGACCCCTCTGCCCGTTTGGGAACAAGGCAGCCTTTTGGGTCGGGAAGCTCTAGGCCAATGGAGCACACGCAGAGCAGGAGTTCTACTTCAGCCTGATCAGGCCTGCAAAGAAACAGCGTTTGACAGGCCTTGGTAAGAGATGTTCCCGGTAGGTGTAAGAGCACTGGGCAGAGCCAGTTGTTTCTTAGCTTCGCAAAGACCGGGAAGCAAGATGCTTTGGGCCTCTCTGCCCCTTGGAAACAGGGCAGCACTTGGGGCCTGGCAGCTCTAGGGCAATGGAGCACACCCAGAGCCGGAGTTCTACTTCAGCCAGATGAGGCCTGCCAAGAAACTGCGTTTCACAGGCCTTTCAAAGACATGTTCCCGGTAGGCTGTAAGAGCACGGGCCAGAGCGAGTTGGTTCTTAGCTTCCCAGAGAGCTGGAAGCAAGATGCTTTGGGGCCTCTCTGCCCCTTTGGAAACAAGGCAGCACCTTGGGCCTGGCAGCTCTAGGGCAATGGAGCACACCCAGAGCAGAAGTTCTACTTCAGCCAAATCAGGCCTGCCAGGAAACGGCGTTTCACAGGCCTTGGTAAGAGATGTTCCCGGTAGGCTGTAAGAGCACTGGGCAACGCCAGATGTTTCTTAGCTTCCCGAAGAGCTGGAAGCAAGATGCTTTGGGGCCTCTCTGCCCCTTTGCAAACAAGGCGGCCCTTTGGGCCAGGCAGCTCTAGGCCAATGGAGCACACCCAGAGCAGAAGTTCTACTTCAGCTAGATCAGGCCACCAACAAAGTGCGTTTCACAGGCCTTGGTAAGAGATTTTCTCTCAGGCTGTAAGAGCACTGGGCAGAGCCAGTTGTTTCTTAGCTTCCCAAAGAGCTGGAAGCAAGATGCTTTGGGGGCTCCCTGCCCCTTTGCCAACAAGGCCGACCTTTGGGCCTTTCAGCTCTAGGCCAATGGAGCACACCCAGAGCAGAAGTTCTACCTCAGCCAGATAAGGCCTGCCAAGAAACTGCGTTTCCAAGGCTTTGGTAAGAGATGTTCCCGGTACTCTGTCAGAGCACTGGGCAGAGACAGTTGTTTCTTAGCTTCCCAATGAGCTGGAAGCAAGATGCTTTGGGGCCTCTCTGCCCCTTTGCAAACAAGGCATCCCTTTGGGCCTTTCAGCTCTAGGGCAATGGAGCACACCCAGAGCAGAAGTTCTACCTCAGCCAGATCAGGCCTGCCAAGAAACTGCTTTTCACAGGCCTTCGTAAGAGGTGTTCCCGGAAGGCTGTAAGAGTACCTGGCAGAGCGAGTTGTTTCTTAGCTTCAAAAACAGCTGGAAGCAACATGATTTGGGGCCTCTCTCCCCCTTTGGAAACAAAGCAGCCTTTGTGCCTGGCAGCTCTAGGCCAAAGTAGCACACCCAGAGCACAAGTTCTACCTCAGCCAGAAAAGGCCTGTCAAGAAGCTGCGTTTCACAGGCCTTTGTATGTGACGTTCCCGGTTGGCTTTGAGAGCACTGTGCAGAGCCAGTTGTTTTAGCTTCCCAGAGAGCAGGAAGCAAGATGCTTTGGGGCCTCTCTCACACTTTGGAAATAAAGGCAGCCCTTTGGGCCTGGCAGCCCTAGGCCAATGGAGTACACCCAGAGCAGAAGTTCTACCTCAGCCAGATCAGGCCTTCCAAGAAACTGCGTCTCACAGGCCTTTCTCTGTCACGTTGCCGGTAGGCTGTGAGAGCACTGTGCAGAGCCAGTTGTTTCTTAGCTTCCCAAAGATTTGGAAGCAAGATACTTTGGGGACTCTCAGCCCCTTTGGAAACAAGGCGGCCCTTTGGGCCTGGCAGCTCTAGGCCAAAGTAGCACGCCCAGAGCAGGAGTTCTACTTCAGCCAGATCAGGCCTGCCAAGAAACTGCGTTTCACAGGCCTTGGTAAGAGATGTTCCCGGTAGGCTGTAAGAGCACTGGGCAGAGCCAGTTGTTTCTTACCTTCCTGAAAAGCTGGAAGCAAGACGCTTGGGACCCCTCTGCCCGTTTGGGAACAAGGCAGCCTTTTGGGTCGGGAAGCTCTAGGCCAATGGAGCACACGCAGAGCAGGAGTTCTACTTCAGCCTGATCAGGCCTGCAAAGAAACAGCGTTTGACAGGCCTTGGTAAGAGATGTTCCCGGTAGGTGTAAGAGCACTGGGCAGAGCCAGTTGTTTCTTAGCTTCGCAAAGACCGGGAAGCAAGATGCTTTGGGCCTCTCTGCCCCTTGGAAACAGGGCAGCACTTGGGGCCTGGCAGCTCTAGGGCAATGGAGCACACCCAGAGCCGGAGTTCTACTTCAGCCAGATGAGGCCTGCCAAGAAACTGCGTTTCACAGGCCTTTCAAAGACATGTTCCCGGTAGGCTGTAAGAGCACGGGCCAGAGCGAGTTGGTTCTTAGCTTCCCAGAGAGCTGGAAGCAAGATGCTTTGGGGCCTCTCTGCCCCTTTGGAAACAAGGCAGCACCTTGGGCCTGGCAGCTCTAGGGCAATGGAGCACACCCAGAGCAGAAGTTCTACTTCAGCCAAATCAGGCCTGCCAGGAAATGGCGTTTCACAGGCCTTGGTAAGAGATGTTCCCGGTAGGCTGTAAGAGCACTGGGCACCGCCAGATGTTTCTTAGCTTCCCGAAGAGCTGGAAGCAAGATGCTTTGGGGCCTCTCTGCCCCTTTGCAAACAAGGCGGCCCTTTGGGCCAGGCAGCTCTAGGCCAGTGGAGCAGACCCAGAGCAGAAGTTCTACTTCAGCTAGATCAGGCCACCAACAAAGTGCGTTTCACAGGCCTTGGTAAGAGATTTTCTCTCAGGCTGTAAGAGCACTGGGCAGAGCCAGTTGTTTCTTAGCTTCCCAAAGAGCTGGAAGCAAGATGCTTTGGGGGCTCCCTGCCCCTTTGCCAACAAGGCCGACCTTTGGGCCTTTCAGCTCTAGGCCAATGGAGCACACCCAGAGCAGAAGTTCTACTTCAGCTAGATCAGGCCACCAACAAAGTGCGTTTCACAGGCCTTGGTAAGAGATGTTCCCGGTACTCTGTCAGAGCACTGGGCAGAGACAGTTGTTTCTTAGCTTCCCAATGAGCTGGAAGCAAGATGCTTTGGGGCCTCTCTGCCCCTTTGCAAACAAGGCATCCCTTTGGGCCTTTCAGCTCTAGGGCAATGTAGCACACCCAGAGCAGAAGTTCTACCTCAGCCAGATCAGGCCTGCCAAGAAACTGCTTTTCACAGGCCTTCGTAAGAGGTGTTCCCGGAAGGCTGTAAGAGTACCTGGCAGAGCGAGTTGTTTCTTAGCTTCAAAAACAGCTGGAAGCAACATGATTTGGGGCCTCTCTCCCCCTTTGGAAACAAAGCAGCCTTTGTGCCTGGCAGCTCTAGGCCAAAGTAGCACACCCAGAGCACAAGTTCTACCTCAGCCAGAAAAGGCCTGTCAAGAAGCTGCGTTTCACAGGCCTTTGTATGTGACGTTCCCGGTTGGCTTTGAGAGCACTGTGCAGAGCCAGTTGTTTTAGCTTCCCAGAGAGCAGGAAGCAAGATGCTTTGGGGCCTCTCTCACACTTTGGAAATAAAGGCAGCCCTTTGGGCCTGGCAGCCCTAGGCCAATGGAGTACACCCAGAGCAGAAGTTCTACCTCAGCCAGATCAGGCCTTCCAAGAAACTGCGTCTCACAGGCCTTTCTCTGTCACGTTGCCGGTAGGCTGTGAGAGCACTGTGCAGAGCCAGTTGTTTCTTAGCTTCCCAAAGATTTGGAAGCAAGATGCTTTGGGGACTCTCAGCCCCTTTGGAAACAAGGCGGCCCTTTGGGCCTGGCAGCTCTAGGCCAAAGTAGCACGCCCAGAGCAGAAGTCCTACTTCAGCCAGATCAGGCCTGCCAAGGAACTGCGTTTCAGAGGCCTTTGTATGTGACGTTCCCGGTAGGCTGTGAGAGCACGGTGCAGAGCCAGTTGTTTCCTTGTTTCCCAAACAGCTGGAAGCAAGACGCTTTGGGGCCCTATGCCCCTTTGGAAACAAGGCAGCACGTTGGGTCTGGCAGCTCTAGGGCAATGAAGCACAACCAGAGCCGAAGTTCTACTTCTTCCAGATCAGGCCTGCCTAGACAGTGCGTTTCACAGGCCTTGATAAGAGATGTTCTCTTAGGCTATAAGAGCACTGGGCACAGCCAGTTGTTTCTTAGCTTCCCATGAGGTGGAAGCAAGATGCTTTGGGGCCTCTCTCCCCCTTTGGAAACAAGGCAGCCCTTTGGGCCTTTCAGCTCTAGGGCAATGGAGCACACCCAGAGCAGAAGTTCTACTTCAGCCAGATCAGGCCTGCCAGGAAACTGCGTTTCACAGGCCTTGGTAAGAGATGTTCCCGGTAGGCTGTAAGAGCACTGGGCAGAGCCAGTTGTTTCTTACCTTCCTGAAAAGCTGGAAGCAAGATGCTTGGGACCCCTCTGCCCGTTTGGGAACAAGGCAGCCTTTTGGGTCGGGAAGCTCTAGGCCAATGGAGCACACGCAGAGCAGGAGTTCTACTTCAGCCTGATCAGGCCTGCAAAGAAACAGCGTTTGACAGGCCTTGGTAAGAGATGTTCCCGGTAGGTGTAAGAGCACTGGGCAGAGCCAGTTGTGTCTTAGCTTCGCAAAGACCGGGAAGCAAGATGCTTTGGGCCTCTCTGCCCCTTGGAAACAGGGCAGCACTTGGGGCCTGGCAGCTCTAGGGCAATGGAGCACACCCAGAGCCGGAGTTCTACTTCAGCCAGATGAGGCCTGCCAAGAAACTGCGTTTCACAGGCCTTTCAAAGACATGTTCCCGGTAGGCTGTAAGAGCACGGGGCAGAGCGAGTTGGTTCTTAGCTTCCCAGAGAGCTGGAAGCAAGATGCTTTGGGGCCTCTCTGCCCCTTTGGAAACAAGGCAGCACCTTGGGCCTGGCAGCTCTAGGGCAATGGAGCACACCCAGAGCAGAAGTTCTACTTCAGCCAAATCAGGCCTGCCAGGAAACGGCGTTTCACAGGCCTTGGTAAGAGATGTTCCCGGTAGGCTGTAAGAGCACTGGGCAACGCCAGATGTTTCTTAGCTTCCCGAAGAGCTGGAAGCGAGAAGCTTTGGTGCCACTCTCTCACTTTGGACTCAAGGCAGCCCTTTGGGGCAGGTAGCTCTAGGCCAGTGGAGCACACCCAGAGCAGAAGTTCTACTTCGGCCAGTTCAGGCCACCAACAAACTGCGTTTCACAGGCCTTGGTAAGAGATGTTCCCGGTAGGCTGTAAGAGCACTTGGCAGAGCCAGTTGTTTCTTACCTTCCTGAAAAGCTGGAAGCAAGACGCTTGGGACCCCTCTGCCCGTTTGGGAACAAGGCAGCCTTTTGGGTCGGGAAGCTCTAGGCCAATGGAGCACACGCAGAGCAGGAGTTCTACTTCAGCCTGATCAGGCCTGCAAAGAAACAGCGTTTGACAGGCCTTGGTAAGAGATGTTCCCGGTAGGTGTAAGAGCACTGGGCAGAGCCAGTTGTTTCTTAGCTTCGCAAAGACCGGGAAGCAAGATGCTTTGGGCCTCTCTTCCCCTTGGAAACAGGGCAGCACTTGGGGCCTGGCAGCTCTAGGGCAATGGAGCACACCCAGAGCAGAAGTTCTACTTCAGCCAGATGAGGCCTGCCAAGAAACTGCGTTTCACAGGCCTTTCAAAGACATGTTCCCGGTAGGCTGTAAGAGCACGGGGCAGAGCGAGTTGGTTCTTAGCTTCCCAGAGAGCTGGAAGCAAGATGCTTTGGGGCCTCTCTGCCCCTTTGGAAACAAGGCAGCACCTTGGGCCTGGCAGCTCTAGGGCAATGGAGCACACCCAGAGCAGAAGTTCTACTTCAGCCAAATCAGGCCTGCCAGGAAACGGCGTTTCACAGGCCTTGGTAAGAGATGTTCCCGGTAGGCTGTAAGAGCACTGGGCAACGCCAGATGTTTCTTAGCTTCCCGAAGAGCTGGAAGCGAGATGCTTTGGTGCCACTCTCTCACTTTGGAATCAAGGCAGCCCTTTGGGGCAGGTAGCTCCAGGCCAGTGGAGCACACCCAGAGCAGAAGTTCTACTTCGGCCAGTTCAGGCCACCAACAAACTGCGTTTCACAGGCCTTGGTAAGAGATGTTCCCGGTAGGCTGTAAGAGCACTGGGCAACGCCAGATGTTTCTTAGCTTCCCGAAGAGCTGGAAGCAAGATGCTTTGGGGCCTCTCTGCCCCTTTGCAAACAAGGCCGACCTTTGGGCCAGGCAGCTCTAGGCCAATGGAGCACACCCAGAGCAGAAGTTCTACCTCAGCCAGATAAGGCCTGCCAAGAAACTGCGTTTCAAAGGCTTTGGTAAGAGATGTTCCCGGTACTCTGTTAGAGCACTGGGCAGAGCCATTTGTTTCTTAGCTTCCCAAAGAGCTGGAAGCAAGATGCTTTGGGGGCTCCCTGCCCCTTTGCCAACAAGGGCGACCTTTGGGCCTTTCAGCTCTAGGCCAATGGAGCACACCCAGAGCAGAAGTCCTACTTCAGCCAGATCAGGCCTGCCAAGGAACTGCGTTTCAGAGGCCTTTGTATGTGACGTTCCCGGTAGGCTGTGAGAGCACGGTGCAGAGCCAGTTGTTTCCTTGTTTCCCAAACAGCTGGAAGCAAGACGCTTTGGGGCCTCTCTGCCCCTTTGCAAACAAGGCAGCACGTTGGGTCTGGCAGCTCTAGGGCAATGGAGCACAACCAGAGCCGAAGTTCTACTTCTTCCAGATCAGGCCTGCCTAGACAGTGCGTTTCCCAGGCCTTGATAAGAGATGTTCTCTTAGGCTATAAGAGCACTGGGCACAGCCAGTTGTTTCTTAGCTTCCCAAGAGGTGGAAGCAAGATGCTTTGGGGCCTCTCTCCCCCTTTGGAAACAAGGCAGCCCTTTGGGCCTTTCAGCTCTAGGGCAATGGAGCACACCCAGAGCAGAAGTTCTACCTCAGCCAGATCAGGCCTGCCAAGAAACTGCTTTTCACAGGCCTTCGTAAGAGGTGTTCCCGGAAGGCTGTAAGAGTACCTGGCAGAGCGAGTTGTTTCTTAGCTTCAAAAACAGCTGGAAGCAACATGATTTGGGGCCTCTCTCCCCCTTTGGAAACAAAGCAGCCTTTGTGCCTGGCAGCTCTAGGCCAAAGTAGCACACCCAGAGCACAAGTTCTACCTCAGCCAGATAAGGCCTGTCAAGAAGCTGCGTTTCACAGGCCTTTGTATGTGACGTTCCCGGTTGGCTTTGAGAGCACTGTGCAGAGCCAGTTGTTTTAGCTTCCCAGAGAGCAGGAAGCAAGATGCTTTGGGGCCTCTCTCACACTTTGGAAATAAAGGCAGCCCTTTGGGCCTGGCAGCCCTAGGCCAATGGAGTACACCCAGAGCAGAAGTTCTACCTAAGCCAGATCAGGCCTTCCAAGAAACTGCGTCTCACAGGCCTTTCTCTGTCACGTTGCCGGTAGGCTGTGAGAGCACTGTGCAGAGCCAGTTGTTTCTTAGCTTCCCAAAGATTTGGAAGCAAGATGCTTTGGGGACTCTCAGCCCCTTTGGAAACAAGGCGGCCCTTTGGGCCTGGCAGATCTAGGCCAAAGTAGCACGCCCAGAGCAGGAGTTCTACTTCAGCCAGATCAGGCCTGCCAAGAAACTGCGTTTCACAGGCCTTGGTAAGAGATGTTCCCGGTAGGCTGTGAGAGCACTGTGGAGAGCCAGTTGCTTTAGCTTCCCACAGAGCTGGAAGCAAGATGCTTTGGGGCCTCTCTCTCCCTTTGGACACAAGGCAGCCGTTTGGGCCTGGCAGCTCTAGGCCAATGGAGCACACCCACAGCAGAAGTTCTACTTCAGGCAGATCAGTCCTGCCCAGAAACTGCGTTTCACAGCCCTTGGTAAGAGATGTTCACGGTAGGCTGTGAGAGCACTGGGCAGAACCAGTTGTTTTTTAGCTTCCCAAAGTGCTGGAGGCAAGATGCTTTGGGGCCTCTCTCACCCTTTGGAAACAAGGCAGCCCTTAGGTCCTGGTAGCTCTAGGCCTATGTAGCACAACCAGAACAGAAGTTCTACTTCAGCCAGGTCAGGCCTGCCAAGAAACTGCGTTTCACAGGCCTTTCAAAGAGATGTTCTCTTAGGCTGTAAGAGCACTGGGCAGAGCCAGCTGTTTCTTAGCTTCCCGAAGAGCTGGGAGCAAGATGCTTTGGGTCCACTCTCCGTCTTTGGAAACAAGGCAGCCCTTTGGGCCTGGCAGCTCTAGGGCAATGGAGCACACCCAGAGCAGAAGTTCTACTTCAGCCAGATCAGGCCTGCCAGGAAACTGCGTTTCACAGGCCTTGGTAAGAGATGTTCCCGGTAGGCTGTAAGAGCACTGGGCAGAGCCAGTTGTTTCTTACCTTCCTGAAAAGCTGGAAGCAAGATGCTTGGGACCCCTCTGCCCGTTTGGGAACAAGGCAGCCTTTTGGGTCGGGAAGCTCTAGGCCAATGGAGCACACGCAGAGCAGGAGTTCTACTTCAGCCTGATCAGGCCTGCAAAGAAACAGCGTTTGACAGGCCTTGGTAAGAGATGTTCCCGGTAGGTGTAAGAGCACTGGGCAGAGCCAGTTGTGTCTTAGCTTCGCAAAGACCGGGAAGCAAGATGCTTTGGGCCTCTCTGCCCCTTGGAAACAGGGCAGCACTTTGGGCCTGGCAGCTCTAGGGCAATGGAGCACACCCAGGGCCGGAGTTCTACTTCAGCCAGATGAGGCCTGCCAAGAAACTGCGTTTCACAGGCCTTTCAAAGACATGTTCCCGGTAGGCTGTAAGAGCACGGGGCAGAGCGAGTTGGTTCTTAGCTTCCCAGAGAGCTGGAAGCAAGATGCTTTGGGGCCTCTCTGCCCCTTTGGAAACAAGGCAGCACCTTGGGCCTGGCAGCTCTAGGGCAATGGAGCACACCCAGAGCAGAAGTTCTACTTCAGCCAAATCAGGCCTGCCAGGAAACGGCGTTTCACAGGCCTTGGTAAGAGATGTTCCCGGTAGGCTGTAAGAGCACTGGGCAACGCCAGATGTTTCTTAGCTTCCCGAAGAGCTGGAAGCGAGAAGCTTTGGTGCCACTCTCTCACTTTGGACTCAAGGCAGCCCTTTGGGGCAGGTAGCTCTGGGCCAGTGGAGCACACCCAGAGCAGAAGTTCTACTTCGGCCAGTTCAGGCCACCAACAAACTGCGTTTCACAGGCCTTGGTAAGAGATGTTCCCGGTAGGCTGTAAGAGCACTGGGCAACGCCAGATGTTTCTTAGCTTCCCGAAGAGCTGGAAGCAAGATGCTTTGGGGCCTCTCATCCCCTTTGCAAACAAGGCCGACCTTTGGGCCAGGCAGCTCTAGGCCAATGGAGCACACCCAGAGCAGAAGTTCTACCTCAGCCAGATAAGGCCTGCCAAGAAACTGCGTTTCAAAGGCTTTGGTAAGAGATGTTCCCGGTACTCTGTTAGAGCACTGGGCAGAGCCATTCTTTTCTTAGCTTCCCAAAGAGCTGGAAGCAAGATGCTTTGGGGGCTCCCTGCCCCTTTGCCAACAAGGGCGACCTTTGGGCCTTTCAGCTCTAGGCCAATGGAGCACACCCAGAGCAGAAGTCCTACTTCAGCCAGATCAGGCCTGCCAAGGAACTGCGTTTCAGAGGCCTTTGTATGTGACGTTCCCGGTAGGCTGTGAGAGCACGGTGCAGAGCCAGTTGTTTCCTTGTTTCCCAAACAGCTGGAAGCAAGACGCTTTGGGGCCCTATGCCCCTTTGGAAACAAGGCAGCACGTTGGGTCTGGCAGCTCTAGGGCAATGAAGCACAACCAGAGCCGAAGTTCTACTTCTTCCAGATCAGGCCTGCCTAGACAGTGCGTTTCACAGGCCTTGATAAGAGATGTTCTCTTAGGCTATAAGAGCACTGGGCACAGCCAGTTGTTTCTTAGCTTCCCATGAGGTGGAAGCAAGATGCTTTGGGGCCTCTCTCCCCCTTTGGAAACAAGGCAGCCCTTTGGGCCTTTCAGCTCTAGGGCAATGGAGCACACCCAGA
The DNA here is from genome assembly GCF_041296235.1 of Equus asinus. Taxonomy (NCBI): domain Eukaryota; kingdom Metazoa; phylum Chordata; class Mammalia; order Perissodactyla; family Equidae; genus Equus; species Equus asinus. Next base: position 2,848,502 of record NW_027224845.1, read on the forward strand.
GCAGAAGTTCTACTTCAGCCAGATCAGGCCTGCCAGGAAACTGCGTTTCACAGGCCTTGGTAAGAGATGTTCCCGGTAGGCTGTAAGAGCACTGGGCAGAGCCAGTTGTTTCTTACCTTCCTGAAAAGCTGGAAGCAAGATGCTTGGGACCCCTCTGCCCGTTTGGGAACAAGGCAGCCTTTTGGGTCGGGAAGCTCTAGGCCAATGGAGCACACGCAGAGCAGGAGTTCTACTTCAGCCTGATCAGGCCTGCAAAGAAACAGCGTTGGACAGGCCTTGGTAAGAGATGTTCCCGGTAGGTGTAAGAGCACTGGGCAGAGCCAGTTGTGTCTTAGCTTCGCAAAGACCGGGAAGCAAGATGCTTTGGGCCTCTCTGCCCCTTGGAAACAGGGCAGCACTTGGGGCCTGGCAGCTCTAGGGCAATGGAGCACACCCAGAGCCGGAGTTCTACTTCAGCCAGATGAGGCCTGCCAAGAAACTGCGTTTCACAGGCCTTTCAAAGACATGTTCCCGGTAGGCTGTAAGAGCACGGGGCAGAGCGAGTTGGTTCTTAGCTTCCCAGAGAGCTGGAAGCAAGATGCTTTGGGGCCTCTCTGCCCCTTTGGAAACAAGGCAGCACCTTGGGCCTGGCAGCTCTAGGGCAATGGAGCACACCCAGAGCAGAAGTTCTACTTCAGCCAAATCAGGCCTGCCAGGAAACGGCGTTTCACAGGCCTTGGTAAGAGATGTTCCCGGTAGGCTGTAAGAGCACTGGGCAACGCCAGATGTTTCTTAGCTTCCCGAAGAGCTGGAAGCGAGAAGCTTTGGTGCCACTCTCTCACTTTGGACTCAAGGCAGCCCTTTGGGGCAGGTAGCTCTAGGCCAGTGGAGCACACCCAGAGCAGAAGTTCTACTTCGGCCAGTTCAGGCCACCAACAAACTGCGTTTCACAGGCCTTGGTAAGAGATGTTCCCGGTACTCTGTTAGAGCACTGGGCAGAGCCATTTGTTTCTTAGCTTCCCAAAGAGCTGGAAGCAAGATGCTTTGGGGGCTCCCTGCCCCTTTGCCAACAAGGGCGACCTTTGGGCCTTTCAGCTCTAGGCCAATGGAGCACACCCAGAGCAGAAGTCCTACTTCAGCCAGATCAGGCCTGCCAAGGAACTGCGTTTCAGAGGCCTTTGTATGTGACGTTCCCGGTAGGCTGTGAGAGCACGGTGCAGAGCCAGTTGTTTCCTTGTTTCCCAAACAGCTGGAAGCAAGACGCTTTGGGGCCTCTATGCCCCTTTGGAAACAAGGCAGCACGTTGGGTCTGGCAGCTCTAGGGCAATGGAGCACAACCAGAGCCGAAGTTCTACTTCTTCCAGATCAGGCCTGCCTAGACAGTGCGTTTCCCAGGCCTTGATAAGAGATGTTCTCTTAGGCTATAAGAGCACTGGGCACAGCCAGTTGTTTCTTAGCTTCCCAAGAGGTGGAAGCAAGATGCTTTGGGGCCTCTCTCCCCCTTTGGAAACAAGGCAGCCCTTTGGGCCTTTCAGCTCTAGGGCAATGGAGCACACCCAGAGCAGAAGTTCTACCTCAGCCAGATCAGGCCTGCCAAGAAACTGCTTTTCACAGGCCTTCGTAAGAGGTGTTCCCGGAAGGCTGTAAGAGTACCTGGCAGAGCGAGTTGTTTCTTAGCTTCAAAAACAGCTGGAAGCAACATGATTTGGGGCCTCTCTCCCCCTTTGGAAACAAAGCAGCCTTTGTGCCTGGCAGCTCTAGGCCAAAGTAGCACACCCAGAGCACAAGTTCTACCTCAGCCAGATAAGGCCTGTCAAGAAGCTGCGTTTCACAGGCCTTTGTATGTGACGTTCCCGGTTGGCTTTGAGAGCACTGTGCAGAGCCAGTTGTTTTAGCTTCCCAGAGAGCAGGAAGCAAGATGCTTTGGGGCCTCTCTCACACTTTGGAAATAAAGGCAGCCCTTTGGGCCTGGCAGCCCTAGGCCAATGGAGTACACCCAGAGCAGAAGTTCTACCTAAGCCAGATCAGGCCTTCCAAGAAACTGTGTCTCACAGGCCTTTCTCTGTCACGTTGCCGGTAGGCTGTGAGAGCACTGTGCAGAGCCAGTTGTTTCTTAGCTTCCCAAAGATTTGGAAGCAAGATGCTTTGGGGACTCTCAGCCCCTTTGGAAACAAGGCGGCCCTTTGGGCCTGGCAGCTCTAGGCCAAAGTAGCACGCCCAGAGCAGGAGTTCTACTTCAGCCAGATCAGGCCTGCCAAGAAACTGCGTTTCACAGGCCTTGGTAAGAGATGTTCCCGGTAGGCTGTGAGAGCACTGTGGAGAGCCAGTTGCTTTAGCTTCCCACAGAGCTGGAAGCAAGATGCTTTGGGGCCTCTCTCTCCCTTTGGACACAAGGCAGCCGTTTGGGCCTGGCAGCTCTAGGCCAATGGAGCACACCCACAGCAGAAGTTCTACTTCAGGCTGATCAGTCCTGCCCAGAAACTGCGTTTCACAGCCCTTGGTAAGAGATGTTCACGGTAGGCTGTGAGAGCACTGGGCAGAACCAGTTGTTTTTTAGCTTCCCAAAGTGCTGGAGGCAAGATGCTTTGGGGCCTCTCTCACCCTTTGGAAACAAGGCAGCCCTTAGGTCCTGGTAGCTCTAGGCCTATGTAGCACAACCAGAACAGAAGTTCTACTTCAGCCAGGTCAGGCCTGCCAAGAAACTGCGTTTCACAGGCCTTTCAAAGAGATGTTCTCTTAGGCTGTAAGAGCACTGGGCAGAGCCAGCTGTTTCTTAGCTTCCCGAAGAGCTGGGAGCAAGATGCTTTGGGTCCACTCTCCGTCTTTGGAAACAAGGCAGCCCTTTGGGCCTGGCAGCTCTAGGGCAATGGAGCACACCCAGAGCAGAAGTTCTACTTCAGCCAGATCAGGCCTGCCAGGAAACTGCGTTTCACAGGCCTTGGTAAGAGATGTTCCCGGTAGGCTGTAAGAGCACTGGGCAGAGCCAGTTGTTTCTTACCTTCCTGAAAAGCTGGAAGCAAGATGCTTGGGACCCCTCTGCCCGTTTGGGAACAAGGCAGCCTTTTGGGTCGGGAAGCTCTAGGCCAATGGAGCACACGCAGAGCAGGAGTTCTACTTCAGCCTGATCAGGCCTGCAAAGAAACAGCGTTTGACAGGCCTTGGTAAGAGATGTTCCCGGTAGGTGTAAGAGCACTGGGCAGAGCCACTTGTGTCTTAGCTTCGCAAAGACCGGGAAGCAAGATGCTTTGGGCCTCTCTGCCCCTTGGAAACAGGGCAGCACTTTGGGCCTGGCAGCTCTAGGGCAATGGAGCACACCCAGGGCCGGAGTTCTACTTCAGCCAGATGAGGCCTGCCAAGAAACTGCGTTTCACAGTCCTTTCAAAGACATGTTCCCGGTAGGCTGTAAGAGCACGGGGCAGAGCGAGTTGGTTCTTAGCTTCCCAGAGAGCTGGAAGCAAGATGCTTTGGGGCCTCTCTGCCCCTTTGGAAACAAGGCAGCACCTTGGGCCTGGCAGCTCTAGGGCAATGGAGCACACCCAGAGCAGAAGTTCTACTTCAGCCAAATCAGGCCTGCCAGGAAACGGCGTTTCACAGGCCTTGGTAAGAGATGTTCCCGGTAGGCTGTAAGAGCACTGGGCAACGCCAGATGTTTCTTAGCTTCCCGAAGAGCTGGAAGCGAGAAGCTTTGGTGCCACTCTCTCACTTTGGACTCAAGGCAGCCCTTTGGGGCAGGTAGCTCTGGGCCAGTGGAGCACACCCAGAGCAGAAGTTCTACTTCGGCCAGTTCAGGCCACCAACAAACTGCGTTTCACAGGCCTTGGTAAGAGATGTTCCCGGTAGGCTGTAAGAGCACTGGGCAACGCCAGATGTTTCTTAGCTTCCCGAAGAGCTGGAAGCAAGATGCTTTGGGGCCTCTCATCCCCTTTGCAAACAAGGCCGACCTTTGGGCCAGGCAGCTCTAGGCCAATGGAGCACACCCAGAGCAGAAGTTCTACCTCAGCCCGATAAGGCCTGCCAAGAAACTGCGTTTCAAAGGCTTTGGTAAGAGATGTTCCCGGTACTCTGTTAGAGCACTGGGCAGAGCCATTTGTTTCTTAGCTTCCCAAAGAGCTGGAAGCAAGATGCTTTGGGGGCTCCCTGCCCCTTTGCCAACAAGGGCGACCTTTGGGCCTTTCAGCTCTAGGCCAATGGAGCACACCCAGAGCAGAAGTCCTACTTCAGCCAGATCAGGCCTGCCAAGGAACTGCGTTTCAGAGGCCTTTGTATGTGACGTTCCCGGTAGGCTGTGAGAGCACGGTGCAGAGCCAGTTGTTTCCTTGTTTCCCAAACAGCTGGAAGCAAGACGCTTTGGGGCCCTATGCCCCTTTGGAAACAAGGCAGCACGTTGGGTCTGGCAGCTCTAGGGCAATGAAGCACAACCAGAGCCGAAGTTCTACTTCTTCCAGATCAGGCCTGCCTAGACAGTGCGTTTCACAGGCCTTGATAAGAGATGTTCTCTTAGGCTATAAGAGCACTGGGCACAGCCAGTTGTTTCTTAGCTTCCCATGAGGTGGAAGCAAGATGCTTTGGGGCCTCTCTCCCCCTTTGGAAACAAGGCAGCCCTTTGGGCCTTTCAGCTCTAGGGCAATGGAGCACACCCAGAGCAGAAGTTCTACTTCAGCCAGATCAGGCCTGCCAGGAAACTGCGTTTCACAGGCCTTGGTAAGAGATGTTCCCGGTAGGCTGTAAGAGCACTGGGCAGAGCCAGTTGTTTCTTACCTTCCTGAAAAGCTGGAAGCAAGATGCTTGGGACCCCTCTGCCCGTTTGGGAACAAGGCAGCCTTTTGGGTCGGGAAGCTCTAGGCCAATGGAGCACACGCAGAGCAGGAGTTCTACTTCAGCCTGATCAGGCCTGCAAAGAAACAGCGTTTTACAGGCCTTGGTAAGAGATGTTCCCGGTAGGTGTAAGAGCACTGGGCAGAGCCAGTTGTGTCTTAGCTTCGCAAAGACCGGGAAGCAAGATGCTTTGGGCCTCTCTGCCCCTTGGAAACTGGGCAGCACTTTGGGCCTGGCAGCTCTAGGGCAATGGAGCACACCCAGAGCCGGAGTTCTACTTCAGCCAGATGAGGCCTGCCAAGAAACTGCGTTTCACAGGCCTTTCAAAGACATGTTCCCGGTAGGCTGTAAGAGCACGGGGCAGAGCGAGTTGGTTCTTAGCTTCCCAGAGAGCTGGAAGCAAGATGCTTTGGGGCCTCTCTGCCCCTTTGGAAACAAGGCAGCACCTTGGGCCTGGCAGCTCTAGGGCAATGGAGCACACCCAGAGCAGAAGTTCTACTTCAGCCAAATCAGGCCTGCCAGGAAACGGCGTTTCACAGGCCTTGGTAAGAGATGTTCCCGGTAGGCTGTAAGAGCACTGGGCAACGCCAGATGTTTCTTAGCTTCCCGAAGAGCTGGAAGCGAGAAGCTTTGGTGCCACTCTCTCACTTTGGACTCAAGGCAGCCCTTTGGGGCAGGTAGCTCTAGGCCAGTGGAGCACACCCAGAGCAGAAGTTCTACTTCGGCCAGTTCAGGCCACCAACAAACTGCGTTTCACAGGCCTTGGTAAGAGATGTTCCCGGTAGGCTGTAAGAGCACTGGGCAACGCCAGATGTTTCTTAGCTTCCCGAAGAGCTGGAAGCAAGATGCTTTGGGGCCTCTCATCCCCTTTGCAAACAAGGCCGACCTTTGGGCCAGGCAGCTCTAGGCCAATGGAGCACACCCAGAGCAGAAGTTCTACCTCAGCCAGATAAGGCCTGCCAAGAAACTGCGTTTCAAAGGCTTTGGTAAGAGATGTTCCCGGTACTCTGTTAGAGCACTGGGCAGAGCCATTTGTTTCTTAGCTTCCCAAAGAGCTGGAAGCAAGATGCTTTGGGGGCTCCCTGCCCCTTTGCCAACAAGGGCGACCTTTGGGCCTTTCAGCTCTAGGCCAATGGAGCACACCCAGAGCAGAAGTCCTACTTCAGCCAGATCAGGCCTGCCAAGGAACTGCGTTTCAGAGGCCTTTGTATGTGACGTTCCCGGTAGGCTGTGAGAGCACGGTGCAGAGCCAGTTGTTTCCTTGTTTCCCAAACAGCTGGAAGCAAGACGCTTTGGGGCCTCTATGCCCCTTTGGAAACAAGGCAGCACGTTGGGTCTGGCAGCTCTAGGGCAATGGAGCACAACCAGAGCCGAAGTTCTACTTCTTCCAGATCAGGCCTGCCTAGACAGTGCGTTTCCCAGGCCTTGATAAGAGATGTTCTCTTAGGCTATAAGAGCACTGGGCACAGCCAGTTGTTTCTTAGCTTCCCAAGAGGTGGAAGCAAGATGCTTTGGGGCCTCTCTCCCCCTTTGGAAACAAGGCAGCCCTTTGGGCCTTTCAGCTCTAGGGCAATGGAGCACACCCAGAGCAGAAGTTCTACCTCAGCCAGATCAGGCCTGCCAAGAAACTGCTTTTCACAGGCCTTCGTAAGAGGTGTTCCCGGAAGGCTGTAAGAGTACCTGGCAGAGCGAGTTGTTTCTTAGCTTCAAAAACAGCTGGAAGCAACATGATTTGGGGCCTCTCTCCCCCTTTGGAAACAAAGCAGCCTTTGTGCCTGGCAGCTCTAGGCCAAAGTAGCACACCCAGAGCACAAGTTCTACCTCAGCCAGATAAGGCCTGTCAAGAAGCTGCGTTTCACAGGCCTTTGTATGTGACGTTCCCGGTTGGCTTTGAGAGCACTGTGCAGAGCCAGTTGTTTTAGCTTCCCAGAGAGCAGGAAGCAAGATGCTTTGGGGCCTCTCTCACACTTTGGAAATAAAGGCAGCCCTTTGGGCCTGGCAGCCCTAGGCCAATGGAGTACACCCAGAGCAGAAGTTCTACCTAAGCCAGATCAGGCCTTCCAAGAAACTGCGTCTCACAGGCCTTTCTCTGTCACGTTGCCGGTAGGCTGTGAGAGCACTGTGCAGAGCCAGTTGTTTCTTAGCTTCCCAAAGATTTGGAAGCAAGATGCTTTGGGGACTCTCAGCCCCTTTGGAAACAAGGCGGCCCTTTGGGCCTGGCAGCTCTAGGCCAAAGTAGCACGCCCAGAGCAGGAGTTCTACTTCAGCCAGATCAGGCCTGCCAAGAAACTGCGTTTCACAGGCCTTGGTAAGAGATGTTCCCGGTAGGCTGTGAGAGCACTGTGGAGAGCCAGTTGCTTTAGCTTCCCACAGAGCTGGAAGCAAGATGCTTTGGGGCCTCTCTCTCCCTTTGGACACAAGGCAGCCGTTTGGGCCTGGCAGCTCTAGGCCAATGGAGCACACCCACAGCAGAAGTTCTACTTCAGGCAGATCAGTCCTGCCCAGAAACTGCGTTTCACAGCCCTTGGTAAGAGATGTTCACGGTAGGCTGTGAGAGCACTGGGCAGAACCAGTTGTTTTTTAGCTTCCCAAAGTGCTGGAGGCAAGATGCTTTGGGGCCTCTCTCACCCTTTGGAAACAAGGCAGCCCTTAGGTCCTGGTAGCTCTAGGCCTATGTAGCACAACCAGAACAGAAGTTCTACTTCAGCCAGGTCAGGCCTGCCAAGAAACTGCGTTTCACAGGCCTTTCAAAGAGATGTTCTCTTAGGCTGTAAGAGCACTGGGCAGAGCCAGCTGTTTCTTAGCTTCCCGAAGAGCTGGGAGCAAGATGCTTTGGGTCCACTCTCCGTCTTTGGAAACAAGGCAGCCCTTTGGGCCTGGCAGCTCTAGGGCAATGGAGCACACCCAGAGCAGAAGTTCTACTTCAGCCAGATCAGGCCTGCCAGGAAACTGCGTTTCACAGGCCTTGGTAAGAGATGTTCCCGGTAGGCTGTAAGAGCACTGGGCAGAGCCAGTTGTTTCTTACCTTCCTGAAAAGCTGGAAGCAAGATGCTTGGGACCCCTCTGCCCGTTTGGGAACAAGGCAGCCTTTTGGGTCGGGAAGCTCTAGGCCAATGGAGCACACGCAGAGCAGGAGTTCTACTTCAGCCTGATCAGGCCTGCAAAGAAACAGCGTTTGACAGGCCTTGGTAAGAGATGTTCCCGGTAGGTGTAAGAGCACTGGGCAGAGCCAGTTGTGTCTTAGCTTCGCAAAGACCGGGAAGCAAGATGCTTTGGGCCTCTCTGCCCCTTGGAAACAGGGCAGCACTTTGGGCCTGGCAGCTCTAGGGCAATGGAGCACACCCAGGGCCGGAGTTCTACTTCAGCCAGATGAGGCCTGCCAAGAAACTGCGTTTCACAGGCCTTTCAAAGACATGTTCCCGGTAGGCTGTAAGAGCACGGGGCAGAGCGAGTTGGTTCTTAGCTTCCCAGAGAGCTGGAAGCAAGATGCTTTGGGGCCTCTCTGCCCCTTTGGAAACAAGGCAGCACCTTGGGCCTGGCAGCTCTAGGGCAATGGAGCACACCCAGAGCAGAAGTTCTACTTCAGCCAAATCAGGCCTGCCAGGAAACGGCGTTTCACAGGCCTTGGTAAGAGATGTTCCCGGTAGGCTGTAAGAGCACTGGGCAACGCCAGATGTTTCTTAGCTTCCCGAAGAGCTGGAAGCGAGAAGCTTTGGTGCCACTCTCTCACTTTGGACTCAAGGCAGCCCTTTGGGGCAGGTAGCTCTGGGCCAGTGGAGCACACCCAGAGCAGAAGTTCTACTTCGGCCAGTTCAGGCCACCAACAAACTGCGTTTCACAGGCCTTGGTAAGAGATGTTCCCGGTAGGCTGTAAGAGCACTGGGCAACGCCAGATGTTTCTTAGCTTCCCGAAGAGCTGGAAGCAAGATGCTTTGGGGCCTCTCATCCCCTTTGCAAACAAGGCCGACCTTTGGGCCAGGCAGCTCTAGGCCAATGGAGCACACCCAGAGCAGAAGTTCTACCTCAGCCAGATAAGGCCTGCCAAGAAACTGCGTTTCAAAGGCTTTGGTAAGAGATGTTCCCGGTACTCTGTTAGAGCACCGGGCAGAGCCATTTGTTTCTTAGCTTCCCAAAGAGCTGGAAGCAAGATGCTTTGGGGGCTCCCTGCCCCTTTGCCAACAAGGGCGACCTTTGGGCCTTTCAGCTCTAGGCCAATGGAGCACACCCAGAGCAGAAGTCCTACTTCAGCCAGATCAGGCCTGCCAAGGAACTGCGTTTCAGAGGCCTTTGTATGTGACGTTCCCGGTAGGCTGTGAGAGCACGGTGCAGAGCCAGTTGTTTCCTTGTTTCCCAAACAGCTGGAAGCAAGACGCTTTGGGGCCCTATGCCCCTTTGGAAACAAGGCAGCACGTTGGGTCTGGCAGCTCTAGGGCAATGAATTCACAACCAGAGCCGAAGTTCTACTTCTTCCAGATCAGGCCTGCCTAGACAGTGCGTTTCACAGGCCTTGATAAGAGATGTTCTCTTAGGCTATAAGAGCACTGGGCACAGCCAGTTGTTTCTTAGCTTCCCATGAGGTGGAAGCAAGATGCTTTGGGGCCTCTCTCCCCCTTTGGAAACAAGGCAGCCCTTTGGGCCTTTCAGCTCTAGGGCAATGGAGCACACCCAGAGCAGAAGTTCTACTTCAGCCAGATCAGGCCTGCCAGGAAACTGCGTTTCACAGGCCTTGGTAAGAGATGTTCCCGGTAGGCTGTAAGAGCACTGGGCAGAGCCAGTTGTTTCTTACCTTCCTGAAAAGCTGGAAGCAAGATGCTTGGGACCCCTCTGCCCGTTTGGGAACAAGGCAGCCTTTTGGGTCGGGAAGCTCTAGGCCAATGGAGCACACGCAGAGCAGGAGTTCTACTTCAGCCTGATCAGGCCTGCAAAGAAACAGCGTTTGACAGGCCTTGGTAAGAGATGTTCCCGGTAGGTGTAAGAGCACTGGGCAGAGCCAGTTGTGTCTTAGCTTCGCAAAGACCGGGAAGCAAGATGCTTTGGGCCTCTCTGCCCCTTGGAAACAGGGCAGCACTTTGGGCCTGGCAGCTCTAGGGCAATGGAGCACACCCAGAGCCGGAGTTCTACTTCAGCCAGATGAGGCCTGCCAAGAAACTGCGTTTCACAGGCCTTTCAAAGACATGTTCCCGGTAGGCTGTAAGAGCACGGGGCAGAGCGAGTTGGTTCTTAGCTTCCCAGAGAGCTGGAAGCAAGATGCTTTGGGGCCTCTCTGCCCCTTTGGAAACAAGGCAGCACCTTGGGCCTGGCAGCTCTAGGGCAATGGAGCACACCCAGAGCAGAAGTTCTACTTCAGCCAAATCAGGCCTGCCAGGAAACGGCGTTTCACAGGCCTTGGTAAGAGATGTTCCCGGTAGGCTGTAAGAGCACTGGGCAACGCCAGATGTTTCTTAGCTTCCCGAAGAGCTGGAAGCGAGAAGCTTTGGTGCCACTCTCTCACTTTGGACTCAAGGCAGCCCTTTGGGGCAGGTAGCTCTGGGCCAGTGGAGCACACCCAGAGCAGAAGTTCTACTTCGGCCAGTTCAGGCCACCAACAAACTGCGTTTCACAGGCCTTGGTCAGAGATGTTCCCGGTAGGCTGTAAGAGCACTGGGCAACGCCAGATGTTTCTTAGCTTCCCGAAGAGCTGGAAGCAAGATGCTTTGGGGCCTCTCATCCCCTTTGCAAACAAGGCCGACCTTTGGGCCAGGCAGCTCTAGGCCAATGGAGCACACCCAGAGCAGAAGTTCTACCTCAGCCAGATAAGGCCTGCCAAGAAACTGCGTTTCAAAGGCTTTGGTAAGAGATGTTCCCGGTACACTGTTAGAGCACTGGGCAGAGCCATTTGTTTCTTAGCTTCCCAAAGAGCTGGAAGCAAGATGCTTTGGGGGCTCCCTGCCCCTTTGCCAACAAGGGCGACCTTTGGGCCTTTCAGCTCTAGGCCAATGGAGCACACCCAGAGCAGAAGTCCTACTTCAGCCAGATCAGGCCTGCCAAGGAACTGCGTTTCAGAGGCCTTTGTATGTGACGTTCCCGGTAGGCTGTGAGAGCACGGTGCAGAGCCAGTTGTTTCCTTGTTTCCCAAACAGCTGGAAGCAAGACGCTTTGGGGCCTCTATGCCCCTTTGGAAACAAGGCAGCACGTTGGGTCTGGCAGCTCTAGGGCAATGGAGCACAACCAGAGCCGAAGTTCTACTTCTTCCAGATCAGGCCTGCCTAGACAGTGCGTTTCCCAGGCCTTGATAAGAGATGTTCTCTTAGGCTATAAGAGCACTGGGCACAGCCAGTTGTTTCTTAGCTTCCCAAGAGGTGGAAGCAAGATGCTTTGGGGCCTCTCTCCCCCTTTGGAAACAAGGCAGCCCTTTGGGCCTTTCAGCTCTAGGGCAATGGAGCACACCCAGAGCAGAAGTTCTACCTCAGCCAGATCAGGCCTGCCAAGAAACTGCTTTTCACAGGCCTTCGTAAGAGGTGTTCCCGGAAGGCTGTAAGAGTACCTGGCAGAGCGAGTTGTTTCTTAGCTTCAAAAACAGCTGGAAGCAACATGATTTGGGGCCTCTCTCCCCCTTTGGAAACAAAGCAGCCTTTGTGCCTGGCAGCTCTAGGCCAAAGTAGCATACCCAGAGCACAAGTTCTACCTCAGCCAGATCAGGCCTTCCAAGAAACTGCGTCTCACAGGCCTTTCTCTGTCACGTTGCCGGTAGGCTGTGAGAGCACTGTGCAGAGCCAGTTGTTTCTTAGCTTCCCAAAGATTTGGAAGCAAGATGCTTTGGGGACTCTCAGCCCCTTTGGAAACAAGGCGGCCCTTTGGGCCTGGCAGCTCTAGGCCAAAGAAGCACGCCCAGAGCAGGAGTTCTACTTCAGCCAGATCAGGCCTGCCAAGAAACTGCGTTTCACAGGCCTTGGTAAGAGATGTTCCCGGTAGGCTGTGAGAGCACTGTGGAGAGCCAGTTGCTTTAGCTTCCCACAGAGCTGGAAGCAAGATGCCTTGGGGCCTCTCTCTCCCTTTGGACACAAGGCAGCCGTTTGGGCCTGGCAGCTCTAGGCCAATGGAGCACACCCACAGCAGAAGTTCTACTTCAGGCAGATCAGTCCTGCCCAGAAACTGCGTTTCACAGCCCTTGGTAAGAGATGTTCACGGTAGGCTGTGAGAGCACTGGGCAGAACCAGTTGTTTTTTAGCTTCCCAAAGTGCTGGAGGCAAGATGCTTTGGGGCCTCTCTCACCCTTTGGAAACAAGGCAGCCCTTAGGTCCTGGTAGCTCTAGGCCTATGTAGCACAACCAGAACAGAAGTTCTACTTCAGCCAGGTCAGGCCTGCCAAGAAACTGCGTTTCACAGGCCTTTCAAAGAGATGTTCTCTTAGGCTGTAAGAGCACTGGGCAGAGCCAGCTGTTTCTTAGCTTCCCGAAGAGCTGGGAGCAAGATGCTTTGGGTCCACTCTCCGTCTTTGGAAACAAGGCAGCCCTTTGGGCCTGGCAGCTCTAGGGCAATGGAGCACACCCAGAGCAGAAGTTCTACTTCAGCCAGATCAGGCCTGCCAGGAAACTGCGTTTCACAGGCCTTGGTAAGAGATGTTCCCGGTAGGCTGTAAGAGCACTGGGCACAGCCAGTTGTTTCTTACCTTCCTGAAAAGCTGGAAGCAAGATGCTTGGGACCCCTCTGCCCGTTTGGGAACAAGGCAGCCTTTTGGGTCGGGAAGCTCTAGGCCAATGGAGCACACGCAGAGCAGGAGTTCTACTTCAGCCTGATCAGGCCTGCAAAGAAACAGCGTTTGACAGGCCTTGGTAAGAGATGTTCGCGGTAGGTGTAAGAGCACTGGGCAGAGCCAGTTGTGTCTTAGCTTCGCAAAGACCGGGAAGCAAGATGCTTTGGGCCTCTCTGCCCCTTGGAAACAGGGCAGCACTTTGGGCCTGGCAGCTCTAGGGCAATGGAGCACACCCAGGGCCGGAGTTCTACTTCAGCCAGATGAGGCCTGCCAAGAAACTGCGTTTCACAGGCCTTTCAAAGACATGTTCCCGGTAGGCTGTAAGAGCACGGGGCAGAGCGAGTTGGTTCTTAGCTTCCCAGAGAGCTGGAAGCAAGATGCTTTGGGGCCTCTCTGCCCCTTTGGAAACAAGGCAGCACCTTGGGCCTGGCAGCTCTAGGGCAATGGAGCACACCCAGAGCAGAAGTTCTACTTCAGCCAAATCAGGCCTGCCAGGAAACGGCGTTTCACAGGCCTTGGTAAGAGATGTTCCCGGTAGGCTGTAAGAGCACTGGGCAACGCCAGATGTTTCTTAGCTTCCCGAAGAGCTGGAAGCGAGAAGCTTTGGTGCCACTCTCTCACTTTGGACTCAAGGCAGCCCTTTGGGGCAGGTAGCTCTGGGCCAGTGGAGCACACCCAGAGCAGAAGTTCTACTTCGGCCAGTTCAGGCCACCAACAAACTGCGTTTCACAGGCCTTGGTAAGAGATGTTCCCGGTAGGCTGTAAGAGCACTGGGCAACGCCAGATGTTTCTTAGCTTCCCGAAGAGCTGGAAGCAAGATGCTTTGGGGCCTCTCATCCCCTTTGCAAACAAGGCCGACCTTTGGGCCAGGCAGCTCTAGGCCAATGGAGCACACCCAGAGCAGAAGTTCTACCTCAGCCAGATAAGGCCTGCCAAGAAACTGCGTTTCAAAGGCTTTGGTAAGAGATGTTCCCGGTACTCTGTTAGAGCACCGGGCAGAGCCATTTGTTTCTTAGCTTCCCAAAGAGCTGGAAGCAAGATGCTTTGGGGGCTCCCTGCCCCTTTGCCAACAAGGGCGACCTTTGGGCCTTTCAGCTCTAGGCCAATGGAGCACACCCAGAGCAGAAGTCCTACTTCAGCCAGATCAGGCCTGCCAAGGAACTGCGTTTCAGAGGCCTTTGTATGTGACGTTCCCGGTAGGCTGTGAGAGCACGGTGCAGAGCCAGTTGTTTCCTTGTTTCCCAAACAGCTGGAAGCAAGACGCTTTGGGGCCCTATGCCCCTTTGGAAACAAGGCAGCACGTTGGGTCTGGCAGCTCTAGGGCAATGAATTCACAACCAGAGCCGAAGTTCTACTTCTTCCAGATCAGGCCTGCCTAGACAGTGCGTTTCACAGGCCTTGATAAGAGATGTTCTCTTAGGCTATAAGAGCACTGGGCACAGCCAGTTGTTTCTTAGCTTCCCATGAGGTGGAAGCAAGATGCTTTGGGGCCTCTCTCCCCCTTTGGAAACAAGGCAGACCTTTGGGCCTTTCAGCTCTAGGGCAATGGAGCACACCCAGAGCAGAAGTTCTACTTCAGCCAGATCAGGCCTGCCAGGAAACTGCGTTTCACAGGCCTTGGTAAGAGATGTTCCCGGTAGGCTGTAAGAGCACTGGGCAGAGCCAGTTGTTTCTTACCTTCCTGAAAAGCTGGAAGCAAGATGCTTGGGACCCCTCTGCCCGTTTGGGAACAAGGCAGCCTTTTGGGTCGGGAAGCTCTAGGCCAATGGAGCACACGCAGAGCAGGAGTTCTACTTCAGCCTGATCAGGCCTGCAAAGAAACAGCGTTTGACAGGCCTTGGTAAGAGATGTTCCCGGTAGGTGTAAGAGCACTGGGCAGAGCCAGTTGTGTCTTAGCTTCGCAAAGACCGGGAAGCAAGATGCTTTGGGCCTCTCTGCCCCTTGGAAACAGGGCAGCACTTTGGGCCTGGCAGCTCTAGGGCAATGGAGCACACCCAGAGCCGGAGTTCTACTTCAGCCAGATGAGGCCTGCCAAGAAACTGCGTTTCACAGGCCTTTCAAAGACATGTTCCCGGTAGGCTGTAAGAGCACGGGGCAGAGCGAGTTGGTTCTTAGCTTCCCAGAGAGCTGGAAGCAAGATGCTTTGGGGCCTCTCTGCCCCTTTGGAAACAAGGCAGCACCTTGGGCCTGGCAGCTCTAGGGCAATGGAGCACACCCAGAGCAGAAGTTCTACTTCAGCCAAATCAGGCCTGCCAGGAAACGGCGTTTCACAGGCCTTGGTAAGAGATGTTCCCGGTAGGCTGTAAGAGCACTGGGCAACGCCAGATGTTTCTTAGCTTCCCGAAGAGCTGGAAGCGAGAAGCTTTGGTGCCACTCTCTCACTTTGGACTCAAGGCAGCCCTTTGGGGCAGGTAGCTCTGGGCCAGTGGAGCACACCCAGAGCAGAAGTTCTACTTCGGCCAGTTCAGGCCACCAACAAACTGCGTTTCACAGGCCTTGGTCAGAGATGTTCCCGGTAGGCTGTAAGAGCACTGGGCAACGCCAGATGTTTCTTAGCTTCCCGAAGAGCTGGAAGCAAGATGCTTTGGGGCCTCTCATCCCCTTTGCAAACAAGGCCGACCTTTGGGCCAGGCAGCTCTAGGCCAATGGAGCACACCCAGAGCAGAAGTTCTACCTCAGCCAGATAAGGCCTGCCAAGAAACTGCGTTTCAAAGGCTTTGGTAAGAGATGTTCCCGGTACACTGTTAGAGCACTGGGCAGAGCCATTTGTTTCTTAGCTTCCCAAAGAGCTGGAAGCAAGATGCTTTGGGGGCTCCCTGCCCCTTTGCCAACAAGGGCGACCTTTGGGCCTTTCAGCTCTAGGCCAATGGAGCACACCCAGAGCAGAAGTCCTACTTCAGCCAGATCAGGCCTGCCAAGGAACTGCGTTTCAGAGGCCTTTGTATGTGACGTTCCCGGTAGGCTGTGAGAGCACGGTGCAGAGCCAGTTGTTTCCTTGTTTCCCAAACAGCTGGAAGCAAGACGCTTTGGGGCCTCTATGCCCCTTTGGAAACAAGGCAGCACGTTGGGTCTGGCAGCTCTAGGGCAATGGAGCACAACCAGAGCCGAAGTTCTACTTCTTCCAGATCAGGCCTGCCTAGACAGTGCGTTTCCCAGGCCTTGATAAGAGATGTTCTCTTAGGCTATAAGAGCACTGGGCACAGCCAGTTGTTTCTTAGCTTCCCAAGAGGTGGAAGCAAGATGCTTTGGGGCCTCTCTCCCCCTTTGGAAACAAGGCAGCCCTTTGGGCCTTTCAGCTCTAGGGCAATGGAGCACACCCAGAGCAGAAGTTCTACCTCAGCCAGATCAGGCCTGCCAAGAAACTGCTTTTCACAGGCCTTCGTAAGAGGTGTTCCCGGAAGGCTGTAAGAGTACCTGGCAGAGCGAGTTGTTTCTTAGCTTCAAAAACAGCTGGAAGCAACATGATTTGGGGCCTCTCTCCCCCTTTGGAAACAAAGCAGCCTTTGTGCCTGGCAGCTCTAGGCCAAAGTAGCATACCCAGAGCACAAGTTCTACCTCAGCCAGATCAGGCCTTCCAAGAAACTGCGTCTCACAGGCCTTTCTCTGTCACGTTGCCGGTAGGCTGTGAGAGCACTGTGCAGAGCCAGTTGTTTCTTAGCTTCCCAAAGATTTGGAAGCAAGATGCTTTGGGGACTCTCAGCCCCTTTGGAAACAAGGCGGCCCTTTGGGCCTGGCAGCTCTAGGCCAAAGAAGCACGCCCAGAGCAGGAGTTCTACTTCAGCCAGATCAGGCCTGCCAAGAAACTGCGTTTCACAGGCCTTGGTAAGAGATGTTCCCGGTAGGCTGTGAGAGCACTGTGGAGAGCCACTTGCTTTAGCTTCCCACAGAGCTGGAAGCAAGATGCCTTGGGGCCTCTCTCTCCCTTTGGACACAAGGCAGCCGTTTGCGCCTGGCAGCTCTAGGCCAATGGAGCACACCAACAGCAGAAGTTCTACTTCAGGCAGATCAGTCCTGCCCAGAAACTGCGTTTCACAGCCCTTGGTAAGAGATGTTCACGGTAGGCTGTGAGAGCACTGGGCAGAACCAGTTGTTTTTTAGCTTCCCAAAGTGCTGGAGGCAAGATGCTTTGGGGCCTCTCTCACCCTTTGGAAACAAGGCAGCCCTTAGGTCCTGGTAGCTCTAGGCCTATGTAGCACAACCAGAACAGAAGTTCTACTTCAGCCAGGTCAGGCCTGCCAAGAAACTGCGTTTCACAGGCCTTTCAAAGAGATGTTCTCTTAGGCTGTAAGAGCACTGGGCAGAGCCAGCTGTTTCTTAGCTTCCCGAAGAGCTGGGAGCAAGATGCTTTGGGTCCACTCTCCGTCTTTGGAAACAAGGCAGCACTTTGGGCCTGGCAGCTCTAGGGCAATGGAGCACACCCAGAGCAGAAGTTCTACTTCAGCCAGATCAGGCCTGCCAGGAAACTGCGTTTCACAGGCCTTGGTAAGAGATGTTCCCGGTAGGCTGTAAGAGCACTGGGCACAGCCAGTTGTTTCTTACCTTCCTGAAAAGCTGGAAGCAAGATGCTTGGGACCCCTCTGCCCGTTTGGGAACAAGGCAGCCTTTTGGGTCGGGAAGCTCTAGGCCAATGGAGCACACGCAGAGCAGGAGTTCTACTTCAGCCTGATCAGGCCTGCAAAGAAACAGCGTTTGACAGGCCTTGGTAAGAGATGTTCGCGGTAGGTGTAAGAGCACAGGGCAGAGCCAGTTGTTTCTTAGCTTCGCAAAGACCGGGAAGCAAGATGCTTTGGGCCTCTCTGCCCCTTGGAAACAGGGCAGCACTTTGGGCCTGGCAGCTCTAGGGCAATGGAGCACACCCAGAGCCGGAGTTCTACTTCAGCCAGATGAGGCCTGCCAAGAAACTGCGTTTCACAGGCCTTTCAAAGACATGTTCCCGGTAGGCTGTAAGAGCACGGGCAGAGCGAGTTGGTTCTTAGCTTCCCAGAGAGCTGGAAGCAAGATGCTTTGGGGCCTCTCTGCCCCTTTGGAAACAAGGCAGCACCTTGGGCCTGGCAGCTCTAGGGCAATGGAGCACACCCAGAGCAGAAGTTCTACTTCAGCCAAATCAGGCCTGCCAGGAAACGGCGTTTCACAGGCCTTGGTAAGAGATGTTCCCGGTAGGCTGTAAGAGCACTGGGCAACGCCAGAAGTTTCTTAGCTTCCCGAAGAGCTGGAAGCAAGAAGCTTTGGTGCCACTCTCTCACTTTGGACTCAAGGCAGCCCTTTTTGGCAGGTAGCTCTAGCCCAGTGGAGCACACCCAGAGCAGAAGTTCTACTTGGGCCAGTTCAGGCCACCAACAAACTGCGTTTCACAGGCCTTGGTAGGAGATGTTCCCGGTAGGCTGTAAGAGCACTGGGCAACGCCAGATGTTTCTTAGCTTCCCGAAGAGCTGGAAGCAAGATGCTTTGGGGCCTCTCATCCCCTTTGCAAACAAGGCGGCCCTATGGGCCAGGCAGCTCTAGGCCAATGGAGCACACCCAGAGCAGAAGTTCTACTTCGTCCAGTTCAGGCCACCAACAAACTGCGTTTCAAAGGCTTTGGTAAGAGATGTTCCCGGTACTCTGTTAGAGCACTGGGCAGAGCCATTTGTTTCTTAGCTTCCCAAAGAGCTGGAAGCAAGATGCTTTGGGGGCTCCCTGCCCCTTTGCCAACAAGGGCGACCTTTGGGCCTTTCAGCTCTAGGCCAATGGAGCACACCCAGAGCAGAAGTCCTACTTCAGCCAGATCAGGCCTGCCAAGGAACTGCGTTCCAGAGGCCTTTGTATGTGACGTTCCCGGTAGGCTGTGAGAGCACGGTGCAGAGCCAGTTGTTTCCTTGTTTCCCAAACAGCTGGAAGCAAGACGCTTTGGGGCCTCTCTGCCCCTTTGGAAACAAGGCAGCACGTTGGGTCTGGCAGCTCTAGGGCAATGGAGCACAACCAGAGCCGAAGTTCTACTTCTTCCAGATCAGGCCTGCCTAGACAGTGCGTTTCCCAGGCCTTGATAAGAGATGTTCTCTTAGGCTATAAGAGCACTGGGCACAGCCAGTTGTTTCTTAGCTTCCCAAGAGGTGGAAGCAAGATGCTTTGGGGCCTCTCTCCCCCTTTGGAAACAAGGCAGCCCTTTGGGCCTTTCAGCTCTAGGGCAATGGAGCACACCCAGAGCAGAAGTTCTACCTCAGCCAGATCAGGCCTGCCAAGAAACTGCTTTTCACAGGCCTTCGTAAGAGGTGTTCCCGGAAGGCTGTAAGAGTACCTGGCAGAGCGAGTTGTTTCTTAGCTTCAAAAACAGCTGGAAGCAACATGATTTGGGGCCTCTCTCCCCCTTTGGAAACAAAGCAGCCTTTGTGCCTGGCAGCTCTAGGCCAAAGTAGCACACCCAGAGCACAAGTTCTACCTCAGCCAGATAAGGCCTGTCAAGAAGCTGCGTTTCACAGGCCTTTGTATGTGACGTTCCCGGTTGGCTTTGAGAGCACTGTGCAGAGCCAGTTGTTTTAGCTTCCCAGAGAGCAGGAAGCAAGATGCTTTGGGGCCTCTCTCACACTTTGGAAATAAAGGCAGCCCTTTGGGCCTGGCAGCCCTAGGCCAATGGAGTACACCCAGAGCAGAAGTTCTACCTCAGCCAGATCAGGCCTTCCAAGAAACTGCGTCTCACAGGCCTTTCTCTGTCACGTTGCCGGTAGGCTGTGAGAGCACTGTGCAGAGCCAGTTGTTTCTTAGCTTCCCAAAGATTTGGAAGCAAGATGCTTTGGGGACTCTCAGCCCCTTTGGAAACAAGGCGGCCCTTTGGGCCTGGCAGCTCTAGGCCAAAGTAGCACGCCCAGAGCAGGAGTTCTACTTCAGCCAGATCAGGCCTGCCAAGAAACTGCGTTTCACAGGCCTTGGTAAGAGATGTTCCCGGTAGGCTGTGAGAGCACTGTGGAGAGCCAGTTGCTTTAGCTTCCCACAGAGCTGGAAGCAAGATGCTTTGGGGCCTCTCTCTCCCTTTGGACACAAGGCAGCCGTTTGGGCCTGGCAGCTCTAGGCCAATGGAGCACACCCACAGCAGAAGTTCTACTTCAGGCAGATCAGTCCTGCCCAGAAACTGCGTTTCACAGCCCTTGGTAAGAGATGTTCACGGTAGGCTGTGAGAGCACTGGGCAGAACCAGTTGTTTTTTAGCTTCCCAAAGTGCTGGAGGCAAGATGCTTTGGGGCCTCTCTCACCCTTTGGAAACAAGGCAGCCCTTAGGTCCTGGTAGCTCTAGGCCTATGTAGCACAACCAGAACAGAAGTTCTACTTCAGCCAGGTCAGGCCTGCCAAGAAACTGCGTTTCACAGGCCTTTCAAAGAGATGTTCTCTTAGGCTGTAAGAGCACTGGGCAGAGCCAGCTGTTTCTTAGCTTCCCGAAGAGCTGGGAGCAAGATGCTTTGGGTCCACTCTCCGTCTTTGGAAACAAGGCAGCCCTTTGGGCCTGGCAGCTCTAGGGCAATGGAGCACACCCAGAGCAGAAGTTCTACTTCAGCCAGATCAGGCCTGCCAGGAAACTGCGTTTCACAGGCCTTGGTAAGAGATGTTCCCGGTAGGCTGTAAGAGCACTGGGCAGAGCCAGTTGTTTCTTACCTTCCTGAAAAGCTGGAAGCAAGATGCTTGGGACCCCTCTGCCCGGTTGGGAACAAGGCAGCCTTTTGGGTCGGGAAGCTCTAGGCCAATGGAGCACACGCAGAGCAGGAGTTCTACTTCAGCCTGATCAGGCCTGCAAAGAAACAGCGTTTGACAGGCCTTGGTAAGAGATGTTCCCGGTAGGTGTAAGAGCACTGGGCAGAGCCAGTTGTGTCTTAGCTTCGCAAAGACCGGGAAGCAAGATGCTTTGGGCCTCTCTGCCCCTTGGAAACAGGGCAGCACTTGGGGCCTGGCAGCTCTAGGGCAATGGAGCACACCCAGGGCCGGAGTTCTACTTCAGCCAGATGAGGCCTGCCAAGAAACTGCGTTTCACAGGCCTTTCAAAGACATGTTCCCGGTAGGCTGTAAGAGCACGGGGCAGAGCGAGTTGGTTCTTAGCTTCCCAGAGAGCTGGAAGCAAGATGCTTTGGGGCCTCTCTGCCCCTTTGGAAACAAGGCAGCACCTTGGGCCTGGCAGCTCTAGGGCAATGGAGCACACCCAGAGCAGAAGTTCTACTTCAGCCAAATCAGGCCTGCCAGGAAACGGCGTTTCACAGGCCTTGGTAAGAGATGTTCCCGGTAGGCTGTAAGAGCACTGGGCAACGCCAGATGTTTCTTAGCTTCCCGAAGAGCTGGAAGCGAGAAGCTTTGGTGCCACTCTCTCACTTTGGACTCAAGGCAGCCCTTTGGGGCAGGTAGCTCTGGGCCAGTGGAGCACACCCAGAGCAGAAGTTCTACTTCGGCCAGTTCAGGCCACCAACAAACTGCGTTTCACAGGCCTTGGTAAGAGATGTTCCCGGTAGGCTGTAAGAGCACTGGGCAACGCCAGATGTTTCTTAGCTTCCCGAAGAGCTGGAAGCAAGATGCTTTGGGGCCTCTCATCCCCTTTGCAAACAAGGCCGACCTTTGGGCCAGGCAGCTCTAGGCCAATGGAGCACACCCAGAGCAGAAGTTCTACCTCAGCCAGATAAGGCCTGCCAAGAAACTGCGTTTCAAAGGCTTTGGTAAGAGATGTTCCCGGTACTCTGTTAGAGCACTGGGCAGAGCCATTTGTTTCTTAGCTTCCCAAAGAGCTGGAAGCAAGATGCTTTGGGGGCTCCCTGCCCCTTTGCCAACAAGGGCGACCTTTGGGCCTTTCAGCTCTAGGCCAATGGAGCACACCCACAGCAGAAGTCCTACTTCAGCCAGATCAGGCCTGCCAAGGAACTGCGTTTCAGAGGCCTTTGTATGTGACGTTCCCGGTAGGCTGTGAGAGCACGGTGCAGAGCCAGTTGTTTCCTTGTTTCCCAAACAGCTGGAAGCAAGACGCTTTGGGGCCCTATGCCCCTTTGGAAACAAGGCAGCACGTTGGGTCTGGCAGCTCTAGGGCAATGAAGCACAACCAGAGCCGTAGTTCTACTTCTTCCAGATCAGGCCTGCCTAGACAGTGCGTTTCACAGGCCTTGATAAGAGATGTTCTCTTAGGCTATAAGAGCACTGGGCACAGCCAGTTGTTTCTTAGCTTCCCATGAGGTGGAAGCAAGATGCTTTGGGGCCTCTCTCCCCCTTTGGAAACAAGGCAGCCCTTTGGGCCTTTCAGCTCTAGGGCAATGGAGCACACCCAGAGCAGAAGTTCTACTTCAGCCAGACCAGGCCTGCCAGGAAACTGTGTTTCACAGGCCTTGGTAAGAGATGTTCCCGGTAGGCTGTAAGAGCACTGGGCAGAGCCAGTTGTTTCTTACCTTCCTGAAAAGCTGGAAGCAAGATGCTTGGGACCCCTCTGCCCGTTTGGGAACAAGGCAGCCTTTTGGGTCAGGAAGCTCTAGGCCAATGGAGCACACGCAGAGCAGGAGTTCTACTTCAGCCTGATCAGGCCTGCAAAGAAACAGCGTTTGACAGGCCTTGGTAAGAGATGTTCCCGGTAGGTGTAAGAGCACTGGGCAGAGCCAGTTCTGTCTTAGCTTCGCAAAGACCGGGAAGCAAGATGCTTTGGGCCTCTCTGCCCCTTGGAAACAGGGCAGCACTTTGGGCCTGGCAGCTCTAGGGCAATGGAGCACACCCAGAGCCGGAGTTCTACTTCAGCCAGATGAGGCCTGCCAAGAAACTGCGTTTCACAGGCCTTTCAAAGACATGTTCCCGGTAGGCTGTAAGAGCACGGGGCAGAGCGAGTTGGTTCTTAGCTTCCCAGAGAGCTGGAAGCAAGATGCTTTGGGGCCTCTCTGCCCCTTTGGAAACAAGGCAGCACCTTGGGCCTGGCAGCTCTAGGCCAATGGAGCACACCCAGAGCAGAAGTTCTACTTCAGCCAAATCAGGCCTGCCAGGAAACGGCGTTTCACAGGCCTTGGTAAGAGATGTTCCCGGTAGGCTGTAAGAGCACTGGGCAACGCCAGATGTTTCTTAGCTTCCCGAAGAGCTGGAAGCGAGAAGCTTTGGTGCCACTCTCTCACTTTGGACTCAAGGCAGCCCTTTGGGGCAGGTAGCTCTAGGCCAGTGGAGCACACCCAGAGCAGAAGTTCTACTTCGGCCAGTTCAGGCCACCAACAAACTGCGTTTCACAGGCCTTGGTAAGAGATGTTCCCGGTAGGCTGTAAGAGCACTGGGCAACGCCAGATGTTTCTTAGCTTCCCGAAGAGCTGGAAGCAAGATGCTTTGGGGCCTCTCATCCCCTTTGCAAACAAGGCCGACCTTTGGGCCAGGCAGCTCTAGGCCAATGGAGCACACCCAGAGCAGAAGTTCTACCTCAGCCAGATAAGGCCTGCCAAGAAACTGCGTTTCAAAGGCTTTGGTAAGAGATGTTCCCGGTACTCTGTTAGAGCACTGGGCAGAGCCATTTGTTTCTTAGCTTCCCAAAGAGCTGGAAGCAAGATGCTTTGGGGGCTCCCTGCCCCTTTGCCAACAAGGGCGACCTTTGGGCCTTTCAGCTCTAGGCCAATGGAGCACACCCAGAGCAGAAGTCCTACTTCAGCCAGATCAGGCCTGCCAAGGAACTGCGTTTCAGAGGCCTTTGTATGTGACGTTCCCGGTAGGCTGTGAGAGCACGGTGCAGAGCCAGTTGTTTCCTTGTTTCCCAAACAGCTGGAAGCAAGACGCTTTGGGGCCCTATGCCCCTTTGGAAACAAGGCAGCACGTTGGGTCTGGCAGCTCTAGGGCAATGAAGCACAACCAGAGCCGAAGTTCTACTTCTTCCAGATCAGGCCTGCCTAGACAGTGCGTTTCACAGGCCTTGATAAGAGATGTTCTCTTAGGCTATAAGAGCACTGGGCACAGCCAGTTGTTTCTTAGCTTCCCAAGAGGTGGAAGCAAGATGCTTTGGGGCCTCTCTCCCCCTTTGGAAACAAGGCAGCCCTTTGGGCCTTTCAGCTCTAGGGCAATGGAGCACACCCAGAGCAGAAGTTCTACCTCAGCCAGATCAGGCCTGCCAAGAAACTGCTTTTCACAGGCCTTCGTAAGAGGTGTTCCCGGAAGGCTTTAAGAGTACCTGGCAGAGCGAGTTGTTTCTTAGCTTCAAAAACAGCTGGAAGCAACATGATTTGGGGCCTCTCTCCCCCTTTGGAAACAAAGCAGCCTTTGTGCCTGGCAGCTCTAGGCCAAAGTAGCACACCCAGAGCACAAGTTCTACCTCAGCCAGATAAGGCCTGTCAAGAAGCTGCGTTTCACAGGCCTTTGTATGTGACGTTCCCGGTTGGCTTTGAGAGCACTGTGCAGAGCCAGTTGTTTTAGCTTCCCAGAGAGCAGGAAGCAAGATGCTTTGGGGCCTCTCTCACACTTTGGATATAAAGGCAGCCCTTTGGGCCTGGCAGCCCTAGGCCTATGGAGCACACCCAGAGCAGAAGTTCTACCTCAGCCAGATCAGGCCTTCCAAGAAACTGCGTCTCACAGGCCTTTCTCTGTCACGTTGCCGGTAGGCTGTGAGAGCACTGTGCAGAGCCAGTTGTTTCTTAGCTTCCCAAAGATTTGGAAGCAAGATGCTTTGGGGACTCTCAGCCCCTTTGGAAACAAGGCGGCCCTTTGGGCCTGGCAGCTCTAGGCCAAAGTAGCACGCCCAGAGCAGGAGTTCTACTTCAGCCAGATCAGGCCTGCCAAGAAACTGCGTTTCACAGGCCTTGGTAAGAGATGTTCCCGGTACACTGTTAGAGCACTGGGCAGAGCCATTTGTTTCTTAGCTTCCCAAAGAGCTGGAAGCAAGATGCTTTGGGGGCTCCCTGCCCCTTTGCCAACAAGGGCGACCTTTGGGCCTTTCAGCTCTAGGCCAATGGAGCACACCCAGAGCAGAAGTCCTACTTCAGCCAGATCAGGCCTGCCAAGGAACTGCGTTTCAGAGGCCTTTGTATGTGACGTTCCCGGTAGGCTGTGAGAGCACGGTGCAGAGCCAGTTGTTTCCTTGTTTCCCAAACAGCTGGAAGCAAGACGCTTTGGGGCCTCTATGCCCCTTTGGAAACAAGGCAGCACGTTGGGTCTGGCAGCTCTAGGGCAATGGAGCACAACCAGAGCCGAAGTTCTACTTCTTCCAGATCAGGCCTGCCTAGACAGTGCGTTTCCCAGGCCTTGATAAGAGATGTTCTCTTAGGCTATAAGAGCACTGGGCACAGCCAGTTGTTTCTTAGCTTCCCAAGAGGTGGAAGCAAGATGCTTTGGGGCCTCTCTCCCCCTTTGGAAACAAGGCAGCCCTTTGGGCCTTTCAGCTCTAGGGCAATGGAGCACACCCAGAGCAGAAGTTCTACCTCAGCCAGATCAGGCCTGCCAAGAAACTGCTTTTCACAGGCCTTCGTAAGAGGTGTTCCCGGAAGGCTGTAAGAGTACCTGGCAGAGCGAGTTGTTTCTTAGCTTCAAAAACAGCTGGAAGCAACATGATTTGGGGCCTCTCTCCCCCTTTGGAAACAAAGCAGCCTTTGTGCCTGGCAGCTCTAGGCCAAAGTAGCATACCCAGAGCACAAGTTCTACCTCAGCCAGATCAGGCCTTCCAAGAAACTGCGTCTCACAGGCCTTTCTCTGTCACGTTGCCGGTAGGCTGTGAGAGCACTGTGCAGAGCCAGTTGTTTCTTAGCTTCCCAAAGATTTGGAAGCAAGATGCTTTGGGGACTCTCAGCCCCTTTGGAAACAAGGCGGCCCTTTGGGCCTGGCAGCTCTAGGCCAAAGAAGCACGCCCAGAGCAGGAGTTCTACTTCAGCCAGATCAGGCCTGCCAAGAAACTGCGTTTCACAGGCCTTGGTAAGAGATGTTCCCGGTAGGCTGTGAGAGCACTGTGGAGAGCCAGTTGCTTTAGCTTCCCACAGAGCTGGAAGCAAGATGCCTTGGGGCCTCTCTCTCCCTTTGGACACAAGGCAGCCGTTTGGGCCTGGCAGCTCTAGGCCAATGGAGCACACCCACAGCAGAAGTTCTACTTCAGGCAGATCAGTCCTGCCCAGAAACTGCGTTTCACAGCCCTTGGTAAGAGATGTTCACGGTAGGCTGTGAGAGCACTGGGCAGAACCAGTTGTTTTTTAGCTTCCCAAAGTGCTGGAGGCAAGATGCTTTGGGGCCTCTCTCACCCTTTGGAAACAAGGCAGCCCTTAGGTCCTGGTAGCTCTAGGCCTATGTAGCACAACCAGAACAGAAGTTCTACTTCAGCCAGGTCAGGCCTGCCAAGAAACTGCGTTTCACAGGCCTTTCAAAGAGATGTTCTCTTAGGCTGTAAGAGCACTGGGCAGAGCCAGCTGTTTCTTAGCTTCCCGAAGAGCTGGGAGCAAGATGCTTTGGGTCCACTCTCCGTCTTTGGAAACAAGGCAGCCCTTTGGGCCTGGCAGCTCTAGGGCAATGGAGCACACCCAGAGCAGAAGTTCTACTTCAGCCAGATCAGGCCTGCCAGGAAACTGCGTTTCACAGGCCTTGGTAAGAGATGTTCCCGGTAGGCTGTAAGAGCACTGGGCACAGCCAGTTGTTTCTTACCTTCCTGAAAAGCTGGAAGCAAGATGCTTGGGACCCCTCTGCCCGTTTGGGAACAAGGCAGCCTTTTGGGTCGGGAAGCTCTAGGCCAATGGAGCACACGCAGAGCAGGAGTTCTACTTCAGCCTGATCAGGCCTGCAAAGAAACAGCGTTTGACAGGCCTTGGTAAGAGATGTTCGCGGTAGGTGTAAGAGCACAGGGCAGAGCCAGTTGTTTCTTAGCTTCGCAAAGACCGGGAAGCAAGATGCTTTGGGCCTCTCTGCCCCTTGGAAACAGGGCAGCACTTTGGGCCTGGCAGCTCTAGGGCAATGGAGCACACCCAGAGCCGGAGTTCTACTTCAGCCAGATGAGGCCTGCCAAGAAACTGCGTTTCACAGGCCTTTCAAAGACATGTTCCCGGTAGGCTGTAAGAGCACGGGCAGAGCGAGTTGGTTCTTAGCTTCCCAGAGAGCTGGAAGCAAGATGCTTTGGGGCCTCTCTGCCCCTTTGGAAACAAGGCAGCACCTTGGGCCTGGCAGCTCTAGGGCAATGGAGCACACCCAGAGCAGAAGTTCTACTTCAGCCAAATCAGGCCTGCCAGGAAACGGCGTTTCACAGGCCTTGGTAAGAGATGTTCCCGGTAGGCTGTAAGAGCACTGGGCAACGCCAGAAGTTTCTTAGCTTCCCGAAGAGCTGGAAGCAAGAAGCTTTGGTGCCACTCTCTCACTTTGGACTCAAGGCAGCCCTTTTTGGCAGGTAGCTCTAGCCCAGTGGAGCACACCCAGAGCAGAAGTTCTACTTGGGCCAGTTCAGGCCACCAACAAACTGCGTTTCACAGGCCTTGGTAGGAGATGTTCCCGGTAGGCTGTAAGAGCACTGGGCAACGCCAGATGTTTCTTAGCTTCCCGAAGAGCTGGAAGCAAGATGCTTTGGGGCCTCTCATCCCCTTTGCAAACAAGGCGGCCCTATGGGCCAGGCAGCTCTAGGCCAATGGAGCACACCCAGAGCAGAAGTTCTACTTCGGCCAGTTCAGGCCACCAACAAACTGCGTTTCAAAGGCTTTGGTAAGAGATGTTCCCGGTACTCTGTTAGAGCACTGGGCAGAGCCATTTGTTTCTTAGCTTCCCAAAGAGCTGGAAGCAAGATGCTTTGGGGGCTCCCTGCCCCTTTGCCAACAAGGGCGACCTTTGGGCCTTTCAGCTCTAGGCCAATGGAGCACACCCAGAGCAGAAGTCCTACTTCAGCCAGATCAGGCCTGCCAAGGAACTGCGTTCCAGAGGCCTTTGTATGTGACGTTCCCGGTAGGCTGTGAGAGCACGGTGCAGAGCCAGTTGTTTCCTTGTTTCCCAAACAGCTGGAAGCAAGACGCTTTGGGGCCTCTCTGCCCCTTTGGAAACAAGGCAGCACGTTGGGTCTGGCAGCTCTAGGGCAATGGAGCACAACCAGAGCCGAAGTTCTACTTCTTCCAGATCAGGCCTGCCTAGACAGTGCGTTTCCCAGGCCTTGATAAGAGATGTTCTCTTAGGCTATAAGAGCACTGGGCACAGCCAGTTGTTTCTTAGCTTCCCAAGAGGTGGAAGCAAGATGCTTTGGGGCCTCTCTCCCCCTTTGGAAACAAGGCAGCCCTTTGGGCCTTTCAGCTCTAGGGCAATGGAGCACACCCAGAGCAGAAGTTCTACCTCAGCCAGATCAGGCCTGCCAAGAAACTGCTTTTCACAGGCCTTCGTAAGAGGTGTTCCCGGAAGGCTGTAAGAGTACCTGGCAGAGCGAGTTGTTTCTTAGCTTCAAAAACAGCTGGAAGCAACATGATTTGGGGCCTCTCTCCCCCTTTGGAAACAAAGCAGCCTTTGTGCCTGGCAGCTCTAGGCCAAAGTAGCACACCCAGAGCACAAGTTCTACCTCAGCCAGATAAGGCCTGTCAAGAAGCTGCGTTTCACAGGCCTTTGTATGTGACGTTCCCGGTTGGCTTTGAGAGCACTGTGCAGAGCCAGTTGTTTTAGCTTCCCAGAGAGCAGGAAGCAAGATGCTTTGGGGCCTCTCTCACACTTTGGAAATAAAGGCAGCCCTTTGGGCCTGGCAGCCCTAGGCCAATGGAGTACACCCAGAGCAGAAGTTCTACCTCAGCCAGATCAGGCCTTCCAAGAAACTGCGTCTCACAGGCCTTTCTCTGTCACGTTGCCGGTAGGCTGTGAGAGCACTGTGCAGAGCCAGTTGTTTCTTAGCTTCCCAAAGATTTGGAAGCAAGATGCTTTGGGGACTCTCAGCCCCTTTGGAAACAAGGCGGCCCTTTGGGCCTGGCAGCTCTAGGCCAAAGTAGCACGCCCAGAGCAGGAGTTCTACTTCAGCCAGATCAGGCCTGCCAAGAAACTGCGTTTCACAGGCCTTGGTAAGAGATGTTCCCGGTAGGCTGTGAGAGCACTGTGGAGAGCCAGTTGCTTTAGCTTCCCACAGAGCTGGAAGCAAGATGCTTTGGGGCCTCTCTCTCCCTTTGGACACAAGGCAGCCGTTTGGGCCTGGCAGCTCTAGGCCAATGGAGCACACCCACAGCAGAAGTTCTACTTCAGGCAGATCAGTCCTGCCCAGAAACTGCGTTTCACAGCCCTTGGTAAGAGATGTTCACGGTAGGCTGTGAGAGCACTGGGCAGAACCAGTTGTTTTTTAGCTTCCCAAAGTGCTGGAGGCAAGATGCTTTGGGGCCTCTCTCACCCTTTGGAAACAAGGCAGCCCTTAGGTCCTGGTAGCTCTAGGCCTATGTAGCACAACCAGAACAGAAGTTCTACTTCAGCCAGGTCAGGCCTGCCAAGAAACTGCGTTTCACAGGCCTTTCAAAGAGATGTTCTCTTAGGCTGTAAGAGCACTGGGCAGAGCCAGCTGTTTCTTAGCTTCCCGAAGAGCTGGGAGCAAGATGCTTTGGGTCCACTCTCCGTCTTTGGAAACAAGGCAGCCCTTTGGGCCTGGCAGCTCTAGGGCAATGGAGCACACCCAGAGCAGAAGTTCTACTTCAGCCAGATCAGGCCTGCCAGGAAACTGCGTTTC
Organism: Equus asinus; assembly: GCF_041296235.1. Classification (NCBI taxonomy): domain Eukaryota; kingdom Metazoa; phylum Chordata; class Mammalia; order Perissodactyla; family Equidae; genus Equus; species Equus asinus. Next base: position 2,877,603 of record NW_027224845.1, read on the forward strand.
ACAGGCCTTGGTAAGAGATGTTCCCGGTAGGCTGTAAGAGCACTGGGCAGAGCCAGTTGTTTCTTACCTTCCTGAAAAGCTGGAAGCAAGATGCTTGGGACCCCTCTGCCCGTTTGGGAACAAGGCAGCCTTTTGGGTCGGGAAGCTCTAGGCCAATGGAGCACACGCAGAGCAGGAGTTCTACTTCAGCCTGATCAGGCCTGCAAAGAAACAGCGTTTGACAGGCCTTGGTAAGAGATGTTCCCGGTAGGTGTAAGAGCACTGGGCAGAGCCAGTTGTGTCTTAGCTTCGCAAAGACCGGGAAGCAAGATGCTTTGGGCCTCTCTGCCCCTTGGAAACTGGGCAGCACTTGGGGCCTGGCAGCTCTAGGGCAATGGAGCACACCCAGGGCCGGAGTTCTACTTCAGCCAGATGAGGCCTGCCAAGAAACTGCGTTTCACAGGCCTTTCAAAGACATGTTCCCGGTAGGCTGTAAGAGCACGGGGCAGAGCGAGTTGGTTCTTAGCTTCCCAGAGAGCTGGAAGCAAGATGCTTTGGGGCCTCTCTGCCCCTTTGGAAACAAGGCAGCACCTTGGGCCTGGCAGCTCTAGGGCAATGGAGCACACCCAGAGCAGAAGTTCTACTTCAGCCAAATCAGGCCTGCCAGGAAACGGCGTTTCACAGGCCTTGGTAAGAGATGTTCCCGGTAGGCTGTAAGAGCACTGGGCAACGCCAGATGTTTCTTAGCTTCCCGAAGAGCTGGAAGCGAGAAGCTTTGGTGCCACTCTCTCACTTTGGACTCAAGGCAGCCCTTTGGGGCAGGTAGCTCTGGGCCAGTGGAGCACACCCAGAGCAGAAGTTCTACTTCGGCCAGTTCAGGCCACCAACAAACTGCGTTTCACAGGCCTTGGTAAGAGATGTTCCCGGTAGGCTGTAAGAGCACTGGGCAACGCCAGATGTTTCTTAGCTTCCCGAAGAGCTGGAAGCAAGATGCTTTGGGGCCTCTCATCCCCTTTGCAAACAAGGCCGACCTTTGGGCCAGGCAGCTCTAGGCCAATGGAGCACACCCAGAGCAGAAGTTCTACCTCAGCCAGATAAGGCCTGCCAAGAAACTGCGTTTCAAAGGCTTTGGTAAGAGATGTTCCCGGTACTCTGTTAGAGCACTGGGCAGAGCCATTTGTTTCTTAGCTTCCCAAAGAGCTGGAAGCAAGATGCTTTGGGGGCTCCCTGCCCCTTTGCCAACAAGGGCGACCTTTGGGCCTTTCAGCTCTAGGCCAATGGAGCACACCCACAGCAGAAGTCCTACTTCAGCCAGATCAGGCCTGCCAAGGAACTGCGTTTCAGAGGCCTTTGTATGTGACGTTCCCGGTAGGCTGTGAGAGCACGGTGCAGAGCCAGTTGTTTCCTTGTTTCCCAAATAGCTGGAAGCAAGACGCTTTGGGGCCCTATGCCCCTTTGGAAACAAGGCAGCACGTTGGGTCTGGCAGCTCTAGGGCAATGAAGCACAACCAGAGCCGAAGTTCTACTTCTTCCAGATCAGGCCTGCCTAGACAGTGCGTTTCACAGGCCTTGATAAGAGATGTTCTCTTAGGCTATAAGAGCACTGGGCACAGCCAGTTGTTTCTTAGCTTCCCATGAGGTGGAAGCAAGATGCTTTGGGGCCTCTCTCCCCCTTTGGAAACAAGGCAGCCCTTTGGGCCTTTCAGCTCTAGGGCAATGGAGCACACCCAGAGCAGAAGTTCTACTTCAGCCAGATCAGGCCTGCCAGGAAACTGCGTTTCACAGGCCTTGGTAAGAGATGTTCCCGGTAGGCTGTAAGAGCACTGGGCAGAGCCAGTTGTTTCTTACCTTCCTGAAAAGCTGGAAGCAAGATGCTTGGGACCCCTCTGCCCGGTTGGGAACAAGGCAGCCTTTTGGGTCGGGAAGCTCTAGGCCAATGGAGCACACGCAGAGCAGGAGTTCTACTTCAGCCTGATCAGGCCTGCAAAGAAACAGCGTTTGACAGGCCTTGGTAAGAGATGTTCCCGGTAGGTGTAAGAGCACTGGGCAGAGCCAGTTGTGTCTTAGCTTCGCAAAGACCGGGAAGCAAGATGCTTTGGGCCTCTCTGCCCCTTGGAAACAGGGCAGCACTTGGGGCCTGGCAGCTCTAGGGCAATGGAGCACACCCAGAGCCGGAGTTCTACTTCAGCCAGATGAGGCCTGCCAAGAAACTGCGTTTCACAGGCCTTTCAAAGACATGTTCCCGGTAGGCTGTAAGAGCACGGGGCAGAGCGAGTTGGTTCTTAGCTTCCCAGAGAGCTGGAAGCAAGATGCTTTGGGGCCTCTCTGCCCCTTTGGAAACAAGGCAGCACCTTGGGCCTGGCAGCTCTAGGGCAATGGAGCACACCCAGAGCAGAAGTTCTACTTCAGCCAAATCAGGCCTGCCAGGAAACGGCGTTTCACAGGCCTTGGTAAGAGATGTTCCCGGTAGGCTGTAAGAGCACTGGGCAACGCCAGATGTTTCTTAGCTTCCCGAAGAGCTGGAAGCGAGAAGCTTTGGTGCCACTCTCTCACTTTGGACTCAAGGCAGCCCTTTGGGGCAGGTAGCTCTGGGCCAGTGGAGCACACCCAGAGCAGAAGTTCTACTTCGGCCAGTTCAGGCCACCAACAAACTGCGTTTCACAGGCCTTGGTAAGAGATGTTCCCGGTAGGCTGTAAGAGCACTGGGCAACGCCAGATGTTTCTTAGCTTCCCGAAGAGCTGGAAGCAAGATGCTTTGGGGCCTCTCATCCCCTTTGCAAACAAGGCCGACCTTTGGGCCAGGCAGCTCTAGGCCAATGGAGCACACCCAGAGCAGAAGTTCTACCTCAGCCAGATAAGGCCTGCCAAGAAACTGCGTTTCAAAGGCTTTGGTAAGAGATGTTCCCGGTACTCTGTTAGAGCACTGGGCAGAGCCATTTGTTTCTTAGCTTCCCAAAGAGCTGGAAGCAAGATGCTTTGGGGGCTCCCTGCCCCTTTGCCAACAAGGGCGACCTTTGGGCCTTTCAGCTCTAGGCCAATGGAGCACACCCACAGCAGAAGTCCTACTTCAGCCAGATCAGGCCTGCCAAGGAACTGCGTTTCAGAGGCCTTTGTATGTGACGTTCCCGGTAGGCTGTGAGAGCACGGTGCAGAGCCAGTTGTTTCCTTGTTTCCCAAACAGCTGGAAGCAAGACGCTTTGGGGCCCTATGCCCCTTTGGAAACAAGGCAGCACGTTGGGTCTGGCAGCTCTAGGGCAATGAAGCACAACCAGAGCCGTAGTTCTACTTCTTTCAGATCAGGCCTGCCTAGACAGTGCGTTTCACAGGCCTTGATAAGAGATGTTCTCTTAGGCTATAAGAGCACTGGGCACAGCCAGTTGTTTCTTAGCTTCCCATGAGGTGGAAGCAAGATGCTTTGGGGCCTCTCTCCCCCTTTGGAAACAAGGCAGCCCTTTGGGCCTTTCAGCTCTAGGGCAATGGAGCACACCCAGAGCAGAAGTTCTACTTCAGCCAGACCAGGCCTGCCAGGAATCTGTGTTTCACAGGCCTTGGTAAGAGATGTTCCCGGTAGGCTGTAAGAGCACTGGGCAGAGCCAGTTGTTTCTTACCTTCCTGAAAAGCTGGAAGCAAGATGCTTGGGACCCCTCTGCCCGTTTGGGAACAAGGCAGCCTTTTGGGTCAGGAAGCTCTAGGCCAATGGAGCACACGCAGAGCAGGAGTTCTACTTCAGCCTGATCAGGCCTGCAAAGAAACAGCGTTTGACAGGCCTTGGTAAGAGATGTTCCCGGTAGGTGTAAGAGCACTGGGCAGAGCCAGTTCTGTCTTAGCTTCGCAAAGACCGGGAAGCAAGATGCTTTGGGCCTCTCTGCCCCTTGGAAACAGGGCAGCACTTTGGGCCTGGCAGCTCTAGGGCAATGGAGCACACCCAGAGCCGGAGTTCTACTTCAGCCAGATGAGGCCTGCCAAGAAACTGCGTTTCACAGGCCTTTCAAAGACATGTTCCCGGTAGGCTGTAAGAGCACGGGGCAGAGCGAGTTGGTTCTTAGCTTCCCAGAGAGCTGGAAGCAAGATGCTTTGGGGCCTCTCTGCCCCTTTGGAAACAAGGCAGCACCTTGGGCCTGGCAGCTCTAGGCCAATGGAGCACACCCAGAGCAGAAGTTCTACTTCAGCCAAATCAGGCCTGCCAGGAAACGGCGTTTCACAGGCCTTGGTAAGAGATGTTCCCGGTAGGCTGTAAGAGCACTGGGCAACGCCAGATGTTTCTTAGCTTCCCGAAGAGCTGGAAGCGAGAAGCTTTGGTGCCACTCTCTCACTTTGGACTCAAGGCAGCCCTTTGGGGCAGGTAGCTCTAGGCCAGTGGAGCACACCCAGAGCAGAAGTTCTACTTCGGCCAGTTCAGGCCACCAACAAACTGCGTTTCACAGGCCTTGGTAAGAGATGTTCCCGGTAGGCTGTAAGAGCACTGGGCAACGCCAGATGTTTCTTAGCTTCCCGAAGAGCTGGAAGCAAGATGCTTTGGGGCCTCTCATCCCCTTTGCAAACAAGGCCGACCTTTGGGCCAGGCAGCTCTAGGCCAATGGAGCACACCCAGAGCAGAAGTTCTACCTCAGCCAGATAAGGCCTGCCAAGAAACTGCGTTTCAAAGGCTTTGGTAAGAGATGTTCCCGGTACTCTGTTAGAGCACTGGGCAGAGCCATTTGTTTCTTAGCTTCCCAAAGAGCTGGAAGCAAGATGCTTTGGGGGCTCCCTGCCCCTTTGCCAACAAGGGCGACCTTTGGGCCTTTCAGCTCTAGGCCAATGGAGCACACCCAGAGCAGAAGTCCTACTTCAGCCAGATCAGGCCTGCCAAGGAACTGCGTTTCAGAGGCCTTTGTATGTGACGTTCCCGGTAGGCTGTGAGAGCACGGTGCAGAGCCAGTTGTTTCCTTGTTTCCCAAACAGCTGGAAGCAAGACGCTTTGGGGCCCTATGCCCCTTTGGAAACAAGGCAGCACGTTGGGTCTGGCAGCTCTAGGGCAATGAAGCACAACCAGAGCCGAAGTTCTACTTCTTCCAGATCAGGCCTGCCTAGACAGTGCGTTTCACAGGCCTTGATAAGAGATGTTCTCTTAGGCTATAAGAGCACTGGGCACAGCCAGTTGTTTCTTAGCTTCCCAAGAGGTGGAAGCAAGATGCTTTGGGGCCTCTCTCCCCCTTTGGAAACAAGGCAGCCCTTTGGGCCTTTCAGCTCTAGGGCAATGGAGCACACCCAGAGCAGAAGTTCTACCTCAGCCAGATCAGGCCTGCCAAGAAACTGCTTTTCACAGGCCTTCGTAAGAGGTGTTCCCGGAAGGCTTTAAGAGTACCTGGCAGAGCGAGTTGTTTCTTAGCTTCAAAAACAGCTGGAAGCAACATGATTTGGGGCCTCTCTCCCCCTTTGGAAACAAAGCAGCCTTTGTGCCTGGCAGCTCTAGGCCAAAGTAGCACACCCAGAGCACAAGTTCTACCTCAGCCAGATAAGGCCTGTCAAGAAGCTGCGTTTCACAGGCCTTTGTATGTGACGTTCCCGGTTGGCTTTGAGAGCACTGTGCAGAGCCAGTTGTTTTAGCTTCCCAGAGAGCAGGAAGCAAGATGCTTTGGGGCCTCTCTCACACTTTGGATATAAAGGCAGCCCTTTGGGCCTGGCAGCCCTAGGCCTATGGAGCACACCCAGAGCAGAAGTTCTACCTCAGCCAGATCAGGCCTTCCAAGAAACTGCGTCTCACAGGCCTTTCTCTGTCACGTTGCCGGTAGGCTGTGAGAGCACTGTGCAGAGCCAGTTGTTTCTTAGCTTCCCAAAGATTTGGAAGCAAGATGCTTTGGGGACTCTCAGCCCCTTTGGAAACAAGGCGGCCCTTTGGGCCTGGCAGCTCTAGGCCAAAGTAGCACGCCCAGAGCAGGAGTTCTACTTCAGCCAGATCAGGCCTGCCAAGAAACTGCGTTTCACAGGCCTTGGTAAGAGATGTTCCCGGTAGGCTGTGAGAGCACTGTGGAGAGCCAGTTGCTTTAGCTTCCCACAGAGCTGGAAGCAAGATGCCTTGGGGCCTCTCTCTCCCTTTGGACACAAGGCAGCCGTTTGGGCCTGGCAGCTCTAGGCCAATGGAGCACACCCACAGCAGAAGTTCTACTTCAGGCAGATCAGTCCTGCCCAGAAACTGCGTTTCACAGCCCTTGGTAAGAGATGTTCACGGTAGGCTGTGAGAGCACTGGGCAGAACCAGTTGTTTTTTAGCTTCCCAAAGTGCTGGAGGCAAGATGCTTTGGGGCCTCTCTCACCCTTTGGAAACAAGGCAGCCCTTAGGTCCTGGTAGCTCTAGGCCTATGTAGCACAACCAGAACAGAAGTTCTACTTCAGCCAGGTCAGGCCTGCCAAGAAACTGCGTTTCACAGGCCTTTCAAAGAGATGTTCTCTTAGGCTGTAAGAGCACTGGGCAGAGCCAGCTGTTTCTTAGCTTCCCGAAGAGCTGGGAGCAAGATGCTTTGGGTCCACTCTCCGTCTTTGGAAACAAGGCAGCCCTTTGGGCCTGGCAGCTCTAGGGCAATGGAGCACACCCAGAGCAGAAGTTCTACTTCAGCCAGATCAGGCCTGCCAGGAAACTGCGTTTCACAGGCCTTGGTAAGAGATGTTCCCGGTAGGCTGTAAGAGCACTGGGCAGAGCCAGTTGTTTCTTACCTTCCTGAAAAGCTGGAAGCAAGATGCTTGGGACCCCTCTGCCCGTTTGGGAACAAGGCAGCCTTTTGGGTCGGGAAGCTCTAGGCCAATGGAGCACACGCAGAGCAGGAGTTCTACTTCAGCCTGATCAGGCCTGCAAAGAAACAGCGTTTGACAGGCCTTGGTAAGAGATGTTCCCGGTAGGTGTAAGAGCACTGGGCAGAGCCAGTTGTGTCTTAGCTTCGCAAAGACCGGGAAGCAAGATGCTTTGGGCCTCTCTGCCCCTTGGAAACAGGGCAGCACTTGGGGCCTGGCAGCTCTAGGGCAATGGAGCACACCCAGAGCCGGAGTTCTACTTCAGCCAGATGAGGCCTGCCAAGAAACTGCGTTTCACAGGCCTTTCAAAGACATGTTCCCGGTAGGCTGTAAGAGCACGGGGCAGAGCGAGTTGGTTCTTAGCTTCCCAGTGAGCTGGAAGCAAGATGCTTTGGGGCCTCTCTGCCCCTTTGGAAACAAGGCAGCACCTTGGGCCTGGCAGCTCTAGGGCAATGGAGCACACCCAGAGCAGAAGTTCTACTTCAGCCAAATCAGGCCTGCCAGGAAACGGCGTTTCACAGGCCTTGGTAAGAGATGTTCCCGGTAGGCTGTAAGAGCACTGGGCAACGCCAGATGTTTCTTAGCTTCCCGAAGAGCTGGAAGCGAGAAGCTTTGGTGCCACTCTCTCACTTTGGACTCAAGGCAGCCCTTTGGGGCAGGTAGCTCTAGGCCAGTGGAGCACACCCAGAGCAGAAGTTCTACTTCGGCCAGTTCAGGCCACCAACAAACTGCGTTTCACAGGCCTTGGTAAGAGATGTTCCCGGTAGGCTGTAAGAGCACTGGGCAACGCCAGATGTTTCTTAGCTTCCCGAAGAGCTGGAAGCAAGATGCTTTGGGGCCTCTCATCCCCTTTGCAAACAAGGCCGACCTTTGGGCCAGGCAGCTCTAGGCCAATGGAGCACACCCAGAGCAGAAGTTCTACCTCAGCCAGATAAGGCCTGCCAAGAAACTGCGTTTCAAAGGCTTTGGTAAGAGATGTTCCCGGTACTCTGTTAGAGCACTGGGCAGAGCCATTTGTTTCTTAGCTTCCCAAAGAGCTGGAAGCAAGATGCTTTGGGGGCTCCCTGCCCCTTTGCCAACAAGGGCGACCTTTGGGCCTTTCAGCTCTAGGCCAATGGAGCACACCCAGAGCAGAAGTCCTACTTCAGCCAGATCAGGCCTGCCAAGGAACTGCGTTTCAGAGGCCTTTGTATGTGACGTTCCCGGTAGGCTGTGAGAGCACGGTGCAGAGCCAGTTGTTTCCTTGTTTCCCAAACAGCTGGAAGCAAGACGCTTTGGGGCCCTATGCCCCTTTGGAAACAAGGCAGCACGTTGGGTCTGGCAGCTCTAGGGCAATGAAGCACAACCAGAGCCGTAGTTCTACTTCTTCCAGATCAGGCCTGCCTAGACAGTGCGTTTCACAGGCCTTGATAAGAGATGTTCTCTTAGGCTATAAGAGCACTGGGCACAGCCAGTTGTTTCTTAGCTTCCCATGAGGTGGAAGCAAGATGCTTTGGGGCCTCTCTCCCCCTTTGGAAACAAGGCAGCCCTTTGGGCCTTTCAGCTCTAGGGCAATGGAGCACACCCAGAGCAGAAGTTCTACTTCAGCCAGATCAGGCCTGCCAGGAAACTGCGTTTCACAGGCCTTGGTAAGAGATGTTCCCGGTAGGCTGTAAGAGCACTGGGCAGAGCCAGTTGTTTCTTACCTTCCTGAAAAGCTGGAAGCAAGATGCTTGGGACCCCTCTGCCCGGTTGGGAACAAGGCAGCCTTTTGGGTCGGGAAGCTCTAGGCCAATGGAGCACACGCAGAGCAGGAGTTCTACTTCAGCCTGATCAGGCCTGCAAAGAAACAGCGTTTGACAGGCCTTGGTAAGAGATGTTCCCGGTAGGTGTAAGAGCACTGGGCAGAGCCAGTTGTGTCTTAGCTTCGCAAAGACCGGGAAGCAAGATGCTTTGGGCCTCTCTGCCCCTTGGAAACAGGGCAGCACTTGGGGCCTGGCAGCTCTAGGGCAATGGAGCACACCCAGAGCCGGAGTTCTACTTCAGCCAGATGAGGCCTGCCAAGAAACTGCGTTTCACAGGCCTTTCAAAGACATGTTCCCGGTAGGCTGTAAGAGCACGGGGCAGAGCGAGTTGGTTCTTAGCTTCCCAGAGAGCTGGAAGCAAGATGCTTTGGGGCCTCTCTGCCCCTTTGGAAACAAGGCAGCACCTTGGGCCTGGCAGCTCTAGGGCAATGGAGCACACCCAGAGCAGAAGTTCTACTTCAGCCAAATCAGGCCTGCCAGGAAACGGCGTTTCACAGGCCTTGGTAAGAGATGTTCCCGGTAGGCTGTAAGAGCACTGGGCAACGCCAGATGTTTCTTAGCTTCCCGAAGAGCTGGAAGCGAGAAGCTTTGGTGCCACTCTCTCACTTTGGACTCAAGGCAGCCCTTTGGGGCAGGTAGCTCTGGGCCAGTGGAGCACACCCAGAGCAGAAGTTCTACTTCGGCCAGTTCAGGCCACCAACAAACTGCGTTTCACAGGCCTTGGTAAGAGATGTTCCCGGTAGGCTGTAAGAGCACTGGGCAACGCCAGATGTTTCTTAGCTTCCCGAAGAGCTGGAAGCAAGATGCTTTGGGGCCTCTCATCCCCTTTGCAAACAAGGCCGACCTTTGGGCCAGGCAGCTCTAGGCCAATGGAGCACACCCAGAGCAGAAGTTCTACCTCAGCCAGATAAGGCCTGCCAAGAAACTGCGTTTCAAAGGCTTTGGTAAGAGATGTTCCCGGTACTCTGTTAGAGCACTGGGCAGAGCCATTTGTTTCTTAGCTTCCCAAAGAGCTGGAAGCAAGATGCTTTGGGGGCTCCCTGCCCCTTTGCCAACAAGGGCGACCTTTGGGCCTTTCAGCTCTAGGCCAATGGAGCACACCCAGAGCAGAAGTCCTACTTCAGCCAGATCAGGCCTGCCAAGGAACTGCGTTTCAGAGGCCTTTGTATGTGACGTTCCCGGTAGGCTGTGAGAGCACGGTGCAGAGCCAGTTGTTTCCTTGTTTCCCAAACAGCTGGAAGCAAGACGCTTTGGGGCCCTATGCCCCTTTGGAAACAAGGCAGCACGTTGGGTCTGGCAGCTCTAGGGCAATGAAGCACAACCAGAGCCGTAGTTCTACTTCTTCCAGATCAGGCCTGCCTAGACAGTGCGTTTCACAGGCCTTGATAAGAGATGTTCTCTTAGGCTATAAGAGCACTGGGCACAGCCAGTTGTTTCTTAGCTTCCCATGAGGTGGAAGCAAGATGCTTTGGGGCCTCTCTCCCCCTTTGGAAACAAGGCAGCCCTTTGGGCCTTTCAGCTCTAGGGCAATGGAGCACACCCAGAGCAGAAGTTCTACTTCAGCCAGACCAGGCCTGCCAGGAAACTGTGTTTCACAGGCCTTGGTAAGAGATGTTCCCGGTAGGCTGTAAGAGCACTGGGCAGAGCCAGTTGTTTCTTACCTTCCTGAAAAGCTGGAAGCAAGATGCTTGGGACCCCTCTGCCCGTTTGGGAACAAGGCAGCCTTTTGGGTCAGGAAGCTCTAGGCCAATGGAGCACACGCAGAGCAGGAGTTCTACTTCAGCCTGATCAGGCCTGCAAAGAAACAGCGTTTGACAGGCCTTGGTAAGAGATGTTCCCGGTAGGTGTAAGAGCACTGGGCAGAGCCAGTTGTGTCTTAGCTTCGCAAAGACCGGGAAGCAAGATGCTTTGGGCCTCTCTGCCCCTTGGAAACAGGGCAGCACTTTGGGCCTGGCAGCTCTAGGGCAATGGAGCACACCCAGAGCCGGAGTTCTACTTCAGCCAGATGAGGCCTGCCAAGAAACTGCGTTTCACAGGCCTTTCAAAGACATGTTCCCGGTAGGCTGTAAGAGCACGGGGCAGAGCGAGTTGGTTCTTAGCTTCCCAGAGAGCTGGAAGCAAGATGCTTTGGGGCCTCTCTGCCCCTTTGGAAACAAGGCAGCACCTTGGGCCTGGCAGCTCTAGGGCAATGGAGCACACCCAGAGCAGAAGTTCTACTTCAGCCAAATCAGGCCTGCCAGGAAACGGCGTTTCACAGGCCTTGGTAAGAGATGTTCCCGGTAGGCTGTAAGAGCACTGGGCAACGCCAGATGTTTCTTAGCTTCCCGAAGAGCTGGAAGCGAGAAGCTTTGGTGCCACTCTCTCACTTTGGACTCAAGGCAGCCCTTTGGGGCAGGTAGCTCTAGGCCAGTGGAGCACACCCAGAGCAGAAGTTCTACTTCGGCCAGTTCAGGCCACCAACAAACTGCGTTTCACAGGCCTTGGTAAGAGATGTTCCCGGTAGGCTGTAAGAGCACTGGGCAACGCCAGATGTTTCTTAGCTTCCCGAAGAGCTGGAAGCAAGATGCTTTGGGGCCTCTCATCCCCTTTGCAAACAAGGCCGACCTTTGGGCCAGGCAGCTCTAGGCCAATGGAGCACACCCAGAGCAGAAGTTCTACCTCAGCCAGATAAGGCCTGCCAAGAAACTGCGTTTCAAAGGCTTTGGTAAGAGATGTTCCCGGTACTCTGTTAGAGCACTGGGCAGAGCCATTTGTTTCTTAGCTTCCCAAAGAGCTGGAAGCAAGATGCTTTGGGGGCTCCCTGCCCCTTTGCCAACAAGGGCGACCTTTGGGCCTTTCAGCTCTAGGCCAATGGAGCACACCCAGAGCAGAAGTCCTACTTCAGCCAGATCAGGCCTGCCAAGGAACTGCGTTTCAGAGGCCTTTGTATGTGACGTTCCCGGTAGGCTGTGAGAGCACGGTGCAGAGCCAGTTGTTTCCTTGTTTCCCAAACAGCTGGAAGCAAGACGCTTTGGGGCCCTATGCCCCTTTGGAAACAAGGCAGCACGTTGGGTCTGGCAGCTCTAGGGCAATGAAGCACAACCAGAGCCGTAGTTCTACTTCTTCCAGATCAGGCCTGCCTAGACAGTGCGTTTCACAGGCCTTGATAAGAGATGTTCTCTTAGGCTATAAGAGCACTGGGCACAGCCAGTTGTTTCTTAGCTTCCCAAGAGGTGGAAGCAAGATGCTTTGGGGCCTCTCTCCCCCTTTGGAAACAAGGCAGCCCTTTGGGCCTTTCAGCTCTAGGGCAATGGAGCACACCCAGAGCAGAAGTTCTACCTCAGCCAGATCAGGCCTGCCAAGAAACTGCTTTTCACAGGCCTTCGTAAGAGGTGTTCCTGGAAGGCTGTAAGAGTACCTGGCAGAGCGAGTTGTTTCTTAGCTTCAAAAACAGCTGGAAGCAACATGATTTGGGGCCTCTCTCCCCCTTTGGAAACAAAGCAGCCTTTGTGCCTGGCAGCTCTAGGCCAAAGTAGCACACCCAGAGCACAAGTTCTACCTCAGCCAGATAAGGCCTGTCAAGAAGCTGCGTTTCACAGGCCTTTGTATGTGACGTTCCCGGTTGGCTTTGAGAGCACTGTGCAGAGCCAGTTGTTTTAGCTTCCCAGAGAGCAGGAAGCAAGATGCTTTGGGGCCTCTCTCACACTTTGGATATAAAGGCAGCCCTTTGGGCCTGGCAGCCCTAGGCCTATGGAGCACACCCAGAGCAGAAGTTCTACCTCAGCCAGATCAGGCCTTCCAAGAAACTGCGTCTCACAGGCCTTTCTCTGTCACGTTGCCGGTAGGCTGTGAGAGCACTGTGCAGAGCCAGTTGTTTCTTAGCTTCCCAAAGATTTGGAAGCAAGATGCTTTGGGGACTCTCAGCCCCTTTGGAAACAAGGCGGCCCTTTGGGCCTGGCAGCTCTAGGCCAAAGTAGCACGCCCAGAGCAGGAGTTCTACTTCAGCCAGATCAGGCCTGCCAAGAAACTGCGTTTCACAGGCCTTGGTAAGAGATGTTCCCGGTAGGCTGTGAGAGCACTGTGGAGAGCCAGTTGCTTTAGCTTCCCACAGAGCTGGAAGCAAGATGCCTTGGGGCCTCTCTCTCCCTTTGGACACAAGGCAGCCGTTTGGGCCTGGCAGCTCTAGGCCAATGGAGCACACCCACAGCAGAAGTTCTACTTCAGGCAGATCAGTCCTGCCCAGAAACTGCGTTTCACAGCCCTTGGTAAGAGATGTTCACGGTAGGCTGTGAGAGCACTGGGCAGAACCAGTTGTTTTTTAGCTTCCCAAAGTGCTGGAGGCAAGATGCTTTGGGGCCTCTCTCACCCTTTGGAAACAAGGCAGCCCTTAGGTCCTGGTAGCTCTAGGCCTATGTAGCACAACCAGAACAGAAGTTCTACTTCAGCCAGGTCAGGCCTGCCAAGAAACTGCGTTTCACAGGCCTTTCAAAGAGATGTTCTCTTAGGCTGTAAGAGCACTGGGCAGAGCCAGCTGTTTCTTAGCTTCCCGAAGAGCTGGGAGCAAGATGCTTTGGGTCCACTCTCCGTCTTTGGAAACAAGGCAGCCCTTTGGGCCTGGCAGCTCTAGGGCAATGGAGCACACCCAGAGCAGAAGTTCTACTTCAGCCAGATCAGGCCTGCCAGGAAACTGCGTTTCACAGGCCTTGGTAAGAGATGTTCCCGGTAGGCTGTAAGAGCACTGGGCAGAGCCAGTTGTTTCTTACCTTCCTGAAAAGCTGGAAGCAAGATGCTTGGGACCCCTCTGCCCGTTTGGGAACAAGGCAGCCTTTTGGGTCGGGAAGCTCTAGGCTAATGGAGCACACGCAGAGCAGGAGTTCTACTTCAGCCTGATCAGGCCTGCAAAGAAACAGCGTTTGACAGGCCTTGGTAAGAGATGTTCCCGGTAGGTGTAAGAGCACTGGGCAGAGCCAGTTGTGTCTTAGCTTCGCAAAGACCGGGAAGCAAGATGCTTTGGGCCTCTCTGCCCCTTGGAAACAGGGCAGCACTTTGGGCCTGGCAGCTCTAGGGCAATGGAGCACACCCAGAGCCGGAGTTCTACTTCAGCCAGATGAGGCCTGCCAAGAAACTGCGTTTCACAGGCCTTTCAAAGACATGTTCCCGGTAGGCTGTAAGAGCACGGGGCAGAGCGAGTTGGTTCTTAGCTTCCCAGAGAGCTGGAAGCAAGATGCTTTGGGGCCTCTCTGCCCCTTTGGAAACAAGGCAGCACCTTGGGCCTGGCAGCTCTAGGGCAATGGAGCACACCCAGAGCAGAAGTTCTACTTCAGCCAAATCAGGCCTGCCAGGAAACGGCGTTTCACAGGCCTTGGTAAGAGATGTTCCCGGTAGGCTGTAAGAGCACTGGGCAACGCCAGATGTTTCTTAGCTTCCCGAAGAGCTGGAAGCGAGAAGCTTTGGTGCCACTCTCTCACTTTGGACTCAAGGCAGCCCTTTGGGGCAGGTAGCTCTAGGCCAGTGGAGCACACCCAGAGCAGAAGTTCTACTTCGGCCAGTTCAGGCCACCAACAAACTGCGTTTCACAGGCCTTGGTAAGAGATGTTCCCGGTAGGCTGTAAGAGCACTGGGCAACGCCAGATGTTTCTTAGCTTCCCGAAGAGCTGGAAGCAAGATGCTTTGGGGCCTCTCATCCCCTTTGCAAACAAGGCCGACCTTTGGGCCAGGCAGCTCTAGGCCAATGGAGCACACCCAGAGCAGAAGTTCTACCTCAGCCAGATAAGGCCTGCCAAGAAACTGCGTTTCAAAGGCTTTGGTAAGAGATGTTCCCGGTACTCTGTTAGAGCACTGGGCAGAGCCATTTGTTTCTTAGCTTCCCAAAGAGCTGGAAGCAAGATGCTTTGGGGGCTCCCTGCCCCTTTGCCAACAAGGGCGACCTTTGGGCCTTTCAGCTCTAGGCCAATGGAGCACACCCAGAGCAGAAGTCCTACTTCAGCCAGATCAGGCCTGCCAAGGAACTGCGTTTCAGAGGCCTTTGTATGTGACGTTCCCGGTAGGCTGTGAGAGCACGGTGCAGAGCCAGTTGTTTCCTTGTTTCCCAAACAGCTGGAAGCAAGACGCTTTGGGGCCCTATGCCCCTTTGGAAACAAGGCAGCACGTTGGGTCTGGCAGCTCTAGGGCAATGAAGCACAACCAGAGCCGAAGTTCTACTTCTTCCAGATCAGGCCTGCCTAGACAGTGCGTTTCACAGGCCTTGATAAGAGATGTTCTCTTAGGCTATAAGAGCACTGGGCACAGCCAGTTGTTTCTTAGCTTCCCAAGAGGTGGAAGCAAGATGCTTTGGGGCCTCTCTCCCCCTTTGGAAACAAGGCAGCCCTTTGGGCCTTTCAGCTCTAGGGCAATGGAGCACACCCAGAGCAGAAGTTCTACCTCAGCCAGATCAGGCCTGCCAAGAAACTGCTTTTCACAGGCCTTCGTAAGAGGTGTTCCCGGAAGGCTGTAAGAGTACCTGGCAGAGCGAGTTGTTTCTTAGCTTCAAAAACAGCTGGAAGCAACATGATTTGGGGCCTCTCTCCCCCTTTGGAAACAAAGCAGCCTTTGTGCCTGGCAGCTCTAGGCCAAAGTAGCACACCCAGAGCACAAGTTCTACCTCAGCCAGATAAGGCCTGTCAAGAAGCTGCGTTTCACAGGCCTTTGTATGTGACGTTCCCGGTTGGCTTTGAGAGCACTGTGCAGAGCCAGTTGTTTTAGCTTCCCAGAGAGCAGGAAGCAAGATGCTTTGGGGCCTCTCTCACACTTTGGAAATAAAGGCAGCCCTTTGGGCCTGGCAGCCCTAGGCCAATGGAGTACACCCAGAGCAGAAGTTCTACCTCAGCCAGATCAGGCCTTCCAAGAAACTGCGTCTCACAGGCCTTTCTCTGTCACGTTGCCGGTAGGCTGTGAGAGCACTGTGCAGAGCCAGTTGTTTCTTAGCTTCCCAAAGATTTGGAAGCAAGGTGCTTTGGGGACTCTCAGCCCCTTTGGAAACAAGGCGGCCCTTTGGGCCTGGCAGCTCTAGGCCAAAGTAGCACGCCCAGAGCAGGAGTTCTACTTCAGCCAGATCAGGCCTGCCAAGAAACTGCGTTTCACAGGCCTTGGTAAGAGATGTTCCCGGTAGGCTGTGAGAGCACTGTGGAGAGCCAGTTGCTTTAGCTTCCCACAGAGCTGGAAGCAAGATGCCTTGGGGCCTCTCTCTCCCTTTGGACACAAGGCAGCCGTTTGGGCCTGGCAGCTCTAGGCCAATGGAGCACACCCACAGCAGAAGTTCTACTTCAGGCAGATCAGTCCTGCCCAGAAACTGCGTTTCACAGCCCTTGGTAAGAGATGTTCACGGTAGGCTGTGAGAGCACTGGGCAGAACCAGTTGTTTTTTAGCTTCCCAAAGTGCTGGAGGCAAGATGCTTTGGGGCCTCTCTCACCCTTTGGAAACAAGGCAGCCCTTAGGTCCTGGTAGCTCTAGGCCTATGTAGCACAACCAGAACAGAAGTTCTACTTCAGCCAGGTCAGGCCTGCCAAGAAACTGCGTTTCACAGGCCTTTCAAAGAGATGTTCTCTTAGGCTGTAAGAGCACTGGGCAGAGCCAGCTGTTTCTTAGCTTCCCGAAGAGCTGGGAGCAAGATGCTTTGGGTCCACACTCCGTCTTTGGAAACAAGGCAGCCCTTTGGGCCTGGCAGC
The DNA here is from genome assembly GCF_041296235.1 of Equus asinus. Taxonomy (NCBI): domain Eukaryota; kingdom Metazoa; phylum Chordata; class Mammalia; order Perissodactyla; family Equidae; genus Equus; species Equus asinus. Next base: position 2,893,812 of record NW_027224845.1, read on the forward strand.
TCTAGGGCAATGGAGCACACCCAGAGCAGAAGTTCTACTTCAGCCAGATCAGGCCTGCCAGGAAACTGCGTTTCACAGGCCTTGGTAAGAGATGTTCCCGGTAGGCTGTAAGAGCACTGGGCAGAGCCAGTTGTTTCTTACCTTCCTGAAAAGCTGGAAGCAAGATGCTTGGGACCCCTCTGCCCGTTTGGGAACAAGGCAGCCTTTTGGGTCGGGAAGCTCTAGGCCAATGGAGCACACGCAGAGCAGGAGTTCTACTTCAGCCTGATCAGGCCTGCAAAGAAACAGCGTTTGACAGGCCTTGGTAAGAGATGTTCCCGGTAGGTGTAAGAGCACTGGGCAGAGCCAGTTGTGTCTTAGCTTCGCAAAGACCGGGAAGCAAGATGCTTTGGGCCTCTCTGCCCCTTGGAAACAGGGCAGCACTTTGGGCCTGGCAGCTCTAGGGCAATGGAGCACACCCAGAGCCGGAGTTCTACTTCAGCCAGATGAGGCCTGCCAAGAAACTGCGTTTCACAGGCCTTTCAAAGACATGTTCCCGGTAGGCTGTAAGAGCACGGGGCAGAGCGAGTTGGTTCTTAGCTTCCCAGAGAGCTGGAAGCAAGATGCTTTGGGGCCTCTCTGCCCCTTTGGAAACAAGGCAGCACCTTGGGCCTGGCAGCTCTAGGGCAATGGAGCACACCCAGAGCAGAAGTTCTACTTCAGCCAAATCAGGCCTGCCAGGAAACGGCGTTTCACAGGCCTTGGTAAGAGATGTTCCCGGTAGGCTGTAAGAGCACTGGGCAACGCCAGATGTTTCTTAGCTTCCCGAAGAGCTGGAAGCGAGAAGCTTTGGTGCCACTCTCTCACTTTGGACTCAAGGCAGCCCTTTGGGGCAGGTAGCTCTAGGCCAGTGGAGCACACCCAGAGCAGAAGTTCTACTTCGGCCAGTTCAGGCCACCAACAAACTGCGTTTCACAGGCCTTGGTAAGAGATGTTCCCGGTAGGCTGTAAGAGCACTGGGCAACGCCAGATGTTTCTTAGCTTCCCGAAGAGCTGGAAGCAAGATGCTTTGGGGCCTCTCATCCCCTTTGCAAACAAGGCCGACCTTTGGGCCAGGCAGCTCTAGGCCAATGGAGCACACCCAGAGCAGAAGTTCTACCTCAGCCAGATAAGGCCTGCCAAGAAACTGCGTTTCAAAGGCTTTGGTAAGAGATGTTCCCGGTACTCTGTTAGAGCACTGGGCAGAGCCATTCTTTTCTTAGCTTCCCAAAGAGCTGGAAGCAAGATGCTTTGGGGGCTCCCTGCCCCTTTGCCAACAAGGGCGACCTTTGGGCCTTTCAGCTCTAGGCCAATGGAGCACACCCAGAGCAGAAGTCCTACTTCAGCCAGATCAGGCCTGCCAAGGAACTGCGTTTCAGAGGCCTTTGTATGTGACGTTCCCGGTAGGCTGTGAGAGCACGGTGCAGAGCCAGTTGTTTCCTTGTTTCCCAAACAGCTGGAAGCAAGACGCTTTGGGGCCCTATGCCCCTTTGGAAACAAGGCAGCACGTTGGGTCTGGCAGCTCTAGGGCAATGAAGCACAACCAGAGCCGAAGTTCTACTTCTTCCAGATCAGGCCTGCCTAGACAGTGCGTTTCACAGGCCTTGATAAGAGATGTTCTCTTAGGCTATAAGAGCACTGGGCACAGCCAGTTGTTTCTTAGCTTCCCAAGAGGTGGAAGCAAGATGCTTTGGGGCCTCTCTCCCCCTTTGGAAACAAGGCAGCCCTTTGGGCCTTTCAGCTCTAGGGCAATGGAGCACACCCAGAGCAGAAGTTCTACCTCAGCCAGATCAGGCCTGCCAAGAAACTGCTTTTCACAGGCCTTCGTAAGAGGTGTTCCCGGAAGGCTGTAAGAGTACCTGGCAGAGCGAGTTGTTTCTTAGCTTCAAAAACAGCTGGAAGCAACATGATTTGGGGCCTCTCTCCCCCTTTGGAAACAAAGCAGCCTTTGTGCCTGGCAGCTCTAGGCCAAAGTAGCACACCCAGAGCACAAGTTCTACCTCAGCCAGATAAGGCCTGTCAAGAAGCTGCGTTTCACAGGCCTTTGTATGTGACGTTCCCGGTTGGCTTTGAGAGCACTGTGCAGAGCCAGTTGTTTTAGCTTCCCAGAGAGCAGGAAGCAAGATGCTTTGGGGCCTCTCTCACACTTTGGAAATAAAGGCAGCCCTTTGGGCCTGGCAGCCCTAGGCCAATGGAGTACACCCAGAGCAGAAGTTCTACCTCAGCCAGATCAGGCCTTCCAAGAAACTGCGTCTCACAGGCCTTTCTCTGTCACGTTGCCGGTAGGCTGTGAGAGCACTGTGCAGAGCCAGTTGTTTCTTAGCTTCCCAAAGATTTGGAAGCAAGGTGCTTTGGGGACTCTCAGCCCCTTTGGAAACAAGGCGGCCCTTTGGGCCTGGCAGCTCTAGGCCAAAGTAGCACGCCCAGAGCAGGAGTTCTACTTCAGCCAGATCAGGCCTGCCAAGAAACTGCGTTTCACAGGCCTTGGTAAGAGATGTTCCCGGTAGGCTGTGAGAGCACTGTGGAGAGCCAGTTGCTTTAGCTTCCCACAGAGCTGGAAGCAAGATGCCTTGGGGCCTCTCTCTCCCTTTGGACACAAGGCAGCCGTTTGGGCCTGGCAGCTCTAGGCCAATGGAGCACACCCACAGCAGAAGTTCTACTTCAGGCAGATCAGTCCTGCCCAGAAACTGCGTTTCACAGCCCTTGGTAAGAGATGTTCACGGTAGGCTGTGAGAGCACTGGGCAGAACCAGTTGTTTTTTAGCTTCCCAAAGTGCTGGAGGCAAGATGCTTTGGGGCCTCTCTCACCCTTTGGAAACAAGGCAGCCCTTAGGTCCTGGTAGCTCTAGGCCTATGTAGCACAACCAGAACAGAAGTTCTACTTCAGCCAGGTCAGGCCTGCCAAGAAACTGCGTTTCACAGGCCTTTCAAAGAGATGTTCTCTTAGGCTGTAAGAGCACTGGGCAGAGCCAGCTGTTTCTTAGCTTCCCGAAGAGCTGGGAGCAAGATGCTTTGGGTCCACTCTCCGTCTTTGGAAACAAGGCAGCCCTTTGGGCCTGGCAGCTCTAGGGCAATGGAGCACACCCAGAGCAGAAGTTCTACTTCAGCCAGATCAGGCCTGCCAGGAAACTGCGTTTCACAGGCCTTGGTAAGAGATGTTCCCGGTAGGCTGTAAGAGCACTGGGCAGAGCCAGTTGTTTCTTACCTTCCTGAAAAGCTGGAAGCAAGATGCTTGGGACCCCTCTGCCCGTTTGGGAACAAGGCAGCCTTTTGGGTCGGGAAGCTCTAGGCCAATGGAGCACACGCAGAGCAGGAGTTCTACTTCAGCCTGATCAGGCCTGCAAAGAAACAGCGTTTGACAGGCCTTGGTAAGAGATGTTCCCGGTAGGTGTAAGAGCACTGGGCAGAGCCAGTTGTGTCTTAGCTTCGCAAAGACCGGGAAGCAAGATGCTTTGGGCCTCTCTGCCCCTTGGAAACAGGGCAGCACTTTGGGCCTGGCAGCTCTAGGGCAATGGAGCACACCCAGAGCAGAAGTTCTACTTCAGCCAGATCAGGCCTGCCAAGAAACTGCGTTTCACAGGCCTTTCAAAGACATGTTCCCGGTAGGCTGTAAGAGCACGGGGCAGAGCGAGTTGGTTCTTAGCTTCCCAGAGAGCTGGAAGCAAGATGCTTTGGGGCCTCTCTGCCCCTTTGGAAACAAGGCAGCACCTTGGGCCTGGCAGCTCTAGGGCAATGGAGCACACCCAGAGCAGAAGTTCTACTTCAGCCAAATCAGGCCTGCCAGGAAACGGCGTTTCACAGGCCTTGGTAAGAGATGTTACCGGTAGGCTGTAAGAGCACTGGGCAACGCCAGATGTTTCTTAGCTTCCCGAAGAGCTGGAAGCGAGAAGCTTTGGTGCCACTCTCTCACTTTGGACTCAAGGCAGCCCTTTGGGGCAGGTAGCTCTAGGCCAGTGGAGCACACCCAGAGCAGAAGTTCTACTTCGGCCAGTTCAGGCCACCAACAAACTGCGTTTCACAGGCCTTGGTAAGAGATGTTCCCGGTAGGCTGTAAGAGCACTGGGCAACGCCAGATGTTTCTTAGCTTCCCGAAGAGCTGGAAGCAAGATGCTTTGGGGCCTCTCATCCCCTTTGCAAACAAGGCCGACCTTTGGGCCAGGCAGCTCTAGGCCAATGGAGCACACCCAGAGCAGAAGTTCTACCTCAGCCAGATAAGGCCTGCCAAGAAACTGCGTTTCAAAGGCTTTGGTAAGAGATGTTCCCGGTACTCTGTTAGAGCACTGGGCAGAGCCATTCTTTTCTTAGCTTCCCAAAGAGCTGGAAGCAAGATGCTTTGGGGGCTCCCTGCCCCTTTGCCAACAAGGGCGACCTTTGGGCCTTTCAGCTCTAGGCCAATGGAGCACACCCAGAGCAGAAGTCCTACTTCAGCCAGATCAGGCCTGCCAAGGAACTGCGTTTCAGAGGCCTTTGTATGTGACGTTCCCGGTAGGCTGTGAGAGCACGGTGCAGAGCCAGTTGTTTCCTTGTTTCCCAAACAGCTGGAAGCAAGACGCTTTGGGGCCTCTATGCCCCTTTGGAAACAAGGCAGCACGTTGGGTCTGGCAGCTCTAGGGCAATGAAGCACAACCAGAGCCGAAGTTCTACTTCTTCCAGATCAGGCCTGCCTAGACAGTGCGTTTCCCAGGCCTTGATAAGAGATGTTCTCTTAGGCTATAAGAGCACTGGGCACAGCCAGTTGTTTCTTAGCTTCCCAAGAGGTGGAAGCAAGATGCTTTGGGGCCTCTCTCCCCCTTTGGAAACAAGGCAGCCCTTTGGGCCTTTCAGCTCTAGGGCAATGGAGCACACCCAGAGCAGAAGTTCTACCTCAGCCAGATCAGGCCTGCCAAGAAACTGCTTTTCACAGGCCTTCGTAAGAGGTGTTCCCGGAAGGCTGTAAGAGTACCTGGCAGAGCGAGTTGTTTCTTAGCTTCAAAAACAGCTGGAAGCAACATGATTTGGGGCCTCTCTCCCCCTTTGGAAACAAAGCAGCCTTTGTGCCTGGCAGCTCTAGGCCAAAGTAGCACACCCAGAGCACAAGTTCTACCTCAGCCAGATAAGGCCTGTCAAGAAGCTGCGTTTCACAGGCCTTTGTATGTGACGTTCCCGGTTGGCTTTGAGAGCACTGTGCAGAGCCAGTTGTTTTAGCTTCCCAGAGAGCAGGAAGCAAGATGCTTTGGGGCCTCTCTCACACTTTGGAAATAAAGGCAGCCCTTTGGGCCTGGCAGCCCTAGGCCAATGGAGTACACCCAGAGCAGAAGTTCTACCTCAGCCAGATCAGGCCTTCCAAGAAACTGCGTCTCATAGGCCTTTCTCTGTCACGTTGCCGGTAGGCTGTGAGAGCACTGTGCAGAGCCAGTTGTTTCTTAGCTTCCCAAAGATTTGGAAGCAAGGTGCTTTGGGGACTCTCAGCCCCTTTGGAAACAAGGCGGCCCTTTGGGCCTGGCAGCTCTAGGCCAAAGTAGCACGCCCAGAGCAGGAGTTCTACTTCAGCCAGATCAGGCCTGCCAAGAAACTGCGTTTCACAGGCCTTGGTAAGAGATGTTCCCGGTAGGCTGTGAGAGCACTGTGGAGAGCCAGTTGCTTTAGCTTCCCACAGAGCTGGAAGCAAGATGCCTTGGGGCCTCTCTCTCCCTTTGGACACAAGGCAGCCGTTTGGGCCTGGCAGCTCTAGGCCAATGGAGCACACCCACAGCAGAAGTTCTACTTCAGACAGATCAGTCCTGCCCAGAAACTGCGTTTCACAGCCCTTGGTAAGAGATGTTCACGGTAGGCTGTGAGAGCACTGGGCAGAACCAGTTGTTTTTTAGCTTCCCAAAGTGCTGGAGGCAAGATGCTTTGGGGCCTCTCTCACCCTTTGGAAACAAGGCAGCCCTTAGGTCCTGGTAGCTCTAGGCCTATGTAGCACAACCAGAACAGAAGTTCTACTTCAGCCAGGTCAGGCCTGCCAAGAAACTGCGTTTCACAGGCCTTTCAAAGAGATGTTCTCTTAGGCTGTAAGAGCACTGGGCAGAGCCAGCTGTTTCTTAGCTTCCCGAAGAGCTGGGAGCAAGATGCTTTGGGTCCACTCTCCGTCTTTGGAAACAAGGCAGCCCTTTGGGCCTGGCAGCTCTAGGGCAATGGAGCACACCCAGAGCAGAAGTTCTACTTCAGCCAGATCAGGCCTGCCAGGAAACTGCGTTTCACAGGCCTTGGTAAGAGATGTTCCCGGTAGGCTGTAAGAGCACTGGGCAGAGCCAGTTGTTTCTTACCTTCCTGAAAAGCTGGAAGCAAGATGCTTGGGACCCCTCTGCCCGTTTGGGAACAAGGCAGCCTTTTGGGTCGGGAAGCTCTAGGCCAATGGAGCACACGCAGAGCAGGAGTTCTACTTCAGCCTGATCAGGCCTGCAAAGAAACAGCGTTTGACAGGCCTTGGTAAGAGATGTTCCCGGTAGGTGTAAGAGCACTGGGCAGAGCCAGTTGTGTCTTAGCTTCGCAAAGACCGGGAAGCAAGATGCTTTGGGCCTCTCTGCCCCTTGGAAACAGGGCAGCACTTTGGGCCTGGCAGCTCTAGGGCAATGGAGCACACCCAGAGCAGAAGTTCTACTTCAGCCAGATCAGGCCTGCCAAGAAACTGCGTTTCACAGGCCTTTCAAAGACATGTTCCCGGTAGGCTGTAAGAGCACGGGGCAGAGCGAGTTGGTTCTTAGCTTCCCAGAGAGCTGGAAGCAAGATGCTTTGGGGCCTCTCTGCCCCTTTGGAAACAAGGCAGCACCTTGGGCCTGGCAGCTCTAGGGCAATGGAGCACACCCAGAGCAGAAGTTCTACTTCAGCCAAATCAGGCCTGCCAGGAAACGGCGTTTCACAGGCCTTGGTAAGAGATGTTACCGGTAGGCTGTAAGAGCACTGGGCAACGCCAGATGTTTCTTAGCTTCCCGAAGAGCTGGAAGCGAGAAGCTTTGGTGCCACTCTCTCACTTTGGACTCAAGGCAGCCCTTTGGGGCAGGTAGCTCTAGGCCAGTGGAGCACACCCAGAGCAGAAGTTCTACTTCGGCCAGTTCAGGCCACCAACAAACTGCGTTTCACAGGCCTTGGTAAGAGATGTTCCCGGTAGGCTGTAAGAGCACTGGGCAACGCCAGATGTTTCTTAGCTTCCCGAAGAGCTGGAAGCAAGATGCTTTGGGGCCTCTCATCCCCTTTGCAAACAAGGCCGACCTTTGGGCCAGGCAGCTCTAGGCCAATGGAGCACACCCAGAGCAGAAGTTCTACCTCAGCCAGATAAGGCCTGCCAAGAAACTGCGTTTCAAAGGCTTTGGTAAGAGATGTTCCCGGTACTCTGTTAGAGCACTGGGCAGAGCCATTCTTTTCTTAGCTTCCCAAAGAGCTGGAAGCAAGATGCTTTGGGGGCTCCCTGCCCCTTTGCCAACAAGGGCGACCTTTGGGCCTTTCAGCTCTAGGCCAATGGAGCACACCCAGAGCAGAAGTCCTACTTCAGCCAGATCAGGCCTGCCAAGGAACTGCGTTTCAGAGGCCTTTGTATGTGACGTTCCCGGTAGGCTGTGAGAGCACGGTGCAGAGCCAGTTGTTTCCTTGTTTCCCAAACAGCTGGAAGCAAGACGCTTTGGGGCCTCTATGCCCCTTTGGAAACAAGGCAGCACGTTGGGTCTGGCAGCTCTAGGGCAATGAAGCACAACCAGAGCCGAAGTTCTACTTCTTCCAGATCAGGCCTGCCTAGACAGTGCGTTTCACAGGCCTTGATAAGAGATGTTCTCTTAGGCTATAAGAGCACTGGGCACAGCCAGTTGTTTCTTAGCTTCCCAAGAGGTGGAAGCAAGATGCTTTGGGGCCTCTCTCCCCCTTTGGAAACAAGGCAGCCCTTTGGGCCTTTCAGCTCTAGGGCAATGGAGCACACCCAGAGCAGAAGTTCTACCTCAGCCAGATCAGGCCTGCCAAGAAACTGCTTTTCACAGGCCTTCGTAAGAGGTGTTCCCGGAAGGCTGTAAGAGTACCTGGCAGAGCGAGTTGTTTCTTAGCTTCAAAAACAGCTGGAAGCAACATGATTTGGGGCCTCTCTCCCCCTTTGGAAACAAAGCAGCCTTTGTGCCTGGCAGCTCTAGGCCAAAGTAGCACACCCAGAGCACAAGTTCTACCTCAGCCAGATAAGGCCTGTCAAGAAGCTGCGTTTCACAGGCCTTTGTATGTGACGTTCCCGGTTGGCTTTGAGAGCACTGTGCAGAGCCAGTTGTTTTAGCTTCCCAGAGAGCAGGAAGCAAGATGCTTTGGGGCCTCTCTCACACTTTGGAAATAAAGGCAGCCCTTTGGGCCTGGCAGCCCTAGGCCAATGGAGTACACCCAGAGCAGAAGTTCTACCTCAGCCAGATCAGGCCTTCCAAGAAACTGCGTCTCACAGGCCTTTCTCTGTCACGTTGCCGGTAGGCTGTGAGAGCACTGTGCAGAGCCAGTTGTTTCTTAGCTTCCCAAAGATTTGGAAGCAAGGTGCTTTGGGGACTCTCAGCCCCTTTGGAAACAAGGCGGCCCTTTGGGCCTGGCAGCTCTAGGCCAAAGTAGCACGCCCAGAGCAGGAGTTCTACTTCAGCCAGATCAGGCCTGCCAAGAAACTGCGTTTCACAGGCCTTGGTAAGAGATGTTCCCGGTAGGCTGTGAGAGCACTGTGGAGAGCCAGTTGCTTTAGCTTCCCACAGAGCTGGAAGCAAGATGCCTTGGGGCCTCTCTCTCCCTTTGGACACAAGGCAGCCGTTTGGGCCTGGCAGCTCTAGGCCAATGGAGCACACCCACAGCAGAAGTTCTACTTCAGGCAGATCAGTCCTGCCCAGAAACTGCGTTTCACAGCCCTTGGTAAGAGATGTTCACGGTAGGCTGTGAGAGCACTGGGCAGAACCAGTTGTTTTTTAGCTTCCCAAAGTGCTGGAGGCAAGATGCTTTGGGGCCTCTCTCACCCTTTGGAAACAAGGCAGCCCTTAGGTCCTGGTAGCTCTAGGCCTATGTAGCACAACCAGAACAGAAGTTCTACTTCAGCCAGGTCAGGCCTGCCAAGAAACTGCGTTTCACAGGCCTTTCAAAGAGATGTTCTCTTAGGCTGTAAGAGCACTGGGCAGAGCCAGCTGTTTCTTAGCTTCCCGAAGAGCTGGGAGCAAGATGCTTTGGGTCCACTCTCCGTCTTTGGAAACAAGGCAGCCCTTTGGGCCTGGCAGCTCTAGGGCAATGGAGCACACCCAGAGCAGAAGTTCTACTTCAGCCAGATCAGGCCTGCCAGGAAACTGCGTTTCACAGGCCTTGGTAAGAGATGTTCCCGGTAGGCTGTAAGAGCACTGGGCAGAGCCAGTTGTTTCTTACCTTCCTGAAAAGCTGGAAGCAAGATGCTTGGGACCCCTCTGCCCGTTTGGGAACAAGGCAGCCTTTTGGGTCGGGAAGCTCTAGGCCAATGGAGCACACGCAGAGCAGGAGTTCTACTTCAGCCTGATCAGGCCTGCAAAGAAACAGCGTTTGACAGGCCTTGGTAAGAGATGTTCCCGGTAGGTGTAAGAGCACTGGGCAGAGCCAGTTGTGTCTTAGCTTCGCAAAGACCGGGAAGCAAGATGCTTTGGGCCTCTCTGCCCCTTGGAAACAGGGCAGCACTTTGGGCCTGGCAGCTCTAGGGCAATGGAGCACACCCAGAGCAGAAGTTCTACTTCAGCCAGATGAGGCCTGCCAAGAAACTGCGTTTCACAGGCCTTTCAAAGACATGTTCCCGGTAGGCTGTAAGAGCACGGGGCAGAGCGAGTTGGTTCTTAGCTTCCCAGAGAGCTGGAAGCAAGATGCTTTGGGGCCTCTCTGCCCCTTTGGAAACAAGGCAGCACCTTGGGCCTGGCAGCTCTAGGGCAATGGAGCACACCCAGAGCAGAAGTTCTACTTCAGCCAAATCAGGCCTGCCAGGAAACGGCGTTTCACAGGCCTTGGTAAGAGATGTTACCGGTAGGCTGTAAGAGCACTGGGCAACGCCAGATGTTTCTTAGCTTCCCGAAGAGCTGGAAGCGAGAAGCTTTGGTGCCACTCTCTCACTTTGGACTCAAGGCAGCCCTTTGGGGCAGGTAGCTCTAGGCCAGTGGAGCACACCCAGAGCAGAAGTTCTACTTCGGCCAGTTCAGGCCACCAACAAACTGCGTTTCACAGGCCTTGGTAAGAGATGTTCCCGGTAGGCTGTAAGAGCACTGGGCAACGCCAGATGTTTCTTAGCTTCCCGAAGAGCTGGAAGCAAGATGCTTTGGGGCCTCTCATCCCCTTTGCAAACAAGGCCGACCTTTGGGCCAGGCAGCTCTAGGCCAATGGAGCACACCCAGAGCAGAAGTTCTACCTCAGCCAGATAAGGCCTGCCAAGAAACTGCGTTTCAAAGGCTTTGGTAAGAGATGTTCCCGGTACTCTGTTAGAGCACTGGGCAGAGCCATTCTTTTCTTAGCTTCCCAAAGAGCTGGAAGCAAGATGCTTTGGGGGCTCCCTGCCCCTTTGCCAACAAGGGCGACCTTTGGGCCTTTCAGCTCTAGGCCAATGGAGCACACCCAGAGCAGAAGTCCTACTTCAGCCAGATCAGGCCTGCCAAGGAACTGCGTTTCAGAGGCCTTTGTATGTGACGTTCCCGGTAGGCTGTGAGAGCACGGTGCAGAGCCAGTTGTTTCCTTGTTTCCCAAACAGCTGGAAGCAAGACGCTTTGGGGCCTCTATGCCCCTTTGGAAACAAGGCAGCACGTTGGGTCTGGCAGCTCTAGGGCAATGAAGCACAACCAGAGCCGAAGTTCTACTTCTTCCAGATCAGGCCTGCCTAGACAGTGCGTTTCACAGGCCTTGATAAGAGATGTTCTCTTAGGCTATAAGAGCACTGGGCACAGCCAGTTGTTTCTTAGCTTCCCAAGAGGTGGAAGCAAGATGCTTTGGGGCCTCTCTCCCCCTTTGGAAACAAGGCAGCCCTTTGGGCCTTTCAGCTCTAGGGCAATGGAGCACACCCAGAGCAGAAGTTCTACCTCAGCCAGATCAGGCCTGCCAAGAAACTGCTTTTCACAGGCCTTCGTAAGAGGTGTTCCCGGAAGGCTGTAAGAGTACCTGGCAGAGCGAGTTGTTTCTTAGCTTCAAAAACAGCTGGAAGCAACATGATTTGGGGCCTCTCTCCCCCTTTGGAAACAAAGCAGCCTTTGTGCCTGGCAGCTCTAGGCCAAAGTAGCACACCCAGAGCACAAGTTCTACCTCAGCCAGATAAGGCCTGTCAAGAAGCTGCGTTTCACAGGCCTTTGTATGTGACGTTCCCGGTTGGCTTTGAGAGCACTGTGCAGAGCCAGTTGTTTTAGCTTCCCAGAGAGCAGGAAGCAAGATGCTTTGGGGCCTCTCTCACACTTTGGAAATAAAGGCAGCCCTTTGGGCCTGGCAGCCCTAGGCCAATGGAGTACACCCAGAGCAGAAGTTCTACCTCAGCCAGATCAGGCCTTCCAAGAAACTGCGTCTCACAGGCCTTTCTCTGTCACGTTGCCGGTAGGCTGTGAGAGCACTGTGCAGAGCCAGTTGTTTCTTAGCTTCCCAAAGATTTGGAAGCAAGGTGCTTTGGGGACTCTCAGCCCCTTTGGAAACAAGGCGGCCCTTTGGGCCTGGCAGCTCTAGGCCAAAGTAGCACGCCCAGAGCAGGAGTTCTACTTCAGCCAGATCAGGCCTGCCAAGAAACTGCGTTTCACAGGCCTTGGTAAGAGATGTTCCCGGTAGGCTGTGAGAGCACTGTGGAGAGCCAGTTGCTTTAGCTTCCCACAGAGCTGGAAGCAAGATGCCTTGGGGCCTCTCTCTCCCTTTGGACACAAGGCAGCCTTTTGGGCCTGGCAGCTCTAGGCCAATGGAGCACACCCACAGCAGAAGTTCTACTTCAGGCAGATCAGTCCTGCCCAGAAACTGCGTTTCACAGCCCTTGGTAAGAGATGTTCACGGTAGGCTGTGAGAGCACTGGGCAGAACCAGTTGTTTTTTAGCTTCCCAAAGTGCTGGAGGCAAGATGCTTTGGGGCCTCTCTCACCCTTTGGAAACAAGGCAGCCCTTAGGTCCTGGTAGCTCTAGGCCTATGTAGCACAACCAGAACAGAAGTTCTACTTCAGCCAGGTCAGGCCTGCCAAGAAACTGCGTTTCACAGGCCTTTCAAAGAGATGTTCTCTTAGGCTGTAAGAGCACTGGGCAGAGCCAGCTGTTTCTTAGCTTCCCGAAGAGCTGGGAGCAAGATGCTTTGGGTCCACTCTCCGTCTTTGGAAACAAGGCAGCCCTTTGGGCCTGGCAGCTCTAGGGCAATGGAGCACACCCAGAGCAGAAGTTCTACTTCAGCCAGATCAGGCCTGCCAGGAAACTGCGTTTCACAGGCCTTGGTAAGAGATGTTCCCGGTAGGCTGTAAGAGCACTGGGCAGAGCCAGTTGTTTCTTACCTTCCTGAAAAGCTGGAAGCAAGATGCTTGGGACCCCTCTGCCCGTTTGGGAACAAGGCAGCCTTTTGGGTCGGGAAGCTCTAGGCCAATGGAGCACACGCAGAGCAGGAGTTCTACTTCAGCCTGATCAGGCCTGCAAAGAAACAGCGTTTGACAGGCCTTGGTAAGAGATGTTCCCGGTAGGTGTAAGAGCACTGGGCAGAGCCAGTTGTGTCTTAGCTTCGCAAAGACCGGGAAGCAAGATGCTTTGGGCCTCTCTGCCCCTTGGAAACAGGGCAGCACTTTGGGCCTGGCAGCTCTAGGGCAATGGAGCACACCCAGAGCAGAAGTTCTACTTCAGCCAGATGAGGCCTGCCAAGAAACTGCGTTTCACAGGCCTTTCAAAGACATGTTCCCGGTAGGCTGTAAGAGCACGGGGCAGAGCGAGTTGGTTCTTAGCTTCCCAGAGAGCTGGAAGCAAGATGCTTTGGGGCCTCTCTGCCCCTTTGGAAACAAGGCAGCACCTTGGGCCTGGCAGCTCTAGGGCAATGGAGCACACCCAGAGCAGAAGTTCTACTTCAGCCAAATCAGGCCTGCCAGGAAACGGCGTTTCACAGGCCTTGGTAAGAGATGTTCCCGGTAGGCTGTAAGAGCACTGGGCAACGCCAGATGTTTCTTAGCTTCCCGAAGAGCTGGAAGCGAGAAGCTTTGGTGCCACTCTCTCACTTTGGACTCAAGGCAGCCCTTTGGGGCAGGTAGCTCTAGGCCAGTGGAGCACACCCAGAGCAGAAGTTCTACTTCGGCCAGTTCAGGCCACCAACAAACTGCGTTTCACAGGCCTTGGTAAGAGATGTTCCCGGTAGGCTGTAAGAGCACTGGGCAACGCCAGATGTTTCTTAGCTTCCCGAAGAGCTGGAAGCAAGATGCTTGGGACCCCTCTGCCCGTTTGGGAACAAGGCAGCCTTTTGGGTCGGGAAGCTCTAGGCCAATGGAGCACACGCAGAGCAGGAGTTCTACTTCAGCCTGATCAGGCCTGCAAAGAAACAGCGTTTGACAGGCCTTGGTAAGAGATGTTCCCGGTAGGTGTAAGAGCACTGGGCAGAGCCAGTTGTGTCTTAGCTTCGCAAAGACCGGGAAGCAAGATGCTTTGGGCCTCTCTGCCCCTTGGAAACAGGGCAGCACTTTGGGCCTGGCAGCTCTAGGGCAATGGAGCACACCCAGAGCAGAAGTTCTACTTCAGCCAGATCAGGCCTGCCAGGAAACTGCGTTTCACAGGCCTTTCAAAGACATGTTCCCGGTAGGCTGTAAGAGCACGGGGCAGAGCGAGTTGGTTCTTAGCTTCCCAGAGAGCTGGAAGCAAGATGCTTTGGGGCCTCTCTGCCCCTTTGGAAACAAGGCAGCACCTTGGGCCTGGCAGCTCTAGGGCAATGGAGCACACCCAGAGCAGAAGTTCTACTTCAGCCAAATCAGGCCTGCCAGGAAACGGCGTTTCACAGGCCTTGGTAAGAGATGTTCCCGGTAGGCTGTAAGAGCACTGGGCAACGCCAGATGTTTCTTAGCTTCCCGAAGAGCTGGAAGCGAGAAGCTTTGGTGCCACTCTCTCACTTTGGACTCAAGGCAGCCCTTTGGGGCAGGTAGCTCTAGGCCAGTGGAGCACACCCAGAGCAGAAGTTCTACTTCGGCCAGTTCAGGCCACCAACAAACTGCGTTTCACAGGCCTTGGTAAGAGATGTTCCCGGTAGGCTGTAAGAGCACTGGGCAACGCCAGATGTTTCTTAGCTTCCCGAAGAGCTGGAAGCAAGATGCTTTGGGGCCTCTCATCCCCTTTGCAAACAAGGCCGACCTTTGGGCCAGGCAGCTCTAGGCCAATGGAGCACACCCAGAGCAGAAGTTCTACCTCAGCCAGATAAGGCCTGCCAAGAAACTGCGTTTCAAAGGCTTTGGTAAGAGATGTTCCCGGTACTCTGTTAGAGCACTGGGCAGAGCCATTCTTTTCTTAGCTTCCCAAAGAGCTGGAAGCAAGATGCTTTGGGGGCTCCCTGCCCCTTTGCCAACAAGGGCGACCTTTGGGCCTTTCAGCTCTAGGCCAATGGAGCACACCCAGAGCAGAAGTCCTACTTCAGCCAGATCAGGCCTGCCAAGGAACTGCGTTTCAGAGGCCTTTGTATGTGACGTTCCCGGTAGGCTGTGAGAGCACGGTGCAGAGCCAGTTGTTTCCTTGTTTCCCAAACAGCTGGAAGCAAGACGCTTTGGGGCCCTATGCCCCTTTGGAAACAAGGCAGCACGTTGGGTCTGGCAGCTCTAGGGCAATGAAGCACAACCAGAGCCGAAGTTCTACTTCTTCCAGATCAGGCCTGCCTAGACAGTGCGTTTCACAGGCCTTGATAAGAGATGTTCTCTTAGGCTATAAGAGCACTGGGCACAGCCAGTTGTTTCTTAGCTTCCCAAGAGGTGGAAGCAAGATGCTTTGGGGCCTCTCTCCCCCTTTGGAAACAAGGCAGCTCTTTGGGCCTTTCAGCTCTAGGGCAATGGAGCACACCCAGAGCAGAAGTTCTACCTCAGCCAGATCAGGCCTGCCAAGAAACTGCTTTTCACAGGCCTTCGTAAGAGGTGTTCCCGGAAGGCTGTAAGAGTACCTGGCAGAGCGAGTTGTTTCTTAGCTTCAAAAACAGCTGGAAGCAACATGATTTGGGGCCTCTCTCCCCCTTTGGAAACAAAGCAGCCTTTGTGCCTGGCAGCTCTAGGCCAAAGTAGCACACCCAGAGCACAAGTTCTACCTCAGCCAGATAAGGCCTGTCAAGAAGCTGCGTTTCACAGGCCTTTGTATGTGACGTTCCCGGTTGGCTTTGAGAGCACTGTGCAGAGCCAGTTGTTTTAGCTTCCCAGAGAGCAGGAAGCAAGATGCTTTGGGGCCTCTCTCACACTTTGGAAATAAAGGCAGCCCTTTGGGCCTGGCAGCCCTAGGCCAATGGAGTACACCCAGAGCAGAAGTTCTACCTCAGCCAGATCAGGCCTTCCAAGAAACTGCGTCTCACAGGCCTTTCTCTGTCACGTTGCCGGTAGGCTGTGAGAGCACTGTGCAGAGCCAGTTGTTTCTTAGCTTCCCAAAGATTTGGAAGCAAGGTGCTTTGGGGACTCTCAGCCCCTTTGGAAACAAGGCGGCCCTTTGGGCCTGGCAGCTCTAGGCCAAAGTAGCACGCCCAGAGCAGGAGTTCTACTTCAGCCAGATCAGGCCTGCCAAGAAACTGCGTTTCACAGGCCTTGGTAAGAGATGTTCCCGGTAGGCTGTGAGAGCACTGTGGAGAGCCAGTTGCTTTAGCTTCCCACAGAGCTGGAAGCAAGATGCCTTGGGGCCTCTCTCTCCCTTTGGACACAAGGCAGCCGTTTGGGCCTGGCAGCTCTAGGCCAATGGAGCACACCCACAGCAGAAGTTCTACTTCAGGCAGATCAGTCCTGCCCAGAAACTGCGTTTCACAGCCCTTGGTAAGAGATGTTCACGGTAGGCTGTGAGAGCACTGGGCAGAACCAGTTGTTTTTTAGCTTCCCAAAGTGCTGGAGGCAAGATGCTTTGGGGCCTCTCTCACCCTTTGGAAACAAGGCAGCCCTTAGGTCCTGGTAGCTCTAGGCCTATGTAGCACAACCAGAACAGAAGTTCTACTTCAGCCAGGTCAGGCCTGCCAAGAAACTGCGTTTCACAGGCCTTTCAAAGAGATGTTCTCTTAGGCTGTAAGAGCACTGGGCAGAGCCAGCTGTTTCTTAGCTTCCCGAAGAGCTGGGAGCAAGATGCTTTGGGTCCACTCTCCGTCTTTGGAAACAAGGCAGCCCTTTGGGCCTGGCAGCTCTAGGGCAATGGAGCACACCCAGAGCAGAAGTTCTACTTCAGCCAGATCAGGCCTGCCAGGAAACTGCGTTTCACAGGCCTTGGTAAGAGATGTTCCCGGTAGGCTGTAAGAGCACTGGGCAGAGCCAGTTGTTTCTTACCTTCCTGAAAAGCTGGAAGCAAGATGCTTGGGACCCCTCTGCCCGTTTGGGAACAAGGCAGCCTTTTGGGTCGGGAAGCTCTAGGCCAATGGAGCACACGCAGAGCAGGAGTTCTACTTCAGCCTGATCAGGCCTGCAAAGAAACAGCGTTTGACAGGCCTTGGTAAGAGATGTTCCCGGTAGGTGTAAGAGCACTGGGCAGAGCCAGTTGTGTCTTAGCTTCGCAAAGACCGGGAAGCAAGATGCTTTGGGCCTCTCTGCCCCTTGGAAACAGGGCAGCACTTTGGGCCTGGCAGCTCTAGGGCAATGGAGCACACCCAGAGCAGAAGTTCTACTTCAGCCAGATCAGGCCTGCCAAGAAACTGCGTTTCACAGGCCTTTCAAAGACATGTTCCCGGTAGGCTGTAAGAGCACGGGGCAGAGCGAGTTGGTTCTTAGCTTCCCAGAGAGCTGGAAGCAAGATGCTTTGGGGCCTCTCTGCCCCTTTGGAAACAAGGCAGCACCTTGGGCCTGGCAGCTCTAGGGCAATGGAGCACACCCAGAGCAGAAGTTCTACTTCAGCCAAATCAGGCCTGCCAGGAAACGGCGTTTCACAGGCCTTGGTAAGAGATGTTCCCGGTAGGCTGTAAGAGCACTGGGCAACGCCAGATGTTTCTTAGCTTCCCGAAGAGCTGGAAGCGAGAAGCTTTGGTGCCACTCTCTCACTTTGGACTCAAGGCAGCCCTTTGGGGCAGGTAGCTCTAGGCCAGTGGAGCACACCCAGAGCAGAAGTTCTACTTCGGCCAGTTCAGGCCACCAACAAACTGCGTTTCACAGGCCTTGGTAAGAGATGTTCCCGGTAGGCTGTAAGAGCACTGGGCAACGCCAGATGTTTCTTAGCTTCCCGAAGAGCTGGAAGCAAGATGCTTTGGGGCCTCTCATCCCCTTTGCAAACAAGGCCGACCTTTGGGCCAGGCAGCTCTAGGCCAATGGAGCACACCCAGAGCAGAAGTTCTACCTCAGCCAGATAAGGCCTGCCAAGAAACTGCGTTTCAAAGGCTTTGGTAAGAGATGTTCCCGGTACTCTGTTAGAGCACTGGGCAGAGCCATTCTTTTCTTAGCTTCCCAAAGAGCTGGAAGCAAGATGCTTTGGGGGCTCCCTGCCCCTTTGCCAACAAGGGCGACCTTTGGGCCTTTCAGCTCTAGGCCAATGGAGCACACCCAGAGCAGAAGTCCTACTTCAGCCAGATCAGGCCTGCCAAGGAACTGCGTTTCAGAGGCCTTTGTATGTGACGTTCCCGGTAGGCTGTGAGAGCACGGTGCAGAGCCAGTTGTTTCCTTGTTTCCCAAACAGCTGGAAGCAAGACGCTTTGGGGCCCTATGCCCCTTTGGAAACAAGGCAGCACGTTGGGTCTGGCAGCTCTAGGGCAATGAAGCACAACCAGAGCCGAAGTTCTACTTCTTCCAGATCAGGCCTGCCTAGACAGTGCGTTTCACAGGCCTTGATAAGAGATGTTCTCTTAGGCTATAAGAGCACTGGGCACAGCCAGTTGTTTCTTAGCTTCCCAAGAGGTGGAAGCAAGATGCTTTGGGGCCTCTCTCCCCCTTTGGAAACAAGGCAGCCCTTTGGGCCTTTCAGCTCTAGGGCAATGGAGCACACCCAGAGCAGAAGTTCTACCTCAGCCAGATCAGGCCTGCCAAGAAACTGCTTTTCACAGGCCTTCGTAAGAGGTGTTCCCGGAAGGCTGTAAGAGTACCTGGCAGAGCGAGTTGTTTCTTAGCTTCAAAAACAGCTGGAAGCAACATGATTTGGGGCCTCTCTCCCCCTTTGGAAACAAAGCAGCCTTTGTGCCTGGCAGCTCTAGGCCAAAGTAGCACACCCAGAGCACAAGTTCTACCTCAGCCAGATAAGGCCTGTCAAGAAGCTGCGTTTCACAGGCCTTTGTATGTGACGTTCCCGGTTGGCTTTGAGAGCACTGTGCAGAGCCAGTTGTTTTAGCTTCCCAGAGAGCAGGAAGCAAGATGCTTTGGGGCCTCTCTCACACTTTGGAAATAAAGGCAGCCCTTTGGGCCTGGCAGCCCTAGGCCAATGGAGTACACCCAGAGCAGAAGTTCTACCTCAGCCAGATCAGGCCTTCCAAGAAACTGCGTCTCACAGGCCTTTCTCTGTCACGTTGCCGGTAGGCTGTGAGAGCACTGTGCAGAGCCAGTTGTTTCTTAGCTTCCCAAAGATTTGGAAGCAAGATACTTTGGGGACTCTCAGCCCCTTTGGAAACAAGGCGGCCCTTTGGGCCTGGCAGCTCTAGGCCAAAGTAGCACGCCCAGAGCAGGAGTTCTACTTCAGCCAGATCAGGCCTGCCAAGAAACTGCGTTTCACAGGCCTTGGTAAGAGATGTTCCCGGTAGGCTGTGAGAGCACTGTGGAGAGCCAGTTGCTTTAGCTTCCCACAGAGCTGGAAGCAAGATGCCTTGGGGCCTCTCTCTCCCTTTGGACACAAGGCAGCCGTTTGGGCCTGGCAGCTCTAGGCCAATGGAGCACACCCACAGCAGAAGTTCTACTTCAGGCAGATCAGTCCTGCCCAGAAACTGCGTTTCACAGCCCTTGGTAAGAGATGTTCACGGTAGGCTGTGAGAGCACTGGGCAGAACCAGTTGTTTTTTAGCTTCCCAAAGTGCTGGAGGCAAGATGCTTTGGGGCCTCTCTCACCCTTTGGAAACAAGGCAGCCCTTAGGTCCTGGTAGCTCTAGGCCTATGTAGCACAACCAGAACAGAAGTTCTACTTCAGCCAGGTCAGGCCTGCCAAGAAACTGCGTTTCACAGGCCTTTCAAAGAGATGTTCTCTTAGGCTGTAAGAGCACTGGGCAGAGCCAGCTGTTTCTTAGCTTCCCGAAGAGCTGGGAGCAAGATGCTTTGGGTCCACTCTCCGTCTTTGGAAACAAGGCAGCCCTTTGGGCCTGGCAGCTCTAGGGCAATGGAGCACACCCAGAGCAGAAGTTCTACTTCAGCCAGATCAGGCCTGCCAGGAAACTGCGTTTCACAGGCCTTGGTAAGAGATGTTCCCGGTAGGCTGTAAGAGCACTGGGCAGAGCCAGTTGTTTCTTACCTTCCTGAAAAGCTGGAAGCAAGATGCTTGGGACCCCTCTGCCCGTTTGGGAACAAGGCAGCCTTTTGGGTCGGGAAGCTCTAGGCCAATGGAGCACACGCAGAGCAGGAGTTCTACTTCAGCCTGATCAGGCCTGCAAAGAAACAGCGTTTGACAGGCCTTGGTAAGAGATGTTCCCGGTAGGTGTAAGAGCACTGGGCAGAGCCAGTTGTGTCTTAGCTTCGCAAAGACCGGGAAGCAAGATGCTTTGGGCCTCTCTGCCCCTTGGAAACAGGGCAGCACTTTGGGCCTGGCAGCTCTAGGGCAATGGAGCACACCCAGAGCAGAAGTTCTACTTCAGCCAGATCAGGCCTGCCAAGAAACTGCGTTTTACAGGCCTTTCAAAGACATGTTCCCGGTAGGCTGTAAGAGCACGGGGCAGAGCGAGTTGGTTCTTAGCTTCCCAGAGAGCTGGAAGCAAGATGCTTTGGGGCCTCTCTGCCCCTTTGGAAACAAGGCAGCACCTTGGGCCTGGCAGCTCTAGGGCAATGGAGCACACCCAGAGCAGAAGTTCTACTTCAGCCAAATCAGGCCTGCCAGGAAACGGCGTTTCACAGGCCTTGGTAAGAGATGTTCCCGGTAGGCTGTAAGAGCACTGGGCAACGCCAGATGTTTCTTAGCTTCCCGAAGAGCTGGAAGCAAGATGCTTTGGGGCCTCTCATCCCCTTTGCAAACAAGGCCGACCTTTGGGCCAGGCAGCTCTAGGCCAATGGAGCACACCCAGAGCAGAAGTTCTACCTCAGCCAGATAAGGCCTGCCAAGAAACTGCGTTTCAAAGGCTTTGGTAAGAGATGTTCCCGGTACTCTGTTAGAGCACTGGGCAGAGCCATTCTTTTCTTAGCTTCCCAAAGAGCTGGAAGCAAGATGCTTTGGGGGCTCCCTGCCCCTTTGCCAACAAGGGCGACCTTTGGGCCTTTCAGCTCTAGGCCAATGGAGCACACCCAGAGCAGAAGTCCTACTTCAGCCAGATCAGGCCTGCCAAGGAACTGCGTTTCAGAGGCCTTTGTATGTGACGTTCCCGGTAGGCTGTGAGAGCACGGTGCAGAGCCAGTTGTTTCCTTGTTTCCCAAACAGCTGGAAGCAAGACGCTTTGGGGCCCTATGCCCCTTTGGAAACAAGGCAGCACGTTGGGTCTGGCAGCTCTAGGGCAATGAAGCACAACCAGAGCCGAAGTTCTACTTCTTCCAGATCAGGCCTGCCTAGACAGTGCGTTTCACAGGCCTTGATAAGAGATGTTCTCTTAGGCTATAAGAGCACTGGGCACAGCCAGTTGTTTCTTAGCTTCCCAAGAGGTGGAAGCAAGATGCTTTGGGGCCTCTCTCCCCCTTTGGAAACAAGGCAGCCCTTTGGGCCTTTCAGCTCGAGGGCAATGGAGCACACCCAGAGCAGAAGTTCTACCTCAGCCAGATCAGGCCTGCCAAGAAACTGCTTTTCACAGGCCTTCGTAAGAGGTGTTCCCGGAAGGCTGTAAGAGTACCTGGCAGAGCGAGTTGTTTCTTAGCTTCAAAAACAGCTGGAAGCAACATGATTTGGGGCCTCTCTCCCCCTTTGGAAACAAAGCAGCCTTTGTGCCTGGCAGCTCTAGGCCAAAGTAGCACACCCAGAGCACAAGTTCTACCTCAGCCAGATAAGGCCTGTCAAGAAGCTGTGTTTCACAGGCCTTTGTATGTGACGTTCCCGGTTGGCTTTGAGAGCACTGTGCAGAGCCAGTTGTTTTAGCTTCCCAGAGAGCAGGAAGCAAGATGCTTTGGGGCCTCTCTCACACTTTGGAAATAAAGGCAGCCCTTTGGGCCTGGCAGCCCTAGGCCAATGGAGTACACCCAGAGCAGAAGTTCTACCTCAGCCAGATCAGGCCTTCCAAGAAACTGCGTCTCACAGGCCTTTCTCTGTCACGTTGCCGGTAGGCTGTGAGAGCACTGTGCAGAGCCAGTTGTTTCTTAGCTTCCCAAAGATTTGGAAGCAAGGTGCTTTGGGGACTCTCAGCCCCTTTGGAAACAAGGCGGCCCTTTGGGCCTGGCAGCTCTAGGCCAAAGTAGCACGCCCAGAGCAGGAGTTCTACTTCAGCCAGATCAGGCCTGCCAAGAAACTGCGTTTCACAGGCCTTGGTAAGAGATGTTCCCGGTAGGCTGTGAGAGCACTGTGGAGAGCCAGTTGCTTTAGCTTCCCACAGAGCTGGAAGCAAGATGCCTTGGGGCCTCTCTCTCCCTTTGGACACAAGGCAGCCGTTTGGGCCTGGCAGCTCTAGGCCAATGGAGCACACCCACAGCAGAAGTTCTACTTCAGGCAGATCAGTCCTGCCCAGAAACTGCGTTTCACAGCCCTTGGTAAGAGATGTTCACGGTAGGCTGTGAGAGCACTGGGCAGAACCAGTTGTTTTTTAGCTTCCCAAAGTGCTGGAGGCAAGATGCTTTGGGGCCTCTCTCACCCTTTGGAAACAAGGCAGCCCTTAGGTCCTGGTAGCTCTAGGCCTATGTAGCACAACCAGAACAGAAGTTCTACTTCAGCCAGGTCAGGCCTGCCAAGAAACTGCGTTTCACAGGCCTTTCAAAGAGATGTTCTCTTAGGCTGTAAGAGCACTGGGCAGAGCCAGCTGTTTCTTAGCTTCCCGAAGAGCTGGGAGCAAGATGCTTTGGGTCCACTCTCCGTCTTTGGAAACAAGGCAGCCCTTTGGGCCTGGCAGCTCTAGGGCAATGGAGCACACCCAGAGCAGAAGTTCTACTTCAGCCAGATCAGGCCTGCCAGGAAACTGCGTTTCACAGGCCTTGGTAAGAGATGTTCCCCGTAGGCTTTAAGAGCACTGGGCAGAGCCAGTTGTTTCTTACCTTCCTGAAAAGCTGGAAGCAAGATGCTTGGGACCCCTCTGCCCGTTTGGGAACAAGGCAGCCTTTTGGGTCGGGAAGCTCTAGGCCAATGGAGCACACGCAGAGCAGGAGTTCTACTTCAGCCTGATCAGGCCTGCAAAGAAACAGCGTTTGACAGGCCTTGGTAAGAGATGTTCCCGGTAGGTGTAAGAGCACTGGGCAGAGCCAGTTGTGTCTTAGCTTCGCAAAGACCGGGAAGCAAGATGCTTTGGGCCTCTCTGCCCCTTGGAAACAGGGCAGCACTTTGGGCCTGGCAGCTCTAGGGCAATGGAGCACACCCAGGGCCGGAGTTCTACTTCAGCCAGATGAGACCTGCCAAGAAACTGCGTTGCACAGGCCTTTCAAAGACATGTTCCCGGTAGGCTGTAAGAGCACGGGGCAGAGCGAGTTGGTTTTTAGCTTCCCAGAGAGCTGGAAGCAAGATGCTTTGGGGCCTCTCTGCCCCTTTGGAAACAAGGCAGCACCTTGGGCCTGGCAGCTCTAGGGCAATGGAGCACACCCAGAGCAGAAGTTCTACTTCAGCCAAATCAGGCCTGCCAGGAAACGGCGTTTCACAGGCCTTGGTAAGAGATGTTCCCGGTAGGCTGTAAGAGCACTGGGCAACGCCAGATGTTTCTTAGCTTCCCGAAGAGCTGGAAGCAAGATGCTTTGGGGCCTCTCATCCCCTTTGCAAACAAGGCCGACCTTTGGGCCAGGCAGCTCTAGGCCAATGGAGCACACCCAGAGCAGAAGTTCTACCTCAGCCAGATAAGGCCTGCCAAGAAACTGCGTTTCAAAGGCTTTGGTAAGAGATGTTCCCGGTACTCTGTTAGAGCACTGGGCAGAGCCATTCTTTTCTTAGCTTCCCAAAGAGCTGGAAGCAAGATGCTTTGGGGGCTCCCTGCCCCTTTGCCAACAAGGGCGACCTTTGGGCCTTTCAGCTCTAGGCCAATGGAGCACACCCAGAGCAGAAGTCCTACTTCAGCCAGATCAGGCCTGCCAAGGAACTGCGTTTCAGAGGCCTTTGTATGTGACGTTCCCGGTAGGCTGTGAGAGCACGGTGCAGAGCCAGTTGTTTCCTTGTTTCCCAAACAGCTGGAAGCAAGACGCTTTGGGGCCCTATGCCCCTTTGGAAACAAGGCAGCACGTTGGGTCTGGCAGCTCTAGGGCAATGAAGCACAACCAGAGCCGAAGTTCTACTTCTTCCAGATCAGGCCTGCCTAGACAGTGCGTTTCCCGGGCCTTGATAAGAGATGTTCTCTTAGGCTATAAGAGCACTGGGCACAGCCAGTTGTTTCTTAGCTTCCCAAGAGGTGGAAGCAAGATGCTTTGGGGCCTCTCTCCCCCTTTGGAAACAAGGCAGCCCTTTGGGCCTTTCAGCTCTAGGGCAATGGAGCACACCCAGAGCAGAAGTTCTACCTCAGCCAGATCAGGCCTGCCAAGAAACTGCTTTTCACAGGCCTTCGTAAGAGGTGTTCCCGGAAGGCTGTAAGAGTACCTGGCAGAGCGAGTTGTTTCTTAGCTTCAAAAACAGCTGGAAGCAACATGATTTGGGGCCTCTCTCCCCCTTTGGAAACAAAGCAGCCTTTGTGCCTGGCAGCTCTAGGCCAAAGTAGCACACCCAGAGCACAAGTTCTACCTCAGCCAGATAAGGCCTGTCAAGAAGCTGCGTTTCACAGGCCTTTGTATGTGACGTTCCCGGTTGGCTTTGAGAGCACTGTGCAGAGCCAGTTGTTTTAGCTTCCCAGAGAGCAGGAAGCAAGATGCTTTGGGGCCTCTCTCACACTTTGGAAATAAAGGCAGCCCTTTGGGCCTGGCAGCCCTAGGCCAATGGAGTACACCCAGAGCAGAAGTTCTACCTCAGCCAGATCAGGCCTTCCAAGAAACTGCGTCTCACAGGCCTTTCTCTGTCACGTTGCCGGTAGGCTGTGAGAGCACTGTGCAGAGCCAGTTGTTTCTTAGCTTCCCAAAGATTTGGAAGCAAGGTGCTTTGGGGACTCTCAGCCCCTTTGGAAACAAGGCGGCCCTTTGGGCCTGGCAGCTCTAGGCCAAAGTAGCACGCCCAGAGCAGGAGTTCTACTTCAGCCAGATCAGGCCTGCCAAGAAACTGCGTTTCACAGGCCTTTCAAAGAGATGTTCTCTTAGGCTGTAAGAGCACTGGGCAGAGCCAGCTGTTTCTTAGCTTCCCGAAGAGCTGGGAGCAAGATGCTTTGGGTCCACTCTCCGTCTTTGGAAACAAGGCAGCCCTTTGGGCCTGGCAGCTCTAGGGCAATGGAGCACACCCAGAGCAGAAGTTCTACTTCAGCCAGATCAGGCCTGCCAGGAAACTGCGTTTCACAGGCCTTGGTAAGAGATGTTCCCCGTAGGCTTTAAGAGCACTGGGCAGAGCCAGTTGTTTCTTACCTTCCTGAAAAGCTGGAAGCAAGATGCTTGGGACCCCTCTGCCCGTTTGGGAACAAGGCAGCCTTTTGGGTCGGGAAGCTCTAGGCCAATGGAGCACACGCAGAGCAGGAGTTCTACTTCAGCCTGATCAGGCCTGCAAAGAAACAGCGTTTGACAGGCCTTGGTAAGAGATGTTCCCGGTAGGTGTAAGAGCACTGGGCAGAGCCAGTTGTGTCTTAGCTTCGCAAAGACTGGGAAGCAAGATGCTTTGGGCCTCTCTGCCCCTTGGAAACAGGGCAGCACTTTGGGCCTGGCAGCTCTAGGGCAATGGAGCACACCCAGGGCCGGAGTTCTACTTCAGCCAGATGAGACCTGCCAAGAAACTGCGTTGCACAGGCCTTTCAAAGACATGTTCCCGGTAGGCTGTAAGAGCACGGGGCAGAGCGAGTTGGTTTTTAGCTTCCCAGAGAGCTGGAAGCAAGATGCTTTGGGGCCTCTCTGCCCCTTTGGAAACAAGGCAGCACCTTGGGCCTGGCAGCTCTAGGGCAATGGAGCACACCCAGAGCAGAAGTTCTACTTCAGCCAAATCAGGCCTGCCAGGAAACGGCGTTTCACAGGCCTTGGTAAGAGATGTTCCCGGTAGGCTGTAAGAGCACTGGGCAACGCCAGAAGTTTCTTAGCTTCCCGAAGAGCTGGAAGCAAGATGCTTTGGGGCCTCTCATCCCCTTTGCAAACAAGGCCGACCTTTGGGCCAGGCAGCTCTAGGCCAATGGAGCACACCCAGAGCAGAAGTTCTACCTCAGCCAGATAAGGCCTGCCAAGAAACTGCGTTTCAAAGGCTTTGGTAAGAGATGTTCCTGGTACTCTGTTAGAGCACTGGGCAGAGCCATTTGTTTCTTAGCTTCCCAAAGAGCTGGAAGCAAGATGCTTGGGGGCTCCCTGCCCCTTTGCCAACAAGGGCGACCTTTGGGCCTTTCAGCTCTAGGCCAATGGAGCACACCCAGAGCAGAAGTCCTACTTCAGCCAGATCAGGCCTGCCAAGGAACTGCGTTTCAGAGGCCTTTGTATGTGACGTTCCCGGTAGGCTGTGAGAGCACGGTGCAGAGCCAGTTGTTTCCTTGTTTCCCAAACAGCTGGAAGCAAGACGCTTTGGGGCCCTATGCCCCTTTGGAAACAAGGCAGCACGTTGGGTCTGGCAGCTCTAGGGCAATGAAGCACAACCAGAGCCGAAGTTCTACTTCTTCCAGATCAGGCCTGCCTAGACAGTGCGTTTCACAGGCCTTGATAAGAGATGTTCTCTTAGGCTATAAGAGCACTGGGCACAGCCAGTTGTTTCTTAGCTTCCCAAGAGGTGGAAGCAAGATGCTTTGGGGCCTCTCTCCCCCTTTGGAAACAAGGCAGCCCTTTGGGCCTTTCAGCTCTAGGGCAATGGAGCACACCCAGAGCAGAAGTTCTACCTCAGCCAGATCAGGCCTGCCAAGAAACTGCTTTTCACAGGCCTTCGTAAGAGGTGTTCCCGGAAGGCTGTAAGAGTACCTGGCAGAGCGAGTTGTTTCTTAGCTTCAAAAACAGCTGGAAGCAACATGATTTGGGGCCTCTCTCCCCCTTTGGAAACAAAGCAGCCTTTGTGCCTGGCAGCTCTAGGCCAAAGTAGCACACCCAGAGCACAAGTTCTACCTCAGCCAGATAAGGCCTGTCAAGAAGCTGCGTTTCACAGGCCTTTCAAAGACATGTTCCCGGTAGGCTGTAAGAGCACGGGGCAGAGCGAGTTGGTTCTTAGCTTCCCAGAGAGCTGGAAGCAAGATGCTTTGGGGCCTCTCTGCCCCTTTGGAAACAAGGCAGCACCTTGGGCCTGGCAGCTCTAGGGCAATGGAGCACACCCAGAGCAGAAGTTCTACTTCAGCCAAATCAGGCCTGCCAGGAAACGGCGTTTCACAGGCCTTGGTAAGAGATGTTCCCGGTAGGCTGTAAGAGCACTGGGCAACGCCAGATGTTTCTTAGCTTCCCGAAGAGCTGGAAGCAAGATGCTTTGGGGCCTCTCATCCCCTTTGCAAACAAGGCCGACCTTTGGGCCAGGCAGCTCTAGGCCAATGGAGCACACCCAGAGCAGAAGTTCTACCTCAGCCAGATAAGGCCTGCCAAGAAACTGCGTTTCAAAGGCTTTGGTAAGAGATGTTCCCGGTACTCTGTTAGAGCACTGGGCAGAGCCATTCTTTTCTTAGCTTCCCAAAGAGCTGGAAGCAAGATGCTTTGGGGGCTCCCTGCCCCTTTGCCAACAAGGGCGACCTTTGGGCCTTTCAGCTCTAGGCCAATGGAGCACACCCAGAGCAGAAGTCCTACTTCAGCCAGATCAGGCCTGCCAAGGAACTGCGTTTCAGAGGCCTTTGTATGTGACGTTCCCGGTAGGCTGTGAGAGCACGGTGCAGAGCCAGTTGTTTCCTTGTTTCCCAAACAGCTGGAAGCAAGACGCTTTGGGGCCCTATGCCCCTTTGGAAACAAGGCAGCACGTTGGGTCTGGCAGCTCTAGGGCAATGAAGCACAACCAGAGCCGAAGTTCTACTTCTTCCAGATCAGGCCTGCCTAGACAGTGCGTTTCACAGGCCTTGATAAGAGATGTTCTCTTAGGCTATAAGAGCACTGGGCACAGCCAGTTGTTTCTTAGCTTCCCAAGAGGTGGAAGCAAGATGCTTTGGGGCCTCTCTCCCCCTTTGGAAACAAGGCAGCCCTTTGGGCCTTTCAGCTCTAGGGCAATGGAGCACACCCAGAGCAGAAGTTCTACCTCAGCCAGATCAGGCCTGCCAAGAAACTGCTTTTCACAGGCCTTCGTAAGAGGTGTTCCCGGAAGGCTGTAAGAGTACCTGGCAGAGCGAGTTGTTTCTTAGCTTCAAAAACAGCTGGAAGCAACATGATTTGGGGCCTCTCTCCCCCTTTGGAAACAAAGCAGCCTTTGTGCCTGGCAGCTCTAGGCCAAAGTAGCACACCCAGAGCACAAGTTCTACCTCAGCCAGATAAGGCCTGTCAAGAAGCTGTGTTTCACAGGCCTTTGTATGTGACGTTCCCGGTTGGCTTTGAGAGCACTGTGCAGAGCCAGTTGTTTTAGCTTCCCAGAGAGCAGGAAGCAAGATGCTTTGGGGCCTCTCTCACACTTTGGAAATAAAGGCAGCCCTTTGGGCCTGGCAGCCCTAGGCCAATGGAGTACACCCAGAGCAGAAGTTCTACCTCAGCCAGATCAGGCCTTCCAAGAAACTGCGTCTCACAGGCCTTTCTCTGTCACGTTGCCGGTAGGCTGTGAGAGCACTGTGCAGAGCCAGTTGTTTCTTAGCTTCCCAAAGATTTGGAAGCAAGGTGCTTTGGGGACTCTCAGCCCCTTTGGAAACAAGGCGGCCCTTTGGGCCTGGCAGCTCTAGGCCAAAGTAGCACGCCCAGAGCAGGAGTTCTACTTCAGCCAGATCAGGCCTGCCAAGAAACTGCGTTTCACAGGCCTTGGTAAGAGATGTTCCCGGTAGGCTGTGAGAGCACTGTGGAGAGCCAGTTGCTTTAGCTTCCCACAGAGCTGGAAGCAAGATGCTTTGGGGCCTCTCTCTCCCTTTGGACACAAGGCAGCCGTTTGGGCCTGGCAGCTCTAGGCCAATGGAGCACACCCACAGCAGAAGTTCTACTTCAGGCAGATCAGTCCTGCCCAGAAACTGCGTTTCACAGCCCTTGGTAAGAGATGTTCACGGTAGGCTGTGAGAGCACTGGGCAGAACCAGTTGTTTTTTAGCTTCCCAAAGTGCTGGAGGCAAGATGCTTTGGGGCCTCTCTCACCCTTTGGAAACAAGGCAGCCCTTAGGTCCTGGTAGCTCTAGGCCTATGTAGCACAACCAGAACAGAAGTTCTACTTCAGCCAGGTCAGGCCTGCCAAGAAACTGCGTTTCACAGGCCTTTCAAAGAGATGTTCTCTTAGGCTGTAAGAGCACTGGGCAGAGCCAGCTGTTTCTTAGCTTCCCGAAGAGCTGGGAGCAAGATGCTTTGGGTCCACTCTCCGTCTTTGGAAACAAGGCAGCCCTTTGGGCCTGGCAGCTCTAGGGCAATGGAGCACACCCAGAGCAGAAGTTCTACTTCAGCCAGATCAGGCCTGCCAGGAAACTGCGTTTCACAGGCCTTGGTAAGAGATGTTCCCCGTAGGCTTTAAGAGCACTGGGCAGAGCCAGTTGTTTCTTACCTTCCTGAAAAGCTGGAAGCAAGATGCTTGGGACCCCTCTGCCCGTTTGGGAACAAGGCAGCCTTTTGGGTCGGGAAGCTCTAGGCCAATGGAGCACACGCAGAGCAGGAGTTCTACTTCAGCCTGATCAGGCCTGCAAAGAAACAGCGTTTGACAGGCCTTGGTAAGAGATGTTCCCGGTAGGTGTAAGAGCACTGGGCAGAGCCAGTTGTGTCTTAGCTTCGCAAAGACCGGGAAGCAAGATGCTTTGGGCCTCTCTGCCCCTTGGAAACAGGGCAGCACTTTGGGCCTGGCAGCTCTAGGGCAATGGAGCACACCCAGGGCCGGAGTTCTACTTCAGCCAGATGAGACCTGCCAAGAAACTGCGTTGCACAGGCCTTTCAAAGACATGTTCCCGGTAGGCTGTAAGAGCACGGGGCAGAGCGAGTTGGTTTTTAGCTTCCCAGAGAGCTGGAAGCAAGATGCTTTGGGGCCTCTCTGCCCCTTTGGAAACAAGGCAGCACCTTGGGCCTGGCAGCTCTAGGGCAATGGAGCACACCCAGAGCAGAAGTTCTACTTCAGCCAAATCAGGCCTGCCAGGAAACGGCGTTTCACAGGCCTTGGTAAGAGATGTTCCCGGTAGGCTGTAAGAGCACTGGGCAACGCCAGAAGTTTCTTAGCTTCCCGAAGAGCTGGAAGCAAGATGCTTTGGGGCCTCTCATCCCCTTTGCAAACAAGGCCGACCTTTGGGCCAGGCAGCTCTAGGCCAATGGAGCACACCCAGAGCAGAAGTTCTACCTCAGCCAGATAAGGCCTGCCAAGAAACTGCGTTTCAAAGGCTTTGGTAAGAGATGTTCCTGGTACTCTGTTAGAGCACTGGGCAGAGCCATTTGTTTCTTAGCTTCCCAAAGAGCTGGAAGCAAGATGCTTGGGGGCTCCCTGCCCCTTTGCCAACAAGGGCGACCTTTGGGCCTTTCAGCTCTAGGCCAATGGAGCACACCCAGAGCAGAAGTCCTACTTCAGCCAGATCAGGCCTGCCAAGGAACTGCGTTTCAGAGGCCTTTGTATGTGACGTTCCCGGTAGGCTGTGAGAGCACGGTGCAGAGCCAGTTGTTTCCTTGTTTCCCAAACAGCTGGAAGCAAGACGCTTTGGGGCCTCTATGCCCCTTTGGAAACAAGGCAGCACGTTGGGTCTGGCAGCTCTAGGGCAATGAAGCACAACCAGAGCCGAAGTTCTACTTCTTCCAGATCAGGCCTGCCTAGACAGTGCGTTTCACAGGCCTTGATAAGAGATGTTCTCTTAGGCTATAAGAGCACTGG
This sequence comes from Equus asinus, assembly GCF_041296235.1. Classification (NCBI taxonomy): domain Eukaryota; kingdom Metazoa; phylum Chordata; class Mammalia; order Perissodactyla; family Equidae; genus Equus; species Equus asinus. The sequence continues at coordinate 2,924,084 of NW_027224845.1, forward strand.
GCACAGCCAGTTGTTTCTTAGCTTCCCAAGAGGTGGAAGCAAGATGCTTTGGGGCCTCTCTCCCCCTTTGGAAACAAGGCAGCCCTTTGGGCCTTTCAGCTCTAGGGCAATGGAGCACACCCAGAGCAGAAGTTCTACCTCAGCCAGATCAGGCCTGCCAAGAAACTGCTTTTCACAGGCCTTCGTAAGAGGTGTTCCCGGAAGGCTGTAAGAGTACCTGGCAGAGCGAGTTGTTTCTTAGCTTCAAAAACAGCTGGAAGCAACATGATTTGGGGCCTCTCTCCCCCTTTGGAAACAAAGCAGCCTTTGTGCCTGGCAGCTCTAGGCCAAAGTAGCACACCCAGAGCACAAGTTCTACCTCAGCCAGATAAGGCCTGTCAAGAAGCTGCGTTTCACAGGCCTTTGTATGTGACGTTCCCGGTTGGCTTTGAGAGCACTGTGCAGAGCCAGTTGTTTTAGCTTCCCAGAGAGCAGGAAGCAAGATGCTTTGGGGCCTCTCTCACACTTTGGAAATAAAGGCAGCCCTTTGGGCCTGGCAGCCCTAGGCCAATGGAGTACACCCAGAGCAGAAGTTCTACCTCAGCCAGATCAGGCCTTCCAAGAAACTGCGTCTCACAGGCCTTTCTCTGTCACGTTGCCGGTAGGCTGTGAGAGCACTGTGCAGAGCCAGTTGTTTCTTAGCTTCCCAAAGATTTGGAAGCAAGATGCTTTGGGGACTCTCAGCCCCTTTGGAAACAAGGCAGCTCTTTGGGCCTGGCAGCTCTAGGCCAAAGTAGCACGCCCAGAGCAGGAGTTCTACTTCAGCCAGATCAGGCCTGCCAAGAAACTGAGTTTCACAGGCCTTGGTAAGAGATGTTCCCGGTAGGCTGTGAGAGCACTGTGGAGAGCCAGTTGCTTTAGCTTCCCACAGAGCTGGAAGCAAGATGCTTTGGGGCCTCTCTCTCCCTTTGGACACAAGGCAGCCGTTTGGGCCTGGCAGCTCTAGGCCAATGGAGCACACCCACAGCAGAAGTTCTACTTCAGGCAGATCAGTCCTGCCCAGAAACTGCGTTTCACAGCCCTTGGTAAGAGATGTTCACGGTAGGCTGTGAGAGCACTGGGCAGAACCAGTTGTTTTTTAGCTTTCCAAAGTGCTGGAGGCAAGATGCTTTGGGGCCTCTCTCACCCTTTGGAAACAAGGCAGCCCTTAGGTCCTGGTAGCTCTAGGCCTATGTAGCACAACCAGAACAGAAGTTCTACTTCAGCCAGGTCAGGCCTGCCAAGAAACTGCGTTTCACAGGCCTTTCAAAGAGATGTTCTCTTAGGCTGTAAGAGCACTGGGCAGAGCCAGCTGTTTCTTAGCTTCCCGAAGAGCTGGGAGCAAGATGCTTTGGGTCCACTCTCCTTCTTTGGAAACAAGGCAGCCCTTTGGGCCTGGCAGCTCTAGGGCAATGGAGCACACCCAGAGCAGAAGTTCTACTTCAGCCAGATCAGGCCTGCCAGGAAACTGCGTTTCACAGGCCTTGGTAAGAGATGTTCCCGGTAGGCTGTAAGAGCACTGGGCAGAGCCAGTTGTTTCTTACCTTCCTGAAAAGCTGGAAGCAAGATGCTTGGGACCCCTCTGCCCGTTTGGGAACAAGGCAGCCTTTTGGGTCGGGAAGCTCTAGGCCAATGGAGCACACGCAGAGCAGGAGTTCTACTTCAGCCTGATCAGGCCTGCAAAGAAACAGCGTTTGACAGGCCTTGGTAAGAGATGTTCCCGGTAGGTGTAAGAGCACTGGGCAGAGCCAGTTGTGTCTTAGCTTCGCAAAGACCGGGAAGCAAGATGCTTTGGGCCTCTCTGCCCCTTGGAAAGAGGGCAGCACTTTGGGCCTGGCAGCTCTAGGGCAATGGAGCACACCCAGGGCCGGAGTTCTACTTCAGCCAGATGAGGCCTGCCAAGAAACTGCGTTTCACAGGCCTTTCAAAGACATGTTCCCGGTAGGCTGTAAGAGCACGGGGCACAGCGAGTTGGTTTTTAGCTTCCCAGAGAGCTGGAAGCAAGATGCTTTGGGGCCTCTCATCCCCTTTGCAAACAAGGCGGCCCTATGGGCCAGGCAGCTCTAGGCCAATGGAGCACACCCAGAGCAGAAGTTCTACTTCGGCCAGTTCAGGCCACCAACAAACTGCGTTTCACAGGCCTTGGTAAGAGATGTTCCCGGTAGGCTGTAAGAGCACTGGGCAACGCCAGATGTTTCTTAGCTTCCCGAAGAGCTGGAAGCAAGATGCTTTGGGGCCTCTCATCCCCTTTGCAAACAAGGCCGACCTTTGGGCCAGGCAGCTCTAGGCCAATGGAGCACACCCAGAGCAGAAGTTCTACCTCAGCCAGATAAGGCCTGCCAAGAAACTGCGTTTCAAAGGCTTTGGTAAGAGATGTTCCCGGTACTCTGTTAGAGCACTGGGCAGAGCCATTTGTTTCTTAGCTTCCCAAAGAGCTGGAAGCAAGATGCTTTGGGGGCTCCCTGCCCCTTTGCCAACAAGGGCGACCTTTGGGCCTTTCAGCTCTAGGCCAATGGAGCACACCCAGAGCAGAAGTCCTACTTCAGCCAGATCAGGCCTGCCAAGGAACTGCGTTTCAGAGGCCTTTGTATGTGACGTTCCCGGTAGGCTGTGAGAGCACGGTGCAGAGCCAGTTGTTTCCTTGTTTCCCAAACAGCTGGAAGCAAGACGCTTTGGGGCCTCTCTGCCCCTTTGGAAACAAGGCAGCACGTTGGGTCTGGCAGCTCTAGGGCAATGGAGCACAACCAGAGCCGAAGTTCTACTTCTTCCAGATCAGGCCTGCCTAGACAGTGCGTTTCCCAGGCCTTGATAAGAGATGTTCTCTTAGGCTATAAGAGCACTGGGCACAGCCAGTTGTTTCTTAGCTTCCCAAGAGGTGGAAGCAAGATGCTTTGGGGCCTCTCTCCCCCTTTGGAAACAAGGCAGCCCTTTGGGCCTTTCAGCTCTAGGGCAATGGAGCACACCCAGAGCAGAAGTTCTACTTCAGCCAGATCAGGCCTGCCAGGAAACTGCGTTTCACAGGCCTTGGTAAGAGATGTTCCCGGTAGGCTGTAAGAGCACTGGGCAGAGCCAGTTGTTTCTTACCTTCCTGAAAAGCTGGAAGCAAGATGCTTGGGACCCCTCTGCCCGTTTGGGAACAAGGCAGCCTTTTGGGTCGGGAAGCTCTAGGCCAATGGAGCACACGCAGAGCAGGAGTTCTACTTCAGCCTGATCAGGCCTGCCAAGAAACTGCGTTTCACAGGCCTTTCAAAGACATGTTCCCGGTAGGCTGTAAGAGCACTGGGCACAGCGAGTTGGTTTTTAGCTTCCCAGAGAGCTGGAAGCAAGATGCTTTGGGGCCTCTCTGCCCCTTTGGAAACAAGGCAGCACCTTGGGCCTGGCAGCTCTAGGGCAATGGAGCACACCCAGAGCAGAAGTTCTACTTCAGCCAAATCAGGCCTGCCAGGAAACGGCGTTTCACAGGCCTTGGTAAGAGATGTTCCCGGTAGGCTGTAAGAGCACTGGGCAACGCCAGATGTTTCTTAGCTTCCCGAAGAGCTGGAAGCGAGAAGCTTTTGTGCCACTCTCTCACTTTGGACTCAAGGCAGCCCTTTGGGGCAGGTAGCTCTAGGCCAGTGGAGCACACCCAGAGCAGAAGTTCTACTTCGGCCAGTTCAGGCCACCAACAAACTGCGTTTCACAGGCCTTTGTAAGAGATGTTCCCGGTAGGCTGTAAGAGCACTGGGCAACGCCAGATGTTTCTTAGCTTCCCGAAGAGCTGGAAGCAAGATGCTTTGGGGCCTCTCATCCCCTTTGCAAACAAGGCCGACCTTTGGGCCAGGCAGCTCTAGGCCAATGGAGCACACCCAGAGCAGAAGTTCTACCTCAGCCAGATAAGGCCTGCCAAGAAACTGCGTTTCAAAGGCTTTGGTAAGAGATGTTCCCGGTACTCTGTTAGAGCACTGGGCAGAGCCATTTGTTTCTTAGCTTCCCAAAGAGCTGGAAGCAAGATGCTTTGGGGGCTCCCTGCCCCTTTGCCAACAAGGGCGACCTTTGGGCCTTTCAGCTCTAGGCCAATGGAGCACACCCAGAGCAGAAGTCCTACTTCAGCCAGATCAGGCCTGCCAAGGAACTGCGTTTCAGAGGCCTTTGTATGTGACGTTCCCGGTAGGCTGTGAGAGCACGGTGCAGAGCCAGTTGTTTCCTTGTTTCCCAAACAGCTGGAAGCAAGACGCTTTGGGGCCTCTATGCCCCTTTGGAAACAAGGCAGCACGTTGGGTCTGGCAGCTCTAGGGCAATGAAGCACAACCAGAGCCGAAGTTCTACTTCTTCCAGATCAGGCCTGCCTAGACAGTGCGTTTCACAGGCCTTGATAAGAGATGTTCTCTTAGGCTATAAGAGCACTGGGCACAGCCAGTTGTTTCTTAGCTTCCCAAGAGGTGGAAGCAAGATGCTTTGGGGCCTCTCTCCCCCTTTGGAAACAAGGCAGCCCTTTGGGCCTTTCAGCTCTAGGGCAATGGAGCACACCCAGAGCAGAAGTTCTACCTCAGCCAGATCAGGCCTGCCAAGAAACTGCTTTTCACAGGCCTTCGTAAGAGGTGTTCCCGGAAGGCTGTAAGAGTACCTGGCAGAGCGAGTTGTTTCTTAGCTTCAAAAACAGCTGGAAGCAACATGATTTGGGGCCTCTCTCCCCCTTTGGAAACAAAGCAGCCTTTGTGCCTGGCAGCTCTAGGCCAAAGTAGCACACCCAGAGCACAAGTTCTACCTCAGCCAGATAAGGCCTGTCAAGAAGCTGCGTTTCACAGGCCTTTGTATGTGACGTTCCCGGTTGGCTTTGAGAGCACTGTGCAGAGCCAGTTGTTTTAGCTTCCCAGAGAGCAGGAAGCAAGATGCTTTGGGGCCTCTCTCACACTTTGGAAATAAAGGCAGCCCTTTGGGCCTGGCAGCCCTAGGCCAATGGAGTACACCCAGAGCAGAAGTTCTACCTCAGCCAGATCAGGCCTTCCAAGAAACTGCGTCTCACAGGCCTTTCTCTGTCACGTTGCCGGTAGGCTGTGAGAGCACTGTGCAGAGCCAGTTGTTTCTTAGCTTCCCAAAGATTTGGAAGCAAGATGCTTTGGGGACTCTCAGCCCCTTTGGAAACAAGGCGGCCCTTTGGGCCTGGCAGCTCTAGGCCAAAGTAGCACGCCCAGAGCAGGAGTTCTACTTCAGCCAGATCAGGCCTGCCAAGAAACTGCGTTTCACAGGCCTTGGTAAGAGATGTTCCCGGTAGGCTGTGAGAGCACTGTGGAGAGCCAGTTGCTTTAGCTTCCCACAGAGCTGGAAGCAAGATGCTTTGGGGCCTCTCTCTCCCTTTGGACACAAGGCAGCCGTTTGGGCCTGGCAGCTCTAGGCCAATGGAGCACACCCACAGCAGAAGTTCTACTTCAGGCAGATCAGTCCTGCCCAGAAACTGCGTTTCACAGCCCTTGGTAAGAGATGTTCACGGTAGGCTGTGAGAGCACTGGGCAGAACCAGTTGTTTTTTAGCTTCCCAAAGTGCTGGAGGCAAGATGCTTTGGGGCCTCTCTCACCCTTTGGAAACAAGGCAGCCCTTAGGTCCTGGTAGCTCTAGGCCTATGTAGCACAACCAGAACAGAAGTTCTACTTCAGCCAGGTCAGGCCTGCCAAGAAACTGCGTTTCACAGGCCTTTCAAAGAGATGTTCTCTTAGGCTGTAAGAGCACTGGGCAGAGCCAGCTGTTTCTTAGCTTCCCGAAGAGCTGGGAGCAAGATGCTTTGGGTCCACTCTCCGTCTTTGGAAACAAGGCAGCCCTTTGGGCCTGGCAGCTCTAGGGCAATGGAGCACACCCAGAGCAGAAGTTCTACTTCAGCCAGATCAGGCCTGCCAGGAAACTGCGTTTCACAGGCCTTGGTAAGAGATGTTCCCGGTAGGCTGTAAGAGCACTGGGCAGAGCCAGTTGTTTCTTACCTTCCTGAAAAGCTGGAAGCAAGATGCTTGGGACCCCTCTGCCCGTTTGGGAACAAGGCAGCCTTTTGGGTCGGGAAGCTCTAGGCCAATGGAGCACACGCAGAGCAGGAGGTCTACTTCAGCCTGATCAGGCCTGCAAAGAAACAGCGTTTGACAGGCCTTGGTAAGAGATGTTCCCGGTAGGTGTAAGAGCACTGGGCAGAGCCAGTTGTGTCTTAGCTTCGCAAAGACCGGGAAGCAAGATGCTTTGGGCCTCTCTGCCCCTTGGAAACAGGGCAGCACTTTGGGCCTGGCAGCTCTAGGGCAATGGAGCACACCCAGAGCCGGAGTTCTACTTCAGCCAGATGAGGCCTGCCAAGAAACTGCGTTTCACAGGCCTTTCAAAGACATGTTCCCGGTAGGCTGTAAGAGCACGGGGCAGAGCGAGTTGGCTCTTAGCTTCCCAGAGAGCTGGAAGCAAGATGCTTTGGGGCCTCTCTGCCCCTTTGGAAACAAGGCAGCACCTTGGGCCTGGCAGCTCTAGGGCAATGGAGCACACCCAGAGCAGAAGTTCTACTTCAGCCAAATCAGGCCTGCCAGGAAACGGCGTTTCACAGGCCTTGGTAAGAGATGTTCCCGGTAGGCTGTAAGAGCACTGGGCAACGCCAGATGTTTCTTAGCTTCCCGAAGAGCTGGAAGCGAGAAGCTTTGGTGCCACTCTCTCACTTTGGACTCAAGGCAGCCCTTTGGGGCAGGTAGCTCTAGGCCAGTGGAGCACACCCAGAGCAGAAGTTCTACTTCGGCCAGTTCAGGCCACCAACAAACTGCGTTTCACAGGCCTTGGTAAGAGATGTTCCCGGTAGGCTGTAAGAGCACTGGGCAACGCCAGATGTTTCTTAGCTTCCCGAAGAGCTGGAAGCAAGATGCTTTGGGGCCTCTCATCCCCTTTGCAAACAAGGCCGACCTTTGGGCCAGGCAGCTCTAGGCCAATGGAGCACACCCAGAGCAGAAGTTCTACCTCAGCCAGATAAGGCCTGCCAAGAAACTGCGTTTCAAAGGCTTTGGTAAGAGATGTTCCCGGTACTCTGTTAGAGCACTGGGCAGAGCCATTTGTTTCTTAGCTTCCCAAAGAGCTGGAAGCAAGATGCTTTGGGGGCTCCCTGCCCCTTTGCCAACAAGGGCGACCTTTGGGCCTTTCAGCTCTAGGCCAATGGAGCACACCCAGAGCAGAAGTCCTACTTCAGCCAGATCAGGCCTGCCAAGGAACTGCGTTTCAGAGGCCTTTGTATGTGACGTTCCCGGTAGGCTGTGAGAGCACGGTGCAGAGCCAGTTGTTTCCTTGTTTCCCAAACAGCTGGAAGCAAGACGCTTTGGGGCCCTATGCCCCTTTGGAAACAAGGCAGCACGTTGGGTCTGGCAGCTCTAGGGCAATGAAGCACAACCAGAGCCGAAGTTCTACTTCTTCCAGATCAGGCCTGCCTAGACAGTGCGTTTCACAGGCCTTGATAAGAGATGTTCTCTTAGGCTATAAGAGCACTGGGCACAGCCAGTTGTTTCTTAGATTCCCAAGAGGTGGAAGCAAGATGCTTTGGGGCCTCTCTCCCCCTTTGGAAACAAGGCAGCCCTTTGGGCCTTTCAGCTCTAGGGCAATGGAGCACACCCAGAGCAGAAGTTCTACTTCAGCCAGATCAGGCCTGCCAGGAAACTGCGTTTTACAGGCCTTGGTAAGAGATGTTCCCGGTAGGCTGTAAGAGCACTGGGCAGAGCCAGTTGTTTCTTACCTTCCTGAAAAGCTGGAAGCAAGATGCTTGGGACCCCTCTGCCCGTTTGGGAACAAGGCAGCCTTTTGGGTCGGTAAGCTCTAGGCCAATGGAGCACACGCAGAGCAGGAGTTCTACTTCAGCCTGATCAGGCCTGCAAAGAAACAGCGTTTGACAGGCCTTGGTAAGAGATGTTCCCGGTAGGTGTAAGAGCACTGGGCAGAGCCAGTTGTGTCTTAGCTTCGCAAAGACCGGGAAGCAAGATGCTTTGGGCCTCTCTGCCCCTTGGAAACAGGGCAGCACTTTGGGCCTGGCAGCTCTAGGGCAATGGAGCACACCCAGAGCCGGAGTTCTACTTCAGCCAGATGAGGCCTGCCAAGAAACTGCGTTTCACAGGCCTTTCAAAGACATGTTCCCGGTAGGCTGTAAGAGCACGGGGCAGAGCGAGTTGGTTCTTAGCTTCCCAGAGAGCTGGAAGCAAGATGCTTTGGGGCCTCTCTGCCCCTTTGGAAACAAGGCAGCACCTTGGGCCTGGCAGCTCTAGGGCAATGGAGCACACCCAGAGCAGAAGTTCTACTTCAGCCAAATCAGGCCTGCCAGGAAACGGCGTTTCACAGGCCTTGGTAAGAGATGTTCCCGGTAGGCTGTAAGAGCACTGGGCAACGCCAGATGTTTCTTAGCTTCCCGAAGAGCTGGAAGCGAGAAGCTTTGGTGCCACTCTCTCACTTTGGACTCAAGGCAGCCCTTTGGGGCAGGTAGCTCTAGGCCAGTGGAGCACACCCAGAGCAGAAGTTCTACTTCGGCCAGTTCAGGCCACCAACAAACTGCGTTTCACAGGCCTTGGTAAGAGATGTTCCCGGTAGGCTGTAAGAGCACTGGGCAACGCCAGATGTTTCTTAGCTTCCCGAAGAGCTGGAAGCAAGATGCTTTGGGGCCTCTCATCCCCTTTGCAAACAAGGCCGACCTTTGGGCCAGGCAGCTCTAGGCCAATGGAGCACACCCAGAGCAGAAGTTCTACCTCAGCCAGATAAGGCCTGCCAAGAAACTGCGTTTCAAAGGCTTTGGTAAGAGATGTTCCCGGTACTCTGTTAGAGCACTGGGCAGAGCCATTTGTTTCTTAGCTTCCCAAAGAGCTGGAAGCAAGATGCTTTGGGGGCTCCCTGCCCCTTTGCCAACAAGGGCGACCTTTGGGCCTTTCAGCTCTAGGCCAATGGAGCACACCCAGAGCAGAAGTCCTACTTCAGCCAGATCAGGCCTGCCAAGGAACTGCGTTTCAGAGGCCTTTGTATGTGACGTTCCCGGTAGGCTGTGAGAGCACGGTGCAGAGCCAGTTGTTTCCTTGTTTCCCAAACAGCTGGAAGCAAGACGCTTTGGGGCCCTATGCCCCTTTGGAAACAAGGCAGCACGTTGGGTCTGGCAGCTCTAGGGCAATGAAGCACAACCAGAGCCGAAGTTCTACTTCTTCCAGATCAGGCCTGCCTAGACAGTGCGTTTCACAGGCCTTGATAAGAGATGTTCTCTTAGGCTATAAGAGCACTGGGCACAGCCAGTTGTTTCTTAGCTTCCCAAGAGGTGGAAGCAAGATGCTTTGGGGCCTCTCTCCCCCTTTGGAAACAAGGCAGCCCTTTGGGCCTTTCAGCTCTAGGGCAATGGAGCACACCCAGAGCAGAAGTTCTACTTCAGCCAGATCAGGCCTGCCAGGAAACTGCGTTTTACAGGCCTTGGTAAGAGATGTTCCCGGTAGGCTGTAAGAGCACTGGGCAGAGCCAGTTGTTTCTTACCTTCCTGAAAAGCTGGAAGCAAGATGCTTGGGACCCCTCTGCCCGTTTGGGAACAAGGCAGCCTTTTGGGTCGGTAAGCTCTAGGCCAATGGAGCACACGCAGAGCAGGAGTTCTACTTCAGCCTGATCAGGCCTGCAAAGAAACAGCGTTTGACAGGCCTTGGTAAGAGATGTTCCCGGTAGGTGTAAGAGCACTGGGCAGAGCCAGTTGTGTCTTAGCTTCGCAAAGACCGGGAAGCAAGATGCTTTGGGCCTCTCTGCCCCTTGGAAACAGGGCAGCACTTTGGGCCTGGCAGCTCTAGGGCAATGGAGCACACCCAGAGCCGGAGTTCTACTTCAGCCAGATGAGGCCTGCCAAGAAACTGCGTTTCACAGGCCTTTCAAAGACATGTTCCCGGTAGGCTGTAAGAGCACGGGGCAGAGCGAGTTGGTTCTTAGCTTCCCAGAGAGCTGGAAGCAAGATGCTTTGGGGCCTCTCTGCCCCTTTGGAAACAAGGCAGCACCTTGGGCCTGGCAGCTCTAGGGCAATGGAGCACACCCAGAGCAGAAGTTCTACTTCAGCCAAATCAGGCCTGCCAGGAAACGGCGTTTCACAGGCCTTGGTAAGAGATGTTCCCGGTAGGCTGTAAGAGCACTGGGCAACGCCAGATGTTTCTTAGCTTCCCGAAGAGCTGGAAGCGAGAAGCTTTGGTGCCACTCTCTCACTTTGGACTCAAGGCAGCCCTTTGGGGCAGGTAGCTCTAGGCCAGTGGAGCACACCCAGAGCAGAAGTTCTACTTCGGCCAGTTCAGGCCACCAACAAACTGCGTTTCACAGGCCTTGGTAAGAGATGTTCCCGGTAGGCTGTAAGAGCACTGGGCAACGCCAGATGTTTCTTAGCTTCCCGAAGAGCTGGAAGCAAGATGCTTTGGGGCCTCTCATCCCCTTTGCAAACAAGGCCGACCTTTGGGCCAGGCAGCTCTAGGCCAATGGAGCACACCCAGAGCAGAAGTTCTACCTCAGCCAGATAAGGCCTGCCAAGAAACTGCGTTTCAAAGGCTTTGGTAAGAGATGTTCCCGGTACACTGTTAGAGCACTGGGCAGAGCCATTTGTTTCTTAGCTTCCCAAAGAGCTGGAAGCAAGATGCTTTGGGGGCTCCCTGCCCCTTTGCCAACAAGGGCGACCTTTGGGCCTTTCAGCTCTAGGCCAATGGAGCACACCCAGAGCAGAAGTCCTACTTCAGCCAGATCAGGCCTGCCAAGGAACTGCGTTTCAGAGGCCTTTGTATGTGACGTTCCCGGTAGGCTGTGAGAGCACGGTGCAGAGCCAGTTGTTTCCTTGTTTCCCAAACAGCTGGAAGCAAGACGCTTTGGGGCCTCTATGCCCCTTTGGAAACAAGGCAGCACGTTGGGTCTGGCAGCTCTAGGGCAATTAAGCACAACCAGAGCCGAAGTTCTACTTCTTCCAGATCAGGCCTGCCTAGACAGTGCGTTTCACAGGCCTTGATAAGAGATGTTCTCTTAGGCTATAAGAGCACTGGGCACAGCCAGTTGTTTCTTAGCTTCCCAAGAGGTGGAAGCAAGATGCTTTGGGGCCTCTCTCCCCCTTTGGAAACAAGGCAGCCCTTTGGGCCTTTCAGCTCTAGGGCAATGGAGCACACCCAGAGCAGAAGTTCTACTTCAGCCAGATCAGGCCTGACAGGAAACTGCGTTTCACAGGCCTTGGTAAGAGATGTTCCCGGTAGGCTGTAAGAGCACTGGGCAGAGCCAGTTGTTTCTTACATTCCTGAAAAGCTGGAAGCAAGATGCTTGGGACCCCTCTGCCCGTTTGGGAACAAGGCAGCCTTTTGGGTCGGGAAGCTCTAGGCCAATGGAGCACACGCAGAGCAGGAGGTCTACTTCAGCCTGATCAGGCCTGCAAAGAAACAGCGTTTGACAGGCCTTGGTAAGAGATGTTCCCGGTAGGTGTAAGAGCACTGGGCAGAGCCAGTTGTGTCTTAGCTTCGCAAAGACCGGGAAGCAAGATGCTTTGGGCCTCTCTGCCCCTTGGAAACAGGGCAGCACTTTGGGCCTGGCAGCTCTAGGGCAATGGAGCACACCCAGAGCCGGAGTTCTACTTCAGCCAGATGAGGCCTGCCAAGAAACTGCGTTTCACAGGCCTTTCAAAGACATGTTCCCGGTAGGCTGTAAGAGCACGGGGCAGAGCGAGTTGGTTCTTAGCTTCCCAGAGAGCTGGAAGCAAGATGCTTTGGGGCCTCTCTGCCCCTTTGGAAACAAGGCAGCACCTTGGGCCTGGCAGCTCTAGGGCAATGGAGCACACCCAGAGCAGAAGTTCTACTTCAGCCAAATCAGGCCTGCCAGGAAACGGCGTTTCACAGGCCTTGGTAAGAGATGTTCCCGGTAGGCTGTAAGAGCACTGGGCAACGCCAGATGTTTCTTAGCTTCCCGAAGAGCTGGAAGCGAGAAGCTTTGGTGCCACTCTCTCACTTTGGACTCAAGGCAGCCCTTTGGGGCAGGTAGCTCTAGGCCAGTGGAGCACACCCAGAGCAGAAGTTCTACTTCGGCCAGTTCAGGCCACCAACAAACTGCGTTTCACAGGCCTTGGTAAGAGATGTTCCCGGTAGGCTGTAAGAGCACTGGGCAACGCCAGATGTTTCTTAGCTTCCCGAAGAGCTGGAAGCAAGATGCTTTGGGGCCTCTCATCCCCTTTGCAAACAAGGCCGACCTTTGGGCCAGGCAGCTCTAGGCCAATGGAGCACACCCAGAGCAGAAGTTCTACCTCAGCCAGATAAGGCCTGCCAAGAAACTGCGTTTCAAAGGCTTTGGTAAGAGATGTTCCCGGTACTCTGTTAGAGCACTGGGCAGAGCCATTTGTTTCTTAGCTTCCCAAAGAGCTGGAAGCAAGATGCTTTGGGGGCTCCCTGCCCCTTTGCCAACAAGGGCGACCTTTGGGCCTTTCAGCTCTAGGCCAATGGAGCACACCCAGAGCAGAAGTCCTACTTCAGCCAGATCAGGCCTGCCAAGGAACTGCGTTTCAGAGGCCTTTGTATGTGACGTTCCCGGTAGGCTGTGAGAGCACGGTGCAGAGCCAGTTGTTTCCTTGTTTCCCAAACAGCTGGAAGCCAGACGCTTTGGGGCCTCTATGCCCCTTTGGAAACAAGGCAGCACGTTGGGTCTGGCAGCTCTAGGGCAATGAAGCACAACCAGAGCCGAAGTTCTACTTCTTCCAGATCAGGCCTGCCTAGACAGTGCGTTTCACAGGCCTTGATAAGAGATGTTCTCTTAGGCTATAAGAGCACTGGGCACAGCCAGTTGTTTCTTAGCTTCCCAAGAGGTGGAAGCAAGATGCTTTGGGGCCTCTCTCCCCCTTTGGAAACAAGGCAGCCCTTTGGGCCTTTCAGCTCTAGGGCAACGGAGCACACCCAGAGCAGAAGTTCTACCTCAGCCAGATCAGGCCTGCCAAGAAACTGCTTTTCACAGGCCTTCGTAAGAGGTGTTCCCGGAAGGCTGTAAGAGTACCTGGCAGAGCGAGTTGTTTCTTAGCTTCAAAAACAGCTGGAAGCAACATGATTTGGGGCCTCTCTCCCCCTTTGGAAACAAAGCAGCCTTTGTGCCTGGCAGCTCTAGGCCAAAGTAGCACACCCAGAGCACAAGTTCTACCTCAGCCAGATAAGGCCTGTCAAGAAGCTGCGTTTCACAGGCCTTTGTATGTGACGTTCCCGGTTGGCTTTGAGAGCACTGTGCAGAGCCAGTTGTTTTAGCTTCCCAGAGAGCAGGAAGCAAGATGCTTTGGGGCCTCTCTCACACTTTGGAAATAAAGGCAGCCCTTTGGGCCTGGCAGCCCTAGGCCAATGGAGTACACCCAGAGCAGAAGTTCTACCTCAGCCAGATCAGGCCTTCCAAGAAACTGCGTCTCACAGGCCTTTCTCTGTCACGTTGCCGGTAGGCTGTGAGAGCACTGTGCAGAGCCAGTTGTTTCTTAGCTTCCCAAAGATTTGGAAGCAAGATGCTTTGGGGACGCTCAGCCCCTTTGGAAACAAGGCGGCCCTTTGGGCCTGGCAGCTCTAGGCCAAAGTAGCACGCCCAGAGCAGGAGTTCTACTTCAGCCAGATCAGGCCTGCCAAGAAACTGCGTTTCACAGGCCTTGGTAAGAGATGTTCCCGGTAGGCTGTGAGAGCACTGTGGAGAGCCAGTTGCTTTAGCTTCCCACAGAGCTGGAAGCAAGATGCCTTGGGGCCTCTCTCTCCCTTTGGACACAAGGCAGCCGTTTGGGCCTGGCAGCTCTAGGCCAATGGAGCACACCCACAGCAGAAGTTCTACTTCAGGCAGATCAGTCCTGCCCAGAAACTGCGTTTCACAGCCCTTGGTAAGAGATGTTCACGGTAGGCTGTGAGAGCACTGGGCAGAACCAGTTGTTTTTTAGCTTCCCAAAGTGCTGGAGGCAAGATGCTTTGGGGCCTCTCTCACCCTTTGGAAACAAGGCAGCCCTTAGGTCCTGGTAGCTCTAGGCCTATGTAGCACAACCAGAACAGAAGTTCTACTTCAGCCAGGTCAGGCCTGCCAAGAAACTGCGTTTCACAGGCCTTTCAAAGAGATGTTCTCTTAGGCTGTAAGAGCACTGGGCAGAGGCAGCTGTTTCTTAGCTTCCCGAAGAGCTGGGAGCAAGATGCTTTGGGTCCACTCTCCGTCTTTGGAAACAAGGCAGCCCTTTGGGCCTGGCAGCTCTAGGGCAATGGAGCACACCCAGAGCAGAAGTTCTACTTCAGCCAGATCAGGCCTGCCAGGAAACTGCGTTTCACAGGCCTTTCAAAGACATGTTCCCGGTAGGCTGTAAGAGCACGGGGCAGAGCGAGTTGGTTCTTAGCTTCCCAGGGAGCTGGAAGCAAGATGCTTTGGGGCCTCTCTGCCCCTTTGGAAACAAGGCAGCACCTTGGGCCTGGCAGCTCTAGGGCAATGGAGCACACCCAGAGCAGAAGTTCTACTTCAGCCAAATGAGGCCTGCCAGGAAACGGCGTTTCACAGGCCTTGGTAAGAGATGTTCCCGGTAGGCTGTAAGAGCACTGGGCAACGCCAGATGTTTCTTAGCTTCCCGAAGAGCTGGAAGCGAGAAGCTTTGGTGCCACTCTCTCACTTTGGACTCAAGGCAGCCCTTTGGGGCAGGTAGCTCTAGGCCAGTGGAGCACACCCAGAGCAGAAGTTCTACTTCGGCCAGTTCAGGCCACCAACAAACTGCGTTTCACAGGCCTTGGTAAGAGATGTTCCCGGTAGGCTGTAAGAGCACTGGGCAACGCCAGATGTTTCTTAGCTTCCCGAAGAGCTGGAAGCAAGATGCTTTGGGGCCTCTCATCCCCTTTGCAAACAAGGCCGACCTTTGGGCCAGGCAGCTCTAGGCCAATGGAGCACACCCAGAGCAGAAGTTCTACCTCAGCCAGATAAGGCCTGCCAAGAAACTGCGTTTCAAAGGCTTTGGTAAGAGATGTTCCCGGTACTCTGTTAGAGCACTGGGCAGAGCCATTTGTTTCTTAGCTTCCCAAAGAGCTGGAAGCAAGATGCTTTGGGGGCTCCCTGCCCCTTTGCCAACAAGGGCGACCTTTGGGCCTTTCAGCTCTAGGCCAATGGAGCACACCCAGAGCAGAAGTCCTACTTCAGCCAGATCAGGCCTGCCAAGGAACTGCGTTTCAGAGGCCTTTGTATGTGACGTTCCCGGTAGGCTGTGAGAGCACGGTGCAGAGCCAGTTGTTTCCTTGTTTCCCAAACAGCTGGAAGCAAGACGCTTTGGGGCCTCTATGCCCCTTTGGAAACAAGGCAGCACGTTGGGTCTGGCAGCTCTAGGGCAATGAAGCACAACCAGAGCCGAAGTTCTACTTCTTCCAGATCAGGCCTGCCTAGACAGTGCGTTTCACAGGCCTTGATAAGAGATGTTCTCTTAGGCTATAAGAGCACTGGGCACAGCCAGTTGTTTCTTAGCTTCCCAAGAGGTGGAAGCAAGATGCTTTGGGGCCTCTCTCCCCCTTTGGAAACAAGGCAGCCCTTTGGGCCTTTCAGCTCGAGGGCAATGGAGCACACCCAGAGCAGAAGTTCTACCTCAGCCAGATCAGGCCTGCCAAGAAACTGCTTTTCACAGGCCTTCGTAAGAGGTGTTCCCGGAAGGCTGTAAGAGTACCTGGCAGAGCGAGTTGTTTCTTAGCTTCAAAAACAGCTGGAAGCAACATGATTTGGGGCCTCTCTCCCCCTTTGGAAACAAAGCAGCCTTTGTGCCTGGCAGCTCTAGGCCAAAGTAGCACACCCAGAGCACAAGTTCTACCTCAGCCAGATAAGGCCTGTCAAGAAGCTGCGTTTCACAGGCCTTTGTATGTGACGTTCCCGGTTGGCTTTGAGAGCACTGTGCAGAGCCAGTTGTTTTAGCTTCCCAGAGAGCAGGAAGCAAGATGCTTTGGGGCCTCTCTCACACTTTGGAAATAAAGGCAGCCCTTTGGGCCTGGCAGCCCTAGGCCAATGGAGTACACCCAGAGCAGAAGTTCTACCTCAGCCAGATCAGGCCTTCCAAGAAACTGCGTCTCACAGGCCTTTCTCTGTCACGTTGCCGGTAGGCTGTGAGAGCACTGTGCAGAGCCAGTTGTTTCTTAGCTTCCCAAAGATTTGGAAGCAAGATGCTTTGGGGACTCTCAGCCCCTTTGGAAACAAGGCGGCCCTTTGGGCCTGGCAGCTCTAGGCCAAAGTAGCACGCCCAGAGCAGGAGTTCTACTTCAGCCAGATCAGGCCTGCCAAGAAACTGCGTTTCACAGGCCTTGGTAAGAGATGTTCCCGGTAGGCTGTGAGAGCACTGTGGAGAGCCAGTTGCTTTAGCTTCCCACAGAGCTGGAAGCAAGATGCCTTGGGGCCTCTCTCTCCCTTTGGACACAAGGCAGCCGTTTGGGCCTGGCAGCTCTAGGCCAATGGAGCACACCCACAGCAGAAGTTCTACTTCAGGCAGATCAGTCCTGCCCAGAAACTGCGTTTCACAGCCCTTGGTAAGAGATGTTCACGGTAGGCTGTGAGAGCACTGGGCAGAACCAGTTGTTTTTTAGCTTCCCAAAGTGCTGGAGGCAAGATGCTTTGGGGCCTCTCTCACCCTTTGGAAACAAGGCAGCCCTTAGGTCCTGGTAGCTCTAGGCCTATGTAGCACAACCAGAACAGAAGTTCTACTTCAGCCAGGTCAGGCCTGCCAAGAAACTGCGTTTCACAGGCCTTTCAAAGAGATGTTCTCTTAGGCTGTAAGAGCACTGGGCAGAGCCAGCTGTTTCTTAGCTTCCCGAAGAGCTGGGAGCAAGATGCTTTGGGTCCACTCTCCGTCTTTGGAAACAAGGCAGCCCTTTGGGCCTGGCAGCTCTAGGGCAATGGAGCACACCCAGAGCAGAAGTTCTACTTCAGCCAGATCAGGCCTGCCAGGAAACTGCGTTTCACAGGCCTTGGTAAGAGATGTTCCCGGTAGGCTGTAAGAGCACTGGGCAGAGCCAGTTGTTTCTTACCTTCCTGAAAAGCTGGAAGCAAGATGCTTGGGACCCCTCTGCCCGTTTGGGAACAAGGCAGCCTTTTGGGTCGGGAAGCTCTAGGCCAATGGAGCACACGCAGAGCAGGAGTTCTACTTCAGCCTGATCAGGCCTGCAAAGAAACAGCGTTTGACAGGCCTTGGTAAGAGATGTTCCCGGTAGGTGTAAGAGCACTGGGCAGAGCCAGTTGTTTCTTAGCTTCGCAAAGACCGGGAAGCAAGATGCTTTGGGCCTCTCTGCCCCTTGGAAACAGGGCAGCACTTTGGGCCTGGCAGCTCTAGGGCAATGGAGCACACCCAGAGCCGGAGTTCTACTTCAGCCAGATGAGGCCTGCCAAGAAACTGCGTTTCACAGGCCTTTCAAAGACATGTTCCCGGTAGGCTGTAAGAGCACGGGGCAGAGCGAGTTGGTTCTTAGCTTCCCAGAGAGCTGGAAGCAGGATGCTTTGGGGCCTCTCTGCCCCTTTGGAAACAAGGCAGCACCTTGGGCCTGGCAGCTCTAGGGCAATGGAGCACACCCAGAGCAGAAGTTCTACTTCAGCCAAATCAGGCCTGCCAGGAAACGGCGTTTCACAGGCCTTGGTAAGAGATGTTCCCGGTAGGCTGTAAGAGCACTGGGCAACGCCAGATGTTTCTTAGCTTCCCGAAGAGCTGGAAGCGAGAAGCTTTGGTGCCACTCTCTCACTTTGGACTCAAGGCAGCCCTTTGGGGCAGGTAGCTCTAGGCCAGTGGAGCACACCCAGAGCAGAAGTTCTACTTCGGCCAGTTCAGGCCACCAACAAACTGCGTTTCACAGGCCTTGGTAAGAGATGTTCCCGGTAGGCTGTAAGAGCACTGGGCAACGCCAGATGTTTCTTAGCTTCCCGAAGAGCTGGAAGCAAGATGCTTTGGGGCCTCTCATCCCCTTTGCAAACAAGGCCGACCTTTGGGCCAGGCAGCTCTAGGCCAATGGAGCACACCCAGAGCAGAAGTTCTACCTCAGCCAGATAAGGCCTGCCAAGAAACTGCGTTTCAAAGGCTTTGGTAAGAGATGTTCCCGGTACTCTGTTAGAGCACTGGGCAGAGCCATTTGTTTCTTAGCTTCCCAAAGAGCTGGAAGCAAGATGCTTTGGGGGCTCCCTGCCCCTTTGCCAACAAGGGCGACCTTTGGGCCTTTCAGCTCTAGGCCAATGGAGCACACCCAGAGCAGAAGTCCTACTTCAGCCAGATCAGGCCTGCCAAGGAACTGCGTTTCAGAGGCCTTTGTATGTGACGTTCCCGGTAGGCTGTGAGAGCACGGTGCAGAGCCAGTTGTTTCCTTGTTTCCCAAACAGCTGGAAGCCAGACGCTTTGGGGCCTCTATGCCCCTTTGGAAACAAGGCAGCACGTTGGGTCTGGCAGCTCTAGGGCAATGAAGCACAACCAGAGCCGAAGTTCTACTTCTTCCAGATCAGGCCTGCCTAGACAGTGCGTTTCACAGGCCTTGATAAGAGATGTTCTCTTAGGCTATAAGAGCACTGGGCACAGCCAGTTGTTTCTTAGCTTCCCAAGAGGTGGAAGCAAGATGCTTTGGGGCCTCTCTCCCCCTTTGGAAACAAGGCAGCCCTTTGGGCCTTTCAGCTCGAGGGCAATGGAGCACACCCAGAGCAGAAGTTCTACCTCAGCCAGATCAGGCCTGCCAAGAAACTGCTTTTCACAGGCCTTCGTAAGAGGTGTTCCCGGAAGGCTGTAAGAGTACCTGGCAGAGCGAGTTGTTTCTTAGCTTCAAAAACAGCTGGAAGCAACATGATTTGGGGCCTCTCTCCCCCTTTGGAAACAAAGCAGCCTTTGTGCCTGGCAGCTCTAGGCCAAAGTAGCACACCCAGAGCACAAGTTCTACCTCAGCCAGATAAGGCCTGTCAAGAAGCTGCGTTTCACAGGCCTTTGTATGTGACGTTCCCGGTTGGCTTTGAGAGCACTGTGCAGAGCCAGTTGTTTTAGCTTCCCAGAGAGCAGGAAGCAAGATGCTTTGGGGCCTCTCTCACACTTTGGAAATAAAGGCAGCCCTTTGGGCCTGGCAGCCCTAGGCCAATGGAGTACACCCAGAGCAGAAGTTCTACCTCAGCCAGATCAGGCCTTCCAAGAAACTGCGTCTCACAGGCCTTTCTCTGTCACGTTGCCGGTAGGCTGTGAGAGCACTGTGCAGAGCCAGTTGTTTCTTAGCTTCCCAAAGATTTGGAAGCAAGATGCTTTGGGGACTCTCAGCCCCTTTGGAAACAAGGCGGCCCTTTGGGCCTGGCAGCTCTAGGCCAAAGTAGCACGCCCAGAGCAGGAGTTCTACTTCAGCCAGATCAGGCCTGCCAAGAAACTGCGTTTCACAGGCCTTGGTAAGAGATGTTCCCGGTAGGCTGTGAGAGCACTGTGGAGAGCCAGTTGCTTTAGCTTCCCACAGAGCTGGAAGCAAGATGCCTTGGGGCCTCTCTCTCCCTTTGGACACAAGGCAGCCGTTTGGGCCTGGCAGCTCTAGGCCAATGGAGCACACCCACAGCAGAAGTTCTACTTCAGGCAGATCAGTCCTGCCCAGAAACTGCGTTTCACAGCCCTTGGTAAGAGATGTTCACGGTAGGCTGTGAGAGCACTGGGCAGAACCAGTTGTTTTTTAGCTTCCCAAAGTGCTGGAGGCAAGATGCTTTGGGGCCTCTCTCACCCTTTGGAAACAAGGCAGCCCTTAGGTCCTGGTAGCTCTAGGCCTATGTAGCACAACCAGAACAGAAGTTCTACTTCAGCCAGGTCAGGCCTGCCAAGAAACTGCGTTTCACAGGCCTTTCAAAGAGATGTTCTCTTAGGCTGTAAGAGCACTGGGCAGAGCCAGCTGTTTCTTAGCTTCCCGAAGAGCTGGGAGCAAGATGCTTTGGGTCCACTCTCCGTCTTTGGAAACAAGGCAGCCCTTTGGGCCTGGCAGCTCTAGGGCAATGGAGCACACCCAGAGCAGAAGTTCTACTTCAGCCAGATCAGGCCTGCCAGGAAACTGCGTTTCACAGGCCTTGGTAAGAGATGTTCCCGGTAGGCTGTAAGAGCACTGGGCAGAGCCAGTTGTTTCTTACCTTCCTGAAAAGCTGGAAGCAAGATGCTTGGGACCCCTCTGCCCGTTTGGGAACAAGGCAGCCTTTTGGGTCGGGAAGCTCTAGGCCAATGGAGCACACGCAGAGCAGGAGTTCTACTTCAGCCTGATCAGGCCTGCAAAGAAACAGCGTTTGACAGGCCTTGGTAAGAGATGTTCCCGGTAGGTGTAAGAGCACTGGGCAGAGCCAGTTGTTTCTTAGCTTCGCAAAGACCGGGAAGCAAGATGCTTTGGGCCTCTCTGCCCCTTGGAAACAGGGCAGCACTTTGGGCCTGGCAGCTCTAGGGCAATGGAGCACACCCAGAGCCGGAGTTCTACTTCAGCCAGATGAGGCCTGCCAAGAAACTGCGTTTCACAGGCCTTTCAAAGACATGTTCCCGGTAGGCTGTAAGAGCACGGGGCAGAGCGAGTTGGTTCTTAGCTTCCCAGAGAGCTGGAAGCAGGATGCTTTGGGGCCTCTCTGCCCCTTTGGAAACAAGGCAGCACCTTGGGCCTGGCAGCTCTAGGGCAATGGAGCACACCCAGAGCAGAAGTTCTACTTCAGCCAAATCAGGCCTGCCAGGAAACGGCGTTTCACAGGCCTTGGTAAGAGATGTTCCCGGTAGGCTGTAAGAGCACTGGGCAACGCCAGATGTTTCTTAGCTTCCCGAAGAGCTGGAAGCGAGAAGCTTTGGTGCCACTCTCTCACTTTGGACTCAAGGCAGCCCTTTGGGGCAGGTAGCTCTAGGCCAGTGGAGCACACCCAGAGCAGAAGTTCTACTTCGGCCAGTTCAGGCCACCAACAAACTGCGTTTCACAGGCCTTGGTAAGAGATGTTCCCGGTAGGCTGTAAGAGCACTGGGCAACGCCAGATGTTTCTTAGCTTCCCGAAGAGCTGGAAGCAAGATGCTTTGGGGCCTCTCATCCCCTTTGCAAACAAGGCCGACCTTTGGGCCAGGCAGCTCTAGGCCAATGGAGCACACCCAGAGCAGAAGTTCTACCTCAGCCAGATAAGGCCTGCCAAGAAACTGCGTTTCAAAGGCTTTGGTAAGAGATGTTCCCGGTACTCTGTTAGAGCACTGGGCAGAGCCATTTGTTTCTTAGCTTCCCAAAGAGCTGGAAGCAAGATGCTTTGGGGGCTCCCTGCCCCTTTGCCAACAAGGGCGACCTTTGGGCCTTTCAGCTCTAGGCCAATGGAGCACACCCAGAGCAGAAGTCCTACTTCAGCCAGATCAGGCCTGCCAAGGAACTGCGTTTCAGAGGCCTTTGTATGTGACGTTCCCGGTAGGCTGTGAGAGCACGGTGCAGAGCCAGTTGTTTCCTTGTTTCCCAAACAGCTGGAAGCCAGACGCTTTGGGGCCTCTATGCCCCTTTGGAAACAAGGCAGCACGTTGGGTCTGGCAGCTCTAGGGCAATGAAGCACAACCAGAGCCGAAGTTCTACTTCTTCCAGATCAGGCCTGCCTAGACAGTGCGTTTCACAGGCCTTGATAAGAGATGTTCTCTTAGGCTATAAGAGCACTGGGCACAGCCAGTTGTTTCTTAGCTTCCCAAGAGGTGGAAGCAAGATGCTTTGGGGCCTCTCTCCCCCTTTGGAAACAAGGCAGCCCTTTGGGCCTTTCAGCTCTAGGGCAACGGAGCACACCCAGAGCAGAAGTTCTACCTCAGCCAGATCAGGCCTGCCAAGAAACTGCTTTTCACAGGCCTTCGTAAGAGGTGTTCCCGGAAGGCTGTAAGAGTACCTGGCAGAGCGAGTTGTTTCTTAGCTTCAAAAACAGCTGGAAGCAACATGATTTGGGGCCTCTCTCCCCCTTTGGAAACAAAGCAGCCTTTGTGCCTGGCAGCTCTAGGCCAAAGTAGCACACCCAGAGCACAAGTTCTACCTCAGCCAGATAAGGCCTGTCAAGAAGCTGCGTTTCACAGGCCTTTGTATGTGACGTTCCCGGTTGGCTTTGAGAGCACTGTGCAGAGCCAGTTGTTTTAGCTTCCCAGAGAGCAGGAAGCAAGATGCTTTGGGGCCTCTCTCACACTTTGGAAATAAAGGCAGCCCTTTGGGCCTGGCAGCCCTAGGCCAATGGAGTACACCCAGAGCAGAAGTTCTACCTCAGCCAGATCAGGCCTTCCAAGAAACTGCGTCTCACAGGCCTTTCTCTGTCACGTTGCCGGTAGGCTGTGAGAGCACTGTGCAGAGCCAGTTGTTTCTTAGCTTCCCAAAGATTTGGAAGCAAGATGCTTTGGGGACGCTCAGCCCCTTTGGAAACAAGGCGGCCCTTTGGGCCTGGCAGCTCTAGGCCAAAGTAGCACGCCCAGAGCAGGAGTTCTACTTCAGCCAGATCAGGCCTGCCAAGAAACTGCGTTTCACAGGCCTTGGTAAGAGATGTTCCCGGTAGGCTGTGAGAGCACTGTGGAGAGCCAGTTGCTTTAGCTTCCCACAGAGCTGGAAGCAAGATGCCTTGGGGCCTCTCTCTCCCTTTGGACACAAGGCAGCCGTTTGGGCCTGGCAGCTCTAGGCCAATGGAGCACACCCACAGCAGAAGTTCTACTTCAGGCAGATCAGTCCTGCCCAGAAACTGCGTTTCACAGCCCTTGGTAAGAGATGTTCACGGTAGGCTGTGAGAGCACTGGGCAGAACCAGTTGTTTTTTAGCTTCCCAAAGTGCTGGAGGCAAGATGCTTTGGGGCCTCTCTCACCCTTTGGAAACAAGGCAGCCCTTAGGTCCTGGTAGCTCTAGGCCTATGTAGCACAACCAGAACAGAAGTTCTACTTCAGCCAGGTCAGGCCTGCCAAGAAACTGCGTTTCACAGGCCTTTCAAAGAGATGTTCTCTTAGGCTGTAAGAGCACTGGGCAGAGGCAGCTGTTTCTTAGCTTCCCGAAGAGCTGGGAGCAAGATGCTTTGGGTCCACTCTCCGTCTTTGGAAACAAGGCAGCCCTTTGGGCCTGGCAGCTCTAGGGCAATGGAGCACACCCAGAGCAGAAGTTCTACTTCAGCCAGATCAGGACTGCCAGGAAACTGCGTTTCACAGGCCTTTCAAAGACATGTTCCCGGTAGGCTGTAAGAGCACGGGGCAGAGCGAGTTGGTTCTTAGCTTCCCAGGGAGCTGGAAGCAAGATGCTTTGGGGCCTCTCTGCCCCTTTGGAAACAAGGCAGCACCTTGGGCCTGGCAGCTCTAGGGCAATGGAGCACACCCAGAGCAGAAGTTCTACTTCAGCCAAATGAGGCCTGCCAGGAAACGGCGTTTCACAGGCCTTGGTAAGAGATGTTCCCGGTAGGCTGTAAGAGCACTGGGCAACGCCAGATGTTTCTTAGCTTCCCGAAGAGCTGGAAGCGAGAAGCTTTGGTGCCACTCTCTCACTTTGGACTCAAGGCAGCCCTTTGGGGCAGGTAGCTCTAGGCCAGTGGAGCACACCCAGAGCAGAAGTTCTACTTCGGCCAGTTCAGGCCACCAACAAACTGCGTTTCACAGGCCTTGGTAAGAGATGTTCCCGGTAGGCTGTAAGAGCACTGGGCAACGCCAGATGTTTCTTAGCTTCCCGAAGAGCTGGAAGCAAGATGCTTTGGGGCCTCTCATCCCCTTTGCAAACAAGGCCGACCTTTGGGCCAGGCAGCTCTAGGCCAATGGAGCACACCCAGAGCAGAAGTTCTACCTCAGCCAGATAAGGCCTGCCAAGAAACTGCGTTTCAAAGGCTTTGGTAAGAGATGTTCCCGGTACTCTGTTAGAGCACTGGGCAGAGCCATTTGTTTCTTAGCTTCCCAAAGAGCTGGAAGCAAGATGCTTTGGGGGCTCCCTGCCCCTTTGCCAACAAGGGCGACCTTTGGGCCTTTCAGCTCTAGGCCAATGGAGCACACCCAGAGCAGAAGTCCTACTTCAGCCAGATCAGGCCTGCCAAGGAACTGCGTTTCAGAGGCCTTTGTATGTGACGTTCCCGGTAGGCTGTGAGAGCACGGTGCAGAGCCAGTTGTTTCCTTGTTTCCCAAACAGCTGGAAGCAAGACGCTTTGGGGCCTCTATGCCCCTTTGGAAACAAGGCAGCACGTTGGGTCTGGCAGCTCTAGGGCAATGAAGCACAACCAGAGCCGAAGTTCTACTTCTTCCAGATCAGGCCTGCCTAGACAGTGCGTTTCACAGGCCTTGATAAGAGATGTTCTCTTAGGCTATAAGAGCACTGGGCACAGCCAGTTGTTTCTTAGCTTCCCAAGAGGTGGAAGCAAGATGCTTTGGGGCCTCTCTCCCCCTTTGGAAACAAGGCAGCCCTTTGGGCCTTTCAGCTCGAGGGCAATGGAGCACACCCAGAGCAGAAGTTCTACCTCAGCCAGATCAGGCCTGCCAAGAAACTGCTTTTCACAGGCCTTCGTAAGAGGTGTTCCCGGAAGGCTGTAAGAGTACCTGGCAGAGCGAGTTGTTTCTTAGCTTCAAAAACAGCTGGAAGCAACATGATTTGGGGCCTCTCTCCCCCTTTGGAAACAAAGCAGCCTTTGTGCCTGGCAGCTCTAGGCCAAAGTAGCACACCCAGAGCACAAGTTCTACCTCAGCCAGATAAGGCCTGTCAAGAAGCTGCGTTTCACAGGCCTTTGTATGTGACGTTCCCGGTTGGCTTTGAGAGCACTGTGCAGAGCCAGTTGTTTTAGCTTCCCAGAGAGCAGGAAGCAAGATGCTTTGGGGCCTCTCTCACACTTTGGAAATAAAGGCAGCCCTTTGGGCCTGGCAGCCCTAGGCCAATGGAGTACACCCAGAGCAGAAGTTCTACCTCAGCCAGATCAGGCCTTCCAAGAAACTGCGTCTCACAGGCCTTTCTCTGTCACGTTGCCGGTAGGCTGTGAGAGCACTGTGCAGAGCCAGTTGTTTCTTAGCTTCCCAAAGATTTGGAAGCAAGATGCTTTGGGGACTCTCAGCCCCTTTGGAAACAAGGCGGCCCTTTGGGCCTGGCAGCTCTAGGCCAAAGTAGCACGCCCAGAGCAGGAGTTCTACTTCAGCCAGATCAGGCCTGCCAAGAAACTGCGTTTCACAGGCCTTGGTAAGAGATGTTCCCGGTAGGCTGTGAGAGCACTGTGGAGAGCCAGTTGCTTTAGCTTCCCACAGAGCTGGAAGCAAGATGCCTTGGGGCCTCTCTCTCCCTTTGGACACAAGGCAGCCGTTTGGGCCTGGCAGCTCTAGGCCAATGGAGCACACCCACAGCAGAAGTTCTACTTCAGGCAGATCAGTCCTGCCCAGAAACTGCGTTTCACAGCCCTTGGTAAGAGATGTTCACGGTAGGCTGTGAGAGCACTGGGCAGAACCAGTTGTTTTTTAGCTTCCCAAAGTGCTGGAGGCAAGATGCTTTGGGGCCTCTCTCACCCTTTGGAAACAAGGCAGCCCTTAGGTCCTGGTAGCTCTAGGCCTATGTAGCACAACCAGAACAGAAGTTCTACTTCAGCCAGGTCAGGCCTGCCAAGAAACTGCGTTTCACAGGCCTTTCAAAGAGATGTTCTCTTAGGCTGTAAGAGCACTGGGCAGAGCCAGCTGTTTCTTAGCTTCCCGAAGAGCTGGGAGCAAGATGCTTTGGGTCCACTCTCCGTCTTTGGAAACAAGGCAGCCCTTTGGGCCTGGCAGCTCTAGGGCAATGGAGCACACCCAGAGCAGAAGTTCTACTTCAGCCAGATCAGGCCTGCCAGGAAACTGCGTTTCACAGGCCTTGGTAAGAGATGTTCCCGGTAGGCTGTAAGAGCACTGGGCAGAGCCAGTTGTTTCTTACCTTCCTGAAAAGCTGGAAGCAAGATGCTTGGGACCCCTCTGCCCGTTTGGGAACAAGGCAGCCTTTTGGGTCGGGAAGCTCTAGGCCAATGGAGCACACGCAGAGCAGGAGTTCTACTTCAGCCTGATCAGGCCTGCAAAGAAACAGCGTTTGACAGGCCTTGGTAAGAGATGTTCCCGGTAGGTGTAAGAGCACTGGGCAGAGCCAGTTGTTTCTTAGCTTCGCAAAGACCGGGAAGCAAGATGCTTTGGGCCTCTCTGCCCCTTGGAAACAGGGCAGCACTTTGGGCCTGGCAGCTCTAGGGCAATGGAGCACACCCAGAGCCGGAGTTCTACTTCAGCCAGATGAGGCCTGCCAAGAAACTGCGTTTCACAGGCCTTTCAAAGACATGTTCCCGGTAGGCTGTAAGAGCACGGGGCAGAGCGAGTTGGTTCTTAGCTTCCCAGAGAGCTGGAAGCAGGATGCTTTGGGGCCTCTCTGCCCCTTTGGAAACAAGGCAGCACCTTGGGCCTGGCAGCTCTAGGGCAATGGAGCACACCCAGAGCAGAAGTTCTACTTCAGCCAAATCAGGCCTGCCAGGAAACGGCGTTTCACAGGCCTTGGTAAGAGATGTTCCCGGTAGGCTGTAAGAGCACTGGGCAACGCCAGATGTTTCTTAGCTTCCCGAAGAGCTGGAAGCGAGAAGCTTTGGTGCCACTCTCTCACTTTGGACTCAAGGCAGCCCTTTGGGGCAGGTAGCTCTAGGCCAGTGGAGCACACCCAGAGCAGAAGTTCTACTTCGGCCAGTTCAGGCCACCAACAAACTGCGTTTCACAGGCCTTGGTAAGAGATGTTCCCGGTAGGCTGTAAGAGCACTGGGCAACGCCAGATGTTTCTTAGCTTCCCGAAGAGCTGGAAGCAAGATGCTTTGGGGCCTCTCATCCCCTTTGCAAACAAGGCCGACCTTTGGGCCAGGCAGCTCTAGGCCAATGGAGCACACCCAGAGCAGAAGTTCTACCTCAGCCAGATAAGGCCTGCCAAGAAACTGCGTTTCAAAGGCTTTGGTAAGAGATGTTCCCGGTACTCTGTTAGAGCACTGGGCAGAGCCATTTGTTTCTTAGCTTCCCAAAGAGCTGGAAGCAAGATGCTTTGGGGGCTCCCTGCCCCTTTGCCAACAAGGGCGACCTTTGGGCCTTTCAGCTCTAGGCCAATGGAGCACACCCAGAGCAGAAGTCCTACTTCAGCCAGATCAGGCCTGCCAAGGAACTGCGTTTCAGAGGCCTTTGTATGTGACGTTCCCGGTAGGCTGTGAGAGCACGGTGCAGAGCCAGTTGTTTCCTTGTTTCCCAAACAGCTGGAAGCAAGACGCTTTGGGGCCTCTATGCCCCTTTGGAAACAAGGCAGCACGTTGGGTCTGGCAGCTCTAGGGCAATGAAGCACAACCAGAGCCGAAGTTCTACTTCTTCCAGATCAGGCCTGCCTAGACAGTGCGTTTCACAGGCCTTGATAAGAGATGTTCTCTTAGGCTATAAGAGCACTGGGCACAGCCAGTTGTTTCTTAGCTTCCCAAGAGGTGGAAGCAAGATGCTTTGGGGCCTCTCTCCCCCTTTGGAAACAAGGCAGCCCTTTGGGCCTTTCAGCTCTAGGGCAACGGAGCACACCCAGAGCAGAAGTTCTACCTCAGCCAGATCAGGCCTGCCAAGAAACTGCTTTTCACAGGCCTTCGTAAGAGGTGTTCCCGGAAGGCTGTAAGAGTACCTGGCAGAGCGAGTTGTTTCTTAGCTTCAAAAACAGCTGGAAGCAACATGATTTGGGGCCTCTCTCCCCCTTTGGAAACAAAGCAGCCTTTGTGCCTGGCAGCTCTAGGCCAAAGTAGCACACCCAGAGCACAAGTTCTACCTCAGCCAGATAAGGCCTGTCAAGAAGCTGCGTTTCACAGGCCTTTGTATGTGACGTTCCCGGTTGGCTTTGAGAGCACTGTGCAGAGCCAGTTGTTTTAGCTTCCCAGAGAGCAGGAAGCAAGATGCTTTGGGGCCTCTCTCACACTTTGGAAATAAAGGCAGCCCTTTGGGCCTGGCAGCCCTAGGCCAATGGAGTACACCCAGAGCAGAAGTTCTACCTCAGCCAGATCAGGCCTTCCAAGAAACTGCGTCTCACAGGCCTTTCTCTGTCACGTTGCCGGTAGGCTGTGAGAGCACTGTGCAGAGCCAGTTGTTTCTTAGCTTCCCAAAGATTTGGAAGCAAGATGCTTTGGGGACTCTCAGCCCCTTTGGAAACAAGGCGGCCCTTTGGGCCTGGCAGCTCTAGGCCAAAGTAGCACGCCCAGAGCAGGAGTTCTACTTCAGCCAGATCAGGCCTGCCAAGAAACTGCGTTTCACAGGCCTTGGTAAGAGATGTTCCCGGTAGGCTGTGAGAGCACTGTGGAGAGCCAGTTGCTTTAGCTTCCCACAGAGCTGGAAGCAAGATGCCTTGGGGCCTCTCTCTCCCTTTGGACACAAGGCAGCCGTTTGGGCCTGGCAGCTCTAGGCCAATGGAGCACACCCACAGCAGAAGTTCTACTTCAGGCAGATCAGTCCTGCCCAGAAACTGCGTTTCACAGCCCTTGGTAAGAGATGTTCACGGTAGGCTGTGAGAGCACTGGGCAGAACCAGTTGTTTTTTAGCTTCCCAAAGTGCTGGAGGCAAGATGCTTTGGGGCCTCTCTCACCCTTTGGAAACAAGGCAGCCCTTAGGTCCTGGTAGCTCTAGGCCTATGTAGCACAACCAGAACAGAAGTTCTACTTCAGCCAGGTCAGGCCTGCCAAGAAACTGCGTTTCACAGGCCTTTCAAAGAGATGTTCTCTTAGGCTGTAAGAGCACTGGGCAGAGCCAGCTGTTTCTTAGCTTCCCGAAGAGCTGGGAGCAAGATGCTTTGGGTCCACTCTCCGTCTTTGGAAACAAGGCAGCCCTTTGGGCCTGGCAGCTCTAGGGCAATGGAGCACACCCAGAGCAGAAGTTCTACTTCAGCCAGATCAGGCCTGCCAGGAAACTGCGTTTCACAGGCCTTGGTAAGAGATGTTCCCGGTAGGCTGTAAGAGCACTGGGCAGAGCCAGTTGTTTCTTACCTTCCTGAAAAGCTGGAAGCAAGATGCTTGGGACCCCTCTGCCCGTTTGGGAACAAGGCAGCCTTTTGGGTCGGGAAGCTCTAGGCCAATGGAGCACACGCAGAGCAGGAGTTCTACTTCAGCCTGATCAGGCCTGCAAAGAAACAGCGTTTGACAGGCCTTGGTAAGAGATGTTCCCGGTAGGTGTAAGAGCACTGGGCAGAGCCAGTTGTGTCTTAGCTTCGCAAAGACCGGGAAGCAAGATGCTTTGGGCCTCTCTGCCCCTTGGAAACAGGGCAGCACTTTGGGCCAGGCAGCTCTAGGGCAATGGAGCACACCCAGAGCCGGAGTTCTACTTCAGCCAGATGAGGCCTGCCAAGAAACTGCGTTTCACAGGCCTTTCAAAGAGATGTTCTCTTAGGCTGTAAGAGCACGGGGCAGAGCGAGTTGGTTCTTAGCTTCCCAGAGAGCTGCAAGCAAGATGCTTTGGGGCCTCTCTGCCCCTTTGGAAACAAGGCAGCACCTTGGGCCTGGCAGCTCTAGGGCAATGGAGCACACCCAGAGCAGAAGTTCTACTTCAGCCAAATCAGGCCTGCCAGGAAACGGCGTTTCACAGGCCTTGGTAAGAGATGTTCCCGGTAGGCTGTAAGAGCACTGGGCAACGCCAGATGTTTCTTAGCTTCCCGAAGAGCTGGAAGCGAGAAGCTTTGGTGCCACTCTCTCACTTTGGACTCAAGGCAGCCCTTTGGGGCAGGTAGCTCTAGGCCAGTGGAGCACACCCAGAGCAGAAGTTCTACTTCGGCCAGTTCAGGCCACCAACAAACTGCGTTTCACAGGCCTTGGTAAGAGATGTTCCCGGTAGGCTGTATGAGCACTGGGCAACGCCAGATGTTTCTTAGCTTCCCGAAGAGCTGGAAGCAAGATGCTTTGGGGCCTCTCATCCCCTTTGCAAACAAGGCCGACCTTTGGGCCAGGCAGCTCTAGGCCAATGGAGCACACCCAGAGCAGAAGTTCTACCTCAGCCAGATAAGGCCTGCCAAGAAACTGCGTTTCAAAGGCTTTGGTAAGAGATGTTCCCGGTACTCTGTTAGAGCACTGGGCAGAGCCATTTGTTTCTTAGCTTCCCAAAGAGCTGGAAGCAAGATGCTTTGGGGGCTCCCTGCCCCTTTGCCAACAAGGGCGACCTTTGGGCCTTTCAGCTCTAGGCCAATGGAGCACACCCAGAGCAGAAGTCCTACTTCAGCCAGATCAGGCCTGCCAAGGAACTGCGTTTCAGAGGCCTTTGTATGTGACGTTCCCGGTAGGCTGTGAGAGCACGGTGCAGAGCCAGTTGTTTCCTTGTTTCCCAAACAGCTGGAAGCAAGACGCTTTGGGGCCTCTATGCCCCTTTGGAAACAAGGCAGCACGTTGGGTCTGGCAGCTCTAGGGCAATGAAGCACAACCAGAGCCGAAGTTCTACTTCTTCCAGATCAGGCCTGCCTAGACAGTGCGTTTCCCAGGCCTTGATAAGAGATGTTCTCTTAGGCTATAAGAGCACTGGGCACAGCCAGTTGTTTCTTAGCTTCCCAAGAGGTGGAAGCAAGATGCTTTGGGGCCTCTCTCCCCCTTTGGAAACAAGGCAGCCCTTTGGGCCTTTCAGCTCTAGGGCAATGGAGCACACCCAGAGCAGAAGTTCTACCTCAGCCAGATCAGGCCTGCCAAGAAACTGCTTTTCACAGGCCTTCGTAAGAGGTGTTCCCGGAAGGCTGTAAGAGTACCTGGCAGAGCGAGTTGTTTCTTAGCTTCAAAAACAGCTGGAAGCAACATGATTTGGGGCCTCTCTCCCCCTTTGGAAACAAAGCAGCCTTTGTGCCTGGCAGCTCTAGGCCAAAGTAGCACACCCAGAGCACAAGTTCTACCTCAGCCAGATAAGGCCTGTCAAGAAGCTGCGTTTCACAGGCCTTTGTATGTGACGTTCCCGGTTGGCTTTGAGAGCACTGTGCAGAGCCAGTTGTTTTAGCTTCCCAGAGAGCAGGAAGCAAGATGCTTTGGGGCCTCTCTCACACTTTGGAAATAAAGGCAGCCCTTTGGGCCTGGCAGCCCTAGGCCAATGGAGTACACCCAGAGCAGAAGTTCTACCTCAGCCAGATCAGGCCTTCCAAGAAACTGCGTCTCACAGGCCTTTCTCTGTCACGTTGCCGGTAGGCTGTGAGAGCACTGTGCAGAGCCAGTTGTTTCTTAGCTTCCCAAAGATTTGGAAGCAAGATGCTTTGGGGACTCTCAGCCCCTTTGGAAACAAGGCGGCCCTTTGGGCCTGGCAGCTCTAGGCCAAAGTAGCACGCCCAGAGCAGGAGTTCTACTTCAGCCAGATCAGGCCTGCCAAGAAACTGCGTTTCACAGGCCTTGGTAAGAGATGTTCCCGGTAGGCTGTGAGAGCACTGTGGAGAGCCAGTTGCTTTAGCTTCCCACAGAGCTGGAAGCAAGATGCCTTGGGGCCTCTCTCTCCCTTTGGACACAAGGCAGCCGTTTGGGCCTGGCAGCTCTAGGCCAATGGAGCACACCCACAGCAGAAGTTCTACTTCAGGCAGATCAGTCCTGCCCAGAAACTGCGTTTCACAGCCCTTGGTAAGAGATGTTCACGGTAGGCTGTGAGAGCACTGGGCAGAACCAGTTGTTTTTTAGCTTCCCAAAGTGCTGGAGGCAAGATGCTTTGGGGCCTCTCTCACCCTTTGGAAACAAGGCAGCCCTTAGGTCCTGGTATCTCTAGGCCTATGTAGCACAACCAGAACATAAGTTCTACTTCAGCCAGGTCAGGCCTGCCAAGAAACTGCGTTTCACAGGCCTTTCAAAGAGATGTTCTCTTAGGCTGTAAGAGCACTGGGCAGAGCCAGCTGTTTCTTAGCTTCCCGAAGAGCTGGGAGCAAGATGCTTTGGGTCCACTCTCGGTCTTTGGAAACAAGGCAGCCCTTTGGGCCTGGCAGCTCTAGGGCAATGGAGCACACCCAGAGCAGAAGTTCTACTTCAGCCAGATCAGGCCTGCCAGGAAACTGCGTTTCACAGGCCTTGGTAAGAGATGTTCCCGGTAGGCTGTAAGAGCACAGGGCAGAGCCAGTTGTTTCTTACCTTCCTGAAAAGCTGGAAGCAAGATGCTTGGGACTCCTCTGCCCGTTTGGGAACAAGGCAGCCTTTTGGGTCGGGAAGCTCTAGGCCAATGGATCACACGCAGAGCAGGAGTTCTACTTCAGCCTGATCAGGCCTGCAAAGAAACAGCGTTTGACAGGCCTTGGTAAGAGATGTTCCCGGTAGGTGTAAGAGCACTGGGCAGAGCCAGTTGTGTCTTAGCTTCTCAAAGACCGGGAAGCAAGATGCTTTGGGCCTCTCTGCCCCTTGGAAACAGGGCAGCACTTTGGGCCAGGCAGCTCTAGGGCAATGGAGCACACCCAGAGCCGGAGTTCTACTTCAGCCAGATCAGGCCTGCCAAGAAACTGCGTTTCACAGGCCTTTCAAAGACATGTTCCCGGTAGGCTGTAAGAGCACGGGGCAGAGCGAGTTGGTTCTTAGCTTCCCAGAGAGCTGGAAGCAAGATGCTTTGGGGCCTCTCTGCCCCTTTGGAAACAAGGCAGCACCTTGGGCCTGGCAGCTCTAGGGCAATGGAGCACACCCAGAGCAGAAGTTCTACTTCAGCCAAATCAGGCCTGCCAGGAAACGGCGTTTCACAGGCCTTGGTAACAGATGTTCCCGGTAGGCTGTAAGAGCACTGGGCAACGCCAGATGTTTCTTAGCTTCCCGAAGAGCTGGAAGCGAGAAGCTTTGGTGCCACTCTCTCACTTTGGACTCAAGGCAGCCCTTTGGGGCAGGTAGCTCTAGGCCAGTGGAGCACACCCAGAGCAGAAGTTCTACTTCGGCCAGTTCAGGCCACCAACAAACTGCGTTTCACAGGCCTTGGTAAGAGATGTTCCCGGTAGGCTGTAAGAGCACTGGGCAACGCCAGATGTTTCTTAGCTTCCCGAAGAGCTGGAAGCAAGATGCTTTGGGGCCTCTCATCCCCTTTGCAAACAAGGCCGACCTTTGGGCCAGGCAGCTCTAGGCCAATGGAGCACACCCAGAGCAGAAGTTCTACCTCAGCCAGATAAGGCCTGCCAAGAAACTGCGTTTCAAAGGCTTTGGTAAGAGATGTTCCCGGTACTCTGTTAGAGCACTGGGCAGAGCCATTTGTTTCTTAGCTTCCCAAAGAGCTGGAAGCAAGATGCTTTGGGGGCTCCCTGCCCCTTTGCCAACAAGGGCGACCTTTGGGCCTTTCAGCTCTAGGCCAATGGAGCACACCCAGAGCAGAAGTCCTACTTCAGCCAGATCAGGCCTGCCAAGGAACTGCGTTTCAGAGGCCTTTGTATGTGACGTTCCCGGTAGGCTGTGAGAGCACGGTGCAGAGCCAGTTGTTTCCTTGTTTCCCAAACAGCTGGAAGCAAGACGCTTTGGGGCCTCTATGCCCCTTTGGAAACAAGGCAGCACGTTGGGTCTGGCAGCTCTAGGGCAATGAAGCACAACCAGAGCCGAAGTTCTACTTCTTCCAGATCAGGCCTGCCTAGACAGTGCGTTTCACAGGCCTTGATAAGAGATGTTCTCTTAGGCTATAAGAGCACTGGGCACAGCCAGTTGTTTCTTAGCTTCCCAAGAGGTGGAAGCAAGATGCTTTGGGGCCTCTCTCCCCCTTTGGAAACAAGGCAGCCCTTTGGGCCTTTCAGCTCTAGGGCAACGGAGCACACCCAGAGCAGAAGTTCTACCTCAGCCAGATCAGGCCTGCCAAGAAACTGCTTTTCACAGGCCTTCGTAAGAGGTGTTCCCGGAAGGCTGTAAGAGTACCTGGCAGAGCGAGTTGTTTCTTAGCTTCAAAAACAGCTGGAAGCAACATGATTTGGGGCCTCTCTCCCCCTTTGGAAACAAAGCAGCCTTTGTGCCTGGCAGCTCTAGGCCAAAGTAGCACACCCAGAGCACAAGTTCTACCTCAGCCAGATAAGGCCTGTCAAGAAGCTGCGTTTCACAGGCCTTTGTATGTGACGTTCCCGGTTGGCTTTGAGAGCACTGTGCAGAGCCAGTTGTTTTAGCTTCCCAGAGAGCAGGAAGCAAGATGCTTTGGGGCCTCTCTCACACTTTGGAAATAAAGGCAGCCCTTTGGGCCTGGCAGCCCTAGGCCAATGGAGTACACCCAGAGCAGAAGTTCTACCTCAGCCAGATCAGGCCTTCCAAGAAACTGCGTCTCACAGGCCTTTCTCTGTCACGTTGCCGGTAGGCTGTGAGAGCACTGTGCAGAGCCAGTTGTTTCTTAGCTTCCCAAAGATTTGGAAGCAAGATGCTTTGGGGACTCTCAGCCCCTTTGGAAACAAGGCGGCCCTTTGGGCCTGGCAGCTCTAGGCCAAAGTAGCACGCCCAGAGCAGGAGTTCTACTTCAGCCAGATCAGGCCTGCCAAGAAACTGCGTTTCACAGGCCTTGGTAAGAGATGTTCCCGGTAGGCTGTGAGAGCACTGTGGAGAGCCAGTTGCTTTAGCTTCCCACAGAGCTGGAAGCAAGATGCCTTGGGGCCTCTCTCTCCCTTTGGACACAAGGCAGCCGTTTGGGCCTGGCAGCTCTAGGCCAATGGAGCACACCCACAGCAGAAGTTCTACTTCAGGCAGATCAGTCCTGCCCAGAAACTGCGTTTCACAGCCCTTGGTAAGAGATGTTCACGGTAGGCTGTGAGAGCACTGGGCAGAACCAGTTGTTTTTTAGCTTCCCAAAGTGCTGGAGGCAAGATGCTTTGGGGCCTCTCTCACCCTTTGGAAACAAGGCAGCCCTTAGGTCCTGGTAGCTCTAGGCCTATGTAGCACAACCAGAACAGAAGTTCTACTTCAGCCAGGTCAGGCCTGCCAAGAAACTGCGTTTCACAGGCCTTTCAAAGAGATGTTCTCTTAGGCTGTAAGAGCACTGGGCAGAGCCAGCTGTTTCTTAGCTTCCCGAAGAGCTGGGAGCAAGATGCTTTGGGTCCACTCTCCGTCTTTGGAAACAAGGCAGCCCTTTGGGCCTGGCAGCTCTAGGGCAATGGAGCACACCCAGAGCAGAAGTTCTACTTCAGCCAGATCAGGCCTGCCAGGAAACTGCGTTTCACAGGCCTTGGTAAGAGATGTTCCCGGTAGGCTGTAAGAGCACTGGGCAGAGCCAGTTGTTTCTTACCTTCCTGAAAAGCTGGAAGCAAGATGCTTGGGACCCCTCTGCCCGTTTGGGAACAAGGCAGCCTTTTGGGTCGGGAAGCTCTAGGCCAATGGAGCACACGCAGAGCAGGAGTTCTACTTCAGCCTGATCAGGCCTGCAAAGAAACAGCGTTTGACAGGCCTTGGTACGAGATGTTCCCGGTAGGTGTAAGAGCACTGGGCAGAGCCAGTTGTGTCTTAGCTTCGCAAAGACCGGGAAGCAAGATGCTTTGGGCCTCTCTGCCCCTTGGAAACAGGGCAGCACTTTGGGCCAGGCAGCTCTAGGGCAATGGAGCACACCCAGAGCCGGAGTTCTACTTCAGCCAGATGAGGCCTGCCAAGAAACTGCGTTTCACAGGCCTTTCAAAGACATGTTCCCGGTAGGCTGTAAGAGCACGGGGCAGAGCGAGTTGGTTCTTAGCTTCCCAGAGAGCTGGAAGCAAGATGCTTTGGGGCCTCTCTGCCCCTTTGGAAACAAGGCAGCACCTTGGGCCTGGCAGCTCTAGGGCAATGGAGCACACCCAGAGCAGAAGTTCTACTTCAGCCAAATCAGGCCTGCCAGGAAACGGCGTTTCACAGGCCTTGGTAAGAGATGTTCCCGGTAGGCTGTAAGAGCACTGGGCAACGCCAGATGTTTCTTAGCTTCCCGAAGAGCTGGAAGCGAGAAGCTTTGGTGCCACTCTCTCACTTTGGACTCAAGGCAGCCCTTTGGGGCAGGTAGCTCTAGGCCAGTGGAGCACACCCAGAGCAGAAGTTCTACTTCGGCCAGTTCAGGCCACCAACAAACTGCGTTTCACAGGCCTTGGTAAGAGATGTTCCCGGTAGGCTGTAAGAGCACTGGGCAACGCCAGATGTTTCTTAGCTTCCCGAAGAGCTGGAAGCAAGATGCTTTGGGGCCTCTCATCCCCTTTGCAAACAAGGCCGACCTTTGGGCCAGGCAGCTCTAGGCCAATGGAGCACACCCAGAGCAGAAGTTCTACCTCAGCCAGATAAGGCCTGCCAAGAAACTGCGTTTCAAAGGCTTTGGTAAGAGATGTTCCCGGTACTCTGTTAGAGCACTGGGCAGAGCCATTTGTTTCTTAGCTTCCCAAAGAGCTGGAAGCAAGATGCTTTGGGGGCTCCCTGCCCCTTTGCCAACAAG
Source organism: Equus asinus (assembly GCF_041296235.1). Taxonomy (NCBI): domain Eukaryota; kingdom Metazoa; phylum Chordata; class Mammalia; order Perissodactyla; family Equidae; genus Equus; species Equus asinus. Next base: position 2,960,268 of record NW_027224845.1, read on the forward strand.
GGCGACCTTTGGGCCTTTCAGCTCTAGGCCAATGGAGCACACCCAGAGCAGAAGTCCTACTTCAGCCAGATCAGGCCTGCCAAGGAACTGCGTTTCAGAGGCCTTTGTATGTGACGTTCCCGGTAGGCTGTGAGAGCACGGTGCAGAGCCAGTTGTTTCCTTGTTTCCCAAACAGCTGGAAGCAAGACGCTTTGGGGCCTCTATGCCCCTTTGGAAACAAGGCAGCACGTTGGGTCTGGCAGCTCTAGGGCAATGAAGCACAACCAGAGCCGAAGTTCTACTTCTTCCAGATCAGGCCTGCCTAGACAGTGCGTTTCACAGGCCTTGATAAGAGATGTTCTCTTAGGCTATAAGAGCACTGGGCACAGCCAGTTGTTTCTTAGCTTCCCAAGAGGTGGAAGCAAGATGCTTTGGGGCCTCTCTCCCCCTTTGGAAACAAGGCAGCCCTTTGGGCCTTTCAGCTCTAGGGCAACGGAGCACACCCAGAGCAGAAGTTCTACCTCAGCCAGATCAGGCCTGCCAAGAAACTGCTTTTCACAGGCCTTCGTAAGAGGTGTTCCCGGAAGGCTGTAAGAGTACCTGGCAGAGCGAGTTGTTTCTTAGCTTCAAAAACAGCTGGAAGCAACATGATTTGGGGCCTCTCTCCCCCTTTGGAAACAAAGCAGCCTTTGTGCCTGGCAGCTCTAGGCCAAAGTAGCACACCCAGAGCACAAGTTCTACCTCAGCCAGATAAGGCCTGTCAAGAAGCTGCGTTTCACAGGCCTTTGTATGTGACGTTCCCGGTTGGCTTTGAGAGCACTGTGCAGAGCCAGTTGTTTTAGCTTCCCAGAGAGCAGGAAGCAAGATGCTTTGGGGCCTCTCTCACACTTTGGAAATAAAGGCAGCCCTTTGGGCCTGGCAGCCCTAGGCCAATGGAGTACACCCAGAGCAGAAGTTCTACCTCAGCCAGATCAGGCCTTCCAAGAAACTGCGTCTCACAGGCCTTTCTCTGTCACGTTGCCGGTAGGCTGTGAGAGCACTGTGCAGAGCCAGTTGTTTCTTAGCTTCCCAAAGATTTGGAAGCAAGATGCTTTGGGGACTCTCAGCCCCTTTGGAAACAAGGCGGCCCTTTGGGCCTGGCAGCTCTAGGCCAAAGTAGCACGCCCAGAGCAGGAGTTCTACTTCAGCCAGATCAGGCCTGCCAAGAAACTGCGTTTCACAGGCCTTGGTAAGAGATGTTCCCGGTAGGCTGTGAGAGCACTGTGGAGAGCCAGTTGCTTTAGCTTCCCACAGAGCTGGAAGCAAGATGCCTTGGGGCCTCTCTCTCCCTTTGGACACAAGGCAGCCGTTTGGGCCTGGCAGCTCTAGGCCAATGGAGCACACCCACAGCAGAAGTTCTACTTTAGGCAGATCAGTCCTGCCCAGAAACTGCGTTTCACAGCCCTTGGTAAGAGATGTTCACGGTAGGCTGTGAGAGCACTGGGCAGAACCAGTTGTTTTTTAGCTTCCCAAAGTGCTGGAGGCAAGATGCTTTGGGGCCTCTCTCACCCTTTGGAAACAAGGCAGCCCTTAGGTCCTGGTAGCTCTAGGCCTATGTAGCACAACCAGAACAGAAGTTCTACTTCAGCCAGGTCAGGCCTGCCAAGAAACTGCGTTTCACAGGCCTTTCAAAGAGATGTTCTCTTAGGCTGTAAGAGCACTGGGCAGAGCCAGCTGTTTCTTAGCTTCCCGAAGAGCTGGGAGCAAGATGCTTTGGGTCCACTCTCCGTCTTTGGAAACAAGGCAGCCCTTTGGGCCTGGCAGCTCTAGGGCAATGGAGCACACCCAGAGCAGAAGTTCTACTTCAGCCAGATCAGGCCTGCCAGGAAACTGCGTTTCACAGGCCTTGGTAAGAGATGTTCCCGGTAGGCTGTAAGAGCACTGGGCAGAGCCAGTTGTTTCTTACCTTCCTGAAAAGCTGGAAGCAAGATGCTTGGGACCCCTCTGCCCGTTTGGGAACAAGGCAGCCTTTTGGGTCGGGAAGCTCTAGGCCAATGGAGCACACGCAGAGCAGGAGTTCTACTTCAGCCTGATCAGGCCTGCAAAGAAACAGCGTTTGACAGGCCTTGGTAAGAGATGTTCCCGGTAGGTGTAAGAGCACTGGGCAGAGCCAGTTGTTTCTTAGCTTCGCAAAGACCGGGAAGCAAGATGCTTTGGGCCTCTCTGCCCCTTGGAAACAGGGCAGCACTTGGGGCCTGGCAGCTCTAGGGCAATGGAGCACACCCAGAGCCGGAGTTCTACTTCAGCCAGATGAGGCCTGCCAAGAAACTGCGTTTCACAGGCCTTTCAAAGACATGTTCCCGGTAGGCTGTAAGAGCACGGGGCAGAGCGAGTTGGTTCTTAGCTTCCCAGAGAGCTGGAAGCAAGATGCTTTGGGGCCTCTCTGCCCCTTTGGAAACAAGGCAGCACCTTGGGCCTGGCAGCTCTAGGGCAATGGAGCACACCCAGAGCAGAAGTTCTACTTCAGCCAAATCAGGCCTGCCAGGAAACGGCGTTTCACAGGCCTTGGTAAGAGATGTTCCCGGTAGGCTGTAAGAGCACTGGGCAACGCCAGATGTTTCTTAGCTTCCCGAAGAGCTGGAAGCGAGAAGCTTTGGTGCCACTCTCTCACTTTGGACTCAAGGCAGCCCTTTGGGGCAGGTAGCTCTAGGCCAGTGGAGCACACCCAGAGCAGAAGTTCTACTTCGGCCAGTTCAGGCCACCAACAAACTGCGTTTCACAGGCCTTGGTAAGAGATGTTCCCGGTAGGCTGTAAGAGCACTGGGCAACGCCAGATGTTTCTTAGCTTCCCGAAGAGCTGGAAGCAAGATGCTTTGGGGCCTCTCATCCCCTTTGCAAACAAGGCCGACCTTTGGGCCAGGCAGCTCTAGGCCAATGGAGCACACCCAGAGCAGAAGTTCTACCTCAGCCAGATAAGGCCTGCCAAGAAACTGCGTTTCAAAGGCTTTGGTAAGAGATGTTCCCGGTACTCTGTTAGAGCACTGGGCAGAGCCATTTGTTTCTTAGCTTCCCAAAGAGCTGGAAGCAAGATGCTTTGGGGGCTCCCTGCCCCTTTGCCAACAAGGGCGACCTTTGGGCCTTTCAGCTCTAGGCCAATGGAGCACACCCAGAGCAGAAGTCCTACTTCAGCCAGATCAGGCCTGCCAAGGAACTGCGTTTCAGAGGCCTTTGTATGTGACGTTCCCGGTAGGCTGTGAGAGCACGGTGCAGAGCCAGTTGTTTCCTTGTTTCCCAAACAGCTGGAAGCAAGACGCTTTGGGGCCTCTATGCCCCTTTGGAAACAAGGCAGCACGTTGGGTCTGGCAGCTCTAGGGCAATGAAGCACAACCAGAGCCGAAGTTCTACTTCTTCCAGATCAGGCCTGCCTAGACAGTGCGTTTCACAGGCCTTGATAAGAGATGTTCTCTTAGGCTATAAGAGCACTGGGCACAGCCAGTTGTTTCTTAGCTTCCCAAGAGGTGGAAGCAAGATGCTTTGGGGCCTCTCTCCCCCTTTGGAAACAAGGCAGCCCTTTGGGCCTTTCAGCTCTAGGGCAACGGAGCACACCCAGAGCAGAAGTTCTACCTCAGCCAGATCAGGCCTGCCAAGAAACTGCTTTTCACAGGCCTTCGTAAGAGGTGTTCCCGGAAGGCTGTAAGAGTACCTGGCAGAGCGAGTTGTTTCTTAGCTTCAAAAACAGCTGGAAGCAACATGATTTGGGGCCTCTCTCCCCCTTTGGAAACAAAGCAGCCTTTGTGCCTGGCAGCTCTAGGCCAAAGTAGCACACCCAGAGCACAAGTTCTACCTCAGCCAGATAAGGCCTGTCAAGAAGCTGCGTTTCACAGGCCTTTGTATGTGACGTTCCCGGTTGGCTTTGAGAGCACTGTGCAGAGCCAGTTGTTTTAGCTTCCCAGAGAGCAGGAAGCAAGATGCTTTGGGGCCTCTCTCACACTTTGGAAATAAAGGCAGCCCTTTGGGCCTGGCAGCCCTAGGCCAATGGAGTACACCCAGAGCAGAAGTTCTACCTCAGCCAGATCAGGCCTTCCAAGAAACTGCGTCTCACAGGCCTTTCTCTGTCACGTTGCCGGTAGGCTGTGAGAGCACTGTGCAGAGCCAGTTGTTTCTTAGCTTCCCAAAGATTTGGAAGCAAGATGCTTTGGGGACTCTCAGCCCCTTTGGAAACAAGGCGGCCCTTTGGGCCTGGCAGCTCTAGGCCAAAGTAGCACGCCCAGAGCAGGAGTTCTACTTCAGCCAGATCAGGCCTGCCAAGAAACTGCGTTTCACAGGCCTTGGTAAGAGATGTTCCCGGTAGGCTGTGAGAGCACTGTGGAGAGCCAGTTGCTTTAGCTTCCCACAGAGCTGGAAGCAAGATGCCTTGGGGCCTCTCTCTCCCTTTGGACACAAGGCAGCCGTTTGGGCCTGGCAGCTCTAGGCCAATGGAGCACACCCACAGCAGAAGTTCTACTTCAGGCAGATCAGTCCTGCCCAGAAACTGCGTTTCACAGCCCTTGGTAAGAGATGTTCACGGTAGGCTGTGAGAGCACTGGGCAGAACCAGTTGTTTTTTAGCTTCCCAAAGTGCTGGAGGCAAGATGCTTTGGGGCCTCTCTCACCCTTTGGAAACAAGGCAGCCCTTAGGTCCTGGTAGCTCTAGGCCTATGTAGCACAACCAGAACAGAAGTTCTACTTCAGCCAGGTCAGGCCTGCCAAGAAACTGCGTTTCACAGGCCTTTCAAAGAGATGTTCTCTTAGGCTGTAAGAGCACTGGGCAGAGCCAGCTGTTTCTTAGCTTCCCGAAGAGCTGGGAGCAAGATGCTTTGGGTCCACTCTCCGTCTTTGGAAACAAGGCAGCCCTTTGGGCCTGGCAGCTCTAGGGCAATGGAGCACACCCAGAGCAGAAGTTCTACTTCAGCCAGATCAGGCCTGCCAGGAAACTGCGTTTCACAGGCCTTGGTAAGAGATGTTCCCGGTAGGCTGTAAGAGCACTGGGCAGAGCCAGTTGTTTCTTACCTTCCTGAAAAGCTGGAAGCAAGATGCTTGGGACCCCTCTGCCCGTTTGGGAACAAGGCAGCCTTTTGGGTCGGGAAGCTCTAGGCCAATGGAGCACACGCAGAGCAGGAGTTCTACTTCAGCCTGATCAGGCCTGCAAAGAAACAGCGTTTGACAGGCCTTGGTAAGAGATGTTCCCGGTAGGTGTAAGAGCACTGGGCAGAGCCAGTTGTGTCTTAGCTTCGCAAAGACCGGGAAGCAAGATGCTTTGGGCCTCTCTGCCCCTTGGAAAGAGGGCAGCACTTTGGGCCAGGCAGCTCTAGGGCAATGGAGCACACCCAGAGCCGGAGTTCTACTTCAGCCAGATGAGGCCTGCCAAGAAACTGCGTTTCACAGGCCTTTCAAAGACATGTTCCCGGTAGGCTGTAAGAGCACGGGGCAGAGCGAGTTGGTTCTTAGCTTCCCAGAGAGCTGGAAGCAAGATGCTTTGGGGCCTCTCTGCCCCTTTGGAAACAAGGCAGCACCTTGGGCCTGGCAGCTCTAGGGCAATGGAGCACACCCAGAGCAGAAGTTCTACTTCAGCCAAATCAGGCCTGCCAGGAAACGGCGTTTCACAGGCCTTGGTAAGAGATGTTCCCGGTAGGCTGTAAGAGCACTGGGCAACGCCAGATGTTTCTTAGCTTCCCGAAGAGCTGGAAGCGAGAAGCTTTGGTGCCACTCTCTCACTTTGGACTCAAGGCAGCCCTTTGGGGCAGGTAGCTCTAGGCCAGTGGAGCACACCCAGAGCAGAAGTTCTACTTGGGCCAGTTCAGGCCACCAACAAACTGCGTTTCACAGGCCTTGGTAAGAGATGTTCCCGGTAGGCTGTAAGAGCACTGGGCAACGCCAGATGTTTCTTAGCTTCCCGAAGAGCTGGAAGCAAGATGCTTTGGGGCCTCTCATCCCCTTTGCAAACAAGGCCGACCTTTGGGCCAGGCAGCTCTAGGCCAATGGAGCACACCCAGAGCAGAAGTTCTACCTCAGCCAGATAAGGCCTGCCAAGAAACTGCGTTTCAAAGGCTTTGGTAAGAGATGTTCCCGGTACTCTGTTAGAGCACTGGGCAGAGCCATTTGTTTCTTAGCTTCCCAAAGAGCTGGAAGCAAGATGCTTTGGGGGCTCCCTGCCCCTTTGCCAACAAGGGCGACCTTTGGGCCTTTCAGCTCTAGGCCAATGGAGCACACCCAGAGCAGAAGTCCTACTTCAGCCAGATCAGGCCTGCCAAGGAACTGCGTTTCAGAGGCCTTTGTATGTGACGTTCCCGGTAGGCTGTGAGAGCACGGTGCAGAGCCAGTTGTTTCCTTGTTTCCCAAACAGCTGGAAGCAAGACGCTTTGGGGCCTCTATGCCCCTTTGGAAACAAGGCAGCACGTTGGGTCTGGCAGCTCTAGGGCAATGAAGCACAACCAGAGCCGAAGTTCTACTTCTTCCAGATCAGGCCTGCCTAGACAGTGCGTTTCACAGGCCTTGATAAGAGATGTTCTCTTAGGCTATAAGAGCACTGGGCACAGCCAGTTGTTTCTTAGCTTCCCAAGAGGTGGAAGCAAGATGCTTTGGGGCCTCTCTCCCCCTTTGGAAACAAGGCAGCCCTTTGGGCCTTTCAGCTCTAGGGCAACGGAGCACACCCAGAGCAGAAGTTCTACCTCAGCCAGATCAGGCCTGCCAAGAAACTGCTTTTCACAGGCCTTCGTAAGAGGTGTTCCCGGAAGGCTGTAAGAGTACCTGGCAGAGCGAGTTGTTTCTTAGCTTCAAAAACAGCTGGAAGCAACATGATTTGGGGCCTCTCTGCCCCTTTGGAAACAAAGCAGCCTTTGTGCCTGGCAGCTCTAGGCCAAAGTAGCACACCCAGAGCACAAGTTCTACCTCAGCCAGATAAGGCCTGTCAAGAAGCTGCGTTTCACAGGCCTTTGTATGTGACGTTCCCGGTTGGCTTTGAGAGCACTGTGCAGAGCCAGTTGTTTTAGCTTCCCAGAGAGCAGGAAGCAAGATGCTTTGGGGCCTCTCTCACACTTTGGAAATAAAGGCAGCCCTTTGGGCCTGGCAGCCCTAGGCCAATGGAGTACACCCAGAGCAGAAGTTCTACCTCAGCCAGATCAGGCCTTCCAAGAAACTGCGTCTCACAGGCCTTTCTCTGTCACGTTGCCGGTAGGCTGTGAGAGCACTGTGCAGAGCCAGTTGTTTCTTAGCTTCCCAAAGATTTGGAAGCAAGATGCTTTGGGGACTCTCAGCCCCTTTGGAAACAAGGCGGCCCTTTGGGCCTGGCAGCTCTAGGCCAAAGTAGCACGCCCAGAGCAGGAGTTCTACTTCAGCCAGATCAGGCCTGCCAAGAAACTGCGTTTCACAGGCCTTGGTAAGAGATGTTCCCGGTAGGCTGTGAGAGCACTGTGGAGAGCCAGTTGCTTTAGCTTCCCACAGAGCTGGAAGCAAGATGCCTTGGGGCCTCTCTCTCCCTTTGGACACAAGGCAGCCGTTTGGGCCTGGCAGCTCTAGGCCAATGGAGCACACCCACAGCAGAAGTTCTACTTCAGGCAGATCAGTCCTGCCCAGAAACTGCGTTTCACAGCCCTTGGTAAGAGATGTTCACGGTAGGCTGTGAGAGCACTGGGCAGAACCAGTTGTTTTTTAGCTTCCCAAAGTGCTGGAGGCAAGATGCTTTGGGGCCTCTCTCACCCTTTGGAAACAAGGCAGCCCTTAGGTCCTGGTAGCTCTAGGCCTATGTAGCACAACCAGAACAGAAGTTCTACTTCAGCCAGGTCAGGCCTGCCAAGAAACTGCGTTTCACAGGCCTTTCAAAGAGATGTTCTCTTAGGCTGTAAGAGCACTGGGCAGAGCCAGCTGTTTCTTAGCTTCCCGAAGAGCTGGGAGCAAGATGCTTTGGGTCCACTCTCCGTCTTTGGAAACAAGGCAGCCCTTTGGGCCTGGCAGCTCTAGGGCAATGGAGCACACCCAGAGCAGAAGTTCTACTTCAGCCAGATCAGGCCTGCCAGGAAACTGCGTTTCACAGGCCTTGGTAAGAGATGTTCCCGGTAGGCTGTAAGAGCACTGGGCAGAGCCAGTTGTTTCTTACCTTCCTGAAAAGCTGGAAGCAAGATGCTTGGGACCCCTCTGCCCGTTTGGGAACAAGGCAGCCTTTTGGGTCGGGAAGCTCTAGGCCAATGGAGCACACGCAGAGCAGGAGTTCTACTTCAGCCTGATCAGGCCTGCAAAGAAACAGCGTTTGACAGGCCTTGGTAAGAGATGTTCCCGGTAGGTGTAAGAGCACTGGGCAGAGCCAGTTGTTTCTTAGCTTCGCAAAGACCGGGAAGCAAGATGCTTTGGGCCTCTCTGCCCCTTGGAAACAGGGCAGCACTTGGGGCCTGGCAGCTCTAGGGCAATGGAGCACACCCAGAGCCGGAGTTCTACTTCAGCCAGATGAGGCCTGCCAAGAAACTGCGTTTCACAGGCCTTTCAAAGACATGTTCCCGGTAGGCTGTAAGAGCACGGGGCAGAGCGAGTTGGTTCTTAGCTTCCCAGAGAGCTGGAAGCAAGATGCTTTGGGGCCTCTCTGCCCCTTTGGAAACAAGGCAGCACCTTGGGCCTGGCAGCTCTAGGGCAATGGAGCACACCCAGAGCAGAAGTTCTACTTCAGCCAAATCAGGCCTGCCAGGAAACTTCGTTTCACAGGCCTTGGTAAGAGATGTTCCCGGTAGGCTGTAAGAGCACTGGGCAACGCCAGCTGTTTCTTAGCTTCCCGAAGAGCTGGAAGCAAGATGCTTTGGTGCCACTCTCTCACTTTGGAATCAAGGCAGCCCTTTGGGGCAGGTAGCTCTAGGCCAGTGGAGCACACCCAGAGCAGAAGTTCTACTTCGGCCAGTTCAGGCCACCAACAAACTGCGTTTCACAGGCCTTGGTAAGAGATGTTCCCGGTAGGCTGTAAGAGCACTGGGCAACGCCAGATGTTTCTTAGCTTCCCGAAGAGCTGGAAGCAAGATGCTTTGGGGCCTCTCATCCCCTTTGCAAACAAGGCCGACCTTTGGGCCAGGCAGCTCTAGGCCAATGGAGCACACCCAGAGCAGAAGTTCTACCTCAGCCAGATAAGGCCTGCCAAGAAACTGCGTTTCAAAGGCTTTGGTAAGAGATGTTCCCGGTACTCTGTTAGAGCACTGGGCAGAGCCATTTGTTTCTTAGCTTCCCAAAGAGCTGGAAGCAAGATGCTTTGGGGGCTCCCTGCCCCTTTGCCAACAAGGGCGACCTTTGGGCCTTTCAGCTCTAGGCCAATGGAGCACACCCAGAGCAGAAGTCCTACTTCAGCCAGATCAGGCCTGCCAAGGAACTGCGTTTCAGAGGCCTTTGTATGTGACGTTCCCGGTAGGCTGTGAGAGCACGGTGCAGAGCCAGTTGTTTCCTTGTTTCCCAAACAGCTGGAAGCAAGACGCTTTGGGGCCTCTATGCCCCTTTGGAAACAAGGCAGCACGTTGGGTCTGGCAGCTCTAGGGCAATGAAGCACAACCAGAGCCGAAGTTCTACTTCTTCCAGATCAGGCCTGCCTAGACAGTGCGTTTCACAGGCCTTGATAAGAGATGTTCTCTTAGGCTATAAGAGCACTGGGCACAGCCAGTTGTTTCTTAGCTTCCCAAGAGGTGGAAGCAAGATGCTTTGGGGCCTCTCTCCCCCTTTGGAAACAAGGCAGCCCTTTGGGCCTTTCAGCTCTAGGGCAACGGAGCACACCCAGAGCAGAAGTTCTACCTCAGCCAGATCAGGCCTGCCAAGAAACTGCTTTTCACAGGCCTTCGTAAGAGGTGTTCCCGGAAGGCTGTAAGAGTACCTGGCAGAGCGAGTTGTTTCTTAGCTTCAAAAACAGCTGGAAGCAACATGATTTGGGGCCTCTCTCCCCCTTTGGAAACAAAGCAGCCTTTGTGCCTGGCAGCTCTAGGCCAAAGTAGCACACCCAGAGCACAAGTTCTACCTCAGCCAGATAAGGCCTGTCAAGAAGCTGCGTTTCACAGGCCTTTGTATGTGACGTTCCCGGTTGGCTTTGAGAGCACTGTGCAGAGCCAGTTGTTTTAGCTTCCCAGAGAGCAGGAAGCAAGATGCTTTGGGGCCTCTCTCACACTTTGGAAATAAAGGCAGCCCTTTGGGCCTGGCAGCCCTAGGCCAATGGAGTACACCCAGAGCAGAAGTTCTACCTCAGCCAGATCAGGCCTTCCAAGAAACTGCGTCTCACAGGCCTTTCTCTGTCACGTTGCCGGTAGGCTGTGAGAGCACTGTGCAGAGCCAGTTGTTTCTTAGCTTCCCAAAGATTTGGAAGCAAGATGCTTTGGGGACTCTCAGCCCCTTTGGAAACAAGGCGGCCCTTTGGGCCTGGCAGCTCTAGGCCAAAGTAGCACGCCCAGAGCAGGAGTTCTACTTCAGCCAGATCAGGCCTGCCAAGAAACTGCGTTTCACAGGCCTTGGTAAGAGATGTTCCCGGTAGGCTGTGAGAGCACTGTGGAGAGCCAGTTGCTTTAGCTTCCCACAGAGCTGGAAGCAAGATGCCTTGGGGCCTCTCTCTCCCTTTGGACACAAGGCAGCCGTTTGGGCCTGGCAGCTCTAGGCCAATGGAGCACACCCACAGCAGAAGTTCTACTTCAGGCAGATCAGTCCTGCCCAGAAACTGCGTTTCACAGCCCTTGGTAAGAGATGTTCACGGTAGGCTGTGAGAGCACTGGGCAGAACCAGTTGTTTTTTAGCTTCCCAAAGTGCTGGAGGCAAGATGCTTTGGGGCCTCTCTCACCCTTTGGAAACAAGGCAGCCCTTAGGTCCTGGTAGCTCTAGGCCTATGTAGCACAACCAGAACAGAAGTTCTACTTCAGCCAGGTCAGGCCTGCCAAGAAACTGCGTTTCACAGGCCTTTCAAAGAGATGTTCTCTTAGGCTGTAAGAGCACTGGGCAGAGCCAGCTGTTTCTTAGCTTCCCGAAGAGCTGGGAGCAAGATGCTTTGGGTCCACTCTCCGTCTTTGGAAACAAGGCAGCCCTTTGGGCCTGGCAGCTCTAGGGCAATGGAGCACACCCAGAGCAGAAGTTCTACTTCAGCCAGATCAGGCCTGCCAGGAAACTGCGTTTCACAGGCCTTGGTAAGAGATGTTCCCGGTAGGCTGTAAGAGCACTGGGCAGAGCCAGTTGTTTCTTACCTTCCTGAAAAGCTGGAAGCAAGATGCTTGGGACCCCTCTGCCCGTTTGGGAACAAGGCAGCCTTTTGGGTCGGGAAGCTCTAGGCCAATGGAGCACACGCAGAGCAGGAGTTCTACTTCAGCCTGATCAGGCCTGCAAAGAAACAGCGTTTGACAGGCCTTGGTAAGAGATGTTCCCGGTAGGTGTAAGAGCACTGGGCAGAGCCAGTTGTTTCTTAGCTTCGCAAAGACCGGGAAGCAAGATGCTTTGGGCCTCTCTGCCCCTTGGAAACAGGGCAGCACTTGGGGCCTGGCAGCTCTAGGGCAATGGAGCACACCCAGAGCCGGAGTTCTACTTCAGCCAGATGAGGCCTGCCAAGAAACTGCGTTTCACAGGCCTTTCAAAGACATGTTCCCGGTAGGCTGTAAGAGCACGGGGCAGAGCGAGTTGGTTCTTAGCTTCCCAGAGAGCTGGAAGCAAGATGCTTTGGGGCCTCTCTGCCCCTTTGGAAACAAGGCAGCACCTTGGGCCTGGCAGCTCTAGGGCAATGGAGCACACCCAGAGCAGAAGTTCTACTTCAGCCAAATCAGGCCTGCCAGGAAACTTCGTTTCACAGGCCTTGGTAAGAGATGTTCCCGGTAGGCTGTAAGAGCACTGGGCAACGCCAGCTGTTTCTTAGCTTCCCGAAGAGCTGGAAGCAAGATGCTTTGGTGCCACTCTCTCACTTTGGAATCAAGGCAGCCCTTTGGGGCAGGTAGCTCTAGGCCAGTGGAGCACACCCAGAGCAGAAGTTCTACTTCGGCCAGTTCAGGCCACCAACAAACTGCGTTTCACAGGCCTTGGTAAGAGATGTTCCCGGTAGGCTGTAAGAGCACTGGGCAACGCCAGATGTTTCTTAGCTTCCCGAAGAGCTGGAAGCAAGATGCTTTGGGGCCTCTCATCCCCTTTGCAAACAAGGCCGACCTTTGGGCCAGGCAGCTCTAGGCCAATGGAGCACACCCAGAGCAGAAGTTCTACCTCAGCCAGATAAGGCCTGCCAAGAAACTGCGTTTCAAAGGCTTTGGTAAGAGATGTTCCCGGTACTCTGTTAGAGCACTGGGCAGAGCCATTTGTTTCTTAGCTTCCCAAAGAGCTGGAAGCAAGATGCTTTGGGGGCTCCCTGCCCCTTTGCCAACAAGGGCGACCTTTGGGCCTTTCAGCTCTAGGCCAATGGAGCACACCCAGAGCAGAAGTCCTACTTCAGCCAGATCAGGCCTGCCAAGGAACTGCGTTTCAGAGGCCTTTGTATGTGACGTTCCCGGTAGGCTGTGAGAGCACGGTGCAGAGCCAGTTGTTTCCTTGTTTCCCAAACAGCTGGAAGCAAGACGCTTTGGGGCCTCTATGCCCCTTTGGAAACAAGGCAGCACGTTGGGTCTGGCAGCTCTAGGGCAATGAAGCACAACCAGAGCCGAAGTTCTACTTCTTCCAGATCAGGCCTGCCTAGACAGTGCGTTTCACAGGCCTTGATAAGAGATGTTCTCTTAGGCTATAAGAGCACTGGGCACAGCCAGTTGTTTCTTAGCTTCCCAAGAGGTGGAAGCAAGATGCTTTGGGGCCTCTCTCCCCCTTTGGAAACAAGGCAGCCCTTTGGGCCTTTCAGCTCTAGGGCAACGGAGCACACCCAGAGCAGAAGTTCTACCTCAGCCAGATCAGGCCTGCCAAGAAACTGCTTTTCACAGGCCTTCGTAAGAGGTGTTCCCGGAAGGCTGTAAGAGTACCTGGCAGAGCGAGTTGTTTCTTAGCTTCAAAAACAGCTGGAAGCAACATGATTTGGGGCCTCTCTCCCCCTTTGGAAACAAAGCAGCCTTTGTGCCTGGCAGCTCTAGGCCAAAGTAGCACACCCAGAGCACAAGTTCTACCTCAGCCAGATAAGGCCTGTCAAGAAGCTGCGTTTCACAGGCCTTTGTATGTGACGTTCCCGGTTGGCTTTGAGAGCACTGTGCAGAGCCAGTTGTTTTAGCTTCCCAGAGAGCAGGAAGCAAGATGCTTTGGGGCCTCTCTCACACTTTGGAAATAAAGGCAGCCCTTTGGGCCTGGCAGCCCTAGGCCAATGGAGTACACCCAGAGCAGAAGTTCTACCTCAGCCAGATCAGGCCTTCCAAGAAACTGCGTCTCACAGGCCTTTCTCTGTCACGTTGCCGGTAGGCTGTGAGAGCACTGTGCAGAGCCAGTTGTTTCTTAGCTTCCCAAAGATTTGGAAGCAAGATGCTTTGGGGACTCTCAGCCCCTTTGGAAACAAGGCGGCCCTTTGGGCCTGGCAGCTCTAGGCCAAAGTAGCACGCCCAGAGCAGGAGTTCTACTTCAGCCAGATCAGGCCTGCCAAGAAACTGCGTTTCACAGGCCTTGGTAAGAGATGTTCCCGGTAGGCTGTGAGAGCACTGTGGAGAGCCAGTTGCTTTAGCTTCCCACAGAGCTGGAAGCAAGATGCCTTGGGGCCTCTCTCTCCCTTTGGACACAAGGCAGCCGTTTGGGCCTGGCAGCTCTAGGCCAATGGAGCACACCCACAGCAGAAGTTCTACTTCAGGCAGATCAGTCCTGCCCAGAAACTGCGTTTCACAGCCCTTGGTAAGAGATGTTCACGGTAGGCTGTGAGAGCACTGGGCAGAACCAGTTGTTTTTTAGCTTCCCAAAGTGCTGGAGGCAAGATGCTTTGGGGCCTCTCTCACCCTTTGGAAACAAGGCAGCCCTTAGGTCCTGGTAGCTCTAGGCCTATGTAGCACAACCAGAACAGAAGTTCTACTTCAGCCAGGTCAGGCCTGCCAAGAAACTGCGTTTCACAGGCCTTTCAAAGAGATGTTCTCTTAGGCTGTAAGAGCACTGGGCAGAGCCAGCTGTTTCTTAGCTTCCCGAAGAGCTGGGAGCAAGATGCTTTGGGTCCACTCTCCGTCTTTGGAAACAAGGCAGCCCTTTGGGCCTGGCAGCTCTAGGGCAATGGAGCACACCCAGAGCAGAAGTTCTACTTCAGCCAGATCAGGCCTGCCAGGAAACTGCGTTTCACAGGCCTTGGTAAGAGATGTTCCCGGTAGGCTGTAAGAGCACTGGGCAGAGCCAGTTGTTTCTTACCTTCCTGAAAAGCTGGAAGCAAGATGCTTGGGACCCCTCTGCCCGTTTGGGAACAAGGCAGCCTTTTGGGTCGGGAAGCTCTAGGCCAATGGAGCACACGCAGAGCAGGAGTTCTACTTCAGCCTGATCAGGCCTGCAAAGAAACAGCGTTTGACAGGCCTTGGTAAGAGATGTTCCCGGTAGGTGTAAGAGCACTGGGCAGAGCCAGTTGTTTCTTAGCTTCGCAAAGACCGGGAAGCAAGATGCTTTGGGCCTCTCTGCCCCTTGGAAACAGGGCAGCACTTGGGGCCTGGCAGCTCTAGGGCAATGGAGCACACCCAGAGCCGGAGTTCTACTTCAGCCAGATGAGGCCTGCCAAGAAACTGCGTTTCACAGGCCTTTCAAAGACATGTTCCCGGTAGGCTGTAAGAGCACGGGGCAGAGCGAGTTGGTTCTTAGCTTCCCAGAGAGCTGGAAGCAAGATGCTTTGGGGCCTCTCTGCCCCTTTGGAAACAAGGCAGCACCTTGGGCCTGGCAGCTCTAGGGCAATGGAGCACACCCAGAGCAGAAGTTCTACTTCAGCCAAATCAGGCCTGCCAGGAAACGGCGTTTCACAGGCCTTGGTAAGAGATGTTCCCGGTAGGCTGTAAGAGCACTGGGCAACGCCAGATGTTTCTTAGCTTCCCGAAGAGCTGGAAGCGAGAAGCTTTGGTGCCACTCTCTCACTTTGGACTCAAGGCAGCCCTTTGGGGCAGGTAGCTCTAGGCCAGTGGAGCACACCCAGAGCAGAAGTTCTACTTCGGCCAGTTCAGGCCACCAACAAACTGCGTTTCACAGGCCTTGGTAAGAGATGTTCCCGGTAGGCTGTAAGAGCACTGGGCAACGCCAGATGTTTCTTAGCTTCCCGAAGAGCTGGAAGCAAGATGCTTTGGGGCCTCTCATCCCCTTTGCAAACAAGGCCGACCTTTGGGCCAGGCAGCTCTAGGCCAATGGAGCACACCCAGAGCAGAAGTTCTACCTCAGCCAGATAAGGCCTGCCAAGAAACTGCGTTTCAAAGGCTTTGGTAAGAGATGTTCCCGGTACTCTGTTAGAGCACTGGGCAGAGCCATTTGTTTCTTAGCTTCCCAAAGAGCTGGAAGCAAGATGCTTTGGGGGCTCCCTGCCCCTTTGCCAACAAGGGCGACCTTTGGGCCTTTCAGCTCTAGGCCAATGGAGCACACCCAGAGCAGAAGTCCTACTTCAGCCAGATCAGGCCTGCCAAGGAACTGCATTTCAGAGGCCTTTGTATGTGACGTTCCCGGTAGGCTGTGAGAGCACGGTGCAGAGCCAGTTGTTTCCTTGTTTCCCAAACAGCTGGAAGCAAGACGCTTTGGGGCCTCTATGCCCCTTTGGAAACAAGGCAGCACGTTGGGTCTGGCAGCTCTAGGGCAATGAAGCACAACCAGAGCCGAAGTTCTACTTCTTCCAGATCAGGCCTGCCTAGACAGTGCGTTTCACAGGCCTTGATAAGAGATGTTCTCTTAGGCTATAAGAGCACTGGGCACAGCCAGTTGTTTCTTAGCTTCCCAAGAGGTGGAAGCAAGATGCTTTGGGGCCTCTCTCCCCCTTTGGAAACAAGGCAGCCCTTTGGGCCTTTCAGCTCTAGGGCAACGGAGCACACCCAGAGCAGAAGTTCTACCTCAGCCAGATAAGGCCTGCCAAGAAACTGCTTTTCACAGGCCTTCGTAAGAGGTGTTCCCGGAAGGCTGTAAGAGTACCTGGCAGAGCGAGTTGTTTCTTAGCTTCAAAAACAGCTGGAAGCAACATGATTTGGGGCCTCTCTCCCCCTTTGGAAACAAAGCAGCCTTTGTGCCTGGCAGCTCTAGGCCAAAGTAGCACACCCAGAGCACAAGTTCTACCTCAGCCAGATAAGGCCTGTCAAGAAGCTGCGTTTCACAGGCCTTTGTATGTGACGTTCCCGGTTGGCTTTGAGAGCACTGTGCAGAGCCAGTTGTTTTAGCTTCCCAGAGAGCAGGAAGCAAGATGCTTTGGGGCCTCTCTCACACTTTGGAAATAAAGGCAGCCCTTTGGGCCTGGCAGCCCTAGGCCAATGGAGTACACCCAGAGCAGAAGTTCTACCTCAGCCAGATCAGGCCTTCCAAGAAACTGCGTCTCACAGGCCTTTCTCTGTCACGTTGCCGGTAGGCTGTGAGAGCACTGTGCAGAGCCAGTTGTTTCTTAGCTTCCCAAAGATTTGGAAGCAAGATGCTTTGGGGACTCTCAGCCCCTTTGGAAACAAGGCGGCCCTTTGGGCCTGGCAGCTCTAGGCCAAAGTAGCACGCCCAGAGCAGGAGTTCTACTTCAGCCAGATCAGGCCTGCCAAGAAACTGCGTTTCACAGGCCTTGGTAAGAGATGTTCCCGGTAGGCTGTGAGAGCACTGTGGAGAGCCAGTTGCTTTAGCTTCCCACAGAGCTGGAAGCAAGATGCCTTGGGGCCTCTCTCTCCCTTTGGACACAAGGCAGCCGTTTGGGCCTGGCAGCTCTAGGCCAATGGAGCACACCCACAGCAGAAGTTCTACTTCAGGCAGATCAGTCCTGCCCAGAAACTGCGTTTCACAGCCCTTGGTAAGAGATGTTCACGGTAGGCTGTGAGAGCACTGGGCAGAACCAGTTGTTTTTTAGCTTCCCAAAGTGCTGGAGGCAAGATGCTTTGGGGCCTCTCTCACCCTTTGGAAACAAGGCAGCCCTTAGGTCCTGGTAGCTCTAGGCCTATGTAGCACAACCAGAACAGAAGTTCTACTTCAGCCAGGTCAGGCCTGCCAAGAAACTGCGTTTCACAGGCCTTTCAAAGAGATGTTCTCTTAGGCTGTAAGAGCACTGGGCAGAGCCAGCTGTTTCTTAGCTTCCCGAAGAGCTGGGAGCAAGATGCTTTGGGTCCACTCTCCGTCTTTGGAAACAAGGCAGCCCTTTGGGCCTGGCAGCTCTAGGGCAATGGAGCACACCCAGAGCAGAAGTTCTACTTCAGCCAGATCAGGCCTGCCAGGAAACTGCGTTTCACAGGCCTTGGTAAGAGATGTTCCCGGTAGGCTGTAAGAGCACTGGGCAGAGCCAGTTGTTTCTTACCTTCCTGAAAAGCTGGAAGCAAGATGCTTGGGACCCCTCTGCCCGTTTGGGAACAAGGCAGCCTTTTGGGTCGGGAAGCTCTAGGCCAATGGAGCACACGCAGAGCAGGAGTTCTACTTCAGCCTGATCAGGCCTGCAAAGAAACAGCGTTTGACAGGCCTTGGTAAGAGATGTTCCCGGTAGGTGTAAGAGCACTGGGCAGAGCCAGTTGTTTCTTAGCTTCGCAAAGACCGGGAAGCAAGATGCTTTGGGCCTCTCTGCCCCTTGGAAACAGGGCAGCACTTGGGGCCTGGCAGCTCTAGGGCAATGGAGCACACCCAGAGCCGGAGTTCTACTTCAGCCAGATGAGGCCTGCCAAGAAACTGCGTTTCACAGGCCTTTCAAAGACATGTTCCCGGTAGGCTGTAAGAGCACGGGGCAGAGCGAGTTGGTTCTTAGCTTCCCAGAGAGCTGGAAGCAAGATGCTTTGGGGCCTCTCTGCCCCTTTGGAAACAAGGCAGCACCTTGGGCCTGGCAGCTCTAGGGCAATGGAGCACACCCAGAGCAGAAGTTCTACTTCAGCCAAATCAGGCCTGCCAGGAAACGGCGTTTCACAGGCCTTGGTAAGAGATGTTCCCGGTAGGCTGTAAGAGCACTGGGCAACGCCAGATGTTTCTTAGCTTCCCGAAGAGCTGGAAGCGAGAAGCTTTGGTGCCACTCTCTCACTTTGGACTCAAGGCAGCCCTTTGGGGCAGGTAGCTCTAGGCCAGTGGAGCACACCCAGAGCAGAAGTTCTACTTCGGGCAGTTCAGGCCACCAACAAACTGCGTTTCACAGGCCTTGGTAAGAGATGTTCCCGGTAGGCTGTAAGAGCACTGGGCAACGCCAGATGTTTCTTAGCTTCCCGAAGAGCTGGAAGCAAGATGCTTTGGGGCCTCTCATCCCCTTTGCAAACAAGGCCGACCTTTGGGCCAGGCAGCTCTAGGCCAATGGAGCACACCCAGAGCAGAAGTTCTACCTCAGCCAGATAAGGCCTGCCAAGAAACTGCGTTTCAAAGGCTTTGGTAAGAGATGTTCCCGGTACTCTGTTAGAGCACTGGGCAGAGCCATTTGTTTCTTAGCTTCCCAAAGAGCTGGAAGCAAGATGCTTTGGGGGCTCCCTGCCCCTTTGCCAACAAGGGCGACCTTTGGGCCTTTCAGCTCTAGGCCAATGGAGCACACCCAGAGCAGAAGTCCTACTTCAGCCAGATCAGGCCTGCCAAGGAACTGCGTTTCAGAGGCCTTTGTATGTGACGTTCCCGGTAGGCTGTGAGAGCACGGTGCAGAGCCAGTTGTTTCCTTGTTTCCCAAACAGCTGGAAGCAAGACGCTTTGGGGCCTCTATGCCCCTTTGGAAACAAGGCAGCACGTTGGGTCTGGCAGCTCTAGGGCAATGAAGCACAACCAGAGCCGAAGTTCTACTTCTTCCAGATCAGGCCTGCCTAGACAGTGCGTTTCACAGGCCTTGATAAGAGATGTTCTCTTAGGCTATAAGAGCACTGGGCACAGCCAGTTGTTTCTTAGCTTCCCAAGAGGTGGAAGCAAGATGCTTTGGGGCCTCTCTCCCCCTTTGGAAACAAGGCAGCCCTTTGGGCCTTTCAGCTCTAGGGCAACGGAGCACACCCAGAGCAGAAGTTCTACCTCAGCCAGATCAGGCCTGCCAAGAAACTGCTTTTCACAGGCCTTCGTAAGAGGTGTTCCCGGAAGGCTGTAAGAGTACCTGGCAGAGCGAGTTGTTTCTTAGCTTCAAAAACAGCTGGAAGCAACATGATTTGGGGCCTCTCTCCCCCTTTGGAAACAAAGCAGCCTTTGTGCCTGGCAGCTCTAGGCCAAAGTAGCACACCCAGAGCACAAGTTCTACCTCAGCCAGATAAGGCCTGTCAAGAAGCTGCGTTTCACAGGCCTTTGTATGTGACGTTCCCGGTTGGCTTTGAGAGCACTGTGCAGAGCCAGTTGTTTTAGCTTCCCAGAGAGCAGGAAGCAAGATGCTTTGGGGCCTCTCTCACACTTTGGAAATAAAGGCAGCCCTTTGGGCCTGGCAGCCCTAGGCCAATGGAGTACACCCAGAGCAGAAGTTCTACCTCAGCCAGATCAGGCCTTCCAAGAAACTGCGTCTCACAGGCCTTTCTCTGTCACGTTGCCGGTAGGCTGTGAGAGCACTGTGCAGAGCCAGTTGTTTCTTAGCTTCCCAAAGATTTGGAAGCAAGATGCTTTGGGGACTCTCAGCCCCTTTGGAAACAAGGCGGCCCTTTGGGCCTGGCAGCTCTAGGCCAAAGTAGCACGCCCAGAGCAGGAGTTCTACTTCAGCCAGATCAGGCCTGCCAAGAAACTGCGTTTCACAGGCCTTGGTAAGAGATGTTCCCGGTAGGCTGTGAGAGCACTGTGGAGAGCCAGTTGCTTTAGCTTCCCACAGAGCTGGAAGCAAGATGCCTTGGGGCCTCTCTCTCCCTTTGGACACAAGGCAGCCGTTTGGGCCTGGCAGCTCTAGGCCAATGGAGCACACCCACAGCAGAAGTTCTACTTCAGGCAGATCAGTCCTGCCCAGAAACTGCGTTTCACAGCCCTTGGTAAGAGATGTTCACGGTAGGCTGTGAGAGCACTGGGCAGAACCAGTTGTTTTTTAGCTTCCCAAAGTGCTGGAGGCAAGATGCTTTGGGGCCTCTCTCACCCTTTGGAAACAAGGCAGCCCTTAGGTCCTGGTAGCTCTAGGCCTATGTAGCACAACCAGAACAGAAGTTCTACTTCAGCCAGGTCAGGCCTGCCAAGAAACTGCGTTTCACAGGCCTTTCAAAGAGATGTTCTCTTAGGCTGTAAGAGCACTGGGCAGAGCCAGCTGTTTCTTAGCTTCCCGAAGAGCTGGGAGCAAGATGCTTTGGGTCCACTCTCCGTCTTTGGAAACAAGGCAGCCCTTTGGGCCTGGCAGCTCTAGGGCAATGGAGCACACCCAGAGCAGAAGTTCTACTTCAGCCAGATCAGGCCTGCCAGGAAACTGCGTTTCACAGGCCTTGGTAAGAGATGTTCCCGGTAGGCTGTAAGAGCACTGGGCAGAGCCAGTTGTTTCTTACCTTCCTGAAAAGCTGGAAGCAAGATGCTTGGGACCCCTCTGCCCGTTTGGGAACAAGGCAGCCTTTTGGGTCGGGAAGCTCTAGGCCAATGGAGCACACGCAGAGCAGGAGTTCTACTTCAGCCTGATCAGGCCTGCAAAGAAACAGCGTTTGACAGGCCTTGGTAAGAGATGTTCCCGGTAGGTGTAAGAGCACTGGGCAGAGCCAGTTGTGTCTTAGCTTCACAAAGACCGGGAAGCAAGATGCTTTGGGCCTCTCTGCCCCTTGGAAACAGGGCAGCACTTTGGGCCAGGCAGCTCTAGGGCAATGGAGCACACCCAGAGCCGGAGTTCTACTTCAGCCAGATCAGGCCTGCCAAGAAACTGCGTTTCACAGGCCTTTCAAAGACATGTTCCCGGTAGGCTGTAAGAGCACGGGGCAGAGCGAGTTGGTTCTTAGCTTCCCAGAGAGCTGGAAGCAAGATGCTTTGGGGCCTCTCTGCCCCTTTGGAAACAAGGCAGCACCTTGGGCCTGGCAGCTCTAGGGCAATGGAGCACACCCAGAGCAGAAGTTCTACTTCAGCCAAATCAGGCCTGCCAGGAAACGGCGTTTCACAGGCCTTGGTAACAGATGTTCCCAGTAGGCTGTAAGAGCACTGGGCAACGCCAGATGTTTCTTAGCTTCCCGAAGAGCTGGAAGCGAGAAGCTTTGGTGCCACTCTCTCACTTTGGACTCAAGGCAGCCCTTTGGGGCAGGTAGCTCTAGGCCAGTGGAGCACACCCAGAGCAGAAGTTCTACTTCGGCCAGTTCAGGCCACCAACAAACTGCGTTTCACAGGCCTTGGTAAGAGATGTTCCCGGTAGGCTGTAAGAGCACTGGGCAACGCCAGATGTTTCTTAGCTTCCCGAAGAGCTGGAAGCAAGATGCTTTGGGGCCTCTCATCCCCTTTGCAAACAAGGCCGACCTTTGGGCCAGGCAGCTCTAGGCCAATGGAGCACACCCAGAGCAGAAGTTCTACCTCAGCAAGATAAGGCCTGCCAAGAAACTGCGTTTCAAAGGCTTTGGTAAGAGATGTTCCCGGTACTCTGTTAGAGCACTGGGAAGAGCCATTTGTTTCTTAGCTTCCCAAAGAGCTGGAAGCAAGATGCTTTGGGGGCTCCCTGCCCCTTTGCCAACAAGGGCGACCTTTGGGCCTTTCAGCTCTAGGCCAATGGAGCACACCCAGAGCAGAAGTCCTACTTCAGCCAGATCAGGCCTGCCAAGGAACTGCGTTTCAGAGGCCTTTGTATGTGACGTTCCCGGTAGGCTGTGAGAGCACGGTGCAGAGCCAGTTGTTTCCTTGTTTCCCAAACAGCTGGAAGCAAGACGCTTTGGGGCCTCTATGCCCCTTTGGAAACAAGGCAGCACGTTGGGTCTGGCAGCTCTAGGGCAATGAAGCACAACCAGAGCCGAAGTTCTACTTCTTCCAGATCAGGCCTGCCTAGACAGTGCGTTTCACAGGCCTTGATAAGAGATGTTCTCTTAGGCTATAAGAGCACTGGGCACAGCCAGTTGTTTCTTAGCTTCCCAAGAGGTGGAAGCAAGATGCTTTGGGGCCTCTCTCCCCCTTTGGAAACAAGGCAGCCCTTTGGGCCTTTCAGCTCGAGGGCAATGGAGCACACCCAGAGCAGAAGTTCTACCTCAGCCAGATCAGGCCTGCCAAGAAACTGCTTTTCACAGGCCTTCGTAAGAGGTGTTCCCGGAAGGCTGTAAGAGTACCTGGCAGAGCGAGTTGTTTCTTAGCTTCAAAAACAGCTGGAAGCAACATGATTTGGGGCCTCTCTCCCCCTTTGGAAACAAAGCAGCCTTTGTGCCTGGCAGCTCTAGGCCAAAGTAGCACACCCAGAGCACAAGTTCTACCTCAGCCAGATAAGGCCTGTCAAGAAGCTGCGTTTCACAGGCCTTTGTATGTGACGTTCCCGGTTGGCTTTGAGAGCACTGTGCAGAGCCAGTTGTTTTAGCTTCCCAGAGAGCAGGAAGCAAGATGCTTTGGGGCCTCTCTCACACTTTGGAAATAAAGGCAGCCCTTTGGGCCTGGCAGCCCTAGGCCAATGGAGTACACCCAGAGCAGAAGTTCTACCTCAGCCAGATCAGGCCTTCCAAGAAACTGCGTCTCACAGGCCTTTCTCTGTCACGTTGCCGGTAGGCTGTGAGAGCACTGTGCAGAGCCAGTTGTTTCTTAGCTTCCCAAAGATTTGGAAGCAAGATGCTTTGGGGACTCTCAGCCCCTTTGGAAACAAGGCGGCCCTTTGGGCCTGGCAGCTCTAGGCCAAAGTAGCACGCCCAGAGCAGGAGTTCTACTTCAGCCAGATCAGGCCTGCCAAGAAACTGCGTTTCACAGGCCTTGGTAAGAGATGTTCCCGGTAGGCTGTGAGAGCACTGTGGAGAGCCAGTTGCTTTAGCTTCCCACAGAGCTGGAAGCAAGATGCCTTGGGGCCTCTCTCTCCCTTTGGACACAAGGCAGCCGTTTGGGCCTGGCAGCTCTAGGCCAATGGAGCACACCCACAGCAGAAGTTCTACTTCAGGCAGATCAGTCCTGCCCAGAAACTGCGTTTCACAGCCCTTGGTAAGAGATGTTCACGGTAGGCTGTGAGAGCACTGGGCAGAACCAGTTGTTTTTTAGCTTCCCAAAGTGCTGGAGGCAAGATGCTTTGGGGCCTCTCTCACCCTTTGGAAACAAGGCAGCCCTTAGGTCCTGGTAGCTCTAGGCCTATGTAGCACAACCAGAACAGAAGTTCTACTTCAGCCAGGTCAGGCCTGCCAAGAAACTGCGTTTCACAGGCCTTTCAAA
Organism: Equus asinus; assembly: GCF_041296235.1. Lineage (NCBI taxonomy): Eukaryota > Metazoa > Chordata > Mammalia > Perissodactyla > Equidae > Equus > Equus asinus. The sequence goes on from NW_027224845.1 coordinate 2,983,493, forward strand.
GAGATGTTCTCTTAGGCTGTAAGAGCACTGGGCAGAGCCAGCTGTTTCTTAGCTTCCCGAAGAGCTGGGAGCAAGATGCTTTGGGTCCACTCTCCGTCTTTGGAAACAAGGCAGCCCTTTGGGCCTGGCAGCTCTAGGGCAATGGAGCACAAACAGAGCAGAAGTTCTACTTCAGCCAGATCAGGCCTGCCAGGAAACTGCGTTTCACAGGCCTTTCAAAGACATGTTCCCGGTAGGCTGTAAGAGCACGGGGCAGAGCGAGTTGGTTCTTAGCTTCCCAGAGAGCTGGAAGCAAGATGCTTTGGGGCCTCTCTGCCCCTTTGGAAACAAGGCAGCACCTTGGGCCTGGCAGCTCTAGGGCAATGGAGCACACCCAGAGCAGAAGTTCTACTTCAGCCAAATCAGGCCTGCCAGGAAACGGCGTTTCACAGGCCTTGGTAAGAGATGTTCCCGGTAGGCTGTAAGAGCACTGGGCAACGCCAGATGTTTCTTAGCTTCCCGAAGAGCTGGAAGCAAGAAGCTTTGGTGCCACTCTCTCACTTTGGACTCAAGGCAGCCCTTTGTGGCAGGTAGCTCTAGGCCAGTGGAGCACACCCAGAGCAGAAGTTCTACTTGGGCCAGTTCAGGCCACCAACAAACTGCGTTTCACAGGCCTTGGTAAGAGATGTTCCCGGTAGGCTGTAAGAGCACTGGGCAACGCCAGATGTTTCTTAGCTTCCCGAAGAGCTGGAAGCAAGATGCTTTGGGGCCTCTCATCCCCTTTGCAAACAAGGCCGACCTTTGGGCCAGGCAGCTCTAGGCCAATGGAGCACACCCAGAGCAGAAGTTCTACCTCAGCCAGATAAGGCCTGCCAAGAAACTGCGTTTCAAAGGCTTTGGTAAGAGATGTTCCCGCTACTCTGTTAGAGCACTGGGCAGAGCCATTTGTTTCTTAGCTTCCCAAAGAGCTGGAAGCAAGATGCTTTGGGGGCTCCCTGCCCCTTTGCCAACAAGGGCGACCTTTGGGCCTTTCAGCTCTAGGCCAATGGAGCACACCCAGAGCAGAAGTCCTACTTCAGCCAGATCAGGCCTGCCAAGGAACTGCGTTTCAGAGGCCTTTGTATGTGACGTTCCCGGTAGGCTGTGAGAGCACGGTGCAGAGCCAGTTGTTTCCTTGTTTCCCAAACAGCTGGAAGCAAGACGCTTTGGGGCCTCTATGCCCCTTTGGAAACAAGGCAGCACGTTGGGTCTGGCAGCTCTAGGGCAATGAAGCACAACCAGAGCCGAAGTTCTACTTCTTCCAGATCAGGCCTGCCTAGACAGTGCGTTTCACAGGCCTTGATAAGAGATGTTCTCTTAGGCTATAAGAGCACTGGGCACAGCCAGTTGTTTCTTAGCTTCCCAAGAGGTGGAAGCAAGATGCTTTGGGGCGTCTCCCCCCCCGTTTGGAAACAAGGCAGCCCTTTGGGCCTTTCAGCTCGAGGGCAATGGAGCACACCCAGAGCAGAAGTTCTACCTCAGCCAGATCAGGCCTGCCAAGAAACTGCTTTTCACAGGCCTTCGTAAGAGGTGTTCCCGGAAGGCTGTAAGAGTACCTGGCAGAGCGAGTTGTTTCTTAGCTTCAAAAACAGCTGGAAGCAACATGATTTGGGGCCTCTCTCCCCCTTTGGAAACAAAGCAGCCTTTGTGCCTGGCAGCTCTAGGCCAAAGTAGCACACCCAGAGCACAAGTTCTACCTCAGCCAGATAAGGCCTGTCAAGAAGCTGCGTTTCACAGGCCTTTGTATGTGACGTTCCCGGTTGGCTTTGAGAGCACTGTGTAGAGCCAGTTGTTTTAGCTTCCCAGAGAGCAGGAAGCAAGATGCTTTGGGGCCTCTCTCACACTTTGGAAATAAAGGCAGCCCTTTGGGCCTGGCAGCCCTAGGCCAATGGAGTACACCCAGAGCAGAAGTTCTACCTCAGCCAGATCAGGCCTTCCAAGAAACTGCGTCTCACAGGCCTTTCTCTGTCACGTTGCCGGTAGGCTGTGAGAGCACTGTGCAGAGCCAGTTGTTTCTTAGCTTCCCAAAGATTTGGAAGCAAGATGCTTTGGGGACTCTCAGCCCCTTTGGAAACAAGGCGGCCCTTTGGGCCTGGCAGCTCTAGGCCAAAGTAGCACGCCCAGAGCAGGAGTTCTACTTCAGCCAGATCAGGCCTGCCAAGAAACTGCGTTTCACAGGCCTTGGTAAGAGATGTTCCCGGTAGGCTGTGAGAGCACTGTGGAGAGCCAGTTGCTTTAGCTTCCCACAGAGCTGGAAGCAAGATGCCTTGGGGCCTCTCTCTCCCTTTGGACACAAGGCAGCCGTTTGGGCCTGGCAGCTCTAGGCCAATGGAGCACACCCACAGCAGAAGTTCTACTTCAGGCAGATCAGTCCTGCCCAGAAACTGCGTTTCACAGCCCTTGGTAAGAGATGTTCACGGTAGGCTGTGAGAGCACTGGGCAGAGCCAGTTGTTTTTTAGCTTCCCAAAGTGCTGGAGGCAAGAGGCTTTGGGGCCTCTCTCACCCTTTGGAAACAAGGCAGCCCTTCGGTCCTGGTAGCTCTAGGCCTATGTAGCACAACCAGAACAGAAGTTCTACTTCAGCCAGGTGAGGCCTGCCAAGAAACTGCGTTTCACAGGCCTTTCAAAGAGATGTTCTCTTAGGCTGTAAGACCACTGGGCAGAGCCAGCTGTTTCTTAGCTTCCCGAAGAGCTGGGAGCAAGATGCTTTAGGTCCACTCTCCGTCTTTGGAAACAAGGCAGCCCTTTGGGCCTGGTAGCTCTAGGCCTATGTAGCACAAACAGAACAGAAGTTCTACTTCAGCCTGATCAGGCCTGCCAAGAAACTGCGTTTCACAGGCCTTTCAAAGACATGTTCCCGGTAGGCTGTAAGATCAATGGGCAGAGCGAGTTGGTTCTTAGCTTCCCAGAGAGCTGGAAGCAAGATGCTTTGGGGCCTCTCTGCCCCTTTGGAAACAAGGCAGCACCTTGGGCCTGGCAGCTCTAGGGCAATGGAGCACACCCAGAGCAGAAGTTCTACTTCAGCCAAATCAGGCCTGCCAGGCAACGGCGTTTCACAGGCCTTGGTAAGAGATGTTCCCGGTAGGCTGTAAGAGCACTGGGCAACGCCAGATGTTTCTTAGCTTCCCGAAGAGCTGGAAGCAAGAAGCTTTGGTGCCACTCTCTCACTTTGGACTCAAGGCAGCCCTTTGGGGCAGGTAGCTCTAGGCCAGTGGAGCACACCCAGAGCAGAAGTTCTACTTGGGCCAGTTCAGGCCACCAACAAACTGCGTTTCACAGGCCTTGGTAAGAGATGTTCCCGGTAGGCTGTAAGAGCACTGGGCAACGCCAGATGTTTCTTAGCTTCCCGAAGAGCTGGAAGCAAGATGCTTTGGGGCCTCTCATCCCCTTTGCAAACAAGGCCGACCTTTGGGCCAGGCAGCTCTAGGCCAATGGAGCACACCCAGAGCAGAAGTTCTACCTCAGCCAGATAAGGCCTGCCAAGAAACTGCGTTTCAAAGGCTTTGGTAAGAGATGTTCCCGCTACTCTGTTAGAGCACTGGGCAGAGCCATTTGTTTCTTAGCTTCCCAAAGAGCTGGAAGCAAGATGCTTTGGGGGCTCCCTGCCCCTTTGCCAACAAGGGCGACCTTTGGGCCTTTCAGCTCTAGGCCAATGGAGCACACCCAGAGCAGAAGTCCTACTTCAGCCAGATCAGGCCTGCCAAGGAACTGCGTTTCAGAGGCCTTTGTATGTGACGTTCCCGGTAGGCTGTGAGAGCACGGTGCAGAGCCAGTTGTTTCCTTGTTTCCCAAACAGCTGGAAGCAAGACGCTTTGGGGCCTCTATGCCCCTTTGGAAACAAGGCAGCACGTTGGGTCTGGCAGCTCTAGGGCAATGAAGCACAACCAGAGCCGAAGTTCTACTTCTTCCAGATCAGGCCTGCCTAGACAGTGCGTTTCACAGGCCTTGATAAGAGATGTTCTCTTAGGCTATAAGAGCACTGGGCACAGCCAGTTGTTTCTTAGCTTCCCAAGAGGTGGAAGCAAGATGCTTTGGGGCCTCTCTCCCCCTTTGGAAACAAGGCAGCCCTTTGGGCCTTTCAGCTCGAGGGCAATGGAGCACACCCAGAGCAGAAGTTCTACCTCAGCCAGATCAGGCCTGCCAAGAAACTGCTTTTCACAGGCCTTCGTAAGAGGTGTTCCCGGAAGGCTGTAAGAGTACCTGGCAGAGCGAGTTGTTTCTTAGCTTCAAAAACAGCTGGAAGCAACATGATTTGGGGCCTCTCTCCCCCTTTGGAAACAAAGCAGCCTTTGTGCCTGGCAGCTCTAGGCCAAAGTAGCACACCCAGAGCACAAGTTCTACCTCAGCCAGATAAGGCCTGTCAAGAAGCTGCGTTTCACAGGCCTTTGTATGTGACGTTCCCGGTTGGCTTTGAGAGCACTGTGCAGAGCCAGTTGTTTTAGCTTCCCAGAGAGCAGGAAGCAAGATGCTTTGGGGCCTCTCTCACACTTTGGAAATAAAGGCAGCCCTTTGGGCCTGGCAGCCCTAGGCCAATGGAGTACACCCAGAGCAGAAGTTCTACCTCAGCCAGATCAGGCCTTCCAAGAAACTGCGTCTCACAGGCCTTTCTCTGTCACGTTGCCGGTAGGCTGTGAGAGCACTGTGCAGAGCCAGTTGTTTCTTAGCTTCCCAAAGATTTGGAAGCAAGATGCTTTGGGGACTCTCAGCCCCTTTGGAAACAAGGCGGCCCTTTGGGCCTGGCAGCTCTAGGCCAAAGTAGCACGCCCAGAGCAGGAGTTCTACTTCAGCCAGATCAGGCCTGCCAAGAAACTGCGTTTCACAGGCCTTGGTAAGAGATGTTCCCGGTAGGCTGTGAGAGCACTGTGGAGAGCCAGTTGCTTTAGCTTCCCACAGAGCTGGAAGCAAGATGCCTTGGGGCCTCTCTCTCCCTTTGGACACAAGGCAGCCGTTTGGGCCTGGCAGCTCTAGGCCAATGGAGCACACCCACAGCAGAAGTTCTACTTCAGGCAGATCAGTCCTGCCCAGAAACTGCGTTTCACAGCCCTTGGTAAGAGATGTTCACGGTAGGCTGTGAGAGCACTGGGCAGAACCAGTTGTTTTTTAGCTTCCCAAAGTGCTGGAGGCAAGATGCTTTGGGGCCTCTCTCACCCTTTGGAAACAAGGCAGCCCTTAGGTCCTGGTAGCTCTAGGCCTATGTAGCACAACCAGAACAGAAGTTCTACTTCAGCCAGGTCAGGCCTGCCAAGAAACTGCGTTTCACAGGCCTTTCAAAGAGATGTTCTCTTAGGCTGTAAGAGCACTGGGCAGAGCCAGCTGTTTCTTAGCTTCCCGAAGAGCTGGGAGCAAGATGCTTTGGGTCCACTCTCCGTCTTTGGAAACAAGGCAGCCCTTTGGGCCTGGCAGCTCTAGGGCAATGGAGCACAAACAGAGCAGAAGTTCTACTTCAGCCAGATCAGGCCTGCCAGGAAACTGCGTTTCACAGGCCTTTCAAAGACATGTTCCCGGTAGGCTGTAAGAGCACGGGGCAGAGCGAGTTGGTTCTTAGCTTCCCAGAGAGCTGGAAGCAAGATGCTTTGGGGCCTCTCTGCCCCTTTGGAAACAAGGCAGCACCTTGGGCCTGGCAGCTCTAGGGCAATGGAGCACACCCAGAGCAGAAGTTCTACTTCAGCCAAATCAGGCCTGCCAGGAAACGGCGTTTCACAGGCCTTGGTAAGAGATGTTCCCGGTAGGCTGTAAGAGCACTGGGCAACGCCAGATGTTTCTTAGCTTCCCGAAGAGCTGGAAGCAAGAAGCTTTGGTGCCACTCTCTCACTTTGGACTCAAGGCAGCCCTTTGGGGCAGGTAGCTCTAGGCCAGTGGAGCACACCCAGAGCAGAAGTTCTACTTGGGCCAGTTCAGGCCACCAACAAACTGCGTTTCACAGGCCTTGGTAAGAGATGTTCCCGGTAGGCTGTAAGAGCACTGGGCAACGCCAGATGTTTCTTAGCTTCCCGAAGAGCTGGAAGCAAGATGCTTTGGGGCCTCTCATCCCCTTTGCAAACAAGGCCGACCTTTGGGCCAGGCAGCTCTAGGCCAATGGAGCACACCCAGAGCAGAAGTTCTACCTCAGCCAGATAAGGCCTGCCAAGAAACTGCGTTTCAAAGGCTTTGGTAAGAGATGTTCCCGCTACTCTGTTAGAGCACTGGGCAGAGCCATTTGTTTCTTAGCTTCCCAAAGAGCTGGAAGCAAGATGCTTTGGGGGCTCCCTGCCCCTTTGCCAACAAGGGCGACCTTTGGGCCTTTCAGCTCTAGGCCAATGGAGCACACCCAGAGCAGAAGTCCTACTTCAGCCAGATCAGGCCTGCCAAGGAACTGCGTTTCAGAGGCCTTTGTATGTGACGTTCCCGGTAGGCTGTGAGAGCACGGTGCAGAGCCAGTTGTTTCCTTGTTTCCCAAACAGCTGGAAGCAAGACGCTTTGGGGCCTCTATGCCCCTTTGGAAACAAGGCAGCACGTTGGGTCTGGCAGCTCTAGGGCAATGAAGCACAACCAGAGCCGAAGTTCTACTTCTTCCAGATCAGGCCTGCCTAGACAGTGCGTTTCACAGGCCTTGATAAGAGATGTTCTCTTAGGCTATAAGAGCACTGGGCACAGCCAGTTGTTTCTTAGCTTCCCAAGAGGTGGAAGCAAGATGCTTTGGGGCCTCTCTCCCCCTTTGGAAACAAGGCAGCCCTTTGGGCCTTTCAGCTCGAGGGCAATGGAGCACACCCAGAGCAGAAGTTCTACCTCAGCCAGATCAGGCCTGCCAAGAAACTGCTTTTCACAGGCCTTCGTAAGAGGTGTTCCCGGAAGGCTGTAAGAGTACCTGGCAGAGCGAGTTGTTTCTTAGCTTCAAAAACAGCTGGAAGCAACATGATTTGGGGCCTCTCTCCCCCTTTGGAAACAAAGCAGCCTTTGTGCCTGGCAGCTCTAGGCCAAAGTAGCACACCCAGAGCACAAGTTCTACCTCAGCCAGATAAGGCCTGTCAAGAAGCTGCGTTTCACAGGCCTTTGTATGTGACGTTCCCGGTTGGCTTTGAGAGCACTGTGCAGAGCCAGTTGTTTTAGCTTCCCAGAGAGCAGGAAGCAAGATGCTTTGGGGCCTCTCTCACACTTTGGAAATAAAGGCAGCCCTTTGGGCCTGGCAGCCCTAGGCCAATGGAGTACACCCAGAGCAGAAGTTCTACCTCAGCCAGATCAGGCCTTCCAAGAAACTGCGTCTCACAGGCCTTTCTCTGTCACGTTGCCGGTAGGCTGTGAGAGCACTGTGCAGAGCCAGTTGTTTCTTAGCTTCCCAAAGATTTGGAAGCAAGATGCTTTGGGGACTCTCAGCCCCTTTGGAAACAAGGCGGCCCTTTGGGCCTGGCAGCTCTAGGCCAAAGTAGCACGCCCAGAGCAGGAGTTCTACTTCAGCCAGATCAGGCCTGCCAAGAAACTGCGTTTCACAGGCCTTGGTAAGAGATGTTCCCGGTAGGCTGTGAGAGCACTGTGGAGAGCCAGTTGCTTTAGCTTCCCACAGAGCTGGAAGCAAGATGCCTTGGGGCCTCTCTCTCCCTTTGGACACAAGGCAGCCGTTTGGGCCTGGCAGCTCTAGGCCAATGGAGCACACCCACAGCAGAAGTTCTACTTCAGGCAGATCAGTCCTGCCCAGAAACTGCGTTTCACAGCCCTTGGTAAGAGATGTTCACGGTAGGCTGTGAGAGCACTGGGCAGAACCAGTTGTTTTTTAGCTTCCCAAAGTGCTGGAGGCAAGATGCTTTGGGGCCTCTCTCACCCTTTGGAAACAAGGCAGCCCTTAGGTCCTGGTAGCTCTAGGCCTATGTAGCACAACCAGAACAGAAGTTCTACTTCAGCCAGGTCAGGCCTGCCAAGAAACTGCGTTTCACAGGCCTTTCAAAGAGATGTTCTCTTAGGCTGTAAGAGCACTGGGCAGAGCCAGCTGTTTCTTAGCTTCCCGAAGAGCTGGGAGCAAGATGCTTTGGGTCCACTCTCCGTCTTTGGAAACAAGGCAGCCCTTTGGGCCTGGCAGCTCTAGGGCAATGGAGCACAAACAGAGCAGAAGTTCTACTTCAGCCAGATCAGGCCTGCCAGGAAACTGCGTTTCACAGGCCTTTCAAAGACATGTTCCCGGTAGGCTGTAAGAGCACGGGGCAGAGCGAGTTGGTTCTTAGCTTCCCAGAGAGCTGGAAGCAAGATGCTTTGGGGCCTCTCTGCCCCTTTGGAAACAAGGCAGCACCTTGGGCCTGGCAGCTCTAGGGCAATGGAGCACACCCAGAGCAGAAGTTCTACTTCAGCCAAATCAGGCCTGCCAGGAAACGGCGTTTCACAGGCCTTGGTAAGAGATGTTCCCGGTAGGCTGTAAGAGCACTGGGCAACGCCAGATGTTTCTTAGCTTCCCGAAGAGCTGGAAGCAAGAAGCTTTGGTGCCACTCTCTCACTTTGGACTCAAGGCAGCCCTTTGGGGCAGGTAGCTCTAGGCCAGTGGAGCACACCCAGAGCAGAAGTTCTACTTGGGCCAGTTCAGGCCACCAACAAACTGCGTTTCACAGGCCTTGGTAAGAGATGTTCCCGGTAGGCTGTAAGAGCACTGGGCAACGCCAGATGTTTCTTAGCTTCCCGAAGAGCTGGAAGCAAGATGCTTTGGGGCCTCTCATCCCCTTTGCAAACAAGGCCGACCTTTGGGCCAGGCAGCTCTAGGCCAATGGAGCACACCCAGAGCAGAAGTTCTACCTCAGCCAGATAAGGCCTGCCAAGAAACTGCGTTTCAAAGGCTTTGGTAAGAGATGTTCCCGCTACTCTGTTAGAGCACTGGGCAGAGCCATTTGTTTCTTAGCTTCCCAAAGAGCTGGAAGCAAGATGCTTTGGGGGCTCCCTGCCCCTTTGCCAACAAGGGCGACCTTTGGGCCTTTCAGCTCTAGGCCAATGGAGCACACCCAGAGCAGAAGTCCTACTTCAGCCAGATCAGGCCTGCCAAGGAACTGCGTTTCAGAGGCCTTTGTATGTGACGTTCCCGGTAGGCTGTGAGAGCACGGTGCAGAGCCAGTTGTTTCCTTGTTTTACAAACAGCTGGAAGCAAGACGCTTTGGGGCCTCTCTGCCCCTTTGGAAACAAGGCAGCACGTTGGGTCTGGCAGCTCTAGGGCAATGGAGCACAACCAGAGCCGAAGTTCTACTTCTTCCAGATCAGGCCTGCCTAGACAGTGCGTTTCCCAGGCCTTGATAAGAGATGTTCTCTTAGGCTATAAGAGCACTGGGCACAGCCAGTTGTTTCTTAGCTTCCCAAGAGGTGGAAGCAAGATGCTTTGGGGCCTCTCTCCCCCTTTGGAAACAAGGCAGCCCTTTGGGCCTTTCAGCTCTAGGGCAATGGAGCACACCCAGAGCAGAAGTTCTACCTCAGCCAGATCAGGCCTGCCAAGAAACTGCTTTTCACAGGCCTTCGTAAGAGGTGTTCCCGGAAGGCTGTAAGAGTACCTGGCAGAGCGAGTTGTTTCTTAGCTTCAAAAACAGCTGGAAGCAACATGATTTGGGGCCTCTCTCCCCCTTTGGAAACAAAGCAGCCTTTGTGCCTGGCAGCTCTAGGCCAAAGTAGCACACCCAGAGCACAAGTTCTACCTCAGCCAGATCAGGCCTTCCAAGAAACTGCGTCTCACAGGCCTTTCTCTGTCACGTTGCCGGTAGGCTGTGAGAGCACTGTGCAGAGCCAGTTGTTTCTTAGCTTCCCAAAGATTTGGAAGCAAGATGCTTTGGGGACTCTCAGCCCCTTTGGAAACAAGGCGGCCCTTTGGGCCTGGCAGCTCTAGGCCAAAGTAGCACGCCCAGAGCAGGAGTTCTACTTCAGCCAGATCAGGCCTGCCAAGAAACTGCGTTTCACAGGCCTTGGTAAGAGATGTTCCCGGTAGGCTGTGAGAGCACTGTGGAGAGCCAGTTGCTTTAGCTTCCCACAGAGCTGGAAGCAAGATGCCTTGGGGCCTCTCTCTCCCTTTGGACACAAGGCAGCCGTTTGGGCCTGGCAGCTCTAGGCCAATGGAGCACACCCACAGCAGAAGTTCTACTTCAGGCAGATCAGTCCTGCCCAGAAACTGCGTTTCACAGCCCTTGGTAAGAGATGTTCACGGTAGGCTGTGAGAGCACTGGGCAGAACCAGTTGTTTTTTAGCTTCCCAAAGTGCTGGAGGCAAGATGCTTTGGGGCCTCTCTCACCCTTTGGAAACAAGGCAGCCCTTAGGTCCTGGTAGCTCTAGGCCTATGTAGCACAACCAGAACAGAAGTTCTACTTCAGCCAGGTCAGGCCTGCCAAGAAACTGCGTTTCACAGGCCTTTCAAAGAGATGTTCTCTTAGGCTGTAAGAGCACTGGGCAGAGCCAGCTGTTTCTTAGCTTCCCGAAGAGCTGGGAGCAAGATGCTTTGGGTCCACTCTCCGTCTTTGGAAACAAGGCAGCCCTTTGGGCCTGGCAGCTCTAGGGCAATGGAGCACAAACAGAGCAGAAGTTCTACTTCAGCCAGATCAGGCCTGCCAGGAAACTGCGTTTCACAGGCCTTTCAAAGACATGTTCCCGGTAGGCTGTAAGAGCACGGGGCAGAGCGAGTTGGTTCTTAGCTTCCCAGAGAGCTGGAAGCAAGATGCTTTGGGGCCTCTCTGCCCCTTTGGAAACAAGGCAGCACCTTGGGCCTGGCAGCTCTAGGGCAATGGAGCACACCCAGAGCAGAAGTTCTACTTCAGCCAAATCAGGCCTGCCAGGAAACGGCGTTTCACAGGCCTTGGTAAGAGATGTTCCCGGTAGGCTGTAAGAGCACTGGGCAACGCCAGATGTTTCTTAGCTTCCCGAAGAGCTGGAAGCAAGAAGCTTTGGTGCCACTCTCTCACTTTGGACTCAAGGCAGCCCTTTGGGGCAGGTAGCTCTAGGCCAGTGGAGCACACCCAGAGCAGAAGTTCTACTTGGGCCAGTTCAGGCCACCAACAAACTGCGTTTCACAGGCCTTGGTAAGAGATGTTCCCGGTAGGCTGTAAGAGCACTGGGCAACGCCAGATGTTTCTTAGCTTCCCGAAGAGCTGGAAGCAAGATGCTTTGGGGCCTCTCATCCCCTTTGCAAACAAGGCCGACCTTTGGGCCAGGCAGCTCTAGGCCAATGGAGCACACCCAGAGCAGAAGTTCTACCTCAGCCAGATAAGGCCTGCCAAGAAACTGCGTTTCAAAGGCTTTGGTAAGAGATGTTCCCGCTACTCTGTTAGAGCACTGGGCAGAGCCATTTGTTTCTTAGCTTCCCAAAGAGCTGGAAGCAAGATGCTTTGGGGGCTCCCTGCCCCTTTGCCAACAAGGGCGACCTTTGGGCCTTTCAGCTCTAGGCCAATGGAGCACACCCAGAGCAGAAGTCCTACTTCAGCCAGATCAGGCCTGCCAAGGAACTGCGTTTCAGAGGCCTTTGTATGTGACGTTCCCGGTAGGCTGTGAGAGCACGGTGCAGAGCCAGTTGTTTCCTTGTTTCCCAAACAGCTGGAAGCAAGACGCTTTGGGGCCTCTCTGCCCCTTTGGAAACAAGGCAGCACGTTGGGTCTGGCAGCTCTAGGGCAATGGAGCACAACCAGAGCCGAAGTTCTACTTCTTCCAGATCAGGCCTGCCTAGACAGTGCGTTTCCCAGGCCTTGATAAGAGATGTTCTCTTAGGCTATAAGAGCACTGGGCACAGCCAGTTGTTTCTTAGCTTCCCAAGAGGTGGAAGCAAGATGCTTTGGGGCCTCTCTCCCCCTTTGGAAACAAGGCAGCCCTTTGGGCCTTTCAGCTCTAGGGCAATGGAGCACACCCAGAGCAGAAGTTCTACCTCAGCCAGATCAGGCCTGCCAAGAAACTGCTTTTCACAGGCCTTCGTAAGAGGTGTTCCCGGAAGGCTGTAAGAGTACCTGGCAGAGCGAGTTGTTTCTTAGCTTCAAAAACAGCTGGAAGCAACATGATTTGGGGCCTCTCTCCCCCTTTGGAAACAAAGCAGCCTTTGTGCCTGGCAGCTCTAGGCCAAAGTAGCACACCCAGAGCACAAGTTCTACCTCAGCCAGATAAGGCCTGTCAAGAAGCTGCGTTTCACAGGCCTTTGTATGTGACGTTCCCGGTTGGCTTTGAGAGCACTGTGCAGAGCCAGTTGTTTTAGCTTCCCAGAGAGCAGGAAGCAAGATGCTTTGGGGCCTCTCTCACACTTTGGAAATAAAGGCAGCCCTTTGGGCCTGGCAGCCCTAGGCCAATGGAGTACACCCAGAGCAGAAGTTCTACCTCAGCCAGATCAGGCCTTCCAAGAAACTGCGTCTCACAGGCCTTTCTCTGTCACGTTGCCGGTAGGCTGTGAGAGCACTGTGCAGAGCCAGTTGTTTCTTAGCTTCCCAAAGATTTGGAAGCAAGATGCTTTGGGGACTCTCAGCCCCTTTGGAAACAAGGCGGCCCTTTGGGCCTGGCAGCTCTAGGCCAAAGTAGCACGCCCAGAGCAGGAGTTCTACTTCAGCCAGATCAGGCCTGCCAAGAAACTGCGTTTCACAGGCCTTGGTAAGAGATGTTCCCGGTAGGCTGTGAGAGCACTGTGGAGAGCCAGTTGCTTTAGCTTCCCACAGAGCTGGAAGCAAGATGCCTTGGGGCCTCTCTCTCCCTTTGGACACAAGGCAGCCGTTTGGGCCTGGCAGCTCTAGGCCAATGGAGCACACCCACAGCAGAAGTTCTACTTCAGGCAGATCAGTCCTGCCCAGAAACTGCGTTTCACAGCCCTTGGTAAGAGATGTTCACGGTAGGCTGTGAGAGCACTGGGCAGAACCAGTTGTTTTTTAGCTTCCCAAAGTGCTGGAGGCAAGATGCTTTGGGGCCTCTCTCACCCTTTGGAAACAAGGCAGCCCTTAGGTCCTGGTAGCTCTAGGCCTATGTAGCACAACCAGAACAGAAGTTCTACTTCAGCCAGGTCAGGCCTGCCAAGAAACTGCGTTTCACAGGCCTTTCAAAGAGATGTTCTCTTAGGCTGTAAGAGCACTGGGCAGAGCCAGCTGTTTCTTAGCTTCCCGAAGAGCTGGGAGCAAGATGCTTTGGGTCCACTCTCCGTCTTTGGAAACAAGGCAGCCCTTTGGGCCTGGCAGCTCTAGGGCAATGGAGCACACCCAGAGCAGAAGTTCTACTTCAGCCAGATCAGGCCTGCCAGGAAACTGCGTTTCACAGGCCTTGGTAAGAGATGTTCCCGGTAGGCTGTAAGAGCACTGGGCAGAGCCAGTTGTTTCTTACCTTCCTGAAAAGCTGGAAGCAAGATGCTTGGGACCCCTCTGCCCGTTTGGGAACAAGGCAGCCTTTTGAGTCGGGAAGCTCTAGGCCAATGGAGCACACGCAGAGCAGAAGTTCTACTTCAGCCTGATCAGGCCTGCAAAGAAACAGCGTTTGACAGGCCTTGGTAAGAGATGTTCGCGGTAGGTGTAAGAGCACTGGGCAGAGCCAGTTGTTTCTTAGCTTCGCAAAGACCGGGAAGCAAGATGCTTTGGGCCTCTCTGCCCCTTGGAAACAGGGCAGCACTTTGGGCCTGGCAGCTCTAGGGCAGTGGAGCACACCCAGAGCCGGAGTTCTACTTCAGCCAGATGAGGCCTGCCAAGAAACTGCGTTTCACAGGCCTTTCAAAGACATGTTCCCGGTAGGCTGTAAGAGCACGGGGCAGAGCGAGTTGGTTCTTAGCTTCCCAGAGAGCTGGAAGCAAGATGCTTTGGGGCCTCTCTGCCCCTTTGGAAACAAGGCAGCACCTTGGGCCTGGCAGCTCTAGGGCAATGGAGCACACCCAGAGCAGAAGTTCTACTTCAGCCAAATCAGGCCTGCCAGGAAACGGCGTTTCACAGGCCTTGGTAAGAGATGTTCCCGGTAGGCTGTAAGAGCACTGGGCAACGCCAGATGTTTCTTAGCTTCCCGAAGAGCTGGAAGCAAGATGCTTTGGGGCCTCTCATCCCCTTTGCAAACAAGGCGGCCCTATGGGCCAGGCAGCTCTAGGCCAACGGAGCACACCCAGAGCAGAAGTTCTACTTCGGCGAGTTCAGGCCACCAACAAACTGCGTTTCACAGGCCTTGGTAAGAGATGTTCCCGGTAGGCTGTAAGAGCACTGGGCAACGCCAGATGTTTCTTAGCTTCCCGAAGAGCTGGAAGCAAGATGCTTTGGGGCCTCTCATCCCCTTTGCAAACAAGGCCGACCTTTGGGCCAGGCAGCTCTAGGCCAATGGAGCACACCCAGAGCAGAAGTTCTACCTCAGCCAGATAAGGCCTGCCAAGAAACTGCGTTTCAAAGGCTTTGGTAAGAGATGTTCCCGGTACTCTGTTAGAGCACTGGGCAGAGCCATTTGTTTCTTAGCTTCCCAAAGAGCTGGAAGCAAGATGCTTTGGGGGCTCCCTGCCCCTTTGCCAACAAGGGCGACCTTTGGGCCTTTCAGCTCTAGGCCAATGGAGCACACCCAGAGCAGAAGTCCTACTTCAGCCAGATCAGGCCTGCCAAGGAACTGCGTTTCAGAGGCCTTTGTATGTGACGTTCCCGGTAGGCTGTGAGAGCACGGTGCAGAGCCAGTTGTTTCCTTGTTTCCCAAACAGCTGGAAGCAAGACGCTTTGGGGCCTCTCTGCCCCTTTGGAAACAAGGCAGCACGTTGGGTCTGGCAGCTCTAGGGCAATGGAGCACAACCAGAGCCGAAGTTCTACTTCTTCCAGATCAGGCCTGCCTAGACAGTGCGTTTCCCAGGCCTTGATAAGAGATGTTCTCTTAGGCTATAAGAGCACTGGGCACAGCCAGTTGTTTCTTAGCTTCCCAAGAGGTGGAAGCAAGATGCTTTGGGGCCTCTCTCCCCCTTTGGAAACAAGGCAGCCCTTTGGGCCTTTCAGCTCTAGGGCAATGGAGCACACCCAGAGCAGAAGTTCTACCTCAGCCAGATCAGGCCTGCCAAGAAACTGCTTTTCACAGGCCTTCGTAAGAGGTGTTCCCGGAAGGCTGTAAGAGTACCTGGCAGAGCGAGTTGTTTCTTAGCTTCAAAAACAGCTGGAAGCAACATGATTTGGGGCCTCTCTCCCCCTTTGGAAACAAAGCAACCTTTGTGCCTGGCAGCTCTAGGCCAAAGTAGCACACCCAGAGCACAAGTTCTACCTCAGCCAGATCAGGCCTTCCAAGAAACTGCGTCTCACAGGCCTTTCTCTGTCACGTTGCCGGTAGGCTGTGAGAGCACTGTGCAGAGCCAGTTGTTTCTTAGCTTCCCAAAGATTTGGAAGCAAGATGCTTTGGGGACTCTCAGCCCCTTTGGAAACAAGGCGGCCCTTTGGGCCTGGCAGCTCTAGGCCAAAGTAGCACGCCCAGAGCAGGAGTTCTACTTCAGCCAGATCAGGCCTGCCAAGAAACTGCGTTTCACAGGCCTTGGTAAGAGATGTTCCCGGTAGGCTGTGAGAGCACTGTGGAGAGCCAGTTGCTTTAGCTTCCCACAGAGCTGGAAGCAAGATGCCTTGGGGCCTCTCTCTCCCTTTGGACACAAGGCAGCCTTTTGGGCCTGGCAGCTCTAGGCCAATGGAGCACACCCACAGCAGAAGTTCTACTTCAGGCAGATCAGTCCTGCCCAGCAACTGCGTTTCACAGCCCTTGGTAAGAGATGTTCACGGTAGGCTGTGAGAGCACTGGGCAGAACCAGTTGTTTTTTAGCTTCCCAAAGTGCTGGAGGCAAGATGCTTTGGGGCCTCTCTCACCCTTTGGAAACAAGGCAGCCCTTAGGTCCTGGTAGCTCTAGGCCTATGTAGCACAACCAGAACAGAAGTTCTACTTCAGCCAGGTCAGGCCTGCCAAGAAACTGCGTTTCACAGGCCTTTCAAAGAGATGTTCTCTTAGGCTGTAAGAGCACTGGGCAGAGCCAGCTGTTTCTTAGCTTCCCGAAGAGCTGGGAGCAAGATGCTTTGGGTCCACTCTCCGTCTTTGGAAACAAGGCAGCCCTTTGGGCCTGGCAGCTCTAGGGCAATGGAGCACACCCAGAGCCGGAGTTCTACTTCAGCCAGATGAGGTCTGCCAAGAAACTGCGTTTCACAGGCCTTTCAAAGACATGTTCCCGGTAGGCTGTAAGAGCACGGGGCAGAGCGAGTTGGTTCTTAGCTTCCCAGAGAGCTGGAAGCAAGATGCTTTGGGGCCTCTCTGCCCCTTTGGAAACAAGGCAGCACCTTGGGCCTGGCAGCTCTAGGGCAATGGAGCACACCCAGAGCAGAAGTTCTACTTCAGCCAAATCAGGCCTGCCAGGAAACGGCGTTTCACAGGCCTTGGTAAGAGATGTTCCCGGTAGGCTGTAAGAGCACTGGGCAACGCCAGATGTTTCTTAGCTTCCCGAAGAGCTGGAAGCGAGAAGCTTTGGTGCCACTCTCTCACTTTGGACTCAAGGCAGCCCTTTGGGGCAGGTAGCTCTAGCCCAGTGGAGCACACCCAGAGCAGAAGTTCTACTTGGGCCAGTTCAGGCCACCAACAAACTGCGTTTCACAGGCCTTGGTAAGAGATGTTCCCGGTAGGCTGTAAGAGCACTGGGCAACGCCAGATGTTTCTTAGCTTCCCGAAGAGCTGGAAGCAAGATGCTTTGGGGCCTCTCATCCCCTTTGCAAACAAGGCGGCCCTATGGGCCAGGCAGCTCTAGGCCAACGGAGCACACCCAGAGCAGAAGTTCTACTTCGGCCAGTTCAGGCCACCAACAAACTGCGTTTCACAGGCCTTGGTAAGAGATGTTCCCGGTAGGCTGTAAGAGCACTGGGCAACGCCAGATGTTTCTTAGCTTCCCGAAGAGCTGGAAGCAAGATGCTTTGGGGCCTCTCATCCCCTTTGCAAACAAGGCCGACCTTTGGGCCAGGCAGCTCTAGGCCAATGGAGCACACCCAGAGCAGAAGTTCTACCTCAGCCAGATAAGGCCTGCCAAGAAACTGCGTTTCAAAGGCTTTGGTAAGAGATGTTCCCGGTACTCTGTTAGAGCACTGGGCAGAGCCATTTGTTTCTTAGCTTCCCAAAGAGCTGGAAGCAAGATGCTTTGGGGGCTCCCTGCCCCTTTGCCAACAAGGGCGACCTTTGGGCCTTTCAGCTCTAGGCCAATGGAGCACACCCAGAGCAGAAGTCCTACTTCAGCCAGATCAGGCCTGCCAAGGAACTGCGTTTCAGAGGCCTTTGTATGTGATGTTCCCGGTAGGCTGTGAGAGCACGGTGCAGAGCCAGTTGTTTCCTTGTTTCCCAAACAGCTGGAAGCAAGACGCTTTGGGGCCTCTCTGCCCCTTTGGAAACAAGGCAGCACGTTGGGTCTGGCAGCTCTAGGGCAATGGAGCACAACCAGAGCCGAAGTTCTACTTCTTCCAGATCAGGCCTGCCTAGACAGTGCGTTTCCCAGGCCTTGATAAGAGATGTTCTCTTAGGCTATAAGAGCACTGGGCACAGCCAGTTGTTTCTTAGCTTCCCAAGAGGTGGAAGCAAGATGCTTTGGGGCCTCTCTCCCCCTTTGGAAACAAGGCAGCCCTTTGGGCCTTTCAGCTCTAGGGCAATGGAGCACACCCAGAGCAGAAGTTCTACCTCAGCCAGATCAGGCCTGCCAAGAAACTGCTTTTCACAGGCCTTCGTAAGAGGTGTTCCCGGAAGGCTGTAAGAGTACCTGGCAGAGCGAGTTGTTTCTTAGCTTCAAAAACAGCTGGAAGCAACATGATTTGGGGCCTCTCTCCCCCTTTGGAAACAAAGCAGCCTTTGTGCCTGGCAGCTCTAGGCCAAAGTAGCACACCCAGAGCACAAGTTCTACCTCAGCCAGATCAGGCCTTCCAAGAAACTGCGTCTCACAGGCCTTTCTCTGTCACGTTGCCGGTAGGCTGTGAGAGCACTGTGCAGAGCCAGTTGTTTCTTAGCTTCCCAAAGATTTGGAAGCAAGATGCTTTGGGGACTCTCAGCCCCTTTGGAAACAAGGCGGCCCTTTGGGCCTGGCAGCTCTAGGCCAAAGTAGCACGCCCAGAGCAGGAGTTCTACTTCAGCCAGATCAGGCCTGCCAAGAAACTGCGTTTCACAGGCCTTGGTAAGAGATGTTCCCGGTAGGCTGTGAGAGCACTGTGGAGAGCCAGTTGCTTTAGCTTCCCACAGAGCTGGAAGCAAGATGCCTTGGGGCCTCTCTCTCCCTTTGGACACAAGGCAGCCTTTTGGGCCTGGCAGCTCTAGGCCAATGGAGCACACCCACAGCAGAAGTTCTACTTCAGGCAGATCAGTCCTTCCCAGAAACTGCGTTTCACAGCCCTTGGTAAGAGATGTTCACGGTAGGCTGTGAGAGCACTGGGCAGAACCAGTTGTTTTTTAGCTTCCCAAAGTGCTGGAGGCAAGATGCTTTGGGGCCTCTCTCACCCTTTGGAAACAAGGCAGCCCTTAGGTCCTGGTAGCTCTAGGCCTATGTAGCACAACCAGAACAGAAGTTCTACTTCAGCCAGGTCAGGCCTGCCAAGAAACTGCGTTTCACAGGCCTTTCAAAGAGATGTTCTCTTAGGCTGTAAGAGCACTGGGCAGAGCCAGCTGTTTCTTAGCTTCCCGAAGAGCTGGGAGCAAGATGCTTTGGGTCCACTCTCCGTCTTTGGAAACAAGGCAGCCCTTTGGGCCTGGCAGCTCTAGGGCAATGGAGCACACCCAGAGCCGGAGTTCTACTTCAGCCAGATGAGGCCTGCCAAGAAACTGCGTTTCACAGGCCTTTCAAAGACATGTTCCCGGTAGGCTGTAAGAGCACGGGGCAGAGCGAGTTGGTTCTTAGCTTCCCAGAGAGCTGGAAGCAAGATGCTTTGGGGCCTCTCTGCCCCTTTGGAAACAAGGCAGCACCTTGGGCCTGGCAGCTCTAGGGCAATGGAGCACACCCAGAGCAGAAGTTCTACTTCAGCCAAATCAGGCCTGCCAGGAAACGGCGTTTCACAGGCCTTGGTAAGAGATGTTCCCGGTAGGCTGTAAGAGCACTGGGCAACGCCAGATGTTTCTTAGCTTCCCGAAGAGCTGGAAGCGAGAAGCTTTGGTGCCACTCTCTCACTTTGGACTCAAGGCAGCCCTTTGGGGCAGGTAGCTCTAGCCCAGTGGAGCACACCCAGAGCAGAAGTTCTACTTGGGCCAGTTCAGGCCACCAACAAACTGCGTTTCACAGGCCTTGGTAAGAGATGTTCCCGGTAGGCTGTAAGAGCACTGGGCAACGCCAGATGTTTCTTAGCTTCCCGAAGAGCTGGAAGCAAGATGCTTTGGGGCCTCTCATCCCCTTTGCAAACAAGGCGGCCCTATGGGCCAGGCAGCTCTAGGCCAACGGAGCACACCCAGAGCAGAAGTTCTACTTCGGCCAGTTCAGGCCACCAACAAACTGCGTTTCACAGGCCTTGGTAAGAGATGTTCCCGGTAGGCTGTAAGAGCACTGGGCAACGCCAGATGTTTCTTAGCTTCCCGAAGAGCTGGAAGCAAGATGCTTTGGGGCCTCTCATCCCCTTTGCAAACAAGGCCGACCTTTGGGCCAGGCAGCTCTAGGCCAATGGAGCACACCCAGAGCAGAAGTTCTACCTCAGCCAGATAAGGCCTGCCAAGAAACTGCGTTTCAAAGGCTTTGGTAAGAGATGTTCCCGGTACTCTGTTAGAGCACTGGGCAGAGCCATTTGTTTCTTAGCTTCCCAAAGAGCTGGAAGCAAGATGCTTTGGGGGCTCCCTGCCCCTTTGCCAACAAGGGCGACCTTTGGGCCTTTCAGCTCTAGGCCAATGGAGCACACCCAGAGCAGAAGTCCTACTTCAGCCAGATCAGGCCTGCCAAGGAACTGCGTTTCAGAGGCCTTTGTATGTGACGTTCCCGGTAGGCTGTGAGAGCACGGTGCAGAGCCAGTTGTTTCCTTGTTTCCCAAACAGCTGGAAGCAAGACGCTTTGGGGCCTCTCTGCCCCTTTGGAAACAAGGCAGCACGTTGGGTCTGGCAGCTCTAGGGCAATGGAGCACAACCAGAGCCGAAGTTCTACTTCTTCCAGATCAGGCCTGCCTAGACAGTGCGTTTCCCAGGCCTTGATAAGAGATGTTCTCTTAGGCTATAAGAGCACTGGGCACAGCCAGTTGTTTCTTAGCTTCCCAAGAGGTGGAAGCAAGATGCTTTGGGGCCTCTCTCCCCCTTTGGAAACAAGGCAGCCCTTTGGGCCTTTCAGCTCTAGGGCAATGGAGCACACCCAGAGCAGAAGTTCTACCTCAGCCAGATCAGGCCTGCCAAGAAACTGCTTTTCACAGGCCTTCGTAAGAGGTGTTCCCGGAAGGCTGTAAGAGTACCTGGCAGAGCGAGTTGTTTCTTAGCTTCAAAAACAGCTGGAAGCAACATGATTTGGGGCCTCTCTCCCCCTTTGGAAACAAACCAGCCTTTGTGCCTGGCAGCTCTAGGCCAAAGTAGCACACCCAGAGCACAAGTTCTACCTCAGCCAGATCAGGCCTTCCAAGAAACTGCGTCTCACAGGCCTTTCTCTGTCACGTTGCCGGTAGGCTGTGAGAGCACTGTGCAGAGCCAATTGTTTCTTAGCTTCCCAAAGATTTGGAAGCAAGATGCTTTGGGGACTCTCAGCCCCTTTGGAAACAAGGCGGCCCTTTGGGCCTGGCAGCTCTAGGCCAAAGTAGCACGCCCAGAGCAGGAGTTCTACTTCAGCCAGATCAGGCCTGCCAAGAAACTGCGTTTCACAGGCCTTGGTAAGAGATGTTCCCGGTAGGCTGTGAGAGCACTGTGGAGAGCCAGTTGCTTTAGCTTCCCACAGAGCTGGAAGCAAGATGCCTTGGGGCCTCTCTCTCCCTTTGGACACAAGGCAGCCTTTTGGGCCTGGCAGCTCTAGGCCAATGGAGCACACCCACAGCAGAAGTTCTACTTCAGGCAGATCAGTCCTGCCCAGCAACTGCGTTTCACAGCCCTTGGTAAGAGATGTTCACGGTAGGCTGTGAGAGCACTGGGCAGAACCAGTTGTTTTTTAGCTTCCCAAAGTGCTGGAGGCAAGATGCTTTGGGGCCTCTCTCACCCTTTGGAAACAAGGCAGCCCTTAGGTCCTGGTAGCTCTAGGCCTATGTAGCACAACCAGAACAGAAGTTCTACTTCAGCCAGGTCAGGCCTGCCAAGAAACTGCGTTTCACAGGCCTTTCAAAGAGATGTTCTCTTAGGCTGTAAGAGCACTGGGCAGAGCCAGCTGTTTCTTAGCTTCCCGAAGAGCTGGGAGCAAGATGCTTTGGGTCCACTCTCCGTCTTTGGAAACAAGGCAGCCCTTTGGGCCTGGCAGCTCTAGGGCAATGGAGCACACCCAGAGCCGGAGTTCTACTTCAGCCAGATGAGGCCTGCCAAGAAACTGCGTTTCACAGGCCTTTCAAAGACATGTTCCCGGTAGGCTGTAAGAGCACGGGGCAGAGCGAGTTGGTTCTTAGCTTCCCAGAGAGCTGGAAGCAAGATGCTTTGGGGCCTCTCTGCCCCTTTGGAAACAAGGCAGCACCTTGGGCCTGGCAGCTCTAGGGCAATGGAGCACACCCAGAGCAGAAGTTCTACTTCAGCCAAATCAGGCCTGCCAGGAAACGGCGTTTCACAGGCCTTGGTAAGAGATGTTCCCGGTAGGCTGTAAGAGCACTGGGCAACGCCAGATGTTTCTTAGCTTCCCGAAGAGCTGGAAGCGAGAAGCTTTGGTGCCACTCTCTCACTTTGGACTCAAGGCAGCCCTTTGGGGCAGGTAGCTCTAGCCCAGTGGAGCACACCCAGAGCAGAAGTTCTACTTGGGCCAGTTCAGGCCACCAACAAACTGCGTTTCACAGGCCATGGTAGGAGATGTTCCCGGTAGGCTGTAAGAGCACTGGGCAACGCCAGATGTTTCTTAGCTTCCCGAAGAGCTGGAAGCAAGATGCTTTGGGGCCTCTCATCCCCTTTGCAAACAAGGCGGCCCTATGGGCCAGGCAGCTCTAGGCCAACGGAGCACACCCAGAGCAGAAGTTCTACTTCGGCCAGTTCAGGCCACCAACAAACTGCGTTTCACAGGCCTTGGTAAGAGATGTTCCCGGTAGGCTGTAAGAGCACTGGGCAACGCCAGATGTTTCTTAGCTTCCCGAAGAGCTGGAAGCAAGATGCTTTGGGGCCTCTCATCCCCTTTGCAAACAAGGCCGACCTTTGGGCCAGGCAGCTCTAGGCCAATGGAGCACACCCAGAGCAGAAGTTCTACCTCAGCCAGATAAGGCCTGCCAAGAAACTGCGTTTCAAAGGCTTTGGTAAGAGATGTTCCCGCTACTCTGTTAGAGCACTGGGCAGAGCCATTTGTTTCTTAGCTTCCCAAAGAGCTGGAAGCAAGATGCTTTGGGGGCTCCCTGCCCCTTTGCCAACAAGGGCGACCTTTGGGCCTTTCAGCTCTAGGCCAATGGAGCACACCCAGAGCAGAAGTCCTACTTCAGCCAGATCAGGCCTGCCAAGGAACTGCGTTTCAGAGGCCTTTGTATGTGACGTTCCCGGTAGGCTGTGAGAGCACGGTGCAGAGCCAGTTGTTTCCTTGTTTCCCAAACAGCTGGAAGCAAGACGCTTTGGGGCCTCTCTGCCCCTTTGGAAACAAGGCAGCACGTTGGGTCTGGCAGCTCTAGGGCAATGGAGCACAACCAGAGCCGAAGTTCTACTTCTTCCAGATCAGGCCTGCCTAGACAGTGCGTTTCCCAGGCCTTGATAAGAGATGTTCTCTTAGGCTATAAGAGCACTGGGCACAGCCAGTTGTTTCTTAGCTTCCCAAGAGGTGGAAGCAAGATGCTTTGGGGCCTCTCTCCCCCTTTGGAAACAAGGCAGCCCTTTGGGCCTTTCAGCTCTAGGGCAATGGAGCACACCCAGAGCAGAAGTTCTACCTCAGCCAGATCAGGCCTGCCAAGAAACTGCTTTTCACAGGCCTTCGTAAGAGGTGTTCCCGGAAGGCTGTAAGAGTACCTGGCAGAGCGAGTTGTTTCTTAGCTTCAAAAACAGCTGGAAGCAACATGATTTGGGGCCTCTCTCCCCCTTTGGAAACAAACCAGCCTTTGTGCCTGGCAGCTCTAGGCCAAAGTAGCACACCCAGAGCACAAGTTCTACCTCAGCCAGATCAGGCCTTCCAAGAAACTGCGTCTCACAGGCCTTTCTCTGTCACGTTGCCGGTAGGCTGTGAGAGCACTGTGCAGAGCCAGTTGTTTCTTAGCTTCCCAAAGATTTGGAAGCAAGATGCTTTGGGGACTCTCAGCCCCTTTGGAAACAAGGCGGCCCTTTGGGCCTGGCAGCTCTAGGCCAAAGTAGCACGCCCAGAGCAGGAGTTCTACTTCAGCCAGATCAGGCCTGCCAAGAAACTGCGTTTCACAGGCCTTGGTAAGAGATGTTCCCGGTAGGCTGTGAGAGCACTGTGGAGAGCCAGTTGCTTTAGCTTCCCACAGAGCTGGAAGCAAGATGCCTTGGGGCCTCTCTCTCCCTTTGGACACAAGGCAGCCTTTTGGGCCTGGCAGCTCTAGGCCAATGGAGCACACCCACAGCAGAAGTTCTACTTCAGGCAGATCAGTCCTGCCCAGCAACTGCGTTTCACAGCCCTTGGTAAGAGATGTTCACGGTAGGCTGTGAGAGCACTGGGCAGAACCAGTTGTTTTTTAGCTTCCCAAAGTGCTGGAGGCAAGATGCTTTGGGGCCTCTCTCACCCTTTGGAAACAAGGCAGCCCTTAGGTCCTGGTAGCTCTAGGCCTATGTAGCACAACCAGAACAGAAGTTCTACTTCAGCCAGGTCAGGCCTGCCAAGAAACTGCGTTTCACAGGCCTTTCAAAGAGATGTTCTCTTAGGCTGTAAGAGCACTGGGCAGAGCCAGCTGTTTCTTAGCTTCCCGAAGAGCTGGGAGCAAGATGCTTTGGGTCCACTCTCCGTCTTTGGAAACAAGGCAGCCCTTTGGGCCTGGCAGCTCTAGGGCAATGGAGCACACCCAGAGCCGGAGTTCTACTTCAGCCAGATGAGGCCTGCCAAGAAACTGCGTTTCACAGGCCTTTCAAAGACATGTTCCCGGTAGGCTGTAAGAGCACGGGGCAGAGCGAGTTGGTTCTTAGCTTCCCAGAGAGCTGGAAGCAAGATGCTTTGGGGCCTCTCTGCCCCTTTGGAAACAAGGCAGCACCTTGGGCCTGGCAGCTCTAGGGCAATGGAGCACACCCAGAGCAGAAGTTCTACTTCAGCCAAATCAGGCCTGCCAGGAAACGGCGTTTCACAGGCCTTGGTAAGAGATGTTCCCGGTAGGCTGTAAGAGCACTGGGCAACGCCAGATGTTTCTTAGCTTCCCGAAGAGCTGGAAGCGAGAAGCTTTGGTGCCACTCTCTCACTTTGGACTCAAGGCAGCCCTTTGGGGCAGGTAGCTCTAGCCCAGTGGAGCACACCCAGAGCAGAAGTTCTACTTGGGCCAGTTCAGGCCACCAACAAACTGCGTTTCACAGGCCATGGTAGGAGATGTTCCCGGTAGGCTGTAAGAGCACTGGGCAACGCCAGATGTTTCTTAGCTTCCCGAAGAGCTGGAAGCAAGATGCCTTGGGGCCTCTCTCTCCCTTTGGACACAAGGCAGCCGTTTGGGCCTGGCAGCTCTAGGCCAATGGAGCACACCCACAGCAGAAGTTCTACTTCAGGCAGATCAGTCCTGCCCAGAAACTGCGTTTCACAGCCCTTGGTAAGAGATGTTCACGGTAGGCTGTGAGAGCACTGGGCAGAACCAGTTGTTTTTTAGCTTCCCAAAGTGCTGGAGGCAAGATGCTTTGGGGCCTCTCTCACCCTTTGGAAACAAGGCAGCCCTTAGGTCCTGGTAGCTCTAGGCCTATGTAGCACAACCAGAACAGAAGTTCTACTTCAGCCAGGTCAGGCCTGCCAAGAAACTGCGTTTCACAGGCCTTTCAAAGAGATGTTCTCTTAGGCTGTAAGAGCACTGGGCAGAGCCAGCTGTTTCTTAGCTTCCCGAAGAGCTGGGAGCAAGATGCTTTGGGTCCACTCTCCGTCTTTGGAAACAAGGCAGCCCTTTGGGCCTGGCAGCTCTAGGGCAATGGAGCACACCCAGAGCAGAAGTTCTACTTCAGCCAGATCAGGCCTGCCAGGAAACTGCGTTTCACAGGCCTTGGTAAGAGATGTTCCCGGTAGGCTGTAAGAGCACTGGGCAGAGCCAGTTGTTTCTTACCTTCCTGAAAAGCTGGAAGCAAGATGCTTGGGACCCCTCTGCCCGTTTGGGAACAAGGCAGCCTTTTGGGTCGGGAAGCTCTAGGCCAATGGAGCACACGCAGAGCAGGAGTTCTACTTCAGCCTGATCAGGCCTGCAAAGAAACAGCGTTTGACAGGCCTTGGTAAGAGATGTTCCCGGTAGGTGTAAGAGCACTGGGCAGAGCCAGTTGTTTCTTAGCTTCGCAAAGACCGGGAAGCAAGATGCTTTGGGCCTCTCTGCCCCTTGGAAACAGGGCAGCACTTGGGGCCTGGCAGCTCTAGGGCAATGGAGCACACCCAGAGCCGGAGTTCTACTTCAGCCAGATGAGGCCTGCCAAGAAACTGCGTTTCACAGGCCTTTCAAAGACATGTTCCCGGTAGGCTGTAAGAGCACGGGGCAGAGCGAGTTGGTTCTTAGCTTCCCAGAGAGCTGGAAGCAAGATGCTTTGGGGCCTCTCTGCCCCTTTGGAAACAAGGCAGCACCTTGGGCCTGGCAGCTCTAGGGCAATGGAGCACACCCAGAGCAGAAGTTCTACTTCAGCCAAATCAGGCCTGCCAGGAAACGGCGTTTCACAGGCCTTGGTAAGAGATGTTCCCGGTAGGCTGTAAGAGCACTGGGCAACGCCAGATGTTTCTTAGCTTCCCGAAGAGCTGGAAGCGAGAAGCTTTGGTGCCACTCTCTCACTTTGGACTCAAGGCAGCCCTTTGGGGCAGGTAGCTCTAGCCCAGTGGAGCACACCCAGAGCAGAAGTTCTACTTGGGCCAGTTCAGGCCACCAACAAACTGCGTTTCACAGGCCTTGGTAAGAGATGTTCCCGGTAGGCTGTAAGAGCACTGGGCAACGCCAGATGTTTCTTAGCTTCCCGAAGAGCTGGAAGCAAGATGCTTTGGGGCCTCTCATCCCCTTTGCAAACAAGGCGGCCCTATGGGCCAGGCAGCTCTAGGCCAACGGAGCACACCCAGAGCAGAAGTTCTACTTCGGCCAGTTCAGGCCACCAACAAACTGCGTTTCACAGGCCTTGGTAAGAGATGTTCCCGGTAGGCTGTAAGAGCACTGGGCAACGCCAGATGTTTCTTAGCTTCCCGAAGAGCTGGAAGCAAGATGCTTTGGGGCCTCTCATCCCCTTTGCAAACAAGGCCGACCTTTGGGCCAGGCAGCTCTAGGCCAATGGAGCACACCCAGAGCAGAAGTTCTACCTCAGCCAGATAAGGCCTGCCAAGAAACTGCGTTTCAAAGGCTTTGGTAAGAGATGTTCCCGGTACTCTGTTAGAGCACTGGGCAGAGCCATTTGTTTCTTAGCTTCCCAAAGAGCTGGAAGCAAGATGCTTTGGGGGCTCCCTGCCCCTTTGCCAACAAGGGCGACCTTTGGGCCTTTCAGCTCTAGGCCAATGGAGCACACCCAGAGCAGAAGTCCTACTTCAGCCAGATCAGGCCTGCCAAGGAACTGCGTTTCAGAGGCCTTTGTATGTGACGTTCCCGGTAGGCTGTGAGAGCACGGTGCAGAGCCAGTTGTTTCCTTGTTTCCCAAACAGCTGGAAGCAAGACGCTTTGGGGCCTCTCTGCCCCTTTGGAAACAAGGCAGCACGTTGGGTCTGGCAGCTCTAGGGCAATGGAGCACAACCAGAGCCGAAGTTCTACTTCTTCCAGATCAGGCCTGCCTAGACAGTGCGTTTCCCAGGCCTTGATAAGAGATGTTCTCTTAGGCTATAAGAGCACTGGGCACAGCCAGTTGTTTCTTAGCTTCCCAAGAGGTGGAAGCAAGATGCTTTGGGGCCTCTCTCCCCCTTTGGAAACAAGGCAGCCCTTTGGGCCTTTCAGCTCTAGGGCAATGGAGCACACCCAGAGCAGAAGTTCTACCTCAGCCAGATCAGGCCTGCCAAGAAACTGCTTTTCACAGGCCTTCGTAAGAGGTGTTCCCGGAAGGCTGTAAGAGTACCTGGCAGAGCGAGTTGTTTCTTAGCTTCAAAAACAGCTGGAAGCAACATGATTTGGGGCCTCTCTCCCCCTTTGGAAACAAACCAGCCTTTGTGCCTGGCAGCTCTAGGCCAAAGTAGCACACCCAGAGCACAAGTTCTACCTCAGCCAGATCAGGCCTTCCAAGAAACTGCGTCTCACAGGCCTTTCTCTGTCACGTTGCCGGTAGGCTGTGAGAGCACTGTGCAGAGCCAATTGTTTCTTAGCTTCCCAAAGATTTGGAAGCAAGATGCTTTGGGGACTCTCAGCCCCTTTGGAAACAAGGCGGCCCTTTGGGCCTGGCAGCTCTAGGCCAAAGTAGCACGCCCAGAGCAGGAGTTCTACTTCAGCCAGATCAGGCCTGCCAAGAAACTGCGTTTCACAGGCCTTGGTAAGAGATGTTCCCGGTAGGCTGTGAGAGCACTGTGGAGAGCCAGTTGCTTTAGCTTCCCACAGAGCTGGAAGCAAGATGCCTTGGGGCCTCTCTCTCCCTTTGGACACAAGGCAGCCTTTTGGGCCTGGCAGCTCTAGGCCAATGGAGCACACCCACAGCAGAAGTTCTACTTCAGGCAGATCAGTCCTGCCCAGCAACTGCGTTTCACAGCCCTTGGTAAGAGATGTTCACGGTAGGCTGTGAGAGCACTGGGCAGAACCAGTTGTTTTTTAGCTTCCCAAAGTGCTGGAGGCAAGATGCTTTGGGGCCTCTCTCACCCTTTGGAAACAAGGCAGCCCTTAGGTCCTGGTAGCTCTAGGCCTATGTAGCACAACCAGAACAGAAGTTCTACTTCAGCCAGGTCAGGCCTGCCAAGAAACTGCGTTTCACAGGCCTTTCAAAGAGATGTTCTCTTAGGCTGTAAGAGCACTGGGCAGAGCCAGCTGTTTCTTAGCTTCCCGAAGAGCTGGGAGCAAGATGCTTTGGGTCCACTCTCCGTCTTTGGAAACAAGGCAGCCCTTTGGGCCTGGCAGCTCTAGGGCAATGGAGCACACCCAGAGCCGGAGTTCTACTTCAGCCAGATGAGGCCTGCCAAGAAACTGCGTTTCACAGGCCTTTCAAAGACATGTTCCCGGTAGGCTGTAAGAGCACGGGGCAGAGCGAGTTGGTTCTTAGCTTCCCAGAGAGCTGGAAGCAAGATGCTTTGGGGCCTCTCTGCCCCTTTGGAAACAAGGCAGCACCTTGGGCCTGGCAGCTCTAGGGCAATGGAGCACACCCAGAGCAGAAGTTCTACTTCAGCCAAATCAGGCCTGCCAGGAAACGGCGTTTCACAGGCCTTGGTAAGAGATGTTCCCGGTAGGCTGTAAGAGCACTGGGCAACGCCAGATGTTTCTTAGCTTCCCGAAGAGCTGGAAGCGAGAAGCTTTGGTGCCACTCTCTCACTTTGGACTCAAGGCAGCCCTTTGGGGCAGGTAGCTCTAGCCCAGTGGAGCACACCCAGAGCAGAAGTTCTACTTGGGCCAGTTCAGGCCACCAACAAACTGCGTTTCACAGGCCATGGTAGGAGATGTTCCCGGTAGGCTGTAAGAGCACTGGGCAACGCCAGATGTTTCTTAGCTTCCCGAAGAGCTGGAAGCAAGATGCTTTGGGGCCTCTCATCCCCTTTGCAAACAAGGCGGCCCTATGGGCCAGGCAGCTCTAGGCCAACGGAGCACACCCAGAGCAGAAGTTCTACTTCGGCCAGTTCAGGCCACCAACAAACTGCGTTTCACAGGCCTTGGTAAGAGATGTTCCCGGTAGGCTGTAAGAGCACTGGGCAACGCCAGATGTTTCTTAGCTTCCCGAAGAGCTGGAAGCAAGATGCTTTGGGGCCTCTCATCCCCTTTGCAAACAAGGCCGACCTTTGGGCCAGGCAGCTCTAGGCCAATGGAGCACACCCAGAGCAGAAGTTCTACCTCAGCCAGATAAGGCCTGCCAAGAAACTGCGTTTCAAAGGCTTTGGTAAGAGATGTTCCCGGTACTCTGTTAGAGCACTGGGCAGAGCCATTTGTTTCTTAGCTTCCCAAAGAGCTGGAAGCAAGATGCTTTGGGGGCTCCCTGCCCCTTTGCCAACAAGGGCGACCTTTGGGCCTTTCAGCTCTAGGCCAATGGAGCACACCCAGAGCAGAAGTCCTACTTCAGCCAGATCAGGCCTGCCAAGGAACTGCGTTTCAGAGGCCTTTGTATGTGACGTTCCCGGTAGGCTGTGAGAGCACGGTGCAGAGCCAGTTGTTTCCTTGTTTCCCAAACAGCTGGAAGCAAGACGCTTTGGGGCCTCTCTGCCCCTTTGGAAACAAGGCAGCACGTTGGGTCTGGCAGCTCTAGGGCAATGGAGCACAACCAGAGCCGAAGTTCTACTTCTTCCAGATCAGGCCTGCCTAGACAGTGCGTTTCCCAGGCCTTGATAAGAGATGTTCTCTTAGGCTATAAGAGCACTGGGCACAGCCAGTTGTTTCTTAGCTTCCCAAGAGGTGGAAGCAAGATGCTTTGGGGCCTCTCTCCCCCTTTGGAAACAAGGCAGCCCTTTGGGCCTTTCAGCTCTAGGGCAATGGAGCACACCCAGAGCAGAAGTTCTACCTCAGCCAGATCAGGCCTGCCAAGAAACTGCTTTTCACAGGCCTTCGTAAGAGGTGTTCCCGGAAGGCTGTAAGAGTACCTGGCAGAGCGAGTTGTTTCTTAGCTTCAAAAACAGCTGGAAGCAACATGATTTGGGGCCTCTCTCCCCCTTTGGAAACAAACCAGCCTTTGTGCCTGGCAGCTCTAGGCCAAAGTAGCACACCCAGAGCACAAGTTCTACCTCAGCCAGATCAGGCCTTCCAAGAAACTGCGTCTCACAGGCCTTTCTCTGTCACGTTGCCGGTAGGCTGTGAGAGCACTGTGCAGAGCCAGTTGTTTCTTAGCTTCCCAAAGATTTGGAAGCAAGATGCTTTGGGGACTCTCAGCCCCTTTGGAAACAAGGCGGCCCTTTGGGCCTGGCAGCTCTAGGCCAAAGTAGCACGCCCAGAGCAGGAGTTCTACTTCAGCCAGATCAGGCCTGCCAAGAAACTGCGTTTCACAGGCCTTGGTAAGAGATGTTCCCGGTAGGCTGTGAGAGCACTGTGGAGAGCCAGTTGCTTTAGCTTCCCACAGAGCTGGAAGCAAGATGCCTTGGGGCCTCTCTCTCCCTTTGGACACAAGGCAGCCGTTTGGGCCTGGCAGCTCTAGGCCAATGGAGCACACCCACAGCAGAAGTTCTACTTCAGGCAGATCAGTCCTGCCCAGAAACTGCGTTTCACAGCCCTTGGTAAGAGATGTTCACGGTAGGCTGTGAGAGCACTGGGCAGAACCAGTTGTTTTTTAGCTTCCCAAAGTGCTGGAGGCAAGATGCTTTGGGGCCTCTCTCACCCTTTGGAAACAAGGCAGCCCTTAGGTCCTGGTAGCTCTAGGCCTATGTAGCACAACCAGAACAGAAGTTCTACTTCAGCCAGGTCAGGCCTGCCAAGAAACTGCGTTTCACAGGCCTTTCAAAGAGATGTTCTCTTAGGCTGTAAGAGCACTGGGCAGAGCCAGCTGTTTCTTAGCTTCCCGAAGAGCTGGGAGCAAGATGCTTTGGGTCCACTCTCCGTCTTTGGAAACAAGGCAGCCCTTTGGGCCTGGCAGCTCTAGGGCAATGGAGCACACCCAGAGCCGGAGTTCTACTTCAGCCAGATGAGGCCTGCCAAGAAACTGCGTTTCACAGGCCTTTCAAAGACATGTTCCCGGTAGGCTGTAAGAGCACGGGGCAGAGCGAGTTGGTTCTTAGCTTCCCAGAGAGCTGGAAGCAAGATGCTTTGGGGCCTCTCTGCCCCTTTGGAAACAAGGCAGCACCTTGGGCCTGGCAGCTCTAGGGCAATGGAGCACACCCAGAGCAGAAGTTCTACTTCAGCCAAATCAGGCCTGCCAGGAAACGGCGTTTCACAGGCCTTGGTAAGAGATGTTCCCGGTAGGCTGTAAGAGCACTGGGCAACGCCAGATGTTTCTTAGCTTCCCGAAGAGCTGGAAGCGAGAAGCTTTGGTGCCACTCTCTCACTTTGGACTCAAGGCAGCCCTTTGGGGCAGGTAGCTCTAGCCCAGTGGAGCACACCCAGAGCAGAAGTTCTACTTGGGCCAGTTCAGGCCACCAACAAACTGCGTTTCACAGGCCATGGTAGGAGATGTTCCCGGTAGGCTGTAAGAGCACTGGGCAACGCCAGATGTTTCTTAGCTTCCCGAAGAGCTGGAAGCAAGATGCTTTGGGGCCTCTCATCCCCTTTGCAAACAAGGCGGCCCTATGGGCCAGGCAGCTCTAGGCCAACGGAGCACACCCAGAGCAGAAGTTCTACTTCGGCCAGTTCAGGCCACCAACAAACTGCGTTTCACAGGCCTTGGTAAGAGATGTTCCCGGTAGGCTGTAAGAGCACTGGGCAACGCCAGATGTTTCTTAGCTTCCCGAAGAGCTGGAAGCAAGATGCTTTGGGGCCTCTCATCCCCTTTGCAAACAAGGCCGACCTTTGGGCCAGGCAGCTCTAGGCCAATGGAGCACACCCAGAGCAGAAGTTCTACCTCAGCCAGATAAGGCCTGCCAAGAAACTGCGTTTCAAAGGCTTTGGTAAGAGATGTTCCCGGTACTCTGTTAGAGCACTGGGCAGAGCCATTTGTTTCTTAGCTTCCCAAAGAGCTGGAAGCAAGATGCTTTGGGGGCTCCCTGCCCCTTTGCCAACAAGGGCGACCTTTGGGCCTTTCAGCTCTAGGCCAATGGAGCACACCCAGAGCAGAAGTCCTACTTCAGCCAGATCAGGCCTGCCAAGGAACTGCGTTTCAGAGGCCTTTGTATGTGACGTTCCCGGTAGGCTGTGAGAGCACGGTGCAGAGCCAGTTGTTTCCTTGTTTCCCAAACAGCTGGAAGCAAGACGCTTTGGGGCCTCTCTGCCCCTTTGGAAACAAGGCAGCACGTTGGGTCTGGCAGCTCTAGGGCAATGGAGCACAACCAGAGCCGAAGTTCTACTTCTTCCAGATCAGGCCTGCCTAGACAGTGCGTATCCCAGGCCTTGATAAGAGATGTTCTCTTAGGCTATAAGAGCACTGGGCACAGCCAGTTGTTTCTTAGCTTCCCAAGAGGTGGAAGCAAGATGCTTTGGGGCCTCTCTCCCCCTTTGGAAACAAGGCAGCCCTTTGGGCCTTTCAGCTCTAGGGCAATGGAGCACACCCAGAGCAGAAGTTCTACCTCAGCCAGATCAGGCCTGCCAAGAAACTGCTTTTCACAGGCCTTCGTAAGAGGTGTTCCCGGAAGGCTGTAAGAGTACCTGGCAGAGCGAGTTGTTTCTTAGCTTCAAAAACAGCTGGAAGCAACATGATTTGGGGCCTCTCTCCCCCTTTGGAAACAAACCAGCCTTTGTGCCTGGCAGCTCTAGGCCAAAGTAGCACACCCAGAGCACAAGTTCTACCTCAGCCAGATCAGGCCTTCCAAGAAACTGCGTCTCACAGGCCTTTCTCTGTCACGTTGCCGGTAGGCTGTGAGAGCACTGTGCAGAGCCAGTTGTTTCTTAGCTTCCCAAAGATTTGGAAGCAAGATGCTTTGGGGACTCTCAGCCCCTTTGGAAACAAGGCGGCCCTTTGGGCCTGGCAGCTCTAGGCCAAAGTAGCACGCCCAGAGCAGGAGTTCTACTTCAGCCAGATCAGGCCTGCCAAGAAACTGCGTTTCACAGGCCTTGGTAAGAGATGTTCCCGGTAGGCTGTGAGAGCACTGTGGAGAGCCAGTTGCTTTAGCTTCCCACAGAGCTGGAAGCAAGATGCCTTGGGGCCTCTCTCTCCCTTTGGACACAAGGCAGCCGTTTGGGCCTGGCAGCTCTAGGCCAATGGAGCACACCCACAGCAGAAGTTCTACTTCAGGCAGATCAGTCCTGCCCAGAAACTGCGTTTCACAGCCCTTGGTAAGAGATGTTCACGGTAGGCTGTGAGAGCACTGGGCAGAACCAGTTGTTTTTTAGCTTCCCAAAGTGCTGGAGGCAAGATGCTTTGGGGCCTCTCTCACCCTTTGGAAACAAGGCAGCCCTTAGGTCCTGGTAGCTCTAGGCCTATGTAGCACAACCAGAACAGAAGTTCTACTTCAGCCAGGTCAGGCCTGCCAAGAAACTGCGTTTCACAGGCCTTTCAAAGAGATGTTCTCTTAGGCTGTAAGAGCACTGGGCAGAGCCAGCTGTTTCTTAGCTTCCCGAAGAGCTGGGAGCAAGATGCTTTGGGTCCACTCTCCGTCTTTGGAAACAAGGCAGCCCTTTGGGCCTGGCAGCTCTAGGGCAATGGAGCACACCCAGAGCCGGAGTTCTACTTCAGCCAGATGAGGCCTGCCAAGAAACTGCGTTTCACAGGCCTTTCAAAGACATGTTCCCGGTAGGCTGTAAGAGCACGGGGCAGAGCGAGTTGGTTCTTAGCTTCCCAGAGAGCTGGAAGCAAGATGCTTTGGGGCCTCTCTGCCCCTTTGGAAACAAGGCAGCACCTTGGGCCTGGCAGCTCTAGGGCAATGGAGCACACCCAGAGCAGAAGTTCTACTTCAGCCAAATCAGGCCTGCCAGGAAACGGCGTTTCACAGGCCTTGGTAAGAGATGTTCCCGGTAGGCTGTAAGAGCACTGGGCAACGCCAGATGTTTCTTAGCTTCCCGAAGAGCTGGAAGCGAGAAGCTTTGGTGCCACTCTCTCACTTTGGACTCAAGGCAGCCCTTTGGGGCAGGTAGCTCTAGCCCAGTGGAGCACACCCAGAGCAGAAGTTCTACTTGGGCCAGTTCAGGCCACCAACAAACTGCGTTTCACAGGCCATGGTAGGAGATGTTCCCGGTAGGCTGTAAGAGCACTGGGCAACGCCAGATGTTTCTTAGCTTCCCGAAGAGCTGGAAGCAAGATGCTTTGGGGCCTCTCATCCCCTTTGCAAACAAGGCGGCCCTATGGGCCAGGCAGCTCTAGGCCAACGGAGCACACCCAGAGCAGAAGTTCTACTTCGGCGAGTTCAGGCCACCAACAAACTGCGTTTCACAGGCCTTGGTAAGAGATGTTCCCGGTAGGCTGTAAGAGCACTGGGCAACGCCAGATGTTTCTTAGCTTCCCGAAGAGCTGGAAGCAAGATGCTTTGGGGCCTCTCATCCCCTTTGCAAACAAGGCCGACCTTTGGGCCAGGCAGCTCTAGGCCAATGGAGCACACCCAGAGCAGAAGTTCTACCTCAGCCAGATAAGGCCTGCCAAGAAACTGCGTTTCAAAGGCTTTGGTAAGAGATGTTCCCGGTACTCTGTTAGAGCACTGGGCAGAGCCATTTGTTTCTTAGCTTCCCAAAGAGCTGGAAGCAAGATGCTTTGGGGGCTCCCTGCCCCTTTGCCAACAAGGGCGACCTTTGGGCCTTTCAGCTCTAGGCCAATGGAGCACACCCAGAGCAGAAGTCCTACTTCAGCCAGATCAGGCCTGCCAAGGAACTGCGTTTCAGAGGCCTTTGTATGTGACGTTCCCGGTAGGCTGTGAGAGCACGGTGCAGAGCCAGTTGTTTCCTTGTTTCCCAAACAGCTGGAAGCAAGACGCTTTGGGGCCTCTCTGCCCCTTTGGAAACAAGGCAGCACGTTGGGTCTGGCAGCTCTAGGGCAATGGAGCACAACCAGAGCCGAAGTTCTACTTCTTCCAGATCAGGCCTGCCTAGACAGTGCGTTTCCCAGGCCTTGATAAGAGATGTTCTCTTAGGCTATAAGAGCACTGGGCACAGCCAGTTGTTTCTTAGCTTCCCAAGAGGTGGAAGCAAGATGCTTTGGGGCCTCTCTCCCCCTTTGGAAACAAGGCAGCCCTTTGGGCCTTTCAGCTCTAGGGCAATGGAGCACACCCAGAGCAGAAGTTCTACCTCAGCCAGATCAGGCCTGCCAAGAAACTGCTTTTCACAGGCCTTCGTAAGAGGTGTTCCCGGAAGGCTGTAAGAGTACCTGGCAGAGCGAGTTGTTTCTTAGCTTCAAAAACAGCTGGAAGCAACATGATTTGGGGCCTCTCTCCCCCTTTGGAAACAAAGCAGCCTTTGTGCCTGGCAGCTCTAGGCCAAAGTAGCACACCCAGAGCACAAGTTCTACCTCAGCCAGATCAGGCCTTCCAAGAAACTGCGTCTCACAGGCCTTTCTCTGTCACGTTGCCGGTAGGCTGTGAGAGCACTGTGCAGAGCCAGTTGTTTCTTAGCTTCCCAAAGATTTGGAAGCAAGATGCTTTGGGGACTCTCAGCCCCTTTGGAAACAAGGCGGCCCTTTGGGCCTGGCAGCTCTAGGCCAAAGTAGCACGCCCAGAGCAGGAGTTCTACTTCAGCCAGATCAGGCCTGCCAAGAAACTGCGTTTCACAGGCCTTGGTAAGAGATGTTCCCGGTAGGCTGTGAGAGCACTGTGGAGAGCCAGTTGCTTTAGCTTCCCACAGAGCTGGAAGCAAGATGCCTTGGGGCCTCTCTCTCCCTTTGGACACAAGGCAGCCTTTTGGGCCTGGCAGCTCTAGGCCAATGGAGCACACCCACAGCAGAAGTTCTACTTCAGGCAGATCAGTCCTGCCCAGAAACTGCGTTTCACAGCCCTTGGTAAGAGATGTTCACGGTAGGCTGTGAGAGCACTGGGCAGAACCAGTTGTTTTTTAGCTTCCCAAAGTGCTGGAGGCAAGATGCTTTGGGGCCTCTCTCACCCTTTGGAAACAAGGCAGCCCTTAGGTCCTGGTAGCTCTAGGCCTATGTAGCACAACCAGAACAGAAGTTCTACTTCAGCCAGGTCAGGCCTGCCAAGAAACTGCGTTTCACAGGCCTTTCAAAGAGATGTTCTCTTAGGCTGTAAGAGCACTGGGCAGAGCCAGCTGTTTCTTAGCTTCCCGAAGAGCTGGGAGCAAGATGCTTTGGGTCCACTCTCCGTCTTTGGAAACAAGGCAGCCCTTTGGGCCTGGCAGCTCTAGGGCAATGGAGCACACCCAGAGCCGGAGTTCTACTTCAGCCAGATGAGGCCTGCCAAGAAACTGCGTTTCACAGGCCTTTCAAAGACATGTTCCCGGTAGGCTGTAAGAGCACGGGGCAGAGCGAGTTGGTTCTTAGCTTCCCAGAGAGCTGGAAGCAAGATGCTTTGGGGCCTCTCTGCCCCTTTGGAAACAAGGCAGCACGTTGGGTCTGGCAGCTCTAGGGCAATGGAGCACAACCAGAGCCGAAGTTCTACTTCTTCCAGATCAGGCCTGCCTAGACAGTGCGTATCCCAGGCCTTGATAAGAGATGTTCTCTTAGGCTATAAGAGCACTGGGCACAGCCAGTTGTTTCTTAGCTTCCCAAGAGGTGGAAGCAAGATGCTTTGGGGCCTCTCTCCCCCTTTGGAAACAAGGCAGCCCTTTGGGCCTTTCAGCTCTAGGGCAATGGAGCACACCCAGAGCAGAAGTTCTACCTCAGCCAGATCAGGCCTGCCAAGAAACTGCTTTTCACAGGCCTTCGTAAGAGGTGTTCCCGGAAGGCTGTAAGAGTACCTGGCAGAGCGAGTTGTTTCTTAGCTTCAAAAACAGCTGGAAGCAACATGATTTGGGGCCTCTCTCCCCCTTTGGAAACAAACCAGCCTTTGTGCCTGGCAGCTCTAGGCCAAAGTAGCACACCCAGAGCACAAGTTCTACCTCAGCCAGATCAGGCCTTCCAAGAAACTGCGTCTCACAGGCCTTTCTCTGTCACGTTGCCGGTAGGCTGTGAGAGCACTGTGCAGAGCCAGTTGTTTCTTAGCTTCCCAAAGATTTGGAAGCAAGATGCTTTGGGGACTCTCAGCCCCTTTGGAAACAAGGCGGCCCTTTGGGCCTGGCAGCTCTAGGCCAAAGTAGCACGCCCAGAGCAGGAGTTCTACTTCAGCCAGATCAGGCCTGCCAAGAAACTGCGTTTCACAGGCCTTGGTAAGAGATGTTCCCGGTAGGCTGTGAGAGCACTGTGGAGAGCCAGTTGCTTTAGCTTCCCACAGAGCTGGAAGCAAGATGCCTTGGGGCCTCTCTCTCCCTTTGGACACAAGGCAGCCGTTTGGGCCTGGCAGCTCTAGGCCAATGGAGCACACCCACAGCAGAAGTTCTACTTCAGGCAGATCAGTCCTGCCCAGAAACTGCGTTTCACAGCCCTTGGTAAGAGATGTTCACGGTAGGCTGTGAGAGCACTGGGCAGAACCAGTTGTTTTTTAGCTTCCCAAAGTGCTGGAGGCAAGATGCTTTGGGGCCTCTCTCACCCTTTGGAAACAAGGCAGCCCTTAGGTCCTGGTAGCTCTAGGCCTATGTAGCACAACCAGAACAGAAGTTCTACTTCAGCCAGGTCAGGCCTGCCAAGAAACTGCGTTTCACAGGCCTTTCAAAGAGATGTTCTCTTAGGCTGTAAGAGCACTGGGCAGAGCCAGCTGTTTCTTAGCTTCCCGAAGAGCTGGGAGCAAGATGCTTTGGGTCCACTCTCCGTCTTTGGAAACAAGGCAGCCCTTTGGGCCTGGCAGCTCTAGGGCAATGGAGCACACCCAGAGCCGGAGTTCTACTTCAGCCAGATGAGGCCTGCCAAGAAACTGCGTTTCACAGGCCTTTCAAAGACATGTTCCCGGTAGGCTGTAAGAGCACGGGGCAGAGCGAGTTGGTTCTTAGCTTCCCAGAGAGCTGGAAGCAAGATGCTTTGGGGCCTCTCTGCCCCTTTGGAAACAAGGCAGCACCTTGGGCCTGGCAGCTCTAGGGCAATGGAGCACACCCAGAGCAGAAGTTCTACTTCAGCCAAATCAGGCCTGCCAGGAAACGGCGTTTCACAGGCCTTGGTAAGAGATGTTCCCGGTAGGCTGTAAGAGCACTGGGCAACGCCAGATGTTTCTTAGCTTCCCGAAGAGCTGGAAGCGAGAAGCTTTGGTGCCACTCTCTCACTTTGGACTCAAGGCAGCCCTTTGGGGCAGGTAGCTCTAGCCCAGTGGAGCACACCCAGAGCAGAAGTTCTACTTGGGCCAGTTCAGGCCACCAACAAACTGCGTTTCACAGGCCATGGTAGGAGATGTTCCCGGTAGGCTGTAAGAGCACTGGGCAACGCCAGATGTTTCTTAGCTTCCCGAAGAGCTGGAAGCAAGATGCTTTGGGGCCTCTCATCCCCTTTGCAAACAAGGCGGCCCTATGGGCCAGGCAGCTCTAGGCCAACGGAGCACACCCAGAGCAGAAGTTCTACTTCGGCGAGTTCAGGCCACCAACAAACTGCGTTTCACAGGCCTTGGTAAGAGATGTTCCCGGTAGGCTGTAAGAGCACTGGGCAACGCCAGATGTTTCTTAGCTTCCCGAAGAGCTGGAAGCAAGATGCTTTGGGGCCTCTCATCCCCTTTGCAAACAAGGCCGACCTTTGGGCCAGGCAGCTCTAGGCCAATGGAGCACACCCAGAGCAGAAGTTCTACCTCAGCCAGATAAGGCCTGCCAAGAAACTGCGTTTCAAAGGCTTTGGTAAGAGATGTTCCCGGTACTCTGTTAGAGCACTGGGCAGAGCCATTTGTTTCTTAGCTTCCCAAAGAGCTGGAAGCAAGATGCTTTGGGGGCTCCCTGCCCCTTTGCCAACAAGGGCGACCTTTGGGCCTTTCAGCTCTAGGCCAATGGAGCACACCCAGAGCAGAAGTCCTACTTCAGCCAGATCAGGCCTGCCAAGGAACTGCGTTTCAGAGGCCTTTGTATGTGACGTTCCCGGTAGGCTGTGAGAGCACGGTGCAGAGCCAGTTGTTTCCTTGTTTCCCAAACAGCTGGAAGCAAGACGCTTTGGGGCCTCTCTGCCCCTTTGGAAACAAGGCAGCACGTTGGGTCTGGCAGCTCTAGGGCAATGGAGCACAACCAGAGCCGAAGTTCTACTTCTTCCAGATCAGGCCTGCCTAGACAGTGCGTTTCCCAGGCCTTGATAAGAGATGTTCTCTTAGGCTATAAGAGCACTGGGCACAGCCAGTTGTTTCTTAGCTTCCCAAGAGGTGGAAGCAAGATGCTTTGGGGCCTCTCTCCCCCTTTGGAAACAAGGCAGCCCTTTGGGCCTTTCAGCTCTAGGGCAATGGAGCACACCCAGAGCAGAAGTTCTACCTCAGCCAGATCAGGCCTGCCAAGAAACTGCTTTTCACAGGCCTTCGTAAGAGGTGTTCCCGGAAGGCTGTAAGAGTACCTGGCAGAGCGAGTTGTTTCTTAGCTTCAAAAACAGCTGGAAGCAACATGATTTGGGGCCTCTCTCCCCCTTTGGAAACAAAGCAGCCTTTGTGCCTGGCAGCTCTAGGCCAAAGTAGCACACCCAGAGCACAAGTTCTACCTCAGCCAGATCAGGCCTTCCAAGAAACTGCGTCTCACAGGCCTTTCTCTGTCACGTTGCCGGTAGGCTGTGAGAGCACTGTGCAGAGCCAGTTGTTTCTTAGCTTCCCAAAGATTTGGAAGCAAGATGCTTTGGGGACTCTCAGCCCCTTTGGAAACAAGGCGGCCCTTTGGGCCTGGCAGCTCTAGGCCAAAGTAGCACGCCCAGAGCAGGAGTTCTACTTCAGCCAGATCAGGCCTGCCAAGAAACTGCGTTTCACAGGCCTTGGTAAGAGATGTTCCCGGTAGGCTGTGAGAGCACTGTGGAGAGCCAGTTGCTTTAGCTTCCCACAGAGCTGGAAGCAAGATGCCTTGGGGCCTCTCTCTCCCTTTGGACACAAGGCAGCCTTTTGGGCCTGGCAGCTCTAGGCCAATGGAGCACACCCACAGCAGAAGTTCTACTTCAGGCAGATCAGTCCTGCCCAGAAACTGCGTTTCACAGCCCTTGGTAAGAGATGTTCACGGTAGGCTGTGAGAGCACTGGGCAGAACCAGTTGTTTTTTAGCTTCCCAAAGTGCTGGAGGCAAGATGCTTTGGGGCCTCTCTCACCCTTTGGAAACAAGGCAGCCCTTAGGTCCTGGTAGCTCTAGGCCTATGTAGCACAACCAGAACAGAAGTTCTACTTCAGCCAGGTCAGGCCTGCCAAGAAACTGCGTTTCACAGGCCTTTCAAAGAGATGTTCTCTTAGGCTGTAAGAGCACTGGGCAGAGCCAGCTGTTTCTTAGCTTCCCGAAGAGCTGGGAGCAAGATGCTTTGGGTCCACTCTCCGTCTTTGGAAACAAGGCAGCCCTTTGGGCCTGGCAGCTCTAGGGCAATGGAGCACACCCAGAGCCGGAGTTCTACTTCAGCCAGATGAGGCCTGCCAAGAAACTGCGTTTCACAGGCCTTTCAAAGACATGTTCCCGGTAGGCTGTAAGAGCACGGGGCAGAGCGAGTTGGTTCTTAGCTTCCCAGAGAGCTGGAAGCAAGATGCTTTGGGGCCTCTCTGCCCCTTTGGAAACAAGGCAGCACCTTGGGCCTGGCAGCTCTAGGGCAATGGAGCACACCCAGAGCAGAAGTTCTACTTCAGCCAAATCAGGCCTGCCAGGAAACGGCGTTTCACAGGCCTTGGTAAGAGATGTTCCCGGTAGGCTGTAAGAGCAATGGGCAACGCCAGATGTTTCTTAGCTTCCCGAAGAGCTGGAAGCGAGAAGCTTTGGTGCCACTCTCTCACTTTGGACTCAAGGCAGCCCTTTGGGGCAGGTAGCTCTAGGCCAGTGGAGCACACCCAGAGCAGAAGTTCTACTTGGGCCAGTTCAGGCCACCAACAAACTGCGTTTCACAGGCCATGGTAGGAGATGTTCCCGGTAGGCTGTAAGAGCACTGGGCAACGCCAGATGTTTCTTAGCTTCCCGAAGAGCTGGAAGCAAGATGCTTTGGGGCCTCTCATCCCCTTTGCAAACAAGGCGGCCCTATGGGCCAGGCAGCTCTAGGCCAACGGAGCACACCCAGAGCAGAAGTTCTACTTCGGCGAGTTCAGGCCACCAACAAACTGCGTTTCACAGGCCTTGGTAAGAGATGTTCCCGGTAGGCTGTAAGAGCACTGGGCAACGCCAGATGTTTCTTAGCTTCCCGAAGAGCTGGAAGCAAGATGCTTTGGGGCCTCTCATCCCCTTTGCAAACAAGGCCGACCTTTGGGCCAGGCAGCTCTAGGCCAATGGAGCACACCCAGAGCAGAAGTTCTACCTCAGCCAGATAAGGCCTGCCAAGAAACTGCGTTTCAAAGGCTTTGGTAAGAGATGTTCCCGGTACTCTGTTAGAGCACTGGGCAGAGCCATTTGTTTCTTAGCTTCCCAAAGAGCTGGAAGCAAGATGCTTTGGGGGCTCCCTGCCCCTTTGCCAACAAGGGCGACCTTTGGGCCTTTCAGCTCTAGGCCAATGGAGCACACCCAGAGCAGAAGTCCTACTTCAGCCAGATCAGGCCTGCCAAGGAACTGCGTTTCAGAGGCCTTTGTATGTGACGTTCCCGGTAGGCTGTGAGAGCACGGTGCAGAGCCAGTTGTTTCCTTGTTTCCCAAACAGCTGGAAGCAAGACGCTTTGGGGCCTCTCTGCCCCTTTGGAAACAAGGCAGCACGTTGGGTCTGGCAGCTCTAGGGCAATGGAGCACAACCAGAGCCGAAGTTCTACTTCTTCCAGATCAGGCCTGCCTAGACAGTGCGTTTCCCAGGCCTTGATAAGAGATGTTCTCTTAGGCTATAAGAGCACTGGGCACAGCCAGTTGTTTCTTAGCTTCCCAAGAGGTGGAATCAAGATGCTTTGGGGCCTCTCTCCCCCTTTGGAAAGAAGGCAGCCCTTTGGGCCTTTCAGCTCTAGGGCAATGGAGCACACCCAGAGCAGAAGTTCTACCTCAGCCAGATCAGGCCTGCCAAGAAACTGCTTTTCACAGGCCTTCGTAAGAGGTGTTCCCGGAAGGCTGTAAGAGTACCTGGCAGAGCGAGTTGTTTCTTAGCTTCAAAAACAGCTGGAAGCAACATGATTTGGGGCCTCTCTCCCCCTTTGGAAACAAAGCAGCCTTTGTGCCTGGCAGCTCTAGGCCAAAGTAGCACACCCAGAGCACAAGTTCTACCTCAGCCAGATCAGGCCTTCCAAGAAACTGCGTCTCACAGGCCTTTCTCTGTCACGTTGCCGGTAGGCTGTGAGAGCACTGTGCAGAGCCAGTTGTTTCTTAGCTTCCCAAAGATTTGGAAGCAAGATGCTTTGGGGACTCTCAGCCCCTTTGGAAACAAGGCGGCCCTTTGGGCCTGGCAGCTCTAGGCCAAAGTAGCACGCCCAGAGCAGGAGTTCTACTTCAGCCAGATCAGGCCTGCCAAGAAACTGCGTTTCACAGGCCTTGGTAAGAGATGTTCCCGGTAGGCTGTGAGAGCACTGTGGAGAGCCAGTTGCTTTAGCTTCCCACAGAGCTGGAAGCAAGATGCCTTGGGGCCTCTCTCTCCCTTTGGACACAAGGCAGCCTTTTGGGCCTGGCAGCTCTAGGCCAATGGAGCACACCCACAGCAGAAGTTCTACTTCAGGCAGATCAGTCCTGCCCAGAAACTGCGTTTCACAGCCCTTGGTAAGAGATGTTCACGGTAGGCTGTGAGAGCACTGGGCAGAACCAGTTGTTTTTTAGCTTCCCAAAGTGCTGGAGGCAAGATGCTTTGGGGCCTCTCTCACCCTTTGGAAACAAGGCAGCCCTTAGGTCCTGGTAGCTCTAGGCCTATGTAGCACAACCAGAACAGAAGTTCTACTTCAGCCAGGTCAGGCCTGCCAAGAAACTGCGTTTCACAGGCCTTTCAAAGAGATGTTCTCTTAGGCTGTAAGAGCACTGGGCAGAGCCAGCTGTTTCTTAGCTTCCCGAAGAGCTGGGAGCAAGATGCTTTGGGTCCACTCTCCGTCTTTGGAAACAAGGCAGCCCTTTGGGCCTGGCAGCTCTAGGGCAATGGAGCACACCCAGAGCCGGAGTTCTACTTCAGCCAGATGAGGCCTGCCAAGAAACTGCGTTTCACAGGCCTTTCAAAGACATGTTCCCGGTAGGCTGTAAGAGCACGGGGCAGAGCGAGTTGGTTCTTAGCTTCCCAGAGAGCTGGAAGCAAGATGCTTTGGGGCCTCTCTGCCCCTTTGGAAACAAGGCAGCACCTTGGGCCTGGCAGCTCTAGGGCAATGGAGCACACCCAGAGCAGAAGTTCTACTTCAGCCAAATCAGGCCTGCCAGGAAACGGCGTTTCACAGGCCTTGGTAAGAGATGTTCCCGGTAGGCTGTAAGAGCAATGGGCAACGCCAGATGTTTCTTAGCTTCCCGAAGAGCTGGAAGCGAGAAGCTTTGGTGCCACTCTCTCACTTTGGACTCAAGGCAGCCCTTTGGGGCAGGTAGCTCTAGCCCAGTGGAGCACACCCAGAGCAGAAGTTCTACTTGGGCCAGTTCAGGCCACCAACAAACTGCGTTTCACAGGCCATGGTAGGAGATGTTCCCGGTAGGCTGTAAGAGCACTGGGCAACGCCAGATGTTTCTTAGCTTCCCGAAGAGCTGGAAGCAAGATGCTTTGGGGCCTCTCATCCCCTTTGCAAACAAGGCGGCCCTATGGGCCAGGCAGCTCTAGGCCAACGGAGCACACCCAGAGCAGAAGTTCTACTTCGGCGAGTTCAGGCCACCAACAAACTGCGTTTCACAGGCCTTGGTAAGA
Organism: Equus asinus; assembly: GCF_041296235.1. Classification (NCBI taxonomy): domain Eukaryota; kingdom Metazoa; phylum Chordata; class Mammalia; order Perissodactyla; family Equidae; genus Equus; species Equus asinus. Next base: position 3,027,118 of record NW_027224845.1, read on the forward strand.
GATGTTCCCGGTAGGCTGTAAGAGCACTGGGCAACGCCAGATGTTTCTTAGCTTCCCGAAGAGCTGGAAGCAAGATGCTTTGGGGCCTCTCATCCCCTTTGCAAACAAGGCCGACCTTTGGGCCAGGCAGCTCTAGGCCAATGGAGCACACCCAGAGCAGAAGTTCTACCTCAGCCAGATAAGGCCTGCCAAGAAACTGCGTTTCAAAGGCTTTGGTAAGAGATGTTCCCGGTACTCTGTTAGAGCACTGGGCAGAGCCATTTGTTTCTTAGCTTCCCAAAGAGCTGGAAGCAAGATGCTTTGGGGGCTCCCTGCCCCTTTGCCAACAAGGGCGACCTTTGGGCCTTTCAGCTCTAGGCCAATGGAGCACACCCAGAGCAGAAGTCCTACTTCAGCCAGATCAGGCCTGCCAAGGAACTGCGTTTCAGAGGCCTTTGTATGTGACGTTCCCGGTAGGCTGTGAGAGCACGGTGCAGAGCCAGTTGTTTCCTTGTTTCCCAAACAGCTGGAAGCAAGACGCTTTGGGGCCTCTCTGCCCCTTTGGAAACAAGGCAGCACGTTGGGTCTGGCAGCTCTAGGGCAATGGAGCACAACCAGAGCCGAAGTTCTACTTCTTCCAGATCAGGCCTGCCTAGACAGTGCGTTTCCCAGGCCTTGATAAGAGATGTTCTCTTAGGCTATAAGAGCACTGGGCACAGCCAGTTGTTTCTTAGCTTCCCAAGAGGTGGAAGCAAGATGCTTTGGGGCCTCTCTCCCCCTTTGGAAAGAAGGCAGCCCTTTGGGCCTTTCAGCTCTAGGGCAATGGAGCACACCCAGAGCAGAAGTTCTACCTCAGCCAGATCAGGCCTGCCAAGAAACTGCTTTTCACAGGCCTTCGTAAGAGGTGTTCCCGGAAGGCTGTAAGAGTACCTGGCAGAGCGAGTTGTTTCTTAGCTTCAAAAACAGCTGGAAGCAACATGATTTGGGGCCTCTCTCCCCCTTTGGAAACAAAGCAGCCTTTGTGCCTGGCAGCTCTAGGCCAAAGTAGCACACCCAGAGCACAAGTTCTACCTCAGCCAGATCAGGCCTTCCAAGAAACTGCGTCTCACAGGCCTTTCTCTGTCACGTTGCCGGTAGGCTGTGAGAGCACTGTGCAGAGCCAGTTGTTTCTTAGCTTCCCAAAGATTTGGAAGCAAGATGCTTTGGGGACTCTCAGCCCCTTTGGAAACAAGGCGGCCCTTTGGGCCTGGCAGCTCTAGGCCAAAGTAGCACGCCCAGAGCAGGAGTTCTACTTCAGCCAGATCAGGCCTGCCAAGAAACTGCGTTTCACAGGCCTTGGTAAGAGATGTTCCCGGTAGGCTGTGAGAGCACTGTGGAGAGCCAGTTGCTTTAGCTTCCCACAGAGCTGGAAGCAAGATGCCTTGGGGCCTCTCTCTCCCTTTGGACACAAGGCAGCCTTTTGGGCCTGGCAGCTCTAGGCCAATGGAGCACACCCACAGCAGAAGTTCTACTTCAGGCAGATCAGTCCTGCCCAGCAACTGCGTTTCACAGCCCTTGGTAAGAGATGTTCACGGTAGGCTGTGAGAGCACTGGGCAGAACCAGTTGTTTTTTAGCTTCCCAAAGTGCTGGAGGCAAGATGCTTTGGGGCCTCTCTCACCCTTTGGAAACAAGGCAGCCCTTAGGTCCTGGTAGCTCTAGGCCTATGTAGCACAACCAGAACAGAAGTTCTACTTCAGCCAGGTCAGGCCTGCCAAGAAACTGCGTTTCACAGGCCTTTCAAAGAGATGTTCTCTTAGGCTGTAAGAGCACTGGGCAGAGCCAGCTGTTTCTTAGCTTCCCGAAGAGCTGGGAGCAAGATGCTTTGGGTCCACTCTCCGTCTTTGGAAACAAGGCAGCCCTTTGGGCCTGGCAGCTCTAGGGCAATGGAGCACACCCAGAGCCGGAGTTCTACTTCAGCCAGATGAGGCCTGCCAAGAAACTGCGTTTCACAGGCCTTTCAAAGACATGTTCCCGGTAGGCTGTAAGAGCACGGGGCAGAGCGAGTTGGTTCTTAGCTTCCCAGAGAGCTGGAAGCAAGATGCTTTGGGGCCTCTCTGCCCCTTTGGAAACAAGGCAGCACCTTGGGCCTGGCAGCTCTAGGGCAATGGAGCACACCCAGAGCAGAAGTTCTACTTCAGCCAAATCAGGCCTGCCAGGAAACGGCGTTTCACAGGCCTTGGTAAGAGATGTTCCCGGTAGGCTGTAAGAGCACTGGGCAGAGCCAGTTGTTTCTTACCTTCCTGAAAAGCTGGAAGCAAGATGCTTGGGACCCCTCTGCCCGTTTGGGAACAAGGCAGCCTTTTGGGTCGGGAAGCTCTAGGCCAATGGAGCACACGCAGAGCAGGAGTTCTACTTCAGCCTGATCAGGCCTGCAAAGAAACAGCGTTTGACAGGCCTTGGTAAGAGATGTTCGCGGTAGGTGTAAGAGCACTGGGCAGAGCCAGTTGTTTCTTAGCTTCGCAAAGACCGGGAAGCAAGATGCTTTGGGCCTCTCTGCCCCTTGGAAACAGGGCAGCACTTTGGGCCTGGCAGCTCTAGGGCAATGGAGCACACCCAGAGCCGGAGTTCTACTTCAGCCAGATGAGGCCTGCCAAGAAACTGCGTTTCACAGGCCTTTCAAAGACATGTTCCCGGTAGGCTGTAAGAGCACGGGGCAGAGCGAGTTGGTTCTTAGCTTCCCAGAGAGCTGGAAACAAGATGCTTTGGGGCCTCTCTGCCCCTTTGGAAACAAGGCAGCACCTTGGGCCTGGCAGCTCTAGGGCAATGGAGCACACCCAGAGCAGAAGTTCTACTTCAGCCAAATCAGGCCTGCCAGGAAACGGCGTTTCACAGGCCTTGGTAAGAGATGTTCCCGGTAGGCTGTAAGAGCACTGGGCAATGCCAGATGTTTCTTAGCTTCCCGAAGAGCTGGAAGCAAGAAGCTTTGGTGCCACTCTCTCACTTTGGACTCAAGGCAGCCCTTTGGGGCAGGTAGCTCTAGGCCAGTGGAGCACACCCAGAGCAGAAGTTCTACTTGGGCCAGTTCAGGACACCAACAAACTGCGTTTCACAGGCCTTGGTAAGAGATGTTCCCGGTAGGCTGTAAGAGCACTGGGCAACGCCAGATGTTTCTTAGCTTCCCGAAGAGCTGGAAGTAAGATGCTTTGGGGCCTCTCATCCCCTTTGCAAACAAGGCGGCCCTATGGGCCAGGCAGCTCTAGGCCAACGGAGCACACCCAGAGCAGAAGTTCTACTTCGGCCAGTTCAGGCCACCAACAAACTGCGTTTCACAGGCCTTGGTAAGAGATGTTCCCGGTAGGCTGTAAGAGCACTGGGCAACGCCAGATGTTTCTTAGCTTCCCGAAGAGCTGGAAGCAAGATGCTTTGGGGCCTCTCATCCCCTTTGCAAACAAGGCCGACCTTTGGGCCAGGCAGCTCTAGGCCAATGGAGCACACCCAGAGCAGAAGTTCTACCTCAGCCAGATAAGGCCTGCCAAGAAACTGCGTTTCAAAGGCTTTGGTAAGAGATGTTCCCGGTACTCTGTTAGAGCACTGGGCAGAGCCATTTGTTTCTTAGCTTCCCAAAGAGCTGGAAGCAAGATGCTTTGGGGACTCCCTGCCCCTTTGCCAACAAGGGCGACCTTTGGGCCTTTCAGCTCTAGGCCAATGGAGCGCACCCAGAGCAGAAGTCCTACTTCAGCCAGATCAGGCCTGCCAAGGAACTGCGTTTCAGAGGCCTTTGTATGTGACGTTCCCGGTAGGCTGTGAGAGCACGGTGCAGAGCCAGTTGTTTCCTTGTTTCCCAAACAGCTGGAAGCAAGACGCTTTGGGGCCTCTCTGCCCCTTTGGAAACAAGGCAGCACGTTGGGTCTGGCAGCTCTAGGGCAATGGAGCACAACCAGAGCCGAAGTTCTACTTCTTCCAGATCAGGCCTGCCTAGACAGTGCGTTTCACAGGCCTTGATAAGAGATGTTCTCTTAGGCTATAAGAGCACTGGGCACAGCCAGTTGTTTCTTAGCTTCCCAAGAGGTGGAAGCAAGATGCTTTGGGGCCTCTCTCCCCCTTTGGAAACAAGGCAGCCCTTTGGGCCTTTCAGCTCTAGGGCAATGGAGCACACCCAGAGCAGAAGTTCTACCTCAGCCAGATCAGGCCTGCCAAGAAACTGCTTTTCACAGGCCTTCGTAAGAGGTGTTCCCGGAAGGCTGTAAGAGTACCTGGCAGAGCGAGTTGTTTCTTAGCTTCAAAAACAGCTGGAAGCAACATGATTTGGGGCCTCTCTCCCCCTTTGGAAACAAAGCAGCCTTTGTGCCTGGCAGCTCTAGGCCAAAGTAGCACACCCAGAGCACAAGTTCTACCTCAGCCAGATAAGGCCTGTCAAGAAGCTGCGTTTCACAGGCCTTTGTATGTGACGTTCCCGGTTGGCTTTGAGAGCACTGTGCAGAGCCAGTTGTTTTAGCTTCCCAGAGAGCAGGAAGCAAGATGCTTTGGGGCCTCTCTCACACTTTGGAAATAAAGGCAGCCCTTTGGGCCTGGCAGCCCTAGGCCAATGGAGTACACCCAGAGCAGAAGTTCTACCTCAGCCAGATCAGGCCTTCCAAGAAACTGCGTCTCACAGGCCTTTCTCTGTCACGTTGCCGGTAGGCTGTGAGAGCACTGTGCAGAGCCAGTTGTTTCTTAGCTTCCCAAAGATTTGGAAGCAAGATGCTTTGGGGACTCTCAGCCCCTTTGGAAACAAGGCGGCCCTTTGGGCCTGGCAGCTCTAGGCCAAAGTAGCACGCCCAGAGCAGGAGTTCTACTTCAGCCAGATCAGGCCTGCCAAGAAACTGCGTTTCACAGGCCTTGGGAAGAGATGTTCCCGGTAGGCTGTGAGAGCACTGTGGAGAGCCAGTTGCTTTAGCTTCCCACAGAGCTGGAAGCAAGATGCCTTGGGGCCTCTCTCTCCCTTTGGACACAAGGCAGCCGTTTGGGCCTGGCAGCTCTAGGCCAATGGAGCACACCCACAGCAGAAGTTCTACTTCAGGCAGATCAGTCCTGCCCAGAAACTGCGTTTCACAGCCCTTGGTAAGAGATGTTCACGGTAGGCTGTGAGAGCACTGGGCAGAACCAGTTGTTTTTTAGCTTCCCAAAGTGCTGGAGGCAAGATGCTTTGGGGCCTCTCTCACCCTTTGGAAACAAGGCAGCCCTTAGGTCCTGGTAGCTCTAGGCCTATGTAGCACAACCAGAACAGAAGTTCTACTTCAGCCAGGTCAGGCCTGCCAAGAAACTGCGTTTCACAGGCCTTTCAAAGAGATGTTCTCTTAGGCTGTAAGAGCACTGGGCAGAGCCAGCTGTTTCTTAGCTTCCCGAAGAGCTGGGAGCAAGATGCTTTGGGTCCACTCTCCGTCTTTGGAAACAAGGCAGCCCTTTGGGCCTGGCAGCTCTAGGGCAATGGAGCACACCCAGAGCAGAAGTTCTACTTCAGCCAGATCAGGCCTGCCAGGAAACTGCGTTTCACAGGCCTTGGTAAGAGATGTTCCCGGTAGGCTGTAAGAGCACTGGGCAGAGCCAGTTGTTTCTTACCTTCCTGAAAAGCTGGAAGCAAGATGCTTGGGACCCCACTGCCCGTTTGGGAACAAGGCAGCCTTTTGGGTCGGGAAGCTCTAGGCCAATGGAGCACACGCAGAGCAGGAGTTCTACTTAAGCCTGATCAGGCCTGCAAAGAAACAGCGTTTGACAGGCCTTGGTAAGAGATGTTCGCGGTAGGTGTAAGAGCACTGGGCAGAGCCAGTTGTTTCTTAGCTTCGCAAAGACCGGGAAGCAAGATGCTTTGGGCCTCTCTGCCCCTTGGAAACAGGGCAGCACTTTGGGCCTGGCAGCTCTAGGGCAATGGAGCACACCCAGAGCCGGAGTTCTACTTCAGCCAGATGAGGCCTGCCAAGAAACTGCGTTTCACAGGCCTTTCAAAGACATGTTCCCGGTAGGCTGTAAGAGCACGGGGCAGAGCGAGTTGGTTCTTAGCTTCCCAGAGAGCTGGAAGCAAGATGCTTTGGGGCCTCTCTGCCCCTTTGGAAACAAGGCAGCACCTTGGGCCTGGCAGCTCTAGGGCAATGGAGCACACCCAGAGCAGAAGTTCTACTTCAGCCAAATCAGGCCTGCCAGGAAACGGCGTTTCACAGGCCTTGGTAAGAGATGTTCCCGGTAGGCTGTAAGAGCACTGGGCAACGCCAGATGTTTCTTAGCTTCCCGAAGAGCTGGAAGCGAGAAGCTTTGGTGCCACTCTCTCACTTTGGACTCAAGGCAGCCCTTTGGGGCAGGTAGCTCTAGCCCAGTGGAGCACACCCAGAGCAGAAGTTCTACTTGGGCCAGTTCAGGCCACCAACAAACTGCGTTTCACAGGCCTTGGTAGGAGATGTTCCCGGTAGGCTGTAAGAGCACTGGGCAACGCCAGATGTTTCTTAGCTTCCCGAAGAGCTGGAAGCAAGATGCTTTGGGGCCTCTCATCCCCTTTGCAAACAAGGCGGCCCTATGGGCCAGGCAGCTCTAGGCCAACGGAGCACACCCAGAGCAGAAGTTCTACTTCGGCCAGTTCAGGCCACCAACAAACTGCGTTTCACAGGCCTTGGTAAGAGATGTTCCCGGTAGGCTGTAAGAGCACTGGGCAACGCCAGATGTTTCTTAGCTTCCCGAAGAGCTGGAAGCAAGATGCTTTGGGGCCTCTCATCCCCTTTGCAAACAAGGCCGACCTTTGGGCCAGGCAGCTCTAGGCCAATGGAGCACACCCAGAGCAGAAGTTCTACCTCAGCCAGATAAGGCCTGCCAAGAAACTGCGTTTCAAAGGCTTTGGTAAGAGATGTTCCCGGTACTCTGTTAGAGCACTGGGCAGAGCCATTTGTTTCTTAGCTTCCCAAAGAGCTGGAAGCAAGATGCTTTGGGGGCTCCCTGCCCCTTTGCCAACAAGGGCGACCTTTGGGCCTTTCAGCTCTAGGCCAATGGAGCACACCCAGAGCAGAAGTCCTACTTCAGCCAGATCAGGCCTGCCAAGGAACTGCGTTTCAGAGGCCTTTGTATGTGACGTTCCCGGTAGGCTGTGAGAGCACGGTGCAGAGCCAGTTGTTTCCTTGTTTCCCAAACAGCTGGAAGCAAGACGCTTTGGGGCCTCTCTGCCCCTTTGGAAACAAGGCAGCACGTTGGGTCTGGCAGCTCTAGGGCAATGGAGCACAACCAGAGCCGAAGTTCTACTTCTTCCAGATCAGGCCTGCCTAGACAGTGCGTTTCACAGGCCTTGATAAGAGATGTTCTCTTAGGCTATAAGAGCACTGGGCACAGCCAGTTGTTTCTTAGCTTCCCAAGAGGTGGAAGCAAGATGCTTTGGGGCCTCTCTCCCCCTTTGGAAACAAGGCAGCCCTTTGGGCCTTTCAGCTCTAGGGCAATGGAGCACACCCAGAGCAGAAGTTCTACCTCAGCCAGATCAGGCCTGCCAAGAAACTGCTTTTCACAGGCCTTCGTAAGAGGTGTTCCCGGAAGGCTGTAAGAGTACCTGGCAGAGCGAGTTGTTTCTTAGCTTCAAAAACAGCTGGAAGCAACATGATTTGGGGCCTCTCTCCCCCTTTGGAAACAAAGCAGCCTTTGTGCCTGGCAGCTCTAGGCCAAAGTAGCACACCCAGAGCACAAGTTCTACCTCAGCCAGATAAGGCCTGTCAAGAAGCTGCGTTTCACAGGCCTTTGTATGTGACGTTCCCGGTTGGCTTTGAGAGCACTGTGCAGAGCCAGTTGTTTTAGCTTCCCAGAGAGCAGGAAGCAAGATGCTTTGGGGCCTCTCTCACACTTTGGAAATAAAGGCAGCCCTTTGGGCCTGGCAGCCCTAGGCCAATGGAGTACACCCAGAGCAGAAGTTCTACCTCAGCCAGATCAGGCCTTCCAAGAAACTGCGTCTCACAGGCCTTTCTCTGTCACGTTGCCGGTAGGCTGTGAGAGCACTGTGCAGAGCCAGTTGTTTCTTAGCTTCCCAAAGATTTGGAAGCAAGATGCTTTGGGGACTCTCAGCCCCTTTGGAAACAAGGCGGCCCTTTGGGCCTGGCAGCTCTAGGCCAAAGTAGCACGCCCAGAGCAGGAGTTCTACTTCAGCCAGATCAGGCCTGCCAAGAAACTGCGTTTCACAGGCCTTGGTAAGAGATGTTCCCGGTAGGCTGTGAGAGCACTGTGGAGAGCCAGTTGCTTTAGCTTCCCACAGAGCTGGAAGCAAGATGCTTTGGGGCCTCTCTCTCCCTTTGGACACAAGGCAGCCGTTTGGGCCTGGCAGCTCTAGGCCAATGGAGCACACCCACAGCAGAAGTTCTACTTCAGGCAGATCAGTCCTGCCCAGAAACTGCGTTTCACAGCCCTTGGTAAGAGATGTTCACGGTAGGCTGTGAGAGCACTGGGCAGAACCAGTTGTTTTTTAGCTTCCCAAAGTGCTGGAGGCAAGATGCTTTGGGGCCTCTCTCACCCTTTGGAAACAAGGCAGCCCTTAGGTCCTGGTAGCTCTAGGCCTATGTAGCACAACCAGAACAGAAGTTCTACTTCAGCCAGGTCAGGCCTGCCAAGAAACTGCGTTTCACAGGCCTTTCAAAGAGATGTTCTCTTAGGCTGTAAGAGCACTGGGCAGAGCCAGCTGTTTCTTAGCTTCCCGAAGAGCTGGGAGCAAGATGCTTTGGGTCCACTCTCCGTCTTTGGAAACAAGGCAGCCCTTTGGGCCTGGCAGCTCTAGGGCAATGGAGCACACCCAGAGCAGAAGTTCTACTTCAGCCAGATCAGGCCTGCCAGGAAACTGCGTTTCACAGGCCTTGGTAAGAGATGTTCCCGGTAGGCTGTAAGAGCACTGGGCAGAGCCAGTTGTTTCTTACCTTCCTGAAAAGCTGGAAGCAAGATGCTTGGGACCCCACTGCCCGTTTGGGAACAAGGCAGCCTTTTGGGTCGGGAAGCTCTAGGCCAATGGAGCACACGCAGAGCAGGAGTTCTACTTCAGCCTGATCAGGCCTGCAAAGAAACAGCGTTTGACAGGCCTTGGTAAGAGATGTTCCCGGTAGGTGTAAGAGCACTGGGCAGAGCCAGTTGTTTCTTAGCTTCGCAAAGACCGGGAAGCAAGATGCTTTGGGCCTCTCTGCCCCTTGGAAACAGGGCAGCACTTGGGGCCTGGCAGCTCTAGGGCAATGGAGCACACCCAGAGCCGGAGTTCTACTTCAGCCAGATGAGGCCTGCCAAGAAACTGCGTTTCACAGGCCTTTCAAAGACATGTTCCCGGTAGGCTGTAAGAGCACGGGGCAGAGCGAGTTGGTTCTTAGCTTCCCAGAGAGCTGGAAGCAACATGCTTTGGGGCCTCTCTGCCCCTTTGGAAACAAGGCAGCACCTTGGGCCTGGCAGCTCTAGGGCAATGGAGCACACCCAGAGCAGAAGTTCTACTTCAGCCAAATCAGGCCTGCCAGGAAATGGCGTTTCACAGGCATGGGTAAGAGATGTTCCCGGTAGGCTGTAAGAGCACTGGGCAACGCCAGATGTTTCTTAGCTTCCCGAAGAGCTGGAAGCGAGAAGCTTTGGTGCCACTCTCTCACTTTGGACTCAAGGCAGCCCTCTGGGGCAGGTAGCTCTAGCCCAGTGGAGCACACCCAGAGCAGAAGTTCTACTTCGGCCAGTTCAGGCCACCAACAAACTGCGTTTCACAGGCCTTGGTAGGAGATGTTCCCGGTAGGCTGTAAGAGCACTGGGCAACGCCAGATGTTTCTTAGCTTCCCGAAGAGCTGGAAGCAAGATGCTTTGGGGCCTCTCATCCCCTTTGCAAACAAGGCGGCCCTATGGGCCAGGCAGCTCTAGGCCAATGGAGCACACCCAGAGCAGAAGTTCTACTTCGGCCAGTTCAGGCCACCAACAAACTGCGTTTCACAGGCCTTGGTAAGAGATGTTCCCGGTAGGCTGTAAGAGCACTGGGCAACGCCAGATGTTTCTTAGCTTCCCGAAGAGCTGGAAGAAGATGCTTTGGGGCCTCTCATCCCCTTTGCAAACAAGGCCGACCTTTGGGACAGGCAGCTCTAGGGCAATGGAGCACACCCAGAGCCGGAGTTCTACTTCAGCCAGATGAGGCCTGCCAAGAAACTGCGTTTCACAGGCCTTTCAAAGACATGTTCCCGGTAGGCTGTAAGAGCACGGGGCAGAGCGAGTTGGTTCTTAGCTTCCCAGAGAGCTGGAAGCAAGATGCTTTGGGGCCTCTCTGCCCCTTTGGAAACAAGGCAGCACCTTGGGCCTGGCAGCTCTAGGGCAATGGAGCACACCCAGAGCAGAAGTTCTACTTCAGCCAAATCAGGCCTGCCAGGAAACGGCGTTTCACAGGCCTTGGTAAGAGATGTTCCCGGTAGGCTGTAAGAGCACTGGGCAACGCCAGATGTTTCTTAGCTTCCCGAAGAGCTGGAAGCGAGAAGCTTTGGTGCCACTCTCTCACTTTGGACTCAAGGCAGCCCTTTGGGGCAGGTAGCTCTAGCCCAGTGGAGCACACCCAGAGCAGAAGTTCTACTTGGGCCAGTTCAGGCCACCAACAAACTGCGTTTCACAGGCCTTGGTAGGAGATGTTCCCGGTAGGCTGTAAGAGCACTGGGCAACGCCAGATGTTTCTTAGCTTCCCGAAGAGCTGGAAGCAAGATGCTTTGGGGCCTCTCATCCCCTTTGCAAACAAGGCGGCCCTATGGGCCTGGCAGCTCTAGGCCAATGGAGCACACCCAGAGCAGAAGTTCTACTTCGGCCAGTTCAGGCCACCAACAAACTGCGTTTCACAGGCCTTGGTAAGAGATGTTCCCGGTAGGCTGTAAGAGCACTGGGCAACGCCAGATGTTTCTTAGCTTCCCGAAGAGCTGGAAGAAGATGCTTTGGGGCCTCTCATCCCCTTTGCAAACAAGGCCGACCTTTGGGCCAGGCAGCTCTAGGGCAATGGAGCACACCCAGAGCCGGAGTTCTACTTCAGCCAGATGAGGCCTGCCAAGAAACTGCGTTTCACAGGCCTTTCAAAGACATGTTCCCGGTAGGCTGTAAGAGCACGGGGCAGAGCGAGTTGGTTCTTAGCTTCCCAGAGAGCTGGAAGCAACATGCTTTGGGGCCTCTCTGCCCCTTTGGAAACAAGGCAGCACCTTGGGCCTGGCAGCTCTAGGGCAATGGAGCACACCCAGAGCAGAAGTTCTACTTCAGCCAAATCAGGCCTGCCAGGAAACGGCGTTTCACAGGCCTTGGTAAGAGATGTTCCCGGTAGGCTGTAAGAGCACTGGGCAACGCCAGATGTTTCTTAGCTTCCCGAAGAGCTGGAAGCGAGAAGCTTTGGTGCCACTCTCTCACTTTGGACTCAAGGCAGCCCTCTGGGGCAGGTAGCTCTAGCCCAGTGGAGCACACCCAGAGCAGAAGTTCTACTTCGGCCAGTTCAGGCCACCAACAAACTGCGTTTCACAGGCCTTGGTAGGAGATGTTCCCGGTAGGCTGTAAGAGCACTGGGCAACGCCAGATGTTTCTTAGCTTCCCGAAGAGCTGGAAGCAAGATGCTTTGGGGCCTCTCATCCCCTTTGCAAACAAGGCGGCCCTATGGGCCAGGCAGCTCTAGGCCAATGGAGCACACCCAGAGCAGAAGTTCTACTTCGGCCAGTTCAGGCCACCAACAAACTGCGTTTCACAGGCCTTGGTAAGAGATGTTCCCGGTAGGCTGTAAGAGCACTGGGCAACGCCAGATGTTTCTTAGCTTCCCGAAGAGCTGGAAGAAGATGCTTTGGGGCCTCTCATCCCCTTTGCAAACAAGGCCGACCTTTGGGACAGGCAGCTCTAGGGCAATGGAGCACACCCAGAGCCGGAGTTCTACTTCAGCCAGATGAGGCCTGCCAAGAAACTGCGTTTCACAGGCCTTTCAAAGACATGTTCCCGGTAGGCTGTAAGAGCACGGGGCAGAGCGAGTTGGTTCTTAGCTTCCCAGAGAGCTGGAAGCAACATGCTTTGGGGCCTCTCTGCCCCTTTGGAAACAAGGCAGCACCTTGGGCCTGGCAGCTCTAGGGCAATGGAGCACACCCAGAGCAGAAGTTCTACTTCAGCCAAATGAGGCCTGCCAGGAAACGGCGTTTCACAGGCCTTGGTAAGAGATGTTCCCGGTAGGCTGTAAGAGCACTGGGCAACGCCAGATGTTTCTTAGCTTCCCGAAGAGCTGGAAGCGAGAAGCTTTGGTGCCACTCTCTCACTTTGGACTCAAGGCAGCCCTCTGGGGCAGGTAGCTCTAGCCCAGTGGAGCACACCCAGAGCAGAAGTTCTACTTCGGCCAGTTCAGGCCACCAACAAACTGCGTTTCACAGGCCTTGGTAGGAGATGTTCCCGGTAGGCTGTAAGAGCACTGGGCAACGCCAGATGTTTCTTAGCTTCCCGAAGAGCTGGAAGCAAGATGCTTTGGGGCCTCTCATCCCCTTTGCAAACAAGGCGGCCCTATGGGCCAGGCAGCTCTAGGCCAATGGAGCACACCCAGAGCAGAAGTTCTACTTCGGCCAGTTCAGGCCACCAACAAACTGCGTTTCACAGGCCTTGGTAAGAGATGTTCCCGGTAGGCTGTAAGAGCACTGGGCAACGCCAGATGTTTCTTAGCTTCCCGAAGAGCTGGAAGAAGATGCTTTGGGGCCTCTCATCCCCTTTGCAAACAAGGCCGACCTTTGGGCCAGGCAGCTCTAGGGCAATGGAGCACACCCAGAGCCGGAGTTCTACTTCAGCCAGATGAGGCCTGCCAAGAAACTGCGTTTCACAGGCCTTTCAAAGACATGTTCCCGGTAGGCTGTAAGAGCACGGGGCAGAGCGAGTTGGTTCTTAGCTTCCCAGAGAGCTGGAAGCAAGATGCTTTGGGGCCTCTCTGCCCCTTTGGAAACAAGGCAGCACCTTGGGCCTGGCAGCTCTAGGGCAATGGAGCACACCCAGAGCAGAAGTTCTACTTCAGCCAAATCAGGCCTGCCAGGAAACGGCGTTTCACAGGCCTTGGTAAGAGATGTTCCCGGTAGGCTGTAAGAGCACTGGGCAACGCCAGATGTTTCTTAGCTTCCCGAAGAGCTGGAAGCGAGAAGCTTTGGTGCCACTCTCTCACTTTGGACTCAAGGCAGCCCTCTGGGGCAGGTAGCTCTAGCCCAGTGGAGCACACCCAGAGCAGAAGTTCTACTTCGGCCAGTTCAGGCCACCAACAAACTGCGTTTCACAGGCCTTGGTAGGAGATGTTCCCGGTAGGCTGTAAGAGCACTGGGCAACGCCAGATGTTTCTTAGCTTCCCGAAGAGCTGGAAGCAAGATGCTTTGGGGCCTCTCATCCCCTTTGCAAACAAGGCGGCCCTATGGGCCAGGCAGCTCTAGGCCAATGGAGCACACCCAGAGCAGAAGTTCTACTTCGGCCAGTTCAGGCCACCAACAAACTGCGTTTCACAGGCCTTGGTAAGAGATGTTCCTGGTAGGCTGTAAGAGCACTGGGCAACGCCAGATGTTTCTTAGCTTCCCGAAGAGCTGGAAGCAAGATGCTTTGGGGCCTCTCATCCCCTTTGCAAACAAGGCCGACCTTTGGCCCAGGCAGCTCTAGGCCAATGGAGCACACCCAGAGCAGAAGTTCTACCTCAGCCAGATAAGGCCTGCCAAGAAACTGCGTTTCAAAGGCTTTGGTAAGAGATGTTCCCGCTACTCTGTTAGAGCACTGGGCAGAGCCATTTGTTTCTTAGCTTCCCAAAGAGCTGGAAGCAAGATGCTTTGGGGGCTCCCTGCCCCTTTGCCAACAAGGGCGACCTTTGGGCCTTTCAGCTCTAGGCCAATGGAGCACACCCAGAGCAGAAGTCCTACTTCAGCCAGATCAGGCCTGCCAAGGAACTGCGTTTCAGAGGCCTTTGTATGTGACGTTCCCGGTAGGCTGTGAGAGCACGGTGCAGAGCCAGTTGTTTCCTTGTTTCCCAAACAGCTGGAAGCAAGACGCTTTGGGGCCTCTCTGCCCCTTTGGAAACAAGGCAGCACCTTGGGCCTGGCAGCTCTAGGGCAATGGAGCACACCCAGAGCAGAAGTTCTACTTCAGCCAAATCAGGCCTGCCAGGAAACGGCGTTTCACAGGCCTTGGTAAGAGATGTTCCCGGTAGGCTGTAAGAGCACTGGGCAACGCCAGATGTTTCTTAGCTTCCCGAAGAGCTGGAAGCGAGAAGCTTTGGTGCCACTCTCTCACTTTGGACTCAAGGCAGCCCTTTGGGGCAGGTAGCTCTAGCCCAGTGGAGCACACCCAGAGCAGAAGTTCTACTTGGGCCAGTTCAGGCCACCAACAAACTGCGTTTCACAGGCCTTGGTAGGAGATGTTCCCGGTAGGCTGTAAGAGCACTGGGCAACGCCAGATGTTTCTTAGCTTCCCGAAGAGCTGGAAGCAAGATGCTTTGGGGCCTCTCATCCCCTTTGCAAACAAGGCGGCCCTATGGGCCTGGCAGCTCTAGGCCAATGGAGCACACCCAGAGCAGAAGTTCTACTTCGGCCAGTTCAGGCCACCAACAAACTGCGTTTCACAGGCCTTGGTAAGAGATGTTCCCGGTAGGCTGTAAGAGCACTGGGCAACGCCAGATGTTTCTTAGCTTCCCGAAGAGCTGGAAGAAGATGCTTTGGGGCCTCTCATCCCCTTTGCAAACAAGGCCGACCTTTGGGCCAGGCAGCTCTAGGGCAATGGAGCACACCCAGAGCCGGAGTTCTACTTCAGCCAGATGAGGCCTGCCAAGAAACTGCGTTTCACAGGCCTTTCAAAGACATGTTCCCGGTAGGCTGTAAGAGCACGGGGCAGAGCGAGTTGGTTCTTAGCTTCCCAGAGAGCTGGAAGCAAGATGCTTTGGGGCCTCTCTGCCCCTTTGGAAACAAGGCAGCACCTTGGGCCTGGCAGCTCTAGGGCAATGGAGCACACCCAGAGCAGAAGTTCTACTTCAGCCAAATCAGGCCTGCCAGGAAACGGCGTTTCACAGGCCTTGGTAAGAGATGTTCCCGGTAGGCTGTAAGAGCACTGGGCAACGCCAGATGTTTCTTAGCTTCCCGAAGAGCTGGAAGCGAGAAGCTTTGGTGCCACTCTCTCACTTTGGACTCAAGGCAGCCCTCTGGGGCAGGTAGCTCTAGCCCAGTGGAGCACACCCAGAGCAGAAGTTCTACTTCGGCCAGTTCAGGCCACCAACAAACTGCGTTTCACAGGCCTTGGTAGGAGATGTTCCCGGTAGGCTGTAAGAGCACTGGGCAACGCCAGATGTTTCTTAGCTTCCCGAAGAGCTGGAAGCAAGATGCTTTGGGGCCTCTCATCCCCTTTGCAAACAAGGCGGCCCTATGGGCCAGGCAGCTCTAGGCCAATGGAGCACACCCAGAGCAGAAGTTCTACTTCGGCCAGTTCAGGCCACCAACAAACTGCGTTTCACAGGCCTTGGTAAGAGATGTTCCCGGTAGGCTGTAAGAGCACTGGGCAACGCCAGATGTTTCTTAGCTTCCCGAAGAGCTGGAAGAAGATGCTTTGGGGCCTCTCATCCCCTTTGCAAACAAGGCCGACCTTTGGGACAGGCAGCTCTAGGGCAATGGAGCACACCCAGAGCCGGAGTTCTACTTCAGCCAGATGAGGCCTGCCAAGAAACTGCGTTTCACAGGCCTTTCAAAGACATGTTCCCGGTAGGCTGTAAGAGCACGGGGCAGAGCGAGTTGGTTCTTAGCTTCCCAGAGAGCTGGAAGCAACATGCTTTGGGGCCTCTCTGCCCCTTTGGAAACAAGGCAGCACCTTGGGCCTGGCAGCTCTAGGGCAATGGAGCACACCCAGAGCAGAAGTTCTACTTCAGCCAAATGAGGCCTGCCAGGAAACGGCGTTTCACAGGCCTTGGTAAGAGATGTTCCCGGTAGGCTGTAAGAGCACTGGGCAATGCCAGATGTTTCTTAGCTTCCCGAAGAGCTGGAAGCGAGAAGCTTTGGTGCCACTCTCTCACTTTGGACTCAAGGCAGCCCTCTGGGGCAGGTAGCTCTAGCCCAGTGGAGCACACCCAGAGCAGAAGTTCTACTTCGGCCAGTTCAGGCCACCAACAAACTGCGTTTCACAGGCCTTGGTAGGAGATGTTCCCGGTAGGCTGTAAGAGCACTGGGCAACGCCAGATGTTTCTTAGCTTCCCGAAGAGCTGGAAGCAAGATGCTTTGGGGCCTCTCATCCCCTTTGCAAACAAGGCGGCCCTATGGGCCAGGCAGCTCTAGGCCAATGGAGCACACCCAGAGCAGAAGTTCTACTTCGGCCAGTTCAGGCCACCAACAAACTGCGTTTCACAGGCCTTGGTAAGAGATGTTCCCGGTAGGCTGTAAGAGCACTGGGCAACGCCAGATGTTTCTTAGCTTCCCGAAGAGCTGGAAGAAGATGCTTTGGGGCCTCTCATCCCCTTTGCAAACAAGGCCGACCTTTGGGCCAGGCAGCTCTAGGGCAATGGAGCACACCCAGAGCCGGAGTTCTACTTCAGCCAGATGAGGCCTGCCAAGAAACTGCGTTTCACAGGCCTTTCAAAGACATGTTCCCGGTAGGCTGTAAGAGCACGGGGCAGAGCGAGTTGGTTCTTAGCTTCCCAGAGAGCTGGAAGCAAGATGCTTTGGGGCCTCTCTGCCCCTTTGGAAACAAGGCAGCACCTTGGGCCTGGCAGCTCTAGGGCAATGGAGCACACCCAGAGCAGAAGTTCTACTTCAGCCAAATCAGGCCTGCCAGGAAACGGCGTTTCACAGGCCTTGGTAAGAGATGTTCCCGGTAGGCTGTAAGAGCACTGGGCAACGCCAGATGTTTCTTAGCTTCCCGAAGAGCTGGAAGCGAGAAGCTTTGGTGCCACTCTCTCACTTTGGACTCAAGGCAGCCCTCTGGGGCAGGTAGCTCTAGCCCAGTGGAGCACACCCAGAGCAGAAGTTCTACTTGGGCCAGTTCAGGCCACCAACAAACTGCGTTTCACAGGCCTTGGTAGGAGATGTTCCCGGTAGGCTGTAAGAGCACTGGGCAACGCCAGATGTTTCTTAGCTTCCCGAAGAGCTGGAAGCAAGATGCTTTGGGGCCTCTCATCCCCTTTGCAAACAAGGCGGCCCTATGGGCCAGGCAGCTCTAGGCCAATGGAGCACACCCAGAGCAGAAGTTCTACTTCGGCCAGTTCAGGCCACCAACAAACTGCGTTTCACAGGCCTTGGTAAGAGATGTTCCTGGTAGGCTGTAAGAGCACTGGGCAACGCCAGATGTTTCTTAGCTTCCCGAAGAGCTGGAAGCAAGATGCTTTGGGGCCTCTCATCCCCTTTGCAAACAAGGCCGACCTTTGGCCCAGGCAGCTCTAGGCCAATGGAGCACACCCAGAGCAGAAGTTCTACCTCAGCCAGATAAGGCCTGCCAAGAAACTGCGTTTCAAAGGCTTTGGTAAGAGATGTTCCCGCTACTCTGTTAGAGCACTGGGCAGAGCCATTTGTTTCTTAGCTTCCCAAAGAGCTGGAAGCAAGATGCTTTGGGGGCTCCCTGCCCCTTTGCCAACAAGGGCGACCTTTGGGCCTTTCAGCTCTAGGCCAATGGAGCACACCCAGAGCAGAAGTCCTACTTCAGCCAGATCAGGCCTGCCAAGGAACTGCGTTTCAGAGGCCTTTGTATGTGACGTTCCCGGTAGGCTGTGAGAGCACGGTGCAGAGCCAGTTGTTTCCTTGTTTCCCAAACAGCTGGAAGCAAGACGCTTTGGGGCCTCTCTGCCCCTTTGGAAACAAGGCAGCACGTTGGGTCTGGCAGCTCTAGGGCAATGGAGCACAACCAGAGCCGAAGTTCTACTTCTTCCAGATCAGGCCTGCCTAGACAGTGCGTTTCACAGGCCTTGATAAGAGATGTTCTCTTAGGCTATAAGAGCACTGGGCACAGCCAGTTGTTTCTTAGCTTCCCAAGAGGTGGAAGCAAGATGCTTTGGGGCCTCTCTCCCCCTTTGGAAACAAGGCAGCCCTTTGGGCCTTTCAGCTCTAGGGCAATGGAGCACACCCAGAGCAGAAGTTCTACCTCAGCCAGATCAGGCCTGCCAAGAAACTGCTTTTCACAGGCCTTCGTAAGAGGTGTTCCCGGAAGGCTGTAAGAGTACCTGGCAGAGCGAGTTGTTTCTTAGCTTCAAAAACAGCTGGAAGCAACATGATTTGGGGCCTCTCTCCCCCTTTGGAAACAAAGCAGCCTTTGTGCCTGGCAGCTCTAGGCCAAAGTAGCACACCCAGAGCACAAGTTCTACCTCAGCCAGATCAGGCCTTCCAAGAAACTGCGTCTCACAGGCCTTTCTCTGTCACGTTGCCGGTAGGCTGTGAGAGCACTGTGCAGAGCCAGTTGTTTCTTAGCTTCCCAAAGATTTGGAAGCAAGATGCTTTGGGGACTCTCAGCCCCTTTGGAAACAAGGCGGCCCTTTGGGCCTGGCAGCTCTAGGCCAAAGTAGCACGCCCAGAGCAGGAGTTCTACTTCAGCCAGATCAGGCCTGCCAAGAAACTGCGTTTCACAGGCCTTGGTAAGAGATGTTCCCGGTAGGCTGTGAGAGCACTGTGGAGAGCCAGTTGCTTTAGCTTCCCACAGAGCTGGAAGCAAGATGCCTTGGGGCCTCTCTCTCCCTTTGGACACAAGGCAGCCTTTTGGGCCTGGCAGCTCTAGGCCAATGGAGCACACCCACAGCAGAAGTTCTACTTCAGGCAGATCAGTCCTGCCCAGCAACTGCGTTTCACAGCCCTTGGTAAGAGATGTTCACGGTAGGCTGTGAGAGCACTGGGCAGAACCAGTTGTTTTTTAGCTTCCCAAAGTGCTGGAGGCAAGATGCTTTGGGGCCTCTCTCACCCTTTGGAAACAAGGCAGCCCTTAGGTCCTGGTAGCTCTAGGCCTATGTAGCACAACCAGAACAGAAGTTCTACTTCAGCCAGGTCAGGCCTGCCAAGAAACTGCGTTTCACAGGCCTTTCAAAGAGATGTTCTCTTAGGCTGTAAGAGCACTGGGCAGAGCCAGCTGTTTCTTAGCTTCCCGAAGAGCTGGGAGCAAGATGCTTTGGGTCCACTCTCCGTCTTTGGAAACAAGGCAGCCCTTTGGGCCTGGCAGCTCTAGGGCAATGGAGCACACCCAGAGCAGAAGTTCTACTTCAGCCAGATCAGGCCTGCCAGGAAACTGCGTTTCACAGGCCTTGGTAAGAGATGTTCCCGGTAGGCTGTAAGAGCACTGGGCAGAGCCAGTTGTTTCTTACCTTCCTGAAAAGCTGGAAGCAAGATGCTTGGGACCCCTCTGCCCGTTTGGGAACAAGGCAGCCTTTTGGGTCGGGAAGCTCTAGGCCAATGGAGCACACGCAGAGCAGGAGTTCTACTTCAGCCTGATCAGGCCTGCAAAGAAACAGCGTTTGACAGGCCTTGGTAAGAGATGTTCCCGGTAGGTGTAAGAGCACTGGGCAGAGCCAGTTGTTTCTTAGCTTCGCAAAGACCGGGAAGCAAGATGCTTTGGGCCTCTCTGCCCCTTGGAAACAGGGCAGCACTTGGGGCCTGGCAGCTCTAGGGCAATGGAGCACACCCAGAGCCGGAGTTCTACTTCAGCCACATGAGGCCTGCCAAGAAACTGCGTTTCACAGGCCTTTCAAAGACATGTTCCCGGTAGGCTGTAAGAGCACGGGGCAGAGCGAGTTGGTTCTTAGCTTCCCAGAGAGCTGGAAGCAACATGCTTTGGGGCCTCTCTGCCCCTTTGGAAACAAGGCAGCACCTTGGGCCTGGCAGCTCTAGGGCAATGGAGCACACCCAGAGCAGAAGTTCTACTTCAGCCAAATCAGGCCTGCCAGGAAACGGCGTTTCACAGGCCTTGGTAAGAGATGTTCCCGGTAGGCTGTAAGAGCACTGGGCAACGCCAGATGTTTCTTAGCTTCCCGAAGAGCTGGAAGCGAGAAGCTTTGGTGCCACTCTCTCACTTTGGACTCAAGGCAGCCCTCTGGGGCAGGTAGCTCTAGCCCAGTGGAGCACACCCAGAGCAGAAGTTCTACTTCGGCCAGTTCAGGCCACCAACAAACTGCGTTTCACAGGCCTTGGTAGGAGATGTTCCCGGTAGGCTGTAAGAGCACTGGGCAACGCCAGATGTTTCTTAGCTTCCCGAAGAGCTGGAAGCAAGATGCTTTGGGGCCTCTCATCCCCTTTGCAAACAAGGCGGCCCTATGGGCCAGGCAGCTCTAGGCCAATGGAGCACACCCAGAGCAGAAGTTCTACTTCGGCGAGTTCAGGCCACCAACAAACTGCGTTTCACAGGCCTTGGTAAGAGATGTTCCCGGTAGGCTGTAAGAGCACTGGGCAACGCCAGATGTTTCTTAGCTTCCCGAAGAGCTGGAAGCAAGATGCGTTGGGGCCTCTCATCCCCTTTGCAAACAAGGCCGACCTTTGGCCCAGGCAGCTCTAGGCCAATGGAGCACACCCAGAGCAGAAGTTCTACCTCAGCCAGATAAGGCCTGCCAAGAAACTGCGTTTCAAAGGCTTTGGTAAGAGATGTTCCCGCTACTCTGTTAGAGCACTGGGCAGAGCCATTTGTTTCTTAGCTTCCCAAAGAGCTGGAAGCAAGATGCTTTGGGGGCTCCCTGCCCCTTTGCCAACAAGGGCGACCTTTGGGCCTTTCAGCTCTAGGCCAATGGAGCACACCCAGAGCAGAAGTCCTACTTCAGCCAGATCAGGCCTGCCAAGGAACTGCGTTTCAGAGGCCTTTGTATGTGACGTTCCCGGTAGGCTGTGAGAGCACGGTGCAGAGCCAGTTGTTTCCTTGTTTCCCAAACAGCTGGAAGCAAGACGCTTTGGGGCCTCTCTGCCCCTTTGGAAACAAGGCAGCACGTTGGGTCTGGCAGCTCTAGGGCAATGGAGCACAACCAGAGCCGAAGTTCTACTTCTTCCAGATCAGGCCTGCCTAGACAGTGCGTTTCCCAGGCCTTGATAAGAGATGTTCTCTTAGGCTATAAGAGCACTGGGCACAGCCAGTTGTTTCTTAGCTTCCCAAGAGGTGGAAGCAAGATGCTTTGGGGCCTCTCTCCCCCTTTGGAAACAAGGCAGCCCTTTGGGCCTTTCAGCTCTAGGGCAATGGAGCACACCCAGAGCAGAAGTTCTACCTCAGCCAGATCAGGCCTGCCAAGAAACTGCTTTTCACAGGCCTTCGTAAGAGGTGTTCCCGGAAGGCTGTAAGAGTACCTGGCAGAGCGAGTTGTTTCTTAGCTTCAAAAACAGCTGGAAGCAACATGATTTGGGGCCTCTCTCCCCCTTTGGAAACAAAGCAGCCTTTGTGCCTGGCAGCTCTAGGCCAAAGTAGCACACCCAGAGCACAAGTTCTACCTCAGCCAGATAAGGCCTGTCAAGAAGCTGCGTTTCACAGGCCTTTGTATGTGACGTTCCCGGTTGGCTTTGAGAGCACTGTGCAGAGCCAGTTGTTTTAGCTTCCCAGAGAGCAGGAAGCAAGATGCTTTGGGGCCTCTCTCACACTTTGGAAATAAAGGCAGCCCTTTGGGCCTGGCAGCCCTAGGCCAATGGAGTACACCCAGAGCAGAAGTTCTACCTCAGCCAGATCAGGCCTTCCAAGAAACTGCGTCTCACAGACCTTTCTCTGTCACGTTGCCGGTAGGCTGTGAGAGCACTGTGCAGAGCCAGTTGTTTCTTAGCTTCCCAAAGATTTGGAAGCAAGATGCTTTGGGGACTCTCAGCCCCTTTGGAAACAAGGCGGCCCTTTGGGCCTGGCAGCTCTAGGCCAAAGTAGCACGCCCAGAGCAGGAGTTCTACTTCAGCCAGATCAGGCCTGCCAAGAAACTGCGTTTCACAGGCCTTGTAAGAGATGTTCCCGGTAGGCTGTGAGAGCACTGTGGAGAGCCAGTTGCTTTAGCTTCCCACAGAGCTGGAAGCAAGATGCCTTGGGGCCTCTCTCTCCCTTTGGACACAAGGCAGCCGTTTGGGCCTGGCAGCTCTAGGCCAATGGAGCACACCCACAGCAGAAGTTCTACTTCAGGCAGATCAGTCCTGCCCAGAAACTGCGTTTCACAGCCCTTGGTAAGAGATGTTCACGGTAGGCTGTGAGAGCACTGGGCAGAACCAGTTGTTTTTTAGCTTCCCAAAGTGCTGGAGGCAAGATGCTTTGGGGCCTCTCTCACCCTTTGGAAACAAGGCAGCCCTTAGGTCCTGGTAGCTCTAGGCCTATGTAGCACAACCAGAACAGAAGTTCTACTTCAGCCAGGTCAGGCCTGCCAAGAAACTGCGTTTCACAGGCCTTTCAAAGAGATGTTCTCTTAGGCTGTAAGAGCACTGGGCAGAGCCAGCTGTTTCTTAGCTTCCCGAAGAGCTGGGAGCAAGATGCTTTGGGTCCACTCTCCGTCTTTGGAAACAAGGCAGCCCTTTGGGCCTGGCAGCTCTAGGGCAATGGAGCACACCCAGAGCAGAAGTTCTACTTCAGCCAGATCAGGCCTGCCAGGAAACTGCGTTTCACAGGCCTTGGTAAGAGATGTTCCCGGTAGGCTGTAAGAGCACTGGGCAGAGCCAGTTGTTTCTTACCTTCCTGAAAAGCTGGAAGCAAGATGCTTGGGACCCCTCTGCCCGTTTGGGAACAAGGCAGCCTTTTGGGTCGGGAAGCTCTAGGCCAATGGAGCACACGCAGAGCAGGAGTTCTACTTCAGCCTGATCAGGCCTGCAAAGAAACAGCGTTTGACAGGCCTTGGTAAGAGATGTTCCCGGTAGGTGTAAGAGCACTGGGCAGAGCCAGTTGTTTCTTAGCTTCGCAAAGACCGGGAAGCAAGATGCTTTGGGCCTCTCTGCCCCTTGGAAAAAGGGCAGCACTTTGGGCCTGGCAGCTCTAGGGCAATGGAGCACACCCAGAGCCGGAGTTCTACTTCAGCCAGATGAGGCCTGCCAAGAAACTGCGTTTCACAGGCCTTTCAAAGACATGTTCCCAGTAGGCTGTAAGAGCACGGGGCAGAGCGAGTTGGTTCTTAGCTTCCCAGAGAGCTGGAAGCAAGATGCTTTGGGGCCTCTCTGCCCCTTTGGAAACAAGGCAGCACCTTGGGCCTGGCAGCTCTAGGGCAATGGAGCACACCCAGAGCAGAAGTTCTACTTCAGCCAAATCAGGCCTGCCAGGAAACGGCGTTTCACAGGCCTTGGTAAGAGATGTTCCCGGTAGGCTGTAAGAGCACTGGGCAACGCCAGATGTTTCTTAGCTTCCCGAAGAGCTGGAAGCGAGAAGCTTTGGTGCCACTCTATCACTGTGGACTCAAGGCAGCCCTTTGGGGCAGGTAGATCTAGGCCAGTGGAGCACACCCAGAGCAGAAGTTCTACTTAGGCCAGTTCAGGCCACCAAGAAACTGCGTTTCACAGGCCTTGGTAAGAGATGTTCCCGGTAGGCTGTAAGAGCACTGGGCAACGCCAGATGTTTCTTGGCTTCCCGAAGAGCTGGAAGCAAGATGCTTTGGGGCCTCTCATCCCCTTTGCAAACAAGGCGGCCCTATGGGCCAGGCAGCTCTAGGCCAATGGAGCACACCCAGAGCAGAAGCTCTACTTCGGCCAGTTCAGGCCACCAACAAACTGCGTTTCACAGGCCTTGGTAAGAGATGTTCCCGGTAGGCTGTAAGAGCACTGGGCAACGCCAGATGTTTCTTAGCTTCCCGAAGAGCTGGAAGCAAGATGCTTTGGGGCCTCTCATCCCCTTTGCAAACAAGGCCGACCTTTGGGCCAGGCAGCTCTAGGCCAATGGAGCACACCCAGAGCAGAAGTTCTACCTCAGCCAGATAAGGCCTGCCAAGAAACTGCGTTTCAAAGGCTTTGGTAAGAGATGTTCCCGCTACTCTGTTAGAGCACTGGGCAGAGCCATTTGTTTCTTAGCTTCCCAAAGAGCTGGAAGCAAGATGCTTTGGGGGCTCCCTGCCCCTTTTCCAACAAGGGCGACCTTTGGGCCTTTCAGCTCTAGGCCAATGGAGCACACCCAGAGCAGAAGTCCTACTTCAGCCAGATGAGGCCCGCAAAGAAACTGCGTTTCACAGGCCTTTGTAAGAGATGTTCCCGGTAGGCTGTGAGAGCACGGTGCAGAGCCAGTTGTTTCCTTGTTTCCCAAACAGCTGGAAGCAAGACGCTTTGGGGCCTCTCTGCCCCTTTGGAAACAAGGCAGCACGTTGGGTCTGGCAGCTCTAGGGCAATGGAGCACAACCAGAGCCGAAGTTCTACTTCTTCCAGATCAGGCCTGCCTAGACAGTGCGTTTCCCAGGCCTTGAGAAGAGATGTTCTCTTAGGCTATAAGAGCACTGGGCACAGCCAGTTGTTTCTTAGCTTCCCAAGAGGTGGAAGCAAGATGCTTTGGGGCCTCTCTCCCCCTTTGGAAACAAGGCAGCCCTTTGGGCCTTTCAGCTCTAGGGCAATGGAGCACACCCAGAGCAGAAGTTCTACCTCAGCCAGATCAGGCCTGCCAAGAAACTGCTTTTCACAGGCCTTCGTAAGAGGTGTTCCCGGAAGGCTGTAAGAGTACCTGGCAGAGCGAGTTGTTTCTTAGCTTCAAAAACAGCTGGAAGCAACATGATTTGGGGCCTCTCTCCCCCTTTGGAAACAAAGCAGCCTTTGTGCCTGGCAGCTCTAGGCCAAAGTAGCACACCCAGAGCACAAGTTCTACCTCAGCCAGATAAGGCCTGTCAAGAAGCTGCGTTTCACAGGCCTTTGTATGTGACGTTCCCGGTTGGCTTTGAGAGCACTGTGCAGAGCCAGTTGTTTTAGCTTCCCAGAGAGCAGGAAGCAAGATGCTTTGGGGCCTCTCTCACACTTTGGAAATAAAGGCAGCCCTTTGGGCCTGGAAGCCCTAGGCCAATGGAGTACACCCAGAGCACAAGTTCTACCTCAGCCAGATCAGGCCTTCCAAGAAACTGCATCTCACAGGCCTTTCTCTGTCACGTTGCCGGTAGGCTGTGAGAGCACTGTGCAGAGCCAGTTGTTTCTTAGCTTCCCAAAGATTTGGAAGCAAGATGCTTTGGGGACTCTCAGCCCCTTTGGAAACAAGGCGGCCCTTTGGGCCTGGCAGCTCTAGGCCAAAGTAGCACGCCCAGAGCAGGAGTTCTACTTCAGCCAGATCAGGCCTGCCAAGAAACTGCGTTTCACAGGCCTTGGTAAGAGATGTTCCCGGTAGGCTGTGAGAGCACTGTGGAGAGCCAGTTGCTTTAGCTTCCCAGAGAGCAGGAAGCAAGATGCCTTGGGGCCTCTCTCTCCCTTTGGACACAAGGCAGCCTTTTGGGCCTGGCAGCTCTAGGCCAATGGAGCACACCCACAGCAGAAGTTCTACTTCAGGCAGATCAGTCCTGCCCAGAAACTGCGTTTCACAGCCCTTGGTAAGAGATGTTCACGGTAGGCTGTGAGAGCACTGGGCAGAACCAGTTGTTTTTTAGCTTCCCAAAGTGCTGGAGGCAAGATGCTTTGGGGCCTCTCTCACCCTTTGGAAACAAGGCAGCCCTTAGGTCCTGGTAGCTCTAGGCCTATGTAGCACAACCAGAACAGAAGTTCTACTTCAGCCAGGTCAGGCCTGCCAAGAAACTGCGTTTCACAGGCCTTTCAAAGAGATGTTCTCTTAGGCTGTAAGAGCACTGGGCAGAGCCAGCTGTTTCTTAGCTTCCCGAAGAGCTGGGAGCAAGATGCTTTGGGTCCACTCTCCGTCTTTGGAAACAAGGCAGCCCTTTGGGCCTGGCAGCTCTAGGGCAATGGAGCACACCCAGAGCAGAAGTTCTACTTCAGCCAGATCAGGCCTGCCAGGAAACTGCGTTTCACAGGCCTTGGTAAGAGATGTTCCCGGTAGGCTGTAAGAGCACTGGGCAGAGCCAGTTGTTTCTTACCTTCCTGAAAGGCTGGAAGCAAGATGCTTGGGACCCCTCTGCCCGTTTGGGAACAAGGCAGCCTTTTGGGTCGGGAAGCTCTAGGCCAATGGAGCACACGCAGAGCAGGAGTTCTACTTCAGCCTGATCAGGCCTGCAAAGAAACAGCGTTTGACAGGCCTTGGTAAGAGATGTTCCCGGTAGGTGTAAGAGCACTGGGCAGAGCCAGTTGTTTCTTAGCTTCGCAAAGACCGGGAAGCAAGATGCTTTGGGCCTCTCTGCCCCTTGGAAACAGGGCAGCACTTTGGGCCTGGCAGCTCTAGGGCAATGGAGCACACCCAGAGCCGGAGTTCTACTTCAGCCAGATGAGGCCTGCCAAGAAACTGCGTTTCACAGGCCTTTCAAAGACATGTTCCCGGTAGGCTGTAAGAGCACGGGGCAGAACGAGTTGGTTCTTAGCTTCCCAGAGAGCTGGAAGCAAGATGCTTTGGGGCCTCTCTGCCCCTTTGGAAACAAGGCAGCACCTTGGGCCTGGCAGCTCTAGGCCAATGGAGCACACCCAGAGCAGAAGTTCTACTTCGGCCAGTTCAGGCCACCAACAAACTGCATTTCACAGGCCTTGGTAAGAGATGTTCCCGGTAGGCTGTAAGAGCACTGGGCAACGCCAGATGTTTCTTAGCTTCCCGAAGAGCTGGAAGCAAGATGCTTTGGGGCCTCTCATCCCCTTTGCAAACAAGGCCGACCTTTGGGCCAGGCAGCTCTAGGCCAATGGAGCACACCCAGAGCAGAAGTTCTACCTCAGCCAGATAAGGCCTGCCAAGAAACTGCGTTTCAAAGGCTTTGGTAAGAGATGTTCCCGGTACTCTGTTAGAGCACTGGGCAGAGCCATTTGTTTCTTAGCTTCCCAAAGAGCTGGAAGCAAGATGCTTTGGGGGCTCCCTGCCCCTTTGCCAACAAGGGCGACCTTTGGGCCTTTCAGCTCTAGGCCAATGGAGCACACCCAGAGCAGAAGTCCTACTTCAGCCAGATCAGGCCTGCCAAGGAACTGCGTTTCAGAGGCCTTTGTATGTGACGTTCCCGGTAGGCTGTGAGAGCACGGTGCAGAGCCAGTTGTTTCCTTGTTTCCCAAACAGCTGGAAGCAAGACGCTTTGGGGCCTCTCTGCCCCTTTGGAAACAAGGCAGCACGTTGGGTCTGGCAGCTCTAGGGCAATGGAGCACAACCAGAGCCGAAGTTCTACTTCTTCCAGATCAGGCCTGCCTAGACAGTGCGTTTCCCAGGCCTTGATAAGAGATGTTCTCTTAGGCTATAAGAGCACTGGGCACAGCCAGTTGTTTCTTAGCTTCCCAAGAGGTGGAAGCAAGATGCTTTGGGGCCTCTCTCCCCCTTTGGAAACAAGGCAGCCCTTTGGGCCTTTCAGCTCTAGGGCAATGGAGCACACCCAGAGCAGAAGTTCTACCTCAGCCAGATCAGGCCTGCCAAGAAACTGCTTTTCACAGGCCTTCGTAAGAGGTGTTCCCGGAAGGCTGTAAGAGTACCTGGCAGAGCGAGTTGTTTCTTAGCTTCAAAAACAGCTGGAAGCAACATGATTTGGGGCCTCTCTCCCCCTTTGGAAACAAAGCAGCCTTTGTGCCTGGCAGCTCTAGGCCAAAGTAGCACACCCAGAGCACAAGTTCTACCTCAGCCAGATAAGGCCTGTCAAGAAACTGCGTCTCACAGGCCTTTCTCTGTCACGTTGCCGGTAGGCTGTGAGAGCACTGTGGAGAGCCAGTTGCTTTAGCTTCCCACAGAGCTGGAAGCAAGATGCCTTGGGGCCTCTCTCTCCCTTTGGACACAAGGCAGCCGTTTGGGCCTGGCAGCTCTAGGCCAATGGAGCACACCCACAGCAGAAGTTCTACTTCAGGCAGATCAGTCCTGCCCAGAAACTGCGTTTCACAGCCCTTGGTAAGAGATGTTCACGGTAGGCTGTGAGAGCACTGGGCAGAACCAGTTGTTTTTTAGCTTCCCAAATTGCTGGAGGCAAGATGCTTTGGGGCCTCTCTCACCCTTTGGAAACAAGGCAGCCCTTAGGTCCTGGTAGCTCTAGGCCTATGTAGCACAACCAGAACAGAAGTTCTACTTCAGCCAGGTCAGGCCTGCCAAGAAACTGCGTTTCACAGGCCTTTCAAAGAGATGTTCTCTTAGGCTGTAAGAGCACTGGGCAGAGCCAGCTGTTTCTTAGCTTCCCGAAGAGCTGGGAGCAAGATGCTTTGGGTCCACTCTCCGTCTTTGGAAACAAGGCAGCCCTTTGGGCCTGGCAGCTCTAGGGCAATGGAGCACACCCAGAGCAGAAGTTCTACTTCAGCCAGATCAGGCCTGCCAGGAAACTGCGTTTCACAGGCCTTGGTAAGAGATGTTCCCGGTAGGCTGTAAGAGCACTGGGCAGAGCCAGTTGTTTCTTACCTTCCTGAAAAGCTGGAAGCAAGATGCTTGGGACCCCTCTGCCCGTTTGGGAACAAGGCAGCCTTTTGGGTCGGGAAGCTCTAGGCCAATGGAGCACACGCAGAGCAGGAGTTCTACTTCAGCCTGATCAGGCCTGCAAAGAAACAGCGTTTGACAGGCCTTGGTAAGAGATGTTCGCGGTAGGTGTAAGAGCACTGGGCAGAGCCAGTTGTTTCTTAGCTTTGCAAAGACCGGGAAGCAAGATGCTTTGGGCCTCTCTGCCCCTTGGAAACAGGGCAGCACTTTGGGCCTGGCAGCTCTAGGGCAATGGAGCACACCCAGAGCCGGAGTTCTACTTCAGCCAGATGAGGCCTGCCAAGAAACCGCGTTTCACAGGCCTTTCAAAGACATGTTCCCGGTAGGCTGTAAGAGCACGGGGCAGAGCGAGTTGGTTCTTAGCTTCCCAGAGAGCTGGAAGCAAGATGCTTTGGGGCCTCTCTGCCCCTTTGGAAACAAGGCAGCACCTTGGGCCTGGCAGCTCTAGGCCAATGGAGCACACCCAGAGCAGAAGTTCTACTTCGGCCAGTTCAGGCCACCAACAAACTGCGTTTCACAGGCCTTGGTAAGAGATGTTCCCGGTAGGCTGTAAGAGCACTGGGCAACGCCAGATGTTTCTTAGCTTCCCGAAGAGCTGGAAGCAAGATGCTTTGGGGCCTCTCATCCCCTTTGCAAACAAGGCCGACCTTTGGGCCAGGCAGCTCTAGGCCAATGGAGCACACCCAGAGCAGAAGTCCTACCTCAGCCAGATAAGGCCTGCCAAGAAACTGCGTTTCAAAGGCTTTGGTAAGAGATGTTCCCGGTACTCTGTTAGAGCACTGGGCAGAGCCATTTGTTTCTTAGCTTCCCAAAGAGCTGGAAGCAAGATGCTTTGGGGGCTCCCTGCCCCTTTGCCAACAAGGGCGACCTTTGGGCCTTTCAGCTCTAGGCCAATGGAGCACACCCAGAGCAGAAGTCCTACTTCAGCCAGATCAGGCCTGCCAAGGAACTGCGTTTCAGAGGCCTTTGTATGTGACGTTCCCGGTAGGCTGTGAGAGCACGGTGCAGAGCCAGTTGTTTCCTTGTTTCCCAAACAGCTGGAAGCAAGACGCTTTGGGGCCTCTCTGCCCCTTTGGAAACAAGGCAGCACGTTGGGTCTGGCAGCTCTAGGGCAATGGAGCACAACC
Organism: Equus asinus; assembly: GCF_041296235.1. Classification (NCBI taxonomy): domain Eukaryota; kingdom Metazoa; phylum Chordata; class Mammalia; order Perissodactyla; family Equidae; genus Equus; species Equus asinus. The sequence goes on from NW_027224845.1 coordinate 3,056,554, forward strand.
AGAGCCGAAGTTCTACTTCTTCCAGATCAGGCCTGCCTAGACAGTGCGTTTCCCAGGCCTTGATAAGAGATGTTCTCTTAGGCTATAAGAGCACTGGGCACAGCCAGTTGTTTCTTAGCTTCCCAAGAGGTGGAAGCAAGATGCTTTGGGGCCTCTCTCCCCCTTTGGAAACAAGGCAGCCCTTTGGGCCTTTCAGCTCTAGGGCAATGGAGCACACCCAGAGCAGAAGTTCTACCTCAGCCAGATCAGGCCTGCCAAGAAACTGCTTTTCACAGGCCTTCGTAAGAGGTGTTCCCGGACGGCTGTAAGAGTACCTGGCAGAGCGAGTTGTTTCTTAGCTTCAAAAACAGCTGGAAGCAACATGATTTGGGGCCTCTCTCCCCCTTTGGAAACAAAGCAGCCTTTGTGCCTGGCAGCTCTAGGCCAAAGTAGCACACCCAGAGCACAAGTTCTACCTCAGCCAGATCAGGCCTTCCAAGAAACTGCGTCTCACAGGCCTTTCTCTGTCACGTTGCCGGTAGGCTGTGAGAGCACTGTGCAGAGCCAGTTGTTTCTTAGCTTCCCAAAGATTTGGAAGCAAGATGCTTTGGGGACTCTCAGCCCCTTTGGAAACAAGGCGGCCCTTTGGGCCTGGCAGCTCTAGGCCAAAGTAGCACGCCCAGAGCAGGAGTTCTACTTCAGCCAGATCAGGCCTGCCAAGAAACTGCGTTTCACAGGCCTTGGTAAGAGATGTTCCCGGTAGGCTGTGAGAGCACTGTGGAGAGCCAGTTGCTTTAGCTTCCCACAGAGCTGGAAGCAAGATGCCTTGGGGCCTCTCTCTCCCTTTGGACACAAGGCAGCCGTTTGGGCCTGGCAGCTCTAGGCCAATGGAGCACACCCACAGCAGAAGTTCTACTTCAGGCAGATCAGTCCTGCCCAGAAACTGCGTTTCACAGCCCTTGGTAAGAGATGTTCACGGTAGGCTGTGAGAGCACTGGGCAGAACCAGTTGTTTTTTAGCTTCCCAAAGTGCTGGAGGCAAGATGCTTTGGGGCCTCTCTCACCCTTTGGAAACAAGGCAGCCCTTAGGTCCTGGTAGCTCTAGGCCTATGTAGCACAACCAGAACAGAAGTTCTACTTCAGCCAGGTCAGGCCTGCCAAGAAACTGCGTTTCACAGGCCTTTCAAAGAGATGTTCTCTTAGGCTGTAAGAGCACTGGGCAGAGCCAGCTGTTTCTTAGCTTCCCGAAGAGCTGGGAGCAAGATGCTTTGGGTCCACTCTCCGTCTTTGGAAACAAGGCAGCCCTTTGGGCCTGGCAGCTCTAGGGCAATGGAGCACACCCAGAGCAGAAGTTCTACTTCAGCCAGATCAGGCCTGCCAGGAAACTGCGTTTCACAGGCCTTGGTAAGAGATGTTCCCGGTAGGCTGTAAGAGCACTGGGCAGAGCCAGTTGTTTCTTACCTTCCTGAAAAGCTGGAAGCAAGATGCTTGGGACCCCTCTGCCCGTTTGGGAACAAGGCAGCCTTTTGGGTCGGGAAGCTCTAGGCCAATGGAGCACACGCAGAGCAGGAGTTCTACTTCAGCCTGATCAGGCCTGCAAAGAAACAGCGTTTGACAGGCCTTGGTAAGAGATGTTCCCGGTAGGCTGTAAGAGCACTGGGCAGAGCCAGTTGTTTCTTAGCTTCGCAAAGACCGGGAAGCAAGATGCTTTGGGCCTCTCTGCCCCTTGGAAACAGGGCAGCACTTTGGGCCTGGCAGCTCTAGGGCAATGGAGCACACCCAGAGCCGGAGTTCTACTTCAGCCAGATGAGGCCTGCCAAGAAACTGCGTTTCACAGGCCTTTCAAAGACATGTTCCCGGTAGGCTGTAAGAGCACGGGGCAGAGCGAGTTGGTTCTTAGCTTCCCAGAGAGCTGGAAGCAAGATGCTTTGGGGCCTCTCTGCCCCTTTGGAAACAAGGCAGCACCTTGGGCCTGGCAGCTCTAGGCCAATGGAGCACACCCAGAGCAGAAGTTCTACTTCGGCCAGTTCAGGCCACCAACAAACTGCGTTTCACAGGCCTTGGTAAGAGATGTTCCCGGTAGGCTGTAAGAGCACTGGGCAACGCCAGATGTTTCTTAGCTTCCCGAAGAGCTGGAAGCAAGATGCTTTGGGGCCTCTCATCCCCTTTGCAAACAAGGCCGACCTTTGGGCCAGGCAGCTCTAGGCCAATGGAGCACACCCAGAGCAGAAGTTCTACCTCAGCCAGATCAGGCCTTCCAAGAAACTGCGTCTCACAGGCCTTTCTCTGTCACGTTGCCGGTAGGCTGTGAGAGCACTGTGCAGAGCCAGTTGTTTCTTAGCTTCCCAAAGATTTGGAAGCAAGATGCTTTGGGGACTCTCAGCCCCTTTGGAAACAAGGCGGCCCTTTGGGCCTGGCAGCTCTAGGCCAAAGTAGCACGCCCAGAGCAGGAGTTCTACTTCAGCCAGATCAGGCCAGAAACTGCGTTTCACAGGCCTTGGTAAGAGATGTTCCCGGTAGGCTGTGAGAGCACTGTGGAGAGCCAGTTGCTTTAGCTTCCCACAGAGCTGGAAGCAAGATGCCTTGGGGCCTCTCTCTCCCTTTGGACACAAGGCAGCCTTTTGGGCCTGGCAGCTCTAGGCCAATGGAGCACACCCACAGCAGAAGTTCTACTTCAGGCAGATCAGTCCTGCCCAGAAACTGCGTTTCACAGCCCTTGGTAAGAGATGTTCACGGTAGGCTGTGAGAGCACTGGGCAGAACCAGTTGTTTTTTAGCTTCCCAAAGTGCTGGAGGCAAGATGCTTTGGGGCCTCTCTCACCCTTTGGAAACAAGGCAGCCCTTAGGTCCTGGTAGCTCTAGGCCTATGTAGCACAACCAGAACAGAAGTTCTACTTCAGCCAGGTCAGGCCTGCCAAGAAACTGCGTTTCACAGGCCTTTCAAAGAGATGTTCTCTTAGGCTGTAAGAGCACTGGGCAGAGCCAGCTGTTTCTTAGCTTCCCGAAGAGCTGGGAGCAAGATGCTTTGGGTCCACTCTCCGTCTTTGGAAACAAGGCAGCCCTTTGGGCCTGGCAGCTCTAGGGCAATGGAGCACACCCAGAGCAGAAGTTCTACTTCAGCCAGATCAGGCCTGCCAGGAAACTGCGTTTCACAGGCCTTGGTAAGAGATGTTCCCGGTAGGCTGTAAGAGCACTGGGCAGAGCCAGTTGTTTCTTACCTTCCTGAAAAGCTGGAAGCAAGATGCTTGGGACCCCTCTGCCCGTTTGGGAACAAGGCAGCCTTTTGGGTCGGGAAGCTCTAGGCCAATGGAGCACACGCAGAGCAGGAGTTCTACTTCAGCCTGATCAGGCCTGCAAAGAAACAGCGTTTGACAGGCCTTGGTAAGAGATGTTCCCGGTAGGTGTAAGAGCACTGGGCAGAGCCAGTTGTTTCTTAGCTTCGCAAAGACCGGGAAGCAAGATGCTTTGGGCCTCTCTGCCCCTTGGAAACAGGGCAGCACTTGGGGCCTGGCAGCTCTAGGGCAATGGAGCACACCCAGAGCCGGAGTTCTACTTCAGCCAGATGAGGCCTGCCAAGAAACTGCATTTCACAGGCCTTTCAAAGACATGTTCCCGGTAGGCTGTAAGAGCACGGGGCAGAGCGAGTTGGTTCTTAGCTTCCCAGAGAGCTGGAAGCAAGATGCTTTGGGGCCTCTCTGCCCCTTTGGAAACAAGGCAGCACCTTGGGCCTGGCAGCTCTAGGGCAATGGAGCACACCCAGAGCAGAAGTTCTACTTCAGCCAAATCAGGCCTGCCAGGAAACGGCGTTTCACAGGCCTTGGTAAGAGATGTTCCCGGTAGGCTGTAAGAGCACTGGGCAACGCCAGATGTTTCTTAGCTTCCCGAAGAGCTGGAAGCGAGAAGCTTTGGTGCCACTCTCTCACTTTGGACTTAAGGCAGCCCTTTGGGCAGGTAGCTCTAGCCCAGTGGAGCACACCCAAAGCAGAAGTTCTACTTCGGCCAGTTCAGGCCACCAACAAACTGCGTTTCACAGGCCTTGGTAAGAGATGTTCCCGGTAGGCTGTAAGAGCACTGGGCAACTCCAGATGTTTCTTAGCTTCCCGAAGAGCTGGAAGCAAGATGCTTTGGGGCCTCTCTGCCCCTTTGCAAACTAGGCGGCCCTATGGGCCAGGCAGCTCTAGGCCAATGGAGCACACCCAGAGCAGAAGTTCTACTTCGGCCAGTTCAGGCCACCAACAAACTGCGTTTCACAGGCCTTGGTAAGAGATGTTCCCGGTAGGCTGTAAGAGCACTGGGCCACGCCAGATGTTTCTTAGCTTCCCGAAGAGCTGGAAGCAAGATGCTTTGGGGCCTCTCATCCCCTTTGCAAACAAGGCCGACCTTTGGGCCAGGCAGCTCTAGGCCAATGGAGCACACCCAGAGCAGAAGTTCTACCTCAGCCAGATAAGGCCTGCCAAGAAACTGCGTTTCAAAGGCTTTGGTAAGAGATGTTCCCGGTACTCTGTTAGAGCACTGGGCAGAGCCATTTGTTTCTTAGCTTCCCAAAGAGCTGGAAGCAAGATGCTTTGGGGGCTCCCTGCCCCTTTGCCAACAAGGGCGACCTTTGGGCCTTTCAGCTCTAGGCCAATGGAGCACAGCCAGAGCAGAAGTCCTACTTCAGCCAGATCAGGCCTGCCAAGGAACTGCGTTTCAGAGGCCTTTGTATGTGACGTTCCCGGTAGGCTGTGAGAGCACGGTGCAGAGCCAGTTGTTTCCTTGTTTCCCAAACAGCTGGAAGCAAGACGCTTTGGGGCCTCTCTGCCCCTTTGGAAACAAGGCAGCACGTTGGGTCTGGCAGCTCTAGGGCAATGGAGCACAACCAGAGCCGAAGTTCTACTTCTTCCAGATCAGGCCTGCCTAGACAGTGCGTTTCACAGGCCTTGATAAGAGATGTTCTCTTAGGCTATAAGAGCACTGGGCACAGCCAGTTGTTTCTTAGCTTCCCAAGAGGTGGAAGCAAGATGCTTTGGGGCCTCTCTCCCCCTTTGGAAACAAGGCAGCCCTTTGGGCCTTTCAGCTCTAGGGCAATGGAGCACACCCAGAGCAGAAGTTCTACCTCAGCCAGATCAGGCCTGCCAAGAAACTGCTTTTCACAGGCCTTCGTAAGAGGTGTTCCCGGAAGGCTGTAAGAGTACCTGGCAGAGCGAGTTGTTTCTTAGCTTCAAAAACAGCTGGAAGCAACATGATTTGGGGCCTCTCTCCCCCTTTGGAAACAAAGCAGCCTTTGTGCCTGGCAGCTCTAGGCCAAAGTAGCACACCCAGAGCAGAAGTTCTACCTCAGCCAGATCAGGCCTTCCAAGAAACTGCGTCTCACAGGCCTTTCTCTGTCACGTTGCCGGTAGGCTGTGAGAGCACTGGGCAGAGCCAGTTGTTTCTTAGCTTCCCAAAGATTTGGAAGCAAGATGCTTTGGGGACTCTCAGCCCCTTTGGAAACAAGGCGGCCCTTTGGGCCTGGCAGCTCTAGGCCAAAGTAGCACGCCCAGAGCAGGAGTTCTACTTCAGCCAGATCAGGCCTGCCAAGAAACTGCGTTTCACAGGCCTTGGTAAGAGATGTTCCCGGTAGGCTGTGAGAGCACTGTGGAGAGCCAGTTGCTTTAGCTTCCCACAGAGCTGGAAGCAAGATGCCTTGGGGCCTCTCTCTCCCTTTGGACACAAGGCAGCCGTTTGGGCCTGGCAGCTCTAGGCCAATGGAGCACACCCACAGCAGAAGTTCTACTTCAGGCAGATCAGTCCTGCCCAGAAACTGCGTTTCACAGCCCTTGGTAAGAGATGTTCACGGTAGGCTGTGAGAGCACTGGGCAGACCCAGTTGTTTTTTAGCTTCCCAAAGTGCTGGAGGCAAGATGCTTTGGGGCCTCTCTCACCCTTTGGAAACAAGGCAGCCCTTAGGTCCTGGTAGCTCTAGGCCTATGTAGCACAACCAGAACAGAAGTTCTACTTCAGCCAGGTCAGGCCTGCCAAGAAACTGCGTTTCACAGGCCTTTCAAAGAGATGTTCTCTTAGGCTGTAAGAGCACTGGGCAGAGCCAGCTGTTTCTTAGCTTCCCGAAGAGCTGGGAGCAAGATGCTTTGGGTCCACTCTCCGTCTTTGGAAACAAGGCAGCCCTTTGGGCCTGGCAGCTCTAGGGCAATGGAGCACACCCAGAGCAGAAGTTCTACTTCAGCCAGATCAGGCCTGCCAGGAAACTGCGTTTCACAGGCCTTGGTAAGAGATGTTCCCGGTAGGCTGTAAGAGCACTGGGCAGAGCCAGTTGTTTCTTACCTTCCTGAAAAGCTGGAAGCAAGATGCTTGGGACCCCTCTGCCCGTTTGGGAACAAGGCAGCCTTTTGGGTCGGGAAGCTCTAGGCCAATGGAGCACACGCAGAGCAGGAGTTCTACTTCAGCCTGATCAGGCCTGCAAAGAAACAGCGTTTGACAGGCCTTGGTAAGAGATGTTCCCGGTAGGTGTAAGAGCACTGGGCAGAGCCAGTTGTTTCTTAGCTTCGCAAAGACCGGGAAGCAAGATGCTTTGGGCCTCTCTGCCCCTTGGAAACAGGGCAGCACTTTGGGCCTGGCAGCTCTAGGGCAATGGAGCACACCCAGAGCCGGAGTTCTACTTCAGCCAGATGAGGCCTGCCAAGAAACTGCGTTTCACAGGCCTTTCAAAGACATGTTCCTGGTAGGCTGTAAGAGCACGGGGCAGAGCGAGTTGGTTCTTAGCTTCCCAGAGAGCTGGAAGCAAGATGCTTTGGGGCCTCTCTGCCCCTTTGGAAACAAGGCAGCACCTTGGGCCTGGCAGCTCTAGGCCAATGGAGCACACCCAGAGCAGAAGTTCTACTTTGGCCAGTTCAGGCCACCAACAAACTGCGTTTCACAGGCCTTGGTAAGAGATGTTCCCGGTAGGCTGTAAGAGCACTGGGCAACGCCAGATGTTTCTTAGCTTCCCGAAGAGCTGGAAGCAAGATGCGTTGGGGCCTCTCATCCCCTTTGCAAACAAGGCCGACCTTTGGGCCAGGCAGCTCTAGGCCAATGGAGCACACCCAGAGCAGAAGTTCTACCTCAGCCAGATAAGGCCTGCCAAGAAACTGCGTTTCAAAGGCTTTGGTAAGAGATGTTCCCGGTACTCTGTTAGAGCACTGGGCAGAGCCATTTGTTTCTTAGCTTCCCAAAGAGCTGGAAGCAAGATGCTTTGGGGGCTCCCTGCCCCTTTGCCAACAAGGGCGACCTTTGGGCCTTTCAGCTCTAGGCCAATGGAGCACACCCAGAGCAGAAGTCCTACTTCAGCCAGATCAGGCCTGCCAAGGAACTGCGTTTCAGAGGCCTTTTTATTTGACGTTCCCGGTAGGCTGTGAGAGCACGGTGCAGAGCCAGTTGTTTCCTTGTTTCCCAAACAGCTGGAAGCAAGACGCTTTGGGGCCTCTCTGCCCCTTTGGAAACAAGGCAGCACGTTGGGTCTGGCAGCTCTAGGGCAATGGAGCACAACCAGAGCCGAAGTTCTACTTCTTCCAGATCAGGCCTGCCTAGACAGTGCGTTTCCCAGGCCTTGATAAGAGATGTTCTCTTAGGCTATAAGAGCACTGGGCACAGCCAGTTGTTTCTTAGCTTCCCAAGAGGTGGAAGCAAGATGCTTTGGGGCCTCTCTCCCCCTTTGGAAACAAGGCAGCCCTTTGGGCCTTTCAGCTCTAGGGCAATGGAGCACACCCAGAGCACAAGTTCTACCTCAGCCAGATCAGGCCTTCCAAGAAACTGCGTCTCACAGGCCTTTCTCTGTCACGTTGCCGGTAGGCTGTGAGAGCACTGTGCAGAGCCAGTTGTTTCTTAGCTTCCCAAAGATTTGGAAGCAAGATGCTTTGGGGACTCTCAGCCCCTTTGGAAACAAGGCGGCCCTTTGGGCCTGGCAGCTCTAGGCCAAAGTAGCATGCCCAGAGCAGGAGTTCTACTTCAGCCAGATCAGGCCTGCCAAGAAACTGCGTTTCACAGGCCTTGGTAAGAGATGTTCCCGGTAGGCTGTGAGAGCACTGTGGAGAGCCAGTTGCTTTAGCTTCCCAGAGAGCAGGAAGCAAGATGCCTTGGGGCCTCTCTCTCCCTTTGGACACAAGGCAGCCTTTTGGGCCTGGCAGCTCTAGGCCAATGGAGCACACCCACAGCAGAAGTTCTACTTCAGGCAGATCAGTCCTGCCCAGAAACTGCGTTTCACAGCCCTTGGTAAGAGATGTTCACGGTAGGCTGTGAGAGCACTGGGCAGAACCAGTTGTTTTTTAGCTTCCCAAAGTGCTGGAGGCAAGATGCTTTGGGGCCTCTCTCACCCTTTGGAAACAAGGCAGCCCTTAGGTCCTGGTAGCTCTAGGCCTATGTAGCACAACCAGAACAGAAGTTCTACTTCAGCCAGGTCAGGCCTGCCAAGAAACTGCGTTTCACAGGCCTTTCAAAGAGATGTTCTCTTAGGCTGTAAGAGCACTGGGCAGAGCCAGCTGTTTCTTAGCTTCCCGAAGAGCTGGGAGCAAGATGCTTTGGGTCCACTCTCCGTCTTTGGAAACAAGGCAGCCCTTTGGGCCTGGCAGCTCTAGGGCAATGGAGCACACCCAGAGCAGAAGTTCTACTTCAGCCAGATCAGGCCTGCCAGGAAACTGCGTTTCACAGGCCTTGGTAAGAGATGTTCCCGGTAGGCTGTAAGAGCACTGGGCAGAGCCAGTTGTTTCTTACCTTCCTGAAAAGCTGGAAGAAAGACGCTTGGGACCCCTCTGCCCGTTTGGGAACAAGGCAGCCTTTTGGGTCGGGAAGCTCTAGGCCAATGGAGCACACGCAGAGCAGGAGTTCTTCTTCAGCCTGATCAGGCCTGCAAAGAAACAGCGTTTGACAGGCCTTGGTAAGAGATGTTCCCGGTAGGTGTAAGAGCACGGGGCAGAGCGAGTTGGTTCTTCGCTTCCCAGAGAGCTGGAAGCAAGATGCTTTGGGGCCTCTCTGCCCCTTTGGAAACAAGGCAGCACCTTGGGCCTGGCAGCTCTAGGGCAACGGAGCACACGCAGAGCAGAAGTTCTACTTCAGCCAAATCAGGCCTGCCAGGAAACGGCGTTTCACAGGCCTTGGTAAGAGATGTTCCCGGTAGGCTGTAAGAGCACTGGGCAACGCCAGATGTTTCTTAGCTTCCCGAAGAGCTGGAAGCAAGATGCTTTGGGGCCACTCTCTCACTTTGGAATCAAGGCATCCCTTTGGGGCAGGTAGCTCTAGGCCAGTGGAGCACACCCAGAGCAGAAGTTCTACTTCGGCCAGTTCAGGCCACCAACAAACTGCGTTTCACAGGCCTTGGTAAGAGATGTTCCCGGTAGGCTGTAAGAGCACTGGGCAACGCCAGATGTTTCTTAGCTTCCCGATGAGCTGGAAGCAAGATGCTTTGGGGCCTCTCTGCCCCTTTGCAAACAAGGCGGCCCTTTGGGCCAGGCAGCTCTAGGCCAATGGAGCACACCCAGAGCAGAAGTTCTACTTCAGCTAGATCAGGCCACCAACAAAGTGCGTTTCACAGGCCTTGGTAAGAGATTTTCTCTAAGGCTGTAAGAGCACTGGGCAGAGCCAGTTTTTTCTTAGCTTCCCAAAGAGCTGGAAGCAAGATGCTTTGGGGGCTCCCTGCCCCTTTGCCAACAAGGCCGACCTTTGGGCCTTTCAGCTCTAGGCCAATGGAGCACACCCAGAGCAGAAGTTCTACCTCAGCCAGATAAGGCCTGCCAAGAAACTGCGTTTCAATGGCTTTGGTAAGAGATGTTGCCGTTACTCTGTCAGAGCACTGGGCAGAGACAATTGTTTCTTAGCTTCCCAATGAGCTGGAAGCAAGATGCTTTGGGGCCTCTCTGCCCCTTTGCAAACAAGGCATCCCTTTGGGCCTTTCAGCTCTAGGGCAATGGAGCACACCCAGAGCAGAAGTTCTACCTCAGCCAGATAAGGCCTGTCAAGAAGCTGCGTTTCACAGGCCTTTGTATGTGACGTTCCCGGTTGGCTTTGAGAGCACTGTGCAGAGCCAGTTGTTTTAGCTTCCCAGAGAGCAGGAAGCAAGATGCTTTGGGGCCTCTCTCACACTTTGGAAATAAAGGCAGCCCTTTGGGCCTGGCAGCCCTAGGCCAATGGAGTACACCCAGAGCAGAAGTTCTACCTCAGCCAGATCAGGCCTTCCAAGAAACTGCGTCTCACAGGCCTTTCTCTGTCACGTTGCCGGTAGGCTGTGAGAGCACTGTGCAGAGCCAGTTGTTTCTTAGCTTCCCAAAGATTTGGAAGCAAGATACTTTGGGGACTCTCAGCCCCTTTGGAAACAAGGCGGCCCTTTGGGCCTGGCAGCTCTAGGCCAAAGTAGCACGCCCAGAGCAGGAGTTCTACTTCAGCCAGATCAGGCCTGCCAAGAAACTGCGTTTCACAGGCCTTGGTAAGAGATGTTCTCGGTAGGCTGTGAGAGCACTGTGGAGAGCCAGTTGCTTTAGCTTCCCACAGAGCTGGAAGCAAGATGCTTTGGGGCCTCTCTCTCCCTTTGGACACAAGGCAGCCGTTTGCGCCTGGCAGCTCTAGGCCAATGGAGCACAACCACAGCAGAAGTTCTACTTCAGGCAGATCAGTCCTGCCCAGAAACTGCGTTTCACAGCCCTTGGTAAGAGATGTTCACGGTAGGCTGTGAGAGCACTGGGCAGAACCAGTTGTTTTTTAGCTTCCCAAAGTGCTGGAGGCAAGATGCTTTGGGGCCTCTCTCACCCTTTGGAAACAAGGCAGCCCTTAGGTCCTGGTAGCTCTAGGCCTATGTAGCACAACCAGAACAGAAGTTCTACTTCAGCCAGGTCAGGCCTGCCAAGAAACTGCGTTTCACAGGCCTTTCAAAGAGATGTTCCCGGTAGGCTGTAAGAGCACTGGGCAGAGCCAGCTGTTTCTTAGCTTCCCGAAGAGCTGGGAGCAAGATGCTTTGGGTCCACTCTCCGTCTTTGGAAACAAGGCAGCCCTTTGGGCCTGGCAGCTCTAGGGCAATGGAGCACACCCACAGCAGAAGTTCTACTTCAGGCAGATCAGTCCTGCCCAGAAACTGCGTTTCACAGCCCTTGGTAAGAGATGTTCACGGTAGGCTGTGAGAGCACTGGGCAGAACCAGTTGGTTTTAGCTTCCCAAAGTGCTGGAGGAAAGATGCTTTGGGTCCTCTCTCACCCTTTGGAAACAAGGCAGCCCTTAGGTCCTGGTAGCTCTAGGCCTATGTAGCACAACCAGAACAGAAGTTCTACTTCAGCCAGGTCAGGCCTGCCAAGAAACTGCGTTTCACAGGCCTTTCAAAGAGATGTTCTCTTAGGCTGTAAGAGCACTGGGCAGAGCCAGCTGTTTCTTAGCTTCCCGAAGAGCTGGGAGCAAGATGCTTTGGGTCCACTCTCCGTCTTTGGAAACAAGGCAGCCCTTTGGGCCTGGCAGCTCTAGGGCAATGGAGCACACCCAGAGCAGAAGTTCTACTTCAGCCAGATCAGGCCTGCCAGGAAACTGCGTTTCACAGGCCTTGGTAAGAGATGTTCCCGGTAGGCTGTAAGAGCACTGGGCAGAGCCAGTTGTTTCTTACCTTCCTGAAAAGCTGGAAGCAAGACGCTTGGGACCCCTCTGCCCGTTTGGGAACAAGGCAGCCTTTTGGGTCGGGAAGCTCTAGGCCAATGGAGCACACGCAGAGCAGGAGTTCTACTTCAGCCTGATCAGGCCTGCAAAGAAACAGCGTTTGACAGGCCTTGGTAAGAGATGTTCCCGGTAGGTGTAAGAGCCCTGGGCAGAGCGAGTTGGTTCTTAGCTTCCCAGAGAGCTGGAAGCAAGATGCTTTGGGGCCTCTCTGCCCCTTTGGAAACAAGGCAGCACCTTGGGCCTGGCAGCTCTAGGGCAACGGAGCACACCCAGAGCAGATGTTCTACTTCAGCCAAATCAGGCCTGCCAGGAAACGGCGTTTCACAGGCCTTGGTAAGAGATGTTCCCGGTAGGCTGTAAGAGCACTGGGCAACGCCAGATGTTTCTTAGCTTCCCGAAGAGCTGGAAGCAAGATGCTTTGGGGCCACTCTCTCACTTTGGAATCAAGGCAGCCCTTTGGGGCAGGTAGCTCTAGGCCAGTGGAGCACACCCAGAGCAGAAGTTCTACTTCGGCCAGTTCAGGCCACCAACAAACTGCGTTTCACAGGCCTTGGTAAGAGATGTTCCCGGTAGGCTGTAAGAGCACTGGGCAACGCCAGATGTTTCTTAGCTTCCCGAAGAGCTGGAAGCAAGATGCTTTGGGGCCTCTCTGCCCCTTTGCAAACAAGGCGGCCCTTTGGGCCAGGCAGCTCTAGGCCAATGGAGCACACCCAGAGCAGAAGTTCTACTTCAGCTAGATCAGGCCACCAACAAAGTGCGTTTCACAGGCCTTGGTAAGAGATTTTCTCTCAGGCTGTAAGAGCACTGGGCAGAGCCAGTTTTTCCTTAGCTTCCCAAAGAGCTGGAAGCAAGATGCTTTGGGGGCTCCCTGCCCCTTTGCCAACAAGGCCGACCTTTGGGCCTTACAGCTCTAGGCCAATGGAGCACACCCAGAGCAGAAGTTCTACCTCAGCCAGATAAGGCCTGCCAAGAAACTGCTTTTCACAGGCCTTCGTAAGAGGTGTTCCCGGAAGGCTGTAAGAGTACCTGGCAGAGCGAGTTGTTTCTTAGCTTCAAAAACAGCTGGAAGCAACATGATTTGGGGCCTCTCTCCCCCTTTGGAAACAAAGCAGCCTTTGTGCCTGGCAGCTCTAGGCCAAAGTAGCACACCCAGAGCACAAGTTCTACCTCAGCCAGATAAGGCCTGTCAAGAAGCTGCGTTTCACAGGCCTTTGTATGTGACGTTCCCGGTTGGCTTTGAGAGCACTGTGCAGAGCCAGTTGTTTTAGCTTCCCAGAGAGCAGGAAGCAAGATGCTTTGGGGCCTCTCTCACACTTTGGAAATAAAGGCAGCCCTTTGGGCCTGGAAGCCCTAGGCCAATGGAGTACACCCAGAGCAGAAGTTCTACCTCAGCCAGATCAGGCCTTCCAAGAAACTGCGTCTCACAGGCCTTTCTCTGTCACGTTGCCGGTAGGCTGTGAGAGCACTGTGCAGAGCCAGTTGTTTCTTAGCTTCCCAAAGATTTGGAAGCAAGATGCTTTGGGGACTCTCAGCCCCTTTGGAAACAAGGCGGCCCTTTGGGCCTGGCAGCTCTAGGCCAAAGTAGCACGCCCAGAGCAGGAGTTCTACTTCAGCCAGATCAGGCCTGCCAAGAAACTGCGTTTCACAGGCCTTGGTAAGAGATGTTCCCGGTAGGCTGTGAGAGCACTGTGGAGAGCCAGTTGCTTTAGCTTCCCACAGAGCTGGAAGCAAGATGCTTTGGGGCCTCTCTCTCCCTTTGGACACAAGGCAGCCGTTTGGGCCTGGCAGCTCTAGGCCAATGGAGCACACCCACAGCAGAAGTTCTACTTCAGGCAGATCAGTCCTGCCCAGAAACTGCGTTTCACAGCCCTTGGTAAGAGATGTTCACGGTAGGCTGTGAGAGCACTGGGCAGAACCAGTTGGTTTTAGCTTCCCAAAGTGCTGGAGGAAAGATGCTTTGGGGCCTCTCTCACCCTTTGGAAACAAGGCAGCCCTTAGGTCCTGGTAGCTCTAGGCCTATGTAGCACAACCAGAACAGAAGTTCTACTTCAGCCAGGTCAGGCCTGCCAAGAAACTGCGTTTCACAGGCCTTTCAAAGAGATGTTCTCTTAGGCTGTAAGAGCACTGGGCAGAGCCAGCTGTTTCTTAGCTTCCCGAAGAGCTGGGAGCAAGATGCTTTGGGTCCACTCTCCGTCTTTGGAAACAAGGCAGCCCTTTGGGCCTGGCAGCTCTAGGGCAATGGAGCACACCCAGAGCAGAAGTTCTACTTCAGCCAGATCAGGCCTGCCAGGAAACTGCGTTTCACAGGCCTTGGTAAGAGATGTTCCCGGTAGGCTGTAAGAGCACTGGGCAGAGCCAGTTGTTTCTTACCTTCCTGAAAAGCTGGAAGCAAGACGCTTGGGACCCCTCTGCCCGTTTGGGAACAAGGCAGCCTTTTGGGTCGGGAAGCTCTAGGCCAATGGAGCACACGCAGAGCAGGAGTTCTACTTCAGCCTGATCAGGCCTGCAAAGAAACAGCGTTTGACAGGCCTTGGTAAGAGATGTTCGCGGTAGGTGTAAGAGCCCTGGGCAGAGCGAGTTGGTTCTTAGCTTCCCAGAGAGCTGGAAGCAAGATGCTTTGGGGCCTCTCTGCCCCTTTGGAAACAAGGCAGCACCTTGGGCCTGGCAGCTCTAGGGCAACGGAGCACACCCAGAGCAGATGTTCTACTTCAGCCAAATCAGGCCTGCCAGGAAACGGCGTTTCACAGGCCTTGGTAAGAGATGTTCCCGGTAGGCTGTAAGAGCACTGGGCAACGCCAGATGTTTCTTAGCTTCCCGAAGAGCTGGAAGCAAGATGCTTTGGTGCCACTCTCTCACTTTGGAATCAAGGCAGCCCTTTGGGGCAGGTAGCTCTAGGCCAGTGGAGCACACCCAGAGCAGAAGTTCTACTTCGGCCAGTTCAGGCCACCAACAAACTGCGTTTCACAGGCCTTGGTAAGAGATGTTCCCGGTAGGCTGTAAGAGCACTGGGCAATGCCAGATGTTTCTTAGCTTCCCGAAGAGCTGGAAGCAAGATGCTTTGGGGCCTCTCATCCCCTTTGCAAACAAGGCGGCCCTTTGGGCCAGGCAGCTCTAGGCCAATGGAGCACACCCAGAGCAGAAGTTCTACTTCAGCTAGATCAGGCCACCAACAAAGTGCGTTTCACAGGCCTTGGTAAGAGATTTTCTCTCAGGCTGTAAGAGCACTGGGCACAGCCAGTTTTTCCTTAGCTTCCCAAAGAGCTGGAAGCAAGATGCTTTGGGGGCTCCCTGCCCCTTTGCCAACAAGGCCGACCTTTGGGCCTTACAGCTCTAGGCCAATGGAGCACACCCAGAGCAGAAGTTCTACCTCAGCCAGATAAGGCCTGCCAAGAAACTGCTTTTCACAGGCCTTCGTAAGAGGTGTTCCCGGAAGGCTGTAAGAGTACCTGGCAGAGCGAGTTGTTTCTTAGCTTCAAAAACAGCTGGAAGCAACATGATTTGGGGCCTCTCTCCCCCTTTGGAAACAAAGCAGCCTTTGTGCCTGGCAGCTCTAGGCCAAAGTAGCACACCCAGAGCACAAGTTCTACCTCAGCCAGATAAGGCCTGTCAAGAAGCTGCGTTTCACAGGCCTTTGTATGTGACGTTCCCGGTTGGCTTTGAGAGCACTGCGCAGAGCCAGTTGTTTTAGCTTCCCAGAGAGCAGGAAGCAAGATGCTTTGGGGCCTCTCTCACACTTTGGAAATAAAGGCAGCCCTTTGGGCCTGGCAGCCCTAGGCCAATGGAGTACACCCAGAGCAGAAGTTCTACCTCAGCCAGATCAGGCCTTCCAAGAAACTGCGTCTCACAGGCCTTTCTCTGTCACGTTGCCGGTAGGCTGTGAGAGCACTGTGCAGAGCCAGTTGTTTCTTAGCTTCCCAAAGATTTGGAAGCAAGATGCTTTGGGGACTCTCAGCCCCTTTGGAAACAAGGCGGCCCTTTGGGCCTGGCAGCTCTAGGCCAAAGTAGCACGCCCAGAGCAGGAGTTCTACTTCAGCCAGATCAGGCCTGCCAGGAAACGGCGTTTCACAGGCCTTGGTAAGAGATGTTCCCGGTAGGCTGTGAGAGCACTGTGGAGAGCCAGTTGCTTTAGCTTCCCACAGAGCTGGAAGCAAGATGCTTTGGGGCCTCTCTCTCCCTTTGGACACAAGGCAGCCGTTTGCGCCTGGCAGCTCTAGGCCAATGGAGCACACCCACAGCAGAAGTTCTACTTCAGGCAGATCAGTCCTGCCCAGAAACTGCGTTTCACAGCCCTTGGTAAGAGATGTTCACGGTAGGCTGTGAGAGCACTGGGCAGAACCAGTTGTTTTTTAGCTTCCCAAAGTGCTGGAGGCAAGATGCTTTGGGGCCTCTCTCACCCTTTGGAAACAAGGCAGCCCTTAGGTCCTGGTAGCTCTAGGCCTATGTAGCACAACCAGAACAGAAGTTCTACTTCAGCCAGGTCAGGCCTGCCAAGAAACTGCGTTTCACAGGCCTTTCAAAGACATGTTCTCTTAGGCTGTAAGAGCACTGGGCAGAGCCAGCTGTTTCTTAGCTTCCCGAAGAGCTGGGAGCAAGATGCTTTGGGTCCACTCTCCGTCTTTGGAAACAAGGCAGCCCTTTGGGCCTGGCAGCTCTAGGGCAATGGAGCACACCCAGAGCAGAAGTTCTACTTCAGCCAGATCAGGCCTGCCAGGAAACTGCGTTTCACAGGCCTTGGTAAGAGATGTTCCCGGTAGGCTGTAAGAGCACTGGGCAGAGCCAGTTGTTTCTTACCTTCCTGAAAAGCTGGAAGCAAGACTCTTGGGACCCCTCTGCCCGTTTGGGAACAAGGCAGCCTTTTGGGTCGGGAAGCTCTAGGCCAATGGAGCACACGCAGAGCAGGAGTTCTACTTCAGCCTGATCAGGCCTGCAAAGAAACAGCGTTTGACAGGCCTTGGTAAGAGATGTTCCCGGTAGGTATAAGAGCACTGGGCAGAGCCAGTTGTTTCTTAGCTTTGCAAAGACCGGGAAGCAAGATGCTTTGGGCCTCTCTGCCCCTTGGAAACAGGGCAGCACTTTGGGCCTGGCAGCCCTAGGGCAATGGAGCACACCCAGAGCCGGAGTTCTACTTCAGCCAGATGAGGCCTGCCAAGAAACTGCGTTTCACAGGCCTTTCAAAGACATGTTCCCGGTAGGCTGTAAGAGCACGGGGCAGAGCGAGTTGGTTCTTAGCTTCCCAGAGAGCTGGAAGTAAGATGCTTTGGGGCCTCTCTGCCCCTTTGGAAACAAGGCAGCACCTTGGGCCTGGCAGCTCTAGGGCAATGGAGCACACCCAGAGCAGAAGTTCTACTTCAGCCAAATCAGGCCTGCCAGGAAACGGCGTTTCACAGGCCTTGGTAAGAGATGTTACCGGTAGGCTGTAAGAGCACTGGGCAACGCCAGATGTTTCTTAGCTTCCCGAAGAGCTGGAAGCAAGATGCTTTGGTGCCACTCTCTCACTTTGGAATCAAGGCAGCACTTTGGGGCAGGTAGCTCTAGGCCAGTGGAGCACACCCAGAGCAGAAGTTCTACTTCGGCCAGTTCAGGCCACCAACAAACTGCGTTTCACAGGCCTTGGTAAGAGATGTTCCCGGTAGGCTGTAAGAGCACTGGGCAACACCAGATGTTTCTTAGCTTCCCGAAGAGCTGGAAGCAAGATGCTTTGGGGCCTCTCTGCCCCTTTGCAAACAAGGCGGCCCTTTGGGCCAGGCAGCTCTAGGCCAATGGAGCACACCCAGAGCAGAAGTTCTACTTCAGCTAGATCAGGCCACCAACAAAGTGCGTTTCACAGGCCTTGGTAAGAGATTTTCTCTCAGGCTGTAAGAGCACTGGGCAGAGCCAGTTGTTTCTTAGCTTCCCAAAGAGCTGGAAGCAAGATGCTTTGGGGCCTCTCTCACACTTTGGAAATAAAGGCAGCCCTTTGGTCCTGGCAGCCCTAGGCCAATGGAGTACACCCAGAGCAGAAGTTCTACCTCAGCCAGATCAGGCCTTCCAAGAAACTGCGTCTCACAGGCCTTTCTCTGTCACGTTGCCGGTAGGCTGTGAGAGCACTGTGCAGAGCCAGTTGTTTCTTAGCTTCCCAAAGATTTGGAAGCAAGATACTTTGGGGACTCTCAGCCCCTTTGGAAACAAGGCGGCCCTTTGGGCCTGGCAGCTCTAGGCCAAAGTAGCACGCCCAGAGCAGGAGTTCTACTTCAGCCAGATCAGGCCTGCCAAGAAACTGCGTTTCACAGGCCTTGGTAAGAGATGTTCCCGGTAGGCTGTGAGAGCACTGTGGAGAGCCAGTTGCTTTAGCTTCCCACAGAGCTGGAAGCAAGATGCTTTGGGGCCTCTCTCTCCCTTTGGACACAAGGCAGCCGTTTGCGCCTGGCAGCTCTAGGCCAATGGAGCACACCCACAGCAGAAGTTCTACTTCAGGCAGATCAGTCCTGCCCAGAAACTGCGTTTCACAGCCCTTGGTAAGAGATGTTCACGGTAGGCTGTGAGAGCACTGGGCAGAACCAGTTGTTTTTTAGCTTCCCAAAGTGCTGGAGGCAAGATGCTTTGGGGCCTCTCTCACCCTTTGGAAACAAGGCAGCCCTTAGGTCCTGGTAGCTCTAGGCCTATGTAGCACAACCAGAACAGAAGTTC
This sequence comes from Equus asinus, assembly GCF_041296235.1. Classification (NCBI taxonomy): domain Eukaryota; kingdom Metazoa; phylum Chordata; class Mammalia; order Perissodactyla; family Equidae; genus Equus; species Equus asinus. The sequence continues at coordinate 3,074,830 of NW_027224845.1, forward strand.
TACTTCAGCCAGGTCAGGCCTGCCAAGAAACTGCGTTTCACAGGCCTTTCAAAGAGATGTTCTCTTAGGCTGTAAGAGCACTGGGCAGAGCCAGCTGTTTCTTAGCTTCCCGAAGAGCTGGGAGCAAGATGCTTTGGGTCCACTCTCCGTCTTTGGAAACAAGGCAGCCCTTTGGGACTGGCAGCTCTAGGGCAATGGAGCACACCCAGAGCAGAAGTTCTACTTCAGCCAGATCAGGCCTGCCAGGAAACTGCGTTTCACAGGCCTTGGTAAGAGATGTTCCCGGTAGGCTGTAAGAGCACTGGGCAGAGCCAGTTGTTTGTTACCTTCCTGAAAAGCTGGAAGAAAGACGCTTGGGACCCCTCTGCCCGTTTGGGAACAAGGCAGCCTTTTGGGTCGGGAAGCTCTAGGCCAATGGAGCACACGCAGAGCAGGAGTTCTACTTCAGCCTGATCAGGCCTGCAAAGAAACAGCGTTTGACAGGCCTTGGTAAGAGATGTTCCCGGTAGGTGTAAGAGCACTGGGCAGAGCCAGTTGTTTCTTAGCTTCGCAAAGACCGGGAAGCAAGATGCTTTGGGCCTCTCTGCCCCTTGGAAACAGGGCAGCACTTTGGGCCTGGCAGCCCTAGGGCAATGGAGCACACCCAGAGCCGGAGTTCTACTTCAGCCAGATGAGGCCTGCCAAGAAACTGCGTTTCACAGGCCTTTCAAAGACATGTTCCCGGTAGGCTGTAAGAGCACGGGGCAGAGCGAGTTGGTTCTTAGCTTCCCAGAGAGCTGGAAGCAAGATGCTTTGGGGCCTCTCTGCCCCTTTGGAAACAAGGCAGCACCTTGGGCCTGGCATCTCTAGGGCAATGGAGCACACCCAGAGCAGAAGTTCTACTTCAGCCAAATCAGGCCTGCCAGGAAACGGCGTTTCACAGGCCTTGGTAAGAGATGTTCCTGGTAGGCTGTAAGAGCACTGGGCAACGCCAGATGTTTCTTAGCTTCCCGAAGAGCTGGAAGCAAGATGCTTTGGTGCCACTCTCTCACTTTGGAATCAAGGCAGCCCTTTGGGGCAGGTAGCTCTAGGCCAGTGGAGCACACTCAGAGCAGAAGTTCTACTTCGGCCAGTTCAGGCCACCAACAAACTGCGTTTCACAGGCCTTGGTAAGAGATGTTCGCGGTAGGCTGTAAGAGCACTGGGCAACGCCAGATGTTTCTTAGCTTCCCAAAGAGCTGGAAGCAAGATGCTTTGGGGCCTCTCTCACACTTTGGAAATAAAGGAAGCCCTTTGGGCCTGGCAGCCCTAGGCCAATGGAGTACACCCAGAGCAGAAGTTCTACCTCAGCCAGATCAGGCCTTCCAAGAAACTGCGTCTCACAGGCCTTTCTCTGTCACGTTGCCGGTAGGCTGTGAGAGCACTGTGCAGAGCCAGTTGTTTCTTAGCTTCCCAAAGATTTGGAAGCAAGATACTTTGGGGACTCTCAGCCCCTTTGGAAACAAGGCGGCCCTTTGGGCCTGGCAGCTCTAGGCCAAAGTAGCACGCCCAGAGCAGGAGTTCTACTTCAGCCAGATCAGTCCTGCCCAGAAACTGCGTTTCACAGCCCTTGGTAAGAGATGTTCACGGTAGGCTGTGAGAGCACTGGGCAGAACCAGTTGTTTTTTAGCTTCCCAAAGTGCTGGAGGCAAGATGCTTTGGGGCCTCTCTCACCCTTTGGAAACAAGGCAGCCCTTAGGTCCTGGTAGCTCTAGGCCTATGTAGCACAACCAGAACAGAAGTTCTACTTCAGCCAGGTCAGGCCTGCCAAGAAACTGCGTTTCACAGGCCTTTCAAAGAGATGTTCTCTTAGGCTGTAAGAGCACTGGGCAGAGCCAGCTGTTTCTTAGCTTCCCGAAGAGCTGGAAGCAAGATGCTTTGGTGCCACTCTCTCACTTTGGAATCAAGGCAGCCCTTTGGGGCAGGTAGCTCTAGGCCAGTGGAGCACACCCAGAGCAGAAGTTCTACTTCGGCCAGTTCAGGCCACCAACAAACTGCGTTTCACAGGCCTTGGTAAGAGATGTTCGCGGTAGGCTGTAAGAGCACTGGGCAACGCCAGATGTTTCTTAGCTTCCCGAAGAGCTGGAAGCAAGATGCTTTGGGGCCTCTCTGCCCCTTTGCAAGCAAGGCGGCCCTGTGGGCCAGGCAGCTCTAGGCCAATGGAGCACACCCAGAGCAGAAGTTCTACTTCAGCTAGATCAGGCCACCAACAAAGTGCGTTTCACAGGCCTTGGTAAGAGATTTTCTCTCAGGCTGTAAGAGCACTGGGCAGAGCCAGTTGTTTCTTAGCTTCCCAAAGAGCTGGAAGCAAGATGCTCTGGGGGCTCCCTGCCCCTTTGCCAACAAGGCCGACCTTTGGGCCTTTCAGCTCTAGGCCAATGGAGCACACCCAGAGCAGAAGTTCTACCTCAGCCAGATAAGGCCTGCCAAGAAACTGCGTTTCAATGGCTTTGGTAAGAGATGTTGCCGGTACTCTGTCAGAGCAATGGGCAGAGACAGTTGTTTCTTAGCTTCCCAATGAGCTGGAAGCAAGATGCTTTGGGGCCTCTCTGCCCCTTTGCAAACAAGGCATCCCTTTGGGCCTTTCAGCTCTAGGGCAATGGAGCACACCCAGAGCAGAAGTTCTACCTCAGCCAGATCAGGCCTGCCAAGAAACTGCTTTTCACAGGCCTTCGTAAGAGGTGTTCCCGGAAGGCTGTAAGAGTACCTGGCAGAGCGAGTTGTTACTTAGCTTCAAAAACAGCTGGAAGCAACATGATTTGGGGCCTCTCTCCCCCTTTGGAAACAAAGCAGCCTTTGTGCCTGGCAGCTCTAGGCCAAAGTAGCACACCCAGAGCAGAAGTTCTACCTCAGCCAGATCAGGCCTTCCAAGAAACTGCGTCTCACAGGCCTTTCTCTGTCACGTTGCCGGTAGGCTGTGAGAGCACTGTGCAGAGCCAGTTGTTTCTTAGCTTCCCAAAGATTTGGAAGCAAGATACTTTGGGGACTCTCAGCCCCTTTGGAAACAAGGCGGCCCTTTGGGCCTGGCAGCTCTAGGCCAAAGTAGCACGCCCAGAGCAGGAGTTCTACTTCAGCCAGATCAGGCCTGCCAAGAAACTGCGTTTCACAGGCCTTGGTAAGAGATGTTCCCGGTAGGCTGTGAGAGCACTGTGGAGAGCCAGTTGATTTAGCTTCCCACAGAGCTGGAAGCAAGATGCTTTGGGGCCTCTCTCTCCCTTTGGACACAAGGCAGCCGTTTGGGCCTGGCAGCTCTAGGCCAATGGAGCACACCCACAGCAGAAGTTCTACTTCAGGCAGATCAGTCCTGCCCAGAAACTGCGTTTCACAGCCCTTGGTAAGAGATGTTCACGGTAGGCTGTGAGAGCACTGGGCAGAACCAGTTGTTTTTTAGCTTCCCAAAGTGCTGGAGGCAAGATGCTTTGGGGCCTCTCTCACCCTTTGGAAACAAGGCAGCCCTTAGGTCCTGGTAGCTCTAGGCCTATGTAGCACAACCAGAACAGAAGTTCTACTTCAGCCAGGTCAGGCCTGCCAAGAAACTGCGTTTCACAGGCCTTTCAAAGAGATGTTCTCTTAGGCTGTAAGAGCACTGGGCAGAGCCAGCTGTTTCTTAGCTTCCCGAAGAGCTGGGAGCAAGATGCTTTGGGTCCACTCTCCGTCTTTGGAAACAAGGCAGCCCTTTGGGCCTGGCAGCTCTAGGGCAATGGAGCACACCCAGAGCAGAAGTTCTACTTCAGCCAGATCAGGCCTGCCAGGAAACTGCGTTTCACAGGCCTTGGTAAGAGATGTTCCCGGTAGGCTGTAAGAGCACTGGGCAGAGCCAGTTGTTTCTTACCTTCCTGAAAAGCTGGAAGAAAGACTCTTGGGACCCCTCTGCCCGTTTGGGAACAAGGCAGCCTTTTGGGTCGGGAAGCTCTAGGCCAATGGAGCACACGCAGAGCAGGAGTTCTACTTCAGCCTGATCAGGCCTGCAAAGAAACAGCGTTTGACAGGCCTTGGTAAGAGATGTTCCCGGTAGGTGTAAGAGCACTGGGCAGAGCCAGTTGTTTCTTAGCTTTGCGAAGACCGGGAAGCAAGATGCTTTGGGCCTCTCTGCCCCTTGGAAACAGGGCAGCACTTTGGGCCTGGCAGCCCTATGGCAATGGAGCACACCCAGAGCCGGAGTTCTACTTCAGCCAGATGAGGCCTGCCAAGAAACTGCGTTTCACAGGCCTTTCAAAGACATGTTCCCGGTAGGCTGTAAGAGCACGGGGCAGAGCGAGTTGGTTCTTAGCTTCCCAGAGAGCTGGAAGCAAGATGCTTTGGGGCCTCTCTGCCCCTTTGGAAACAAGGCAGCACCTTGGGCCTGGCGGCTCTAGGGCAATGGAGCACACCCAGAGCAGAAGGTCTACTTCAGCCAAATCAGGCCTGCCAGGAAACGGCGTTTCACAGGCCTTGGTAAGAGATGTTCCCGGTAGGCTGTAAGAGCACTGGGCAACACCAGATGTTTCTTAGCTTCCCGAAGAGCTGGAAGCAAGATGCTTTGGGGCCTCTCTGCCCCTTTGCAAACAAGGCGGCCCTTTGGGCCAGGCAGCTCTAGGCCAATGAAGCACACCCATAGCAGAAGTTCTACTTCAGCTAGATCAGGCCACCAACAAAGTGCGTTTCACAGGCCTTGGTAAGAGATTTTCTCTCAGGCTGTAAGAGCACTGGGCAACGCCAGATGTTTCTTAGCTTCCCGAAGAGCTGGAAGCAAGATGCTTTGGTGCCACTCTCTCACTTTGGAATCAAGGCAGCCCTTTGGGGCAGGTAGCTCTAGGCCAGTGGAGCACACCCAGAGCAGAAGTTCTACTTCGGCCAGTTCAGGCCACCAACAAACTGCGTTTCACAGGCCTTGGTAAGAGATGTTCGCGGTAGGCTGTAAGAGCACTGGGCAACGCCAGATGTTTCTTAGCTTCCCAAAGAGCTGGAAGCAAGATGCTTTGGGGCCTCTCTCACACTTTGGAAATAAAGGAAGCCCTTTGGGCCTGGCAGCCCTAGGCCAATGGAGTACACCCAGAGCAGAAGTTCTACCTCAGCCAGATCAGGCCTTCCAAGAAACTGCGTCTCACAGGCCTTTCTCTGTCACGTTGCCGGTAGGCTGTGAGAGCACTGTGCAGAGCCAGTTGTTTCTTAGCTTCCCAAAGATTTGGAAGCAAGATACTTTGGGGACTCTCAGCCCCTTTGGAAACAAGGCGGCCCTTTGGGCCTGGCAGCTCTAGGCCAAAGTAGCACGCCCAGAGCAGGAGTTCTACTTCAGCCAGATCAGTCCTGCCCAGAAACTGCGTTTCACAGCCCTTGGTAAGAGATGTTCACGGTAGGCTGTGAGAGCACTGGGCAGAACCAGTTGTTTTTTAGCTTCCCAAAGTGCTGGAGGCAAGATGCTTTGGGGCCTCTCTCACCCTTTGGAAACAAGGCAGCCCTTAGGTCCTGGTAGCTCTAGGCCTATGTAGCACAACCAGAACAGAAGTTCTACCTCAGCCAGGTCAGGCCTGCCAAGAAACTGCGTTTCACAGGCCTTTCAAAGAGATGTTCTCTTAGGCTGTAAGAGCACTGGGCAGAGCCAGCTGTTTCTTAGCTTCCCGAAGAGCTGGAAGCAAGATGCTTTGGTGCCACTCTCTCACTTTGGAATCAAGGCAGCCCTTTGGGGCAGGTAGCTCTAGGCCAGTGGAGCACACCCAGAGCAGAAGTTCTACTTCGGCCAGTTCAGGCCACCAACAAACTGCGTTTCACAGGCCTTGGTAAGAGATGTTCGCGGTAGGCTGTAAGAGCACTGGGCAACGCCAGATGTTTCTTAGCTTCCCGAAGAGCTGGAAGCAAGATGCTTTGGGGCCTCTCTGCCCCTTTGCAAACAAGGCGGCCCTTTGGGCCAGGCAGCTCTAGGCCAATGGAGCACACCCAGAGCAGAAGTTCTACTTCAGCTAGATCAGGCCACCAACAAAGTGCGTTTCACAGGCCTTGGTAAGAGATTTTCTCTCAGGCTGTAAGAGCACTGGGCAGAGCCAGTTGTTTCTTAGCTTCCCAAAGAGCTGGAAGCAAGATGCTTTGGGGCCTCTCTCACACTTTGGAAATAAAGGCAGCCCTTTGGGCCTGGCAGCCCTAGGCCAATGGAGTACACCCAGAGCAGAAGTTCTACCTCAGCCAGATCAGGCCTTCCAAGAAACTGCGTCTCACAGGCCTTTCTCTGTCACGTTGCCGGTAGGCTGTGAGAGCACTGTGCAGAGCCAGTTGTTTCTTAGCTTCCCAAAGATTTGGAAGCAAGATACTTTGGGGACTCTCAGCCCCTTTGGAAACAAGGCGGCCCTTTGGGCCTGGCAGCTCTAGGCCAAAGTAGCACGCCCAGAGCAGGAGTTCTACTTCAGCCAGATCAGGCCTGCCAAGAAACTGCGTTTCACAGGCCTTGGTAAGAGATGTTCCCGGTAGGCTGTGAGAGCACTGTGGAGAGCCAGTTGATTTAGCTTCCCACAGAGCTGGAAGCAAGATGCTTTGGGGCCTCTCTCTCCCTTTGGACACAAGGCAGCCGTTTGGGCCTGGCAGCTCTAGGCCAATGGAGCACACCCACAGCAGAAGTTCTACTTCAGGCAGATCAGTCCTGCCCAGAAACTGCGTTTCACAGCCCTTGGTAAGAGATGTTCACGGTAGGCTGTGAGAGCACTGGGCAGAACCAGTTGTTTTTTAGCTTCCCAAAGTGCTGGAGGCAAGATGCTTTGGGGCCTCTCTCACCCTTTGGAAACAAGGCAGCCCTTAGGTCCTGGTAGCTCTAGGCCTATGTAGCACAACCAGAACAGAAGTTCTACTTCAGCCAGGTCAGGCCTGCCAAGAAACTGCGTTTCACAGGCCTTTCAAAGAGATGTTCTCTTAGGCTGTAAGAGCACTGGGCAGAGCCAGCTGTTTCTTAGCTTCCCGAAGAGCTGGGAGCAAGATGCTTTGGGTCCACTCTCCGTCTTTGGAAACAAGGCAGCCCTTTGGGCCTGGCAGGTCTAGGGCAATGGAGCACACCCAGAGCAGAAGTTCTACTTCAGCCAGATCAGGCCTGCCAGGAAACTGCGTTTCACAGGCCTTGGTAAGAGATGTTCCCGGTAGGCTGTAAGAGCACTGGGCAGAGCCAGTTGTTTCTTACCTTCCTGAAAAGCTGGAAGCAAGACGCTTGGGACCCCTCTGCCCGTTTGGGAACAAGGCAGCCTTTTGGGTCGGGAAGCTCTAGGCCAATGGAGCACACGCAGAGCAGGAGTTCTACTTCAGCCTGATCAGGCCTGCAAAGAAACAGCGTTTGACACGCCTTGGTAAGAGATGTCCCCGGTAGGTGTAAGAGCACTGGGCAGAGCCAGTTGTTTCTTAGCTTTGCAAAGACCGGGAAGCAAGATGCTTTGGGCCTCTCTGCCCCTTGGAAACAGGGCAGCACTTTGGGCCTGGCAGCCCTAGGGCAATGGAGCACACCCAGAGCCGGAGTTCTACTTCAGCCAGATGAGGCCTGCCAAGAAACTGCGTTTCACAGGCCTTTCAAAGACATGTTCCCGGTAGGCTGTAAGAGCACGGGGCAGAGCGAGTTGGTTCTTAGCTTCCCAGAGAGCTGGAAGCAAGATGCTTTGGGGCCTCTCTGCCTCTTTGGAAACAAGGCAGCACCTTGGGCCTGGCAGCTCTAGGGCAATGGAGCACACCCAGAGCAGAAGGTCTACTTCAGCCAAATCAGGCCTGCCAGGAAACGGCGTTTCACAGGCCTTGGTAAGAGATGTTCCCGGTAGGCTGTAAGAGCACTGGGCAACGCCAGATGTTTCTTAGCTTCCCGAAGAGCTGGAAGCAAGATGCTTTGGTGCCACTCTCTCACTTTGGAATCAAGGCAGCCCTTTGGGGCAGGTAGCTCCAGGCCAGTGGAGCACACCCAGAGCAGAAGTTCTACTTCGGCCAGTTCAGGCCACCAACAAACTGCGTTTCACAGGCCTTGGTAAGAGATGTTCCCGGTAGGCTGTAAGAGCACTGGCCAACGCCAGATGTTTCTTAGCTTCCCGAAGAGCTGGAAGCAAGATGCTTTGGGGCCTCTCTGCCCCTTTGCAAGCAAGGCGGCCCTTTGGGCCAGGCAGCTCTAGGCCAATGGAGCACAACCAGAGCAGAAGTTCTACTTCAGCTAGATCAGGCCACCAACAAAGTGCGTTTCACAGGCCTTGGTAAGAGATTTTCTCTCAGGCTGTAAGAGCACTGGGCAGAGCCAGTTGTTTCTTAGCTTCCCAAAGAGCTGGAAGCAAGATGCTTTGGGGGCTCCCTGCCCCTTTGCCAACAAGGCCGACCTTTGGGCCTTTCAGCTCTAGGCCAATGGAGCACAACCACAGCAGAAGTTCTACCTCAGCCAGATAAGGCCTGCCAAGAAACTGCGTTTCAAAGGCTTTGGTAAGAGATGTTGCCGGTACTCTGTCAGAGCACTGGGCAGAGACAGTTGTTTCTTAGCTTCCCAAAGAGCTGGAAGCAAGATGCTTTGGGGCCTCTCTGCCCCTTTGGAAACAAGGCATCCCTTTGGGCCTTTCAGCTCTAGGCCAATGGAGCACAGCCAGAGCAGAAGTCCTACTTCAGCCAGATAAGGCCTGCCAAGGAACTGCGTTTCAGAGGCCTTTGTATGTGACGTTCCCGGTAGGCTGTGAGAGCACGGTGCAGAGCCCGTTGTTTCGTTGTTTCCCAAACAGCTGGAAGCAAGACGCTTAGGGGCCTCTCTGCCCCTTTGGAAACAAGGCAGCACGTTGGGTCTGGCAGCTCTAGGGCAATGGAGCACAACCAGAGCAGAAGTTCTACTTCTTCCAGATCAGGCCTGCCTAGAAAGTGCGTTTCACAGGCCTTGATAAGAGATGTTCTCTTAGGCTATAAGAGCACTGGGCACAGCCAGTTGTTTCTTAGCTTCCCAATGAGCTGGAAGCAAGATGCTTTGGGGCCTCTCTGCCCCTTTGCAAACAAGGCATCCCTTTGGGCCTTTCAGCTCTAGGCCAATGGAGCACACCCAGAGCAGAAGTTCTACCTCAGCCAGATCAGGCCTGCCAAGAAACTGCTTTTCACAGGCCTTCGTAACGGGTGTTCCCGGAAGGCTGTAAGAGTACCTGGCAGAGCGAGTTGTTTCTTAGCTTCAAAAACAGCTGGAAGCAACATGATTTGGGGCCTCTCTCCCCCTTTGGAAACAAAGCAGCCTTTGTGCCTGGCAGCTCTAGGCCAAAGTAGCACACCCAGAGCACAAGTTCTACCTCAGCCAGATAAGGCCTGTCAAGAAGCTGCGTTTCACAGGCCTTTGTATGTGACGTTCCCGGTTGGCTTTGAGAGCACTGTGCAGAGCCAGTTGTTTTAGCTTCCCAGAGAGCAGGAAGCAAGATGCTTTGGGGCCTCTCTCACACTTTGGAAATAAAGGCAGCCCTTTGGGCCTGGCAGCCCTAGGCCAATGGAGTACACCCAGAGCAGAAGTTCTACCTCAGCCAGATCAGGCCTTCCAAGAAACTGCGTCTCACAGGCCTTTCTCTGTCACGTTGCCGGTAGGCTGTGAGAGCACTGTGCAGAGCCAGTTGTTTCTTAGCTTCCCAAAGATTTGGAAGCAAGATACTTTGGGGACTCTCAGCCCCTTTGGAAACAAGGCGGCCCTTTGGGCCTGGCAGCTCTAGGCCAAAGTAGCACGCCCAGAGCAGGAGTTCTACTTCAGCCAGATCAGGCCTGCCAAGAAACTGCGTTTCACAGGCCTTGGTAAGAGATGTTCCCGGTAGGCTGTGAGAGCACTGTGGAGAGCCAGTTGATTTAGCTTCCCACAGAGCTGGAAGCAAGATTCTTTGGGGCCTCTCTCTCCCTTTGGACACAAGGCAGCCGTTTGCGCCTGGCAGCTCTAGGCCAATGGAGCACACCCACAGCAGAAGTTCTACTTCAGGCAGATCAGTCCTGCCCAGAAACTGCGTGTCACAGCCCTTGGTAAGAGATGTTCACGGTAGGCTGTGAGAGCACTGGGCAGAACCAGTTGTTTTTTAGCTTGCCAAAGTGCTGGAGGCAAGATGCTTTGGGGCCTCTCTCACCCTTTGGAAACAAGGCAGCCCTTAGGTCCTGGTAGCTCTAGGCCTATGTAGCACAACCAGAACAGAAGTTCTACTTCAGCCAGGTCAGGCCTGCCAAGAAACTGCGTTTCACAGGCCTTTCAAAGAGATGTTCTCTTAGGCTGTAAGAGCACTGGGCAGAGCCAGCTGTTTCTTAGCTTCCCGAAGAGCTGGGAGCAAGATGCTTTGGGTCCACTCTCCGTCTTTGGAAACAAGGCAGCCCTTTGGGCCTGGCAGCTCTAGGGCAATGGAGCACACCCAGAGCAGAAGTTCTACTTCAGCCAGATCAGGCCTGCCAGGAAACTGCGTTTCACAGGCCTTGGTAAGAGATGTTCCCAGTAGGCTGTAAGAGCACTGGGCAGAGCCAGTTGTTTCTTAGCTTTGCAAAGACCGGGAAGCAAGATGCTTTGGGCCTCTCTGCCCCTTGGAAACAGGGCAGCACTTTGGGCCTGGCAGCCCTAGGGCAATGGAGCACACCCAGAGCCGGAGTTCTACTTCAGCCAGATGAGGCCTGCCAAGAAACTGCGTTTCACAGGCCTTTCAAAGACATGTTCCCGGTAGGCTGTAAGAGCACGGGGCAGAGCGAGTTGGTTCTTAGCTTCCCAGAGAGCTGGAAGCAAGATGCTTTGGGGCCTCTCCGCCCCTTTGGAAACAAGGCAGCACCTTGGGCCTGGCAGCTCTAGGGCAATGGAGCACACCCAGAGCAGAAGTTCTACTTCAGCCAAATCAGGCCTGCCAGGAAACGGCGTTTCACAGGCCTTGGTAAGAGATGTTCCCGGTAGGCTGTAAGAGCACTGGGCAACGCCAGATGTTTCTTAGCTTCCCGAAGAGCTGGAAGCAAGATGCTTTGGTGCCACTCTCTCACTTTGGAATCAAGGCAGCCCTTTGGGGCAGGTAGCTCCAGGCCAGTGGAGCACACCCAGAGCAGAAGTTCTACTTCGGCCAGTTCAGGCCACCAACAAACTGCGTTTCACAGGCCTTGGTAAGAGATGTTCCCGGTAGGCTGTAAGAGCACTGGCCAACGCCAGATGTTTCCTAGCTTCCCGAAGAGCTGGAAGCAAGATGCTTTGGGGCCTCTCATCCCCTTTGCAAGCAAGGCGGCCCTTTGGGCCAGGCAGCTCTAGGCCAATGGAGCACACCCAGAGCAGAAGTTCTACTTCAGCTAGATCAGGCCACCAACAAAGTGCGTTTCACAGGCCTTGGTAAGAGATTTTCTCTCAGGCTGTAAGAGCACTGGGCAGAGCCAGTTGTTTCTTAGCTTCCCAAAGAGCTGGAAGCAAGATGCTTTGGGGGCTCCCTGCCCCTTTGCCAACAAGGCCAACCTTTGGGCCTTTCAGCTCTAGGCCAATGGAGCACACCCAGAGCAGAAGTTCTACCTCAGCCAGATAAGGCCTGCCAAGAAACTGCGTTTCAAAGGCTTTGGTAAGAGATGTTCCCGGTACTCTGTCAGAGCACTGGGCAGAGACAGTTGTTTCTTAGCTTCCCAAAGAGCTGGAAGCAAGATGCTTTGGGGCCTCTCTGCCCCTTTGGAAACAAGGCATCCCTTTGGGCCTTTCAGCTCTAGGCCAATGGAGCACAGCCAGAGCAGAAGTCCTACTTCAGCCAGATCAGGCCGGCCAAGGAACTGCGTTTCAGAGGCCTTTGTATGTGACGTTCCCGGTAGGCTGTGAGAGCACGGTGCAGAGCCCGTTGTTTCCTTGTTTCCCAAACAGCTGGAAGCAAGACGCTTAGGGGCCTCTCTGCCCCTTTGGAAACAAGGCAGCACGTTGGGTCTGGCAGCTCTAGGGCAATGGAGCACAACCAGAGCAGAAGTTCTACTTCTTCCAGATCAGGCCTGCCTAGAAAGTGCCTTTCACAGGCCTTGATAAGAGATGTTCTCTTAGGCTATAAGAGCACTGGGCACAGCCAGTTGTTTCTTAGCTTCCCAATGAGCTGGAAGCAAGATGCTTTGGGGCCTCTCTGCCCCTTTGCAAACAAGGCAACCCTTTGGGCCTTTCAGCTCTAGGCCAATGGAGCACACCCAGAGCAGAAGTTCTACCTCAGCCAGATCAGGCCTGCCAAGAAACTGCTTTTCACAGGCCTTCGTAAGAGGTGTTCCCGGAAGGCTGTAAGAGTACCTGGCAGAGCGAGTTGTTTCTTAGCTTCAAAAACAGCTGGAAGCAACATGATTTGGGGCCTCTCTCCCCCTTTGGAAACAAAGCAGCCTTTGTGCCTGGCAACTCTAGGCCAAAGTAGCACACCCAGAGCACAAGTTCTACCTCAGCCAGATAAGGCCTGTCAAGAAGCTGCGTTTCACAGGCCTTTGTATGTGACGTTCCCGGTTGGCTTTGAGAGCACTGTGCAGAGCCAGTTGTTTTAGCTTCCCAGAGAGCAGGAAGCAAGATGCTTTGGGGCCTCTCTCACACTTTGGAAATAAAGGCAGCCCTTTGGGCCTGGCAGCCCTAGGCCAATGGAGTACACCCAGAGCAGAAGTTCTACCTCAGCCAGATCAGGCCTTCCAAGAAACTGCGTCTCACAGGCCTTTCTCTGTCACGTTGCCGGTAGGCTGTGAGAGCACTGTGCAGAGCCACTTGTTTCTTAGCTTCCCAAAGATTTGGAAGCAAGATACTTTGGGGACTCTCAGCCCCTTTGGAAACAAGGCGGCCCTTTGGGCCTGGCAGCTCTAGGCCAAAGTAGCACGCCCAGAGCAGGAGTTCTACTTCAGCCAGATCAGGCCTGCCAAGAAACTGCGTTTCACAGGCCTTGGTAAGAGATGTTCCCGGTAGGCTGTGAGAGCACTGTGGAGAGCCAGTTGCTTTAGCTTCCCACAGAGCTGGAAGCAAGATGCTTTGGGGCCTCTCTCTCCCTTTGGACACAAGGCAGCCGTTTGGGCCTGGCAGCTCTAGGCCAATAGAGCACACCCACAGCAGAAGTTCTACTTCAGGCAGATCAGTCCTGCCCAGAAACAGCGTTTGACAGGCCTTGGTAAGAGATGTTCACGGTAGGCTGTGAGAGCACTGGGCAGAACCAGTTGTTTTTTAGCTTCCCAAAGTGCTGGAGGCAAGATGCTTTGGGGCCTCTCTCACCCTTTGGAAACAAGGCAGCCCTTAGGTCCTGGTAGCTCTAGGCCTATGTAGCACAACCAGAACAGAAGTTCTACTTCAGCCAGGTCAGGCCTGCCAAGAAACTGCGTTTCACAGGCCTTTCAAAGAGATGTTCTCTTAGTCTGTAAGAGCACTGGGCAGAGCCAGCTGTTTCTTAGCTTCCCGAAGAGCTGGGAGCAAGATGCTTTGGGTCCAGTCTCCGACTTTGGAAACAAGGCAGCCCTTTGGGCCTGGCAGCTCTAGGGCAATGGAGCACACCCAGAGCAGAAGTTCTACTTCAGCCAGATCAGGCCTGCCAGGAAACTGCGTTTCACAGGCCTTGGTAAGAGATGTTCCCGGTAGGCTGTAAGAGCACTGGGCAGAGCCAGTTGATTCTTACCTTCCTGAAAAGCTGGAAGCAAGACGCTTGGGACCCCTCTGCCCGTTTGGGAACAAGGCAGCCTTTTGGGTCGGGAAGCTCTAGGCCAATGGAGCACACGCAGAGCAGGAGTTCTACTTCAGCCTGATCAGGCCTGCAAAGAAACAGCGTTTGACAGGCCTTGGTAAGAGATGTTCCCGGTAGGTGTAAGAGCACTGGGCAGAGCCAGTTGTTTCTTAGCTTTGCAAAGACCGGGAAGCAAGATGCTTTGGGCCTCTCTGCCCCTTGGAAACAGGGCAGCACTGGGGCCTGGCAGCCCTAGGGCAATGGAGCACACCCAGAGCCGGAGTTCTACTTCAGCCAGATGAGGCCTGCCAAGAAACTGCGTTTCACAGGCCTTTCAAAGACATGTTCCCGGTAGGCTGTAAGAGCACGGGGCAGAGCGAGTTGGTTCTTAGCTTCCCAGAGAGCTGGAAGCAAGATGCTTTGGGGCCTCTCTGCCCCTTTGGAAACAAGGCAGCACCTTGGGCCTGGCAGCTCTAGGGCAATGGAGCACACCCAGAGCAGAAGGTCTACTTCAGCCAAATCAGGCCTGCCAGGAAACGGCGTTTCACAGGCCTTGGTAAGAGATGTTCCCGGTAGGCTGTAAGAGCACTGGGCAACGCCAGATGTTTCTTAGCTTCCCGAAGAGCTGGAAGCAAGATGCTTTGGTGCCACTCTCTCACTTTGGAATCAAGGCAGCCCTTTGGGGCAGGTAGCTCTAGGCCAGTGGAGCACACCCAGAGCAGAAGCTCTACTTCGGCCAGTTCAGGCCACCAACAAACTGCGTTTCACAGGCCTTGGTAAGAGATGTTCCCGGTAGGCTGTAAGAGCACTGGGCAACGCCAGATGTTTCTTAGCTTCCCGAAGAGCTGGAAGCAAGATGCTTTGGGGCCACTCTCTCACTTTGGAATCAAGGCATCCCTTTGGGGCAGGTAGCTCTAGGCCAGTGGAGCACACCCAGAGCAGAAGTTCTACTTCGGCCAGTTCAGGCCACCAACAAACTGCGTTTCACAGGCCTTGGTAAGAGATGTTCCCGGTAGGCTGTAAGAGCACTGGGCAACGCCAGATGTTTCTTAGCTTCCCGATGAGCTGGAAGCAAGATGCTTTGGGGCCTCTCTGCCCCTTTGCAAACAAGGCGGCCCTTTGGGCCAGGCAGCTCTAGGCCAATGGAGCACACCCAGAGCAGAATTTCTACTTCAGCTAGATCAGGCCACCAACAAAGTGCGTTTCACAGGCCTTGGTAAGAGATTTTCTCTCAGGCTGTAAGAGCACTGGGCAGAGCCAGTTGTTTCTTAGCTTCCCAAAGAGCTGGAAGCAAGATGCTTTGGTGGCTCCCTGCCCCTTTGCCAACAAGGCATCCCTTTGGGCCTTTCAGCTCTAGGCCAATGGAGCACACCCAGAGCAGAAGTTCTACCTCAGCCAGATCAGGCCTGCCAAGAAACTGCTTTTCACAGGCCTTCGTAAGAGGTGTTCCCGGAAGGCTGTAAGAGTACCTGGCAGAGCGAGTTGTTTCTTAGCTTCAAAAACAGCTGGAAGCAACATGATTTGGGGCCTCTCTCCCCCTTTGGAAACAAAGCAGCCTTTGTGCCTGGCAACTCTAGGCCAAAGTAGCACACCCAGAGCACAAGTTCTACCTCAGCCAGATAAGGCCTGTCAAGAAGCTGCGTTTCACAGGCCTTTGTATGTGACGTTCCCGGTTGGCTTTGAGAGCACTGTGCAGAGCCAGTTGTTTTAGCTTCCCAGAGAGCAGGAAGCAAGATGCTTTGGGGCCTCTCTCACACTTTGGAAATAAAGGTAGCCCTTTGGGCCTGGCAGCCCTAGGCCAATGGAGTACACCCAGAGCAGAAGTTCTACCTCAGCCAGATCAGGCCTTCCAAGAAACTGCGTCTCACAGGCCTTTCTCTGTCACGTTGCCGGTAGGCTGTGAGAGCACTGTGGAGAGCCAGTTGCTTTAGCTTCCCACAGAGCTGGAAGCAAGATGCTTTGGGGCCTCTCTCTCCCTTTGGACACAAGGCAGCCGTTTGGGCCTGGCAGCTCTAGGCCAATGGAGCACACCCACAGCAGAAGTTCTACTTCAGGCAGATCAGTCCTGCCCAGAAACTGCGTTTCACAGCCCTTGGTAAGAGATGTTCACGGTAGGCTGTGAGAGCACTGGGCGGAACCAGTTGTTTTTTAGCTTCCCAAAGTGCTGGAGGCAAGATGCTTTGGGGCCTCTCTCAACCTTTGGAAACAAGGCAGCCCTTAGGTCCTGGTAGCTCTAGGCCTATGTAGCACAACCAGAAGTTCTACTTCAACCAGTTCAGGCCTGCCAAGAAACTGCGTTTCAAAGGCTTTGGTAAGAGATGTTCCCGGTACACTGTCAGAGCACTGGGCAGAGACTGTTGTTTCTTAGCTTCGCAAAGAGCTGGAAGCAAGATGCTTTGGGGCCTCTCTGCCCCTTTGCAAACAAGGCACCCCTTTGGGCCTTTCAGCTCTAGGCCAATGGAGCACACCCAGAGCAGAAGTCCTACTTCAGCCAGATCAGGCCTGCCAAGGAACTGCGTTTCAGAGGCCTTTGTATGTGACCTTCCCGGTAGGCTGTGAGAGCACGGTGCAGAGCCAGTTGTTTCCTTGTTTCCCAAACAGCTGGAAGCAAGACGCTTAGGGGCCTCTCTGCCCCTTTGGAAACAAGGCAGCACGTTGGGTCTGGCAGCTCTAGGGCAATGGAGCACAACCAGAGCAGAAGTTCTACTTCTTCCAGATCAGGCCTGCCTAGAAAGTGCGTTTCACAGGCCTTGATAAGAGATGTTCTCTTAGGCTATAAGAGCACTGGGCACAGCCAGTTGTTTCTTAGCTTCCCAAGAGGTGGAAGCAAGATGCTTTGGGGCCTCTCTCCCCCTTTGGAAACAAGGCAGCCCTTTGGGCCTTTCAGCTCTAGGGCAATGGAGCACACCCAGAGCAGAAGTTCTACCTCAGCCAGATCAGGCCTGCCAAGAAACTGCTTTTCACAGGCCTTCGTAAGAGGTGTTCCCGGAAGGCTGTAAGAGTACCTGGCAGAGCGAGTTGTTTCTTAGCTTCAAAAACAGCTGGAAGCAACATGATTTGGGGCCTCTCTCCCCCTTTGGAAACAAAGCAGCCTTTGTGCCTGGCAGCTCTAGGCCAAAGTAGCACACCCAGAGCACAAGTTCTACCTCAGCCAGATAAGGCCTGTCAAGAAACTGCGTCTCACAGGCCTTTCTCTGTCACGTTGCCGGTAGGCTGTGAGAGCACTGTGCAGAGCCAGTTGTTTTAGCTTCCCAGAGAGCAGGAAGCAAGATGCTTTGGGGCCTCTCTCCCCCTTTGGAAACAAGGCAGCCCTTTGGGCCTTTCAGCTCTAGGGCAATGGAGCACACCCAGAGCAGAAGTTCTACCTCAGCCAGATCAGGCCTGCCAAGAAACTGCTTTTCACACGCCTTCGTAAGAGGTGTTCCCGGAAGGCTGTAAGAGTACCTGGCAGAGCGAGTTGTTTCTTAGCTTCAAAAACAGCTGGAAGCAACATGGTTTGGGGCCTCTCTCCCCCTTTGGAAACAAAGCAGCCTTTGTGCCTGGCAGCTCTAGGCCAAAGTAGCACACCCAGAGCACAAGTTCTACCTCAGCCAGATAAGGCCTGTCAAGAAGCTGCGTTTCACAGGCCTTTGTATGTGACGTTCCCGGTTGGCTTTGAGAGCACTGTGCAGAGCCAGTTGTTTTAGCTTCCCAGAGAGCAGGAAGCAAGATGCTTTGGGGCCTCTCTCACACTTTGGAAATAAAGGCAGCCCTTTGGGCCTGGCAGCCCTAGGCCAATGGAGTACACCCAGAGCAGAAGTTCTACCTCAGCCAGATCAGGCCTTCCAAGAAACTGCGTCTCACAGGCCTTTCTCTGTCACGTTGCCGGTAGGCTGTGAGAGCACTGTGCAGAGCCAGTTGTTTCTTAGCTTCCCAAAGATTTGGAAGCAAGATACTTTGGGGACTCTCAGCCCCTTTGGAAACAAGGCGGCCCTTTGGGCCTGGCAGCTCTAGGCCAAAGTAGCACGCCCAGAGCAGGAGTTCTACTTCAGCCAGATCAGGCCTGCCAAGAAACTGCGTTTCACAGGCCTTGGTAAGAGATGTTCCCGGTAGGCTGTGAGAGCACTGTGGAGAGCCAGTTGCTTTAGCTTCCCACAGAGCTGGAAGCAAGATGCTTTGGGGCCTCTCTCTCCCTTTGGACACAAGGCAGCCGTTTGGGCCTGGCAGCTCTAGGCCAATGGAGCACACCCACAGCAGAAGTTCTACTTCAGGCAGATCAGTCCTGCCCAGAAACTGCGTTTCACAGCCCTTGGTAAGAGATGTTCACGGTAGGCTGTGAGAGCACTGGGCAGAACCAGTTGTTTTTTAGCTTCCCAAAGTGCTGGAGGCAAGATGCTTTGGGGCCTCTCTCACCCTTTGGAAACAAGGCAGCCCTTAGGTCCTGGTAGCTCTAGGCCTATGTAGCACAACCAGAACAGAAGTTCTACTTCAGCCAGGTCAGGCCTGCCAAGAAACTGCGTTTCACAGGCCTTTCAAAGAGATGTTCTCTTAGGCTGTAAGAGCACTGGGCAGAGCCAGCTGTTTCTTAGCTTCCCGAAGAGCTGGGAGCAAGATGCTTTGGGTCCACTCTCCGTCTTTGGAAACAACGCAGCCCTTTGGGCCTGGCAGCTCTAGGGCAATGGAGCACGCCCAGAGCAGAAGTTTTACTTCAGCCAGATCAGGCCTTCCAGGAAACTGCGTTTCACAGGCCTTGGTAAGAGATGTTCCCGGTAGGCTGTAAGAGCACTGGGCAGAGCCAGTTGTTTCTTACCTTCCTGAAAAGCTGGAAGCAAGATGCTTGGGACCCCTCTGCCCGTTTGGGAACAAGGCAGCCTTTTGGGTCGGGAAGCTCTAGGCCAATGGAGCACACGCAGAGCAGGAGTTCTACTTCAGCCTGATCAGGCCTGCAAAGAAACAGCGTTTGACAGGCCTTGGTAAGAGATGTTCCCGGTAGGTGTAAGAGCACTGGGCAGAGCCAGTTGTTTCTTAGCTTCGCAAAGACCGGGAAGCAAGATGCTTTGGGCCTCTCTGCCCCTTGGAAACAGGGCAGCACTTGGGGCCTGGCAGCTCTAGGGCAGTGGAGCACACCCAGAGCCGGAGTTCTACTTCAGCCAGATGAGGCCTGCCAAGAAACTGCGTTTCACAGGCCTTTCAAAGACATGTTCCCGGTAGGCTGTAAGAGCACGGGGCAGAGCGAGTTGGTTCTTAGCTTCCCAGAGAGCTGGAAGCAAGATGCTTTGGGGCCTCTCTGCCCCTTTGGAAACAAGGCAGCACCTTGGGCCTGGCAGCTCTAGGGCAATGGAGCACACCCAGAGCAGTAGTTCTACTTCAGCCAAATCAGGCCTGCCAGGAAACGGCGTTTCACAGGCCTTGGTAAGAGATGTTCCCGGTAGGCTGTAAGAGCAATGGGCAACGCCAGATGTTTCTTAGCTTCCCGAAGAGCTGGAAGCAAGATGCTTTGGTGCCACTCTCTCACTTTGGAATCAAGGCAGCCCTTTGGGGCAGGTAGCTCTAGGCCAGTGGAGCACACCCAGAGCAGAAGTTCTACTTCGGCCAGTTCAGGCCACCAACAAACTGCGTTTCACAGGCCTTGGTAAGAGATGTTCCCGGTAGGCTGTAAGAGCACTGGGCAACGCCAGATGTTTCTTAGCTTCCCGAAGAGCTGGAAGCAAGATGCTTTGGGGCCTCTCATCCCCTTTGCAAACAAGGCGGCCCTTTGGGCCATGGAGCTCTAGGCCAATGGAGCACACCCAGAGCAGAAGTTCTACTTCAGCTAGATCAGGCCACCAACAAAGTGCGTTTCACAGGCCTTGGTAAGAGATTTTCTCTCAGGCTGTAAGAGCACTGGGCAGAGCCAGTTGTTTCTTAGCTTCCCAAAGAGCTGGAAGCAAGATGCTTTGGGGGCTCCCTGCCCCTTTGCCAACAAGGCGGCCCTTTGGGCCTGGCAGCTCTAGGCCAAAGTAGCACGCCCAGAGCAGGAGTTCTACTTCAGCCAGATCAGGCCTGCCAAGAAACTGCGTTTCACAGGCCTTGGTAAGAGATGTTCCCGGTAGGCTGTGAGAGCACTGTGGAGAGCCAGTTGTTTTTTAGCTTCCAAAAGTGCTGGAGGCAAGATGCTTTGGGGCCTCTCTCACCCTTTGGAAACAAGGCAGCCCTTTGGTCCTGGTAGCTCTAGGCCTATGTAGCACAACCAGAACAGAAGTTCTACTTCTGCCAGGTCAGGCCTGCCAAGAAACTGCGTTTCACAGGCCTTTCAAAGAGATGTTCTCTTAGGCTGTAAGAGCACTGGGCAGAGCCAGCTGTTTCTTAGCTTCCCGAAGAGCTGGGAGCAAGATGCTTTGGGTCCACTCTCCATCTTTGGAAACAAGGCAGCCCTTTGGGCCTGGCAGCTCTAGGGCACTGGAGCACACCCAGAGCAGAAGTTCTACTTCAGCCAGATCAGGCCTGCCAGGAAACTGCGTTTCACAGGCCTTGGTAAGAGATGTTCCCGGTAGGCTGTAAGAGCACTGGGCAGAGCCAGTTGTTTCTTACCTTCCTGAAAAGCTGGAAGCAAGATGCTTGGGACCCCTCTGCCCCTTGGGGAACAAGGCAGCCTTTTGGGTCGGGAAGCTCTAGGCCAATGGAGCACACGCAGAGCAGGAGTTCTACTTCAGCCTGATCAGGCCTGCAAAGAAACAGCGTTTGACAGGCCTTGGTAAGAGATGTTCCCGGTAGGTGTAAGAGCACTGGGCAGAGCCAGTTGTTTCGTAGCTTCGCAAAGACCGGGAAGCAAGATGCTTTGGGCCTCTCTGCCCCTTGGAAACAGGGCAGCACTTGGGGCCTGGCAGCTCTAGGGCAATGGAGCACACCCAGAGCCGGAGTTCTACTTCAGCCAGATGAGGCCTGCCAAGAAACTGCGTTTCACAGGCCTTTCAAAGACATGTTGTCGGTAGGTTGTAAGAGCACGGGGCAGAGCGAGTTGGTTCTTAGCTTCCCAGAGAGCCGGAAGCAAGATGCTTTGGGGCCTCTCTGCCCCTTTGGAAACAAGGCAGCACCTTGGGCCTGGCAGCTCTAGGGCAATGGAGCACACCCAGAGCAGAAGTTCTACTTCGGCCAGTTCAGGCCACCAACAAACTGCGTTTCACAGGCCTTGGTAAGAGATGTTCCCGGTAGGCTGTAAGAGCACTGGGCAACGCCAGATGTTTCTTAGCTTCCCGAAGAGCTGGAAGCAAGATGCTTTGGGGCCTCTCATCCCCTTTGCAAACAAGGCGGCCCTTTGGGCCAGGCAGCTCTAGGCCAATGGAGCACACCCAGAGCAGAAGTTCTACTTCAGCTAGATCAGGCCACCAGCAAAGTGCGTTTCACAGGCCTTGGTAAGAGATTTTCTCTCAGGCTGTAAGAGCACTGGGCAGAGCCAGTTGTTTCTTAGCTTCCCAAAGAGCTGGAAGCAAGAAGCTTTGGGGGCTCCCTGCCCCTTTGCCAACAAGGCCGACCTTTGGGCCTTTCAGCTCTAGGCCAATGGAGCACACCCAGAACAGAAGTTCTACCTCAGCCAGATAAGGCCTGCCAAGAAACTGTGTTTCAAAGGCTTTGGTAAGAGATGTTGCCGGTACTCTGTCAGAGCACTGGGCAGAGACAGTTGTTTCTTAGCTTCCCAATGAGCTGGAAGCAAGATGCTTTGGGGCCTCTCTCACACTTTGGAAATAAAGGCAGCCCTTTGGGCCTGGCAGCCCTAGGCCAATGGAGTACACCCAGAGCAGAAGTTCTACCTCAGCCAGATCAGGCCTTCCAAGAAACTGCGTCTCACAGGCCTTTCTCTGTCACGTTGCCGGTAGGCTGTGAGAGCACTGTGCAGAGCCAGTTGTTTCTTAGCTTCCCAAAGATTTGGAAGCAAGATACTTTGGGGACTCTCAGCCCCTTTGGAAACAAGGCGGCCCTTTGGGCCTGGCAGCTCTAGGCCAAAGTAGCACGCCCAGAGCAGGAGTTCTACTTCAGCCAGATCAGGCCTGCCAAGAAACTGCGTTTCACAGGCCTTGGAAAGAGATGTTCCCGGTAGGCTGTGAGAGCACTGTGGAGAGCCAGTTGCTTTAGCTTCCCACAGAGCTGGAAGCAAGATGCTTTGGGGCCTCTCTCTCCCTTTGGACACAAGGCAGCCGTTTGCGCCTGGCAGCTCTAGGCCAATGGAGCACACCCACAGCAGAAGTTCTACTTCAGGCAGATCAGTCCTGCCCAGAAACTGCGTTTCACAGCCCTTGGTAAGAGATGTTCACGGTAGGCTGTGAGAGCACTGGGCAGAACCAGTTGTTTTTTAGCTTCCCAAAGTGCTGGAGGCAAGATGCTTTGGGGCCTCTCTCACCCTTTGGAAACAAGGCAGCCCTTAGGTCCTGGTAGCTCTAGGCCTATGTAGCACAACCAGAACAGAAGTTCTACTTCAGCCAGGTCAGGCCTGCCAAGAAACTGCGTTTCACAGGCCTTTCAAAGAGATGTTCTCTTAGGCTGTAAGAGCACTGGGCAGAGCCAGCTGTTTCTTAGCTTCCCGAAGAGCTGGGAGCAAGATGCTTTGGGTCCACTCTCCGTCTTTGGAAACAAGGCAGCCCTTTGGGCCTGGCAGCTCTAGGGCAATGGAGCACACCCAGAGCAGAAGTTCTACTTCAGCCAGATCAGGCCTGCCAGGAAACTGCGTTTCACAGGCTTTGGTAAGAGATGTTCCCGGTAGGCTGTAAGAGCACTGGGCAGAGCCAGTTGTTTCTTACCTTCCTGAAAAGCTGGAAGCAAGACGCTTGGGACCCCTCTGCCCCTTTGGGAACAAGGCTGCCTTTTGGGTCGGGAAGCTCTAGGCCAATGGAGCACACGCAGAGCAGGAGTTCTACTTCAGCCTGATCAGGCCTGCAAAGAAACAGCGTTTGACAGGCCTTGGTAAGAGATGTTCCCGGTAGGTGTAAGAGCACTGGGCAGAGCCAGTTGTTTCTTAGCTTCGCAAAGACCGGGAAGCAAGATGCTTTGGGACTCTCTGCCCTTTGGAAACAGGGCAGCACTTGGGGCCTGGCAGCTCTAGGGCAATGGAGCACACCCAGAGCCGGAGTTCTACTTCAGCCAGATGAGGCCTGCCAAGAAACTGCGTTTCACAGGCCTTTCAAAGACATGTTCCCGGTAGGCTGTAAGAGCACGGGGCAGAGCGAGTTGGTTCTTAGCTTCCCAGAGAGCTGGAAGCAAGATGCTTTGGGGCCTCTCTGCCCCTTTGGAAACAAGGCAGCACCTTGGGCCTGGCAGCTCTAGGGCAATGGAGCACACCCAGAGCACAAGTTCTACCTCAGCCAGATCAGGCCTGCCAAGAAACTGCTTTTCACAGGCCTTCGTAAGAGGTGTTCCCGGAAGGCTGTAAGAGTACCTGGCAGAGCGAGTTGTTTCTTAGCTTCAAAAACAGCTGGAAGCAACATGATTTGGGGCCTCTCTCCCTCTTTGGAAACAAAGCAGCCTTTGTGCCTGGCAGCTCTAGGCCAAAGTAGCACACCCAGAGCACAAGTTCTACCTCAGCCAGATAAGGCCTGTCAAGAAGCTGCGTTTCACAGGCCTTTGTATGTGACGTTCCCGGTTGGCTTTGAGAGCACTGTGCAGAGCCAGTTGTTTTAGCTTCCCAGAGAGCAGGAAGCAAGATGCTTTGGGGCCTCTCTCACACTTTGGAAATAAAGGCAGCCCTTTGGGCCTGGCAGCCCTAGGCCAATGGAGTACACCCAGAGCAGAAGTTCTACCTCAGCCAGATCAGGCCTTCCAAGAAACTGCGTCTCACAGGCCTTTCTCTGTCACGTTGCCGGTAGGCTGTGAGAGCACTGTGCAGAGCCAGTTGTTTCTTAGCTTCCCAAAGATTTGGAAGCAAGATACTTTGGGGACTCTCAGCCCCTTTGGAAACAAGGCGGCCCTTTGGGCCTGGCAGCTCTAGGCCAAAGTAGCACGCCCAGAGCAGGAGTTCTACTTCAGCCAGATCAGGCCTGCCAAGAAACTGCGTTTCACAGGCCTTGGTAAGAGATGTTCCCGGTAGGCTGTGAGAGCACTGTGGAGAGCCAGTTGCTTTAGCTTCCCACAGAGCTGGAAGCAAGATGCTTTGGGGCCTCTCTCTCCCTTTGGACACAAGGCAGCCGTTTGGGCCTGGCAGCTCTAGGCCAATGGAGCACACCCACAGCAGAAGTTCTACTTCAGGCGGATCAGTCCTGCCCAGAAACTGCGTTTCACAGCCCTTGGTAAGAGATGTTCACGGTAGGCTGTGAGAGCACTGGGCAGAACCAGTTGTTTTTTAGCTTCCCAAAGTGCTGGAGGCAAGATGCTTTGGGGCCTCTCTCACCCTTTGGAAACAAGGCAGCCCTTAGGTCCTGGTAGCTCTAGGCCTATGTAGCACAACCAGAACAGAAGTTCTACTTCAGCCAGGTCAGGCCTGCCAAGAAACTGCGTTTCACAGGCCTTTCAAAGAGATGTTCTCTTAGGCTGTAAGAGCACTGGGCAGAGCCAGCTGTTTCTTAGCTTCCCGAAGAGCCGGGAGCAAGATGCTTTGGGTCCACTCTCCATCTTTGGAAACAAGGCAGCCCTTTGGGCCTGGCAGCTCTAGGGCAATGGAGCACACCCAGAGCAGAAGTTCTACTTCAGCCAGATCAGGCCTGCCAGGAAACTGCGTTTCACAGGCCTTGGTAAGAGATGTCCCCGGTAGGCTGTAAGAGCACTGGGCAGAGCCAGTTGTTTCTTACCTTCCTGAAAAGCTGGAAGCAAGATGCTTGGGACCCCTCTGCCCATTTGGGAACAAGGCAGCCTTTTGGGTCGGGAAGCTCTAGGCCAATGGAGCACACGCAGAGCAGGAGTTCTACTTCAGCCTGATCAGGCCTGCAAAGAAACAGCGTTTGACAGGCCTTGGTAAGAGATGTTCCCGGTAGGTGTAAGAGCACTGGGCAGAGCCAGTTGTTTCTTAGCTTCGCAAAGACAGGGAAGCAAGATGCTTTGGGCCTCTCTGCCCCTTGGAAACAGGGCAGCACTTGGGGCCTGGCAGCTCTAGGGCAATGCAGCACACCCAGAGCCGGAGTTCTACTTCAGCCAGATGAGGCCTGCCAAGAAACCGCGTTTCACAGGCCTTTCAAAGACATGTTCCCGGTAGGCTGTAAGAGCACGGGGCAGAGCGAGTTGGTTCTTAGCTTCCCAGAGAGCTGGAAGCAAGATGCTTTGGGGCCTCTCTGCCCCTTTGGAAACAAGGCAGCACCTTGGGCCTGGCAGCTCTAGGGCAATGGAGCACACCCAGAGCAGAAGTTCTACTTCAGCCAAATCAGGCCTGCCAGGAAACGGCGTTTCACAGGCCTTGGTAAGAGATGTTGCCGGTAGGCTGTAAGAGCACTGGGCAACGCCAGATGTTTCTTAGCTTCCCGAAGAGCTGGAAGCAAGATGCTTTGGTGCCACTCTCTCACTTTGGAATCAAGGCAGCCCTTTGGGGCAGGTAGCTCTAGGCCAGTGGAGCACACCCAGAGCAGAAGCTCTACTTCGGCCAGTTCAGGCCACCAACAAACTGCGTTTCACAGGCCTTGGTAAGAGATGTTCCCGGTAGGCTGTAAGAGCACTGGGCAACGCCAGATGTTTCTTAGCTTCCCGAAGAGCTGGAAGCAAGATGCTTTGGGGCCTCTCATCCCCTTTGCAAACAAGGCGGCCCTTTGGGCCAGGCAGCTCTAGGCCAATGGAGCACACCCAGAGCAGAATTTCTACTTCAGCTAGATCAGGCCACCAACAAAGTGCGTTTCACAGGCCTTGGTAAGAGATTTTCTCTCAGGCTGTAAGAGCACTGGGCAGAGCCAGTTGTTTCTTAGCTTCCCAAAGAGCTGGAAGCAAGATGCTTTGGTGGCTCCCTGCCCCTTTGCCAACAAGGCATCCCTTTGGGCCTTTCAGCTCTAGGCCAATGGAGCACACCCAGAGCAGAAGTTCTACCTCAGCCAGATCAGGCCTGCCAAGAAACTGCTTTTCACAGGCCTTCGTAAGAGGTGTTCCCGGAAGGCTGTAAGAGTACCTGGCAGAGCGAGTTGTTTCTTAGCTTCAAAAACAGCTGGAAGCAACATGATTTGGGGCCTCTCTCCCCCTTTGGAAACAAAGCAGCCTTTGTGCCTGGCAACTCTAGGCCAAAGTAGCACACCCAGAGCACAAGTTCTACCTCAGCCAGATAAGGCCTGTCAAGAAGCTGCGTTTCACAGGCCTTTGTATGTGACGTTCCCGGTTGGCTTTGAGAGCACTGTGCAGAGCCAGTTGTTTTAGCTTCCCAGAGAGCAGGAAGCAAGATGCTTTGGGGCCTCTCTCACACTTTGGAAATAAAGGTAGCCCTTTGGGCCTGGCAGCCCTAGGCCAATGGAGTACACCCAGAGCAGAAGTTCTACCTCAGCCAGATCAGGCCTTCCAAGAAACTGCGTCTCACAGGCCTTTCTCTGTCACGTTGCCGGTAGGCTGTGAGAGCACTGTGGAGAGCCAGTTGCTTTAGCTTCCCACAGAGCTGGAAGCAAGATGCTTTGGGGCCTCTCTCTCCCTTTGGACACAAGGCAGCCGTTTGGGCCTGGCAGCTCTAGGCCAATGGAGCACACCCACAGCAGAAGTTCTACTTCAGGCAGATCAGTCCTGCCCAGAAACTGCGTTTCACAGCCCTTGGTAAGAGATGTTCACGGTAGGCTGTGAGAGCACTGGGCGGAACCAGTTGTTTTTTAGCTTCCCAAAGTGCTGGAGGCAAGATGCTTTGGGGCCTCTCTCACCCTTTGGAAACAAGGCAGCCCTTAGGTCCTGGTAGCTCTAGGCCTATGTAGCACAACCAGAAGTTCTACTTCAACCAGTTCAGGCCTGCCAAGAAACTGCGTTTCAAAGGCTTTGGTAAGAGATGTTCCCGGTACACTGTCAGAGCACTGGGCAGAGACTGTTGTTTCTTAGCTTCGCAAAGAGCTGGAAGCAAGATGCTTTGGGGCCTCTCTGCCCCTTTGCAAACAAGGCATCCCTTTGGGCCTTTCAGCTCTAGGCCAATGGAGCACACCCAGAGCAGAAGTCCTACTTCAGCCAGATCAGGCCTGCCAAGGAACTGCGTTTCAGAGGCCTTTGTATGTGACCTTCCCGGTAGGCTGTGAGAGCACGGTGCAGAGCCAGTTGTTTCCTTGTTTCCCAAACAGCTGGAAGCAAGACGCTTAGGGGCCTCTCTGCCCCTTTGGAAACAAGGCAGCACGTTGGGTCTGGCAGCTCTAGGGCAATGGAGCACAACCAGAGCAGAAGTTCTACTTCTTCCAGATCAGGCCTGCCTAGAAAGTGCGTTTCACAGGCCTTGATAAGAGATGTTCTCTTAGGCTATAAGAGCACTGGGCACAGCCAGTTGTTTCTTAGCTTCCCAAGAGGTGGAAGCAAGATGCTTTGGGGCCTCTCTCCCCCTTTGGAAACAAGGCAGCCCTTTGGGCCTTTCAGCTCTAGGGCAATGGAGCACACCCAGAGCAGAAGTTCTACCTCAGCCAGATCAGGCCTGCCAAGAAACTGCTTTTCACAGGCCTTCGTAAGAGGTGTTCCCGGAAGGCTGTAAGAGTACCTGGCAGAGCGAGTTGTTTCTTAGCTTCAAAAACAGCTGGAAGCAACATGATTTGGGGCCTCTCTCCCCCTTTGGAAACAAAGCAGCCTTTGTGCCTGGCAGCTCTAGGCCAAAGTAGCACACCCAGAGCACAAGTTCTACCTCAGCCAGATAAGGCCTGTCAAGAAACTGCGTCTCACAGGCCTTTCTCTGTCACGTTGCCGGTAGGCTGTGAGAGCACTGTGCAGAGCCAGTTGTTTTAGCTTCCCAGAGAGCAGGAAGCAAGATGCTTTGGGGCCTCTCTCCCCCTTTGGAAACAAGGCAGCCCTTTGGGCCTTTCAGCTCTAGGGCAATGGAGCACACCCAGAGCAGAAGTTCTACCTCAGCCAGATCAGGCCTGCCAAGAAACTGCTTTTCACAGGCCTTCGTAAGAGGTGTTCCCGGAAGGCTGTAAGAGTACCTGGCAGAGCGAGTTGTTTCTTAGCTTCAAAAACAGCTGGAAGCAACATGGTTTGGGGCCTCTCTCCCCCTTTGGAAACAAAGCAGCCTTTGTGCCTGGCAGCTCTAGGCCAAAGTAGCACACCCAGAGCACAAGTTCTACCTCAGCCAGATAAGGCCTGTCAAGAAGCTGCGTTTCACAGGCCTTTGTATGTGACGTTCCCGGTTGGCTTTGAGAGCACTGTGCAGAGCCAGTTGTTTTAGCTTCCCAGAGAGCAGGAAGCAAGATGCTTTGGGGCCTCTCTCACACTTTGGAAATAAAGGCAGCCCTTTGGGCCTGGCAGCCCTAGGCCAATGGAGTACACCCAGAGCAGAAGTTCTACCTCAGCCAGATCAGGCCTTCCAAGAAACTGCGTCTCACAGGCCTTTCTCTGTCACGTTGCCGGTAGGCTGTGAGAGCACTGTGCAGAGCCAGTTGTTTCTTAGCTTCCCAAAGATTTGGAAGCAAGATACTTTGGGGACTCTCAGCCCCTTTGGAAACAAGGCGGCCCTTTGGGCCTGGCAGCTCTAGGCCAAAGTAGCACGCCCAGAGCAGGAGTTCTACTTCAGCCAGATCAGGCCTGCCAAGAAACTGCGTTTCACAGGCCTTGGTAAGAGATGTTCCCGGTAGGCTGTGAGAGCACTGTGGAGAGCCAGTTGCTTTAGCTTCCCACAGAGCTGGAAGCAAGATGCTTTGGGGCCTCTCTCTCCCTTTGGACACAAGGCAGCCGTTTGGGCCTGGCAGCTCTAGGCCAATGGAGCACACCCACAGCAGAAGTTCTACTTCAGGCGGATCAGTCCTGCCCAGAAACTGCGTTTCACAGCCCTTGGTAAGAGATGTTCACGGTAGGCTGTGAGAGCACTGGGCAGAACCAGTTGTTTTTTAGCTTCCCAAAGTGCTGGAGGCAAGATGCTTTGGGGCCTCTCTCACCCTTTGGAAACAAGGCAGCCCTTAGGTCCTGGTAGCTCTAGGCCTATGTAGCACAACCAGAACAGAAGTTCTACTTCAGCCAGGTCAGGCCTGCCAAGAAACTGCGTTTCACAGGCCTTTCAAAGAGATGTTCTCTTAGGCTGTAAGAGCACTGGGCAGAGCCAGCTGTTTCTTAGCTTCCCGAAGAGCTGGGAGCAAGATGCTTTGGGTCCACTCTCCGTCTTTGGAAACAAGGCAGCCCTTTGGGCCTGGCAGCTCTAGGGCAATGGAGCACGCCCAGAGCAGAAGTTTTACTTCAGCCAGATCAGGCCTTCCAGGAAACTGCGTTTCACAGGCCTTGGTAAGAGATGTTCCCGGTAGGCTGTAAGAGCACTGGGCAGAGCCAGTTGTTTCTTACCTTCCTGAAAAGCTGGAAGCAAGATGCTTGGGACCCCTCTGCCCGTTTGGGAACAAGGCAGCCTTTTGGGTCGGGAAACTCTAGGCCAATGGAGCACACGCAGAGCAGGAGTTCTACTTCAGCCTGATCAGGCCTGCAAAGAAACAGCGTTTGACAGGCCTTGGTAAGAGATGTTCCCGGTAGGTGTAAGAGCACTGGGCAGAGCCAGTTGTTTCTTAGCTTCGCAAAGACCGGGAAGCAAGATGCTTTGGGCCTCTCTGCCCCTTGGAAACAGGGCAGCACTTGGGGCCTGGCAGCTCTAGGGCAGTGGAGCACACCCAGAGCCGGAGTTCTACTTCAGCCAGATGAGGCCTGCCAAGAAACTGCGTTTCACAGGCCTTTCAAAGACATGTTCCCGGTAGGCTGTAAGAGCACGGGGCAGAGCGAGTTGGTTCTTAGCTTCCCAGAGAGCTGGAAGCAAGATGCTTTGGGGCCTCTCTGCCCCTTTGGAAACAAGGCAGCACCTTGGGCCTGGCAGCTCTAGGGCAATGGAGCACACCCAGAGCAGTAGTTCTACTTCAGCCAAATCAGGGCTGCCAGGAAACGGCGTTTCACAGGCCTTGGTAAGAGATGTTCCCGGTAGGCTGTAAGAGCAATGGGCAACGCCAGATGTTTCTTAGCTTCCCGAAGAGCTGGAAGCAAGATGCTTTGGTGCCACTCTCTCACTTTGGAATCAAGGCAGCCCTTTGGGGCAGGTAGCTCTAGGCCAGTGGAGCACACCCAGAGCAGAAGTTCTACTTCGGCCAGTTCAGGCCACCAACAAAC
This sequence comes from Equus asinus, assembly GCF_041296235.1. NCBI lineage: Eukaryota > Metazoa > Chordata > Mammalia > Perissodactyla > Equidae > Equus > Equus asinus. Next base: position 3,104,562 of record NW_027224845.1, read on the forward strand.
TGCGTTTCACAGGCCTTGGTAAGAGATGTTCCCGGTAGGCTGTAAGAGCACTGGGCAACGCCAGATGTTTCTTAGCTTCCCGAAGAGCTGGAAGCAAGATGCTTTGGTGCCACTCTCTCACTTTGGAATCAAGGCAGCCCTTTGGGGCAGGTAGCTCTAGGCCAGTGTAGCACACCCAGAGCAGAAGTTCTACTTCGGCCAGTTCAGGCCACCAACAAACTGCATTTCACAGGCCTTGGTAAGAGATGTTCCCGGTAGGCTGTAAGAGCACTGGGCAACGCCAGATGTTTCTTAGCTTCCCGAAGAGCTGGAAGCAAGATGCTTTGGGGCCTCTCATCCCCTTTGCAAACAAGGCGGCCCTTTGGGCCAGGCAGCTCTAGGCCAATGGAGCACACCCAGAGCAGAAGTTCTACTTCAGCTAGATCAGGCCACCAACAAAGTGCGTTTCACAGGCCTTGGTAAGAGATTTTCTCTCAGGCTGTAAGAGCACTGGGCAGAGCCAGTTGTTTCTTAGCTTCCCAAAGAGCTGGAAGCAAGAAGCTTTGGGAGCTCCCTGCCCCTTTGCCAACAAGGCCGACCTTTGGGCCTTTCAGCTCTAGGCCAATGGAGCACACCCAGAACAGAAGTTCTACCTCAGCCAGATAAGGCCTGCCAAGAAACTGTGTTTCAAAGGCTTTGGTAAGAGATGTTGCCGGTACTCTGTCAGAGCACTGGGCAGAGACAGTTGTTTCTTAGCTTCCCAATGAGCTGGAAGCAAGATGCTTTGGGGCCTCTCTGCCCCTTTGCAAACAAGGCATCCCTTTGGGCCTTTCAGCTCTAGGCCAATGGAGCACACCCAGAGCAGAAGTTCTACCTCAGCCAGATCAGGCCTGCCAAGAAACTGCTTTTCACAGGCCTTCGTAAGAGGTGTTCCCGGAAGGCTGTAAGAGTACCTGGCAGAGCGAGTTGTTTCTTAGCTTCAAAAACAGCTGGAAGCAACATGGTTTGGGGCCTCTCTCCCCCTTTGGAAACAAAGCAGCCTTTGTGCCTGGCAGCTCTAGGCCAAAGTAGCACACCCAGAGCACAAGTTCTACCTCAGCCAGATAAGGCCTGTCAAGAAGCTGCGTTTCACAGGCCTTTGTATGTGACGTTCCCGGTTGGCTTTGAGAGCACTGTGCAGAGCCAGTTGTTTTAGCTTCCCAGAGAGCAGGAAGCAAGATGCTTTGGGGCCTCTCTCACACTTTGGAAATAAAGGCAGCCCTTTGGGCCTGGCAGCCCTAGGCCAATGGAGTACACCCAGAGCAGAAGTTCTACCTCAGCCAGATCAGGCCTTCCAAGAAACTGCGTCTCACAGGCCTTTCTCTGTCACGTTGCCGGTAGGCTGTGAGAGCACTGTGCAGAGCCACTTGTTTCTTAGCTTCCCAAAGATTTGGAAGCAAGATACTTTGGGGACTCTCAGCCCCTTTGGAAACAAGGCGGCCCTTTGGGCCTGGCAGCTCTAGGCCAAAGTAGCACGCCCAGAGCAGGAGTTCTACTTCAGCCAGATCAGGCCTGCCAAGAAACTGCGTTTCACAGGCCTTGGTAAGAGATGTTCCCGGTAGGCTGTGAGAGCACTGTGGAGAGCCAGTTGCTTTAGCTTCCCACAGAGCTGGAAGCAAGATGCTTTGGGGCCTCTCTCTCCCTTTGGACACAAGGCAGCCGTTTGGGCCTGGCAGCTCTAGGCCAATGGAGCACACCCACAGCAGAAGTTCTACTTCAGGCAGATCAGTCCTGCCCAGAAACTGCGTTTCACAGCCCTTGGTAAGAGATGTTCACGGTAGGCTGTGAGAGCACTGGGCAGAACCAGTTGTTTTTTAGCTTCCCAAAGTGCTGGAGGCAAGATGCTTTGGGGCCTCTCTCACCCTTTGGAAACAAGGCAGCCCTTAGGTCCTGGTAGCTCTAGGCCTATGTAGCACAACCAGAACAGAAGTTCTACTTCAGCCAGGTCAGGCCTGCCAAGAAACTGCGTTTCACAGGCCTTTCAAAGAGATGTTCTCTTAGGCTGTAAGAGCACTGGGCAGAGCCAGCTGTTTCTTAGCTTCCCGAAGAGCTGGGAGCAAGATGCTTTGGGTCCACTCTCCGTCTTTGGAAACAAGGCAGCCCTTTGTGCCTGGCAGCTCTAGGGCAATGGAGCACACCCAGAGCAGAAGTTCTACTTCAGCCAGATCAGGCCTGCCAGGAAACTGCGTTTCACAGGCTTTGGTAAGAGATGTTCCCGGTAGGCTGTAAGAGCACTGGGCAGAGCCAGTTGTTTCTTACCTTCCTGAAAAGCTGGAAGCAAGACGCTTGGGACCCCTCTGCCCCTTTGGGAACAAGGCAGCCTTTTGGGTCGGGAAGCTCTAGGCCAATGGAGCACACGCAGAGCAGGAGTTCTACTTCAGCCTGATCAGGCCTGCAAAGAAACAGCGTTTGACAGGCCTTGGTAAGAGATGTTCCCGGTAGGTGTAAGAGCACTGGGCAGAGCCAGTTGTTTCTTAGCTTCGCAAAGACCGGGAAGCAAGATGCTTTGGGACTCTCTGCCCTTTGGAAACAGGGCAGCACTTGGGGCCTGGCAGCTCTAGGGCAATGGAGCACACCCAGAGCCGGAGTTCTACTTCAGCCAGATGAGGCCTGCCAAGAAACTGCGTTTCACAGGCCTTTCAAAGACATGTTCCCGGTAGGCTGTAAGAGCACGGGGCAGAGCGAGTTGGTTCTTAGCTTCCCAGAGAGCTGGAAGCAAGATGCTTTGGGGCCTCTCTGCCCCTTTGGAAACAAGGCAGCACCTTGGGCCTGGCAGCTCTAGGGCAATGGAGCACACCCAGAGCACAAGTTCTACCTCAGCCAGATCAGGCCTGCCAAGAAACTGCTTTTCACAGGCCTTCGTAAGAGGTGTTCCCGGAAGGCTGTAAGAGTACCTGCCAGAGCGAGTTGTTTCTTAGCTTCAAAAACAGCTGGAAGCAACATGATTTGGGGCCTCTCTCCCCCTTTGGAAACAAAGCAGCCTTTGTGCCTGGCAGCTCTAGGCCAAAGTAGCACACCCAGAGCACAAGTTCTACCTCAGCCAGATAAGGCCTGTCAAGAAGCTGCGTTTCACAGGCCTTTGTATGTGACGTTCCCGGTTGGCTTTGAGAGCACTGTGCAGAGCCAGTTGTTTTAGCTTCCCAGAGAGCAGGAAGCAAGATGCTTTGGGGCCTCTCTCACACTTTGGAAATAAAGGCAGCCCTTTGGGCCTGGCAGCCCTAGGCCAATGGAGTACACCCAGAGCAGAAGTTCTACCTCAGCCAGATCAGGCCTTCCAAGAAACTGCGTCTCACAGGCCTTTCTCTGTCACGTTGCCGGTAGGCTGTGAGAGCACTGTGCAGAGCCACTTGTTTCTTAGCTTCCCAAAGATTTGGAAGCAAGATACTTTGGGGACTCTCAGCCCCTTTGGAAACAAGGCGGCCCTTTGGGCCTGGCAGCTCTAGGCCAAAGTAGCACGCCCAGAGCAGGAGTTCTACTTCAGCCAGATCAGGCCTGCCAAGAAACTGCGTTTCACAGGCCTTGGTAAGAGATGTTCCCGGTAGGCTGTGAGAGCACTGTGGAGAGCCAGTTGCTTTAGCTTCCCACAGAGCTGGAAGCAAGATGCTTTGGGGCCTCTCTCTCCCTTTGGACACAAGGCAGCCGTTTGGGCCTGGCAGCTCTAGGCCAATGGAGCACACCCACAGCAGAAGTTCTACTTCAGGCAGATCAGTCCTGCCCAGAAACTGCGTTTCACAGCCCTTGGTAAGAGATGTTCACGGTAGGCTGTGAGAGCACTGGGCAGAACCAGTTGTTTTTTAGCTTCCCAAAGTGCTGGAGGCAAGATGCTTTGGGGCCTCTCTCACCCTTTGGAAACAAGGCAGCCCTTAGGTCCTGGTAGCTCTAGGCCTATGTAGCACAACCAGAACAGAAGTTCTACTTCAGCCAGGTCAGGCCTGCCAAGAAACTGCGTTTCACAGGCCTTTCAAAGAGATGTTCTCTTAGGCTGTAAGAGCACTGGGCAGAGCCAGCTGTTTCTTAGCTTCCCGAAGAGCCGGGAGCAAGATGCTTTGGGTCCACTCTCCATCTTTGGAAACAAGGCAGCCCTTTGGGCCTGGCAGCTCTAGGGCAATGGAGCACACCCAGAGCAGAAGTTCTACTTCAGCCAGATCAGGCCTGCCAGGAAACTGCGTTTCACAGGCCTTGGTAAGAGATGTCCCCGGTAGGCTGTAAGAGCACTGGGCAGAGCCAGTTGTTTCTTACCTTCCTGAAAAGCTGGAAGCAAGATGCTTGGGACCCCTCTGCCCATTTGGGAACAAGGCAGCCTTTTGGGTCGGGAAGCTCTAGGCCAATGGAGCACACGCAGAGCAGGAGTTCTACTTCAGCCTGATCAGGCCTGCAAAGAAACAGCGTTTGACAGGCCTTGGTAAGAGATGTTCCCGGTAGGTGTAAGAGCACTGGGCAGAGCCAGTTGTTTCTTAGCTTCGCAAAGACAGGGAAGCAAGATGCTTTGGGCCTCTCTGCCCCTTGGAAACAGGGCAGCACTTGGGGCCTGGCAGCTCTAGGGCAATGCAGCACACCCAGAGCCGGAGTTCTACTTCAGCCAGATGAGGCCTGCCAAGAAACCGCGTTTCACAGGCCTTTCAAAGACATGTTCCCGGTAGGCTGTAAGAGCACGGGGCAGAGCGAGTTGGTTCTTAGCTTCCCAGAGAGCCGGAAGCAAGATGCTTTGGGGCCTCTCTGCCCCTTTGGAAACAAGCAGCACCTTGGGCCTGGCAGCTCTAGGGCAATGGAGCTCACCCAGAGCAGAAGTTCTACTTCAGCCAAATCAGGCCTGCCAGGAAACGGCGTTTCACAGGCCTTGGTAAGAGATGTTCCCGGTAGGCTGTAAGAGCACTGGGCAACGCCAGATGTTTCTTAGCTTCCCGAAGAGCTGGAAGCAAGATGCTTTGGTGCCACTCTCTCACTTTGGAATCAAGGCAGCCCTTTGGGGCAGGTAGCTCTAGGCCAGTGGAGCACACCCAGAGCAGAAGTTCTACTTCGGCCAGTTCAGGCCACCAACAAACTGCGTTTCACAGGCCTTGGTAAGAGATGTTCCCGGTAGGCTGTAAGAGCACTAGGCAACGCCAGATGTTTCTTAGCTTCCCGAAGAGCTGGAATCAAGATGCTTTGGGGCCTCTCTGCCCCTTGCAAACAAGGCGGCCCTTTGGGCCAGGCAGCTCTAGGCCAGTGGAGCACACCCAGAGCAGAAGTTCTACTTCAGCTAGATCAGGCCACCATCAAAGTGCGTTTCACAGGCCTTGGTAAGAGATTTTCTCTTAGGCTGTAAGAGCACTGGGCAGAGCCAGTTGTTTCTTAGCTTCCCAAAGAGCTGGAAGCAAGATGCTTTGGGGGCTCCCTGCCCCTTTGCCAACAAGGCCGACCTTTGGGCCTTTCAGCTCTAGGAAAATGGAGCACACCCAGAGCAGAAGTTCTACTTCAGCTAGATCAGGCCACCATCAAAGTGCGTTTCACAGGCCTTGGTAAGAGATTTTCTCTTAGGCTGTAAGAGCACTGGGCAGAGCCAGTTGTTTCTTAGCTTCCCAAAGAGCTGGAAGCAAGATGCTTTGGGGGCTCCCTGCCCCTTTGCCAACAAGGCCGACCTTTGGGCCTTTCAGCTCTAGGCCAATGGAGCACACCCAGAGCAGAAGTTCTACCTCAGCCAGATAAGGCCTGCCAAGAAACTGCGTTTCAGAGGCTTTGGTAAGAGATGTTGCCGGTACTCTGTCAGAGCACTGGGCAGAGACAGTTGTTTCTTAGCTTCCCAAAGAGCTGGAAGCAAGATGCTTTGGGGCCTCTCTGCCCCTTTGCAAACAAGGCATCCCTTTGGGCCTTTCAGCTCTAGGCCAATGGAGCACACCCAGAGCAGAAGTTCTACCTCAGCCAGATCAGGCCTGCCAAGAAACTGCTTTTCACAGGCCTTCGTAAGAGGTGTTCCCGGAAGGCTGTAAGAGTACCTGGCAGAGCGAGTTGTTTCTTAGCTTCAAAAACAGCTGGAAGCAACATGATTTGGGGCCTCTCTCCCCCTTTGGAAACAAAGCAGCCTTTGTGCCTGGCAGCTCTAGGCCAAAGTAGCACACCCAGAGCACAAGTTCTACCTCAGCCAGATAAGGCCTGTCAAGAAGCTGCGTTTCACAGGCCTTTGTATGTGACGTTCCCGGTTGGCTTTGAGAGCACTGTGCAGAGCCAGTTGTTTTAGCTTCCCAGAGAGCAGGAAGCAAGATGCTTTGGGGCCTCTCTCACACTTTGGAAATAAAGGCAGCCCTTTGGGCCTGGCAGCCCTAGGCCAATGGAGTACACCCAGAGCAGAAGTTCTACCTCAGCCAGATCAGGCCTTCCAAGAAACTGCGTCTCACAGGCCTTTCTCTGTCACGTTGCCGGTAGGCTGTGAGAGCACTGTGCAGAGCCAGTTGTTTCTTAGCTTCCCAAAGATTTGGAAGCAAGATACTTTGGGGACTCTCAGCCCCTTTGGAAACAAGGCGGCCCTTTGGGCCTGGCAGCTCTAGGCCAAAGTAGCAGGCCCAGAGCAGGAGTTCTACTTCAGCCAGATCAAGCCTGCCAAGAAACTGCGTTTCACAGGCCTTGGTAAGTGATGTTCCCGGTAGGCTGTGAGAGCACTGTGGAGAGCCAGTTGTTTTTTAGCTTCCCAAAGTGCTGGAGGCAAGATGCTTTGGGGCCTCTCTCACCCTTTGGAAACAAGGCAGCCCTTAGGTCCTGGTAGCTCTAGGCCTATGTAGCACAACCAGAACAGAAGTTCTACTTCAGCCAGGTCAGGCCTGCCAAGAAACTGCGTTTCACAGGCCTTTCAAAGAGATGTTCTCTTAGGCTGTAAGAGCACTGGGCAGAGCCAGCTGTTTCTTAGCTTCCCGAAGAGCTGGGAGCAAGATGCTTTGGGTCCACTCTCCGTCTTTGGAAACAAGGCAGCCCTTTGTGCCTGGCAGCTCTAGGGCAATGGAGCACACCCAGAGCAGAAGTTCTACTTCAGCCAGATCAGGCCTGCCAGGAAACTGCGTTTCACAGGCTTTGGTAAGAGATGTTCCCGGTAGGCTGTAAGAGCACTGGGCAGAGCCAGTTGTTTCTTACCTTCCTGAAAAGCTGGATGCAAGACGCTTGGGACCCCTCTGCCCCTTTGGGAACAAGGCAGCCTTTTGGGTCGGGAAGCTCTAGGCCAATGGAGCACACGCAGAGCAGGAGTTCTACTTCAGCCTGATCAGACCTGCAAAGAAACAGCGTTTGACAGGCCTTGGTAAGAGATGTTCCCGGTAGGTGTAAGAGCACTGGGCAGAGCCAGTTGTTTCTTAGCTTCGCAAAGACCGGGAAGCAAGATGCTTTGGGTCTCTCTGCCCCTTGGAAACAGGGCAGCACTTGGGGCCTGGCAGCTCTAGGGCAATGGAGCACACCCAGAGCCGGAGTTCTACTTCAGCCAGATGAGGCCTGCCAAGAAACTGCGTTTCACAGGCCTTTCAAAGACATGTTCCCGGTAGGCTGTAAGAGCACGGGGCAGAGCGAGTTGGTTCTTAGCTTCCCAGAGAGCTGGAAGCAAGATGCTTTGGGGCCTCTCTGCCCCTTTGGAAACAAGGCAGCACCTTGGGCCTGGCAGCTCTAGGGCAATGGAGCACACCCAGAGCACAAGTTCTACCTCAGCCAGATCAGGCCTGCCAAGAAACTGCTTTTCACAGGCCTTCGTAAGAGGTGTTCCCGGAAGGCTGTAAGAGTACCTGCCAGAGCGAGTTGTTTCTTAGCTTCAAAAACAGCTGGAAGCAACATGATTTGGGGCCTCTCTCCCCCTTTGGAAACAAAGCAGCCTTTGTGCCTGGCAGCTCTAGGCCAAAGTAGCACACCCAGAGCACAAGTTCTACCTCAGCCAGATAAGGCCTGTCAAGAAGCTGCGTTTCACAGGCCTTTGTATGTGACGTTCCCGGTTGGCTTTGAGAGCACTGTGCAGAGCCAGTTGTTTTAGCTTCCCAGAGAGCAGGAAGCAAGATGCTTTGGGGCCTCTCTCACACTTTGGAAATAAAGGCAGCCCTTTGGGCCTGGCAGCCCTAGGCCAATGGAGTACACCCAGAGCAGAAGTTCTACCTCAGCCAGATCAGGCCTTCCAAGAAACTGCGTCTCACAGGCCTTTCTCTGTCACGTTGCCGGTAGGCTGTGAGAGCACTGTGCAGAGCCACTTGTTTCTTAGCTTCCCAAAGATTTGGAAGCAAGATACTTTGGGGACTCTCAGCCCCTTTGGAAACAAGGCGGCCCTTTGGGCCTGGCAGCTCTAGGCCAAAGTAGCACGCCCAGAGCAGGAGTTCTACTTCAGCCAGATCAGGCCTGCCAAGAAACTGCGTTTCACAGGCCTTGGTAAGAGATGTTCCCGGTAGGCTGTGAGAGCACTGTGGAGAGCCAGTTGCTTTAGCTTCCCACAGAGCTGGAAGCAAGATGCTTTGGGGCCTCTCTCTCCCTTTGGACACAAGGCAGCCGTTTGTGCCTGGCAGCTCTAGGCCAATGGAGCACACCCTCAGCAGAAGTTCTACTTCAGGCAGATCAGTCCTGCCCAGAAACAGCGTTTGACAGGCCTTGGTAAGAGATGTTCACGGTAGGCTGTGAGAGCACTGGGCAGAACCAGTTGTTTTTTAGCTTCCCAAAGTGCTGGAGGCAAGATGCTTTGGGGCATCTCTCACCCTTTGGAAACAAGGCAGCCCTTAGGTCCTGGTAGCTCTAGGCCTATGTAGCACAACCAGAACAGAAGTTCTACTTCAGCCAGGTCAGGCCTGCCAAGAAACTGCGTTTCACAGGCCTTTCAAAGAGATGTTCTCTTAGGCTGTAAGAGCACTGGGCAGAGCCAGCTGTTTCTTAGCTTCCCGAAGAGCTGGGAGCAAGATGCTTTGGGTCCACTCTCCATCTTTGGAAACAAGGCAGCCCTTTGGGCCTGGCAGCTCTAGGGCAATGGAGCACACCCAGAGCAGAAGTTCTACTTCAGCCAGATCAGGCCTGCCAGGAAACTGCGTTTCACAGGCCTTGGTAAGAGATGTTCCCGGTAGGCTGTAAGAGCACTGGGCAGAGCCAGTTGTTTCTTACCTTCCTGAAAAGCTGGAAGCAAGATGCTTGGGACCCCTCTGCCCGTTTGGGAACAAGGCAGCCTTTTGGGTCGGGAAGCTCTAGGCCAATGGAGCACACGCAGAGCAGGAGTTCTACTTCAGCCTGATCAGGCCTGCAAAGAAACAGCGTTTGACAGGCCTTGGTAAGAGATGTTCCCGGTAGGTGTAAGAGCACTGGGCAGAGCCAGTTGTTTCTTAGCTTCGCAAAGACCGGGAAGCAAGATGCTTTGGGCCTCTCTGCCCCTTGGAAACAGGGCAGCACTTGGGGCCTGGCAGCTCTAGGGCAATGCAGCACACCCAGAGCCGGAGTTCTACTTCAGCGACATGAGGCCTGCCAAGAAACTGCGTTTCACACGCCTTGGTAAGAGATGTTCCCGGTAGGCTGTAAGAGCACGGGGCAGAGCGAGTTGGTTCTTAGCTTCCCAGAGAGCCGGAAGCGAGATGCTTTGGGGCCTCTCTGCCCCTTTGGAAACAAGCAGCACCTTGGGCCTGGCAGCTCTAGGGCAATGGAGCTCACCCAGAGCAGAAGTTCTACTTCAGCCAAATCAGGCCTGCCAGGAAACGGCGTTTCACAGGCCTTGGTAAGAGATGTTCCTGGTAGGCTGTAAGAGCACTGGGCAATGCCAGATGTTTCTTAGCTTCCCGAAGAGCTGGAAGCAAGATGCTTTGGTGCCACTCTCTCACTTTGGAATCAAGGCAGCCCTTTGGGGCAGGTAGCTCTAGGCCAGTGGAGCACACCCAGAGCAGAAGTTCTACTTGGGCCAGTTCAGGCCACCAACAAACTGCGTTTCACAGGCCTTGGTAAGAGATGTTCCTGGTAGGCTGTAAGAGCACTGGGCAACGCCAGATGTTTCTTAGCTTCCCGAAGAGCTGGAATCAAGATGCTTTGGGGCCTCTCTGCCCCTTTGCAAACAAGGCGGCCCTTTGGGCCAGGCAGCTCTAGGCCAGTGGAGCACACCCAGAGCAGAAGTTCTACTTCGGCCAGTTCAGGCCACCATCAAAGTGCGTTTCACAGGCCTTGGTAAGAGATTTTCTCTTAGGCTGTAAGAGCACTGGGCAGAGCCAGTTGTTTCTTAGCTTCCCAAAGAGCTGGAAGCAAGATGCTTTGGGGGCTCCCTGCCCCTTTGCCAACAAGGCCGACCTTTGGGCCTTTCAGCTCTAGGCCAATGGAGCACACCCAGAGCAGAAGTTCTACCTCAGCCAGATAAGGCCTGCCAAGAAACTGCGTTTCAAAGGCTTTGGTAAGAGATGTTGCCGGTACTCTGTCAGAGCACTGGGCAGAGACAGTTGTTTCTTAGCTTCCCAAAGAGCTGGAAGCAAGATGCTTTGGGGCCTCTCTGCCCCTTTGCAAACAAGGCATCCCTTTGGGCCTTTCAGCTCTAGGCCAATGGAGCACACCCAGAGCAGAAGTTCTACCTCAGCCAGATCAGGCCTGCCAAGAAACTGCTTTTCACAGGCCTTCGTAAGAGGTGTTCCCGGAAGGCTGTAAGAGTACCTGGCAGAGCGAGTTGTTTCTTAGCTTCAAAAACAGCTGGAAGCAACATGATTTGGGGCCTCTCTCCCCCTTTGGAAACAAAGCAGCCTTTGTGCCTGGCAGCTCTAGGCCAAAGTAGCACACCCAGAGCACAAGTTCTACCTCAGCCAGATAAGGCCTGTCAAGAAGCTGCGTTTCACAGGCCTTTGTATGTGACGTTCCCGGTTGGCTTTGAGAGCACTGTGCAGAGCCAGTTGTTTTAGCTTCCCAGAGAGCAGGAAGCAAGATGCTTTGGGGCCTCTCTCACACTTTGGAAATAAAGGCAGCCCTTTGGGCCTGGCAGCCCTAGGCCAATGGAGTACACCCAGAGCAGAAGTTCTACCTCAGCCAGATCAGGCCTTCCAAGAAACTGCGTCTCACAGGCCTTTCTCTGTCACGTTGCCGGTAGGCTGTGAGAGCACTGTGCAGAGCCAGTTGTTTCTTAGCTTCCCAAAGATTTGGAAGCAAGATACTTTGGGGACTCTCAGCCCCTTTGGAAACAAGGCGGCCCTTTGGGCCTGGCAGCTCTAGGCCAAAGTAGCACGCCCAGAGCAGGAGTTCCACTTCAGCCAGATCAAGCCTGCCAAGAAACTGCGTTTCACATGCCTTGGTAAGTGATGTTCACGGTAGGCTGTGAGAGCACTGTGGAGAGCCAGTTGTTTTTTAGCTTCCCAAAGTGCTGGAGGCAAGATGCTTTGGGGCCTCTCTCACCCTTTGGAAACAAGGCAGCCCTTAGGTCCTGGTAGCTCTAGGCCTATGTAGCACAACCAGAACAGAAGTTCTACTTCAGCCAGGTCAGGCCTGCCAAGAAACTGCGTTTCACAGGCCTTTCAAAGAGATGTTCTCTTAGGCTGTAAGAGCACTGGGCAGAGCCAGCTGTTTCTTAGCTTCCCGAAGAGCTGGGAGCAAGATGCTTTGGGTCCACTCTCCGTCTTTGGAAACAAGGCAGCCCTTTGTGCCTGGCAGCTCTAGGGCAATGGAGCACACCCAGAGCAGAAGTTCTACTTCAGCCAGATCAGGCCTGCCAGGAAACTGCGTTTCACAGGCTTTGGTAAGAGATGTTCCCGGTAGGCTGTAAGAGCACTGGGCAGAGCCAGTTGTTTCTTACCTTCCTGAAAAGCTGGAAGCAAGACGCTTGGGACCCCTCTGCCCCTTTGGGAACAAGGCAGCCTTTTGGGTCGGGAAGCTCTAGGCCAATGGAGCACACGCAGAGCAGGAGTTCTACTTCAGCCTGATCAGGCCTGCAAAGAAACAGCGTTTGACAGGCCTTGGTAAGAGATGTTCCCGGTAGGTGTAAGAGCACTGGGCAGAGCCAGTTGTTTCTTAGCTTCGCAAAGACCGGGAAGCAAGATGCTTTGGGACTCTCTGCCCCTTGGAAAAAGGGCAGCACTTGGGGCCTGGCAGCTCTAGGGCAATGGAGCACACCCAGAGCCGGAGTTCTACTTCAGCCAGATGAGGCCTGATAAGAAACTGCGTTTCACAGGCCTTTCAAAGACATGTTCCCGGTAGGCTGTAAGAGCACGGGGCAGAGCGAGTTGGTTCTTAGCTTCCCAGAGAGCTGGAAGCAAGATGCTTTGGGGCCTCTCTGCCCCTTTGGAAACAAGGCAGCACCTTGGGCCTGGCAGCTCTAGGGCAATGGAGCACACCCAGAGCACAAGTTCTACCTCAGCCAGATCAGGCCTGCCAAGAAACTGCTTTTCACAGGCCTTCGTAAGAGGTGTTCCCGGAATGCTGTAAGAGTACCTGGCAGAGCGAGTTGTTTCTTAGCTTCAAAAACAGCTGGAAGCAACATGATTTGGGGCCTCTCTCCCCCTTTGGAAACAAAGCAGCCTTTGTGCCTGGCAGCTCTAGGCCAAAGTAGCACACCCAGAGCACAAGTTCTACCTCAGCCAGATAAGGCCTGTCAAGAAGCTGCGTTTCACAGGCGTTTGTATGTGACGTTCCCGGTTGGCTTTGAGAGCACTGTGCAGAGCCAGTTGTTTTAGCTTCCCAGAGAGCAGGAAGCAAGATGCTTTGGGGCCTCTCTCACACTTTGGAAATAAAGGCAGCCCTTTGGGCCTGGCAGCCCTAGGCCAATGGAGTACACCCAGAGCAGAAGTTCTACCTCAGCCAGATCAGGCCTTCCAAGAAACTGCGTCTCACAGGCCTTTCTCTGTCACGTTGCCGGTAGGCTGTGAGAGCACTGTGGAGAGCCAGTTGCTTTAGCTTCCCACAGAGCTGGAAGCAAGATGCTTTGGGGCCTCTCTCTCCCTTTGGACACAAGGCAGCCGTTTGGGCCTGGCAGCTCTAGGCCAATGGAGCACACCCACAGCAGAAGTTCTACTTCAGGCAGATCAGTCCTGCCCAGAAACTGCGTTTCACAGCCCTTGGTAAGAGATGTTCACGGTAGGCTGTGAGAGCACTGGGCGGAACCAGTTGTTTTTTAGCTTCCCAAAGTGCTGGAGGCAAGATGCTTTGGGGCCTCTCTCACCCTTTGGAAACAAGGCAGCCCTTAGGTCCTGGTAGCTCTAGGCCTATGTAGCACAACCAGAAGTTCTACTTCAACCAGTTCAGGCCTGCCAAGAAACTGCGTTTCAAAGGCTTTGGTAAGAGATGTTCCCGGTACACTGTCAGAGCACTGGGCAGAGACTGTTGTTTCTTAGCTTCGCAAAGAGCTGGAAGCAAGATGCTTTGGGGCCTCTCTGCCCCTTTGCAAACAAGGCATCCCTTTGGGCCTTTCAGCTCTAGGCCAATGGAGCACACCCAGAGCAGAAGTCCTACTTCAGCCAGATCAGGCCTGCCAAGGAACTGCGTTTCAGAGGCCTTTGTATGTGACCTTCCCGGTAGGCTGTGAGAGCACGGTGCAGAGCCAGTTGTTTCCTTGTTTCCTAAACAGCTGGAAGCAAGACGCTTAGGGGCCTCTCTGCCCCTTTGGAAACAAGGCAGCACGTTGGGTCTGGCAGCTCTAGGGCAATGGAGCACAACCAGAGCAGAAGTTCTACTTCTTCCAGATCAGGCCTGCCTAGAAAGTGCGTTTCACAGGCCTTGATAAGAGATGTTCTCTTAGGCTATAAGAGCACTGGGCACAGCCAGTTGTTTCTTAGCTTCCCAAGAGGTGGAAGCAAGATGCTTTGGGGCCTCTCTCCCCCTTTGGAAACAAGGCAGCCCTTTGGGCCTTTCAGCTCTAGGGCAATGGAGCACACCCAGAGCAGAAGTTCTACCTCAGCCAGATCAGGCCTGCCAAGAAACTGCTTTTCACAGGCCTTCGTAAGAGGTGTTCCCGGAAGGCTGTAAGAGTACCTGGCAGAGCGAGTTGTTTCTTAGCTTCAAAAACAGCTGGAAGCAACATGATTTGGGGCCTCTCTCCCCCTTTGGAAACAAAGCAGCCTTTGTGCCTGGCAGCTCTAGGCCAAAGTAGCACACCCAGAGCACAAGTTCTACCTCAGCCAGATAAGGCCTGTCAAGAAACTGCGTCTCACAGGCCTTTCTCTGTCACGTTGCCGGTAGGCTGTGAGAGCACTGTGCAGAGCCAGTTGTTTTAGCTTCCCAGAGAGCAGGAAGCAAGATGCTTTGGGGCCTCTCTCCCCCTTTGGAAACAAGGCAGTCCTTTGGGCCTTTCTGCTCTAGGGCAATGGAGCACACCCAGAGCAGAAGTTCTACCTCAGCCAGATCAGGCCTGCCAAGAAACTGCTTTTCACAGGCCTTCGTAAGAGGTGTTCCCGGAAGGCTGTAAGAGTACCTGGCAGAGCGAGTTGTTTCTTAGCTTCAAAAACAGCTGGAAGCAACATGGTTTGGGGCCTCTCTCCCCCTTTGGAAACAAAGCAGCCTTTGTGCCTGGCAGCTCTAGGCCAAAGTAGCACACCCAGAGCACAAGTTCTACCTCAGCCAGATAAGGCCTGTCAAGAAGCTGCGTTTCACAGGCCTTTGTATGTGACGTTCCCGGTTGGCTTTGAGAGCACTGTGCAGAGCCAGTTGTTTTAGCTTCCCAGAGAGCAGGAAGCAAGATGCTTTGGGGCCTCTCTCACACTTTGGAAATAAAGGCAGCCCTTTGGGCCTGGCAGCCCTAGGCCAATGGAGTACACCCAGAGCAGAAGTTCTACCTCAGCCAGATCAGGCCTTCCAAGAAACTGCGTCTCACAGGCCTTTCTCTGTCACGTTGCCGGTAGGCTGTGAGAGCACTGTGCAGAGCCAGTTGTTTCTTAGCTTCCCAAAGATTTGGAAGCAAGATACTTTGGGGACTCTCAGCCCCTTTGGAAACAAGGCGGCCCTTTGGGCCTGGCAGCTCTAGGCCAAAGTAGCACGCCCAGAGCAGGAGTTCTACTTCAGCCAGATCAGGCCTGCCAAGAAACTGCGTTTCACAGGCCTTGGTAAGAGATGTTCCCGGTAGGCTGTGAGAGCACTGTGGAGAGCCAGTTGCTTTAGCTTCCCACAGAGCTGGAAGCAAGATGCTTTGGGGCCTCTCTCTCCCTTTGGACACAAGGCAGCCGTTTGGGCCTGGCAGCTCTAGGCCAATGGAGCACACCCACAGCAGAAGTTCTACTTCAGGCGGATCAGTCCTGCCCAGAAACTGCGTTTCACAGCCCTTGGTAAGAGATGTTCACGGTAGGCTGTGAGAGCACTGGGCAGAACCAGTTGTTTTTTAGCTTCCCAAAGTGCTGGAGGCAAGATGCTTTGGGGCCTCTCTCACCCTTTGGAAACAAGGCAGCCCTTAGGTCCTGGTAGCTCTAGGCCTATGTAGCACAACCAGAACAGAAGTTCTACTTCAGCCAGGTCAGGCCTGCCAAGAAACTGCGTTTCACAGGCCTTTCAAAGAGATGTTCTCTTAGGCTGTAAGAGCACTGGGCAGAGCCAGCTGTTTCTTAGCTTCCCGAAGAGCTGGGAGCAAGATGCTTTGGGTCCACTCTCCGTCTTTGGAAACAAGGCAGCCCTTTGGGCCTGGCAGCTCTAGGGCAATGGAGCACGCCCAGAGCAGAAGTTTTACTTCAGCCAGATCAGGCCTTCCAGGAAACTGCGTTTCACAGGCCTTGGTAAGAGATGTTCCCGGTAGGCTGTAAGAGCACTGGGCAGAGCCAGTTGTTTCTTACCTTCCTGAAAAGCTGGAAGCAAGATGCTTGGGACCCCTCTGCCCGTTTGGGAACAAGGCAGCCTTTTGGGTCGGGAAACTCTAGGCCAATGGAGCACACGCAGAGCAGGAGTTCTACTTCAGCCTGATCAGGCCTGCAAAGAAACAGCGTTTGACAGGCCTTGGTAAGAGATGTTCCCGGTAGGTGTAAGAGCACTGGGCAGAGCCAGTTGTTTCTTAGCTTCGCAAAGACCGGGAAGCAAGATGCTTTGGGCCTCTCTGCCCCTTGGAAACAGGGCAGCACTTGGGGCCTGGCAGCTCTAGGGCAGTGGAGCACACCCAGAGCCGGAGTTCTACTTCAGCCAGATGAGGCCTGCCAAGAAACTGCGTTTCACAGGCCTTTCAAAGACATGTTCCCGGTAGGCTGTAAGAGCACGGGGCAGAGCGAGTTGGTTCTTAGCTTCCCAGAGAGCTGGAAGCAAGATGCTTTGGGGCCTCTCTGCCCCTTTGGAAACAAGGCAGCACCTTGGGCCTGGCAGCTCTAGGGCAATGGAGCACACCCAGAGCAGTAGTTCTACTTCAGCCAAATCAGGGCTGCCAGGAAACGGCGTTTCACAGGCCTTGGTAAGAGATGTTCCCGGTAGGCTGTAAGAGCAATGGGCAACGCCAGATGTTTCTTAGCTTCCCGAAGAGCTGGAAGCAAGATGCTTTGGTGCCACTCTCTCACTTTGGAATCAAGGCAGCCCTTTGGGGCAGGTAGCTCTAGGCCAGTGGAGCACACCCAGAGCAGAAGTTCTACTTCGGCCAGTTCAGGCCACCAACAAACTGCGTTTCACAGGCCTTGGTAAGAGATGTTCCCGGTAGGCTGTAAGAGCACTGGGCAACGCCAGATGTTTCTTAGCTTCCCGAAGAGCTGGAAGCAAGATGCTTTGGGGCCTCTCATCCCCTTTGCAAACAAGGCGGCCCTTTGGGCCATGGAGCTCTAGGCCAATGGAGCACACCCAGAGCAGAAGTTCTACTTCAGCTAGATCAGGCCACCAACAAAGTGCGTTTCACAGGCCTTGGTAAGAGATTTTCTCTCAGGCTGTAAGAGCACTGGGCAGAGCCAGTTGTTTCTTAGCTTCCCAAAGAGCTGGAAGCAAGATGCTTTGGGGGCTCCCTGCCCCTTTGCCAACAAGGCGGCCCTTTGGGCCTGGCAGCTCTAGGCCAAAGTAGCACGCCCAGAGCAGGAGTTCTACTTCAGCCAGATCAGGCCTGCCAAGAAACTGCGTTTCACAGGCCTTGGTAAGAGATGTTCCCGGTAGGCTGTGAGAGCACTGTGGAGAGCCAGTTGTTTTTTAGCTTCCAAAAGTGCTGGAGGCAAGATGCTTTGGGGCCTCTCTCACCCTTTGGAAACAAGGCAGCCCTTTGGTCCTGGTAGCTCTAGGCCTATGTAGCACAACCAGAACAGAAGTTCTACTTCTGCCAGGTCAGGCCTGCCAAGAAACTGCGTTTCACAGGCCTTTCAAAGAGATGTTCTCTTAGGCTGTAAGAGCACTGGGCAGAGCCAGCTGTTTCTTAGCTTCCCGAAGAGCTGGGAGCAAGATGCTTTGGGTCCACTCTCCGTCGTTGGAAACAAGGCAGCCCTTTGGGCCTGGCAGCTCTAGGGCACTGGAGCACACCCAGAGCAGAAGTTCTACTTCAGCCAGATCAGGCCTGCCAGGAAACTGCGTTTCACAGGCCTTGGTAAGAGATGTTCCCGGTAGGCTGTAAGAGCACTGGGCAGAGCCAGTTGTTTCTTACCTTCCTGAAAAGCTGGAAGCAAGATGCTTGGGACCCCTCTGCCCCTTGGGGAACAAGGCAGCCTTTTGGGTCGGGAAGCTCTAGGCCAATGGAGCACACGCAGAGCAGGAGTTCTACTTCAGCCTGATCAGGCCTGCAAAGAAACAGCGTTTGACAGGCCTTGGTAAGAGATGTTCCCGGTAGGTGTAAGAGCACTGTGCAGAGCCAGTTGTTTCGTAGCTTCGCAAAGACCGGGAAGCAAGATGCTTTGGGCCTCTCTGCCCCTTGGAAACAGGGCAGCACTTGGGGCCTGGCAGCTCTAGGGCAATGGAGCACACCCAGAGCCGGAGTTCTACTTCAGCCAGATGAGGCCTGCCAAGAAACTGCGTTTCACAGGCCTTTCAAAGACATGTTCCCGGTAGGTTGTAAGAGCACGGGGCAGAGCGAGTTGGTTCTTAGCTTCCCAGAGAGCCGGAAGCAAGATGCTTTGGGGCCTCTCTGCCCCTTTGGAAACAAGGCAGCACCTTGGGCCTGGCAGCTCTAGGGCAATGGAGCACACCCAGAGCAGAAGTTCTACTTCAGCCATATCAGGCCTGCCAGGAAACGGCGTTTCACAGGCCTTGGTAAGAGATGTTCCCGGTAGGCTGTAAGAGCACTGGGCAACGCCAGATGTTTCTTAGCTTCCCGAAGAGCTGGAAGCAAGATGCTTTGGTGCCACTCTCTCACTTTGGAATCAAGGCAGCCCTTTGGGGCAGGTAGCTCTAGGCCAGTGTAGCACACCCAGAGCAGAAGTTCTACTTCGGCCAGTTCAGGCCACCAACAAACTGCGTTTCACAGGCCTTGGTAAGAGATGTTCCCGGTAGGCTGTAAGAGCACTGGGCAACGCCAGATGTTTCTTAGCTTCCCGAAGAGCTGGAAGCAAGATGCTTTGGGGCCTCTCATCCCCTTTGCAAACAAGGCGGCCCTTTGGGCCAGGCAGCTCTAGGCCAATGGAGCACACCCAGAGCAGAAGTTCTACTTCAGCTAGATCAGGCCACCAACAAAGTGCGTTTCACAGGCCTTGGTAAGAGATTTTCTCTTAGGCTGTAAGAGCACTGGGCAGAGCCAGTTGTTTCTTAGCTTCCCAAAGAGCTGGAAGCAAGATGCTTTGGGGGCTCCCTGCCCCTTTGCCAACAAGGCCGACCTTTGGGCCTTTCAGCTCTAGGCCAATGGAGCACACCCAGAGCAGAAGTTCTACTTCAGCTAGATCAGGCCACCATCAAAGTGCGTTTCACAGGCCTTGGTAAGAGATTTTCTCTTAGGCTGTAAGAGCACTGGGCAGAGCCAGTTGTTTCTTAGCTTCCCAAAGAGCTGGAAGCAAGATGCTTTGGGGGCTCCCTGCCCCTTTGCCAACAAGGCCGACCTTTGGGCCTTTCAGCTCTAGGCCAATGGAGCACACCCAGAGCAGAAGTTCTACCTCAGCCAGATAAGGCCTGCCAAGAAACTGCGTTTCAGAGGCTTTGGTAAGAGATGTTGCCGGTACTCTGTCAGAGCACTGGGCA
Source organism: Equus asinus (assembly GCF_041296235.1). Classification (NCBI taxonomy): domain Eukaryota; kingdom Metazoa; phylum Chordata; class Mammalia; order Perissodactyla; family Equidae; genus Equus; species Equus asinus. The sequence goes on from NW_027224845.1 coordinate 3,123,534, forward strand.
GAGACAGTTGTTTCTTAGCTTCCCAAAGAGCTGGAAGCAAGATGCTTTGGGGCCTCTCTGCCCCTTTGCAAACAAGGCATCCCTTTGGGCCTTTCAGCTCTAGGCCAATGGAGCACACCCAGAGCAGAAGTTCTACCTCAGCCAGATCAGGCCTGCCAAGAAACTGCTTTTCACAGGCCTTCGTAAGAGGTGTTCCCGGAAGGCTGTAAGAGTACCTGGCAGAGCGAGTTGTTTCTTAGCTTCAAAAACAGCTGGAAGCAACATGATTTGGGGCCTCTCTCCCCCTTTGGAAACAAAGCAGCCTTTGTGCCTGGCAGCTCTAGGCCAAAGTAGCACACCCAGAGCACAAGTTCTACCTCAGCCAGATAAGGCCTGTCAAGAAGCTGCGTTTCACAGGCCTTTGTATGTGACGTTCCCGGTTGGCTTTGAGAGCACTGTGCAGAGCCAGTTGTTTTAGCTTCCCAGAGAGCAGGAAGCAAGATGCTTTGGGGCCTCTCTCACACTTTGGAAATAAAGGCAGCCCTTTGGGCCTGGCAGCCCTAGGCCAATGGAGTACACCCAGAGCAGAAGTTCTACCTCAGCCAGATCAGGCCTTCCAAGAAACTGCGTCTCACAGGCCTTTCTCTGTCACGTTGCCGGTAGGCTGTGAGAGCACTGTGCAGAGCCAGTTGTTTCTTAGCTTCCCAAAGATTTGGAAGCAAGATACTTTGGGGACTCTCAGCCCCTTTGGAAACAAGGCGGCCCTTTGGGCCTGGCAGCTCTAGGCCAAAGTAGCAGGCCCAGAGCAGGAGTTCTACTTCAGCCAGATCAAGCCTGCCAAGAAACTGCGTTTCACAGGCCTTGGTAAGTGATGTTCCCGGTAGGCTGTGAGAGCACTGTGGAGAGCCAGTTGTTTTTTAGCTTCCCAAAGTGCTGGAGGCAAGATGCTTTGGGGCCTCTCTCACCCTTTGGAAACAAGGCAGCCCTTAGGTCCTGGTAGCTCTAGGCCTATGTAGCACAACCAGAACAGAAGTTCTACTTCAGCCAGGTCAGGCCTGCCAAGAAACTGCGTTTCACAGGCCTTTCAAAGAGATGTTCTCTTAGGCTGTAAGAGCACTGGGCAGAGCCAGCTGTTTCTTAGCTTCCCGAAGAGCTGGGAGCAAGATGCTTTGGGTCCACTCTCCGTCTTTGGAAACAAGGCAGCCCTTTGTGCCTGGCAGCTCTAGGGCAATGGAGCACACCCAGAGCAGAAGTTCTACTTCAGCCAGATCAGGCCTGCCAGGAAACTGCGTTTCACAGGCTTTGGTAAGAGATGTTCCCGGTAGGCTGTAAGAGCACTGGGCAGAGCCAGTTGTTTCTTACCTTCCTGAAAAGCTGGATGCAAGACGCTTGGGACCCCTCTGCCCCTTTGGGAACAAGGCAGCCTTTTGGGTCGGGAAGCTCTAGGCCAATGGAGCACACGCAGAGCAGGAGTTCTACTTCAGCCTGATCAGACCTGCAAAGAAACAGCGTTTGACAGGCCTTGGTAAGAGATGTTCCCGGTAGGTGTAAGAGCACTGGGCAGAGCCAGTTGTTTCTTAGCTTCGCAAAGACCGGGAAGCAAGATGCTTTGGGTCTCTCTGCCCCTTGGAAACAGGGCAGCACTTGGGGCCTGGCAGCTCTAGGGCAATGGAGCACACCCAGAGCCGGAGTTCTACTTCAGCCAGATGAGGCCTGCCAAGAAACTGCGTTTCACAGGCCTTTCAAAGACATGTTCCCGGTAGGCTGTAAGAGCACGGGGCAGAGCGAGTTGGTTCTTAGCTTCCCAGAGAGCTGGAAGCAAGATGCTTTGGGGCCTCTCTGCCCCTTTGGAAACAAGGCAGCACCTTGGGCCTGGCAGCTCTAGGGCAATGGAGCACACCCAGAGCACAAGTTCTACCTCAGCCAGATCAGGCCTGCCAAGAAACTGCTTTTCACAGGCCTTCGTAAGAGGTGTTCCCGGAAGGCTGTAAGAGTACCTGCCAGAGCGAGTTGTTTCTTAGCTTCAAAAACAGCTGGAAGCAACATGATTTGGGGCCTCTCTCCCCCTTTGGAAACAAAGCAGCCTTTGTGCCTGGCAGCTCTAGGCCAAAGTAGCACACCCAGAGCACAAGTTCTACCTCAGCCAGATAAGGCCTGTCAAGAAGCTGCGTTTCACAGGCCTTTGTATGTGACGTTCCCGGTTGGCTTTGAGAGCACTGTGCAGAGCCAGTTGTTTTAGCTTCCCAGAGAGCAGGAAGCAAGATGCTTTGGGGCCTCTCTCACACTTTGGAAATAAAGGCAGCCCTTTGGGCCTGGCAGCCCTAGGCCAATGGAGTACACCCAGAGCAGAAGTTCTACCTCAGCCAGATCAGGCCTTCCAAGAAACTGCGTCTCACAGGCCTTTCTCTGTCACGTTGCCGGTAGGCTGTGAGAGCACTGTGCAGAGCCACTTGTTTCTTAGCTTCCCAAAGATTTGGAAGCAAGATACTTTGGGGACTCTCAGCCCCTTTGGAAACAAGGCGGCCCTTTGGGCCTGGCAGCTCTAGGCCAAAGTAGCACGCCCAGAGCAGGAGTTCTACTTCAGCCAGATCAGGCCTGCCAAGAAACTGCGTTTCACAGGCCTTGGTAAGAGATGTTCCCGGTAGGCTGTGAGAGCACTGTGGAGAGCCAGTTGCTTTAGCTTCCCACAGAGCTGGAAGCAAGATGCTTTGGGGCCTCTCTCTCCCTTTGGACACAAGGCAGCCGTTTGTGCCTGGCAGCTCTAGGCCAATGGAGCACACCCTCAGCAGAAGTTCTACTTCAGGCAGATCAGTCCTGCCCAGAAACAGCGTTTGACAGGCCTTGGTAAGAGATGTTCACGGTAGGCTGTGAGAGCACTGGGCAGAACCAGTTGTTTTTTAGCTTCCCAAAGTGCTGGAGGCAAGATGCTTTGGGGCATCTCTCACCCTTTGGAAACAAGGCAGCCCTTAGGTCCTGGTAGCTCTAGGCCTATGTAGCACAACCAGAACAGAAGTTCTACTTCAGCCAGGTCAGGCCTGCCAAGAAACTGCGTTTCACAGGCCTTTCAAAGAGATGTTCTCTTAGGCTGTAAGAGCACTGGGCAGAGCCAGCTGTTTCTTAGCTTCCCGAAGAGCTGGGAGCAAGATGCTTTGGGTCCACTCTCCATCTTTGGAAACAAGGCAGCCCTTTGGGCCTGGCAGCTCTAGGGCAATGGAGCACACCCAGAGCAGAAGTTCTACTTCAGCCAGATCAGGCCTGCCAGGAAACTGCGTTTCACAGGCCTTGGTAAGAGATGTTCCCGGTAGGCTGTAAGAGCACTGGGCAGAGCCAGTTGTTTCTTACCTTCCTGAAAAGCTGGAAGCAAGATGCTTGGGACCCCTCTGCCCGTTTGGGAACAAGGCAGCCTTTTGGGTCGGGAAGCTCTAGGCCAATGGAGCACACGCAGAGCAGGAGTTCTACTTCAGCCTGATCAGGCCTGCAAAGAAACAGCGTTTGACAGGCCTTGGTAAGAGATGTTCCCGGTAGGTGTAAGAGCACTGGGCAGAGCCAGTTGTTTCTTAGCTTCGCAAAGACCGGGAAGCAAGATGCTTTGGGCCTCTCTGCCCCTTGGAAACAGGGCAGCACTTGGGGCCTGGCAGCTCTAGGGCAATGCAGCACACCCAGAGCCGGAGTTCTACTTCAGCGACATGAGGCCTGCCAAGAAACTGCGTTTCACACGCCTTGGTAAGAGATGTTCCCGGTAGGCTGTAAGAGCACGGGGCAGAGCGAGTTGGTTCTTAGCTTCCCAGAGAGCCGGAAGCGAGATGCTTTGGGGCCTCTCTGCCCCTTTGGAAACAAGCAGCACCTTGGGCCTGGCAGCTCTAGGGCAATGGAGCTCACCCAGAGCAGAAGTTCTACTTCAGCCAAATCAGGCCTGCCAGGAAACGGCGTTTCACAGGCCTTGGTAAGAGATGTTCCTGGTAGGCTGTAAGAGCACTGGGCAATGCCAGATGTTTCTTAGCTTCCCGAAGAGCTGGAAGCAAGATGCTTTGGTGCCACTCTCTCACTTTGGAATCAAGGCAGCCCTTTGGGGCAGGTAGCTCTAGGCCAGTGGAGCACACCCAGAGCAGAAGTTCTACTTGGGCCAGTTCAGGCCACCAACAAACTGCGTTTCACAGGCCTTGGTAAGAGATGTTCCCGGTAGGCTGTAAGAGCACTGGGCAACGCCAGATGTTTCTTAGCTTCCCGAAGAGCTGGAATCAAGATGCTTTGGGGCCTCTCTGCCCCTTTGCAAACAAGGCGGCCCTTTGGGCCAGGCAGCTCTAGGCCAGTGGAGCACACCCAGAGCAGAAGTTCTACTTCAGCTAGATCAGGCCACCATCAAAGTGCGTTTCACAGGCCTTGGTAAGAGATTTTCTCTTAGGCTGTAAGAGCACTGGGCAGAGCCAGTTGTTTCTTAGCTTCCCAAAGAGCTGGAAGCAAGATGCTTTGGGGGCTCCCTGCCCCTTTGCCAACAAGGCCGACCTTTGGGCCTTTCAGCTCTAGGCCAATGGAGCACACCCAGAGCAGAAGTTCTACCTCAGCCAGATAAGGCCTGCCAAGAAACTGCGTTTCAAAGGCTTTGGTAAGAGATGTTGCCGGTACTCTGTCAGAGCACTGGGCAGAGACAGTTGTTTCTTAGCTTCCCAAAGAGCTGGAAGCAAGATGCTTTGGGGCCTCTCTGCCCCTTTGCCAACAAGGCCGACCTTTGGGCCTTTCAGCTCTAGGCCAATGGAGCACACCCAGGGCAGAATTTCTACCTCAGCCAGATCAGGCCTGCCAAGAAACTGCTTTTCACAGGCCTTCGTAAGAGGTGTTCCCGGAAGGCTGTAAGAGTACCTGGCAGAGCGAGTTGTTTCTTAGCTTCAAAAACAGCTGGAAGTAACATGATTTGGGGCCTCTCTCCCCCTTTGGAAACAAAGCAGCCTTTGTGCCTGGCAGCTCTAGGCCAAAGTAGCACACCCAGAGCACAAGTTCTGCCTCAGCCAGATAAGGCCTGTCAAGAAGCTGCATTTCACAGGCCTTTGTATGTGACGTTCCCGGTTGGCTTTGAGAGCACTGTGCAGAGCCAGTTGTTTTAGCTTCCCAGAGAGCAGGAAGCAAGATGCTTTGGGGCCTCTCTCACACTTTGGAAATAAAGGCAGCCCTTTGGGCCTGGCAGCCCTAGGCCAATGGAGTACACCCAGAGCAGAAGTTCTACCTCAGCCAGATCAGGCCTTCCAAGAAACTGCGTCTCACAGGCCTTTCTCTGTCACGTTGCCGGTAGGCTGTGAGAGCACTGTGCAGAGCCAGTTGTTTCTTAGCTTCCCAAAGATTTGGAAGCAAGATACTTTGGGGACTCTCAGCCCCTTTGGAAACAAGGCGGCCCTTTGTGCCTGGCAGCTCTAGGCCAAAGTAGCACGCCCAGAGCAGGAGTTCTACTTCAGCCAGATCAAGCCTGCCAAGAAACTGCGTTTCACAGGCCTTGGTAAGTGATGTTCCCGGTAGGCTGTGAGAGCACTGTGGAGAGCCAGTTGTTTTTTAGCTTCCCAAAGTGCTGGAGGCAAGATGCTTTGGGGCCTCTCTCACCCTTTGGAAACAAGGCAGCCCTTAGGTCCTGGTAGCTCTAGGCCTATGTAGCACAACCAGAACAGAAGTTCTACTTCAGCCAGGTCAGGCCTGCCAAGAAACTGCGTTTCACAGGCCTTTCAAAGAGATGTTCTCTTAGGCTGTAAGAGCACTGGGCAGAGCCAGCTGTTTCTTAGCTTCCCGAAGAGCCGGGAGCAAGATGCTTTGGGTCCACTCTCCATCTTTGGAAACAAGGCAGCCCTTTGGGCCTGGCAGCTCTAGGGCAATGGAGCACACCCAGAGCAGAAGTTCTACTTCAGCCAGATCAGGCCTGCCAGGAAACTGCGTTTCACAGGCCTTGGTAAGAGATGTTCCCGGTAGGCTGTAAGAGCACTGGGCAGAGCCAGTTGTTTCTTACCTTCCTGAAAAGCTGGAAGCAAGATGCTTGGGACCCCTCTGCCCATTTGGGAACAAGGCAGCCTTTTGGGTCGGGAAGCTCTAGGCCAATGGAGCACACGCAGAGCAGGAGTTCTACTTCAGCCTGATCAGGCCTGCAAAGAAACAGCGTTTGACAGGCCTTGGTAAGAGATGTTCCCGGTAGGTGTAGGAGCACTGGGCAGAGCCAGTTGTTTCTTAGCTTCGCAAAGACCGGGAAGCAAGATGCTTTGGGCCTCTCTGCCCCTTGGAAACAGGGCAGCACTTGGGGCCTGGCAGCTCTAGGGCAATGGAGCACACCCAGAGCCGGAGTTCTACTTCAGCCAGATGAGGCCTGCCAAGAAACTGCGTTTCACACGCCTTGGTAAGAGACGTTCCCGGTAGGCTGTAAGAGCACGGGGCAGAGCGAGTTGGTTCTTAGCTTCCCAGAGAGCCGGAAGCGAGATGCTTTGGGGCCTCTCTGCTCCTTTGGAAACAAGCAGCACCTTGGGCCTGGCAGCTCTAGGGCAATATAGCTCACCCAGAGCAGAAGTTCTACTTCAGCCAAATCAGGCCTGCCAGGAAACGGCGTTTCACAGGCCTTGGTAAGAGATGTTCCCGGTAGGCTGTAAGAGCACTGGGCAACGCCAGATGTTTCTTAGCTTCCCGAAGAGCTGGAAGCAAGATGCTTTGGTGCCACTCTCTCACTTTGGAATCAAGGCAGCCCTTTGGGGCAGGTAGCTCTAGGCCAGTGGAGCACACCCAGAGCAGAAGTTCTACTTCGGCCAGTTCAGGCCACCAACAAACTGCGTTTCACAGGCCTTGGTAAGAGATGTTCCCGGTAGGCTGTAAGAGCACTAGGCAACGCCAGATGTTTCTTAGCTTCCCGAAGAGCTGGAATCAAGATGCTTTGGGGCCTCTCTGCCCCTTTGCAAACAAGGCGGCCCTTTGGGCCAGGCAGCTCTAGGCCAGTGGAGCACACCCAGAGCAGAAGTTCTACTTCAGCTAGATCAGGCCACCATCAAAGTGCGTTTCACAGGCCTTGGTAAGAGATTTTCTCTTAGGCTGTAAGAGCACTGGGCAGAGCCAGTTGTTTCTTAGCTTCCCAAAGAGCTGGAAGCAAGATGCTTTGGGGGCTCCCTGCCCCTTTGCCAACAAGGCCGACCTTTGGGCCTTTCAGCTCTAGGCCAATGGAGCACACCCAGAGCAGAAGTTCTACCTCAGCCAGATAAGGCCTGCCAAGAAACTGCGTTTCAAAGGCTTTGGTAAGAGATGTTGCCGGTACTCTGTCAGAGCACTGGGCAGAGACAGTTGTTTCTTAGCTTCCCAAAGAGCTGGAAGCAAGATGCTTTGGGGCCTCTCTGCCCCTTTGCAAACAAGGCATCCCTTTGGGCCTTTCAGCTCTAGGCCAATGGAGCACACCCAGAGCAGAAGTTCTACCTCAGCCAGATCAGGCCTGCCAAGAAACTGCTTTTCACAGGCCTTCGTAAGAGGTGTTCCCGGAAGGCTGTAAGAGTACCTGGCAGAGCGAGTTGTTTCTTAGCTTCAAAAACAGCTGGAAGCAACATGATTTGGGGCCTCTCTCCCCCTTTGGAAACAAAGCAGCCTTTGTGCCTGGCAGCTCTAGGCCAAAGTAGCACACCCAGAGCACAAGTTCTACCTCAGCCAGATAAGGCCTGTCAAGAAGCTGCGTTTCACAGGCCTTTGTATGTGACGTTCCCGGTTGGCTTTGAGAGCACTGTGCAGAGCCAGTTGTTTTAGCTTCCCAGAGAGCAGGAAGCAAGATGCTTTGGGGCCTCTCTCACACTTTGGAAATAAAGGCAGCCCTTTGGGCCTGGCAGCCCTAGGCCAATGGAGTACACCCAGAGCAGAAGTTCTACCTCAGCCAGATCAGGCCTTCCAAGAAACTGCGTCTCACAGGCCTTTCTCTGTCACGTTGCCGGTAGGCTGTGAGAGCACTGTGCAGAGCCAGTTGTTTCTTAGCTTCCCAAAGATTTGGAAGCAAGATACTTTGGGGACTCTCAGCCCCTTTGGAAACAAGGCGGCCCTTTGGGCCTGGCAGCTCTAGGCCAAAGTAGCACGCCCAGAGCAGGAGTTCCACTTCAGCCAGATCAAGCCTGCCAAGAAACTGCGTTTCACATGCCTTGGTAAGTGATGTTCACGGTAGGCTGTGAGAGCACTGTGGAGAGCCAGTTGTTTTTTAGCTTCCCAAAGTGCTGGAGGCAAGATGCTTTGGGGCCTCTCTCACCCTTTGGAAACAAGGCAGCCCTTAGGTCCTGGTAGCTCTAGGCCTATGTAGCACAACCAGAACAGAAGTTCTACTTCAGCCAGGTCAGGCCTGCCAAGAAACTGCGTTTCACAGGCCTTTCAAAGAGATGTTCTCTTAGGCTGTAAGAGCACTGGGCAGAGCCAGCTGTTTCTTAGCTTCCCGAAGAGCTGGGAGCAAGATGCTTTGGGTCCACTCTCCGTCTTTGGAAACAAGGCAGCCCTTTGTGCCTGGCAGCTCTAGGGCAATGGAGCACACCCAGAGCAGAAGTTCTACTTCAGCCAGATCAGGCCTGCCAGGAAACTGCGTTTCACAGGCTTTGGTAAGAGATGTTCCCGGTAGGCTGTAAGAGCACTGGGCAGAGCCAGTTGTTTCTTACCTTCCTGAAAAGCTGGAAGCAAGACGCTTGGGACCCCTCTGCCCCTTTGGGAACAAGGCAGCCTTTTGGGTCGGGAAGCTCTAGGCCAATGGAGCACACGCAGAGCAGGAGTTCTACTTCAGCCTGATCAGGCCTGCAAAGAAACAGCGTTTGACAGGCCTTGGTAAGAGATGTTCCCGGTAGGTGTAAGAGCACTGGGCAGAGCCAGTTGTTTCTTAGCTTCGCAAAGACCGGGAAGCAAGATGCTTTGGGACTCTCTGCCCCTTGGAAAAAGGGCAGCACTTGGGGCCTGGCAGCTCTAGGGCAATGGAGCACACCCAGAGCCGGAGTTCTACTTCAGCCAGATGAGGCCTGATAAGAAACTGCGTTTCACAGGCCTTTCAAAGACATGTTCCCGGTAGGCTGTAAGAGCACGGGGCAGAGCGAGTTGGTTCTTAGCTTCCCAGAGAGCTGGAAGCAAGATGCTTTGGGGCCTCTCTGCCCCTTTGGAAACAAGGCAGCACCTTGGGCCTGGCAGCTCTAGGGCAATGGAGCACACCCAGAGCACAAGTTCTACCTCAGCCAGATCAGGCCTGCCAAGAAACTGCTTTTCACAGGCCTTCGTAAGAGGTGTTCCCGGAATGCTGTAAGAGTACCTGGCAGAGCGAGTTGTTTCTTAGCTTCAAAAACAGCTGGAAGCAACATGATTTGGGGCCTCTCTCCCCCTTTGGAAACAAAGTAGCCTTTGTGCCTGGCAGCTCTAGGCCAAAGTAGCACACCCAGAGCACAAGTTCTACCTCAGCCAGATAAGGCCTGTCAAGAAGCTGCGTTTCACAGGCGTTTGTATGTGACGTTCCCGGTTGGCTTTGAGAGCACTGTGCAGAGCCAGTTGTTTTAGCTTCCCAGAGAGCAGGAAGCAAGATGCTTTGGGGCCTCTCTCACACTTTGGAAATAAAGGCAGCCCTTTGGGCCTGGCAGCCCTAGGCCAATGGAGTACACCCAGAGCAGAAGTTCTACCTCAGCCAGATCAGGCCTTCCAAGAAACTGCGTCTCACAGGCCTTTCTCTGTCACGTTGCCGGTAGGCTGTGAGAGCACTGTGCAGAGCCACTTGTTTCTTAGCTTCCCAAAGATTTGGAAGCAAGATACTTTGGGGACTCTCAGCCCCTTTGGAAACAAGGCGGCCCTTTGGGCCTGGCAGCTCTAGGCCAAAGTAGCACGCCCAGAGCAGGAGTTCTACTTCAGCCAGATCAGGCCTGCCAAGAAACTGCGTTTCACAGGCCTTGGTAAGTGATGTTCCCGGTAGGCTGTGAGAGCACTGTGGAGAGCCAGTTGCTTTAGCTTCCCACAGAGCTGGAAGCAAGATGCTTTGGGGCCTCTCTCTCCCTTTGGACACAAGGCAGCCGTTTGGGCCTGGCAGCTCTAGGCCAATGGAGCACACCCACAGCAGAAGTTCTACTTCAGGCAGATCAGTCCTGCCCAGAAACTGCGTTTCACAGCCCTTGGTAAGAGATGTTCACGGTAGGCTGTGAGAGCACTGGGCAGAACCAGTTGTTTTTTAGCTTCCCAAAGTGCTGGAGGCAAGATGCTTTGGGGCCTCTCTCACCCTTTGGAAACAAGGCAGCCCTTAGGTCCTGGTAGCTCTAGGCCTATGTAGCACAACCAGAACAGAAGTTCTACTTCAGCCAGGTCAGGCCTGCCAAGAAACTGCGTTTCACAGGCCTTTCAAAGAGATGTTCTCTTAGGCTGTAAGAGCACTGGGCAGAGCCAGCTGTTTCTTAGCTCCCCGAAGAGCCGGGAGCAAGATGCTTTGGGGCCTCTCTGCCCCTTTGGAAACAAGCAGCACCTTGGGCCTGGCAGCTCTAGGGCAATGGAGCTCACCCAGAGCAGAAGTTCTACTTCAGCCAAATCAGGCCTGCCAGGAAACGGCGTTTCACAGGCCTTGGTAAGAGATGTTCCTGGTAGGCTGTAAGAGCACTGGGCAATGCCAGATGTTTCTTAGCTTCCCGAAGAGCTGGAAGCAAGATGCTTTGGTGCCACTCTCTCACTTTGGAATCAAGGCAGCCCTTTGGGGCAGGTAGCTCTAGGCCAGTGGAGCACACCCAGAGCAGAAGTTCTACTTGGGCCAGTTCAGGCCACCAACAAACTGCGTTTCACAGGCCTTGGTAAGAGATGTTCCCGGTAGGCTGTAAGAGCACTGGGCAACGCCAGATGTTTCTTAGCTTCCCGAAGAGCTGGAATCAAGATGCTTTGGGGCCTCTCTGCCCCTTTGCAAACAAGGCGGCCCTTTGGGCCAGGCAGCTCTAGGCCAGTGGAGCACACCCAGAGCAGAAGTTCTACTTCAGCTAGATCAGGCCACCATCAAAGTGCGTTTCACAGGCCTTGGTAAGAGATTTTCTCTTAGGCTGTAAGAGCACTGGGCAGAGCCAGTTGTTTCTTAGCTTCCCAAAGAGCTGGAAGCAAGATGCTTTGGGGGCTCCCTGCCCCTTTGCCAACAAGGCCGACCTTTGGGCCTTTCAGCTCTAGGCCAATGGAGCACACCCAGAGCAGAAGTTCTACCTCAGCCAGATAAGGCCTGCCAAGAAACTGCGTTTCAAAGGCTTTGGTAAGAGATGTTGCCGGTACTCTGTCAGAGCACTGGGCAGAGACAGTTGTTTCTTAGCTTCCCAAAGAGCTGGAAGCAAGATGCTTTGGGGCCTCTCTGCCCCTTTGCAAACAAGGCATCCCTTTGGGCCTTTCAGCTCTAGGCCAATGGAGCACACCCAGAGCAGAAGTTCTACCTCAGCCAGATCAGGCCTGCCAAGAAACTGCTTTTCACAGGCCTTCGTAAGAGGTGTTCCCGGAAGGCTGTAAGAGTACCTGGCAGAGCGAGTTGTTTCTTAGCTTCAAAAACAGCTGGAAGTAACATGATTTGGGGCCTCTCTCCCCCTTTGGAAACAAAGCAGCCTTTGTGCCTGGCAGCTCTAGGCCAAAGTAGCACACCCAGAGCACAAGTTCTGCCTCAGCCAGATAAGGCCTGTCAAGAAGCTGCATTTCACAGGCCTTTGTATGTGACGTTCCCGGTTGGCTTTGAGAGCACTGTGCAGAGCCAGTTGTTTTAGCTTCCCAGAGAGCAGGAAGCAAGATGCTTTGGGGCCTCTCTCACACTTTGGAAATAAAGGCAGCCCTTTGGGCCTGGCAGCCCTAGGCCAATGGAGTACACCCAGAGCAGAAGTTCTACCTCAGCCAGATCAGGCCTTCCAAGAAACTGCGTCTCACAGGCCTTTCTCTGTCACGTTGCCGGTAGGCTGTGAGAGCACTGTGCAGAGCCAGTTGTTTCTTAGCTTCCCAAAGATTTGGAAGCAAGATACTTTGGGGACTCTCAGCCCCTTTGGAAACAAGGCGGCCCTTTGGGCCTGGCAGCTCTAGGCCAAAGTAGCACGCCCAGAGCAGGAGTTCTACTTCAGCCAGATCAAGCCTGCCAAGAAACTGCGTTTCACAGGCCTTGGTAAGTGATGTTCCCGGTAGGCTGTGAGAGCACTGTGGAGAGCCAGTTGTTTTTTAGCTTCCCAAAGTGCTGGAGGCAAGATGCTTTGGGGCCTCTCTCACCCTTTGGAAACAAGGCAGCCCTTAGGTCCTGGTAGCTCTAGGCCTATGTAGCACAACCAGAACAGAAGTTCTACTTCAGCCAGGTCAGGCCTGCCAAGAAACTGCGTTTCACAGGCCTTTCAAAGAGATGTTCTCTTAGGCTGTAAGAGCACTGGGCAGAGCCAGCTGTTTCTTAGCATCCCGAAGAGCCGGGAGCAAGATGCTTTGGGTCCACTCTCCATCTTTGGAAACAAGGCAGCCCTTTGGGCCTGGCAGCTCTAGGGCAATGGAGCACACCCAGAGCAGAAGTTCTACTTCAGCCAGATCAGGCCTGCCAGGAAACTGCGTTTCACAGGCCTTGGTAAGAGATGTTCCCGGTAGGCTGTAAGAGCACTGGGCAGAGCCAGTTGTTTCTTACCTTCCTGAAAAGCTGGAAGCAAGATGCTTGGGACCCCTCTGCCCATTTGGGAACAAGGCAGCCTTTTGGGTCGGGAAGCTCTAGGCCAATGGAGCACACGCAGAGCAGGAGTTCTACTTCAGCCTGATCAGGCCTGCAAAGAAACAGCGTTTGACAGGCCTTGGTAAGAGATGTTCCCGGTAGGTGTAAGAGCACTGGGCAGAGCCAGTTGTTTCTTAGCTTCGCAAAGACCGGGAAGCAAGATGCTTTGGGCCTCTCTGCCCCTTGGAAACAGGGCAGCACTTGGGGCCTGGCAGCTCTAGGGCAATGGAGCACACCCAGAGCCGGAGTTCTACTTCAGCCAAATCAGGCCTGTCAGGAAACGGCGTTTCACAGGCCTTGGTAAGAGATGTTCCCGGTAGGCTGTAAGAGCACTGGGCAACGCCAGATGTTTCTTAGCTTCCCGAAGAGCTGGAAGCAAGATGCTTTGGTGCCACTCTCTCACTTTGGAATCAAGGCAGCCCTTTGGGGCAGGTAGCTCCAGGCCAGTGGAGCACACCCAGAGCAGAAGTTCTACTTCGGCCAGTTCAGGCCACCAACAAACTGCGTTTCACAGGCCTTGGTAAGAGATGTTCCCGGTAGGCTGTAAGAGCACTGGGCAACGCCAGATGTTTCTTAGCTTCCCGAAGAGCTGGAAGCAAGATGCTTTGGGGCCTCTCTGCCCCTTTGCAAACAAGGCGGCCCTTTGGGCCAGGCAGCTCTAGGCCAATGGAGCACACCCAGAGCAGAAGTTCTACTTCAGCTAGATCAGGCCACCAACAAAGTGCGTTTCACAGGCCTTGGTAAGAGATTTTCTCTCAGGCTGTAAGAGCACTGGGCAGAGCCAGTTGTTTCTTAGCTTCCCAAAGAGCTGGAAGCAAGATGCTTTGGGGGCTCCCTGCCCCTTTGCCAACAAGGCCGACCTTTGGGCCTTTCAGCTCTAGGCCAATGGAGCACACCCAGAGCAGAAGTTCTACCTCAGCCAGATAAGGCCTGCCAAGAAACTGCGTTTCAAAGGCTTTGGTAAGAGATGTTGCCGGTACTCTGTCAGAGCACTGGGCAGAGACAGTTGTTTCTTAGCTTCCCAAAGAGCTGGAAGCAAGATGCTTTGGGGCCTCTCTGCCCCTTCGCAAACAAGGCATCCCTTTGGGCCTTTCAGCTCTAGGCCAATGGAGCACAGCCAGAGCAGAAGTCCTACTTCAGCCAGATCAGGCCTGCCAAGAAACTGCTTTTCACAGGCCTTCGTAAGAGGTGTTCCCGGAAGGCTGTAAGAGTACCTGGCAGAGCGAGTTGTTTCTTAGCTTCAAAAACAGCTGGAAGCAACATGATTTGGGGCCTCTCTCCCCCTTTGGAAACAAAGCAGCCTTTGTGCCTGGCAGCTCTAGGCCAAAGTAGCACACCCAGAGCACAAGTTCTACCTCAGCCAGATAAGGCCTGTCAAGAAGCTGCGTTTCACAGGCCTTTGTATGTGACGTTCCCGGTTGGCTTTGAGAGCACTGTGCAGAGCCAGTTGTTTTAGCTTCCCAGAGAGCAGGAAGCAAGATGCTTTGGGGCCTCTCTCACACTTTGGAAATAAAGGCAGCCCTTTGGGCCTGGCAGCCCTAGGCCAATGGAGTACACCCAGAGCAGAAGTTCTACCTCAGCCAGATCAGGCCTTCCAAGAAACTGCGTCTCACAGGCCTTTCTCTGTCACGTTGCCGGTAGGCTGTGAGAGCACTGTGCAGAGCCAGTTGTTTCTTAGCTTCCCAAAGATTTGGAAGCAAGATACTTTGGGGACTCTCAGCCCCTTTGGAAACAAGGCGGCCCTTTGGGCCTGGCAGCTCTAGGCCAAAGTAGCACGCCCAGAGCAGGAGTTCTACTTCAGCCAGATCAAGCCTGCCAAGAAACTGCGTTTCACAGGCCTTGGTAAGTGATGTTCCCGGTAGGCTGTGAGAGCACTGTGGAGAGCCAGTTTGTTTTTTAGCTTCCCAAAGTGCTGGAGGCAAGATGCTTTGGGGCCTCTCTCACCCTTTGGAAACAAGGCAGCCCTTAGGTCCTGGTAGCTCTAGGCCTATGTAGCACAACCAGAACAGAAGTTCTACTTCAGCCAGGTCAGGCCTGCCAAGAAACTGCGTTTCACAGGCCTTTCAAAGAGATGTTCTCTTAGGCTGTAAGAGCACTGGGCACAGCCAGCTGTTTCTTAGCTTCCCGAAGAGCTGGGAGCAAGATGCTTTGGGTCCACTCTCCGTCTTTGGAAACAAGGCAGCCCTTTGTGCCTGGCAGCTCTAGGGCAATGGAGCACACCGAGAGCAGAAGTTCTACTTCAGCCAGATCAGGCCTGCCAGGAAACTGCGTTTCACAGGCTTTGGTAAGAGATGTTCCCGGTAGGCTGTAAGAGCACTGGGCAGAGCCAGTTGTTTCTTACCTTCCTGAAAAGCTGGATGCAAGACGCTTGGGACCCCTCTGCCCCTTTGGGAACAAGGCAGCCTTTTGGGTCGGGAAGCTCTAGGCCAATGGAGCACACGCAGAGCAGGAGTTCTACTTCAGCCTGATCAGGCATGCCAAGAAACTGCGTTTCACAGGCCTTGGTAAGAGATGTTCCCGGTAGGCTGTGAGAGCACTGTGGAGAGCCAGTTGCTTTAGCTTCCCACAGAGCTGGAAGCAAGATGCTTTGGGGCCTCTCTCTCCCTTTGGACACAAGGCAGCCGTTTGGGCCTGGCAGCTCTAGGCCAATGGAGCACACCCACAGCAGAAGTTCTACTTCAGGCAGATCAGTCCTGCCCAGAAACTGCGTTTCACAGCCCTTGGTAAGAGATGTTCACGGTAGGCTGTGAGAGCACTGGGCAGAACCAGTTGTTTTTTAGCTTCCCAAAGTGCTGGAGGCAAGATGCTTTGGGGCCTCTCTCACCCTTTGGAAACAAGGCAGCCCTTAGGTCCTGGTAGCTCTAGGCCTATGTAGCACAACCAGAACAGAAGTTCTACTTCAGCCAGGTCAGGCCTGCCAAGAAACTGCGTTTCACAGGCCTTTCAAAGAGATGTTCTCTTAGGCTGTAAGAGCACTGGGCAGAGCCAGCTGTTTCTTAGCTTCCCGAAGAGCTGGGAGCAAGATGCTTTGGGTCCACTCTCCGTCTTTGGAAACAAGGCAGCCCTTTGGGCCTGGCAGCTCTAGGGCAATGGAGCACACCCAGAGCAGAAGTTCTACTTCAGCCAGATCAGGCCTGCCAGGAAACTGCGTTTCACAGGCCTTGGTAAGAGATGTTCCCGGTAGGCTGTAAGAGCACTGGGCAGAGCCAGTTGTTTCTTACCTTCCTGAAAAGCTGGAAGCAAGACGCTTGGGACCCCTCTGCCCGTTTGGGAACAAGGCAGCCTTTTGGGTCGGGAAGCTCTAGGCCAATGGAGCACACGCAGAGCAGGAGTTCTACTTCAGCCTGATCAGGCCTGCAAAGAAACAGCGTTTGACAGGCCTTGGTAAGAGATGTTCCCGGTAGGTGTAAGAGCACTGGGCAGAGCCAGTTGTTTCTTAGCTTCACAAAGACCGGGAAGCAAGATGCTTTGGGCCTCTCTGCCCCTTGGAAACAGGGCAGCACTTGGGGCCTGGCAGCTCTAGGGCAATGGAGCACACCCAGAGCCGGAGTTCTACTTCAGCCAGATGAGGCCTGCCAAGAAACTGCGTTTCACAGGCCTTTCAAAGACATGTTCCCGGTAGGCTGTAAGAGCACGGGGCAGAGCGAGTTGGTTCTTAGCTTCCCAGAGAGCTGGAAGCAAGATGCTTTGGGGCCTCTCTGCCCCTTTGGAAACAAGGCAGCACCTTGGGCCTGGCAGCTCTAGGGCAATGGAGCACACCCAGAGCAGAAGTTCTACTTCAGCCAAATCAGGCCTGCCAGGAAACGGCGTTTCACAGGCCTTGGTAAGAGATGTTCCCGGTAGGCTGTAAGAGCACTGGGCAACGCCAGATGTTTCTTAGCTTCCCGAAGAGCTGGAAGCAAGATGCTTTGGGGCCTCTCTGCCCCTTTGCAAACAAGGCGGCCCTTTGGGCCAGGCAGCTCTAGGCCAATGGAGCACACCCAGAGCAGAAGTTCTACTTCAGCTAGATCAGGCCACCAACAAAGTGCGTTTCACAGGCCTTGGTAAGAGATTTTCTCTCAGGATGTAAGAGCACTGGGCAGAGCCAGTTGTTTCTTAGCTTCCCAAAGAGCTGGAAGCAAGATGCTTTGGGAGCTCCCTGCCCCTTTGCCAACAAGGCCGACCTTTGGGCCTTTCAGCTCTAGGCCAATGGAGCACACCCAGAGCAGAAGTTCTACCTCAGCCAGATAAGGCCTGCCAAGAAACTGCGTTTCAAAGGCTTTGGTAAGAGATGTTGCCGGTACTCTGTCAGAGCACTGGGCAGAGACAGTTGTTTCTTAGCTTCCCAAAGAGCTGGAAGCAAGATGCTTTGGGGCCTCTCTGCCCCTTCGCAAACAAGGCATCCCTTTGGGCCTTTCAGCTCTAGGCCAATGGAGCACAGCCAGAGCAGAAGTCCTACTTCAGCCAGATCAGGCCTGCCAAGAAACTGCTTTTCACAGGCCTTCGTAAGAGGTGTTCCCGGAAGGCTGTAAGAGTACCTGGCAGAGCGAGTTGTTTCTTAGCTTCAAAAACAGCTGGAAGCAACATGATTTGGGGCCTCTCTCCCCCTTTGGAAACAAAGCAGCCTTTGTGCCTGGCAGCTCTAGGCCAAAGTAGCACACCCAGAGCACAAGTTCTACCTCAGCCAGATAAGGCCTGTCAAGAAGCTGCGTTTCACAGGCCTTTGTATGTGACGTTCCCGGTTGGCTTTGAGAGCACTGTGCAGAGCCAGTTGTTTTAGCTTCCCAGAGAGCAGGAAGCAAGATGCTTTGGGGCCTCTCTCACACTTTGGAAATAAAGGCAGCCCTTTGGGCCTGGCAGCCCTAGGCCAATGGAGTACACCCAGAGCAGAAGTTCTACCTCAGCCAGATCAGGCCTTCCAAGAAACTGCGTCTCACAGGCCTTTCTCTGTCACGTTGCCGGTAGGCTGTGAGAGCACTGTGCAGAGCCAGTTGTTTCTTAGCTTCCCAAAGATTTGGAAGCAAGATACTTTGGGGACTCTCAGCCCCTTTGGAAACAAGGCAGCCCTTTGGGCCTGGCAGCTCTAGGCCAAAGTAGCACGCCCAGAGCAGGAGTTCTACTTCAGCCAGATCAAGCCTGCCAAGAAACTGCGTTTCACAGGCCTTGGTAAGTGATGTTCCCGGTAGGCTGTGAGAGCACTGTGGAGAGCCAGTTTGTTTTTTAGCTTCCCAAAGTGCTGGAGGCAAGATGCTTTGGGGCCTCTCTCACCCTTTGGAAACAAGGCAGCCCTTAGGTCCTGGTAGCTCTAGGCCTATGTAGCACAACCAGAACAGAAGTTCTACTTCAGCCAGGTCAGGCCTGCCAAGAAACTGCGTTTCACAGGCCTTTCAAAGAGATGTTCTCTTAGGCTGTAAGAGCACTGGGCACAGCCAGCTGTTTCTTAGCTTCCCGAAGAGCTGGGAGCAAGATGCTTTGGGTCCACTCTCCGTCTTTGGAAACAAGGCAGCCCTTTGTGCCTGGCAGCTCTAGGGCAATGGAGCACACCGAGAGCAGAAGTTCTACTTCAGCCAGATCAGGCCTGCCAGGAAACTGCGTTTCACAGGCCTTGGTAAGAGATGTTCCCGGTAGGCTGTAAGAGCACTGGGCAGAGCCAGTTGTTTCTTACCTTCCTGAAAAGCTGGAAGCAAGACGCTTGGGACCCCTCTGCCCGTTTGGGAACAAGGCAGCCTTTTGGGTCGGGAAGCTCTAGGCCAATGGAGCACACGCAGAGCAGGAGTTCTACTTCAGCCTGATCAGGCCTGCAAAGAAACAGCGTTTGACAGGCCTTGGTAAGAGATGTTCCCGGTAGGTGTAAGAGCACTGGGCAGAGCCAGTTGTTTCTTAGCTTCGCAAAGACCGGGAAGCAAGATGCTTTGGGCCTCTCTGCCCCTTGGAAACAGGGCAGCACTTGGGGCCTGGCAGCTCTAGGGCAATGGAGCACACCCAGAGCCGGAGTTCTACTTCAGCCAGATGAGGCCTGCCAAGAAACTGCGTTTCACAGGCCTTTCAAAGACATGTTCCCGGTAGGCTGTAAGAGCACGGGGCAGAGCGAGTTGGTTCTTAGCTTCCCAGAGAGCTGGAAGCAAGATGCTTTGGGGCCTCTCTGCCCCTTTGGAAACAAGGCAGCACCTTGGGCCTGGCAGCTCTAGGGCAATGGAGCACACCCAGAGCAGAAGTTCTACTTCAGCCAAATCAGGCCTGTCAGGAAACGGCGTTTCACAGGCCTTGGTAAGAGATGTTCCCGGTAGGCTGTAAGAGCACTGGGCAACGCCAGATGTTTCTTAGCTTCCCGAAGAGCTGGAAGCAAGATGCTTTGGTGCCACTCTCTCACTTTGGAATCAAGGCAGCCCTTTGGGGCAGGTAGCTCCAGGCCAGTGGAGCACACCCAGAGCAGAAGTTCTACTTCGGCCAGTTCAGGCCACCAACAAACTGCGTTTCACAGGCCTTGGTAAGAGATGTTCCCGGTAGGCTGTAAGAGCACTGGGCAACGCCAGATGTTTCTTAGCTTCCCGAAGAGCTGGAAGCAAGATGCTTTGGGGCCTCTCTGCCCCTTTGCAAACAAGGCGGCCCTTTGGGCCAGGCAGCTCTAGGCCAATGGAGCACACCCAGAGCAGAAGTTCTACTTCAGCTAGATCAGGCCACCAACAAAGTGCGTTTCACAGGCCTTGGTAAGAGATTTTCTCTCAGGCTGTAAGAGCACTGGGCAGAGCCAGTTGTTTCTTAGCTTCCCAAAGAGCTGGAAGCAAGATGCTTTGGGGGCTCCCTGCCCCTTTGCCAACAAGGGCGACCTTTGGGCCTTTCAGCTCTAGGCCAATGGAGCACACCCAGAGCAGAAGTCCTACTTCAGCCAGATCAGGCCTGCCAAGGAACTGCTTTTCACAGGCCTTCGTAAGAGGTGTTCCCGGAAGGCTGTAAGAGTACCTGGCAGAGCGAGTTGTTTCTTAGCTTCAAAAACAGCTGGAAGCAACATGATTTGGGGCCTCTCTCCCCCTTTGGAAACAAAGCAGCCTTTGTGCCTGGCAGCTCTAGGCCAAAGTAGCACACCCAGAGCACAAGTTCTACCTCAGCCAGATAAGGCCTGTCAAGAAGCTGCGTTTCACAGGCCTTTGTATGTGACGTTCCCGGTTGGCTTTGAGAGCACTGTGCAGAGCCAGTTGTTTTAGCTTCCCAGAGAGCAGGAAGCAAGATGCTTTGGGGCCTCTCTCACACTTTGGAAATAAAGGCAGCCCTTTGGGCCTGGCAGCCCTAGGCCAATGGAGTACACCCAGAGCAGAAGTTCTACCTCAGCCAGATCAGGCCTTCCAAGAAACTGCGTCTCACAGGCCTTTCTCTGTCACGTTGCCGGTAGGCTGTGAGAACACTGTGCAGAGCCAGTTGTTTCTTAGCTTCCCAAAGATTTGGAAGCAAGATACTTTGGGGACTCTCAGCCCCTTTGGAAACAAGGCGGCCCTTTGGGCCTGGCAGCTCTAGGCCAAAGTAGCACGCCCAGAGCAGGAGTTCTACTTCAGCCAGATCAAGCCTGCCAAGAAACTGCGTTTCACAGGCCTTGGTAAGTGATGTTCCCGGTAGGCTGTGAGAGCACTGTGGAGAGCCAGTTTGTTTTTTAGCTTCCCAAAGTGCTGGAGGCAAGATGCTTTGGGGCCTCTCTCACCCTTTGGAAACAAGGCAGCCCTTAGGTCCTGGTAGCTCTAGGCCTATGTAGCACAACCAGAACAGAAGTTCTACTTCAGCCAGGTCAGGCCTGCCAAGAAACTGCGTTTCACAGGCCTTTCAAAGAGATGTTCTCTTAGGCTGTAAGAGCACTGGGCACAGCCAGCTGTTTCTTAGCTTCCCGAAGAGCTGGGAGCAAGATGCTTTGGGTCCACTCTCCGTCTTTGGAAACAAGGCAGCCCTTTGTGCCTGGCAGCTCTAGGGCAATGGAGCACACCGAGAGCAGAAGTTCTACTTCAGCCAGATCAGGCCTGCCAGGAAACTGCGTTTCACAGGCTTTGGTAAGAGATGTTCCCGGTAGGCTGTAAGAGCACTGGGCAGAGCCAGTTGTTTCTTACCTTCCTGAAAAGCTGGATGCAAGACGCTTGGGACCCCTCTGCCCCTTTGGGAACAAGGCAGCCTTTTGGGTCGGGAAGCTCTAGGCCAATGGAGCACACGCAGAGCAGGAGTTCTACTTCAGCCTGATCAGGCATGCCAAGAAACTGCGTTTCACAGGCCTTGGTAAGAGATGTTCCCGGTAGGCTGTGAGAGCACTGTGGAGAGCCAGTTGCTTTAGCTTCCCACAGAGCTGGAAGCAAGATGCTTTGGGGCCTCTCTCTCCCTTTGGACACAAGGCAGCCGTTTGGGCCTGGCAGCTCTAGGCCAATGGAGCACACCCACAGCAGAAGTTCTACTTCAGGCAGATCAGTCCTGCCCAGAAACTGCGTTTCACAGCCCTTGGTAAGAGATGTTCACGGTAGGCTGTGAGAGCACTGGGCAGAACCAGTTGTTTTTTAGCTTCCCAAAGTGCTGGAGGCAAGATGCTTTGGGGCCTCTCTCACCCTTTGGAAACAAGGCAGCCCTTAGGTCCTGGTAGCTCTAGGCCTATGTAGCACAACCAGAACAGAAGTTCTACTTCAGCCAGGTCAGGCCTGCCAAGAAACTGCGTTTCACAGGCCTTTCAAAGAGATGTTCTCTTAGGCTGTAAGAGCACTGGGCAGAGCCAGCTGTTTCTTAGCTTCCCGAAGAGCTGGGAGCAAGATGCTTTGGGTCCACTCTCCGTCTTTGGAAACAAGGCAGCCCTTTGGGCCTGGCAGCTCTAGGGCAATGGAGCACACCCAGAGCAGAAGTTCTACTTCAGCCAGATCAGGCCTGCCAGGAAACTGCGTTTCACAGGCCTTGGTAAGAGATGTTCCCGGTAGGCTGTAAGAGCACTGGGCAGAGCCAGTTGTTTCTTACCTTCCTGAAAAGCTGGAAGCAAGACGCTTGGGACCCCTCTGCCCGTTTGGGAACAAGGCAGCCTTTTGGGTCGGGAAGCTCTAGGCCAATGGAGCACACGCAGAGCAGGAGTTCTACTTCAGCCTGATCAGGCCTGCAAAGAAACAGCGTTTGACAGGCCTTGGTAAGAGATGTTCCCGGTAGGTGTAAGAGCACTGGGCAGAGCCAGTTGTTTCTTAGCTTCACAAAGACCGGGAAGCAAGATGCTTTGGGCCTCTCTGCCCCTTGGAAACAGGGCAGCACTTGGGGCCTGGCAGCTCTAGGGCAATGGAGCACACCCAGAGCCGGAGTTCTACTTCAGCCAGATGAGGCCTGCCAAGAAACTGCGTTTCACAGGCCTTTCAAAGACATGTTCCCGGTAGGCTGTAAGAGCACGGGGCAGAGCGAGTTGGTTCTTAGCTTCCCAGAGAGCTGGAAGCAAGATGCTTTGGGGCCTCTCTGCCCCTTTGGAAACAAGGCAGCACCTTGGGCCTGGCAGCTCTAGGGCAATGGAGCACACCCAGAGCAGAAGTTCTACTTCAGCCAAATCAGGCCTGCCAGGAAACGGCGTTTCACAGGCCTTGGTAAGAGATGTTCCCGGTAGGCTGTAAGAGCACTGGGCAACGCCAGATGTTTCTTAGCTTCCCGAAGAGCTGGAAGCAAGATGCTTTGGGGCCTCTCTGCCCCTTTGCAAACAAGGCGGCCCTTTGGGCCAGGCAGCTCTAGGCCAATGGAGCACACCCAGAGCAGAAGTTCTACTTCAGCTAGATCAGGCCACCAACAAAGTGCGTTTCACAGGCCTTGGTAAGAGATTTTCTCTCAGGCTGTAAGAGCACTGGGCAGAGCCAGTTGTTTCTTAGCTTCCCAAAGAGCTGGAAGCAAGATGCTTTGGGAGCTCCCTGCCCCTTTGCCAACAAGGCCGACCTTTGGGCCTTTCAGCTCTAGGCCAATGGAGCACACCCAGAGCAGAAGTTCTACCTCAGCCAGATAAGGCCTGCCAAGAAACTGCGTTTCAAAGGCTTTGGTAAGAGATGTTGCCGGTACTCTGTCAGAGCACTGGGCAGAGACAGTTGTTTCTTAGCTTCCCAAAGAGCTGGAAGCAAGATGCTTTGGGGCCTCTCTGCCCCTTCGCAAACAAGGCATCCCTTTGGGCCTTTCAGCTCTAGGCCAATGGAGCACAGCCAGAGCAGAAGTCCTACTTCAGCCAGATCAGGCCTGCCAAGAAACTGCTTTTCACAGGCCTTCGTAAGAGGTGTTCCCGGAAGGCTGTAAGAGTACCTGGCAGAGCGAGTTGTTTCTTAGCTTCAAAAACAGCTGGAAGCAACATGATTTGGGGCCTCTCTCCCCCTTTGGAAACAAAGCAGCCTTTGTGCCTGGCAGCTCTAGGCCAAAGTAGCACACCCAGAGCACAAGTTCTACCTCAGCCAGATAAGGCCTGTCAAGAAGCTGCGTTTCACAGGCCTTTGTATGTGACGTTCCCGGTTGGCTTTGAGAGCACTGTGCAGAGCCAGTTGTTTTAGCTTCCCAGAGAGCAGGAAGCAAGATGCTTTGGGGCCTCTCTCACACTTTGGAAATAAAGGCAGCCCTTTGGGCCTGGCAGCCCTAGGCCAATGGAGTACACCCAGAGCAGAAGTTCTACCTCAGCCAGATCAGGCCTTCCAAGAAACTGCGTCTCACAGGCCTTTCTCTGTCACGTTGCCGGTAGGCTGTGAGAGCACTGTGCAGAGCCAGTTGTTTCTTAGCTTCCCAAAGATTTGGAAGCAAGATACTTTGGGGACTCTCAGCCCCTTTGGAAACAAGGCAGCCCTTTGGGCCTGGCAGCTCTAGGCCAAAGTAGCACGCCCAGAGCAGGAGTTCTACTTCAGCCAGATCAAGCCTGCCAAGAAACTGCGTTTCACAGGCCTTGGTAAGTGATGTTCCCGGTAGGCTGTGAGAGCACTGTGGAGAGCCAGTTTGTTTTTTAGCTTCCCAAAGTGCTGGAGGCAAGATGCTTTGGGGCCTCTCTCACCCTTTGGAAACAAGGCAGCCCTTAGGTCCTGGTAGCTCTAGGCCTATGTAGCACAACCAGAACAGAAGTTCTACTTCAGCCAGGTCAGGCCTGCCAAGAAACTGCGTTTCACAGGCCTTTCAAAGAGATGTTCTCTTAGGCTGTAAGAGCACTGGGCACAGCCAGCTGTTTCTTAGCTTCCCGAAGAGCTGGGAGCAAGATGCTTTGGGTCCACTCTCCGTCTTTGGAAACAAGGCAGCCCTTTGTGCCTGGCAGCTCTAGGGCAATGGAGCACACCCAGAGCAGAAGTTCTACTTCAGCCAGATCAGGCCTGCCAGGAAACTGCGTTTCACAGGCTTTGGTAAGAGATGTTCCCGGTAGGCTGTAAGAGCACTGGGCAGAGCCAGTTGTTTCTTACCTTCCTGAAAAGCTGGATGCAAGACGCTTGGGACCCCTCTGCCCCTTTGGGAACAAGGCAGCCTTTTGGGTCGGGAAGCTCTAGGCCAATGGAGCACACGCAGAGCAGGAGTTCTACTTCAGCCTGATCAGGCCTGCCAAGAAACTGCGTTTCACAGGCCTTGGTAAGAGATGTTCCCGGTAGGCTGTGAGAGCACTGTGGAGAGCCAGTTGCTTTAGCTTCCCACAGAGCTGGAAGCAAGATGCTTTGGGGCCTCTCTCTCCCTTTGGACACAAGGCAGCCGTTTGCGCCTGGCAGCTCTAGGCCAATGGAGCACACCCACAGCAGAAGTTCTACTTCAGGCAGATCAGTCCTGCCCAGAAACTGCGTTTCACAGCCCTTGGTAAGAGATGTTCACGGTAGGCTGTGAGAGCACTGGGCAGAACCAGTTGTTTTTTAGCTTCCCAAAGTGCTGGAGGCAAGATGCTTTGGGGCCTCTCTCACCCTTTGGAAACAAGGCAGCCCTTAGGTCCTGGTAGCTCTAGGCCTATGTAGCACAACCAGAACAGAAGTTCTACTTCAGCCAGGTCAGGCCTGCCAAGAAACTGCGTTTCACAGGCCTTTCAAAGAGATGTTCTCTTAGGCTGTAAGAGCACTGGGCAGAGCCAGCTGTTTCTTAGCTTCCCGAAGAGCTGGGAGCAAGACGCTTGGGACCCCTCTGCCCGTTTGGGAACAAGGCAGCCTTTTGGGTCGGGAAGCTCTAGGCCAATGGAGCACACGCAGAGCAGGAGTTCTACTTCAGCCTGATCAGGCCTGCAAAGAAACAGCGTTTGACAGGCCTTGGTAAGAGATGTTCCCGGTAGGTGTAAGAGCACTGGGCAGAGCCAGTTGTTTCTTAGCTTCGCAAAGACCGGGAAGCAAGATGCTTTGGGCCTCTCTGCCCCTTGGAAACAGGGCAGCACTTGGGGCCTGGCAGCTCTAGGGCAATGGAGCACACCCAGAGCCGGAGTTCTACTTCAGCCAGATGAGGCCTGCCAAGAAACTGCGTTTCACAGGCCTTTCAAAGACATGTTCCCGGTAGGCTGTAAGAGCACGGGGCAGAGCGAGTTGGTTCTTAGCTTCCCAGAGAGCTGGAAGCAAGATGCTTTGGGGCCTCTCTGCCCCTTTGGAAACAAGGCAGCACCTTGGGCCTGGCAGCTCTAGGGCAATGGAGCACACCCAGAGCAGAAGTTCTACTTCAGCCAAATCAGGCCTGCCAGGAAACGGCGTTTCACAGGCCTTGGTAAGAGATGTTCCCGGTAGGCTGTAAGAGCACTGGGCAACGCCAGATGTTTCTTAGCTTCCCGAAGAGCTGGAAGCAAGATGCTTTGGTGCCACTCTCTCACTTTGGAATCAAGGCAGCCCTTTGGGGCAGGTAGCTCCAGGCCAGTGGAGCACACCCAGAGCAGAAGTTCTACTTCGGCCAGTTCAGGCCACCAACAAACTGCGTTTCACAGGCCTTGGTAAGAGATGTTCCCGGTAGGCTGTAAGAGCACTGGGCAACGCCAGATGTTTCTTAGCTTCCCGAAGAGCTGGAAGCAAGATGCTTTGGGGCCTCTCTGCCCCTTTGCAAACAAGGCGGCCCTTTGGGCCAGGCAGCTCTAGGCCAATGGAGCACACCCAGAGCAGAAGTTCTACTTCAGCTAGATCAGGCCCCCAACAAAGTGCGTTTCACAGGCCTTGGTAAGAGATTTTCTCTCAGGCTGTAAGAGCACTGGGCAGAGCCAGTTGTTTCTTAGCTTCCCAAAGAGCTGGAAGCAAGATGCTTTGGGGGCTCCCTGCCCCTTTGCCAACAAGGCCGACCTTTGGGCCTTTCAGCTCTAGGCCAATGGAGCACACCCAGAGCAGAAGTTCTACCTCAGCCAGATAAGGCCTGCCAAGAAACTGCGTTTCAAAGGCTTTGGTAAGAGATGTTGCCGGTACTCTGTCAGAGCACTGGGCAGAGACAGTTGTTTCTTAGCTTCCCAAAGAGCTGGAAGCAAGATGCTTTGGGGCCTCTCTGCCCCTTCGCAAACAAGGCATCCCTTTGGGCCTTTCAGCTCTAGGCCAATGGAGCACAGCCAGAGCAGAAGTCCTACTTCAGCCAGATCAGGCCTGCCAAGGAACTGCGTTTCAGAGGCCTTTGTATGTGACGTTCCCGGTAGGCTGTGAGAGCACGGTGCAGAGCCAGTTGTTTCCTTGTTTCCCAAACAGCTGGAAGCAAGACGCTTTGGGGCCTCTCTGCCCCTTTGGAAACAAGGCAGCACGTTGGGTCTGGCAGCTCTAGGGCAATGGAGCACAACCAGAGCCGAAGTTCTACTTCTTCCAGATCAGGCCTGCCTAGACAGTGCGTTTCACAGGCCTTGATAAGAGATGTTCTCTTAGGCTATAAGAGCACTGGGCACAGCCAGTTGTTTCTTAGCTTCCCAAGAGGTGGAAGCAAGATGCTTTGGGGCCTCTCTCCCCCTTTGGAAACAAGGCAGCCCTTTGGGCCTTTCAGCTCTAGGGCAATGGAGCACACCCAGAGCAGAAGTTCTACCTCAGCCAGATCAGGCCTGCCAAGAAACTGCTTTTCACAGGCCTTCGTAAGAGGTGTTCCCGGAAGGCTGTAAGAGTACCTGGCAGAGCGAGTTGTTTCTTAGCTTCAAAAACAGCTGGAAGCAACATGATTTGGGGCCTCTCTCCCCCTTTGGAAACAAAGCAGCCTTTGTGCCTGGCAGCTCTAGGCCAAAGTAGCACACCCAGAGCACAAGTTCTACCTCAGCCAGATAAGGCCTGTCAAGAAGCTGCGTTTCACAGGCCTTTGTATGTGACGTTCCCGGTTGGCTTTGAGAGCACTGTGCAGAGCCAGTTGTTTTAGCTTCCCAGAGAGCAGGAAGCAAGATGCTTTGGGGCCTCTCTCACACTTTGGAAATAAAGGCAGCCCTTTGGGCCTGGCAGCCCTAGGCCAATGGAGTACACCCAGAGCAGAAGTTCTACCTCAGCCAGATCAGGCCTTCCAAGAAACTGCATCTCACAGGCCTTTCTCTGTCACGTTGCCGGTAGGCTGTGAGAGCACTGTGCAGAGCCAGTTGTTTCTTAGCTTCCCAAAGATTTGGAAGCAAGATACTTTGGGGACTCTCAGCCCCTTTGGAAACAAGGCGGCCCTTTGGGCCTGGCAGCTCTAGGCCAAAGTAGCACGCCCAGAGCAGGAGTTCTACTTCAGCCAGATCAGGCCTGCCAAGAAACTGCGTTTCACAGGCCTTGGTAAGAGATGTTCCTGGTAAGCTGTGAGAGCACTGTGGAGAGCCAGTTGCTTTAGCTTCCCACAGAGCTGGAAGCAAGATGCTTTGGGGCCTCTCTCTCCCTTTGGACACAAGGCAGCCGTTTGGGCCTGGCAGCTCTAGGCCAATGGAGCACACCCACAGCAGAAGTTCTACTTCAGGCAGATCAGTCCTGCCCAGAAACTGCGTTTCACAGCCCTTGGTAAGAGATGTTCACGGTAGGCTGTGAGAGCACTGGGCAGAACCAGTTGTTTTTTAGCTTCCCAAAGTGCTGGAGGCAAGATGCTTTGGGGCCTCTCTCACCCTTTGGAAACAAGGCAGCCCTTAGGTCCTGGTAGCTCTAGGCCTATGTAGCACAACCAGAACAGAAGTTCTACTTCAGCCAGGTCAGGCCTGCCAAGAAACTGCGTTTCACAGGCCTTTCAAAGAGATGTTCTCTTAGGCTGTAAGAGCACTGGGCAGAGCCAGCTGTTTCTTAGCTCCCCGAAGAGCCGGGAGCAAGATGCTTTGGGTCCACTCTCCGTCTTTGGAAACAAGGCAGCCCTTTGGGCCTGGCAGCTCTAGGGCAATGGAGCACACCCAGAGCAGAAGTTCTACTTCAGCCAGATCAGGCCTGCCAGGAAACTGCGTTTCACAGGCCTTGGTAAGAGATGTTCCCGGTAGGCTGTAAGAGCACTGGGCAGAGCCAGTTGTTTCTTACCTTCCTGAAAAGCTGGAAGCAAGATGCTTGGGACCCCTCTGCCCGTTTGGGAACAAGGCAGCCTTTTGGGTCGGGAAGCTCTAGGCCAATGGAGCACACGCAGAGCAGGAGTTCTACTTCAGCCTGATCAGGCCTGCAAAGAAACAGCGTTTGACAGGCCTTGGTAAGAGATGTTCCCGGTAGGTGTAAGAGCACTGGGCAGAGCCAGTTGTTTCTTAGCTTCGCAAAGACCGGGAAGCAAGATGCTTTGGGCCTCTCTGCCCCTTGGAAACAGGGCAGCACTTGGGGCCTGGCAGCTCTAGGGCAATGGAGCACACCCAGAGCCGGAGTTCTACTTCAGCCAGATGAGGCCTGCCAAGAAACTGCGTTTCACAGGCCTTTCAAAGACATGTTCCCGGTAGGCTGTAAGAGCACGGGGCAGAGCGAGTTGGTTCTTAGCTTCCCAGAGAGCTGGAAGCAAGATGCTTTGGGGCCTCTCTGCCCCTTTGGAAACAAGGCAGCACCTTGGGCCTGGCAGCTCTAGGGCAATGGAGCACACCCAGAGCAGAAGTTCTACTTCAGCCAAATCAGGCCTGCCAGGAAACGGCGTTTCACAGGCCTTGGTAAGAGATGTTCCCGGTAGGCTGTAAGAGCACTGGGCAACGCCAGATGTTTCTTAGCTTCCCGAAGAGCTGGAAGCAAGATGCTTTGGTGCCACTCTCTCACTTTGGAATCAAGGCAGCCCTTTGGGGCAGGTAGCTCTAGGCCAGTGGAGCACACCCAGAGCAGAAGTTCTACTTCGGCCAGTTCAGGCCACCAACAAACTGCGTTTCACAGGCCTTGGTAAGAGATGTTCCCGGTAGGCTGTAAGAGCACTGGGCAACGCCAGATGTTTCTTAGCTTCCCGAAGAGCTGGAAGCAAGATGCTTTGGGGCCTCTCTGCCCCTTTGCAAACAAGGCGGCCCTTTGGGCCAGGCAGCTCTAGGCCAATGGAGCACACCCAGAGCAGAAGTTCTACTTCAGCTAGATCAGGCCACCAACAAAGTGCGTTTCACAGGCCTTGGTAAGAGATTTTCTCTCAGGCTGTAAGAGCACTGGGCAGAGCCAGTTATTTCTTAGCTTCCCAAAGAGCTGGAAGCAAGATGCTTTGGGGGCTCCCTGCCCCTTTGCCAACAAGGCCGACCTTTGGGCCTTTCAGCTCTAGGCCAATGGAGCACACCCAGATCAGAAGTTCTACCTCAGCCAGATAAGGCCTGCCAAGAAACTGCGTTTCAAAGGCTTTGGTAAGAGATATTCCCGGTACTCTGTCAGAGCACTGGGCAGAGACAGCTGTTTCTTAGCTTCCCAAAGAGCTGGAAGCAAGATGCTTTGGGGCCTCTCTGCCCCTTTGCAAACAAGGCATCCCTTTGGGCCTTTCAGCTCTAGGCCAATGGAGCACAGCCAGAGCAGAAGTCCTACTTCAGCCAGATCAGGCCTGCCAAGGAACTGCGTTTCAGAGGCCTTTGTATGTGACGTTCCCGGTAGGCTGTGAGAGCACGGTGCAGAGCCAGTTGTTTCCTTGTTTCCCAAACAGCTGGAAGCAAGACGCTTAGGGGCCTCTCTGCCCCTTTGGAAACAAGGCAGCACGTTGGGTCTGGCAGCTCTAGGGCAATTGAGCACAACCAGAGCAGAAGTTCTACTTCTTCCAGATCAGGCCTGCCTAGAAAGTGCGTTTCACAGGCCTTGATAAGAGATGTTCTCTTAGGCTATAAGAGCACTGGGCACAGCGAGTTGTTTCTTAGCTTCCCAAGAGGTGGAAGCAAGATGCTTTGGGGCCTCTCTCCCCCTTTGGAAACAAGGCAGCCCTTTGGGCCTTTCAGCTCTAGGGCAATGGAGCACACCCAGAGCAGAAGTTCTACCTCAGCCAGATCAGGCCTGCCAAGAAACTGCTTTTCACAGGCCTTCGTAAAAGGTGTTCCCAGAAGGCTGTAAGAGTACCTGGCAGAGCGAGTTGTTTCTTAGCTTCAAAAACAGCTGGAAGCAACATGATTTGGGGCCTCTCTCCCCCTTTGGAAACAAAGCAGCCTTTGTGCCTGGCAGCTCTAGGCCAAAGTAGCACACCCAGAGCACAAGTTCTACCTCAGCCAGATAAGGCCTGTCAAGAAGCTGCGTTTCACAGGCCTTTGTATGTGACGTTCCCGGTTGGCTTTGAGAGCACTGTGCAGAGCCAGTTGTTTTAGCTTCCCAGAGAGCAGGAAGCAAGATGCTTTGGGGCCTCTCTCACACTTTGGAAATAAAGGCAGCCCTTTGGGCCTGGCAGCCCTAGGCCAATGGAGTACACCCAGAGCAGAAGTTCTACCTCAGCCAGATCAGGCCTTCCAAGAAACTGCGTCTCACAGGCCTTTCTCTGTCACGTTGCCGGTAGGCTGTGAGAGCACTGTGCAGAGCCAGTTGTTTCTTAGCTTCCCAAAGATTTGGAAGCAAGATACTTTGGGGACTCTCAGCCCCTTTGGAAACAAGGCGGCCCTTTGGGCCTGGCAGCTCTAGGCCAAAGTAGCACGCCCAGAGCAGGAGTTCTACTTCAGCCAGATCAGGCCTGCCAAGAAACTGCGTTTCACAGGCCTTGGTAAGAGATGTTCCTGGTAAGCTGTGAGAGCACTGTGGAGAGCCAGTTGCTTTAGCTTCCCACAGAGCTGGAAGCAAGATGCTTTGGGGCCTCTCTCTCCCTTTGGACACAAGGCAGCCGTTTGGGCCTGGCAGCTCTAGGCCAATGGAGCACACCCACAGCAGAAGTTCTACTTCAGGCAGATCAGTCCTGCCCAGAAACTGCGTTTCACAGCCCTTGGTAAGAGATGTTCACGGTAGGCTGTGAGAGCACTGGGCAGAACCAGTTGTTTTTTAGCTTCCCAAAGTGCTGGAGGCAAGATGCTTTGGGGCCTCTCTCACCCTTTGGAAACAAGGCAGCCCTTAGGTCCTGGTAGCTCTAGGCCTATGTAGCACAACCAGAACAGAAGTTCTACTTCAGCCAGGTCAGGCCTGCCAAGAAACTGCGTTTCACAGGCCTTTCAAAGAGATGTTCTCTTAGGCTGTAAGAGCACTGGGCAGAGCCAGCTGTTTCTTAGCTCCCCGAAGAGCCGGGAGCAAGATGCTTTGGGTCCACTCTCCGTGTTTGGAAACAAGGCAGCCCTTTGGGCCTGGCAGCTCTAGGGCAATGGAGCACACCCAGAGCAGAAGTTCTACTTCAGCCAGATCAGGCCTGCCAGGAAACTGCGTTTCACAGGCCTTGGTAAGAGATGTTCCCGGTAGGCTGTAAGAGCACTGGGCAGAGCCAGTTGTTTCTTACCTTCCTGAAAAGCTGGAAGCAAGATGCTTGGGACCCCTCTGCCCGTTTGGGAACAAGGCAGCCTTTTGGGTCGGGAAGCTCTAGGCCAATGGAGCACACGCAGAGCAGGAGTTCTACTTCAGCCTGATCAGGCCTGCAAAGAAACAGCGTTTGACAGGCCTTGGTAAGAGATGTTCCCGGTAGGTGTAAGAGCACTGGGCAGAGCCAGTTGTTTCTTAGCTTCGCAAAGACCGGGAAGCAAGATGCTTTGGGCCTCTCTGCCCCTTGGAAACAGGGCAGCACTTGGGGCCTGGCAGATCTAGGGCAATGGAGCACACCCAGAGCCGGAGTTCTACTTCAGCCAGATGAGGCATGCCAAGAAACTGCGTTTCACAGGCCTTTCAAAGACATGTTCCCGGTAGGCTGTAAGAGCACGGGGCAGAGCGAGTTGGTTCTTAGCTTCCCAGAGAGCTGGAAGCAAGATGCTTTGGGGCCTCTCTGCCCCTTTGGAAACAAGGCAGCACCTTGGGCCTGGCAGCTCTAGGGCAATGGAGCACACCCAGAGCAGAAGTTCTACTTCAGCCAAATCAGGCCTGCCAGGAAACGGCGTTTCACAGGCCTTGGTAAGAGATGTTCCCGGTAGGCTGTAAGAGCACTGGGCAACGCCAGATGTTTCTTAGCTTCCCGAAGAGCTGGAAGCAAGATGCTTTGGTGCCACTCTCTCACTTTGGAATCAAGGCAGCCCTTTGGGGCAGGTAGCTCTAGGCCAGTGTAGCACACCCAGAGCAGAAGTTCTACTTCGGCCAGTTCAGGCCACCAACAAACTGCGTTTCACAGGCCTTGGTAAGAGATGTTCCCGGTAGGCTGTAAGAGCACTGGGCAACGTCAGATGTTTCCTAGCTTCCCGAAGAGCTGGAAGCAAGATGCTTTGGGGCCTCTCTGCCCCTTTGCAAACAAGGCGGCCCTTTGGGCCAGGCAGCACTAGGCCAATGGAGCACACCCAGAGCAGAAGTTCTACTTCAGCTAGATCAGGCCACCAACAAAGTGCGTTTCACAGGCCTTGGTAAGAGATTTTCTCTCAGGCTGTAAGAGCACTGGGCAGAGCCAGTTGTTTCTTAGCTTCCCAAAGAGCTGGAAGCAAGATGCTTTGGGGGCTCCCTGCCCCTTTGCCAACAAGGCCGACCTTTGGGCCTTTCAGCTCTAGGCCAATGGAGCACACCCAGATCAGAAGTTCTACCTCAGCCAGATAAGGCCTGCCAAGAAACTGCGTTTCAAAGGCTTTGGTAAGAGATATTCCCGGTACTCTGTCAGAGCACTGGGCAGAGACAGCTGTTTCTTAGCTTCCCAAAGAGCTGGAAGCAAGATGCTTTGGGGCCTCTCTGCCCCTTTGCAAACAAGGCATCCCTTTGGGCCTTTCAGCTCTAGGCCAATGGAGCACAGCCAGAGCAGAAGTCCTACTTCAGCCAGATCAGGCCTGCCAAGGAACTGCGTTTCAGAGGCCTTTGTATGTGACGTTCCCTGTAGGCTGTGAGAGCACGGTGCAGAGCCAGTTGTTTCCTTGTTTCCCAAACAGCTGGAAGCAAGACGCTTAGGGGCCTCTCTGCCCCTTTGGAAACAAGGCAGCACGTTGGGTCTGGCAGCTCTAGGGCAATGGAGCACAACCAGAGCAGAAGTTCTACTTCTTCCAGATCAGGCCTGCCTAGAAAGTGCGTTTCACAGGCCTTGATAAGAGATGTTCTCTTAGGCTATAAGAGCACTGGGCACAGCGAGTTGTTTCTTAGCTTCCCAAGAGGTGGAAGCAAGATGCTTTGGGGCCTCTCTCCCCCTTTGGAAACAAGGCAGCCCTTTGGGCCTTTCAGCTCTAGGGCAATGGAGCACACCCAGAGCAGAAGTTCTACCTCAGCCAGATCAGGCCTGCCAAGAAACTGCTTTTCACAGGCCTTCGTAAGAGGTGTTCCCGGAAGGCTGTAAGAGTACCTGGCAGAGCGAGTTGTTTCTTAGCTTCAAAAACAGCTGGAAGCAACATGATTTGGGGCCTCTCTCCCCCTTTGGAAACAAAGCAGCCTTTGTGCCTGGCAGCTCTAGGCCAAAGTAGCACACCCAGAGCACAAGTTCTACCTCAGCCAGATAAGGCCTGTCAAGAAGCTGCGTTTCACAGGCCTTTGTATGTGACGTTCCCGGTTGGCTTTGAGAGCACTGTGCAGAGCCAGTTGTTTTAGCTTCCCAGAGAGCAGGAAGCAAGATGCTTTGGGGCCTCTCTCACACTTTGGAAATAAAGGCAGCCCTTTGGGCCTGGCAGCCCTAGGCCAATGGAGTACACCCAGAGCAGAAGTTCTACCTCAGCCAGATCAGGCCTTCCAAGAAACTGCGTCTCACAGGCCTTTCTCTGTCACGTTGCCGGTAGGCTGTGAGAGCACTGTGCAGAGCCAGTTGTTTCTTAGCTTCCCAAAGATTTGGAAGCAAGATACTTTGGGGACTCTCAGCCCCTTTGGAAACAAGGCGGCCCTTTGGGCCTGGCAGCTCTAGGCCAAAGTAGCACGCCCAGAGCAGGAGTTCTACTTCAGCCAGATCAGGCCTGCCAAGAAACTGCGTTTCACAGGCCTTGGTAAGAGATGTTCCCGGTAAGCTGTGAGAGCACTGTGGAGAGCCAGTTGCTTTAGCTTCCCACAGAGCTGGAAGCAAGATGCTTTGGGGCCTCTCTCTCCCTTTGGACACAAGGCAGCCGTTTGGGCCTGGCAGCTCTAGGCCAATGGAGCACACCCACAGCAGAAGTTCTACTTCAGGCAGATCAGTCCTGCCCAGAAACTGCGTTTCACAGCCCTTGGTAAGAGATGTTCACGGTAGGCTGTGAGAGCACTGGGCAGAACCAGTTGTTTTTTAGCTTCCCAAAGTGCTGGAGGCAAGATGCTTTGGGGCCTCTCTCACCCTTTGGAAACAAGGCAGCCCTTAGGTCCTGGTAGTTCTAGGCCTATGTAGCACAACCAGAACAGAAGTTCTACTTCAGCCAGGTCAGGCCTGCCAAGAAACTGCGTTTCACAGGCCTTTCAAAGAGATGTTCTCTTAGGCTGTAAGAGCACTGGGCAGAGCCAGCTGTTTCTTAGCTTCCCGAAGAGCTGGGAGCAAGATGCTTTGGGTCCACTCTCCGTCTTTGGAAACAAGGCAGCCCTTTGGGCCTGGCAGCTCTAGGGCAATGGAGCACACCCAGAGCAGAAGTTCTACTTCAGCCAGATCAGGCCTGCCAGGAAACTGCGTTTCACAGGCCTTGGTAAGAGATGTTCCCGGTAGGCTGTAAGAGCACTGGGCAGAGCCAGTTGTTTCTTACCTTCCTGAAAAGCTGGAAGCAAGACGCTTGGGACCCCTCTGCCCGTTTGGGAACAAGGCAGCCTTTTGGGTCGGGAAGCTCTAGGCCAATGGAGCACACGCAGAGCAGGAGTTCTACTTCAGCCTGATCAGGCCTGCAAAGAAACAGCGTTTGACAGGCCTTGGTAAGAGATGTTCCCGGTAGGTTTAAGAGCACTGGGCAGAGCCAGTTGTTTCTTAGCTTCGCAAAGACCGGGAAGCAAGATGCTTTGGGCATCTCTGCCCCTTGGAAACAGGGCAGCACTTGGGGCCTGGCAGCTCTAGGGCAATGGAGCACACCCAGAGCCGGAGTTCTACTTCAGCCAGATGAGGCCTGCCAAGAAACTGCGTTTCACAGGCCTTTCAAAGACATGTTCCCGGTAGGCTGTAAGAGCACGGGGCAGAGCGAGTTGGTTCTTAGCTTCCCAGAGAGCTGGAAGCAAGATGCTTTGGGGCCTCTCTGCCCCTTTGGAAACAAGGCAGCACCTTGGGCCTGGCAGCTCTAGGGCAATGGAGCACACCCAGAGCAGAAGTTCTACTTCAGCCAAATCAGGCCTGCCAGGAAACGGCGTATCACAGGCCTTGGTAAGAGATGTTCCCGGTAGGCTGTAAGAGCACTGGGCAACGCCAGATGTTTCTTAGCTTCCCGAAGAGCTGGAAGCAAGATGCTTTGGTGCCACTCTCTCACTTTGGAATCAAGGCAGCCCTTTGGGGCAGGTAGCTCTAGGCCAGTGGAGCACACCCAGAGCAGAAGTTCTACTTCGGCCAGTTCAGGCCACCAACAAACTGCGTTTCACAGGCCTTGGTAAGAGATGTTCCCGGTAGGCTGTAAGAGCACTGGGCAACGCCAGATGTTTCTTAGCTTCCCGAAGAGCTGGAAGCAAGATGCTTTGGGGCCTCTCATCCCCTTTGCAAACAAGGCGGCCCTATGGGCCAGGCAGCTCTAGGCCAATGGAGCACACCCAGAGCAGAAGTTCTACTTCAGCTAGATCAGGCCACCAACAAGGTGCGTTTCACAGGCCTTGGTAAGAGATTTTCTCTCAGGCTGTAAGAGCACTGGGCAGAGCCAGTTGTTTCTTAGCTTCCCAAAGAGCTGGAAGCAAGATGCTTTGGGGGCTCCCTGCCCCTTTGCCAACAAGGCCGACCTTTGGGCCTTTCAGCTCTAGGCCAATGGAGCACACCCAGATCAGAAGTTCTACCTCAGCCAGATAAGGCCTGCCAAGAAACTGCGTTTCAAAGGCTTTGGTAAGAGATATTCCCGGTACTCTGTCAGAGCACTGGCAGAGACAGTTGTTTCTTAGCTTCCCAAAGAGCTGGAAGCAAGATGCTTTGGGGCCTCTCTGCCCCTTTGCAAACAAGGCATCCCTTTGGGCCTTTCAGCTCTAGGCCAATGGAGCACAGCCAGAGCAGAAGTCCTACTTCAGCCAGATCAGGCCTGCCAAGGAACTGCGTTTCAGAGGCCTTTGTATGTGACGTTCCCGGTAGGCTGTGAGAGCACGGTGCAGAGCCAGTTGTTTCCTTGTTTCCCAAACAGCTGGAAGCAAGACGCTTAGGGGCCTCTCTGCCCCTTTGGAAACAAGGCAGCACGTTGGGTCTGGCAGCTCTAGGGCAATGGAGCACAACCAGAGCAGAAGTTCTACTTCTTCCAGATCAGGCCTGCCTAGAAAGTGCGTTTCACAGGCCTTGATAAGAGATGTTCTCTTAGGCTATAAGAGCACTGGGCACAGCGAGTTGTTTCTTAGCTTCCCAAGAGGTGGAAGCAAGATGCTTTGGGGCCTCTCTCCCCCTTTGGAAACAAGGCAGCCCTTTGGGCCTTTCAGCTCTAGGGCAATGGAGCACACCCAGAGCAGAAGTTCTACCTCAGCCAGATCAGGCCTGCCAAGAAACTGCTTTTCACAGGCCTTCGTAAGAGGTGTTCCCGGAAGGCTGTAAGAGTACCTGGCAGAGCGAGTTGTTTCTTAGCTTCAAAAACAGCTGGAAGCAACATGATTTGGGGCCTCTCTCCCCCTTTGGAAACAAAGCAGCCTTTGTGCCTGGCAGCTCTAGGCCAAAGTAGCACACCCAGAGCACAAGTTCTACCTCAGCCAGATAAGGCCTGTCAAGAAGCTGCGTTTCACAGGCCTTTGTATGTGACGTTCCCGGTTGGCTTTGAGAGCACTGTGCAGAGCCAGTTGTTTTAGCTTCCCAGAGAGCAGGAAGCAAGATGCTTTGGGGCCTCTCTCACACTTTGGAAATAAAGGCAGCCCTTTGGGCCTGGCAGCCCTAGGCCAATGGAGTACACCCAGAGCAGAAGTTCTACCTCAGCCAGATCAGGCCTTCCAAGAAACTGCGTCTCACAGGCCTTTCTCTGTCACGTTGCCGGTAGGCTGTGAGAGCACTGTGCAGAGCCAGTTGTTTCTTAGCTTCCCAAAGATTTGGAAGCAAGATACTTTGGGGACTCTCAGCCCCTTTGGAAACAAGGCGGCCCTTTGGGCCTGGCAGCTCTAGGCCAAAGTAGCACGCCCAGAGCAGGAGTTCTACTTCAGCCAGATCAGGCCTGCCAAGAAACTGCGTTTCACAGGCCTTGGTAAGAGATGTTCCCGGTAAGCTGTGAGAGCACTGTGGAGAGCCAGTTGCTTTAGCTTCCCACAGAGCTGGAAGCAAGATGCTTTGGGGCCTCTCTCTCCCTTTGGACACAAGGCAGCCGTTTGGGCCTGGCAGCTCTAGGCCAATGGAGCACACCCACAGCAGAAGTTCTACTTCAGGCAGATCAGTCCTGCCCAGAAACTGCGTTTCACAGCCCTTGGTAAGAGATGTTCACGGTAGGCTGTGAGAGCACTGGGCAGAACCAGTTGTTTTTTAGCTTCCCAAAGTGCTGGAGGCAAGATGCTTTGGGGCCTCTCTCACCCTTTGGAAACAAGGCAGCCCTTAGGTCCTGGTAGTTCTAGGCCTATGTAGCACAACCAGAACAGAAGTTCTACTTCAGCCAGGTCAGGCCTGCCAAGAAACTGCGTTTCACAGGCCTTTCAAAGAGATGTTCTCTTAGGCTGTAAGAGCACTGGGCAGAGCCAGCTGTTTCTTAGCTTCCCGAAGAGCTGGGAGCAAGATGCTTTGGGTCCACTCTCCGTCTTTGGAAACAAGGCAGCCCTTTGGGCCTGGCAGCTCTAGGGCAATGGAGCACACCCAGAGCAGAAGTTCTACTTCAGCCAGATCAGGCCTGCCAGGAAACTGCGTTTCACAGGCCTTGGTAAGAGATGTTCCCGGTAGGCTGTAAGAGCACTGGGCAGAGCCAGTTGTTTCTTACCTTCCTGAAAAGCTGGAAGCAAGACGCTTGGGACCCCTCTGCCCGTTTGGGAACAAGGCAGCCTTTTGGGTCGGGAAGCTCTAGGCCAATGGAGCACACGCAGAGCAGGAGTTCTACTTCAGCCTGATCAGGCCTGCAAAGAAACAGCGTTTGACAGGCCTTGGTAAGAGATGTTCCCGGTAGGTTTAAGAGCACTGGGCAGAGCCAGTTGTTTCTTAGCTTCGCAAAGACCGGGAAGCAAGATGCTTTGGGCATCTCTGCCCCTTGGAAACAGGGCAGCACTTGGGGCCTGGCAGCTCTAGGGCAATGGAGCACACCCAGAGCCGGAGTTCTACTTCAGCCAGATGAGGCCTGCCAAGAAACTGCGTTTCACAGGCCTTTCAAAGACATGTTCCCGGTAGGCTGTAAGAGCACGGGGCAGAGCGAGTTGGTTCTTAGCTTCCCAGAGAGCTGGAAGCAAGATGCTTTGGGGCCTCTCTGCCCCTTTGGAAACAAGGCAGCACCTTGGGCCTGGCAGCTCTAGGGCAATGGAGCACACCCAGAGCAGAAGTTCTACTTCAGCCAAATCAGGCCTGCCAGGAAACGGCGTATCACAGGCCTTGGTAAGAGATGTTCCCGGTAGGCTGTAAGAGCACTGGGCAACGCCAGATGTTTCTTAGCTTCCCGAAGAGCTGGAAGCAAGATGCTTTGGTGCCACTCTCTCACTTTGGAATCAAGGCAGCCCTTTGGGGCAGGTAGCTCTAGGCCAGTGGAGCACACCCAGAGCAGAAGTTCTACTTCGGCCAGTTCAGGCCACCAACAAACTGCGTTTCACAGGCCTTGGTAAGAGATGTTCCCGGTAGGCTGTAAGAGCACTGGGCAACGCCAGATGTTTCTTAGCTTCCCGAAGAGCTGGAAGCAAGATGCTTTGGGGCCTCTCATCCCCTTTGCAAACAAGGCGGCCCTATGGGCCAGGCAGCTCTAGGCCAATGGAGCACACCCAGAGCAGAAGTTCTACTTCAGCTAGATCAGGCCACCAACAAGGTGCGTTTCACAGGCCTTGGTAAGAGATTTTCTCTCAGGCTGTAAGAGCACTGGGCAGAGCCAGTTGTTTCTTAGCTTCCCAAAGAGCTGGAAGCAAGATGCTTTGGGGGCTCCCTGCCCCTTTGCCAACAAGGCCGACCTTTGGGCCTTTCAGCTCTAGGCCAATGGAGCACACCCAGATCAGAAGTTCTACCTCAGCCAGATAAGGCCTGCCAAGAAACTGCGTTTCAAAGGCTTTGGTAAGAGATATTCCCGGTACTCTGTCAGAGCACTGGCAGAGACAGTTGTTTCTTAGCTTCCCAAAGAGCTGGAAGCAAGATGCTTTGGGGCCTCTCTGCCCCTTTGCAAACAAGGCATCCCTTTGGGCCTTTCAGCTCTAGGCCAATGGAGCACAGCCAGAGCAGAAGTCCTACTTCAGCCAGATCAGGCCTGCCAAGGAACTGCGTTTCAGAGGCCTTTGTATGTGACGTTCCCGGTAGGCTGTGAGAGCACGGTGCAGAGCCAGTTGTTTCCTTGTTTCCCAAACAGCTGGAAGCAAGACGCTTAGGGGCCTCTCTGCCCCTTTGGAAACAAGGCAGCACGTTGGGTCTGGCAGCTCTAGGGCAATGGAGCACAACCAGAGCAGAAGTTCTACTTCTTCCAGATCAGGCCTGCCTAGAAAGTGCGTTTCACAGGCCTTGATAAGAGATGTTCTCTTAGGCTATAAGAGCACTGGGCACAGCCAGTTGTTTCTTAGCTTCCCAAGAGGTGGAAGCAAGATGCTTTGGGGCCTCTCTCCCCCTTTGGAAACAAGGCAGCCCTTTGGGCCTTTCAGCTCTAGGGCAATGGAGCACACCCAGAGCAGAAGTTCTACCTCAGCCAGATCAGGCCTGCCAAGAAACTGCTTTTCACAGGCCTTCGTAAGAGGTGTTCCCGGAAGGCTGTCAGAGTACCTGGCAGAGCGAGTTGTTTCTTAGCTTCAAAAACAGCTGGAAGCAACATGATTTGGGGCCTCTCTCCCCCTTTGGAAACAAAGCAGCCTTTGTGCCTGGCAGCTCTAGGCCAAAGTAGCACACCCAGAGCACAAGTTCTACCTCAGCCAGATAAGGCCTGTCAAGAAGCTGCGTTTCACAGGCCTTTGTATGTGACGTTCCCGGTTGGCTTTGAGAGCACTGTGCAGAGCCAGTTGTTTTAGCTTCCCAGAGAGCAGGAAGCAAGATGCTTTGGGGCCTCTCTCACACTTTGGAAATAAAGGCAGCCCTTTGGGCCTGGCAGCCCTAGGCCAATGGAGTACACCCAGAGCAGAAGTTCTACCTCAGCCAGATCAGGCCTTCCAAGAAACTGCGTCTCACAGGCCTTTCTCTGTCACGTTGCCGGTAGGCTGTGAGAGCACTGTGCAGAGCCAGTTGTTTCTTAGCTTCCCAAAGATTTGGAAGCAAGATACTTTGGGGACTCTCAGCCCCTTTGGAAACAAGGCGGCCCTTTGGGCCTGGCAGCTCTAGGCCAAAGTAGCACGCCCAGAGCAGGAGTTCTACTTCAGCCAGATCAGGCCTGCCAAGAAACTGCGTTTCACAGGCCTTGGTAAGAGATGTTCCCGGTAAGCTGTGAGAGCACTGTGGAGAGCCAGTTGCTTTAGCTTCCCACAGAGCTGGAAGCAAGATGCTTTGGGGCCTCTCTCTCCCTTTGGACACAAGGCAGCCGTTTGGGCCTGGCAGCTCTAGGCCAATGGAGCACACCCACAGCAGAAGTTCTACTTCAGGCAGATCA
Organism: Equus asinus; assembly: GCF_041296235.1. NCBI lineage: Eukaryota > Metazoa > Chordata > Mammalia > Perissodactyla > Equidae > Equus > Equus asinus. Next base: position 3,164,180 of record NW_027224845.1, read on the forward strand.
GTCCTGCCCAGAAACTGCGTTTCACAGCCCTTGGTAAGAGATGTTCACGGTAGGCTGTGAGAGCACTGGGCAGAACCAGTTGTTTTTTAGCTTCCCAAAGTGCTGGAGGCAAGATGCTTTGGGGCCTCTCTCACCCTTTGGAAACAAGGCAGCCCTTAGGTCCTGGTAGTTCTAGGCCTATGTAGCACAACCAGAACAGAAGTTCTACTTCAGCCAGGTCAGGCCTGCCAAGAAACTGCGTTTCACAGGCCTTTCAAAGAGATGTTCTCTTAGGCTGTAAGAGCACTGGGCAGAGCCAGCTGTTTCTTAGCTTCCCGAAGAGCTGGGAGCAAGATGCTTTGGGTCCACTCTCCGTCTTTGGAAACAAGGCAGCCCTTTGGGCCTGGCAGCTCTAGGGCAATGGAGCACACCCAGAGCAGAAGTTCTACTTCAGCCAGATCAGGCCTGCCAGGAAACTGCGTTTCACAGGCCTTGGTAAGAGATGTTCCCGGTAGGCTGTAAGAGCACTGGGCAGAGCCAGTTGTTTCTTACCTTCCTGAAAAGCTGGAAGCAAGACGCTTGGGACCCCTCTGCCCGTTTGGGAACAAGGCAGCCTTTTGGGTCGGGAAGCTCTAGGCCAATGGAGCACACGCAGAGCAGGAGTTCTACTTCAGCCTGATCAGGCCTGCAAAGAAACAGCGTTTGACAGGCCTTGGTAAGAGATGTTCCCGGTAGGTTTAAGAGCACTGGGCAGAGCCAGTTGTTTCTTAGCTTCGCAAAGACCGGGAAGCAAGATGCTTTGGGCATCTCTGCCCCTTGGAAACAGGGCAGCACTTGGGGCCTGGCAGCTCTAGGGCAATGGAGCACACCCAGAGCCGGAGTTCTACTTCAGCCAGATGAGGCCTGCCAAGAAACTGCGTTTCACAGGCCTTTCAAAGACATGTTCCCGGTAGGCTGTAAGAGCACGGGGCAGAGCGAGTTGGTTCTTAGCTTCCCAGAGAGCTGGAAGCAAGATGCTTTGGGGCCTCTCTGCCCCTTTGGAAACAAGGCAGCACCTTGGGCCTGGCAGCTCTAGGGCAATGGAGCACACCCAGAGCAGAAGTTCTACTTCAGCCAAATCAGGCCTGCCAGGAAACGGCGTATCACAGGCCTTGGTAAGAGATGTTCCCGGTAGGCTGTAAGAGCACTGGGCAACGCCAGATGTTTCTTAGCTTCCCGAAGAGCTGGAAGCAAGATGCTTTGGTGCCACTCTCTCACTTTGGAATCAAGGCAGCCCTTTGGGGCAGGTAGCTCTAGGCCAGTGGAGCACACCCAGAGCAGAAGTTCTACTTCGGCCAGTTCAGGCCACCAACAAACTGCGTTTCACAGGCCTTGGTAAGAGATGTTCCCGGTAGGCTGTAAGAGCACTGGGCAACGCCAGATGTTTCTTAGCTTCCCGAAGAGCTGGAAGCAAGATGCTTTGGGGCCTCTCATCCCCTTTGCAAACAAGGCGGCCCTATGGGCCAGGCAGCTCTAGGCCAATGGAGCACACCCAGAGCAGAAGTTCTACTTCAGCTAGATCAGGCCACCAACAAGGTGCGTTTCACAGGCCTTGGTAAGAGATTTTCTCTCAGGCTGTAAGAGCACTGGGCAGAGCCAGTTGTTTCTTAGCTTCCCAAAGAGCTGGAAGCAAGATGCTTTGGGGGCTCCCTGCCCCTTTGCCAACAAGGCCGACCTTTGGGCCTTTCAGCTCTAGGCCAATGGAGCACACCCAGATCAGAAGTTCTACCTCAGCCAGATAAGGCCTGCCAAGAAACTGCGTTTCAAAGGCTTTGGTAAGAGATATTCCCGGTACTCTGTCAGAGCACTGGCAGAGACAGTTGTTTCTTAGCTTCCCAAAGAGCTGGAAGCAAGATGCTTTGGGGCCTCTCTGCCCCTTTGCAAACAAGGCATCCCTTTGGGCCTTTCAGCTCTAGGCCAATGGAGCACAGCCAGAGCAGAAGTCCTACTTCAGCCAGATCAGGCCTGCCAAGGAACTGCGTTTCAGAGGCCTTTGTATGTGACGTTCCCGGTAGGCTGTGAGAGCACGGTGCAGAGCCAGTTGTTTCCTTGTTTCCCAAACAGCTGGAAGCAAGACGCTTTGGGGCCTCTCTGCCCCTTTGGAAACAAGGCAGCACGTTGGGTCTGGCAGCTCTAGGGCAATGGAGCACAACCAGAGCCGAAGTTCTACTTCTTCCAGATCAGGCCTGCCTAGACAGTGCGTTTCACAGGCCTTGATAAGAGATGTTCTCTTAGGCTATAAGAGCACTGGGCACAGCCAGTTGTTTCTTAGCTTCCCAAGAGGTGGAAGCAAGATGCTTTGGGGCCTCTCTCCCCCTTTGGAAACAAGGCAGCCCTTTGGGCCTTTCAGCTCTAGGGCAATGGAGCACACCCAGAGCAGAAGTTCTACCTCAGCCAGATCAGGCCTGCCAAGAAACTGCTTTTCACAGGCCTTCGTAAGAGGTGTTCCCGGAAGGCTGTCAGAGTACCTGGCAGAGCGAGTTGTTTCTTAGCTTCAAAAACAGCTGGAAGCAACATGATTTGGGGCCTCTCTCCCCCTTTGGAAACAAAGCAGCCTTTGTGCCTGGCAGCTCTAGGCCAAAGTAGCACACCCAGAGCACAAGTTCTACCTCAGCCAGATAAGGCCTGTCAAGAAGCTGCGTTTCACAGGCCTTTGTATGTGACGTTCCCGGTTGGCTTTGAGAGCACTGTGCAGAGCCAGTTGTTTTAGCTTCCCAGAGAGCAGGAAGCAAGATGCTTTGGGGCCTCTCTCACACTTTGGAAATAAAGGCAGCCCTTTGGGCCTGGCAGCCCTAGGCCAATGGAGTACACCCAGAGCAGAAGTTCTACCTCAGCCAGATCAGGCCTTCCAAGAAACTGCGTCTCACAGGCCTTTCTCTGTCACGTTGCCGGTAGGCTGTGAGAGCACTGTGCAGAGCCAGTTGTTTCTTAGCTTCCCAAAGATTTGGAAGCAAGATACTTTGGGGACTCTCAGCCCCTTTGGAAACAAGGCGGCCCTTTGGGCCTGGCAGCTCTAGGCCAAAGTAGCACGCCCAGAGCAGGAGTTCTACTTCAGCCAGATCAGGCCTGCCAAGAAACTACGTTTCACAGGCCTTGGTAAGAGATGTTCCCGGTAGGCTGTGAGAGCACTGTGGAGAGCCAGTTGCTTTAGCTTCCCACAGAGCTGGAAGCAAGATGCCTTGGGGCCTCTCTCTCCCTTTGGACACAAGGCAGCCGTTTGCGCCTGGCAGCTCTAGGGCAATGGAGCACACCCAGAGCAGAAGTTCTACTTCAGCCAGATCAGGCCTGCCAGGAAACTGCGTTTCACAGGCCTTGGTAAGAGATGTTCCCGGTAGGCTGTGAGAGCACTGGGCAACGCCAGATGTTTCTTAGCTTCCCGAAGAGCAGGAAGCAAGATGCTTTGGGGCTTCTCATCCCGTTTGCAAACAAGGCCGACCTTTGGGCCAGGCAGCTCTAGGCCAATGGAGCACACCCAGAGCAGAAGTTCTACCTCAGCCAGATAAGGCCTGCCAAGAAACTGCGTTTCAAAGGCTTTGGTAAGAGATGTTCCCGGTACTCTGTTAGAGCACTGGGCAGAGCCATTTGTTTCTTAGCTTCCCAAAGAGCTGGAAGCAAGATGCTTTGGGGGCTCCCTGCCCCTTTGCCAACAAGGCCGACCTTTGGGCCTTTCAGCTCTAGGCCAATGGAGCACACCCAGAGCAGAAGTCCTACTTCAGCCAGATCAGGCCTGCCAAGGAACTGCGTTTCAGAGGCCTTTGTATGTGACGTTCCCGGTAGGCTGTGAGAGCACGGTGCAGAGCCAGTTGTTTCCTTGTTTCCCAAACAGCTGGAAGCAAGACGCTTTGGGGCCTCTCTGCCCCTTTGGAAACAAGGCAGCACGTTGGGTCTGGCAGCTCTAGGGCAATGGAGCACAACCAGAGCCGAAGTTCTACTTCTTACAGATCAGGCCTGCCTAGACAGTGCGTTTCCCAGGCCTTGATAAGAAATGTTCTCTTAGGCTATAAGAGCACTGGGCACAGCCAGTTGTTTCTTAGCTTCCCAAGAGGTGGAAGCAAGATGCTTTGGGGCCTCTCTCCCCCTTTGGAAACAAGGCAGCCCTTTGGGCCTTTCAGCTCTAGGGCAATGGAGCACACCCAGAGCAGAAGTTCTACCTCAGCCAGATCAGGCCTGCCAAGAAACTGCTTTTCACAGGCCTTCGTAAGAGGTGTTCCCGGAAGGCTGTAAGAGTACCTGGCAGAGCGAGTTGTTTCTTAGCTTCAAAAACAGCTGGAAGCAACATGATTTGGGGCCTCTCTCCCCCTTTGGAAACAAAGCAGCCTTTGTGCCTGGCAGCTCTAGGCCAAAGTAGCACACCCAGAGCACAAGTTCTACCTCAGCCAGATAAGGCCTGTCAAGAAGCTGCGTTTCACAGGCCTTTGTATGTGACGTTCCCGGTTGGCTTTGAGAGCACTGTGCAGAGCCAGTTGTTTTAGCTTCCCAGAGAGCAGGAAGCAAGATGCTTTGGGGCCTCTCTCACACTTTGGAAATAAAGGCAGCCCTTTGGGCCTGGCAGCCCTAGGCCAATGGAGTACACCCAGAGCAGAAGTTCTACCTCAGCCAGATCAGGCCTTCCAAGAAACTGCGTCTCACAGGCCTTTCTCTGTCACGTTGCCGGTAGGCTGTGAGAGCACTGTGCAGAGCCAGTTGTTTCTTAGCTTCCCAAAGATTTGGAAGCAAGATACTTTGGGGACTCTCAGCCCCTTTGGAAACAAGGCGGCCCTTTGGGCCTGGCAGCTCTAGGCCAAAGTAGCACGCCCAGAGCAGGAGTTCTACTTCAGCCAGATCAGGCCTGCCAAGAAACTGCGTTTCACAGGCCTTGGTAAGAGATGTTCCTGGTAAGCTGTGAGAGCACTGTGGAGAGCCAGTTGCTTTAGCTTCCCACAGAGCTGGAAGCAAGATGCTTTGGGGCCTCTCTCTCCCTTTGGACACAAGGCAGCCGTTTGGGCCTGGCAGCTCTAGGCCAATGGAGCACACCCACAGCAGAAGTTCTACTTCAGGCAGATCAGTCCTGCCCAGAAACTGCGTTTCACAGCCCTTGGTAAGAGATGTTCACGGTAGGCTGTGAGAGCACTGGGCAGAACCAGTTGTTTTTTAGCTTCCCAAAGTGCTGGAGGCAAGATGCTTTGGGGCCTCTCTCACCCTTTGGAAACAAGGCAGCCCTTAGGTCCTGGTAGCTCTAGGCCTATGTAGCACAACCAGAACAGAAGTTCTACTTCAGCCAGGTCAGGCCTGCCAAGAAACTGCGTTTCACAGGCCTTTCAAAGAGATGTTCTCTTAGGCTGTAAGAGCACTGGGCAGAGCCAGCTGTTTCTTAGCTCCCCGAAGAGCCGGGAGCAAGATGCTTTGGGTCCACTCTCCGTCTTTGGAAACAAGGCAGCCCTTTGGGCCTGGCAGCTCTAGGGCAATGGAGCACACCCAGAGCAGAAGTTCTACTTCAGCCAGATCAGGCCTGCCAGGAAACTGCGTTTCACAGGCCTTGGTAAGAGATGTTCCCGGTAGGCTGTAAGAGCACTGGGCAGAGCCAGTTGTTTCTTACCTTCCTGAAAAGCTGGAAGCAAGATGCTTGGGACCCCTCTGCCCGTTTGGGAACAAGGCAGCCTTTTGGGTCGGGAAGCTCTAGGCCAATGGAGCACACGCAGAGCAGGAGTTCTACTTCAGCCTGATCAGGCCTGCAAAGAAACAGCGTTTGACAGGCCTTGGTAAGAGATGTTCCCGGTAGGTGTAAGAGCACTGGGCAGAGCCAGTTGTTTCTTAGCTTCGCAAAGACCGGGAAGGAAGATGCTTTGGGCCTCTCTGCCCCTTGGAAACAGGGCAGCACTTGGGGCCTGGCAGCTCTAGGGCAGTGGAGCACACCCAGAGCCGGAGTTCTACTTCAGCCAGATGAGGCCTGCCAAGAAACTGCGTTTCACAGGCCTTTCAAAGACATGTTCCCGGTAGGCTGTAAGAGCACGGGGCAGAGCGAGTTGGTTCTTAGCTTCCCAGAGAGCTGGAAGCAAGATGCTTTGGGGCCTCTCTGCCCCTTTGGAAACAAGGCAGCACCTTGGGCCTGGCAGCTCTAGGGCAATGGAGCACACCCAGAGCAGAAGTTCTACTTCAGCCAAATCAGGCCTGCCAGGAAACGGCGTTTCACAGGCCTTGGTAAGAGATGTTCCCGGTAGGCTGTAAGAGCACTGGGCAACGCCAGATGTTTCTTAGCTTCCCGAAGAGCTGGAAGCAAGAAGCTTTGGTGCCACTCTCTCACTTTGGAATCAAGGCAGCCCTTTGGGGCAGGTAGCTCTAGGCCAGTGGAGCACACCCAGAGCAGAAGTTCTACTTCGGCCAGTTCAGGCCACCAACAAACTGCGTTTCACAGGCCTTGGTAAGAGATGTTCCCGGTAGGCTGTAAGAGCACTGGGCAACGCCAGATGTTTCTTAGCTTCCCGAAGAGCTGGAAGCAAGATGCTTTGGGGCCTCTCTGCCCCTTTGCAAACAAGGCGGCCCTTTGGGCCAGGCAGCTCTAGGCCAATGGAGCACACCCAGAGCAGAAGTTCTACTTCAGCTAGATCAGGCCACCAACAAAGTGCGTTTCACAGGCCTTGGTAAGAGATTTTCTCTCAGGCTGTAAGAGCACTGGGCAGAGCCAGTTATTTCTTAGCTTCCCAAAGAGCTGGAAGCAAGATGCTTTGGGGGCTCCCTGCCCCTTTGCCAACAAGGCCGACCTTTGGGCCTTTCAGCTCTAGGCCAATGGAGCACACCCAGATCAGTAGTTCTACCTCAGCCAGATAAGGCCTGCCAAGAAACTGCGTTTCAAAGGCTTTGGTAAGAGATATTCCCGGTACTCTGTCAGAGCACTGGGCAGAGACAGCTGTTTCTTAGCTTCCCAAAGAGCTGGAAGCAAGATGCTTTGGGGCCTCTCTGCCCCTTTGCAAACAAGGCATCCCTTTGGGCCTTTCAGCTCTAGGCCAATGGAGCACAGCCAGAGCAGAAGTCCTACTTCAGCCAGATCAGGCCTGCCAAGGAACTGCGTTTCAGAGGCCTTTGTATGTGACGTTCCCGGTAGGCTGTGAGAGCACGGTGCAGAGCCAGTTGTTTCCTTGTTTCCCAAACAGCTGGAAGCAAGACGCTTAGGGGCCTCTCTGCCCCTTTGGAAACAAGGCAGCACGTTGGGTCTGGCAGCTCTAGGGCAATGGAGCACAACCAGAGCAGAAGTTCTACTTCTTCCAGATCAGGCCTGCCTAGAAAGTGCGTTTCACAGGCCTTGATAAGAGATGTTCTCTTAGGCTATAAGAGCACTGGGCACAGCGAGTTGTTTCTTAGCTTCCCAAGAGGTGGAAGCAAGATGCTTTGGGGCCTCTCTCCCCCTTTGGAAACAAGGCAGCCCTTTGGGCCTTTCAGCTCTAGGGCAATGGAGCACACCCAGAGCAGAAGTTCTACCTCAGCCAGATCAGGCCTGCCAAGAAACTGCTTTTCACAGGCCTTCGTAAGAGGTGTTCCCGGAAGGCTGTAAGAGTACCTGGCAGAGCGAGTTGTTTCTTAGCTTCAAAAACAGCTGGAAGCAACATGATTTGGGGCCTCTCTCCCCCTTTGGAAACAAAGCAGCCTTTGTGCCTGGCAGCTCTAGGCCAAAGTAGCACACCCAGAGCACAAGTTCTACCTCAGCCAGATAAGGCCTGTCAAGAAGCTGCGTTTCACAGGCCTTTGTATGTGACGTTCCCGGTTGGCTTTGAGAGCACTGTGCAGAGCCAGTTGTTTTAGCTTCCCAGAGAGCAGGAAGCAAGATGCTTTGGGGCCTCTCTCACACTTTGGAAATAAAGGCAGCCCTTTGGGCCTGGCAGCCCTAGGCCAATGGAGTACACCCAGAGCAGAAGTTCTACCTCAGCCAGATCAGGCCTTCCAAGAAACTGCGTCTCACAGGCCTTTCTCTGTCACGTTGCCGGTAGGCTGTGAGAGCACTGTGCAGAGCCAGTTGTTTCTTAGCTTCCCAAAGATTTGGAAGCAAGATACTTTGGGGACTCTCAGCCCCTTTGGAAACAAGGCGGCCCTTTGGGCCTGGCAGCTCTAGGCCAAAGTAGCACGCCCAGAGCAGGAGTTCTACTTCAGCCAGATCAGGCCTGCCAAGAAACTGCGTTTCACAGGCCTTGGTAAGAGATGTTCCCGGTAGGCTGTGAGAGCACTGTGGAGAGCCAGTTGCTTTAGCTTCCCACAGAGCTGGAAGCAAGATGCTTTGGGGCCTCTCTCTCCCTTTGGACACAAGGCAGCCGTTTGCGCCTGGCAGCTCTAGGCCAATGGAGCACACCCACAGCAGAAGTTCTACTTCAGGCAGATCAGTCCTGCCCAGAAACTGCGTTTCACAGCCCTTGGTAAGAGATGTTCACGGTAGGCTGTGAGAGCACTGGGCAGAACCAGTTGTTTTTTAGCTTCCCAAAGTGCTGGAGGCAAGATGCTTTGGGGCCTCTCTCACCCTTTGGAAACAAGGCAGCCCTTAGGTCCTGGTAGTTCTAGGCCTATGTAGCACAACCAGAACAGAAGTTCTACTTCAGCCAGGTCAGGCCTGCCAAGAAACTGCGTTTCACAGGCCTTTCAAAGAGATGTTCTCTTAGGCTGTAAGAGCACTGGGCAGAGCCAGCTGTTTCTTAGCTTCCCGAAGAGCTGGGAGCAAGATGCTTTGGGTCCACTCTCCGTCTTTGGAAACAAGGCAGCCCTTTGGGCCTGGCAGCTCTAGGGCAATGGAGCACACCCAGAGCAGAAGTTCTACTTCAGCCAGATCAGGCCTGCCAGGAAACTGCGTTTCACAGGCCTTGGTAAGAGATGTTCCCGGTAGGCTGTAAGAGCACTGGGCAGAGCCAGTTGTTTCTTACCTTCCTGAAAAGCTGGAAGCAAGACGCTTGGGACCCCTCTGCCCGTTTGGGAACAAGGCAGCCTTTTGGGTCGGGAAGCTCTAGGCCAATGGAGCACACGCAGAGCAGGAGTTCTACTTCAGCCTGATCAGGCCTGCAAAGAAACAGCGTTTGACAGGCCTTGGTAAGAGATGTTCCCGGTAGGTGTAAGAGCACTGGGCAGAGCCAGTTGTTTCTTAGCTTCGCAAAGACCGGGAAGCAAGATGCTTTGGGCCTCTCTGCCCCTTGGAAACAGGGCAGCACTTGGGGCCTGGCAGCTCTAGGGCAATGGAGCACACCCAGAGCCGGAGTTCTACTTCAGCCAGATGAGGCCTGCCAAGAAACTGCGTTTCACAGGCCTTTCAAAGACATGTTCCCGGTAGGCTGTAAGAGCACGGGGCAGAGCGAGTTGGTTCTTAGCTTCCCAGAGAGCTGGAAGCAAGATGCTTTGGGGCCTCTCTGCCCCTTTGGAAACAAGGCAGCACCTTGGGCCTGGCAGCTCTAGGGCAATGGAGCACACCCAGAGCAGAAGTTCTACTTCAGCCAAATCAGGCCTGCCAGGAAACGGCGTTTCACAGGCCTTGGTAAGAGATGTTCCCGGTAGGCTGTAAGAGCACTGGGCAACGCCAGATGTTTCTTAGCTTCCCGAAGAGCTGGAAGCAAGATGCTTTGGTGCCACTCTCTCACTTTGGAATCAAGGCAGCCCTTTGGGGCAGGTAGCTCTAGGCCAGTGGAGCACACCCAGAGCAGAAGTTCTACTTCGGCCAGTTCAGGCCACCAACAAACTGCGTTTCACAGGCCTTGGTAAGAGATGTTCCCGGTAGGCTGTAAGAGCACTGGGCAACGCCAGATGTTTCTTAGCTTCCCGAAGAGCTGGAAGCAAGATGCTTTGGGGCCTCTCATCCCCTTTGCAAACAAGGCGGCCCTTTGGGCCAGGCAGCTCTAGGCCAATGGAGCACACCCAGAGCAGAAGTTCTACTTCAGCTAGATCAGGCCACCAACAAAGTGCGTTTCACAGGCCTTGGTAAGAGATTTTCTCTCAGGCTGTAAGAGCACTGGGCAGAGCCAGTTGTTTCTTAGCTTCCCAAAGAGCTGGAAGCAAGATGCTTTGGGGGCTCCCTGCCCCTTTGCCAACAAGGCCGACCTTTGGGCCTTTCAGCTCTAGGCCAATGGAGCACACCCAGATCAGAAGTTCTACCTCAGCCAGATAAGGCCTGCCAAGAAACTGCGTTTCAAAGGCTTTGGTAAGAGATATTCCCGGTACTCTGTCAGAGCACTGGGCAGAGACAGTTGTTTGTTAGCTTCCCAAAGAGCTGGAAGCAAGATGCTTTGGGGCCTCTCTGCCCCTTTGCAAACAAGGCATCCCTTTGGGCCTTTCAGCTCTAGGCCAATGGAGCACAGCCAGAGCAGAAGTCCTACTTCAGCCAGATCAGGCCTGCCAAGGAACTGTGTTTCAGAGGCCTTTGTATGTGACGTTCCCGGTAGGCTGTGAGAGCACGGTGCAGAGCCAGTTGTTTCCTTGTTTCCCAAACAGCTGGAAGCAAGACGCTTTGGGGCCTCTCTGCCCCTTTGGAAACAAGGCAGCACGTTGGGTCTGGCAGCTCTAGGGCAATGGAGCACAACCAGAGCCGAAGTTCTACTTCTTCCAGATCAGGCCTGCCTAGACAGTGCGTTTCACAGGCCTTGATAAGAGATGTTCTCTTAGGCTATAAGAGCACTGGGCACAGCCAGTTGTTTCTTAGCTTCCCAAGAGGTGGAAGCAAGATGCTTTGGGGCCTCTCTCCCCCTTTGGAAACAAGGCAGCCCTTTGGGCCTTTCAGCTCTAGGGCAATGGAGCACACCCAGAGCAGAAGTTCTACCTCAGCCAGATCAGGCCTGCCAAGAAACTGCTTTTCACAGGACCTCGTAAGAGGTGTTCCCGGAAGGCTGTAAGAGTACCTGGCAGAGCGAGTTGTTTCTTAGCTTCAAAAACAGCTGGAAGCAACATGATTTGGGGCCTCTCTCCCCCTTTGGAAACAAAGCAGCCTTTGTGCCTGGCAGCTCTAGGCCAAAGTAGCACACCCAGAGCACAAGTTCTACCTCAGCCAGATAAGGCCTGTCAAGAAGCTGCGTTTCACAGGCCTTTGTATGTGACGTTCCCGGTTGGCTTTGAGAGCACTGTGCAGAGCCAGTTGTTTTAGCTTCCCAGAGAGCAGGAAGCAAGATGCTTTGGGGCCTCTCTCACACTTTGGAAATAAAGGCAGCCCTTTGGGCCTGGCAGCCCTAGGCCAATGGAGTACACCCAGAGCAGAAGTTCTACCTCAGCCAGATCAGGCCTTCCAAGAAACTGCGTCTCACAGGCCTTTCTCTGTCACGTTGCCGGTAGGCTGTGAGAGCACTGTGCAGAGCCAGTTGTTTCTTAGCTTCCCAAAGATTTGGAAGCAAGATACTTTGGGGACTCTCAGCCCCTTTGGAAACAAGGCGGCCCTTTGGGCCTGGCAGCTCTAGGCCAAAGTAGCACGCCCAGAGCAGGAGTTCTACTTCAGCCAGATCAGGCCTGCCAAGAAACTGCGTTTCACAGGCCTTGGTAAGAGATGTTCCCGGTAGGCTGTGAGAGCACTGTGGAGAGCCAGTTGCTTTAGCTTCCCACAGAGCTGGAAGCAAGATGCTTTGGGGCCTCTCTCTCCCTTTGGACACAAGGCAGCCGTTTGCGCCTGGCAGCTCTAGGCCAATGGAGCACACCCACAGCAGAAGTTCTACTTCAGGCAGATCAGTCCTGCCCAGAAACTGCGTTTCACAGCCCTTGGTAAGAGATGTTCACGGTAGGCTGTGAGAGCACTGGGCAGAACCAGTTGTTTTTTAGCTTCCCAAAGTGCTGGAGGCAAGATGCTTTGGGGCCTCTCTCACCCTTTGGAAACAAGGCAGCCCTTAGGTCCTGGTAGCTCTAGGCCTATGTAGCACAACCAGAACAGAAGTTCTACTTCAGCCAGGTCAGGCCTGCCAAGAAACTGCGTTTCACAGGCCTTTCAAAGAGATGTTCTCTTAGGCTGTAAGAGCACTGGGCAGAGCCAGCTGTTTCTTAGCTTCCCGAAGAGCTGGGAGCAAGATGCTTTGGGTCCACTCTCCGTCTTTGGAAACAAGGCAGCCCTTAGGGCCTGGCAGCTCTAGGGCAATGGAGCACACCCAGAGCAGAAGTTCTACTTCAGCCAGATCAGGCCTGCCAGGAAACTGCGTTTCACAGGCCTTGGTAAGAGATGTTCCCGGTAGGCTGTAAGAGCACTGGGCAGAGCCAGTTGTTTCTTACCTTCCTGAAAAGCTGGAAGCAAGACGCTTGGGACCCCTCTGCCCGTTTGGGAACAAGGCAGCCTTTTGGGTCGGGAAGCTCTAGGCCAATGGAGCACACGCAGAGCAGGAGTTCTACTTCAGCCTGATCAGGCCTGCAAAGAAACAGCGTTTGACAGGCCTTGGTAAGAGATGTTCCCGGTAGGTGTAAGAGCACTGGGCAGAGCCAGTTGTTTCTTAGCTTCGCAAAGACCGGGAAGCAAGATGCTTTGGGCCTCTCTGCCCCTTGGAAACAGGGCAGCACTTGGGGCCTGGCAGCTCTAGGGCAATGGAGCACACCCAGAGCCGGAGTTCTACTTCAGCCAGATGAGGCCTGCCAAGAAACTGCGTTTCACAGGCCTTTCAAAGACATGTTCCCGGTAGGCTGTAAGAGCACGGGGCAGAGCGAGTTGGTTCTTAGCTTCCCAGAGAGCTGGAAGCAAGATGCTTTGGGGCCTCTCTGCCCCTTTGGAAACAAGGCAGCACCTTGGGCCTGGCAGCTCTAGGGCAATGGAGCACACCCAGAGCAGAAGTTCTACTTCAGCCAAATCAGGCCTGCCAGGAAACGGCGTTTCACAGGCCTTGGTAAGAGATGTTCCCGGTAGGCTGTAAGAGCACTGGGCAACGCCAGATGTTTCTTAGCTTCCCGAAGAGCTGGAAGCAAGATGCTTTGGTGCCACTCTCTCACTTTGGAATCAAGGCAGCCCTTTGGGGCAGGTAGCTCCAGGCCAGTGGAGCACACCCAGAGCAGAAGTTCTACTTCGGCCAGTTCAGGCCACCAACAAACTGCGTTTCACAGGCCTTGGTAAGAGATGTTCCCGGTAGGCTGTAAGAGCACTGGGCAACGCCAGATGTTTCTTAGCTTCCCGAAGAGCTGGAAGCAAGATGCTTTGGGGCCTCTCTGCCCCTTTGCAAACAAGGCGGCCCTTTGGGCCAGGCAGCTCTAGGCCAATGGAGCACACCCAGAGCAGAAGTTCTACTTCAGCTAGATCAGGCCACCAACAAAGTGCGTTTCACAGGCCTTGGTAAGAGATTTTCTCTCAGGCTGTAAGAGCACTGGGCAGAGCCAGTTGTTTCTTAGCTTCCCAAAGAGCTGGAAGCAAGATGCTTTGGGGGCTCCCTGCCCCTTTGCCAACAAGGCCGACCTTTGGGCCTTTCAGCTCTAGGCCAATGGAGCACACCCAGATCAGAAGTTCTACCTCAGCCAGATAAGGCCTGCCAAGAAACTGCGTTTCAAAGGCTTTGGTAAGAGATGTTGCCGGTACTCTGTCAGAGCACTGGGCAGAGACAGTTGTTTCTTAGCTTCCCAAAGAGCTGGAAGCAAGATGCTTTGGGGCCTCTCTGCCCCTTCGCAAACAAGGCATCCCTTTGGGCCTTTCAGCTCTAGGCCAATGGAGCACAGCCAGAGCAGAAGTCCTACTTCAGCCAGATCAGGCCTGCCAAGGAACTGCGTTTCAGAGGCCTTTGTATGTGACGTTCCCGGTAGGCTGTGAGAGCACGGTGCAGAGCCAGTTGTTTCCTTGTTTCCCAAACAGCTGGAAGCAAGACGCTTTGGGGCCTCTCTGCCCCTTTGGAAACAAGGCAGCACGTTGGGTCTGGCAGCTCTAGGGCAATGGAGCACAACCAGAGCCGAAGTTCTACTTCTTCCAGATCAGGCCTGCCTAGACAGTGCGTTTCACAGGCCTTGATAAGAGATGTTCTCTTAGGCTATAAGAGCACTGGGCACAGCCAGTTGTTTCTTAGCTTCCCAAGAGGTGGAAGCAAGATGCTTTGGGGCCTCTCTCCCCCTTTGGAAACAAGGCAGCCCTTTGGGCCTTTCAGCTCTAGGGCAATGGAGCACACCCAGAGCAGAAGTTCTACCTCAGCCACATCAGGCCTGCCAAGAAACTGCTTTTCACAGGCCTTCGTAAGAGGTGTTCCCGGAAGGCTGTCAGAGTACCTGGCAGAGCGAGTTGTTTCTTAGCTTCAAAAACAGCTGGAAGCAACATGATTTGGGGCCTCTCTCCCCCTTTGGAAACAAAGCAGCCTTTGTGCCTGGCAGCTCTAGGCCAAAGTAGCACACCCAGAGCACAAGTTCTACCTCAGCCAGATAAGGCCTGTCAAGAAGCTGCGTTTCACAGGCCTTTGTATGTGACGTTCCCGGTTGGCTTTGAGAGCACTGTGCAGAGCCAGTTGTTTTAGCTTCCCAGAGAGCAGGAAGCAAGATGCTTTGGGGCCTCTCTCACACTTTGGAAATAAAGGCAGCCCTTTGGGCCTGGCAGCCCTAGGCCAATGGAGTACACCCAGAGCAGAAGTTCTACCTCAGCCAGATCAGGCCTTCCAAGAAACTGCGTCTCACAGGCCTTTCTCTGTCACGTTGCCGGTAGGCTGTGAGAGCACTGTGCAGAGCCAGTTGTTTCTTAGCTTCCCAAAGATTTGGAAGCAAGATACTTTGGGGACTCTCAGCCCCTTTGGAAACAAGGCGGCCCTTTGGGCCTGGCAGCTCTAGGCCAAAGTAGCACGCCCAGAGCAGGAGTTCTACTTCAGCCAGATCAGGCCTGCCAAGAAACTGCGTTTCACAGGCCTTGGTAAGAGATGTTCCCGGTAGGCTGTGAGAGCACTGTGGAGAGCCAGTTGCTTTAGCTTCCCACAGAGCTGGAAGCAAGATGCTTTGGGGCCTCTCTCTCCCTTTGGACACAAGGCAGCCGTTTGGGCCTGGCAGCTCTAGGCCAATGGAGCACACCCACAGCAGAAGTTCTACTTCAGGCAGATCAGTCCTGCCCAGAAACTGCGTTTCACAGCCCTTGGTAAGAGATGTTCACGGTAGGCTGTGAGAGCACTGGGCAGAACCAGTTGTTTTTTAGCTTCCCAAAGTGCTGGAGGCAAGATGCTTTGGGGCCTCTCTCACCCTTTGGAAACAAGGCAGCCCTTAGGTCCTGGTAGCTCTAGGCCTATGTAGCACAACCAGAACAGAAGTTCTACTTCAGCCAGGTCAGGCCTGCCAAGAAACTGCGTTTCACAGGCCTTTCAAA
The DNA here is from genome assembly GCF_041296235.1 of Equus asinus. Classification (NCBI taxonomy): domain Eukaryota; kingdom Metazoa; phylum Chordata; class Mammalia; order Perissodactyla; family Equidae; genus Equus; species Equus asinus. The sequence goes on from NW_027224845.1 coordinate 3,179,403, forward strand.
GAGATGTTCTCTTAGGCTGTAAGAGCACTGGGCAGAGCCAGCTGTTTCTTAGCTTCCCGAAGAGCTGGGAGCAAGATGCTTTGGGTCCACTCTCCGTCTTTGGAAACAAGGCAGCCCTTAGGGCCTGGCAGCTCTAGGGCAATGGAGCACACCCAGAGCAGAAGTTCTACTTCAGCCAGATCAGGCCTGCCAGGAAACTGCGTTTCACAGGCCTTGGTAAGAGATGTTCCCGGTAGGCTGTAAGAGCACTGGGCAGAGCCAGTTGTTTCTTACCTTCCTGAAAAGCTGGAAGCAAGACGCTTGGGACCCCTCTGCCCGTTTGGGAACAAGGCAGCCTTTTGGGTCGGGAAGCTCTAGGCCAATGGAGCACACGCAGAGCAGGAGTTCTACTTCAGCCTGATCAGGCCTGCAAAGAAACAGCGTTTGACAGGCCTTGGTAAGAGATGTTCCCGGTAGGTGTAAGAGCACTGGGCAGAGCCAGTTGTTTCTTAGCTTCGCAAAGACCGGGAAGCAAGATGCTTTGGGCCTCTCTGCCCCTTGGAAACAGGGCAGCACTTGGGGCCTGGCAGCTCTAGGGCAATGGAGCACACCCAGAGCCGGAGTTCTACTTCAGCCAGATGAGGCCTGCCAAGAAACTGCGTTTCACAGGCCTTTCAAAGACATGTTCCCGGTAGGCTGTAAGAGCACGGGGCAGAGCGAGTTGGTTCTTAGCTTCCCAGAGAGCTGGAAGCAAGATGCTTTGGGGCCTCTCTGCCCCTTTGGAAACAAGGCAGCACCTTGGGCCTGGCAGCTCTAGGGCAATGGAGCACACCCAGAGCAGAAGTTCTACTTCAGCCAAATCAGGCCTGCCAGGAAACGGCGTTTCACAGGCCTTGGTAAGAGATGTTCCCGGTAGGCTGTAAGAGCACTGGGCAACGCCAGATGTTTCTTAGCTTCCCGAAGAGCTGGAAGCAAGATGCTTTGGTGCCACTCTCTCACTTTGGAATCAAGGCAGCCCTTTGGGGCAGGTAGCTCTAGGCCAGTGGAGCACACCCAGAGCAGAAGTTCTACTTCGGCCAGTTCAGGCCACCAACAAACTGCGTTTCACAGGCCTTGGTAAGAGATGTTCCCGGTAGGCTGTAAGAGCACTGGGCAACGCCAGATGTTTCTTAGCTTCCCGAAGAGCTGGAAGCAAGATGCTTTGGGGCCTCTCTGCCCCTTTGCAAACAAGGCGGCCCTTTGGGCCAGGCAGCTCTAGGCCAATGGAGCACACCCAGAGCAGAAGTTCTACTTCAGCTAGATCAGGCCACCAACAAAGTGCGTTTCACAGGCCTTGGTAAGAGATTTTCTCTCAGGCTGTAAGAGCACTGGGCAGAGCCAGTTGTTTCTTAGCTTCCCAAAGAGCTGGAAGCAAGATGCTTTGGGGGCTCCCTGCCCCTTTGCCAACAAGGCCGACCTTTGGGCCTTTCAGCTCTAGGCCAATGGAGCACACCCAGATCAGAAGTTCTACCTCAGCCAGATAAGGCCTGCCAAGAAACTGCGTTTCAAAGGCTTTGGTAAGAGATGTTGCCGGTACTCTGTCAGAGCACTGGGCAGAGACAGTTGTTTCTTAGCTTCCCAAAGAGCTGGAAGCAAGATGCTTTGGGGCCTCTCTGCCCCTTCGCAAACAAGGCATCCCTTTGGGCCTTTCAGCTCTAGGCCAATGGAGCACAGCCAGAGCAGAAGTCCTACTTCAGCCAGATCAGGCCTGCCAAGGAACTGCGTTTCAGAGGCCTTTGTATGTGACGTTCCCGGTAGGCTGTGAGAGCACGGTGCAGAGCCAGTTGTTTCCTTGTTTCCCAAACAGCTGGAAGCAAGACGCTTTGGGGCCTCTCTGCCCCTTTGGAAACAAGGCAGCACGTTGGGTCTGGCAGCTCTAGGGCAATGGAGCACAACCAGAGCCGAAGTTCTACTTCTTCCAGATCAGGCCTGCCTAGACAGTGCGTTTCACAGGCCTTGATAAGAGATGTTCTCTTAGGCTATAAGAGCACTGGGCACAGCCAGTTGTTTCTTAGCTTCCCAAGAGGTGGAAGCAAGATGCTTTGGGGCCTCTCTCCCCCTTTGGAAACAAGGCAGCCCTTTGGGCCTTTCAGCTCTAGGGCAATGGAGCACACCCAGAGCAGAAGTTCTACCTCAGCCACATCAGGCCTGCCAAGAAACTGCTTTTCACAGGCCTTCGTAAGAGGTGTTCCCGGAAGGCTGTCAGAGTACCTGGCAGAGCGAGTTGTTTCTTAGCTTCAAAAACAGCTGGAAGCAACATGATTTGGGGCCTCTCTCCCCCTTTGGAAACAAAGCAGCCTTTGTGCCTGGCAGCTCTAGGCCAAAGTAGCACACCCAGAGCACAAGTTCTACCTCAGCCAGATAAGGCCTGTCAAGAAGCTGCGTTTCACAGGCCTTTGTATGTGACGTTCCCGGTTGGCTTTGAGAGCACTGTGCAGAGCCAGTTGTTTTAGCTTCCCAGAGAGCAGGAAGCAAGATGCTTTGGGGCCTCTCTCACACTTTGGAAATAAAGGCAGCCCTTTGGGCCTGGCAGCCCTAGGCCAATGGAGTACACCCAGAGCAGAAGTTCTACCTCAGCCAGATCAGGCCTTCCAAGAAACTGCGTCTCACAGGCCTTTCTCTGTCACGTTGCCGGTAGGCTGTGAGAGCACTGTGCAGAGCCAGTTGTTTCTTAGCTTCCCAAAGATTTGGAAGCAAGATACTTTGGGGACTCTCAGCCCCTTTGGAAACAAGGCGGCCCTTTGGGCCTGGCAGCTCTAGGCCAAAGTAGCACGCCCAGAGCAGGAGTTCTACTTCAGCCAGATCAGGCCTGCCAAGAAACTGCGTTTCACAGGCCTTGGTAAGAGATGTTCCCGGTAGGCTGTGAGAGCACTGTGGAGAGCCAGTTGCTTTAGCTTCCCACAGAGCTGGAAGCAAGATGCTTTGGGGCCTCTCTCTCCCTTTGGACACAAGGCAGCCGTTTGGGCCTGGCAGCTCTAGGCCAATGGAGCACACCCACAGCAGAAGTTCTACTTCAGGCAGATCAGTCCTGCCCAGAAACTGCGTTTCACAGCCCTTGGTAAGAGATGTTCACGGTAGGCTGTGAGAGCACTGGGCAGAACCAGTTGTTTTTTAGCTTCCCAAAGTGCTGGAGGCAAGATGCTTTGGGGCCTCTCTCACCCTTTGGAAACAAGGCAGCCCTTAGGTCCTGGTAGCTCTAGGCCTATGTAGCACAACCAGAACAGAAGTTCTACTTCAGCCAGGTCAGGCCTGCCAAGAAACTGCGTTTCACAGGCCTTTCAAAGAGATGTTCTCTTAGGCTGTAAGAGCACTGGGCAGAGCCAGCTGTTTCTTAGCTTCCCGAAGAGCTGGGAGCAAGATGCTTTGGGTCCACTCTCCGTCTTTGGAAACAAGGCAGCCCTTAGGGCCTGGCAGCTCTAGGGCAATGGAGCACACCCAGAGCAGAAGTTCTACTTCAGCCAGATCAGGCCTGCCAGGAAACTGCGTTTCACAGGCCTTGGTAAGAGATGTTCCCGGTAGGCTGTAAGAGCACTGGGCAGAGCCAGTTGTTTCTTACCTTCCTGAAAAGCTGGAAGCAAGACGCTTGGGACCCCTCTGCCCGTTTGGGAACAAGGCAGCCTTTTGGGTCGGGAAGCTCTAGGCCAATGGAGCACACGCAGAGCAGGAGTTCTACTTCAGCCTGATCAGGCCTGCAAAGAAACAGCGTTTGACAGGCCTTGGTAAGAGATGTTCCCGGTAGGTGTAAGAGCACTGGGCAGAGCCAGTTGTTTCTTAGCTTCGCAAAGACCGGGAAGCAAGATGCTTTGGGCCTCTCTGCCCCTTGGAAACAGGGCAGCACTTGGGGCCTGGCAGCTCTAGGGCAATGGAGCACACCCAGAGCCGGAGTTCTACTTCAGCCAGATGAGGCCTGCCAAGAAACTGCGTTTCACAGGCCTTTCAAAGACATGTTCCCGGTAGGCTGTAAGAGCACGGGGCAGAGCGAGTTGGTTCTTAGCTTCCCAGAGAGCTGGAAGCAAGATGCTTTGGGGCCTCTCTGCCCCTTTGGAAACAAGGCAGCACCTTGGGCCTGGCAGCTCTAGGGCAATGGAGCACACCCAGAGCAGAAGTTCTACTTCAGCCAAATCAGGCCTGCCAGGAAACGGCGTTTCACAGGCCTTGGTAAGAGATGTTCCCGGTAGGCTGTAAGAGCACTGGGCAACGCCAGATGTTTCTTAGCTTCCCGAAGAGCTGGAAGCAAGATGCTTTGGTGCCACTCTCTCACTTTGGAATCAAGGCAGCCCTTTGGGGCAGGTAGCTCTAGGCCAGTGGAGCACACCCAGAGCAGAAGTTCTACTTCGGCCAGTTCAGGCCACCAACAAACTGCGTTTCACAGGCCTTGGTAAGAGATGTTCCCGGTAGGCTGTAAGAGCACTGGGCAACGCCAGATGTTTCTTAGCTTCCCGAAGAGCTGGAAGCAAGATGCTTTGGGGCCTCTCTGCCCCTTTGCAAACAAGGCGGCCCTTTGGGCCAGGCAGCTCTAGGCCAATGGAGCACACCCAGAGCAGAAGTTCTACTTCAGCTAGATCAGGCCACCAACAAAGTGCGTTTCACAGGCCTTGGTAAGAGATTTTCTCTCAGGCTGTAAGAGCACTGGGCAGAGCCAGTTGTTTCTTAGCTTCCCAAAGAGCTGGAAGCAAGATGCTTTGGGGGCTCCCTGCCCCTTTGCCAACAAGGCCGACCTTTGGGCCTTTCAGCTCTAGGCCAATGGAGCACACCCAGATCAGAAGTTCTACCTCAGCCAGATAAGGCCTGCCAAGAAACTGCGTTTCAAAGGCTTTGGTAAGAGATGTTGCCGGTACTCTGTCAGAGCACTGGGCAGAGACAGTTGTTTCTTAGCTTCCCAAAGAGCTGGAAGCAAGATGCTTTGGGGCCTCTCTGCCCCTTCGCAAACAAGGCATCCCTTTGGGCCTTTCAGCTCTAGGCCAATGGAGCACAGCCAGAGCAGAAGTCCTACTTCAGCCAGATCAGGCCTGCCAAGGAACTGCGTTTCAGAGGCCTTTGTATGTGACGTTCCCGGTAGGCTGTGAGAGCACGGTGCAGAGCCAGTTGTTTCCTTGTTTCCCAAACAGCTGGAAGCAAGACGCTTTGGGGCCTCTCTGCCCCTTTGGAAACAAGGCAGCACGTTGGGTCTGGCAGCTCTAGGGCAATGGAGCACAACCAGAGCCGAAGTTCTACTTCTTCCAGATCAGGCCTGCCTAGACAGTGCGTTTCACAGGCCTTGATAAGAGATGTTCTCTTAGGCTATAAGAGCACTGGGCACAGCCAGTTGTTTCTTAGCTTCCCAAGAGGTGGAAGCAAGATGCTTTGGGGCCTCTCTCCCCCTTTGGAAACAAGGCAGCCCTTTGGGCCTTTCAGCTCTAGGGCAATGGAGCACACCCAGAGCAGAAGTTCTACCTCAGCCACATCAGGCCTGCCAAGAAACTGCTTTTCACAGGCCTTCGTAAGAGGTGTTCCCGGAAGGCTGTCAGAGTACCTGGCAGAGCGAGTTGTTTCTTAGCTTCAAAAACAGCTGGAAGCAACATGATTTGGGGCCTCTCTCCCCCTTTGGAAACAAAGCAGCCTTTGTGCCTGGCAGCTCTAGGCCAAAGTAGCACACCCAGAGCACAAGTTCTACCTCAGCCAGATAAGGCCTGTCAAGAAGCTGCGTTTCACAGGCCTTTGTATGTGACGTTCCCGGTTGGCTTTGAGAGCACTGTGCAGAGCCAGTTGTTTTAGCTTCCCAGAGAGCAGGAAGCAAGATGCTTTGGGGCCTCTCTCACACTTTGGAAATAAAGGCAGCCCTTTGGGCCTGGCAGCCCTAGGCCAATGGAGTACACCCAGAGCAGAAGTTCTACCTCAGCCAGATCAGGCCTTCCAAGAAACTGCGTCTCACAGGCCTTTCTCTGTCACGTTGCCGGTAGGCTGTGAGAGCACTGTGCAGAGCCAGTTGTTTCTTAGCTTCCCAAAGATTTGGAAGCAAGATACTTTGGGGACTCTCAGCCCCTTTGGAAACAAGGCGGCCCTTTGGGCCTGGCAGCTCTAGGCCAAAGTAGCACGCCCAGAGCAGGAGTTCTACTTCAGCCAGATCAGGCCTGCCAAGAAACTGCGTTTCACAGGCCTTGGTAAGAGATGTTCCCGGTAGGCTGTGAGAGCACTGTGGAGAGCCAGTTGCTTTAGCTTCCCACAGAGCTGGAAGCAAGATGCTTTGGGGCCTCTCTCTCCCTTTGGACACAAGGCAGCCGTTTGGGCCTGGCAGCTCTAGGCCAATGGAGCACACCCACAGCAGAAGTTCTACTTCAGGCAGATCAGTCCTGCCCAGAAACTGCGTTTCACAGCCCTTGGTAAGAGATGTTCACGGTAGGCTGTGAGAGCACTGGGCAGAACCAGTTGTTTTTTAGCTTCCCAAAGTGCTGGAGGCAAGATGCTTTGGGGCCTCTCTCACCCTTTGGAAACAAGGCAGCCCTTAGGTCCTGGTAGCTCTAGGCCTATGTAGCACAACCAGAACAGAAGTTCTACTTCAGCCAGGTCAGGCCTGCCAAGAAACTGCGTTTCACAGGCCTTTCAAAGAGATGTTCTCTTAGGCTGTAAGAGCACTGGGCAGAGCCAGCTGTTTCTTAGCTTCCCGAAGAGCTGGGAGCAAGATGCTTTGGGTCCACTCTCCGTCTTTGGAAACAAGGCAGCCCTTAGGGCCTGGCAGCTCTAGGGCAATGGAGCACACCCAGAGCAGAAGTTCTACTTCAGCCAGATCAGGCCTGCCAGGAAACTGCGTTTCACAGGCCTTGGTAAGAGATGTTCCCGGTAGGCTGTAAGAGCACTGGGCAGAGCCAGTTGTTTCTTACCTTCCTGAAAAGCTGGAAGCAAGACGCTTGGGACCCCTCTGCCCGTTTGGGAACAAGGCAGCCTTTTGGGTCGGGAAGCTCTAGGCCAATGGAGCACACGCAGAGCAGGAGTTCTACTTCAGCCTGATCAGGCCTGCAAAGAAACAGCGTTTGACAGGCCTTGGTAAGAGATGTTCCCGGTAGGTGTAAGAGCACTGGGCAGAGCCAGTTGTTTCTTAGCTTCGCAAAGACCGGGAAGCAAGATGCTTTGGGCCTCTCTGCCCCTTGGAAACAGGGCAGCACTTGGGGCCTGGCAGCTCTAGGGCAATGGAGCACACCCAGAGCCGGAGTTCTACTTCAGCCAGATGAGGCCTGCCAAGAAACTGCGTTTCACAGGCCTTTCAAAGACATGTTCCCGGTAGGCTGTAAGAGCACGGGGCAGAGCGAGTTGGTTCTTAGCTTCCCAGAGAGCTGGAAGCAAGATGCTTTGGGGCCTCTCTGCCCCTTTGGAAACAAGGCAGCACCTTGGGCCTGGCAGCTCTAGGGCAATGGAGCACACCCAGAGCAGAAGTTCTACTTCAGCCAAATCAGGCCTGCCAGGAAACGGCGTTTCACAGGCCTTGGTAAGAGATGTTCCCGGTAGGCTGTAAGAGCACTGGGCAACGCCAGATGTTTCTTAGCTTCCCGAAGAGCTGGAAGCAAGATGCTTTGGTGCCACTCTCTCACTTTGGAATCAAGGCAGCCCTTTGGGGCAGGTAGCTCCAGGCCAGTGGAGCACACCCAGAGCAGAAGTTCTACTTCGGCCAGTTCAGGCCACCAACAAACTGCGTTTCACAGGCCTTGGTAAGAGATGTTCCCGGTAGGCTGTAAGAGCACTGGGCAACGCCAGATGTTTCTTAGCTTCCCGAAGAGCTGGAAGCAAGATGCTTTGGGGCCTCTCTGCCCCTTTGCAAACAAGGCGGCCCTTTGGGCCAGGCAGCTCTAGGCCAATGGAGCACACCCAGAGCAGAAGTTCTACTTCAGCTAAATCAGGCCACCAACAAAGTGCGTTTCACAGGCCTTGGTAAGAGATTTTCTCTCAGGCTGTAAGAGCACTGGGCAGAGCCAGTTGTTTCTTAGCTTCCCAAAGAGCTGGAAGCAAGATGCTTTGGGGGCTCCCTGCCCCTTTGCCAACAAGGCCGACCTTTGGGCCTTTCAGCTCTAGGCCAATGGAGCACACCCAGATCAGAAGTTCTACCTCAGCCAGATAAGGCCTGCCAAGAAACTGCGTTTCAAAGGCTTTGGTAAGAGATGTTGCCGGTACTCTGTCAGAGCACTGGGCAGAGACAGTTGTTTCTTAGCTTCCCAAAGAGCTGGAAGCAAGATGCTTTGGGGCCTCTCTGCCCCTTCGCAAACAAGGCATCCCTTTGGGCCTTTCAGCTCTAGGCCAATGGAGCACAGCCAGAGCAGAAGTCCTACTTCAGCCAGATCAGGCCTGCCAAGGAACTGCGTTTCAGAGGCCTTTGTATGTGACGTTCCCGGTAGGCTGTGAGAGCACGGTGCAGAGCCAGTTGTTTCCTTGTTTCCCAAACAGCTGGAAGCAAGACGCTTTGGGGCCTCTCTGCCCCTTTGGAAACAAGGCAGCACGTTGGGTCTGGCAGCTCTAGGGCAATGGAGCACAACCAGAGCCGAAGTTCTACTTCTTCCAGATCAGGCCTGCCTAGACAGTGCGTTTCACAGGCCTTGATAAGAGATGTTCTCTTAGGCTATAAGAGCACTGGGCACAGCCAGTTGTTTCTTAGCTTCCCAAGAGGTGGAAGCAAGATGCTTTGGGGCCTCTCTCCCCCTTTGGCAACAAGGCAGCCCTTTGGGCCTTTCAGCTCTAGGGCAATGGAGCACACCCAGAGCAGAAGTTCTACCTCAGCCACATCAGGCCTGCCAAGAAACTGCTTTTCACAGGCCTTCGTAAGAGGTGTTCCCGGAAGGCTGTAAGAGTACCTGGCAGAGCGAGTTGTTTCTTAGCTTCAAAAACAGCTGGAAGCAACATGATTTGGGGCCTCTCTCCCCCTTTGGAAACAAAGCAGCCTTTGTGCCTGGCAGCTCTAGGCCAAAGTAGCACACCCAGAGCACAAGTTCTACCTCAGCCAGATAAGGCCTGTCAAGAAGCTGCGTTTCACAGGCCTTTGTATGTGACGTTCCCGGTTGGCTTTGAGAGCACTGTGCAGAGCCAGTTGTTTTAGCTTCCCAGAGAGCAGGAAGCAAGATGCTTTGGGGCCTCTCTCACACTTTGGAAATAAAGGCAGCCCTTTGGGCCTGGCAGCCCTAGGCCAATGGAGTACACCCAGAGCAGAAGTTCTACCTCAGCCAGATCAGGCCTTCCAAGAAACTGCGTCTCACAGGCCTTTCTCTGTCACGTTGCCGGTAGGCTGTGAGAGCACTGTGCAGAGCCAGTTGTTTCTTAGCTTCCCAAAGATTTGGAAGCAAGATACTTTGGGGACTCTCAGCCCCTTTGGAAACAAGGCGGCCCTTTGGGCCTGGCAGCTCTAGGCCAAAGTAGCACGCCCAGAGCAGGAGTTCTACTTCAGCCAGATCAGGCCTGCCAAGAAACTGCGTTTCACAGGCCTTGGTAAGAGATGTTCCCGGTAGGCTGTGAGAGCACTGTGGAGAGCCAGTTGCTTTAGCTTCCCACAGAGCTGGAAGCAAGATGCTTTGGGGCCTCTCTCTCCCTTTGGACACAAGGCAGCCGTTTGGGCCTGGCAGCTCTAGGCCAATGGAGCACACCCACAGCAGAAGTTCTACTTCAGGCAGATCAGTCCTGCCCAGAAACTGCGTTTCACAGCCCTTGGTAAGAGATGTTCACGGTAGGCTGTGAGAGCACTGGGCAGAACCAGTTGTTTTTTAGCTTCCCAAAGTGCTGGAGGCAAGATGCTTTGGGGCCTCTCTCACCCTTTGGAAACAAGGCAGCCCTTAGGTCCTGGTAGCTCTAGGCCTATGTAGCACAACCAGAACAGAAGTTCTACTTCAGCCAGGTCAGGCCTGCCAAGAAACTGCGTTTCACAGGCCTTTCAAAGAGATGTTCTCTTAGGCTGTAAGAGCACTGGGCAGAGCCAGCTGTTTCTTAGCTTCCCGAAGAGCTGGGAGCAAGATGCTTTGGGTCCACTCTCCGTCTTTGGAAACAAGGCAGCCCTTAGGGCCTGGCAGCTCTAGGGCAATGGAGCACACCCAGAGCAGAAGTTCTACTTCAGCCAGATCAGGCCTGCCAGGAAACTGCGTTTCACAGGCCTTGGTAAGAGATGTTCCCGGTAGGGTGTAAGAGCACTGGGCAGAGCCAGTTGTTTCTTACCATCCTGAAAAGCTGGAAGCAAGACGCTTGGGACCCCTCTGCCCGTTTGGGAACAAGGCAGCCTTTTGGGTCGGGAAGCTCTAGGCCAATGGAGCACACGCAGAGCAGGAGTTCTACTTCAGCCTGATCAGGCCTGCAAAGAAACAGCGTTTGACAGGCCTTGGTAAGAGATGTTCCCGGTAGGTGTAAGAGCACTGGGCAGAGCCAGTTGTTTCTTAGCTTCGCAAAGACCGGGAAGCAAGATGCTTTGGGCCTCTCTGCCCCTTGGAAACAGGGCAGCACTTGGGGCCTGGCAGCTCTAGGGCAATGGAGCACACCCAGAGCAGAAGTTCTACCTCAGCCAGATCAGGCCTTCCAAGAAACTGCGTCTCACAGGCCTTTCTCTGTCACGTTGCCGGTAGGCTGTGAGAGCACTGTGCAGAGCCAGTTGTTTCTTAGCTTCCCAAAGATTTGGAAGCAAGATACTTTGGGGACTCTCAGCCCCTTTGGAAACAAGGCGGCCCTTTGGGCCTGGCAGCTCTAGGCCAAAGTAGCACGCCCAGAGCAGGAGTTCTACTTCAGCCAGATCAGGCCTGCCAAGAAACTGCGTTTCACAGGCCTTGGTAAGAGATGTTCCCGGTAGGCTGTGAGAGCACTGTGGAGAGCCAGTTGCTTTAGCTTCCCACAGAGCTGGAAGCAAGATGCTTTGGGGCCTCTCTCTCCCTTTGGACACAAGGCAGCCGTTTGGGCCTGGCAGCTCTAGGCCAATGGAGCACACCCACAGCAGAAGTTCTACTTCAGGCAGATCAGTCCTGCCCAGAAACTGCGTTTCACAGCCCTTGGTAAGAGATGTTCACGGTAGGCTGTGAGAGCACTGGGCAGAACCAGTTGTTTTTTAGCTTCCCAAAGTGCTGGAGGCAAGATGCTTTGGGGCCTCTCTCACCCTTTGGAAACAAGGCAGCCCTTAGGTCCTGGTAGCTCTAGGCCTATGTAGCACAACCAGAACAGAAGTTCTACTTCAGCCAGGTCAGGCCTGCCAAGAAACTGCGTTTCACAGGCCTTTCAAAGAGATGTTCTCTTAGGCTGTAAGAGCACTGGGCAGAGCCAGCTGTTTCTTAGCTTCCCGAAGAGCTGGGAGCAAGATGCTTTGGGTCCACTCTCCGTCTTTGGAAACAAGGCAGCCCTTAGGGCCTGGCAGCTCTAGGGCAATGGAGCACACCCAGAGCAGAAGTTCTACTTCAGCCAGATCAGGCCTGCCAGGAAACTGCGTTTCACAGGCCTTGGTAAGAGATGTTCCCGGTAGGCTGTAAGAGCACTGGGCAGAGCCAGTTGTTTCTTACCTTCCTGAAAAGCTGGAAGCAAGACGCTTGGGACCCCTCTGCCCGTTTGGGAACAAGGCAGCCTTTTGGGTCGGGAAGCTCTAGGCCAATGGAGCACACGCAGAGCAGGAGTTCTACTTCAGCCTGATCAGGCCTGCAAAGAAACAGCGTTTGACAGGCCTTGGTAAGAGATGTTCCCGGTAGGTGTAAGAGCACTGGGCAGAGCCAGTTGTTTCTTAGCTTCGCAAAGACCGGGAAGCAAGATGCTTTGGGCCTCTCTGCCCCTTGGAAACAGGGCAGCACTTGGGGCCTGGCAGCTCTAGGGCAATGGAGCACACCCAGAGCCGGAGTTCTACTTCAGCCAGATGAGGCCTGCCAAGAAACTGCGTTTCACAGGCCTTTCAAAGACATGTTCCCGGTAGGCTGAAAGAGCACGGGGCAGAGCGAGTTGGTTCTTAGCTTCCCAGAGAGCTGGAAGCAAGATGCTTTGGGGCCTCTCTGCCCCTTTGGAAACAAGGCAGCACCTTGGGCCTGGCAGCTCTAGGGCAATGGAGCACACCCAGAGCAGAAGTTCTACTTCAGCCAAACCAGGCCTGCCAGGAAACGGCGTTTCACAGGCCTTGGTAAGAGATGTTCCCGGTAGGCTGTAAGAGCACTGGGCAACGCCAGATGTTTCTTAGCTTCCCGAAGAGCTGGAAGCAAGATGCTTTGGTGCCACTCTCTCACTTTGGAATCAAGGCAGCCCTTTGGGGCAGGTAGCTCCAGGCCAGTGGAGCACACCCAGAGCAGAAGTTCTACTTCGGCCAGTTCAGGCCACCAACAAACTGCGTTTCACAGGCCTTGGTAAGAGATGTTCCCGGTAGGCTGTAAGAGCACTGGGCAACGCCAGATGTTTCTTAGCTTCCCGAAGAGCTGGAAGCAAGATGCTTTGGGGCCTCTCTGCCCCTTTGCAAACAAGGCGGCCCTTTGGGCCAGGCAGCTCTAGGCCAATGGAGCACACCCAGAGCAGAAGTTCTACTTCAGCTAGATCAGGCCACCAACAAAGTGCGTTTCACAGGCCTTGGTAAGAGATTTTCTCTCAGGCTGTAAGAGCACTGGGCAGAGCCAGTTGTTTCTTAGCTTCCCAAAGAGCTGGAAGCAAGATGCTTTGGGGGCTCCCTGCCCCTTTGCCAACAAGGCCGACCTTTGGGCCTTTCAGCTCTAGGCCAATGGAGCACACCCAGAGCAGAAGTTCTACCTCAGCCAGATAAGGCCTGCCAAGAAACTGCGTTTCAAAGGCTTTGGTAAGAGATGTTGCCGGTACTCTGTCAGAGCACTGGGCAGAGACAGTTGTTTCTTAGCTTCCCAAAGAGCTGGAAGCAAGATGCTTTGGGGCCTCTCTGCCCCTTCGCAAACAAGGCATCCCTTTGGGCCTTTCAGCTCTAGGCCAATGGAGCACAGCCAGAGCAGAAGTCCTACTTCAGCCAGATCAGGCCTGCCAAGGAACTGCGTTTCAGAGGCCTTTGTATGTGACGTTCCCGGTAGGCTGTGAGAGCACGGTGCAGAGCCAGTTGTTTCCTTGTTTCCCAAACAGCTGGAAGCAAGACGCTTTGGGGCCTCTCTGCCCCTTTGGAAACAAGGCAGCACGTTGGGTCTGGCAGCTCTAGGGCAATGGAGCACAACCAGAGCCGAAGTTCTACTTCTTCCAGATCAGGCCTGCCTAGACAGTGCGTTTCACAGGCCTTGATAAGAGATGTTCTCTTAGGCTATAAGAGCACTGGGCACAGCCAGTTGTTTCTTAGCTTCCCAAGAGGTGGAAGCAAGATGCTTTGGGGCCTCTCTCCCCCTTTGGAAACAAGGCAGCCCTTTGGGCCTTTCAGCTCTAGGGCAATGGAGCACACCCAGAGCAGAAGTTCTACCTCAGCCAGATCAGGCCTGCCAAGAAACTGCTTTTCACAGGCCTTCGTAAGAGGTGTTCCCGGAAGGCTGTCAGAGTACCTGGCAGAGCGAGTTGTTTCTTAGCTTCAAAAACAGCTGGAAGCAACATGATTTGGGGCCTCTCTCCCCCTTTGGAAACAAAGCAGCCTTTGTGCCTGGCAGCTCTAGGCCAAAGTAGCACACCCAGAGCACAAGTTCTACCTCAGCCAGATAAGGCCTGTCAAGAAGCTGCGTTTCACAGGCCTTTGTATGTGACGTTCCCGGTTGGCTTTGAGAGCACTGTGCAGAGCCAGTTGTTTTAGCTTCCCAGAGAGCAGGAAGCAAGATGCTTTGGGGCCTCTCTCACACTTTGGAAATAAAGGCAGCCCTTTGGGCCTGGCAGCCCTAGGCCAATGGAGTACACCCAGAGCAGAAGTTCTACCTCAGCCAGATCAGGCCTTCCAAGAAACTGCGTCTCACAGGCCTTTCTCTGTCACGTTGCCGGTAGGCTGTGAGAGCACTGTGCAGAGCCAGTTGTTTCTTAGCTTCCCAAAGATTTGGAAGCAAGATACTTTGGGGACTCTCAGCCCCTTTGGAAACAAGGCGGCCCTTTGGGCCTGGCAGCTCTAGGCCAAAGTAGCACGCCCAGAGCAGGAGTTCTACTTCAGCCAGATCAGGCCTGCCAAGAAACTGCGTTTCACAGGCCTTGGTAAGAGATGTTCCCGGTAGGCTGTGAGAGCACTGTGGAGAGCCAGTTGCTTTAGCTTCCCACAGAGCTGGAAGCAAGATGCTTTGGGGCCTCTCTCTCCCTTTGGACACAAGGCAGCCGTTTGGGCCTGGCAGCTCTAGGCCAATGGAGCACACCCACAGCAGAAGTTCTACTTCAGGCAGATCAGTCCTGCCCAGAAACTGCGTTTCACAGCCCTTGGTAAGAGATGTTCACGGTAGGCTGTGAGAGCACTGGGCAGAACCAGTTGTTTTTTAGCTTCCCAAAGTGCTGGAGGCAAGATGCTTTGGGGCCTCTCTCACCCTTTGGAAACAAGGCAGCCCTTAGGTCCTGGTAGCTCTAGGCCTATGTAGCACAACCAGAACAGAAGTTCTACTTCAGCCAGGTCAGGCCTGCCAAGAAACTGCGTTTCACAGGCCTTTCAAAGAGATGTTCTCTTAGGCTGTAAGAGCACTGGGCAGAGCCAGCTGTTTCTTAGCTTCCCGAAGAGCTGGGAGCAAGATGCTTTGGGTCCACTCTCCGTCTTTGGAAACAAGGCAGCCCTTAGGGCCTGGCAGCTCTAGGGCAATGGAGCACACCCAGAGCAGAAGTTCTACTTCAGCCAGATCAGGCCTGCCAGGAAACTGCGTTTCACAGGCCTTGGTAAGAGATGTTCCCGGTAGGCTGTAAGAGCACTGGGCAGAGCCAGTTGTTTCTTACCTTCCTGAAAAGCTGGAAGCAAGACGCTTGGGACCCCTCTGCCCGTTTGGGAACAAGGCAGCCTTTTGGGTCGGGAAGCTCTAGGCCAATGGAGCACACGCAGAGCAGGAGTTCTACTTCAGCCTGATCAGGCCTGCAAAGAAACAGCGTTTGACAGGCCTTGGTAAGAGATGTTCCCGGTAGGTGTAAGAGCACTGGGCAGAGCCAGTTGTTTCTTAGCTTCGCAAAGACCGGGAAGCAAGATGCTTTGGGCCTCTCTGCCCCTTGGAAACAGGGCAGCACTTGGGGCCTGGCAGCTCTAGGGCAATGGAGCACACCCAGAGCCGGAGTTCTACTTCAGCCAGATGAGGCCTGCCAAGAAACTGCGTTTCACAGGCCTTTCAAAGACATGTTCCCGGTAGGCTGTAAGAGCACGGGGCAGAGCGAGTTGGTTCTTAGCTTCCCAGAGAGCTGGAAGCAAGATGCTTTGGGGCCTCTCTGCCCCTTTGGAAACAAGGCAGCACCTTGGGCCTGGCAGCTCTAGGGCAATGGAGCACACCCAGAGCAGAAGTTCTACTTCAGCCAAATCAGGCCTGCCAGGAAACGGCGTTTCACAGGCCTTGGTAAGAGATGTTCCCGGTAGGCTGTAAGAGCACTGGGCAACGCCAGATGTTTCTTAGCTTCCCGAAGAGCTGGAAGCAAGATGCTTTGGTGCCACTCTCTCACTTTGGAATCAAGGCAGCCCTTTGGGGCAGGTAGCTCTAGGCCAGTGGAGCACACCCAGAGCAGAAGTTCTACTTCGGCCAGTTCAGGCCACCAACAAACTGCGTTTCACAGGCCTTGGTAAGAGATGTTCCCGGTAGGCTGTAAGAGCACTGGGCAACGCCAGATGTTTCTTAGCTTCCCGAAGAGCTGGAAGCAAGATGCTTTGGGGCCTCTCTGCCCCTTTGCAAACAAGGCGGCCCTTTGGGCCAGGCAGCTCTAGGCCAATGGAGCACACCCAGAGCAGAAGTTCTACTTCAGCTAGATCAGGCCACCAACAAAGTGCGTTTCACAGGCCTTGGTAAGAGATTTTCTCTCAGGCTGTAAGAGCACTGGGCAGAGCCAGTTGTTTCTTAGCTTCCCAAAGAGCTGGAAGCAAGATGCTTTGGGGGCTCCCTGCCCCTTTGCCAACAAGGCCGACCTTTGGGCCTTTCAGCTCTAGGCCAATGGAGCACACCCAGAGCAGAAGTTCTACCTCAGCCAGATAAGGCCTGCCAAGAAACTGCGTTTCAAAGGCTTTGGTAAGAGATGTTGCCGGTACTCTGTCAGAGCACTGGGCAGAGACAGTTGTTTCTTAGCTTCCCAAAGAGCTGGAAGCAAGATGCTTTGGGGCCTCTCTGCCCCTTCGCAAACAAGGCATCCCTTTGGGCCTTTCAGCTCTAGGCCAATGGAGCACAGCCAGAGCAGAAGTCCTACTTCAGCCAGATCAGGCCTGCCAAGGAACTGCGTTTCAGAGGCCTTTGTATGTGACGTTCCCGGTAGGCTGTGAGAGCACGGTGCAGAGCCAGTTGTTTCCTTGTTTCCCAAACAGCTGGAAGCAAGACGCTTTGGGGCCTCTCTGCCCCTTTGGAAACAAGGCAGCACGTTGGGTCTGGCAGCTCTAGGGCAATGGAGCACAACCAGAGCCGAAGTTCTACTTCTTCCAGATCAGGCCTGCCTAGACAGTGCGTTTCACAGGCCTTGATAAGAGATGTTCTCTTAGGCTATAAGAGCACTGGGCACAGCCAGTTGTTTCTTAGCTTCCCAAGAGGTGGAAGCAAGATGCTTTGGGGCCTCTCTCCCCCTTTGGAAACAAGGCAGCCCTTTGGGCCTTTCAGCTCTAGGGCAATGGAGCACACCCAGAGCAGAAGTTCTACCTCAGCCAGATCAGGCCTGCCAAGAAACTGCTTTTCACAGGCCTTCGTAAGAGGTGTTCCCGGAAGGCTGTCAGAGTACCTGGCAGAGCGAGTTGTTTCTTAGCTTCAAAAACAGCTGGAAGCAACATGATTTGGGGCCTCTCTCCCCCTTTGGAAACAAAGCAGCCTTTGTGCCTGGCAGCTCTAGGCCAAAGTAGCACACCCAGAGCACAAGTTCTACTTCGGCCAGTTCAGGCCACCAACAAACTGCGTTTCACAGGCCTTGGTAAGAGATGTTCCCGGTAGGCTGTAAGAGCACTGGGCAACGCCAGATGTTTCTTAGCTTCCCGAAGAGCTGGAAGCAAGATGCTTTGGGGCCTCTCATCCCCTTTGCAAACAAGGCGGCCCTTTGGGCCAGGCAGCTCTAGGCCAATGGAGCACACCCAGAGCAGCAGTTCTACTTCAGCTAGATCAGGCCACCAACAAAGTGCGTTTCACAGGCCTTGGTAAGAGATTGTCTCTTAGGCTGTAAGAGCACTGGGCAGAGACAGTTGTTTCTTAGCTTCCCAAAGAGCTGGAAGCAAGATGCTTTGGGGGCTCCCTGCCCCTTTGCCAACAAGGGCGACCTTTGGGCCTTTCAGCTCTAGGCCAATGGAGCACACCCAGAGCAGAAGTCCTACTTCAGCCAGATCAGGCCTGCCAAGGAACTGCGTTTCAGAGGCCTTTGTATGTGACGTTCCCGGTAGGCTGTGAGAGCACGGTGCAGAGCCAGTTGTTTCCTTGTTTCCCAAACAGCTGGAAGCAAGACGCTTTGGGGCCTCTCTGCCCCTTTGGAAACAAGGCAGCACGTTGGGTCTGGCAGCTCTAGGGCAATGGAGCACAACCAGAGCCGAAGTTCTACTTCTTCCAGATCAGGCCTGCCTAGACAGTGCGTTTCACAGGCCTTGATAAGAGATGTTCTCTTAGGCTATAAGAGCACTGGGCACAGCCAGTTGTTTCTTAGCTTCCCAAGAGGTGGAAGCAAGATGCATTGGGGCCTCTCTCCCCCTTTGGAAACAAGGCAGCCCTTTGGGCCTTTCAGCTCTAGGGCAATGGAGCACACCCAGAGCAGAAGTTCTACCTCAGCCAGATCAGGCCTGCCAAGAAACTGCTTTTCACAGGCCTTCGTAAGAGGTGTTCCCGGAAGGCTGTCAGAGTACCTGGCAGAGCGAGTTGTTTCTTAGCTTCAAAAACAGCTGGAAGCAACATGATTTGGGGCCTCTCTCCCCCTTTGGAAACAAAGCAGCCTTTGTGCCTGGCAGCTCTAGGCCAAAGTAGCACACCCAGAGCACAAGTTCTACCTCAGCCAGATAAGGCCTGTCAAGAAGCTGCGTTTCACAGGCCTTTGTATGTGACGTTCCCGGTTGGCTTTGAGAGCACTGTGCAGAGCCAGTTGTTTTAGCTTCCCAGAGAGCAGGAAGCAAGATGCTTTGGGGCCTCTCTCACACTTTGGAAATAAAGGCAGCCCTTTGGGCCTGGCAGCCCTAGGCCAATGGAGTACACCCAGAGCAGAAGTTCTACCTCAGCCAGATCAGGCCTTCCAAGAAACTGCGTCTCACAGGCCTTTCTCTGTCACGTTGCCGGTAGGCTGTGAGAGCACTGTGCAGAGCCAGTTGTTTCTTAGCTTCCCAAAGATTTGGAAGCAAGATACTTTGGGGACTCTCAGCCCCTTTGGAAACAAGGCGGCCCTTTGGGCCTGGCAGCTCTAGGCCAAAGTAGCACGCCCAGAGCAGGAGTTCTACTTCAGCCAGATCAGGCCTGCCAAGAAACTGCGTTTCACAGGCCTTGGAAAGAGATGTTCCCGGTAGGCTGTGAGAGCACTGTGGAGAGCCAGTTGCTTTAGCTTCCCACAGAGCTGGAAGCAAGATGCTTTGGGGCCTCTCTCTCCCTTTGGACACAAGGCAGCCGTTTGCGCCTGGCAGCTCTAGGCCAATGGAGCACACCCACAGCAGAAGTTCTACTTCAGGCAGATCAGTCCTGCCCAGAAACTGCGTTTCACAGCCCTTGGTAAGAGATGTTCACGGTAGGCTGTGAGAGCACTGGGCAGAACCAGTTGTTTTTTAGCTTCCCAAAGTGCTGGAGGCAAGATGCTTTGGGGCCTCTCTCACCCTTTGGAAACAAGGCAGCCCTTAGGTCCTGGTAGCTCTAGGCCTATGTAGCACAACCAGAACAGAAGTTCTACTTCAGCCAGGTCAGGCCTGCCAAGAAACTGCGTTTCACAGGCCTTTCAAAGAGATGTTCTCTTAGGCTGTAAGAGCACTGGGCAGAGCCAGCTGTTTCTTAGCTTCCCGAAGAGCTGGGAGCAAGATGCTTTGGGTCCACTCTCCGTCTTTGGAAACAAGGCAGCCCTTTGGGCCTGGCAGCTCTAGGGCAATGGAGCACACCCAGAGCAGAAGTTCTACTTCAGCCAGATCAGGCCTGCCAGGAAACTGCGTTTCACAGGCCTTGGTAAGAGATGTTCCCGGTAGGCTGTAAGAGCACTGGGCAGAGCCAGTTGTTTCTTACCTTCCTGAAAAGCTGGAAGCAAGACGCTTGGGACCCCTCTGCCCGTTTGGGAACAAGGCAGCCTTTTGGGTCGGGAAGCTCTAGGCCAATGGAGCACACGCAGAGCAGGAGTTCTACTTCAGCCTGATCAGGCCTGCAAAGAAACAGCGTTTGACAGGCCTTGGTAAGAGATGTTCCCGGTAGGTGTAAGAGCACTGGGCAGAGCCAGTTGTTTCTTAGCTTCGCAAAGACCGGGAAGCAAGATGATTTGGGCCTCTCTGCCCCTTGGAAACAGGGCAGCACTTGGGGCCTGGCAGCTCTAGGGCAATGGAGCACACCCAGAGCCGGAGTTCTACTTCAGCCAGATGAGGCCTGCCAAGAAACTGCGTTTCACAGGCCTTTCAAAGACATGTTCCCGGTAGGCTGTAAGAGCACGGGGCAGAGCGAGTTGGTTCTTAGCTTCCCAGAGAGCCGGAAGCAAGATGCTTTGGGGCCTCTCTGCCCCTTTGGAAACAAGGCAGCACCTTGGGCCTGGCAGCTCTAGGGCAATGGAGCACACCCAGAGCAGAAGTTCTACTTCAGCCAAATCAGGCCTGCCAGGAAACGGCGTTTCACAGGCCTTGGTAAGAGATGTTCCCGGTAGGCTGTAAGAGCACTGGGCAACGCCAGATGTTTCTTAGCTTCCCGAAGAGCTGGAAGCAAGATGCTTTGGTGCCACTCTCTCACTTTGGAATCAAGGCAGCCCTTTGGGGCAGGTAGCTCTAGGCCAGTGGAGCACACCCAGAGCAGAAGTTCTACTTTGGCCAGTTCAGGCCACCAACAAACTGCGTTTCACAGGCCTTGGTAAGAGATGTTCCCGGTAGGCTGTAAGAGCACTGGGCAACGCCAGATGTTTCTTAGCTTCCCGAAGAGCTGGAAGCAAGATGCTTTGGGGCCTCTCATCCCCTTTGCAAACAAGGCGGCCCTTTGGGCCAGGCAGCTCTAGGCCAATGGAGCACACCCAGAGCAGAAGTTCTACTTCAGCTAGATCAGGCCACCAACAAAGTGCGTTTCACAGGCCTTGGTAAGAGATTTTCTCTCAGGCTGTAAGAGCACTGGGCAGAGCCAGTTGTTTCTTAGCTTCCCAAAGAGCTGGAAGCAAGATGCTTTGGGGGCTCCCTGCCCCTTTGCCAACAAGGCCGACCTTTGGGCCTTTCAGCTCTAGGCCAATGGAGCACACCCAGATCAGAAGTTCTACCTCAGCCAGATAAGGCCTGCCAAGAAACTGCGTTTCAAAGGCTTTGGTAAGAGATATTCCCGGTACTCTGTCAGAGCACTGGGCAGAGACAGTTGTTTCTTAGCTTCCCAAAGAGCTGGAAGCAAGATGCTTTGGGGCCTCTCTGCCCCTTCGCAAACAAGGCATCCCTTTGGGCCTTTCAGCTCTAGGCCAATGGAGCACAGCCAGAGCAGAAGTCCTACTTCAGCCAGATCAGGCCTGCCAAGGAACTGCGTTTCAGAGGCCTTTGTATGTGACGTTCCCGGTAGGCTGTGAGAGCACGGTGCAGAGCCAGTTGTTTCCTTGTTTCCCAAACAGCTGGAAGCAAGACGCTTTGGGGCCTCTCTGCCCCTTTGGAAACAAGGCAGCACGTTGGGTCTGGCAGCTCTAGGGCAATGGAGCACAACCAGAGCCGAAGTTCTACTTCTTCCAGATCAGGCCTGCCTAGACAGTGCGTTTCACAGGCCTTGATAAGAGATGTTCTCTTAGGCTATAAGAGCACTGGGCACAGCCAGTTGTTTCTTAGCTTCCCAAGAGGTGGAAGCAAGATGCTTTGGGGCCTCTCTCCCCCTTTGGAAACAAGGCAGCCCTTTGGGCCTTTCAGCTCTAGGGCAATGGAGCACACCCAGAGCAGAAGTTCTACCTCAGCCACATCAGGCCTGCCAAGAAACTGCTTTTCACAGGCCTTCGTAAGAGGTGTTCCCGGAAGGCTGTCAGAGTACCTGGCAGAGCGAGTTGTTTCTTAGCTTCAAAAACAGCTGGAAGCAACATGATTTGGGGCCTCTCTCCCCCTTTGGAAACAAAGCAGCCTTTGTGCCTGGCAGCTCTAGGCCAAAGTAGCACACCCAGAGCACAAGTTCTACCTCAGCCAGATAAGGCCTGTCAAGAAGCTGCGTTTCACAGGCCTTTGTATGTGACGTTCCCGGTTGGCTTTGAGAGCACTGTGCAGAGCCAGTTGTTTTAGCTTCCCAGAGAGCAGGAAGCAAGATGCTTTGGGGCCTCTCTCACACTTTGGAAATAAAGGCAGCCCTTTGGGCCTGGCAGCCCTAGGCCAATGGAGTACACCCAGAGCAGAAGTTCTACCTCAGCCAGATCAGGCCTTCCAAGAAACTGCGTCTCACAGGCCTTTCTCTGTCACGTTGCCGGTAGGCTGTGAGAGCACTGTGCAGAGCCAGTTGTTTCTTAGCTTCCCAAAGATTTGGAAGCAAGATACTTTGGGGACTCTCAGCCCCTTTGGAAACAAGGCGGCCCTTTGGGCCTGGCAGCTCTAGGCCAAAGTAGCACGCCCAGAGCAGGAGTTCTACTTCAGCCAGATCAGGCCTGCCAAGAAACTGCGTTTCACAGGCCTTGGTAAGATGTGTTCCCGGTAGGCTGTGAGAGCACTGTGGAGAGCCAGTTGCTTTAGCTTCCCACAGAGCTGGAAGCAAGATGCTTTGGGGCCTCTCTCTCCCTTTGGACACAAGGCAGCCGTTTGGGCCTGGCAGCTCTAGGCCAATGGAGCACACCCACAGCAGAAGTTCTACTTCAGGCAGATCAGTCCTGCCCAGAAACTGCGTTTCACAGCCCTTGGTAAGAGATGTTCACGGTAGGCTGTGAGAGCACTGGGCAGAACCAGTTGTTTTTTAGCTTCCCAAAGTGCTGGAGGCAAGATGCTTTGGGGCCTCTCTCACCCTTTGGAAACAAGGCAGCCCTTAGGTCCTGGTAGCTCTAGGCCTATGTAGCACAACCAGAACAGAAGTTCTACTTCAGCCAGGTCAGGCCTGCCAAGAAACTGCGTTTCACAGGCCTTTCAAAGAGATGTTCTCTTAGGCTGTAAGAGCACTGGGCAGAGCCAGCTGTTTCTTAGCTTCCCGAAGAGCTGGGAGCAAGATGCTTTGGGTCCACTCTCCGTCTTTGGAAACAAGGCAGCCCTTAGGGCCTGGCAGCTCTAGGGCAATGGAGCACACCCAGAGCAGAAGTTCTACTTCAGCCAGATCAGGCCTGCCAGGAAACTGCGTTTCACAGGCCTTGGTAAGAGATGTTCCCGGTAGGCTGTAAGAGCACTGGGCAGAGCCAGTTGTTTCTTACCTTCCTGAAAAGCTGGAAGCAAGACGCTTGGGACCCCTCTGCCCGTTTGGGAACAAGGCAGCCTTTTGGGTCGGGAAGCTCTAGGCCAATGGAGCACACGCAGAGCAGGAGTTCTACTTCAGCCTGATCAGGCCTGCAAAGAAACAGCGTTTGACAGGCCTTGGTAAGAGATGTTCCCGGTAGGTGTAAGAGCACTGGGCAGAGCCAGTTGTTTCTTAGCTTCGCAAAGACCGGGAAGCAAGATGCTTTGGGCCTCTCTGCCCCTTGGAAACAGGGCAGCACTTGGGGCCTGGCAGCTCTAGGGCAATGGAGCACACCCAGAGCCGGAGTTCTACTTCAGCCAGATGAGGCCTGCCAAGAAACTGCGTTTCACAGGCCTTTCAAAGACATGTTCCCGGTAGGCTGTAAGAGCACGGGGCAGAGCGAGTTGGTTCTTAGCTTCCCAGAGAGCTGGAAGCAAGATGCTTTGGGGCCTCTCTGCCCCTTTGGAAACAAGGCAGCACCTTGGGCCTGGCAGCTCTAGGGCAATGGAGCACACCCAGAGCAGAAGTTCTACTTCAGCCAAATCAGGCCTGCCAGGAAACGGCGTTTCACAGGCCTTGGTAAGAGATGTTCCCGGTAGGCTGTAAGAGCACTGGGCAACGCCAGATGTTTCTTAGCTTCCCGAAGAGCTGGAAGCAAGATGCTTTGGTGCCACTCTCTCACTTTGGAATCAAGGCAGCCCTTTGGGGCAGGTAGCTCCAGGCCAGTGGAGCACACCCAGAGCAGAAGTTCTACTTCGGCCAGTTCAGGCCACCAACAAACTGCGTTTCACAGGCCTTGGTAAGAGATGTTCCCGGTAGGCTGTAAGAGCACTGGGCAACGCCAGATGTTTCTTAGCTTCCCGAAGAGCTGGAAGCAAGATGCTTTGGGGCCTCTCTGCCCCTTTGCAAACAAGGCGGCCCTTTGGGCCAGGCAGCTCTAGGCCAATGGAGCACACCCAGAGCAGAAGTTCTACTTCAGCTAGATCAGGCCACCAACAAAGTGCGTTTCACAGGCCTTGGTAAGAGATTTTCTCTCAGGCTGTAAGAGCACTGGGCAGAGCCAGTTGTTTCTTAGCTTCCCAAAGAGCTGGAAGCAAGATGCTTTGGGGGCTCCCTGCCCCTTTGCCAACAAGGCCGACCTTTGGGCCTTTCAGCTCTAGGCCAATGGAGCACACCCAGAGCAGAAGTTCTACCTCAGCCAGATAAGGCCTGCCAAGAAACTGCGTTTCAAAGGCTTTGGTAAGAGATGTTGCCGGTACTCTGTCAGAGCACTGGGCAGAGACAGTTGTTTCTTAGCTTCCCAAAGAGCTGGAAGCAAGATGCTTTGGGGCCTCTCTGCCCCTTCGCAAACAAGGCATCCCTTTGGGCCTTTCAGCTCTAGGCCAATGGAGCACAGCCAGAGCAGAAGTCCTACTTCAGCCAGATCAGGCCTGCCAAGGAACTGCGTTTCAGAGGCCTTTGTATGTGACGTTCCCGGTAGGCTGTGAGAGCACGGTGCAGAGCCAGTTGTTTCCTTGTTTCCCAAACAGCTGGAAGCAAGACGCTTTGGGGCCTCTCTGCCCCTTTGGAAACAAGGCAGCACGTTGGGTCTGGCAGCTCTAGGGCAATGGAGCACAACCAGAGCCGAAGTTCTACTTCTTCCAGATCAGGCCTGCCTAGACAGTGCGTTTCACAGGCCTTGATAAGAGATGTTCTCTTAGGCTATAAGAGCACTGGGCACAGCCAGTTGTTTCTTAGCTTCCCAAGAGGTGGAAGCAAGATGCTTTGGGGCCTCTCTCCCCCTTTGGAAACAAGGCAGCCCTTTGGGCCTTTCAGCTCTAGGGCAATGGAGCACACCCAGAGCAGAAGTTCTACCTCAGCCAGATCAGGCCTGCCAAGAAACTGCTTTTCACAGGCCTTCGTAAGAGGTGTTCCCGGAAGGCTGTCAGAGTACCTGGCAGAGCGAGTTGTTTCTTAGCTTCAAAAACAGCTGGAAGCAACATGATTTGGGGCCTCTCTCCCCCTTTGGAAACAAAGCAGCCTTTGTGCCTGGCAGCTCTAGGCCAAAGTAGCACACCCAGAGCACAAGTTCTACCTCAGCCAGATAAGGCCTGTCAAGAAGCTGCGTTTCACAGGCCTTTGTATGTGACGTTCCCGGTTGGCTTTGAGAGCACTGTGCAGAGCCAGTTGTTTTAGCTTCCCAGAGAGCAGGAAGCAAGATGCTTTGGGGCCTCTCTCACACTTTGGAAATAAAGGCAGCCCTTTGGGCCTGGCAGCCCTAGGCCAATGGAGTACACCCAGAGCAGAAGTTCTACCTCAGCCAGATCAGGCCTTCCAAGAAACTGCGTCTCACAGGCCTTTCTCTGTCACGTTGCCGGTAGGCTGTGAGAGCACTGTGCAGAGCCAGTTGTTTCTTAGCTTCCCAAAGATTTGGAAGCAAGATACTTTGGGGACTCTCAGCCCCTTTGGAAACAAGGCGGCCCTTTGGGCCTGGCAGCTCTAGGCCAAAGTAGCACGCCCAGAGCAGGAGTTCTACTTCAGCCAGATCAGGCCTGCCAAGAAACTGCGTTTCACAGGCCTTGGTAAGAGATGTTCCCGGTAGGCTGTGAGAGCACTGTGGAGAGCCAGTTGCTTTAGCTTCCCACAGAGCTGGAAGCAAGATGCTTTGGGGCCTCTCTCTCCCTTTGGACACAAGGCAGCCGTTTGGGCCTGGCAGCTCTAGGCCAATGGAGCACACCCACAGCAGAAGTTCTACTTCAGGCAGATCAGTCCTGCCCAGAAACTGCGTTTCACAGCCCTTGGTAAGAGATGTTCACGGTAGGCTGTGAGAGCACTGGGCAGAACCAGTTGTTTTTTAGCTTCCCAAAGTGCTGGAGGCAAGATGCTTTGGGGCCTCTCTCACCCTTTGGAAACAAGGCAGCCCTTAGGTCCTGGTAGCTCTAGGCCTATGTAGCACAACCAGAACAGAAGTTCTACTTCAGCCAGGTCAGGCCTGCCAAGAAACTGCGTTTCACAGGCCTTTCAAAGAGATGTTCTCTTAGGCTGTAAGAGCACTGGGCAGAGCCAGCTGTTTCTTAGCTTCCCGAAGAGCTGGGAGCAAGATGCTTTGGGTCCACTCTCCGTCTTTGGAAACAAGGCAGCCCTTAGGGCCTGGCAGCTCTAGGGCAATGGAGCACACCCAGAGCAGAAGTTCTACTTCAGCCAGATCAGGCCTGCCAGGAAACTGCGTTTCACAGGCCTTGGTAAGAGATGTTCCCGGTAGGCTGTAAGAGCACTGGGCAGAGCCAGTTGTTTCTTACCTTCCTGAAAAGCTGGAAGCAAGACGCTTGGGACCCCTCTGCCCGTTTGGGAACAAGGCAGCCTTTTGGGTCGGGAAGCTCTAGGCCAATGGAGCACACGCAGAGCAGGAGTTCTACTTCAGCCTGATCAGGCCTGCAAAGAAACAGCGTTTGACAGGCCTTGGTAAGAGATGTTCCCGGTAGGTGTAAGAGCACTGGGCAGAGCCAGTTGTTTCTTAGCTTCGCAAAGACCGGGAAGCAAGATGCTTTGGGCCTCTCTGCCCCTTGGAAACAGGGCAGCACTTGGGGCCTGGCAGCTCTAGGGCAATGGAGCACACCCAGAGCCGGAGTTCTACTTCAGCCAGATGAGGCCTGCCAAGAAACTGCGTTTCACAGGCCTTTCAAAGACATGTTCCCGGTAGGCTGTAAGAGCACGGGGCAGAGCGAGTTGGTTCTTAGCTTCCCAGAGAGCTGGAAGCAAGATGCTTTGGGGCCTCTCTGCCCCTTTGGAAACAAGGCAGCACCTTGGGCCTGGCAGCTCTAGGGCAATGGAGCACACCCAGAGCAGAAGTTCTACTTCAGCCAAACCAGGCCTGCCAGGAAACGGCGTTTCACAGGCCTTGGTAAGAGATGTTCCCGGTAGGCTGTAAGAGCACTGGGCAACGCCAGATGTTTCTTAGCTTCCCGAAGAGCTGGAAGCAAGATGCTTTGGTGCCACTCTCTCACTTTGGAATCAAGGCAGCCCTTTGGGGCAGGTAGCTCCAGGCCAGTGGAGCACACCCAGAGCAGAAGTTCTACTTCGGCCAGTTCAGGCCACCAACAAACTGCGTTTCACAGGCCTTGGTAAGAGATGTTCCCGGTAGGCTGTAAGAGCACTGGGCAACGCCAGATGTTTCTTAGCTTCCCGAAGAGCTGGAAGCAAGATGCTTTGGGGGCTCCCTGCCCCTTTGCCAACAAGGCCGACCTTTGGGCCTTTCAGCTCTAGGCCAATGGAGCACACCCAGAGCAGAAGTTCTACCTCAGCCAGATAAGGCCTGCCAAGAAACTGCGTTTCAAAGGCTTTGGTAAGAGATGTTGCCGGTACTCTGTCAGAGCACTGGGCAGAGACAGTTGTTTCTTAGCTTCCCAAAGAGCTGGAAGCAAGATGCTTTGGGGCCTCTCTGCCCCTTCGCAAACAAGGCATCCCTTTGGGCCTTTCAGCTCTAGGCCAATGGAGCACAGCCAGAGCAGAAGTCCTACTTCAGCCAGATCAGGCCTGCCAAGGAACTGCGTTTCAGAGGCCTTTGTATGTGACGTTCCCGGTAGGCTGTGAGAGCACGGTGCAGAGCCAGTTGTTTCCTTGTTTCCCAAACAGCTGGAAGCAAGACGCTTTGGGGCCTCTCTGCCCCTTTGGAAACAAGGCAGCACGTTGGGTCTGGCAGCTCTAGGGCAATGGAGCACAACCAGAGCCGAACTTCTACTTCTTCCAGATCAGGCCTGCCTAGACAGTGCGTTTCACAGGCCTTGATAAGAGATGTTCTCTTAGGCTATAAGAGCACTGGGCACAGCCAGTTGTTTCTTAGCTTCCCAAGAGGTGGAAGCAAGATGCTTTGGGGCCTCTCTCCCCCTTTGGAAACAAGGCAGCCCTTTGGGCCTTTCAGCTCTAGGGCAATGGAGCACACCCAGAGCAGAAGTTCTACCTCAGCCAGATCAGGCCTGCCAAGAAACTGCTTTTCACAGGCCTTCGTAAGAGGTGTTCCCGGAAGGCTGTAAGAGTACCTGGCAGAGCGAGTTGTTTCTTAGCTTCAAAAACAGCTGGAAGCAACATGATTTGGGGCCTCTCTCCCCCTTTGGAAACAAAGCAGCCTTTGTGCCTGGCAGCTCTAGGCCAAAGTAGCACACCCAGAGCACAAGTTCTACCTCAGCCAGATAAGGCCTGTCAAGAAGCTGCGTTTCACAGGCCTTTGTATGTGACGTTCCCGGTTGGCTTTGAGAGCACTGTGCAGAGCCAGTTGTTTTAGCTTCCCAGAGAGCAGGAAGCAAGATGCTTTGGGGCCTCTCTCACACTTTGGAAATAAAGGCAGCCCTTTGGGCCTGGCAGCCCTAGGCCAATGGAGTACACCCAGAGCAGAAGTTCTACCTCAGCCAGATCAGGCCTTCCAAGAAACTGCGTCTCACAGGCCTTTCTCTGTCACGTTGCCGGTAGGCTGTGAGAGCACTGTGCAGAGCCAGTTGTTTCTTAGCTTCCCAAAGATTTGGAAGCAAGATACTTTGGGGACTCTCAGCCCCTTTGGAAACAAGGCGGCCCTTTGGGCCTGGCAGCTCTAGGCCAAAGTAGCACGCCCAGAGCAGGAGTTCTACTTCAGCCAGATCAGGCCTGCCAAGAAACTGCGTTTCACAGGCCTTGGTAAGAGATGTTCCCGGTAGGCTGTGAGAGCACTGTGGAGAGCCAGTTGCTTTAGCTTCCCACAGAGCTGGAAGCAAGATGCTTTGGGGCCTCTCTCTCCCTTTGGACACAAGGCAGCCGTTTGGGCCTGGCAGCTCTAGGCCAATGGAGCACACCCACAGCAGAAGTTCTACTTCAGGCAGATCAGTCCTGCCCAGAAACTGCGTTTCACAGCCCTTGGTAAGAGATGTTCACGGTAGGCTGTGAGAGCACTGGGCAGAACCAGTTGTTTTTTAGCTTCCCAAAGTGCTGGAGGCAAGATGCTTTGGGGCCTCTCTCACCCTTTGGAAACAAGGCAGCCCTTAGGTCCTGGTAGCTCTAGGCCTATGTAGCACAACCAGAACAGAAGTTCTACTTCAGCCAGGTCAGGCCTGCCAAGAAACTGCGTTTCACAGGCCTTTCAAAGAGATGTTCTCTTAGGCTGTAAGAGCACTGGGCAGAGCCAGCTGTTTCTTAGCTTCCCGAAGAGCTGGGAGCAAGATGCTTTGGGTCCACTCTCCGTCTTTGGAAACAAGGCAGCCCTTAGGGCCTGGCAGCTCTAGGGCAATGGAGCACACCCAGAGCAGAAGTTCTACTTCAGCCAGATCAGGCCTGCCAGGAAACTGCGTTTCACAGGCCTTGGTAAGAGATGTTCCCGGTAGGCTGTAAGAGCACTGGGCAGAGCCAGTTGTTTCTTACCTTCCTGAAAAGCTGGAAGCAAGACGCTTGGGACCCCTCTGCCCGTTTGGGAACAAGGCAGCCTTTTGGGTCGGGAAGCTCTAGGCCAATGGAGCACACGCAGAGCAGGAGTTCTACTTCAGCCTGATCAGGCCTGCAAAGAAACAGCGTTTGACAGGCCTTGGTAAGAGATGTTCCCGGTAGGTGTAAGAGCACTGGGCAGAGCCAGTTGTTTCTTAGCTTCGCAAAGACCGGGAAGCAAGATGCTTTGGGCCTCTCTGCCCCTTGGAAACAGGGCAGCACTTGGGGCCTGGCAGCTCTAGGGCAATGGAGCACACCCAGAGCCGGAGTTCTACTTCAGCCAGATGAGGCCTGCCAAGAAACTGCGTTTCACAGGCCTTTCAAAGACATGTTCCCGGTAGGCTGTAAGAGCACGGGGCAGAGCGAGTTGGTTCTTAGCTTCCCAGAGAGCTGGAAGCAAGATGCTTTGGGGCCTCTCTGCCCCTTTGGAAACAAGGCAGCACCTTGGGCCTGGCAGCTCTAGGGCAATGGAGCACACCCAGAGCAGAAGTTCTACTTCAGCCAAATCAGGCCTGCCAGGAAACGGCGTTTCACAGGCCTTGGTAAGAGATGTTCCCGGTAGGCTGTAAGAGCACTGGGCAACGCCAGATGTTTCTTAGCTTCCCGAAGAGCTGGAAGCAAGATGCTTTGGTGCCACTCTCTCACTTTGGAATCAAGGCAGCCCTTTGGGGCAGGTAGCTCCAGGCCAGTGGAGCACACCCAGAGCAGAAGTTCTACTTCGGCCAGTTCAGGCCACCAACAAACTGCGTTTCACAGGCCTTGGTAAGAGATGTTCCCGGTAGGCTGTAAGAGCACTGGGCAACGCCAGATGTTTCTTAGCTTCCCGAAGAGCTGGAAGCAAGATGCTTTGGGGCCTCTCTGCCCCTTTGCAAACAAGGCGGCCCTTTGGGCCAGGCAGCTCTAGGCCAATGGAGCACACCCAGAGCAGAAGTTCTACTTCAGCTAGATCAGGCCACCAACAAAGTGCGTTTCACAGGCCTTGGTAAGAGATTTTCTCTCAGGCTGTAAGAGCACTGGGCAGAGCCAGTTGTTTCTTAGCTTCCCAAAGAGCTGGAAGCAAGATGCTTTGGGGGCTCCCTGCCCCTTTGCCAACAAGGCCGACCTTTGGGCCTTTCAGCTCTAGGCCAATGGAGCACACCCAGAGCAGAAGTTCTACCTCAGCCAGATAAGGCCTGCCAAGAAACTGCGTTTCAAAGGCTTTGGTAAGAGATGTTGCCGGTACTCTGTCAGAGCACTGGGCAGAGACAGTTGTTTCTTAGCTTCCCAAAGAGCTGGAAGCAAGATGCTTTGGGGCCTCTCTGCCCCTTCGCAAACAAGGCATCCCTTTGGGCCTTTCAGCTCTAGGCCAATGGAGCACAGCCAGAGCAGAAGTCCTACTTCAGCCAGATCAGGCCTGCCAAGGAACTGCGTTTCAGAGGCCTTTGTATGTGACGTTCCCGGTAGGCTGTGAGAGCACGGTGCAGAGCCAGTTGTTTCCTTGTTTCCCAAACAGCTGGAAGCAAGACGCTTTGGGGCCTCTCTGCCCCTTTGGAAACAAGGCAGCACGTTGGGTCTGGCAGCTCTAGGGCAATGGAGCACAACCAGAGCCGAAGTTCTACTTCTTCCAGATCAGGCCTGCCTAGACAGTGCGTTTCACAGGCCTTGATAAGAGATGTTCTCTTAGGCTATAAGAGCACTGGGCACAGCCAGTTGTTTCTTAGCTTCCCAAGAGGTGGAAGCAAGATGCTTTGGGGCCTCTCTCCCCCTTTGGAAACAAGGCAGCCCTTTGGGCCTTTCAGCTCTAGGGCAATGGAGCACACCCAGAGCAGAAGTTCTACCTCAGCCAGATCAGGCCTGCCAAGAAACTGCTTTTCACAGGCCTTCGTAAGAGGTGTTCCCGGAAGGCTGTCAGAGTACCTGGCAGAGCGAGTTGTTTCTTAGCTTCAAAAACAGCTGGAAGCAACATGATTTGGGGCCTCTCTCCCCCTTTGGAAACAAAGCAGCCTTTGTGCCTGGCAGCTCTAGGCCAAAGTAGCACACCCAGAGCACAAGTTCTACCTCAGCCAGATAAGGCCTGTCAAGAAGCTGCGTTTCACAGGCCTTTGTATGTGACGTTCCCGGTTGGCTTTGAGAGCACTGTGCAGAGCCAGTTGTTTTAGCTTCCCAGAGAGCAGGAAGCAAGATGCTTTGGGGCCTCTCTCACACTTTGGAAATAAAGGCAGCCCTTTGGGCCTGGCAGCCCTAGGCCAATGGAGTACACCCAGAGCAGAAGTTCTACCTCAGCCAGATCAGGCCTTCCAAGAAACTGCGTCTCACAGGCCTTTCTCTGTCACGTTGCCGGTAGGCTGTGAGAGCACTGTGCAGAGCCAGTTGTTTCTTAGCTTCCCAAAGATTTGGAAGCAAGATACTTTGGGGACTCTCAGCCCCTTTGGAAACAAGGCGGCCCTTTGGGCCTGGCAGCTCTAGGCCAAAGTAGCACGCCCAGAGCAGGAGTTCTACTTCAGCCAGATCAGGCCTGCCAAGAAACTGCGTTTCACAGGCCTTGGTAAGAGATGTTCCCGGTAGGCTGTGAGAGCACTGTGGAGAGCCAGTTGCTTTAGCTTCCCACAGAGCTGGAAGCAAGATGCTTTGGGGCCTCTCTCTCCCTTTGGACACAAGGCAGCCGTTTGGGCCTGGCAGCTCTAGGCCAATGGAGCACACCCACAGCAGAAGTTCTACTTCAGGCAGATCAGTCCTGCCCAGAAACTGCGTTTCACAGCCCTTGGTAAGAGATGTTCACGGTAGGCTGTGAGAGCACTGGGCAGAACCAGTTGTTTTTTAGCTTCCCAAAGTGCTGGAGGCAAGATGCTTTGGGGCCTCTCTCACCCTTTGGAAACAAGGCAGCCCTTAGGTCCTGGTAGCTCTAGGCCTATGTAGCACAACCAGAACAGAAGTTCTACTTCAGCCAGGTCAGGCCTGCCAAGAAACTGCGTTTCACAGGCCTTTCAAAGAGATGTTCTCTTAGGCTGTAAGAGCACTGGGCAGAGCCAGCTGTTTCTTAGCTTCCCGAAGAGCTGGGAGCAAGATGCTTTGGGTCCACTCTCCGTCTTTGGAAACAAGGCAGCCCTTAGGGCCTGGCAGCTCTAGGGCAATGGAGCACACCCAGAGCAGAAGTTCTACTTCAGCCAGATCAGGCCTGCCAGGAAACTGCGTTTCACAGGCCTTGGTAAGAGATGTTCCCGGTAGGCTGTAAGAGCACTGGGCAGAGCCAGTTGTTTCTTACCTTCCTGAAAAGCTGGAAGCAAGACGCTTGGGACCCCTCTGCCCGTTTGGGAACAAGGCAGCCTTTTGGGTCGGGAAGCTCTAGGCCAATGGAGCACACGCAGAGCAGGAGTTCTACTTCAGCCTGATCAGGCCTGCAAAGAAACAGCGTTTGACAGGCCTTGGTAAGAGATGTTCCCGGTAGGTGTAAGAGCACTGGGCAGAGCCAGTTGTTTCTTAGCTTCGCAAAGACCGGGAAGCAAGATGCTTTGGGCCTCTCTGCCCCTTGGAAACAGGGCAGCACTTGGGGCCTGGCAGCTCTAGGGCAATGGAGCACACCCAGAGCCGGAGTTCTACTTCAGCCAGATGAGGCCTGCCAAGAAACTGCGTTTCACAGGCCTTTCAAAGACATGTTCCCGGTAGGCTGTAAGAGCACGGGGCAGAGCGAGTTGGTTCTTAGCTTCCCAGAGAGCTGGAAGCAAGATGCTTTGGGGCCTCTCTGCCCCTTTGGAAACAAGGCAGCACCTTGGGCCTGGCAGCTCTAGGGCAATGGAGCACACCCAGAGCAGAAGTTCTACTTCAGCCAAATCAGGCCTGCCAGGAAACGGCGTTTCACAGGCCTTGGTAAGAGATGTTCCCGGTAGGCTGTAAGAGCACTGGGCAACGCCAGATGTTTCTTAGCTTCCCGAAGAGCTGGAAGCAAGATGCTTTGGTGCCACTCTCTCACTTTGGAATCAAGGCAGCCCTTTGGGGCAGGTAGCTCCAGGCCAGTGGAGCACACCCAGAGCAGAAGTTCTACTTCGGCCAGTTCAGGCCACCAACAAACTGCGTTTCACAGGCCTTGGTAAGAGATGTTCCCGGTAGGCTGTAAGAGCACTGGGCAACGCCAGATGTTTCTTAGCTTCCCGAAGAGCTGGAAGCAAGATGCTTTGGGGCCTCTCTGCCCCTTTGCAAACAAGGCGGCCCTTTGGGCCAGGCAGCTCTAGGCCAATGGAGCACACCCAGAGCAGAAGTTCTACTTCAGCTAGATCAGGCCACCAACAAAGTGCGTTTCACAGGCCTTGGTAAGAGATTTTCTCTCAGGCTGTAAGAGCACTGGGCAGAGCCAGTTGTTTCTTAGCTTCCCAAAGAGCTGGAAGCAAGATGCTTTGGGGGCTCCCTGCCCCTTTGCCAACAAGGCCGACCTTTGGGCCTTTCAGCTCTAGGCCAATGGAGCACACCCAGAGCAGAAGTTCTACCTCAGCCAGATAAGGCCTGCCAAGAAACTGCGTTTCAAAGGCTTTGGTAAGAGATATTGCCGGTACTCTGTCAGAGCACTGGGCAGAGACAGTTGTTTCTTAGCTTCCCAAAGAGCTGGAAGCAAGATGCTTTGGGGCCTCTCTGCCCCTTCGCAAACAAGGCATCCCTTTGGGCCTTTCAGCTCTAGGCCAATGGAGCACAGCCAGAGCAGAAGTCCTACTTCAGCCAGATCAGGCCTGCCAAGGAACTGCGTTTCAGAGGCCTTTGTATGTGACGTTCCCGGTAGGCTGTGAGAGCACGGTGCAGAGCCAGTTGTTTCCTTGTTTCCCAAACAGCTGGAAGCAAGACGCTTTGGGGCCTCTCTGCCCCTTTGGAAACAAGGCAGCACGTTGGGTCTGGCAGCTCTAGGGCAATGGAGCACAACCAGAGCCGAAGTTCTACTTCTTCCAGATCAGGCCTGCCTAGACAGTGCGTTTCACAGGCCTTGATAAGAGATGTTCTCTTAGGCTATAAGAGCACTGGGCACAGCCAGTTGTTTCTTAGCTTCCCAAGAGGTGGAAGCAAGATGCTTTGGGGCCTCTCTCCCCCTTTGGAAACAAGGCAGCCCTTTGGGCCTTTCAGCTCTAGGGCAATGGAGCACACCCAGAGCAGAAGTTCTACCTCAGCCAGATCAGGCCTGCCAAGAAACTGCTTTTCACAGGCCTTCGTAAGAGGTGTTCCCGGAAGGCTGTAAGAGTACCTGGCAGAGCGAGTTGTTTCTTAGCTTCAAAAACAGCTGGAAGCAACATGATTTGGGGCCTCTCTCCCCCTTTGGAAACAAAGCAGCCTTTGTGCCTGGCAGCTCTAGGCCAAAGTAGCACACCCAGAGCACAAGTTCTACCTCAGCCAGATAAGGCCTGTCAAGAAGCTGCGTTTCACAGGCCTTTGTATGTGACGTTCCCGGTTGGCTTTGAGAGCACTGTGCAGAGCCAGTTGTTTTAGCTTCCCAGAGAGCAGGAAGCAAGATGCTTTGGGGCCTCTCTCACACTTTGGAAATAAAGGCAGCCCTTTGGGCCTGGCAGCCCTAGGCCAATGGAGTACACCCAGAGCAGAAGTTCTACCTCAGCCAGATCAGGCCTTCCAAGAAACTGCGTCTCACAGGCCTTTCTCTGTCACGTTGCCGGTAGGCTGTGAGAGCACTGTGCAGAGCCAGTTGTTTCTTAGCTTCCCAAAGATTTGGAAGCAAGATACTTTGGGGACTCTCAGCCCCTTTGGAAACAAGGCGGCCCTTTGGGCCTGGCAGCTCTAGGCCAAAGTAGCACGCCCAGAGCAGGAGTTCTACTTCAGCCAGATCAGGCCTGCCAAGAAACTGCGTTTCACAGGCCTTGGTAAGAGATGTTCCCGGTAGGCTGTGAGAGCACTGTGGAGAGCCAGTTGCTTTAGCTTCCCACAGAGCTGGAAGCAAGATGCTTTGGGGCCTCTCTCTCCCTTTGGACACAAGGCAGCCGTTTGGGCCTGGCAGCTCTAGGCCAATGGAGCACACCCACAGCAGAAGTTCTACTTCAGGCAGATCAGTCCTGCCCAGAAACTGCGTTTCACAGCCCTTGGTAAGAGATGTTCACGGTAGGCTGTGAGAGCACTGGGCAGAACCAGTTGTTTTTTAGCTTCCCAAAGTGCTGGAGGCAAGATGCTTTGGGGCCTCTCTCACCCTTTGGAAACAAGGCAGCCCTTAGGTCCTGGTAGCTCTAGGCCTATGTAGCACAACCAGAACAGAAGTTCTACTTCAGCCAGGTCAGGCCTGCCAAGAAACTGCGTTTCACAGGCCTTTCAAAGAGATGTTCTCTTAGGCTGTAAGAGCACTGGGCAGAGCCAGCTGTTTCTTAGCTTCCCGAAGAGCTGGGAGCAAGATGCTTTGGGTCCACTCTCCGTCTTTGGAAACAAGGCAGCCCTTAGGGCCTGGCAGCTCTAGGGCAATGGAGCACACCCAGAGCAGAAGTTCTACTTCAGCCAGATCAGGCCTGCCAGGAAACTGCGTTTCACAGGCCTTGGTAAGAGATGTTCCCGGTAGGCTGTAAGAGCACTGGGCAGAGCCAGTTGTTTCTTACCTTCCTGAAAAGCTAGAAGCAAGACGCTTGGGACCCCTCTGCCCGTTTGGGAACAAGGCAGCCTTTTGGGTCGGGAAGCTCTAGGCCAATGGAGCACACGCAGAGCAGGAGTTCTACTTCAGCCTGATCAGGCCTGCAAAGAAACAGCGTTTGACAGGCCTTGGTAAGAGATGTTCCCGGTAGGTGTAAGAGCACTGGGCAGAGCCAGTTGTTTCTTAGCTTCGCAAAGACCGGGAAGCAAGATGCTTTGGGCCTCTCTGCCCCTTGGAAACAGGGCAGCACTTGGGGCCTGGCAGCTCTAGGGCAATGGAGCACACCCAGAGCCGGAGTTCTACTTCAGCCAGATGAGGCCTGCCAAGAAACTGCGTTTCACAGGCCTTTCAAAGACATGTTCCCGGTAGG
The DNA here is from genome assembly GCF_041296235.1 of Equus asinus. Lineage (NCBI taxonomy): Eukaryota > Metazoa > Chordata > Mammalia > Perissodactyla > Equidae > Equus > Equus asinus. Next base: position 3,215,287 of record NW_027224845.1, read on the forward strand.
CTGTAAGAGCACGGGGCAGAGCGAGTTGGTTCTTAGCTTCCCAGAGAGCTGGAAGCAAGATGCTTTGGGGCCTCTCTGCCCCTTTGGAAACAAGGCAGCACCTTGGGCCTGGCAGCTCTAGGGCAATGGAGCACACCCAGAGCAGAAGTTCTACTTCAGCCAAATCAGGCCTGCCAGGAAACGGCGTTTCACAGGCCTTGGTAAGAGATGTTCCCGGTAGGCTGTAAGAGCACTGGGCAACGCCAGATGTTTCTTAGCTTCCCGAAGAGCTGGAAGCAAGATGCTTTGGTGCCACTCTCTCACTTTGGAATCAAGGCAGCCCTTTGGGGCAGGTAGCTCTAGGCCAGTGGAGCACACCCAGAGCAGAAGTTCTACTTCGGCCAGTTCAGGCCACCAACAAACTGCGTTTCACAGGCCTTGGTAAGAGATGTTCCCGGTAGGCTGTAAGAGCACTGGGCAACGCCAGATGTTTCTTAGCTTCCCGAAGAGTTGGAAGCAAGATGCTTTGGGGCCTCTCTGCCCCTTTGCAAACAAGGCGGCCCTTTGGGCCAGGCAGCTCTAGGCCAATGGAGCACACCCAGAGCAGAAGTTCTACTTCAGCTAGATCAGGCCACCAACAAAGTGCGTTTCACAGGCCTTGGTAAGAGATTTTCTCTCAGGCTGTAAGAGCACTGGGCAGAGCCAGTTGTTTCTTAGCTTCCCAAAGAGCTGGAAGCAAGATGCTTTGGGGGCTCCCTGCCCCTTTGCCAACAAGGCCGACCTTTGGGCCTTTCAGCTCTAGGCCAATGGAGCACACCCAGAGCAGAAGTTCTACCTCAGCCAGATAAGGCCTGCCAAGAAACTGCGTTTCAAAGGCTTTGGTAAGAGATATTGCCGGTACTCTGTCAGAGCACTGGGCAGAGACAGTTGTTTCTTAGCTTCCCAAAGAGCTGGAAGCAAGATGCTTTGGGGCCTCTCTGCCCCTTTGCAAACAAGGCATCCCTTTGGGCCTTTCAGCTCTAGGCCAATGGAGCACAGCCAGAGCAGAAGTCCTACTTCAGCCAGATCAGGCCTGCCAAGGAACTGCGTTTCAGAGGCCTTTGTATGTGACGTTCCCGGTAGGCTGTGAGAGCACGGTGCAGAGCCAGTTGTTTCCTTGTTTCCCAAACAGCTGGAAGCAAGACGCTTTGGGGCCTCTCTGCCCCTTTGGAAACAAGGCAGCACGTTGGGTCTGGCAGCTCTAGGGCAATGGAGCACAACCAGAGCCGAAGTTCTACTTCTTCCAGATCAGGCCTGCCTAGACAGTGCGTTTCACAGGCCTTGATAAGAGATGTTCTCTTAGGCTATAAGAGCACTGGGCACAGCCAGTTGTTTCTTAGCTTCCCAAGAGGTGGAAGCAAGATGCTTTGGGGCCTCTCTCCCCCTTTGGAAACAAGGCAGCCCTTTGGGCCTTTCAGCTCTAGGGCAATGGAGCACACCCAGAGCAGAAGTTCTACCTCAGCCAGATCAGGCCTGCCAAGAAACTGCTTTTCACAGGCCTTCGTAAGAGGTGTTCCCGGAAGGCTGTCAGAGTACCTGGCAGAGCGAGTTGTTTCTTAGCTTCAAAAACAGCTGGAAGCAACATGATTTGGGGCCTCTCTCCCCCTTTGGAAACAAAGCAGCCTTTGTGCCTGGCAGCTCTAGGCCAAAGTAGCACACCCAGAGCACAAGTTCTACCTCAGCCAGATAAGGCCTGTCAAGAAGCTGCGTTTCACAGGCCTTTGTATGTGACGTTCCCGGTTGGCTTTGAGAGCACTGTGCAGAGCCAGTTGTTTTAGCTTCCCAGAGAGCAGGAAGCAAGATGCTTTGGGGCCTCTCTCACACTTTGGAAATAAAGGCAGCCCTTTGGGCCTGGCAGCCCTAGGCCAATGGAGTACACCCAGAGCAGAAGTTCTACCTCAGCCAGATCAGGCCTTCCAAGAAACTGCGTCTCACAGGCCTTTCTCTGTCACGTTGCCGGTAGGCTGTGAGAGCACTGTGCAGAGCCAGTTGTTTCTTAGCTTCCCAAAGATTTGGAAGCAAGATACTTTGGGGACTCTCAGCCCCTTTGGAAACAAGGCGGCCCTTTGGGCCTGGCAGCTCTAGGCCAAAGTAGCACGCCCAGAGCAGGAGTTCTACTTCAGCCAGATCAGGCCTGCCAAGAAACTGCGTTTCACAGGCCTTGGTAAGAGATGTTCCCGGTAGGCTGTGAGAGCACTGTGGAGAGCCAGTTGCTTTAGCTTCCCACAGAGCTGGAAGCAAGATGCTTTGGGGCCTCTCTCTCCCTTTGGACACAAGGCAGCCGTTTGGGCCTGGCAGCTCTAGGCCAATGGAGCACACCCACAGCAGAAGTTCTACTTCAGGCAGATCAGTCCTGCCCAGAAACTGCGTTTCACAGCCCTTGGTAAGAGATGTTCACGGTAGGCTGTGAGAGCACTGGGCAGAACCAGTTGTTTTTTAGCTTCCCAAAGTGCTGGAGGCAAGATGCTTTGGGGCCTCTCTCACCCTTTGGAAACAAGGCAGCCCTTAGGTCCTGGTAGCTCTAGGCCTATGTAGCACAACCAGAACAGAAGTTCTACTTCAGCCAGGTCAGGCCTGCCAAGAAACTGCGTTTCACAGGCCTTTCAAAGAGATGTTCTCTTAGGCTGTAAGAGCACTGGGCAGAGCCAGCTGTTTCTTAGCTTCCCGAAGAGCTGGGAGCAAGATGCTTTGGGTCCACTCTCCGTCTTTGGAAACAAGGCAGCCCTTAGGGCCTGGCAGCTCTAGGGCAATGGAGCACACCCAGAGCAGAAGTTCTACTTCAGCCAGATCAGGCCTGCCAGGAAACTGCGTTTCACAGGCCTTGGTAAGAGATGTTCCCGGTAGGCTGTAAGAGCACTGGGCAGAGCCAGTTGTTTCTTACCTTCCTGAAAAGCTGGAAGCAAGACGCTTGGGACCCCTCTGCCCGTTTGGGAACAAGGCAGCCTTTTGGGTCGGGAAGCTCTAGGCCAATGGAGCACACGCAGAGCAGGAGTTCTACTTCAGCCTGATCAGGCCTGCAAAGAAACAGCGTTTGACAGGCCTTGGTAAGAGATGTTCCCGGTAGGTGTAAGAGCACTGGGCAGAGCCAGTTGTTTCTTAGCTTCGCAAAGACCGGGAAGCAAGATGCTTTGGGCCTCTCTGCCCCTTGGAAACAGGGCAGCACTTGGGGCCTGGCAGCTCTAGGGCAATGGAGCACACCCAGAGCCGGAGTTCTACTTCAGCCAGATGAGGCCTGCCAAGAAACTGCATTTCACAGGCCTTTCAAAGACATGTTCCCGGTAGGCTGTAAGAGCACGGGGCAGAGCGAGTTGGTTCTTAGCTTCCCAGAGAGCTGGAAGCAAGATGCTTTGGGGCCTCTCTGCCCCTTTGGAAACAAGGCAGCACCTTGGGCCTGGCAGCTCTAGGGCAATGGAGCACACCCAGAGCAGAAGTTCTACTTCAGCCAAATCAGGCCTGCCAGGAAACGGCGTTTCACAGGCCTTGGTAAGAGATGTTCCCGGTAGGCTGTAAGAGCACTGGGCAACGCCAGATGTTTCTTAGCTTCCCGAAGAGCTGGAAGCGAGAAGCTTTGGTGCCACTCTCTCACTTTGGACTTAAGGCAGCCCTTTGGGCAGGTAGCTCTAGCCCAGTGGAGCACACCCAAAGCAGAAGTTCTACTTCGGCCAGTTCAGGCCACCAACAAACTGCGTTTCACAGGCCTTGGTAAGAGATGTTCCCGGTAGGCTGTAAGAGCACTGGGCAACGCCAGATGTTTCTTAGCTTCCCGAAGAGCTGGAAGCAAGATGCTTTGGGGCCTCTCTGCCCCTTTGCAAACAAGGCGGCCCTTTGGGCCAGGCAGCTCTAGGCCAATGGAGCACACCCAGAGCAGAAGTTCTACTTCAGCTAGATCAGGCCACCAACAAAGTGCGTTTCACAGGCCTTGGTAAGAGATTTTCTCTCAGGCTGTAAGAGCACTGGGCAGAGCCAGTTGTTTCTTAACTTCCCAAAGAGCTGGAAGCAAGATGCTTTGGGGGCTCCCTGCCCCTTTGCCAACAAGGCCGACCTTTGGGCCTTTCAGCTCTAGGCCAATGGAGCACACCCAGAGCAGAAGTTCTACCTCAGCCAGATAAGGCCTGCCAAGAAACTGCGTTTCAAAGGCTTTGGTAAGAGATGTTGCCGGTACTCTGTCAGAGCACTGGGCAGAGACAGTTGTTTCTTAGCTTCCCAAAGAGCTGGAAGCAAGATGCTTTGGGGCCTCTCTGCCCCTTCGCAAACAAGGCATCCCTTTGGGCCTTTCAGCTCTAGGCCAATGGAGCACAGCCAGAGCAGAAGTCCTACTTCAGCCAGATCAGGCCTGCCAAGGAACTGCGTTTCAGAGGCCTTTGTATGTGACGTTCCCGGTAGGCTGTGAGAGCACGGTGCAGAGCCAGTTGTTTCCTTGTTTCCCAAACAGCTGGAAGCAAGACGCTTTGGGGCCTCTCTGCCCCTTTGGAAACAAGGCAGCACGTTGGGTCTGGCAGCTCTAGGGCAATGGAGCACAACCAGAGCCGAACTTCTACTTCTTCCAGATCAGGCCTGCCTAGACAGTGCGTTTCACAGGCCTTGATAAGAGATGTTCTCTTAGGCTATAAGAGCACTGGGCACAGCCAGTTGTTTCTTAGCTTCCCAAGAGGTGGAAGCAAGATGCTTTGGGGCCTCTCTCCCCCTTTGGAAACAAGGCAGCCCTTTGGGCCTTTCAGCTCTAGGGCAATGGAGCACACCCAGAGCAGAAGTTCTACCTCAGCCAGATCAGGCCTGCCAAGAAACTGCTTTTCACAGGCCTTCGTAAGAGGTGTTCCCGGAAGGCTGTCAGAGTACCTGGCAGAGCGAGTTGTTTCTTAGCTTCAAAAACAGCTGGAAGCAACATGATTTGGGGCCTCTCTCCCCCTTTGGAAACAAAGCAGCCTTTGTGCCTGGCAGCTCTAGGCCAAAGTAGCACACCCAGAGCACAAGTTCTACCTCAGCCAGATAAGGCCTGTCAAGAAGCTGCGTTTCACAGGCCTTTGTATGTGACGTTCCCGGTTGGCTTTGAGAGCACTGTGCAGAGCCAGTTGTTTTAGCTTCCCAGAGAGCAGGAAGCAAGATGCTTTGGGGCCTCTCTCACACTTTGGAAATAAAGGCAGCCCTTTGGGCCTGGCAGCCCTAGGCCAATGGAGTACACCCAGAGCAGAAGTTCTACCTCAGCCAGATCAGGCCTTCCAAGAAACTGCGTCTCACAGGCCTTTCTCTGTCACGTTGCCGGTAGGCTGTGAGAGCACTGTGCAGAGCCAGTTGTTTCTTAGCTTCCCAAAGATTTGGAAGCAAGATACTTTGGGGACTCTCAGCCCCTTTGGAAACAAGGCGGCCCTTTGGGCCTGGCAGCTCTAGGCCAAAGTAGCACGCCCAGAGCAGGAGATCTACTTCAGCCAGATCAGGCCTGCCAAGAAACTGCGTTTCACAGGCCTTGGTAAGAGATGTTCCCGGTAGGCTGTGAGAGCACTGTGGAGAGCCAGTTGCTTTAGCTTCCCACAGAGCTGGAAGCAAGATGCTTTGGGGCCTCTCTCTCCCTTTGGACACAAGGCAGCCGTTTGGGCCTGGCAGCTCTAGGCCAATGGAGCACACCCACAGCAGAAGTTCTACTTCAGGCAGATCAGTCCTGCCCAGAAACTGCGTTTCACAGCCCTTGGTAAGAGATGTTCCCGGTAGGCTGTAAGAGCACTGGGCAACGCCAGATGTTTCTTAGCTTCCCGAAGAGCTGGAAGCAAGATGCTTTGGGGCCTCTCTGCCCCTTTGCAAACAAGGCGGCCCTTTGGGCCAGGCAGCTCTAGGCCAATGGAGCACACCCAGAGCAGGAGTTCTACTTCAGCCAGATCAGGCCTGCCAAGAAACTGCGTTTCACAGGCCTTGGTAAGAGATGTTCCCGGTAGGCTGTGAGAGCACTGTGGAGAGCCTGTTGCTTTAGCTTCCCACAGAGCTGGAAGCAAGATGCTTTGGGGCCTCTCTCTCCCTTTGGACACAAGGCAGCCGTTTGGGCCTGGCAGCTCTAGGCCAATGGAGCACACCCACAGCAGAAGTTCTACTTCAGGCAGATCAGTCCTGCCCAGAAACTGCGTTTCACAGCCCTTGGTAAGAGATGTTCACGGTAGGCTGTGAGAGCACTGGGCAGAACCAGTTGTTTTTTAGCTTCCCAAAGTGCTGGAGGCAAGATGCTTTGGGGCCTCTCTCACCCTTTGGAAACAAGGCAGCCCTTAGGTCCTGGTAGCTCTAGGCCTATGTAGCACAACCAGAACAGAAGTTCTACTTCAGCCAGGTCAGGCCTGCCAAGAAACTGCGTTTCACAGGCCTTTCAAAGAGATGTTCTCTTAGGCTGTAAGAGCACTGGGCAGAGCCAGCTGTTTCTTAGCTTCCCGAAGAGCTGGGAGCAAGATGCTTTGGGTCCACTCTCCGTCTTTGGAAACAAGGCAGCCCTTAGGGCCTGGCAGCTCTAGGGCAATGGAGCACACCCAGAGCAGAAGTTCTACTTCAGCCAGATCAGGCCTGCCAGGAAACTGCGATTCACAGGCCTTGGTAAGAGATGTTCCCGGTAGGCTGTAAGAGCACTGGGCAGAGCCAGTTGTTTCTTACCTTCCTGAAAAGCTGGAAGCAAGACGCTTGGGACCCCTCTGCCCGTTTGGGAACAAGGCAGCCTTTTGGGTCGGGAAGCTCTAGGCCAATGGAGCACACGCAGAGCAGGAGTTCTACTTCAGCCTGATCAGGCCTGCAAAGAAACAGCATTTGACAGGCCTTGGTAAGAGATGTTCCCGGTAGGTGTAAGAGCACTGGGCAGAGCCAGTTGTTTCTTAGCTTCGCAAAGACCGGGAAGCAAGATGCTTTGGGCCTCTCTGCCCCTTGGAAACAGGGCAGCACTTGGGGCCTGGCAGCTCTAGGGCAATGGAGCACACCCAGAGCCGGAGTTCTACTTCAGCCAGATGAGGCCTGCCAAGAAACTGCGTTTCACAGGCCTTTCAAAGACATGTTCCCGGTAGGCTGTAAGAGCACGGGGCAGAGCGAGTTGGTTCTTAGCTTCCCAGAGAGCTGGAAGCAAGATGCTTTGGGGCCTCTCTGCCCCTTTGGAAACAAGGCAGCACCTTGGACCTGGCAGCTCTAGGGCAATGGAGCACACCCAGAGCAGAAGTTCTACTTCAGCCAAATCAGGCCTGCCAGGAAACGGCGTTTCACAGGCCTTGGTAAGAGATGTTCCCAGTAGGCTGTAAGAGCACTGGGCAACGCCAGATGTTTCTTAGCTTCCCGAAGAGCTGGAAGCAAGATGCTTTGGTGCCACTCTCTCACTTTGGAATCAAGGCAGCCCTTTGGGGCAGGTTGCTCCAGGCCAGTGGAGCACACCCAGAGCAGAAGTTCTACTTCGGCCAGTTCAGGCCACCAACAAACTGCGTTTCACAGGCCTTGGTAAGAGATGTTCCCGGTAGGCTGTAAGAGCACTGGGCAACGCCAGATGTTTCTTAGCTTCCCGAAGAGCTGGAAGCAAGATGCTTTGGGGCCTCTCTGCCCCTTTGCAAACAAGGCGGCCCTTTGGGCCAGGCAGCTCTAGGCCAATGGAGCACACCCAGAGCAGAAGTTCTACTTCAGCTAGATCAGGCCACCAACAAAGTGCGTTTCACAGGCCTTGGTAAGAGATTTTCTCTCAGGCTGTAAGAGCACTGGGCAGAGCCAGTTGTTTCTTAGCTTCCCAAAGAGCTGGAAGCAAGATGCTTTGGGGGCTCCCTGCCCCTTTGCCAACAAGGCCGACCTTTGGGCCTTTCAGCTCTAGGCCAATGGAGCACACCCAGAGCAGAAGTTCTACCTCAGCCAGATAAGGCCTGCCAAGAAACTGCGTTTCAAAGGCTTTGGTAAGAGATGTTGCCGGTACTCTGTCAGAGCACTGGGCAGAGACAGTTGTTTCTTAGCTTCCCAAAGAGCTGGAAGCAAGATGCTTTGGGGCCTCTCTGCCCCTTCGCAAACAAGGCATCCCTTTGGGCCTTTCAGCTCTAGGCCAATGGAGCACAGCCAGAGCAGAAGTCCTACTTCAGCCAGATCAGGCCTGCCAAGGAACTGCGTTTCAGAGGCCTTTGTATGTGACGTTCCCGGTAGGCTGTGAGAGCACGGTGCAGAGCCAGTTGTTTCCTTGTTTCCCAAACAGCTGGAAGCAAGACGCTTTGGGGCCTCTCTGCCCCTTTGGAAACAAGGCAGCACGTTGGGTCTGGCAGCTCTAGGGCAATGGAGCACAACCAGAGCCGAAGTTCTACTTCTTCCAGATCAGGCCTGCCTAGACAGTGCGTTTCACAGGCCTTGATAAGAGATGTTCTCTTAGGCTATAAGAGCACTGGGCACAGCCAGTTGTTTCTTAGCTTCCCAAGAGGTGGAAGCAAGATGCTTTGGGGCCTCTCTCCCCCTTTGGAAACAAGGCAGCCCTTTGGGCCTTTCAGCTCTAGGGCAATGGAGCACACCCAGAGCAGAAGTTCTACCTCAGCCAGATCAGGCCTGCCAAGAAACTGCTTTTCACAGGCCTTCGTAAGAGGTGTTCCCGGAAGGCTGTCAGAGTACCTGGCAGAGCGAGTTGTTTCTTAGCTTCAAAAACAGCTGGAAGCAACATGATTTGGGGCCTCTCTCCCCCTTTGGAAACAAAGCAGCCTTTGTGCCTGGCAGCTCTAGGCCAAAGTAGCACACCCAGAGCACAAGTTCTACCTCAGCCAGATAAGGCCTGTCAAGAAGCTGCGTTTCACAGGCCTTTGTATGTGACGTTCCCGGTTGGCTTTGAGAGCACTGTGCAGAGCCAGTTGTTTTAGCTTCCCAGAGAGCAGGAAGCAAGATGCTTTGGGGCCTCTCTCACACTTTGGAAATAAAGGCAGCCCTTTGGGCCTGGCAGCCCTAGGCCAATGGAGTACACCCAGAGCAGAAGTTCTACCTCAGCCAGATCAGGCCTTCCAAGAAACTGCGTCTCACAGGCCTTTCTCTGTCACGTTGCCGGTAGGCTGTGAGAGCACTGTGCAGAGCCAGTTGTTTCTTAGCTTCCCAAAGATTTGGAAGCAAGATACTTTGGGGACTCTCAGCCCCTTTGGAAACAAGGCGGCCCTTTGGGCCTGGCAGCTCTAGGCCAAAGTAGCACGCCCAGAGCAGGAGTTCTACTTCAGCCAGATCAGGCCTGCCAAGAAACTGCGTTTCACAGGCCTTGGTAAGAGATGTTCCCGGTAGGCTGTGAGAGCACTGTGGAGAGCCAGTTGCTTTAGCTTCCCACAGAGCTGGAAGCAAGATGCTTTGGGGCCTCTCTCTCCCTTTGGACACAAGGCAGCCGTTTGGGCCTGGCAGCTCTAGGCCAATGGAGCACACCCACAGCAGAAGTTCTACTTCAGGCAGATCAGTCCTGCCCAGAAACTGCGTTTCACAGCCCTTGGTAAGAGATGTTCACGGTAGGCTGTGAGAGCACTGGGCAGAACCAGTTGTTTTTTAGCTTCCCAAAGTGCTGGAGGCAAGATGCTTTGGGGCCTCTCTCACCCTTTGGAAACAAGGCAGCCCTTAGGTCCTGGTAGCTCTAGGCCTATGTAGCACAACCAGAACAGAAGTTCTACTTCAGCCAGGTCAGGCCTGCCAAGAAACTGCGTTTCACAGGCCTTTCAAAGAGATGTTCTCTTAGGCTGTAAGAGCACTGGGCAGAGCCAGCTGTTTCTTAGCTTCCCGAAGAGCTGGGAGCAAGATGCTTTGGGTCCACTCTCCGTCTTTGGAAACAAGGCAGCCCTTAGGGCCTGGCAGCTCTAGGGCAATGGAGCACACCCAGAGCAGAAGTTCTACTTCAGCCAGATCAGGCCTGCCAGGAAACTGCGTTTCACAGGCCTTGGTAAGAGATGTTCCCGGTAGGCTGTAAGAGCACTGGGCAGAGCCAGTTGTTTCTTACCTTCCTGAAAAGCTGGAAGCAAGACGCTTGGGACCCCTCTGCCCGTTTGGGAACAAGGCAGCCTTTTGGGTCGGGAAGCTCTAGGCCAATGGAGCACACGCAGAGCAGGAGTTCTACTTCAGCCTGATCAGGCCTGCAAAGAAACAGCGTTTGACAGGCCTTGGTAAGAGATGTTCCCGGTAGGTGTAAGAGCACTGGGCAGAGCCAGTTGTTTCTTAGCTTCGCAAAGACCGGGAAGCAAGATGCTTTGGGCCTCTCTGCCCCTTGGAAACAGGGCAGCACTTGGGGCCTGGCAGCTCTAGGGCAATGGAGCACACCCAGAGCCGGAGTTCTACTTCAGCCAGATGAGGCCTGCCAAGAAACTGCGTTTCACAGGCCTTTCAAAGACATGTTCCCGGTAGGCTGAAAGAGCACGGGGCAGAGCGAGTTGGTTCTTAGCTTCCCAGAGAGCTGGAAGCAAGATGCTTTGGGGCCTCTCTGCCCCTTTGGAAACAAGGCAGCACCTTGGGCCTGGCAGCTCTAGGGCAATGGAGCACACCCAGAGCAGAAGTTCTACTTCAGCCAAACCAGGCCTGCCAGGAAACGGCGTTTCACAGGCCTTGGTAAGAGATGTTCCCGGTAGGCTGTAAGAGCACTGGGCAACGCCAGATGTTTCTTAGCTTCCCGAAGAGCTGGAAGCAAGATGCTTTGGTGCCACTCTCTCACTTTGGAATCAAGGCAGCCCTTTGGGGCAGGTAGCTCCAGGCCAGTGGAGCACACCCAGAGCAGAAGTTCTACTTCGGCCAGTTCAGGCCACCAACAAACTGCGTTTCACAGGCCTTGGTAAGAGATGTTCCCGGTAGGCTGTAAGAGCACTGGGCAACGCCAGATGTTTCTTAGCTTCCCGAAGAGCTGGAAGCAAGATGCTTTGGGGCCTCTCTGCCCCTTTGCAAACAAGGCGGCCCTTTGGGCCAGGCAGCTCTAGGCCAATGGAGCACACCCAGAGCAGAAGTTCTACTTCAGCTAGATCAGGCCACCAACAAAGTGCGTTTCACAGGCCTTGGTAAGAGATTTTCTCTCAGGCTGTAAGAGCACTGGGCAGAGCCAGTTGTTTCTTAGCTTCCCAAAGAGCTGGAAGCAAGATGCTTTGGGGGCTCCCTGCCCCTTTGCCAACAAGGCCGACCTTTGGGCCTTTCAGCTCTAGGCCAATGGAGCACACCCAGAGCAGAAGTTCTACCTCAGCCAGATAAGGCCTGCCAAGAAACTGCGTTTCAAAGGCTTTGGTAAGAGATGTTGCCGGTACTCTGTCAGAGCACTGGGCAGAGACAGTTGTTTCTTAGCTTCCCAAAGAGCTGGAAGCAAGATGCTTTGGGGCCTCTCTGCCCCTTCGCAAACAAGGCATCCCTTTGGGCCTTTCAGCTCTAGGCCAATGGAGCACAGCCAGAGCAGAAGTCCTACTTCAGCCAGATCAGGCCTGCCAAGGAACTGCGTTTCAGAGGCCTTTGTATGTGACGTTCCCGGTAGGCTGTGAGAGCACGGTGCAGAGCCAGTTGTTTCCTTGTTTCCCAAACAGCTGGAAGCAAGACGCTTTGGGGCCTCTCTGCCCCTTTGGAAACAAGGCAGCACGTTGGGTCTGGCAGCTCTAGGGCAATGGAGCACAACCAGAGCCGAAGTTCTACTTCTTCCAGATCAGGCCTGCCTAGACAGTGCGTTTCACAGGCCTTGATAAGAGATGTTCTCTTAGGCTATAAGAGCACTGGGCACAGCCAGTTGTTTCTTAGCTTCCCAAGAGGTGGAAGCAAGATGCTTTGGGGCCTCTCTCCCCCTTTGGAAACAAGGCAGCCCTTTGGGCCTTTCAGCTCTAGGGCAATGGAGCACACCCAGAGCAGAAGTTCTACCTCAGCCAGATCAGGCCTGCCAAGAAACTGCTTTTCACAGGCCTTCGTAAGAGGTGTTCCCGGAAGGCTGTCAGAGTACCTGGCAGAGCGAGTTGTTTCTTAGCTTCAAAAACAGCTGGAAGCAACATGATTTGGGGCCTCTCTCCCCCTTTGGAAACAAAGCAGCCTTTGTGCCTGGCAGCTCTAGGCCAAAGTAGCACACCCAGAGCACAAGTTCTACCTCAGCCAGATAAGGCCTGTCAAGAAGCTGCGTTTCACAGGCCTTTGTATGTGACGTTCCCGGTTGGCTTTGAGAGCACTGTGCAGAGCCAGTTGTTTTAGCTTCCCAGAGAGCAGGAAGCAAGATGCTTTGGGGCCTCTCTCACACTTTGGAAATAAAGGCAGCCCTTTGGGCCTGGCAGCCCTAGGCCAATGGAGTACACCCAGAGCAGAAGTTCTACCTCAGCCAGATCAGGCCTTCCAAGAAACTGCGTCTCACAGGCCTTTCTCTGTCACGTTGCCGGTAGGCTGTGAGAGCACTGTGCAGAGCCAGTTGTTTCTTAGCTTCCCAAAGATTTGGAAGCAAGATACTTTGGGGACTCTCAGCCCCTTTGGAAACAAGGCGGCCCTTTGGGCCTGGCAGCTCTAGGCCAAAGTAGCACGCCCAGAGCAGGAGTTCTACTTCAGCCAGATCAGGCCTGCCAAGAAACTGCGTTTCACAGGCCTTGGTAAGAGATGTTCCCGGTAGGCTGTGAGAGCACTGTGGAGAGCCAGTTGCTTTAGCTTCCCACAGAGCTGGAAGCAAGATGCTTTGGGGCCTCTCTCTCCCTTTGGACACAAGGCAGCCGTTTGGGCCTGGCAGCTCTAGGCCAATGGAGCACACCCACAGCAGAAGTTCTACTTCAGGCAGATCAGTCCTGCCCAGAAACTGCGTTTCACAGCCCTTGGTAAGAGATGTTCACGGTAGGCTGTGAGAGCACTGGGCAGAACCAGTTGTTTTTTAGCTTCCCAAAGTGCTGGAGGCAAGATGCTTTGGGGCCTCTCTCACCCTTTGGAAACAAGGCAGCCCTTAGGTCCTGGTAGCTCTAGGCCTATGTAGCACAACCAGAACAGAAGTTCTACTTCAGCCAGGTCAGGCCTGCCAAGAAACTGCGTTTCACAGGCCTTTCAAAGAGATGTTCTCTTAGGCTGTAAGAGCACTGGGCAGAGCCAGCTGTTTCTTAGCTTCCCGAAGAGCTGGGAGCAAGATGCTTTGGGTCCACTCTCCGTCTTTGGAAACAAGGCAGCCCTTAGGGCCTGGCAGCTCTAGGGCAATGGAGCACACCCAGAGCAGAAGTTCTACTTCAGCCAGATCAGGCCTGCCAGGAAACTGCGTTTCACAGGCCTTGGTAAGAGATGTTCCCGGTAGGCTGTAAGAGCACTGGGCAGAGCCAGTTGTTTCTTACCTTCCTGAAAAGCTGGAAGCAAGACGCTTGGGACCCCTCTGCCCGTTTGGGAACAAGGCAGCCTTTTGGGTCGGGAAGCTCTAGGCCAATGGAGCACACGCAGAGCAGGAGTTCTACTTCAGCCTGATCAGGCCTGCAAAGAAACAGCGTTTGACAGGCCTTGGTAAGAGATGTTCCCGGTAGGTGTAAGAGCACTGGGCAGAGCCAGTTGTTTCTTAGCTTCGCAAAGACCGGGAAGCAAGATGCTTTGGGCCTCTCTGCCCCTTGGAAACAGGGCAGCACTTGGGGCCTGGCAGCTCTAGGGCAATGGAGCACACCCAGAGCAGGAGTTCTACTTCAGCCAGATGAGGCCTGCCAAGAAACTGCGTTTCACAGGCCTTTCAAAGACATGTTCCCGGTAGGCTGAAAGAGCACGGGGCAGAGCGAGTTGGTTCTTAGCTTCCCAGAGAGCTGGAAGCAAGATGCTTTGGGGCCTCTCTGCCCCTTTGGAAACAAGGCAGCACCTTGGGCCTGGCAGCTCTAGGGCAATGGAGCACACCCAGAGCAGAAGTTCTACTTCAGCCAAACCAGGCCTGCCAGGAAACGGCGTTTCACAGGCCTTGGTAAGAGATGTTCCCGGTAGGCTGTAAGAGCACTGGGCAACGCCAGATGTTTCTTAGCTTCCCGAAGAGCTGGAAGCAAGATGCTTTGGTGCCACTCTCTCACTTTGGAATCAAGGCAGCCCTTTGGGGCAGGTAGCTCCAGGCCAGTGGAGCACACCCAGAGCAGAAGTTCTACTTCGGCCAGTTCAGGCCACCAACAAACTGCGTTTCACAGGCCTTGGTAAGAGATGTTCCCGGTAGGCTGTAAGAGCACTGGGCAACGCCAGATGTTTCTTAGCTTCCCGAAGAGCTGGAAGCAAGATGCTTTGGGGCCTCTCTGCCCCTTTGCAAACAAGGCGGCCCTTTGGGCCAGGCAGCTCTAGGCCAATGGAGCACACCCAGAGCAGAAGTTCTACTTCAGCTAGATCAGGCCACCAACAAAGTGCGTTTCACAGGCCTTGGTAAGAGATTTTCTCTCAGGCTGTAAGAGCACTGGGCAGAGCCAGTTGTTTCTTAGCTTCCCAAAGAGCTGGAAGCAAGATGCTTTGGGGGCTCCCTGCCCCTTTGCCAACAAGGCCGACCTTTGGGCCTTTCAGCTCTAGGCCAATGGAGCACACCCAGAGCAGAAGTTCTACCTCAGCCAGATAAGGCCTGCCAAGAAACTGCGTTTCAAAGGCTTTGGTAAGAGATGTTGCCGGTACTCTGTCAGAGCACTGGGCAGAGACAGTTGTTTCTTAGCTTCCCAAAGAGCTGGAAGCAAGATGCTTTGGGGCCTCTCTGCCCCTTCGCAAACAAGGCATCCCTTTGGGCCTTTCAGCTCTAGGCCAATGGAGCACAGCCAGAGCAGAAGTCCTACTTCAGCCAGATCAGGCCTGCCAAGGAACTGCGTTTCAGAGGCCTTTGTATGTGACGTTCCCGGTAGGCTGTGAGAGCACGGTGCAGAGCCAGTTGTTTCCTTGTTTCCCAAACAGCTGGAAGCAAGACGCTTTGGGGCCTCTCTGCCCCTTTGGAAACAAGGCAGCACGTTGGGTCTGGCAGCTCTAGGGCAATGGAGCACAACCAGAGCCGAAGTTCTACTTCTTCCAGATCAGGCCTGCCTAGACAGTGCGTTTCACAGGCCTTGATAAGAGATGTTCTCTTAGGCTATAAGAGCACTGGGCACAGCCAGTTGTTTCTTAGCTTCCCAAGAGGTGGAAGCAAGATGCTTTGGGGCCTCTCTCCCCCTTTGGAAACAAGGCAGCCCTTTGGGCCTTTCAGCTCTAGGGCAATGGAGCACACCCAGAGCAGAAGTTCTACCTCAGCCAGATCAGGCCTGCCAAGAAACTGCTTTTCACAGGCCTTCGTAAGAGGTGTTCCCGGAAGGCTGTCAGAGTACCTGGCAGAGCGAGTTGTTTCTTAGCTTCAAAAACAGCTGGAAGCAACATGATTTGGGGCCTCTCTCCCCCTTTGGAAACAAAGCAGCCTTTGTGCCTGGCAGCTCTAGGCCAAAGTAGCACACCCAGAGCACAAGTTCTACCTCAGCCAGATAAGGCCTGTCAAGAAGCTGCGTTTCACAGGCCTTTGTATGTGACGTTCCCGGTTGGCTTTGAGAGCACTGTGCAGAGCCAGTTGTTTTAGCTTCCCAGAGAGCAGGAAGCAAGATGCTTTGGGGCCTCTCTCACACTTTGGAAATAAAGGCAGCCCTTTGGGCCTGGCAGCCCTAGGCCAATGGAGTACACCCAGAGCAGAAGTTCTACCTCAGCCAGATCAGGCCTTCCAAGAAACTGCGTCTCACAGGCCTTTCTCTGTCACGTTGCCGGTAGGCTGTGAGAGCACTGTGCAGAGCCAGTTGTTTCTTAGCTTCCCAAAGATTTGGAAGCAAGATACTTTGGGGACTCTCAGCCCCTTTGGAAACAAGGCGGCCCTTTGGGCCTGGCAGCTCTAGGCCAAAGTAGCACGCCCAGAGCAGGAGTTCTACTTCAGCCAGATCAGGCCTGCCAAGAAACTGCGTTTCACAGGCCTTGGTAAGAGATGTTCCCGGTAGGCTGTGAGAGCACTGTGGAGAGCCAGTTGCTTTAGCTTCCCACAGAGCTGGAAGCAAGATGCTTTGGGGCCTCTCTCTCCCTTTGGACACAAGGCAGCCGTTTGGGCCTGGCAGCTCTAGGCCAATGGAGCACACCCACAGCAGAAGTTCTACTTCAGGCAGATCAGTCCTGCCCAGAAACTGCGTTTCACAGCCCTTGGTAAGAGATGTTCACGGTAGGCTGTGAGAGCACTGGGCAGAACCAGTTGTTTTTTAGCTTCCCAAAGTGCTGGAGGCAAGATGCTTTGGGGCCTCTCTCACCCTTTGGAAACAAGGCAGCCCTTAGGTCCTGGTAGCTCTAGGCCTATGTAGCACAACCAGAACAGAAGTTCTACTTCAGCCAGGTCAGGCCTGCCAAGAAACTGCGTTTCACAGGCCTTTCAAAGAGATGTTCTCTTAGGCTGTAAGAGCACTGGGCAGAGCCAGCTGTTTCTTAGCTTCCCGAAGAGCTGGGAGCAAGATGCTTTGGGTCCACTCTCCGTCTTTGGAAACAAGGCAGCCCTTAGGGCCTGGCAGCTCTAGGGCAATGGAGCACACCCAGAGCAGAAGTTCTACTTCAGCCAGATCAGGCCTGCCAGGAAACTGCGTTTCACAGGCCTTGGTAAGAGATGTTCCCGGTAGGCTGTAAGAGCACTGGGCAGAGCCAGTTGTTTCTTACCTTCCTGAAAAGCTGGAAGCAAGACGCTTGGGACCCCTCTGCCCGTTTGGGAACAAGGCAGCCTTTTGGGTCGGGAAGCTCTAGGCCAATGGAGCACACGCAGAGCAGGAGTTCTACTTCAGCCTGATCAGGCCTGCAAAGAAACAGCGTTTGACAGGCCTTGGTAAGAGATGTTCCCGGTAGGTGTAAGAGCACTGGGCAGAGCCAGTTGTTTCTTAGCTTCGCAAAGACCGGGAAGCAAGATGCTTTGGGCCTCTCTGCCCCTTGGAAACAGGGCAGCACTTGGGGCCTGGCAGCTCTAGGGCAATGGAGCACACCCAGAGCAGGAGTTCTACTTCAGCCAGATGAGGCCTGCCAAGAAACTGCGTTTCACAGGCCTTTCAAAGACATGTTCCCGGTAGGCTGAAAGAGCACGGGGCAGAGCGAGTTGGTTCTTAGCTTCCCAGAGAGCTGGAAGCAAGATGCTTTGGGGCCTCTCTGCCCCTTTGGAAACAAGGCAGCACCTTGGGCCTGGCAGCTCTAGGGCAATGGAGCACACCCAGAGCAGAAGTTCTACTTCAGCCAAACCAGGCCTGCCAGGAAACGGCGTTTCACAGGCCTTGGTAAGAGATGTTCCCGGTAGGCTGTAAGAGCACTGGGCAACGCCAGATGTTTCTTAGCTTCGCGAAGAGCTGGAAGCAAGATGCTTTGGTGCCACTCTCTCACTTTGGAATCAAGGCAGCCCTTTGGGGCAGGTAGCTCCAGGCCAGTGGAGCACACCCAGAGCAGAAGTTCTACTTCGGCCAGTTCAGGCCACCAACAAACTGCGTTTCACAGGCCTTGGTAAGAGATGTTCCCGGTAGGCTGTAAGAGCACTGGGCAACGCCAGATGTTTCTTAGCTTCCCGAAGAGCTGGAAGCAAGATGCTTTGGGGCCTCTCTGCCCCTTTGCAAACAAGGCGGCCCTTTGGGCCAGGCAGCTCTAGGCCAATGGAGCACACCCAGAGCAGAAGTTCTACTTCAGCTAGATCAGGCCACCAACAAAGTGCGTTTCACAGGCCTTGGTAAGAGATTTTCTCTCAGGCTGTAAGAGCACTGGGCAGAGCCAGTTGTTTCTTAGCTTCCCAAAGAGCTGGAAGCAAGATGCTTTGGGGGCTCCCTGCCCCTTTGCCAACAAGGCCGACCTTTGGGCCTTTCAGCTCTAGGCCAATGGAGCACACCCAGAGCAGAAGTTCTACCTCAGCCAGATAAGGCCTGCCAAGAAACTGCGTTTCAAAGGCTTTGGTAAGAGATGTTGCCGGTACTCTGTCAGAGCACTGGGCAGAGACAGTTGTTTCTTAGCTTCCCAAAGAGCTGGAAGCAAGATGCTTTGGGGCCTCTCTGCCCCTTCGCAAACAAGGCATCCCTTTGGGCCTTTCAGCTCTAGGCCAATGGAGCACAGCCAGAGCAGAAGTCCTACTTCAGCCAGATCAGGCCTGCCAAGGAACTGCGTTTCAGAGGCCTTTGTATGTGACGTTCCCGGTAGGCTGTGAGAGCACGGTGCAGAGCCAGTTGTTTCCTTGTTTCCCAAACAGCTGGAAGCAAGACGCTTTGGGGCCTCTCTGCCCCTTTGGAAACAAGGCAGCACGTTGGGTCTGGCAGCTCTAGGGCAATGGAGCACAACCAGAGCCGAAGTTCTACTTCTTCCAGATCAGGCCTGCCTAGACAGTGCGTTTCACAGGCCTTGATAAGAGATGTTCTCTTAGGCTATAAGAGCACTGGGCACAGCCAGTTGTTTCTTAGCTTCCCAAGAGGTGGAAGCAAGATGCTTTGGGGCCTCTCTGCCCCTTTGGAAACAAGGCAGCCCTTTGGGCCTTTCAGCTCTAGGGCAATGGAGCACACCCAGAGCAGAAGTTCTACCTCAGCCAGATCAGGCCTGCCAAGAAACTGCTTTTCACAGGCCTTCGTAAGAGGTGTTCCCGGAAGGCTGTAAGAGTACCTGGCAGAGCGAGTTGTTTCTTAGCTTCAAAAACAGCTGGAAGCAACATGATTTGGGGCCTCTCTCCCCCTTTGGAAACAAAGCAGCCTTTGTGCCTGGCAGCTCTAGGCCAAAGTAGCACACCCAGAGCACAAGTTCTACCTCAGCCAGATAAGGCCTGTCAAGAAGCTGCGTTTCACAGGCCTTTGTATGTGACGTTCCCGGTTGGCTTTGAGAGCACTGTGCAGAGCCAGTTGTTTTAGCTTCCCAGAGAGCAGGAAGCAAGATGCTTTGGGGCCTCTCTCACACTTTGGAAATAAAGGCAGCCCTTTGGGCCTGGCAGCCCTAGGCCAATGGAGTACACCCAGAGCAGAAGTTCTACCTCAGCCAGATCAGGCCTTCCAAGAAACTGCGTCTCACAGGCCTTTCTCTGTCACGTTGCCGGTAGGCTGTGAGAGCACTGTGCAGAGCCAGTTGTTTCTTAGCTTCCCAAAGATTTGGAAGCAAGATACTTTGGGGACTCTCAGCCCCTTTGGAAACAAGGCGGCCCTTTGGGCCTGGCAGCTCTAGGCCAAAGTAGCACGCCCAGAGCAGGAGTTCTACTTCAGCCAGATCAGGCCTGCCAAGAAACTGCGTTTCACAGGCCTTGGTAAGAGATGTTCCCGGTAGGCTGTGAGAGCACTGTGGAGAGCCAGTTGCTTTAGCTTCCCACAGAGCTGGAAGCAAGATGCTTTGGGGCCTCTCTCTCCCTTTGGACACAAGGCAGCCGTTTGGGCCTGGCAGCTCTAGGCCAATGGAGCACACCCACAGCAGAAGTTCTACTTCAGGCAGATCAGTCCTGCCCAGAAACTGCGTTTCACAGCCCTTGGTAAGAGATGTTCACGGTAGGCTGTGAGAGCACTGGGCAGAACCAGTTGTTTTTTAGCTTCCCAAAGTGCTGGAGGCAAGATGCTTTGGGGCCTCTCTCACCCTTTGGAAACAAGGCAGCCCTTAGGTCCTGGTAGCTCTAGGCCTATGTAGCACAACCAGAACAGAAGTTCTACTTCAGCCAGGTCAGGCCTGCCAAGAAACTGCGTTTCACAGGCCTTTCAAAGAGATGTTCTCTTAGGCTGTAAGAGCACTGGGCAGAGCCAGCTGTTTCTTAGCTTCCCGAAGAGCTGGGAGCAAGATGCTTTGGGTCCACTCTCCGTCTTTGGAAACAAGGCAGCCCTTAGGGCCTGGCAGCTCTAGGGCAATGGAGCACACCCAGAGCAGAAGTTCTACTTCAGCCAGATCAGGCCTGCCAGGAAACTGCGTTTCACAGGCCTTGGTAAGAGATGTTCCCGGTAGGCTGTAAGAGCACTGGGCAGAGCCAGTTGTTTCTTACCTTCCTGAAAAGCTGGAAGCAAGACGCTTGGGACCCCTCTGCCCGTTTGGGAACAAGGCAGCCTTTTGGGTCGGGAAGCTCTAGGCCAATGGAGCACACGCAGAGCAGGAGTTCTACTTCAGCCTGATCAGGCCTGCAAAGAAACAGCGTTTGACAGGCCTTGGTAAGAGATGTTCCCGGTAGGTGTAAGAGCACTGGGCAGAGCCAGTTGTTTCTTAGCTTCGCAAAGACCGGGAAGCAAGATGCTTTGGGCCTCTCTGCCCCTTGGAAACAGGGCAGCACTTGGGGCCTGGCAGCTCTAGGGCAATGGAGCACACCCAGAGCAGGAGTTCTACTTCAGCCAGATGAGGCCTGCCAAGAAACTGCGTTTCACAGGCCTTTCAAAGACATGTTCCCGGTAGGCTGAAAGAGCACGGGGCAGAGCGAGTTGGTTCTTAGCTTCCCAGAGAGCTGGAAGCAAGATGCTTTGGGGCCTCTCTGCCCCTTTGGAAACAAGGCAGCACCTTGGGCCTGGCAGCTCTAGGGCAATGGAGCACACCCAGAGCAGAAGTTCTACTTCAGCCAAATCAGGCCTGCCAGGAAACGGCGTTTCACAGGCCTTGGGAAGAGATGTTCCCGGTAGGCTGTAAGAGCACTGGGCAACGCCAGATGTTTCTTAGCTTCCCGAAGAGCTGGAAGCAAGATGCTTTGGTGCCACTCTCTCACTTTGGAATCAAGGCAGCCCTTTGGGGCAGGTAGCTCTAGGCCAGTGGAGCACACCCAGAGCAGAAGTTCTACTTCGGCCAGTTCAGGCCACCAACAAACTGCGTTTCACAGGCCTTGGTAAGAGATGTTCCCGGTAGGCTGTAAGAGCACTGGGCAACGCCAGATGTTTCTTAGCTTCCCGAAGAGCTGGAAGCAAGATGCTTTGGGGCCTCTCTGCCCCTTTGCAAACAAGGCGGCCCTTTGGGCCAGGCAGCTCTAGGCCAAAGGAGCACACCCAGAGCAGAAGTTCTACTTCAGCTAGATCAGGCCACCAACAAAGTGCGTTTCACAGGCCTTGGTAAGAGATTTTCTCTCAGGCTGTAAGAGCACTGGGCAGAGCCAGTTGTTTCTTAGCTTCGCAAAGACTGGGAAGCAAGATGCTTTGGGCCTCTCTGCCCCTTGGAAACAGGGCAGCACTTGGGGCCTGGCAGCTCTAGGGCAATGGAGCACACCCAGAGCAGGAGTTCTACTTCAGCCAGATGAGGCCTGCCAAGAAACTGCGTTTCACAGGCCTTTCAAAGACATGTTCCCGGTAGGCTGTAAGAGCACGGGCCAGAGCGAGTTGGTTCTTAGCTTCCCAGAGAGCTGGAAGCAGGATGCTTTGGGGCCTCTCTGACCCTTTGGAAACAAGGCAGCACCTTGGGCCTGGCAGCTCTAGGGCAATGGAGCACACCCAGAGCAGAAGTTCTACTTCAGCCAAATCAGGCCTGCCAGGAAACGGCGTTTCACAGGCCTTGGGAAGAGATGTTCCCGGTAGGCTGTAAGAGCACTGGGCAACGCCAGATGTTTCTTAGCTTCCCGAAGAGCTGGAAGCAAGATGCTTTGGTGCCACTCTCTCACTTTGGAATCAAGGCAGCCCTTTGGGGCAGGTAGCTCTAGGCCAGTGGAGCACACCCAGAGCAGAAGTTCTACTTCGGCCAGTTCAGGCCACCAACAAACTGCGTTTCACAGGCCTTGGTAAGAGATGTTCCCGGTAGGCTGTAAGAGCACTGGGCAACGCCAGATGTTTCTTAGCTTCCCGAAGAGCTGGAAGCAAGATGCTTTGGGGCCTCTCTGCCCCTTTGCAAACAAGGCGGCCCTTTGGGCCAGGCAGCTCTAGGCCAATGGAGCACACCCAGAGAAGAAGTTCTACTTCAGCTAGATCAGGCCACCAACAAAGTGCGTTTCACAGGCCTTGGTAAGAGATTTTCTCTCAGGCTGTAAGAGCACTGGGCAGAGCCAGTTGTTTCTTAGCTTCCCAAAGAGCTGGAAGCAAGATGCTTTGGGGGCTCCCTGCCCCTTTGCCAACAAGGCCGACCTTTGGGCCTTTCAGCTCTAGGCCAATGGAGCACACCCAGAGCAGAAGTTCTACCTCAGCCAGATAAGGCCTGCCAAGAAACTGCGTTTCAAAGGCTTTGGTAAGAGATGTTGCCGGTACTCTGTCAGAGCACTGGGCAGAGACAGTTGTTTCTTAGCTTCCCAAAGAGCTGGAAGCAAGATGCTTTGGGGCCTCTCTGCCCCTTTGCAAACAAGACATCCCTTTGGGCCTTTCAGCTCTAGGCCAATGGAGCACAGCCAGAGCAGAAGTCCTACTTCAGCCAGATCAGGCCTGCCAAGGAACTGCGTTTCAGAGGCCTTTGTATGTGACGTTCTCGGTAGGCTGTGAGAGCACGGTGCAGAGCCAGTTGTTTCCTTGTTTCCCAAACAGCTGGAAGCAAGGCGCTTTGGGGCCTCTCTGCCCCTTTGGAAACAAGGCAGCACGTTGGGTCTGGCAGCTCTAGGGCAATGGAGCACAACCAGAGCAGAAGTTCTACTTCTTCCAGATCAGGCCTGCCTAGAAAGTGCGTTTCACAGGCCTTGATAAGAGATGTTCTCTTAGGCTATAAGAGCACTGGGCACAGCCAGTTGTTTCTTAGCTTCCCAAGAGGTGGAAGCAAGATGCTTTGGGGCCTCTCTCCCCCTTTGGAAACAAGGCAGCCCTTTGGGCCTTTCAGCTCTAGGGCAATGGAGCACACCCAGAGCAGAAGTTCTACCTCAGCCAGATCAGGCCTGCCAAGAAACTGCTTTTCACAGGCCTTCGTAAGAGGTGTTCCCGGAAGGCTGTAAGAGTACCTGGCAGAGCGAGTTGTTTCTTAGCTTCAAAAACAGCTGGAAGCAACATGATTTGGGGCCTCTCTCCCCCTTTGGAAACAAAGCAGCCTTTGTGCCTGGCAGCTCTAGGCCAAATTAGCACACCCAGAGCAGAAGTTCTACCTCAGCCAGATCAGGCCTGCCAAGAAACTGCTTTTCACAGGCCTTCGTAAGAGGTGTTCCCGGAAGGCTGTAAGAGTACATGGCAGAGCGAGTTGTTTCTTAGCTTCAAAAACAGCTGGAAGCAACATGATTTGGGGCCTCTCTCCCCCTTTGGAAACAAAGCAGCCTTTGTGCCTGGCAGCTCTAGGCCAAAGTAGCACACCCAGAGCACAAGTTCTACCTCAGCCAGATAAGGCCTGTCAAGAAGCTGCGTTTCACAGGCCTTTGTATGTGACGTTCCCGGTTGGCTTTGAGAGCACTGTGCAGAGCCAGTTGTTTTAGCTTCCCAGAGAGCAGGAAGCAAGATGCTTTGGGGCCTCTCTCACACTTTGGAAATAAAGGCAGCCCTTTGGGCCTGGCAGCCCTAGGCCAATGGAGTACACCCAGAGCAGAAGTTCTACCTCAGCCAGATCAGGCCTTCCAAGAAACTACGTCTCACAGGCCTTTCTCTGTCACGTTGCCGGTAGGCTGTGAGAGCACTGTGCAGAGCCAGTTGTTTCTTAGCTTCCCAAAGATTTGGAAGCAAGATGCTTTGGGGACTCTCAGCCCCTTTGGAAACAAGGCGGCCCTTTGGGCCTGGCAGCTCTAGGCCAAAGTAGCACGCCCAGAGCAGGAGTTCTACTTCAGCCAGATCAGGCCTGCCAGGAAACTGCGTTTCACAGGCCTTGGTAAGAGATTTTCCCGGTAGGCTGTAAGAGCACTGGGCAGAGCCAGTTGTTTCTTACCTTCCTGAAAAGCTGGAAGCAAGATGCTCGGACCCCTCTGCCCGTTTGGGAACAAGGCAGCCTTTTGGGTCGGGAAGCTCTAGGCCAATGGAGCACACGCAGAGCAGGAGTTCTACTTCAGCCTGATCAGGCCTGCAAAGAAACAGCGTTTGACAGGCCTTGGTAAGAGATGTTCCCGGTAGGTGTAAGAGCACTGGGCAGAGCCAGTTGTTTCTTAGCTTCGCAAAGACCGGGAAGCAAGATGCTTTGGGCCTCTCTGCCCCTTGGAAACAGGGCAGCACTTGGGGCCTGGCAGCTCTAGGGCAATGGAGCACACCCAGAGCAGGAGTTCTACTTCAGCCAGATGAGGCCTGCCAAGAAACTGCGTTTCACAGGCCTTTCAAAGACATGTTCCCGGTAGGCTGAAAGAGCACGGGGCAGAGCGAGTTGGTTCTTAGCTTCCCAGAGAGCTGGAAGCAAGATGCTTTGGGGCCTCTCTGCCCCTTTGGAAACAAGGCAGCACCTTGGGCCTGGCAGCTCTAGGGCAATGGAGCACACCCAGAGCAGAAGTTCTACTTCAGCCAAACCAGGCCTGCCAGGAAACGGCGTTTCACAGGCCTTGGTAAGAGATGTTCCCGGTAGGCTGTAAGAGCACTGGGCAACGCCAGATGTTTCTTAGCTTCCCGAAGAGCTGGAAGCAAGATGCTTTGGTGCCACTCTCTCACTTTGGAATCAAGGCAGCCCTTTGGGGCAGGTAGCTCCAGGCCAGTGGAGCACACCCAGAGCAGAAGTTCTACTTCGGCCAGTTCAGGCCACCAACAAACTGCGTTTCACAGGCCTTGGTAAGAGATGTTCCCGGTAGGCTGTAAGAGCACTGGGCAACGCCAGATGTTTCTTAGCTTCCCGAAGAGCTGGAAGCAAGATGCTTTGGGGCCTCTCTGCCCCTTTGCAAACAAGGCGGCCCTTTGGGCCAGGCAGCTCTAGGCCAATGGAGCACACCCAGAGCAGAAGTTCTACTTCAGCTAGATCAGGCCACCAACAAAGTGCGTTTCACAGGCCTTGGTAAGAGATTTTCTCTCAGGCTGTAAGAGCACTGGGCAGAGCCAGTTGTTTCTTAGCTTCCCAAAGAGCTGGAAGCAAGATGCTTTGGGGGCTCCCTGCCCCTTTGCCAACAAGGCCGACCTTTGGGCCTTTCAGCTCTAGGCCAATGGAGCACACCCAGAGCAGAAGTTCTACCTCAGCCAGATCAGGCCTGCCAAGGAACTGCGTTTCAGAGGCCTTTGTATGTGACGTTCCCGGTAGGCTGTGAGAGCACGGTGCAGAGCCAGTTGTTTCCTTGTTTCCCAAACAGCTGGAAGCAAGACGCTTTGGGGCCTCTCTGCCCCTTTGGAAACAAGGCAGCACGTTGGGTCTGGCAGCTCTAGGGCAATGGAGCACAACCAGAGCCGAAGTTCTACTTCTTCCAGATCAGGCCTGCCTAGACAGTGCGTTTCACAGGCCTTGATAAGAGATGTTCTCTTAGGCTATAAGAGCACTGGGCACAGCCAGTTGTTTCTTAGCTTCCCAAGAGGTGGAAGCAAGATGCTTTGGGGCCTCTCTCCCCCTTTGGAAACAAGGCAGCCCTTTGGGCCTTTCAGCTCTAGGGCAATGGAGCACACCCAGAGCAGAAGTTCTACCTCAGCCAGATCAGGCCTGCCAAGAAACTGCTTTTCACAGGCCTTCGTAAGAGGTGTTCCCGGAAGGCTGTAAGAGTACCTGGCAGAGCGAGTTGTTTCTTAGCTTCAAAAACAGCTGGAAGCAACATGATTTGGGGCCTCTCTCCCCCTTTGGAAACAAAGCAGCCTTTGTGCCTGGCAGCTCTAGGCCAAAGTAGCACACCCAGAGCACAAGTTCTACCTCAGCCAGATAAGGCCTGTCAAGAAGCTGCGTTTCACAGGCCTTTGTATGTGACGTTCCCGGTTGGCTTTGAGAGCACTGTGCAGAGCCAGTTGTTTTAGCTTCCCAGAGAGCAGGAAGCAAGATGCTTTGGGGCCTCTCTCACACTTTGGAAATAAAGGCAGCCCTTTGGGCCTGGCAGCCCTAGGCCAATGGAGTACACCCAGAGCAGAAGTTCTACCTCAGCCAGATCAGGCCTTCCAAGAAACTGCGTCTCACAGGCCTTTCTCTGTCACGTTGCCGGTAGGCTGTGAGAGCACTGTGCAGAGCCAGTTGTTTCTTAGCTTCCCAAAGATTTGGAAGCAAGATACTTTGGGGACTCTCAGCCCCTTTGGAAACAAGGCGGCCCTTTGGGCCTGGCAGCTCTAGGCCAAAGTAGCACGCCCAGAGCAGGAGTTCTACTTCAGCCAGATCAGGCCTGCCAAGAAACTGCGTTTCACAGGCCTTGGTAAGAGATGTTCCCGGTAGGCTGTGAGAGCACTGTGGAGAGCCAGTTGCTTTAGCTTCCCACAGAGCTGGAAGCAAGATGCTTTGGGGCCTCTCTCTCCCTTTGGACACAAGGCAGCCGTTTGGGCCTGGCAGCTCTAGGCCAATGGAGCACACCCACAGCAGAAGTTCTACTTCAGGCAGATCAGTCCTGCCCAGAAACTGCGTTTCACAGCCCTTGGTAAGAGATGTTCACGGTAGGCTGTGAGAGCACTGGGCAGAACCAGTTGTTTTTTAGCTTCCCAAAGTGCTGGAGGCAAGATGCTTTGGGGCCTCTCTCACCCTTTGGAAACAAGGCAGCCCTTAGGTCCTGGTAGCTCTAGGCCTATGTAGCACAACCAGAACAGAAGTTCTACTTCAGCCAGGTCAGGCCTGCCAAGAAACTGCGTTTCACAGGCCTTTCAAAGAGATGTTCTCTTAGGCTGTAAGAGCACTGGGCAGAGCCAGCTGTTTCTTAGCTTCCCGAAGAGCTGGGAGCAAGATGCTTTGGGTCCACTCTCCGTCTTTGGAAACAAGGCAGCCCTTAGGGCCTGGCAGCTCTAGGGCAATGGAGCACACCCAGAGCAGAAGTTCTACTTCAGCCAGATCAGGCCTGCCAGGAAACTGCGTTTCACAGGCCTTGGTAAGAGATGTTCCCGGTAGGCTGTAAGAGCACTGGGCAGAGCCAGTTGTTTCTTACCTTCCTGAAAAGCTGGAAGCAAGACGCTTGGGACCCCTCTGCCCGTTTGGGAACAAGGCAGCCTTTTGGGTCGGGAAGCTCTAGGCCAATGGAGCACACGCAGAGCAGGAGTTCTACTTCAGCCTGATCAGGCCTGCAAAGAAACAGCGTTTGACAGGCCTTGGTTAGAGATGTTCCCGGTAGGTGTCAGAGCACTGGGCAGAGCCAGTTGTTTCTTAGCTTCGCAAAGACCGGGAAGCAAGATGCTTTGGGCCTCTCTGCCCCTTGGAAACAGGGCAGCACTTGGGGCCTGGCAGCTCTAGGGCAATGGAGCACACCCAGAGCAGGAGTTCTACTTCAGCCAGATGAGGCCTGCCAAGAAACTGCGTTTCACAGGCCTTTCAAAGACATGTTCCCGGTAGGCTGAAAGAGCACGGGGCAGAGCGAGTTGGTTCTTAGCTTCCCAGAGAGCTGGAAGCAAGATGCTTTGGGGCCTCTCTGCCCCTTTGGAAACAAGGCAGCACCTTGGGCCTGGCAGCTCTAGGGCAATGGAGCACACCCAGAGCAGAAGTTCTACTTCAGCCAAATCAGGCCTGCCAGGAAACGGCGTTTCACAGGCCTTGGGAAGAGATGTTCCCGGTAGGCTGTAAGAGCACTGGGCAACGCCAGATGTTTCTTAGCTTCCCGAAGAGCTGGAAGCAAGATGCTTTGGTGCCACTCTCTCACTTTGGAATCAAGGCAGCCCTTTGGGGCAGGTAGCTCTAGGCCAGTGGAGCACACCCAGAGCAGAAGTTCTACTTCGGCCAGTTCAGGCCACCAACAAACTGCGTTTCACAGCCCTTGGTAAGAGATGTTCCCGGTAGGCTGTAAGAGCACTGGGCAACGCCAGATGTTTCTTAGCTTCCCGAAGAGCTGGAAGCAAGATGCTTTGGGGCCTCTCTGCCCCTTTGCAAACAAGGCGGCCCTTTGGGCCAGGCAGCTCTAGGCCAAAGGAGCACACCCAGAGCAGAAGTTCTACTTCAGCTAGATCAGGCCACCAACAAAGTGCGTTTCACAGGCCTTGGTAAGAGATTTTCTCTCAGGCTGTAAGAGCACTGGGCAGAGCCAGTTGTTTCTTAGCTTCGCAAAGACCGGGAAGCAAGATGCTTTGGGCCTCTCTGCCCCTTGGAAACAGGGCAGCACTTGGGGCCTGGCAGCTCTAGGGCAATGGAGCACACCCAGAGCCGGAGTTCTACTTCAGCCAGATGAGGCCTGCCAAGAAACTGCGTTTCACAGGCCTTTCAAAGACATGTTCCCGGTAGGCTGTAAGAGCACGGGCCAGAGCGAGTTGGTTCTTAGCTTCCCAGAGAGCTGGAAGCAGGATGCTTTGGGGCCTCTCTGCCCCTTTGGAAACAAGGCAGCACCTTGGGCCTGGCAGCTCTAGGGCAATGGAGCACACCCAGAGCAGAAGTTCTACTTCAGCCAAATCAGGCCTGCCAGGAAACGGCGTTTCACAGGCCTTGGTAAGAGATGTTCCCGGTAGGCTGTAAGAGCACTGGGCAACGCCAGATGTTTCTTAGCTTCCCGAAGAGCTGGAAGCAAGATGCTTTGGTGCCACTCTCTCACTTTGGAATCAAGGCAGCCCTTTGGGGCAGGTAGCTCTAGGCCAGTGGAGCACACCCAGAGCAGAAGTTCTACTTCGGCCAGTTCAGGCCACCAACAAACTGCGTTTCACAGGCCTTGGTAAGAGATGTTCCCGGTAGGCTGTAAGAGCACTGGGCAACGCCAGATGTTTCTTAGCTTCCCGAAGAGCTGGAAGCAAGATGCTTTGGGGCCTCTCTGCCCCTTTGCAAACAAGGCGGCCCTTTGGGCCAGGCAGCTCTAGGCCAATGGAGCACACCCAGAGAAGAAGTTCTACTTCAGCTAGATCAGGCCACCAACAAAGTGCGTTTCACAGGCCTTGGTAAGAGATTTTCTCTCAGGCTGTAAGAGCACTGGGCAGAGCCAGTTGTTTCTTAGCTTCCCAAAGAGCTGGAAGCAAGATGCTTTGGGGGCTCCCTGCCCCTTTGCCAACAAGGCCGACCTTTGGGCCTTTCAGCTCTAGGCCAATGGAGCACACCCAGAGCAGAAGTTCTACCTCAGCCAGATAAGGCCTGCCAAGAAACTGCGTTTCAAAGGCTTTGGTAAGAGATGTTGCCGGTACTCTGTCAGAGCACTGGGCAGAGACAGTTGTTTCTTAGCTTCCCAAAGAGCTGGAAGCAAGATGCTTTGGGGCCTCTCTGCCCCTTTGCAAACAAGGCATCCCTTTGGGCCTTTCAGCTCTAGGCCAATGGAGCACAGCCAGAGCAGAAGTCCTACTTCAGCCAGATCAGGCCTGCCAAGGAACTGCGTTTCAGAGGCCTTTGTATGTGACGTTCTCGGTAGGCTGTGAGAGCACGGTGCAGAGCCAGTTGTTTCCTTGTTTCCCAAACAGCTGGAAGCAAGACGCTTTGGGGCCTCTCTGCCCCTTTGGAAACAAGGCAGCACGTTGGGTCTGGCAGCTCTAGGGCAATGGAGCACAACCAGAGCCGAAGTTCTACTTCTTCCAGATCAGGCCTGCCTAGACAGTGCGTTTCACAGGCCTTGATAAGAGATGTTCTCTTAGGCTATAAGAGCACTGGGCACAGCCAGTTGTTTCTTAGCTTCCCAAGAGGTGGAAGCAAGATGCTTTGGGGCCTCTCTCCCCCTTTGGAAACAAGGCAGCCCTTTGGGCCTTTCAGCTCTAGGGCAATGGAGCACACCCAGAGCAGAAGTTCTACCTCAGCCAGATCAGGCCTGCCAAGAAACTGCTTTTCACAGGCCTTCGTAAGAGGTGTTCCCGGAAGGCTGTAAGAGTACCTGGCAGAGCGAGTTGTTTCTTAGCTTCAAAAACAGCTGGAAGCAACATGATTTGGGGCCTCTCTCCCCCTTTGGAAACAAAGCAGCCTTTGTGCCTGGCAGCTCTAGGCCAAATTAGCACACCCAGAGCAGAAGTTCTACCTCAGCCAGATCAGGCCTGCCAAGAAACTGCTTTTCACAGGCCTTCGTAAGAGGTGTTCCCGGAAGGCTGTAAGAGTACATGGCAGAGCGAGTTGTTTCTTAGCTTCAAAAACAGCTGGAAGCAACATGATTTGGGGCCTCTCTCCCCCTTTGGAAACAAAGCAGCCTTTGTGCCTGGCAGCTCTAGGCCAAAGTAGCACACCCAGAGCACAAGTTCTACCTCAGCCAGATAAGGCCTGTCAAGAAGCTGCGTTTCACAGGCCTTTGTATGTGACGTTCCCGGTTGGCTTTGAGAGCACTGTGCAGAGCCAGTTGTTTTAGCTTCCCAGAGAGCAGGAAGCAAGATGCTTTGGGGCCTCTCTCACACTTTGGAAATAAAGGCAGCCCTTTGGGCCTGGCAGCCCTAGGCCAATGGAGTACACCCAGAGCAGAAGTTCTACCTCAGCCAGATCAGGCCTTCCAAGAAACTACGTCTCACAGGCCTTTCTCTGTCACGTTGCCGGTAGGCTGTGAGAGCACTGTGCAGAGCCAGTTGTTTCTTAGCTTCCCAAAGATTTGGAAGCAAGATGCTTTGGGGACTCTCAGCCCCTTTGGAAACAAGGCGGCCCTTTGGGCCTGGCAGCTCTAGGCCAAAGTAGCACGCCCAGAGCAGGAGTTCTACTTCAGCCAGATCAGGCCTGCCAGGAAACTGCGTTTCACAGGCCTTGGTAAGAGATTTTCCCGGTAGGCTGTAAGAGCACTGGGCAGAGCCAGTTGTTTCTTACCTTCCTGAAAAGCTGGAAGCAAGATGCTTGGGACCCCTCTGCCCGTTTGGGAACAAGGCAGCCTTTTGGGTCGGGAAGCTCTAGGCCAATGGAGCACACGCAGAGCAGGAGTTCTACTTCAGCCTGATCAGGCCTGCAAAGAAACAGCGTTTGACAGGCCTTGGTAAGAGATGTTCCCGGTAGGTGTAAGAGCACTGGGCAGAGCCAGTTGTTTCTTAGCTTCGCAAAGACCGGGAAGCAAGATGCTTTGGGCCTCTCTGCCCCTTGGAAACAGGGCAGCACTTGGGGCCTGGCAGCTCTAGGGCAATGGAGCACACCCAGAGCAGGAGTTCTACTTCAGCCAGATGAGGCCTGCCAAGAAACTGCGTTTCACAGGCCTTTCAAAGACATGTTCCCGGTAGGCTGAAAGAGCACGGGGCAGAGCGAGTTGGTTCTTAGCTTCCCAGAGAGCTGGAAGCAAGATGCTTTGGGGCCTCTCTGCCCCTTTGGAAACAAGGCAGCACCTTGGGCCTGGCAGCTCTAGGGCAATGGAGCACACCCAGAGCAGAAGTTCTACTTCAGCCAAACCAGGCCTGCCAGGAAACGGCGTTTCACAGGCCTTGGTAAGAGATGTTCCCGGTAGGCTGTAAGAGCACTGGGCAACGCCAGATGTTTCTTAGCTTCCCGAAGAGCTGGAAGCAAGATGCTTTGGTGCCACTCTCTCACTTTGGAATCAAGGCAGCCCTTTGGGGCAGGTAGCTCCAGGCCAGTGGAGCACACCCAGAGCAGAAGTTCTACTTCGGCCAGTTCAGGCCACCAACAAACTGCGTTTCACAGGCCTTGGTAAGAGATGTTCCCGGTAGGCTGTAAGAGCACTGGGCAACGCCAGATGTTTCTTAGCTTCCCGAAGAGCTGGAAGCAAGATGCTTTGGGGCCTCTCTGCCCCTTTGCAAACAAGGCGGCCCTTTGGGCCAGGCAGCTCTAGGCCAATGGAGCACACCCAGAGCAGAAGTTCTACTTCAGCTAGATCAGGCCACCAACAAAGTGCGTTTCACAGGCCTTGGTAAGAGATTTTCTCTCAGGCTGTAAGAGCACTGGGCAGAGCCAGTTGTTTCTTAGCTTCCCAAAGAGCTGGAAGCAAGATGCTTTGGGGGCTCCCTGCCCCTTTGCCAACAAGGCCGACCTTTGGGCCTTTCAGCTCTAGGCCAATGGAGCACACCCAGAGCAGAAGTTCTACCTCAGCCAGATAAGGCCTGCCAAGAAACTGCGTTTCAAAGGCTTTGGTAAGAGATGTTGCCGGTACTCTGTCAGAGCACTGGGCAGAGACAGTTGTTTCTTAGCTTCCCAAAGAGCTGGAAGCAAGATGCTTTGGGGCCTCTCTGCCCCTTCGCAAACAAGGCATCCCTTTGGGCCTTTCAGCTCTAGGCCAATGGAGCACAGCCAGAGCAGAAGTCCTACTTCAGCCAGATCAGGCCTGCCAAGGAACTGCGTTTCAGAGGCCTTTGTATGTGACGTTCCCGGTAGGCTGTGAGAGCACGGTGCAGAGCCAGTTGTTTCCTTGTTTCCCAAACAGCTGGAAGCAAGACGCTTTGGGGCCTCTCTGCCCCTTTGGAAACAAGGCAGCACGTTGGGTCTGGCAGCTCTAGGGCAATGGAGCACAACCAGAGCCGAACTTCTACTTCTTCCAGATCAGGCCTGCCTAGACAGTGCGTTTCACAGGCCTTGATAAGAGATGTTCTCTTAGGCTATAAGAGCACTGGGCACAGCCAGTTGTTTCTTAGCTTCCCAAGAGGTGGAAGCAAGATGCTTTGGGGCCTCTCTCCCCCTTTGGAAACAAGGCAGCCCTTTGGGCCTTTCAGCTCTAGGGCAATGGAGCACACCCAGAGCAGAAGTTCTACCTCAGCCAGATCAGGCCTGCCAAGAAACTGCTTTTCACAGGCCTTCGTAAGAGGTGTTCCCGGAAGGCTGTCAGAGTACCTGGCAGAGCGAGTTGTTTCTTAGCTTCAAAAACAGCTGGAAGCAACATGATTTGGGGCCTCTCTCCCCCTTTGGAAACAAAGCAGCCTTTGTGCCTGGCAGCTCTAGGCCAAAGTAGCACACCCAGAGCACAAGTTCTACCTCAGCCAGATAAGGCCTGTCAAGAAGCTGCGTTTCACAGGCCTTTGTATGTGACGTTCCCGGTTGGCTTTGAGAGCACTGTGCAGAGCCAGTTGTTTTAGCTTCCCAGAGAGCAGGAAGCAAGATGCTTTGGGGCCTCTCTCACACTTTGGAAATAAAGGCAGCCCTTTGGGCCTGGCAGCCCTAGGCCAATGGAGTACACCCAGAGCAGAAGTTCTACCTCAGCCAGATCAGGCCTTCCAAGAAACTGCGTCTCACAGGCCTTTCTCTGTCACGTTGCCGGTAGGCTGTGAGAGCACTGTGCAGAGCCAGTTGTTTCTTAGCTTCCCAAAGATTTGGAAGCAAGATACTTTGGGGACTCTCAGCCCCTTTGGAAACAAGGCGGCCCTTTGGGCCTGGCAGCTCTAGGCCAAAGTAGCACGCCCAGAGCAGGAGTTCTACTTCAGCCAGATCAGGCCTGCCAAGAAACTGCGTTTCACAGGCCTTGGTAAGAGATGTTCCCGGTAGGCTGTGAGAGCACTGTGGAGAGCCAGTTGCTTTAGCTTCCCACAGAGCTGGAAGCAAGATGCTTTGGGGCCTCTCTCTCCCTTTGGACACAAGGCAGCCGTTTGGGCCTGGCAGCTCTAGGCCAATGGAGCACACCCACAGCAGAAGTTCTACTTCAGGCAGATCAGTCCTGCCCAGAAACTGCGTTTCACAGCCCTTGGTAAGAGATGTTCACGGTAGGCTGTGAGAGCACTGGGCAGAACCAGTTGTTTTTTAGCTTCCCAAAGTGCTGGAGGCAAGATGCTTTGGGGCCTCTCTCACCCTTTGGAAACAAGGCAGCCCTTAGGTCCTGGTAGCTCTAGGCCTATGTAGCACAACCAGAACAGAAGTTCTACTTCAGCCAGGTCAGGCCTGCCAAGAAACTGCGTTTCACAGGCCTTTCAAAGAGATGTTCTCTTAGGCTGTAAGAGCACTGGGCAGAGCCAGCTGTTTCTTAGCTTCCCGAAGAGCTGGGAGCAAGATGCTTTGGGTCCACTCTCCGTCTTTGGAAACAAGGCAGCCCTTAGGGCCTGGCAGCTCTAGGGCAATGGAGCACACCCAGAGCAGAAGTTCTACTTCAGCCAGATCAGGCCTGCCAGGAAACTGCGTTTCACAGGCCTTGGTAAGAGATGTTCCCGGTAGGCTGTAAGAGCACTGGGCAGAGCCAGTTGTTTCTTACCTTCCTGAAAAGCTGGAAGCAAGACGCTTGGGACCCCTCTGCCCGTTTGGGAACAAGGCAGCCTTTTGGGTCGGGAAGCTCTAGGCCAATGGAGCACACGCAGAGCAGGAGTTCTACTTCAGCCTGATCAGGCCTGCAAAGAAACAGCGTTTGACAGGCCTTGGTAAGAGATGTTCCCGGTAGGTGTAAGAGCACTGGGCAGAGCCAGTTGTTTCTTAGCTTCGCAAAGACCGGGAAGCAAGATGCTTTGGGCCTCTCTGCCCCTTGGAAACAGGGCAGCACTTGGGGCCTGGCAGCTCTAGGGCAATGGAGCACACCCAGAGCAGGAGTTCTACTTCAGCCAGATGAGGCCTGCCAAGAAACTGCGTTTCACAGGCCTTTCAAAGACATGTTCCCGGTAGGCTGAAAGAGCACGGGGCAGAGCGAGTTGGTTCTTAGCTTCCCAGAGAGCTGGAAGCAAGATGCTTTGGGGCCTCTCTGCCCCTTTGGAAACAAGGCAGCACCTTGGGCCTGGCAGCTCTAGGGCAATGGAGCACACCCAGAGCAGAAGTTCTACTTCAGCCAAACCAGGCCTGCCAGGAAACGGCGTTTCACAGGCCTTGGTAAGAGATGTTCCCGGTAGGCTGTAAGAGCACTGGGCAACGCCAGATGTTTCTTAGCTTCCCGAAGAGCTGGAAGCAAGATGCTTTGGTGCCACTCTCTCACTTTGGAATCAAGGCAGCCCTTTGGGGCAGGTAGTTCCAGGCCAGTGGAGCACACCCAGAGCAGAAGTTCTACTTCGGCCAGTTCAGGCCACCAACAAACTGCGTTTCACAGGCCTTGGTAAGAGATGTTCCCGGTAGGCTGTAAGAGCACTGGGCAACGCCAGATGTTTCTTAGCTTCCCGAAGAGCTGGAAGCAAGATGCTTTGGGGCCTCTCTGCCCCTTTGCAAACAAGGCGGCCCTTTGGGCCAGGCAGCTCTAGGCCAATGGAGCACACCCAGAGCAGAAGTTCTACTTCAGCTAGATCAGGCCACCAACAAAGTGCGTTTCACAGGCCTTGGTAAGAGATTTTCTCTCAGGCTGTAAGAGCACTGGGCAGAGCCAGTTGTTTCTTAGCTTCCCAAAGAGCTGGAAGCAAGATGCTTTGGGGGCTCCCTGCCCCTTTGCCAACAAGGCCGACCTTTGGGCCTTTCAGCTCTAGGCCAATGGAGCACACCCAGAGCAGAAGTTCTACCTCAGCCAGATAAGGCCTGCCAAGAAACTGCGTTTCAAAGGCTTTGGTAAGAGATGTTGCCGGTACTCTGTCAGAGCACTGGGCAGAGACAGTTGTTTCTTAGCTTCCCAAAGAGCTGGAAGCAAGATGCTTTGGGGCCTCTCTGCCCCTTCGCAAACAAGGCATCCCTTTGGGCCTTTCAGCTCTAGGCCAATGGAGCACAGCCAGAGCAGAAGTCCTACTTCAGCCAGATCAGGCCTGCCAAGGAACTGCATTTCAGAGGCCTTTGTATGTGACGTTCCCGGTAGGCTGTGAGAGCACGGTGCAGAGCCAGTTGTTTCCTTGTTTCCCAAACAGCTGGAAGCAAGACGCTTTGGGGCCTCTCTGCCCCTTTGGAAACAAGGCAGCACGTTGGGTCTGGCAGCTCTAGGGCAATGGAGCACAACCAGAGCCGAAGTTCTACTTCTTCCAGATCAGGCCTGCCTAGACAGTGCGTTTCACAGGCCTTGATAAGAGATGTTCTCTTAGGCTATAAGAGCACTGGGCACAGCCAGTTGTTTCTTAGCTTCCCAAGAGGTGGAAGCAAGATGCTTTGGGGCCTCTCTCCCCCTTTGGAAACAAGGCAGCCCTTTGGGCCTTTCAGCTCTAGGGCAATGGAGCACACCCAGAGCAGAAGTTCTACCTCAGCCAGATCAGGCCTGCCAAGAAACTGCTTTTCACAGGCCTTCGTAAGAGGTGTTCCCGGAAGGCTGTCAGAGTACCTGGCAGAGCGAGTTGTTTCTTAGCTTCAAAAACAGCTGGAAGCAACATGATTTGGGGCCTCTCTCCCCCTTTGGAAACAAAGCAGCCTTTGTGCTTGGCAGCTCTAGGCCAAAGTAGCACACCCAGAGCACAAGTTCTACCTCAGCCAGATAAGGCCTGTCAAGAAGCTGCGTTTCACAGGCCTTTGTATGTGACGTTCCCGGTTGGCTTTGAGAGCACTGTGCAGAGCCAGTTGTTTTAGCTTCCCAGAGAGCAGGAAGCAAGATGCTTTGGGGCCTCTCTCACACTTTGGAAATAAAGGCAGCCCTTTGGGCCTGGCAGCCCTAGGCCAATGGAGTACACCCAGAGCAGAAGTTCTACCTCAGCCAGATCAGGCCTTCCAAGAAACTGCGTCTCACAGGCCTTTCTCTGTCACGTTGCCGGTAGGCTGTGAGAGCACTGTGCAGAGCCACTTGTTTCTTAGCTTCCCAAAGATTTGGAAGCAAGATACTTTGGGGACTCTCAGCCCCTTTGGAAACAAGGCGGCCCTTTGGGCCTGGCAGCTCTAGGCCAAAGTAGCACGCCCAGAGCAGGAGTTCTACTTCAGCCAGATCAGGCCTGCCAAGAAACTGCGTTTCACAGGCCTTGGTAAGAGATGTTCCCGGTAGGCTGTGAGAGCACTGTGGAGAGCCAGTTGCTTTAGCTTCCCACAGAGCTGGAAGCAAGATGCTTTGGGGCCTCTCTCTCCCTTTGGACACAAGGCAGCCGTTTGGGCCTGGCAGCTCTAGGCCAATGGAGCACACCCACAGCAGAAGTTCTACTTCAGGCAGATCAGTCCTGCCCAGAAACTGCGTTTCACAGCCCTTGGTAAGAGATGTTCACGGTAGGCTGTGAGAGCACTGGGCAGAACCAGTTGTTTTTTAGCTTCCCAAAGTGCTGGAGGCAAGATGCTTTGGGGCCTCTCTCACCCTTTGGAAACAAGGCAGCCCTTAGGTCCTGGTAGCTCTAGGCCTATGTAGCACAACCAGAACAGAAGTTCTACTTCAGCCAGGTCAGGCCTGCCAAGAAACTGCGTTTCACAGGCCTTTCAAAGAGATGTTCTCTTAGGCTGTAAGAGCACTGGGCAGAGCCAGCTGTTTCTTAGCTTCCCGAAGAGCTGGGAGCAAGATGCTTTGGGTCCACTCTCCGTCTTTGGAAACAAGGCAGCCCTTAGGGCCTGGCAGCTCTAGGGCAATGGAGCACACCCAGAGCAGAAGTTCTACTTCAGCCAGATCAGGCCTGCCAGGAAACTGCGTTTCACAGGCCTTGGTAAGAGATGTTCCCGGTAGGCTGTAAGAGCACTGGGCAGAGCCAGTTGTTTCTTACCTTCCTGAAAAGCTGGAAGCAAGACGCTTGGGACCCCTCTGCCCGTTTGGGAACAAGGCAGCCTTTTGGGTCGGGAAGCTCTAGGCCAATGGAGCACACGCAGAGCAGGAGTTCTACTTCAGCCTGATCAGGCCTGCAAAGAAACAGCGTTTGACAGGCCTTGGTAAGAGATGTTCCCGGTAGGTGTAAGAGCACTGGGCAGAGCCAGTTGTTTCTTAGCTTCGCAAAGACCGGGAAGCAAGATGCTTTGGGCCTCTCTGCCCCTTGGAAACAGGGCAGCACTTGGGGCCTGGCAGCTCTAGGGCAATGGAGCACACCCAGAGCAGGAGTTCTACTTCAGCCAGATGAGGCCTGCCAAGAAACTGCGTTTCACAGGCCTTTCAAAGACATGTTCCCGGTAGGCTGAAAGAGCACGGGGCAGAGCGAGTTGGTTCTTAGCTTCCCAGAGAGCTGGAAGCAAGATGCTTTGGGGCCTCTCTGCCCCTTTGGAAACAAGGCAGCACCTTGGGCCTGGCAGCTCTAGGGCAATGGAGCACACCCAGAGCAGAAGTTCTACTTCAGCCAAACCAGGCCTGCCAGGAAACGGCGTTTCACAGGCCTTGGTAAGAGATGTTCCCGGTAGGCTGTAAGAGCACTGGGCAACGCCAGATGTTTCTTAGCTTCGCGAAGAGCTGGAAGCAAGATGCTTTGGTGCCACTCTCTCACTTTGGAATCAAGGCAGCCCTTTGGGGCAGGTAGCTCCAGGCCAGTGGAGCACACCCAGAGCAGAAGTTCTACTTCGGCCAGTTCAGGCCACCAACAAACTGCGTTTCACAGGCCTTGGTAAGAGATGTTCCCGGTAGGCTGTAAGAGCACTGGGCAACGCCAGATGTTTCTTAGCTTCCCGAAGAGCTGGAAGCAAGATGCTTTGGGGCCTCTCTGCCCCTTTGCAAACAAGGCGGCCCTTTGGGCCAGGCAGCTCTAGGCCAATGGAGCACACCCAGAGCAGAAGTTCTACTTCAGCTAGATCAGGCCACCAACAAAGTGCGTTTCACAGGCCTTGGTAAGAGATTTTCTCTCAGGCTGTAAGAGCACTGGGCAGAGCCAGTTGTTTCTTAGCTTCCCAAAGAGCTGGAAGCAAGATGCTTTGGGGGCTCCCTGCCCCTTTGCCAACAAGGCCGACCTTTGGGCCTTTCAGCTCTAGGCCAATGGAGCACACCCAGAGCAGAAGTTCTACCTCAGCCAGATAAGGCCTGCCAAGAAACTGCGTTTCAAAGGCTTTGGTAAGAGATGTTGCCGGTACTCTGTCAGAGCACTGGGCAGAGACAGTTGTTTCTTAGCTTCCCAAAGAGCTGGAAGCAAGATGCTTTGGGGCCTCTCTGCCCCTTCGCAAACAAGGCATCCCTTTGGGCCTTTCAGCTCTAGGCCAATGGAGCACAGCCAGAGCAGAAGTCCTACTTCAGCCAGATCAGGCCTGCCAAGGAACTGCGTTTCAGAGGCCTTTGTATGTGACGTTCCCGGTAGGCTGTGAGAGCACGGTGCAGAGCCAGTTGTTTCCTTGTTTCCCAAACAGCTGGAAGCAAGACGCTTTGGGGCCTCTCTGCCCCTTTGGAAACAAGGCAGCACGTTGGGTCTGCCAGCTCTAGGGCAATGGAGCACAACCAGAGCCGAAGTTCTACTTCTTCCAGATCAGGCCTGCCTAGACAGTGCGTTTCACAGGCCTTGATAAGAGATGTTCTCTTAGGCTATAAGAGCACTGGGCACAGCCAGTTGTTTCTTAGCTTCCCAAGAGGTGGAAGCAAGATGCTTTGGGGCCTCTCTCCCCCTTTGGAAACAAGGCAGCCCTTTGGGCCTTTCAGCTCTAGGGCAATGGAGCACACCCAGAGCAGAAGTTCTACCTCAGCCAGATCAGGCCTGCCAAGAAACTGCTTTTCACAGGCCTTCGTAAGAGGTGTTCCCGGAAGGCTGTAAGAGTACCTGGCAGAGCGAGTTGTTTCTTAGCTTCAAAAACAGCTGGAAGCAACATGATTTGGGGCCTCTCTCCCCCTTTGGAAACAAAGCAGCCTTGGTGCCTGGCAGCTCTAGGCCAAAGTAGCACACCCAGAGCACAAGTTCTACCTCAGCCAGATAAGGCCTGTCAAGAAGCTGCGTTTCACAGGCCTTTGTATGTGACGTTCCCGGTTGGCTTTGAGAGCACTGTGCAGAGCCAGTTGTTTTAGCTTCCCAGAGAGCAGGAAGCAAGATGCTTTGGGGCCTCTCTCACACTTTGGAAATAAAGGCAGCCCTTTGGGCCTGGCAGCCCTAGGCCAATGGAGTACACCCAGAGCAGAAGTTCTACTTCAGCCAGATCAGGCCTGCCAAGAAACTGCGTTTCACAGGCCTTGGTAAGAGATGTTCCCGGTAGGCTGTGAGAGCACTGTGGAGAGCCAGTTGCTTTAGCTTCCCACAGAGCTGGAAGCAAGATGCTTTGGGGCCTCTCTCTCCCTTTGGACACAAGGCAGCCGTTTGGGCCTGGCAGCTCTAGGCCAATGGAGCACACCCACAGCAGAAGTTCTACTTCAGGCAGATCAGTCCTGCCCAGAAACTGCGTTTCACAGCCCTTGGTAAGAGATGTTCACGGTAGGCTGTGAGAGCACTGGGCAGAACCAGTTGTTTTTTAGCTTCCCAAAGTGCTGGAGGCAAGATGCTTTGGGGCCTCTCTCACCCTTTGGAAACAAGGCAGCCCTTAGGTCCTGGTAGCTCTAGGCCTATGTAGCACAACCAGAACAGAAGTTCTACTTCAGCCAGGTCAGGCCTGCCAAGAAACTGCGTTTCACAGGCCTTTCAAAGAGATGTTCTCTTAGGCTGTAAGAGCACTGGGCAGAGCCAGCTGTTTCTTAGCTTCCCGAAGAGCTGGGAGCAAGATGCTTTGGGTCCACTCTCCGTCTTTGGAAACAAGGCAGCCCTTAGGGCCTGGCAGCTCTAGGGCAATGGAGCACACCCAGAGCAGAAGTTCTACTTCAGCCAGATCAGGCCTGCCAGGAAACTGCGTTTCACAGGCCTTGGTAAGAGATGTTCCCGGTAGGCTGTAAGAGCACTGGGCAGAGCCAGTTGTTTCTTACCTTCCTGAAAAGCTGGAAGCAAGACGCTTGGGACCCCTCTGCCCGTTTGGGAACAAGGCAGCCTTTTGGGTCGGGAAGCTCTAGGCCAATGGAGCACACGCAGAGCAGGAGTTCTACTTCAGCCTGATCAGGCCTGCAAAGAAACAGCGTTTGACAGGCCTTGGTTAGAGATGTTCCCGGTAGGTGTCAGAGCACTGGGCAGAGCCAGTTGTTTCTTAGCTTCGCAAAGACCGGGAAGCAAGATGCTTTGGGCCTCTCTGCCCCTTGGAAACAGGGCAGCACTTGGGGCCTGGCAGCTCTAGGGCAATGGAGCACACCCAGAGCAGGAGTTCTACTTCAGCCAGATGAGGCCTGCCAAGAAACTGCGTTTCACAGGCCTTTCAAAGACATGTTCCCGGTAGGCTGTAAGAGCACGGGGCAGAGCGAGTTGGTTCTTAGCTTCCCAGAGAGCTGGAAGCAAGATGCTTTGGGGCCTCTCTGCCCCTTTGGAAACAAGGCAGCACCTTGGGCCTGGCAGCTCTAGGGCAATGGAGCACACCCAGAGCAGAAGTTCTACTTCAGCCAAATCAGGCCTGCCAGGAAACGGCGTTTCACAGGCCTTGGGAAGAGATGTTCCCGGTAGGCTGTAAGAGCACTGGGCAACGCCAGATGTTTCTTAGCTTCGCGAAGAGCTGGAAGCAAGATGCTTTGGTGCCACTCTCTCACTTTGGAATCAAGGCAGCCCTTTGGGGCAGGTAGCTCTAGGCCAGTGGAGCACACCCAGAGCAGAAGTTCTACTTCGGCCAGTTCAGGCCACCAACAAACTGCGTTTCACAGGCCTTGGTAAGAGATGTTCCCGGTAGGCTGTAAGAGCACTGGGCAACGCCAGATGTTTCTTAGCTTCCCGAAGAGCTGGAAGCAAGATGCTTTGGGGCCTCTCTGCCCCTTTGCAAACAAGGCGGCCCTTTGGGCCAGGCAGCTCTAGGCCAAAGGAGCACACCCAGAGCAGAAGTTCTACTTCAGCTAGATCAGGCCACCAACAAAGTGCGTTTCACAGGCCTTGGTAAGAGATTTTCTCTCAGGCTGTAAGAGCACTGGGCAGAGCCAGTTGTTTCTTAGCTTCGCAAAGACCGGGAAGCAAGATGCTTTGGGCCTCTCTGCCCCTTGGAAACAGGGCAGCACTTGGGGCCTGGCAGCTCTAGGGCAGTGGAGCACACCCAGAGCCGGAGTTCTACTTCAGCCAGATGAGGCCTGCCAAGAAACTGCGTTTCACAGGCCTTTCAAAGACATGTTCCCGGTAGGCTGTAAGAGCACGGGGCAGAGCGAGTTGGTTCTTAGCTTCCCAGAGAGCTGGAAGCAAGATGCTTTGGGGCCTCTCTGCCCCTTTGGAAACAAGGCAGCACCTTGGGCCTGGCAGCTCTAGGGCAATGGAGCACACCCAGAGCAGAAGTTCTACTTCAGCCAAATCAGGCCTGCCAGGAAACGGCGTTTCACAGGCCTTGGTAAGAGATGTTCCCGGTAGGCTGTAAGAGCACTGGGCAACGCCAGATGTTTCTTAGCTTCCCGAAGAGCTGGAAGCAAGATGCTTTGGTGCCACTCTCTCACTTTGGAATCAAGGCAGCCCTTTGGGGCAGGTAGCTCTAGGCCACTGGAGCACACGCAGAGCAGAAGTTCTACTTCGGCCAGTTCAGGCCACCAACAAACTGCGTTTCACAGGCCTTGGTAAGAGATGTTCCCGGTAGGCTGTAAGAGCACTGGGCAACGCCAGATGTTTCTTAGCTTCCCGAAGAGCTGGAAGCAAGATGCTTTGGGGCCTCTCATCCCCTTTGCAAACAAGGCGGCCCTTTGGGCCAGGCAGCTCTAGGCCAATGGAGCACACCCAGAGCAGAAGTTCTACTTCAGCTAGATCAGACCACCAACAAAGTGCGTTTCACAGGCCTTGGTAAGAGATTTTCTCTCAGGCTGTAAGAGCACTGGGCAGAGCCAGTTGTTTCTTAGCTTCCCGAATAGCTGGAAGCAAGATGCTTTGGGGGCTCCCTGCCCCTTTGCCAACAAGGCCGACCTTTGGGCCTTTCAGCTCTAGGCCAATGGAGCACACCCAGAGCAGAAGTTCTACCTCAGCCAGATAAGGCCTGCCAAGAAACTGCGTTTCAAAGGCTTTGGTAAGAGATGTTGCCGGTACTCTGTCAGAGCACTGGGCAGAGACAGTTGTTTCTTAGCTTCCCAAAGAGCTGGAAGCAAGATGCTTTGGGGCCTCTCTGCCCCTTTGCAAACAAGGCATCCCTTTGGGCCTTTCAGCTCTAGGCCAATGGAGCACAGCCAGAGCAGAAGTCCTACTTCAGCCAGATCAGGCCTGCCGTGGAACTGCGTTTCAGAGGCCTTTGTATGTGACCTTCCCGGTAGGCTGTGAGAGCACGGTGCAGAGCCAGTTGTTTCCTTGTTTCCCAAACAGCTGGAAGCAAGACGCTTTGGGGCCTCTCTGCCCCTTTGGAAACAAGGCAGCACGTTGGGTCTGGCAGCTCTAGGGCAATGGAGCACAACCAGAGCAGAA
The DNA here is from genome assembly GCF_041296235.1 of Equus asinus. NCBI lineage: Eukaryota > Metazoa > Chordata > Mammalia > Perissodactyla > Equidae > Equus > Equus asinus. Next base: position 3,257,901 of record NW_027224845.1, read on the forward strand.
GTTCTACTTCTTCCAGATCAGGCCTGCCTAGAAAGTGCGTTTCACAGGCCTTGATAAGAGATGTTCTCTTAGGCTATAAGAGCACTGGGCACAGCCAGTTGTTTCTTAGCTTCCCAAGAGGTGGAAGCAAGATGCTTTGGGGCCTCTCTCCCCCTTTGGAAACAAGGCAGCCCTTTGGGCCTTTCAGCTCTAGGGCAATGGAGCACACCCAGAGCAGAAGTTCTACCTCAGCCAGATCAGGCCTGCCAAGAAACTGCTTTTCACAGGCCTTCGTAAGAGGTGTTCCCGGAAGGCTGTAAGAGTACCTGGCAGAGCGAGTTGTTTCTTAGCTTCAAAAACAGCTGGAAGCAACATGATTTGGGGCCTCGCTCCCCCTTTGGAAACAAAGCAGCCTTTGTGCCTGGCAGCTCTAGGCCAAAGTAGCACACCCAGAGCACAAGTTCTACCTCAGCCAGATAAGGCCTGTCAAGAAGCTGCGTTTCACAGGCCTTTGTATGTGACGTTCCCGGTTGGCTTTGAGAGCACTGTGCAGAGCCAGTTGTTTTAGCTTCCCAGAGAGCAGGAAGCAAGATGCTTTGGGGCCTCTCTCACACTTTGGAAATAAAGGCAGCCCTTTGGGCCTGGCAGCCCTAGGCCAATGGAGTACACCCAGAGCAGAAGTTCTACCTCAGCCAGATCAGGCCTTCCAAGAAACTGCGTCTCACAGGCCTTTCTCTGTCACGTTGCTGGTAGGCTGTGAGAGCACAGTGCAGAGCCAGTTGTTTCTTAGCTTCCCAAAGATTTGGAAGCAAGATACTTTGGGGACTCTCAGCCCCTTTGGAAACAAGGCGGCCCTTTGGGCCTGGCAGCTCTAGGCCAAAGTAGCACGCCCAGAGCAGGAGTTCTACTTCAGCCAGATCAGGCCTGCCAAGAAACTGCGTTTCACAGGCCTTGGTAAGAGATGTTCCCGGTAGGCTGTGAGAGCACTGTGGAGAGCCAGTTGCTTTAGCTTCCCACAGAGCTGGAAGCAAGATGCTTTGGGGCCTCTCTCTCCCTTTGGACACAAGGCAGCCGTTTGCGCCTGGCAGCTCTAGGCCAATGGAGCACACCCACAGCACAAGTTCTACTTCAGGCAGATCAGTCCTGCCCAGAAACTGCGTTTCACAGCCCTTGGTAAGAGATGTTCACGGTAGGCTGTGAGAGCACTGGGCAGAACCAGTTGTTTTTTAGCTTCCCAAAGTGCTGGAGGCAAGATGCTTTGGGGCCTCTCTCACCCTTTGGAAACAAGGCAGCCCTTAGGTCCTGGTAGCTCTAGGCCTATGTAGCACAACCAGAACAGAAGTTCTACTTCAGCCAGGTCAGGCCTGCCAAGAAACTGCGTTTCACAGGCCTTTCAAAGAGATGTTCTCTTAGGCTGTAAGAGCACTGGGCAGAGCCAGCTGTTTCTTAGCTTCCCGAAGAGCTGGGAGCAAGATGCTTTGGGTCCACTCTCCGTCTTTGGAAACAAGGCAGCCCTTAGGGCCTGGCAGCTCTAGGGCAATGGAGCACACCCAGAGCAGAAGTTCTACTTCAGCCAGATCAGGCCTGCCAGGAAACTGCGTTTCACAGGCCTTGGTAAGAGATGTTCCCGGTAGGCTGTAAGAGCACTGGGCAGAGCCAGTTGTTTCTTACCTTCCTGAAAAGCTGGAAGCAAGATGCTTGGGACCCCTCTGCCTGTTTGGGAACAAGGCAGCCTTTTGGGTCGGGAAGCTCTAGGCCAATGGAGCACACGCAGAGCAGGAGTTCTACTTCAGCCTGATCAGGCCTGCAAAGAAACAGCGTTTGACAGGCCTTGGTAAGAGATGTTCCCGGTAGGTGTAAGAGCACTGGGCAGAGCCAGTTGTTTCTTAGCTTCGCAAAGACCGGGAAGCAAGATGCTTTGGGCCTCTCTGCCCCTTGGAAACAGGGCAGCACTTGGGGCCTGGCAGCTCTAGGGCAGTGGAGCACACCCAGAGCCGGAGTTCTACTTCAGCCAGATGAGGCCTGCCAAGAAACTGCGTTTCACAGGCCTTTCAAAGACATGTTCCCGGTAGGCTGTAAGAGCACGGGGCAGAGCGAGTTGGTTCTTAGCTTCCCAGAGAGCTGGAAGCAAGATGCTTTGGGGCCTCTCTGCCCCTTTGGAAACAAGGCAGCACCTTGGGCCTGGCAGCTCTAGGGCAATGGAGCACACCCAGAGCAGAAGTTCTACTTCAGCCAAATCAGGCCTGCCAGGAAACGGCGTTTCACAGGCCTTGGTAAGAGATGTTCCCGGTAGGCTGTAAGAGCACTGGGCAACGCCAGATGTTTCTTAGCTTCCCGAAGAGCTGGAAGCAAGATGCTTTGGTGCCACTCTCTCACTTTGGATTCAAGGCAGCCCTTTGGGGCAGGTAGCTCTAGGCCAGTGGAGCACACCCAGAGCAGAAGTTCTACTTCGGCCAGTTCAGGCCACCAACAAACTGCGTTTCACAGGCCTTGGTAAGAGATGTTCCCGGTAGGCTGTAAGAGCACTGGGCAACGCCAGATGTTTCTTAGCTTCCCGAAGAGCTGGAAGCAAGATGCTTTGGGGCCTCTCATCCCCTTTGCAAACAAGGCGGCCCTTTGGGCCAGGCAGCTCTAGGCCAATGGAGCACACCCAGAGCAGAAGTTCTACTTCAGCTAGATCAGGCCACCAACAAAGTGCGTTTCACAGGCCTTGGTAAGAGATTTTCTCTCAGGCTGTAAGAGCACTGGGCAGAGCCAGTTGTTTCCTAGCTTCCCAAAGAGCTGGAAGCAAGATGCTTTGGGGGCTCCCTGCCCCTTTGCCAACAAGGCCGACCTTTGGGCCTGGCAGCTCTAGGCCAAAGTAGCACGCCCAGAGCAGGAGTTCTACTTCAGCCAGATCAGGCCTGCCAAGAAACTGCGTTTCACAGGCCTTGGTAAGAGATGTTCCCGGTAGGCTGTGAGAGCACTGTGGAGAGCCAGTTGCTTTAGCTTCCCACAGAGCTGGAAGCAAGATGCTTTGGGGCCTCTCTCTCCCTTTGGACACAAGGCAGCCGTTTGGGTCTGGCAGCTCTAGGCCAATGGAGCACACCCACAGCAGAAGTTCTACTTCAGGCAGATCAGTCCTGCCCAGAAACTGCGTTTCACAACCCTTGGTAAGAGATGTTCACGGTAGGCTGTGAGAGCACTGGGCAGGACCAGTTGTTTTTTAGCTTCCCAAAGTGCTGGAGGCAAGATGCTTTGGGGCCTCTATCACCCTTTGGAAACAAGGCAGCCCTTAGGTCCTGGTAGCTCTAGGCCTATGTAGCACAACCAGAACAGAAGTTCTACTTCAGCCAGGTCAGGCCTGCGAAGAAACTGCGTTTCACAGGCCTTTCAAAGAGATGTTCTCTAAGGCTATAAGAGCACTGGGCAGAGCCAGCTGTTTCTTAGCTTCCCGAAGAGCTGGGAGCAAGATGCTTTGGGTCCACTCTCCGTCTTTGGAAACAAGGCAGCCCTTTGCCCCTGGCAGCTCTAGGGCAATGGAGCACGCCCAGAGCAGATGTTCTACTTCAGCCAGATCAGGCCTGCCAGGAAACTGCGTTTCACAGGCCTTGGTAAGAGATGTTCCCGGTAGGCTGTAAGAGCACTGGGCAGAGCCAGTTGTTTCTTACCTTCCTGAAAAGCTGGAAGCAAGATGCTTGGGACCCCTCTGCCCGTTTGGGAACAAGGCAGCCTTTTGGGTCGGGAAGCTCTAGGCCAATGGAGCACACGCAGAGCAGGAGTTCTACTTCAGCCTGATCAGGCCTGCAAAGAAACAGCGTTTGACAGGCCTTGGTAAGAGATGTTCCCGGTAGGTGTAAGAGCACTGGGCAGAGCCAGTTGTTTCTTAGCTTCGCAAAGACCGGGAAGCAAGATGCTTTGGGCCACTCTGCCCCTTGGAAACAGGGCAGCACTTGGGGCCTGGCAGCTCTAGGGCAGTGGAGCACACCCAGAGCCGGAGTTCTACTTCAGCCAGATGAGGCCTGCCAAGAAACTGCGTTTCACAGGCCTTTCAAAGACATGTTCCCGGTAGGCTGTAAGAGCACGGGGCAGAGCGAGTTGGTTCTTAGCTTCCCAGAGAGCTGGAAGCAAGATGCTTTGGGGCCTCTCTGCCCCTTTGGAAACAAGGCAGCACCTTGGGCCTGGCAGCTCTAGGGCAATGGAGCACACCCAGAGCAGAAGTTCTACTTCAGCCAAATCAGGCCTGCCAGGAAACGGCGTTTCACAGGCCTTGGTAAGAGATGTTCCCGGTAGGCTGTAAGAGCACTGGGCAACGCCAGATGTTTCTTAGCTTCCCGAAGAGCTGGAAGCAAGATGCTTTGGTGCCACTCTCTCACTTTGGAATCAAGGCAGCCCTTTGGGGCAGGTAGCTCTAGGCCAGTGGAGCACACCCAGAGCAGAAGTTCTACTTCGGCCAGTTCAGGCCACCAACAAACTGCGTTTCACAGGCCTTGGTAAGAGATGTTCCCGGTTGGCTGTAAGAGCACTGGGCAACGCCAGATGTTTCTTAGCTTCCCGAAGAGCTGTAAGCAAGATGCTTTGGGGCCTCTCTGCCCCTTTGCAAACAAGGCGGCCCTTTGGGCCAGGCAGCTCTAGGCCAATGGAGCACACCCAGAGCAGAAGTTCTACTTCAGCTAGATCAGGCCACCAACAAAGTGCGTTTCACAGGCCTTGGTAAGAGATTTTCTCTCAGGCTGTAAGAGCACTGGGCAGAGCCAGTTGTTTCTTAGCTTCCCGAATAGCTGGAAGCAAGATGCTTTGGGGGCTCCCTGCCCCTTTGCCAACAAGGCCGACCTTTGGGCCTTTCAGCTCTAGGCCAATGGAGCACAGCCAGAGCAGAAGTCCTACTTCAGCCAGATCAGGCCTGCCGTGGAACTGCGTTTCAGAGGCCTATGTATGTGACCTTCCCGGTAGGCTGTGAGAGCACGGTGCAGAGCCAGTTGTTTCCTTGTTTCCCAAACAGCTGGAAGCAAGACGCTTTGGGGCCTCTCTGCCTCTTTGGAAACAAGGCAGCACGTTGGGTCTGGCAGCTCTAGGGCAATGGAGCACAACCAGAGCAGAAGTTCTACTTCTTCCAGATCAGGCCTGCCTAGAAAGTGCGTTTCACAGGCCTTGATAAGAGATGTTCTCTTAGGCTATAAGAGCACTGGGCACAGCCAGTTGTTTCTTAGCTTCCCAAGAGGTGGAAGCAAGATGCTTTGGGGCCTCTCTCCCCCTTTGGAAACAAGGCAGCCCTTTGGGCCTTTCAGCTCTAGGGCAATGGAGCACACCCAGAGCAGAAGTTCTACCTCAGCCAGATCAGGCCTGCCAAGAAACTGCTTTTCACAGGCCTTCGTAAGAGGTGTTCCCGGAAGGCTGTAAGAGTACCTGGCAGAGCGAGTTGTTTCTTAGCTTCAAAAACAGCTGGAAGCAACATGATTTGGGGCCTCGCTCCCCCTTTGGAAACAAAGCAGCCTTTGTGCCTGGCAGCTCTAGGCCAAAGTAGCACACCCAGAGCACAAGTTCTACCTCAGCCAGATAAGGCCTGTCAAGAAGCTGCGTTTCACAGGCCTTTGTATGTGACGTTCCCGGTTGGCTTTGAGAGCACTGTGCAGAGCCAGTTGTTTTAGCTTCCCAGAGAGCAGGAAGCAAGATGCTTTGGGGCCTCTCTCACACTTTGGAAATAAAGGCAGCCCTTTGGGCCTGGCAGCCCTAGGCCAATGGAGTACACCCAGAGCAGAAGTTCTACCTCAGCCAGATCAGGCCTTCCAAGAAACTGCGTCTCACAGGCCTTTCTCTGTCACGTTGCTGGTAGGCTGTGAGAGCACTGTGCAGAGCCAGTTGTTTCTTAGCTTCCCAAAGATTTGGAAGCAAGATACTTTGGGGACGCTCAGCCCCTTTGGAAACAAGGCGGCCCTTTGGGCCTGGCAGCTCTAGGCCAAAGTAGCATGCCCAGAGCAGGAGTTCTACTTCAGCCAGATCAGGCCTGCCAAGAAACTGCGTTTCACAGGCCTTGGTAAGAGATGTTCCCGGTAGGCTGTGAGAGCACTGTGGAGAGCCAGTTGCTTTAGCTTCCCACAGAGCTGGAAGCAAGATGCTTTGGGGCCTCTCTCTCCCTTTGGACACAAGGCAGCCGTTTGCGCCTGGCAGCTCTAGGCCAATGGAGCACACCCACAGCACAAGTTCTACTTCAGGCAGATCAGTCCTGCCCAGAAACTGCGTTTCACAGCCCTTGGTAAGAGATGTTCACGGTAGGCTGTGAGAGCACTGGGCAGAACCAGTTGTTTTTTAGCTTCCCAAAGTGCTGGAGGCAAGATGCTTTGGGGCCTCTCTCACCCTTTGGAAACAAGGCAGCCCTTAGGTCCTGGTAGCTCTAGGCCTATGTAGCACAACCAGAACAGAAGTTCTACTTCAGCCAGGTCAGGCCTGCCAAGAAACTGCGTTTCACAGGCCTTTCAAAGAGATGTTCTCTTAGGCTGTAAGAGCACTGGGCAGAGCCAGCTGTTTCTTAGCTTCCCGAAGAGCTGGGAGCAAGATGCTTTGGGTCCACTCTCCGTCTTTGGAAACAAGGCAGCCCTTTGGGCCTGGCAGCTCTAGGGCAAATGGAGCACGCCCAGAGCAGAAGTTCTACTTCAGCCAGATCAGGCCTGCCAGGAAACTGCGTTTCACAGGCCTTTGTAAGAGATGTTCCCGGTAGGCTGTAAGAGCACTGGGCAGAGCCAGTTGTTTCTTACCTTCCTGAAAAGCTGGAAGCAAGATGCTTGGGACCCCTCTGCCCGTTTGGGAACAAGGCAGCCTTTTGGGTCGGGAAGCTCTAGGCCAATGGAGCACACGCAGAGCAGGAGTTCTACTTCAGCCTGATCAGGCCTGCAAAGAAAAGCGTTTGACAGGCCTTGGTAAGAGATGTTCCCGGTAGGTGTAAGAGCACTGGGCAGAGCCAGTTGTTTCTTAGCTTCGCAAAGACCGGGAAGCAAGATGCTTTGGGCCTCTCTGCCCCTTGGAAACAGGGCAGCACTTGGGGCCTGGCAGCTCTAGGGCAGTGGAGCACACCCAGAGCCGGATTCTACTTCAGCCAGATGAGGCCTGCCAAGAAACTGCGTTTCACAGGCCTTTCAAAGACATGTTCCCGGTAGGCTGTAAGAGCACGGGGCAGAGCGAGTTGGTTCTTAGCTTCCCAGAGAGCTGGAAGCAAGATGCTTTGGGGCCTCTCTGCCCCTTTGGAAACAAGGCAGAACCTTGGGCCTGGCAGCTCTAGGGCAATGGAGCACACCCAGAGCAGAAGTTCTACTTCAGCCAAATCAGGCCTGCCAGGAAACGGCGTTTCACAGGCCTTGGTAAGAGATGTTCCCGGTAGGCTGTAAGAGCACTGGGCAACGCCAGATGTTTCTTAGCTTCCCGAAGAGCTGGAAGCAAGATGCTTTGGTGCCACTCTCTCACTTTGGAATCATGGCAGCCCTTTGGGGCAGGTAGCTCTAGGCCACTGGAGCACACCCAGAGCAGAAGTTCTACTTCGGCCAGTTCAGGCCACCAACAAACTGCGTTTCACAGGCCTTGGTAAGAGATGTTCCCGGTAGGCTGTAAGAGCACTGGGCAACGCCAGATGTTTCTTAGCTTCCCGAAGAGCTGGAAGCAAGATGCTTTGGGGCCTCTCATCCCCTTTGCAAACAAGGCGGCCCTTTGGGCCAGGCAGCTCTAGGCCAATGGAGCACACCCAGAGCAGAAGTTCTACTTCAGCTAGATCAGGCCACCAACAAAGTGCGTTTCACTGGCCTTGGTAAGAGATTTTCTCTCAGGCTGTAAGAGCACTGGGCAGAGCCAGTTGTTTCTTAGCTTCCCAAAGAGCTGGAAGCAAGATGCTTTGGGGGCTCCCTGCCCCTTTGCCAACAAGGCCGACCTTTGGGCCTGGCAGCTCTAGGCCAAAGTAGCACGCCCAGAGCAGGAGTTCTACTTCAGCCAGATCAGGCCTGCCAAGAAACTGCGTTTCACAGGCCTTGGTAAGAGATGTTCCCGGTAGGCTGTGAGAGCACTGTGGAGAGCCAGTTGCTTTAGCTTCCCACTGAGCTGGAAGCAAGATGCTTTGGGGCCTCTCTCTCCCTTTGGACACAAGGCAGCCGTTTGGGCCTGGCAGCTCTAGGCCAATGGAGCACACCCACAGCAGAAGTTCTACTTCAGGCAGATCAGTCCTGCCCAGAAACTGCGTTTCACAGCCCTTGGTAAGAGATGTTCACGGTAGGCTGTGAGAGCACTGGGCAGAACCAGTTGTTTTTTAGCTTCCCAAAGTGCTGGAGGCAAGATGCTTTGGGGCCTCTCTCACCCTTTGGAAACAAGGCAGCCCTTAGGTCCTGGTAGCTCTAGGCCTATGTAGCACAACCAGAACAGAAGTTCTACTTCAGCCAGGTCGGGCCTGCCAAGAAACCACGTTTCACAGGCCTTTCAAAGAGATGTTCTCTTAGGCTGTAAGAGCACTGGACAGAGCCAGCTGTTTCTTAGCTTCCCGAAGAGCTGGGAGCAAGATGCTTTGGGTCCACTCTCCGTCTTTGGAAACAAGGCAGCCCTTTGGGCCTGGCAGCTCTAGGGCAATGGAGCACGCCCAGAGCAGAAGTTCTACTTCAGCCAGATCAGGCCTGCCAGGAAACTGCGTTTCACAGGCCTTGGTAAGAGATGTTCCCGGTAGGCTGTAAGAGCACTGGGCAGAGCCAGTTGTTTCTTACCTTCCTGAAAAGCTGGAAGCAAGATGCTTGGGACCCCTCTGCCCGTTTGGGAACAAGGCAGCCTTTTGGGTCGGGAAGCTCTAGGCCAATGGAGCACACGCAGAGCAGGAGTTCTACTTCAGCCTGATCAGGCCTGCAAAGAAACAGCGTTTGACAGGCCTTGGTAAGAGATGTTCCCGGTAGGTGTAAGAGCACTGGGCAGAGCCAGTTGTTTCTTAGCTTCGCAAAGACCGGGAAGCAAGATGCTTTGGGCCTCTCTGCCCCTTGGAAACAGGGCAGCACTTGGGGCCTGGCAGCTCTAGGGCAGTGGAGCACACCCAGAGCCGGAGTTCTACTTCAGCCAGATGAGGCCTGCCAAGAAACTGCGTTTCACAGGCCTTTCAAAGACATGTTCCCGGTAGGCTGTAAGAGCACGGGGCAGAGCGAGTTGGTTCTTAGCTTCCCAGAGAGCTGGAAGCAAGATGCTTTGGGGCCTCTCTGCCCCTTTGGAAACAAGGCAGCACCTTGGGCCTGGCAGCTCTAGGGCAATGGAGCACACCCAGAGCAGAAGTTCTACTTCAGCCAAATCAGGCCTGCCAGGAAACGGCGTTTCACAGGCCTTGGTAAGAGATGTTCCCGGTAGGCTGTAAGAGCACTGGGCAACGCCAGATGTTTCTTAGCTTCCCGAAGAGCTGGAAGCAAGATGCTTTGGTGCCACTCTCTCACTTTGGAATCAAGGCAGCCCTTTGGGGCAGGTAGCTCTAGGCCAGTGGAGCACACCCAGAGCAGAAGTTCTACTTCGGCCAGTTCAGGCCACCAACAAACTGCGTTTCACAGGCCTTGGTAAGAGATGTTCCCGGTAGGCTGTAAGAGCACTGGGCAACGCCAGATGTTTCTTAGCTTCCCGAAGAGCTGGAAGCAAGATGCTTTGGGGCCTCTCATCCCCTTTGCAAAAAAGGCGGCCCTTTGGGCCAGGCAGCTCTAGGCCAATGGAGCACACCCAGAGCAGAAGTTCTACTTCAGCTAGATCAGGCCACCAACAAAGTGCGTTTCACAGGCCTTGGTAAGAGATTTTCTCTCAGGCTGTAAGAGCACTGGGCAGAGCCAGTTGTTTCCTAGCTTCCCAAAGAGCTGGAAGCAAGATGCTTTGGGGGCTCCCTGCCCCTTTGCCAACAAGGCCGACCTTTGGGCCTGGCAGCTCTAGGCCAAAGTAGCACGCCCAGAGCAGGAGTTCTACTTCAGCCAGATCAGGCCTGCCAAGAAACTGCGTTTCACAGGCCTTGGTAAGAGATGTTCCCGGTAGGCTGTGAGAGCACTGTGGAGAGCCAGTTGCTTTAGCTTCCCACAGAGCTGGAAGCAAGATGCTTTGGGGCCTCTCTCTCCCTTTGGACACAAGGCAGCCGTTTGGGTCTGGCAGCTCTAGGCCAATGGAGCACACCCACAGCAGAAGTTCTACTTCAGGCAGATCAGTCCTGCCCAGAAACTGCGTTTCACAACCCTTGGTAAGAGATGTTCACGGTAGGCTGTGAGAGCACTGGGCAGGACCAGTTGTTTTTTAGCTTCCCAAAGTGCTGGAGGCAAGATGCTTTGGGGCCTCTATCACCCTTTGGAAACAAGGCAGCCCTTAGGTCCTGGTAGCTCTAGGCCTATGTAGCACAACCAGAACAGAAGTTCTACTTCAGCCAGGTCAGGCCTGCGAAGAAACTGCGTTTCACAGGCCTTTCAAAGAGATGTTCTCTAAGGCTATAAGAGCACTGGGCAGAGCCAGCTGTTTCTTAGCTTCCCGAAGAGCTGGGAGCAAGATGCTTTGGGTCCACTCTCCGTCTTTGGAAACAAGGCAGCCCTTTGCCCCTGGCAGCTCTAGGGCAATGGAGCACGCCCAGAGCAGATGTTCTACTTCAGCCAGATCAGGCCTGCCAGGAAACTGCGTTTCACAGGCCTTGGTAAGAGATGTTCCCGGTAGGCTGTAAGAGCACTGGGCAGAGCCAGTTGTTTCTTACCTTCCTGAAAAGCTGGAAGCAAGATGCTTGGGACCCCTCTGCCCGTTTGGGAACAAGGCAGCCTTTTGGGTCGGGAAGCTCTAGGCCAATGGAGCACACGCAGAGCAGGAGTTCTACTTCAGCCTGATCAGGCCTGCAAAGAAACAGCGTTTGACAGGCCTTGGTAAGAGATGTTCCCGGTAGGTGTAAGAGCACTGGGCAGAGCCAGTTGTTTCTTAGCTTCGCAAAGACCGGGAAGCAAGATGCTTTGGGCCTCTCTGCCCCTTGGAAACAGGGCAGCACTTGGGGCCTGGCAGCTCTAGGGCAGTGGAGCACACCCAGAGCCGGAGTTCTACTTCAGCCAGATGAGGCCTGCCAAGAAACTGCGTTTCACAGGCCTTTCAAAGACATGTTCCCGGTAGGCTGTAAGAGCACGGGGCAGAGCGAGTTGGTTCTTAGCTTCCCAGAGAGCTGGAAGCAAGATGCTTTGGGGCCTCTCTGCCCCTTTGGAAACAAGGCAGCACCTTGGGCCTGGCAGCTCTAGGGCAATGGAGCACACCCAGAGCAGAAGTTCTACTTCAGCCAAATCAGGCCTGCCAGGAAACGGCGTTTCACAGGCCTTGGTAAGAGATGTTCCCGGTAGGCTGTAAGAGCACTGGGCAACGCCAGATGTTTCTTAGCTTCCCGAAGAGCTGGAAGCAAGATGCTTTGGTGCCACTCTCTCACTTTGGAATCAAGGCAGCCCTTTGGGGCAGGTAGCTCTAGGCCAGTGGAGCACACCCAGAGCAGAAGTTCTACTTCGGCCAGTTCAGGCCACCAACAAACTGCGTTTCACAGGCCTTGGTAAGAGATGTTCCCGGTTGGCTGTAAGAGCACTGGGCAACGCCAGATGTTTCTTAGCTTCCCGAAGAGCTGTAAGCAAGATGCTTTGGGGCCTCTCTGCCCCTTGGCAAACAAGGCGGCCCTTTGGGCCAGGCAGCTCTAGGCCAATGGAGCACACCCAGAGCAGAAGTTCTACTTCAGCTAGATCAGGCCACCAACAAAGTGCGTTTCACAGGCCTTGGTAAGAGATTTTCTCTCAGGCTGTAAGAGCACTGGGCAGAGCCAGTTGTTTCTTAGCTTCCCGAATAGCTGGAAGCAAGATGCTTTGGGGGCTCCCTGCCCCTTTGCCAACAAGGCCGACCTTTGGGCCTTTCAGCTCTAGGCCAATGGAGCACACCCAGAGCAGAAGTTCTACCTCAGCCAGATAAGGCCTGCCAAGAAACTGCGTTTCAAAGGCTTTGGTAAGAGATGTTGCCGGTACTCTGTCAGAGCACTGGGCAGAGACAGTTGTTTCTTAGCTTCCCAAAGAGCTGGAAGCAAGATGCTTTGGGGCCTCTCTGCCCCTTTGCAAACAAGGCATCCCTTTGGGCCTTTCAGCTCTAGGCCAATGGAGCACAGCCAGAGCAGAAGTCCTACTTCAGCCAGATCAGGCCTGCCGTGGAACTGCGTTTCAGAGGCCTTTGTATGTGACCTTCCCGGTAGGCTGTGAGAGCACGGTGCAGAGCCAGTTGTTTCCTTGTTTCCCAAACAGCTGGAAGCAAGACGCTTTGGGGCCTCTCTGCCTCTTTGGAAACAAGGCAGCACGTTGGGTCTGGCAGCTCTAGGGCAATGGAGCACAACCAGAGCAGAAGTTCTACTTCTTCCAGATCAGGCCTGCCTAGAAAGTGCGTTTCACAGGCCTTGATAAGAGATGTTCTCTTAGGCTATAAGAGCACTGGGCACAGCCAGTTGTTTCTTAGCTTCCCAAGAGGTGGAAGCAAGATGCTTTGGGGCCTCTCTCCCCCTTTGGAAACAAGGCAGCCCTTTGGGCCTTTCAGCTCTAGGGCAATGGAGCACACCCAGAGCAGAAGTTCTACCTCAGCCAGATCAGGCCTGCCAAGAAACTGCTTTTCACAGGCCTTCGTAAGAGGTGTTCCCGGAAGGCTGTAAGAGTACCTGGCAGAGCGAGTTGTTTCTTAGCTTCAAAAACAGCTGGAAGCAACATGATTTGGGGCCTCGCTCCCCCTTTGGAAACAAAGCAGCCTTTGTGCCTGGCAGCTCTAGGCCAAAGTAGCACACCCAGAGCACAAGTTCTACCTCAGCCAGATAAGGCCTGTCAAGAAGCTGCGTTTCACAGGCCTTTGTATGTGACGTTCCCGGTTGGCTTTGAGAGCACTGTGCAGAGCCAGTTGTTTTAGCTTCCCAGAGAGCAGGAAGCAAGATGCTTTGGGGCCTCTCTCACACTTTGGAAATAAAGGCAGCCCTTTGGGCCTGGCAGCCCTAGGCCAATGGAGTACACCCAGAGCAGAAGTTCTACCTCAGCCAGATCAGGCCTTCCAAGAAACTGCGTCTCACAGGCCTTTCTCTGTCACGTTGCTGGTAGGCTGTGAGAGCACTGTGCAGAGCCAGTTGTTTCTTAGCTTCCCAAAGATTTGGAAGCAAGATACTTTGGGGACGCTCAGCCCCTTTGGAAACAAGGCGGCCCTTTGGGCCTGGCAGCTCTAGGCCAAAGTAGCATGCCCAGAGCAGGAGTTCTACTTCAGCCAGATCAGGCCTGCCAAGAAACTGCGTTTCACAGGCCTTGGTAAGAGATGTTCCCGGTAGGCTGTGAGAGCACTGTGGAGAGCCAGTTGCTTTAGCTTCCCACAGAGCTGGAAGCAAGATGCTTTGGGGCCTCTCTCTCCCTTTGGACACAAGGCAGCCGTTTGCGCCTGGCAGCTCTAGGCCAATGGAGCACACCCACAGCACAAGTTCTACTTCAGGCAGATCAGTCCTGCCCAGAAACTGCGTTTCACAGCCCTTGGTAAGAGATGTTCACGGTAGGCTGTGAGAGCACTGGGCAGAACCAGTTGTTTTTTAGCTTCCCAAAGTGCTGGAGGCAAGATGCTTTGGGGCCTCTCTCACCCTTTGGAAACAAGGCAGCCCTTAGGTCCTGGTAGCTCTAGGCCTATGTAGCACAACCAGAACAGAAGTTCTACTTCAGCCAGGTCAGGCCTGCCAAGAAACTGCGTTTCACAGGCCTTTCAAAGAGATGTTCTCTTAGGCTGTAAGAGCACTGGGCAGAGCCAGCTGTTTCTTAGCTTCCCGAAGAGCTGGGAGCAAGATGCTTTGGGTCCACTCTCCGTCTTTGGAAACAAGGCAGCCCTTTGGGCCTGGCAGCTCTAGGGCAAATGGAGCACGCCCAGAGCAGAAGTTCTACTTCAGCCAGATCAGTCCTGCCCAGAAACTGCGTTTCACAGGCCTTTGTAAGAGATGTTCCCGGTAGGCTGTAAGAGCACTGGGCAGAGCCAGTTGTTTCTTACCTTCCTGAAAAGCTGGAAGCAAGATGCTTGGGACCCCTCTGCCCGTTTGGGAACAAGGCAGCCTTTTGGGTCGGGCAGCTCTAGGCCAGTGGAGCACACCCAGAGCAGAAGTTCTACTTGGGCCAGTTCAGGCCACCAACAAACTGCGTTTGACAGGCCTTGGTAAGAGATGTTCCCGGTAGGTGTAAGAGCACTGGGCAGAGCCAGTTGTTTCTTAGCTTCGCAAAGACCGGGAAGCAAGATGCTTTGGGCCTCTCTGCCCCTTGGAAACAGGGCAGCACTTGGGGCCTGGCAGCTCTAGGGCAGTGGAGCACACCCAGAGCCGGATTCTACTTCAGCCAGATGAGGCCTGCCAAGAAACTGCGTTTCACAGGCCTTTCAAAGACATGTTCCCGGTAGGCTGTAAGAGCACGGGGCAGAGCGAGTTGGTTCTTAGCTTCCCAGAGAGCTGGAAGCAAGATGCTTTGGGGCCTCTCTGCCCCTTTGGAAACAAGGCAGCACCTTGGGCCTGGCAGCTCTAGGGCAATGGAGCACACCCAGAGCAGAAGTTCTACTTCAGCCAAATCAGGCCTGCCGGGAAACGGCGTTTCACAGGCCTTGGTAAGAGATGTTCCCGGTAGGCTGTAAGAGCACTGGGCAACGCCAGATGTTTCTTAGCTTCCCGAAGAGCTGGAAGCAAGATGCTTTGGTGCCACTCTCTCACTTTGGAATCATGGCAGCCCTTTGGGGCAGGTAGCTCTAGGCCACTGGAGCACACCCAGAGCAGAAGTTCTACTTCGGCCAGTTCAGGCCACCAACAAACTGCGTTTCACAGGCCTTGGTAAGAGATGTTCCCGGTAGGCTGTAAGAGCACTGGGCAACGCCAGATGTTTCTTAGCTTCCCGAAGAGCTGGAAGCAAGATGCTTTGGGGCCTCTCATCCCCTTTGCAAACAAGGCGGCCCTTTGGGCCAGGCAGCTCTAGGCCAATGGAGCACACCCAGAGCAGAAGTTCTACTTCAGCTAGATCAGGCCACCAACAAAGTGCGTTTCACTGGCCTTGGTAAGAGATTTTCTCTCAGGCTGTAAGAGCACTGGGCAGAGCCAGTTGTTTCTTAGCTTCCCAAAGAGCTGGAAGCAAGATGCTTTGGGGGCTCCCTGCCCCTTTGCCAACAAGGCCGACCTTTGGGCCTGGCAGCTCTAGGCCAAAGTAGCACGCCCAGAGCAGGAGTTCTACTTCAGCCAGATCAGGCCTGCCAAGAAACTGCGTTTCACAGGCCTTGGTAAGAGATGTTCCCGGTAGGCTGTGAGAGCACTGTGGAGAGCCAGTTGCTTTAGCTTCCCACAGAGCTGGAAGCAAGATGCTTTGGGGCCTCTCTCTCCCTTTGGACACAAGGCAGCCGTTTGGGCCTGGCAGCTCTAGGCCAATGGAGCACACCCACAGCAGAAGTTCTACTTCAGGCAGATCAGTCCTGCCCAGAAACTGCGTTTCACAGCCCTTGGTAAGAGATGTTCACGGTAGGCTGTGAGAGCACTGGGCAGAACCAGTTGTTTTTTAGCTTCCCAAAGTGCTGGAGGCAAGATGCTTTGGGGCCTCTCTCACCCTTTGGAAACAAGGCAGCCCTTAGGTCCTGGTAGCTCTAGGCCTATGTAGCACAACCAGAACAGAAGTTCTACTTCAGCCAGGTCAGGCCTGCCAAGAAACTGCGTTTCACAGGCCTTTCAAAGAGATGTTCTCTTAGGCTATAAGAGCACTGGGCAGAGCCAGCTGTTTCTTAGCTTCCCGAAGAGCTGGGAGCAAGATGCTTTGGGTCCACTCTCCGTCTTTGGAAACAAGGCAGCCCTTTGGGCCTGGCAGCTCTAGGGCAATGGAGCACGCCCAGAGCAGAAGTTCTACTTCAGCCAGATCAGGCCTGCCAGGAAACTGCGTTTCACAGGCCTTGGTAAGAGATGTTCCCGGTAGGCTGTAAGAGCACTGGGCAGAGCCAGTTGTTTCTTACCTTCCTGAAAAGCTGGAAGCAAGATGCTTGGGACCCCTCTGCCCGTTTGGGAACAAGGCAGCCTTTTGGGTCGGGAAGCTCTAGGCCAATGGAGCACACGCAGAGCAGGAGTTCTACTTCAGCCTGATCAGGCCTGCAAAGAAACAGCGTTTGACAGGCCTTGGTAAGAGATGTTCCTGGTAGGTGTAAGAGCACTGGGCAGAGCCAGTTGTTTCTTAGCTTCGCAAAGACCGGGAAGCAAGATGCTTTGGGCCTCTCTGCCCCTTGGAAACAGGGCAGCACTTGGGGCCTGGCAGCTCTAGGGCAGTGGAGCACACCCAGAGCCGGAGTTCTACTTCAGCCAGATGAGGCCTGCCAAGAAACTGCGTTTCACAGGCCTTTCAAAGACATGTTCCCGGTAGGCTGTAAGAGCACGGGGCAGAGCGAGTTGGTTCTTAGCTTCCCAGAGAGCTGGAAGCAAGATGCTTTGGGGCCTCTCTGCCCCTTTGGAAACAAGGCAGCACCTTGGGCCTGGCAGCTCTAGGGCAATGGAGCACACCCAGAGCAGAAGTTCTACTTCAGCCAAATCAGGCCTGCCGGGAAACGGCGTTTCACAGGCCTTGGTAAGAGATGTTCCCGGTAGGCTGTAAGAGCACTGGGCAACGCCAGATGTTTCTTAGCTTCCCGAAGAGCTGGAAGCAAGATGCTTTGGTGCCACTCTCTCACTTTGGAATCAAGGCAGCCCTTTGGGGCAGGTAGCTCTAGGCCACTGGAGCACACCCAGAGCAGAAGTTCTACTTCGGCCAGTTCAGGCCACCAACAAACTGCGTTTCACAGGCCTTGGTAAGAGATGTTCCCGGTAGGCTGTAAGAGCACTGGGCAACGCCAGATGTTTCTTAGCTTCCCGAAGAGCTGGAAGCAAGATGCTTTGGGGCCTCTCATCCCCTTTGCAAACAAGGCGGCCCTTTGGGCCAGGCAGCTCTAGGCCAATGGAGCACACCCAGAGCAGAAGTTCTACTTCAGCTAGATCAGGCCACCAACAAAGTGCGTTTCACAGGCCTTGGTAAGAGATTTTCTCTCAGGCTGTAAGAGCACTGGGCAGAGCCAGTTGTTTCTTAGCTTCCCAAAGAGCTGGAAGCAAGATGCTTTGGGGGCTCCCTGCCCCTTTGCCAACAAGGCCGACCTTTGGGCCTTTCAGCTCTAGGCAAATGGAGCACACCCAGAGCAGAAGTTCTACCTCAGCCAGATCAGGCCTGCCAAGAAACTGCTTTTCACAGGCCTTCGTAAGAGGTGTTCCCGGAAGGCTGTAAGAGTACCTGGCAGAGCGAGTTGTTTCTTAGCTTCAAAAACAGCTGGAAGCAACATGATTTGGGGCCTCGCTCCCCCTTTGGAAACAAAGCAGCCTTTGTGCCTGGCAGCTCTAGGCCAAAGTAGCACACCCAGAGCACAAGTTCTACCTCAGCCAGATAAGGCCTGTCAAGAAGCTGCGTTTCACAGGCCTTTGTATGTGACGTTCCCGGTTGGCTTTGAGAGCACTGTGCAGAGCCAGTTGTTTTAGCTTCCCAGAGAGCAGGAAGCAAGATGCTTTGGGGCCTCTCTCACACTTTGGAAATAAAGGCAGCCCTTTGGGCCTGGCAGCCCTAGGCCAATGGAGTACACCCAGAGCAGAAGTTCTACCTCAGCCAGATCAGGCCTTCCAAGAAACTGCGTCTCACAGGCCTTTCTCTGTCACGTTGCCGGTAGGCTGTGAGAGCACTGTCCAGAGCCAGTTGTTTCTTAGCTTCCCAAAGATTTGGAAGCAAGATACTTTGGGGACTCTCAGCCCCTTTGGAAACAAGGCGGCCCTTTGGGCCTGGCAGCTCTAGGCCAAAGTAGCACGCCCAGAGCAGGAGTTCTACTTCAGCCAGATCAGGCCTGCCAAGAAACTGCGTTTCACAGGCCTTGGTAAGAGATGTTCCCGGTAGGCTGTGAGAGCACTGTGGAGAGCCAGTTGCTTTAGCTTCCCACAGAGCTGGAAGCAAGATGCTTTGGGGCCTCTCTCTCCCTTTGGACACAAGGCAGCCGTTTGGGCCTGGCAGCTCTAGGCCAATGGAGCACACCCACAGCAGAAGTTCTACTTCAGGCAGATCAGTCCTGCCCAGAAACTGCGTTTCACAGCCCTTGGTAAGAGATGTTCACGGTAGGCTGTGAGAGCACTGGGCAGAACCAGTTGTTTTTTAGCTTCCCAAAGTGCTGGAGGCAAGATGCTTTGGGGCCTCTCTCACCCTTTGGAAACAAGGCAGCCCTTAGGTCCTGGTAGCTCTAGGCCTATGTAGCACAACCAGAACAGAAGTTCTACTTCAGCCAGGTCAGGCCTGCCAAGAAACTGCGTTTCACAGGCCTTTCAAAGAGATGTTCTCTTAGGCTGTAAGAGCACTGGGCAGAGCCAGCTGTTTCTTAGCTTCCCGAAGAGCTGGGAGCAAGATGCTTTGGGTCCACTCTCCGTCTTTGGAAACAAGGCAGCCCTTTGGGCCTGGCAGCTCTAGGGCAATGGAGCACGCCCAGAGCAGAAGTTTTACTTCAGCCAGATCAGGCCTTCCAGGAAACTGCGTTTCACAGGCCTTGGTAAGAGATGTTCCCGGTAGGCTGTAAGAGCACTGGGCAGAGCCAGTTGTTTCTTACCTTCCTGAAAAGCTGGAAGCAAGATGCTTGGGACCCCTCTGCCCGTTTGGGAACAAGGCAGCCTTTTGGGTCGGGAAGCTCTAGGCCAATGGAGCACACGCAGAGCAGGAGTTCTACTTCAGCCTGATCAGGCCTGCAAAGAAACAGCGTTTGACAGGCCTTGGTAAGAGATGTTCCCGGTAGGTGTAAGAGCACTGGGCAGAGCCAGTTGTTTCTTAGCTTCGCAAAGACCGGGAAGCAAGATGCTTTGGGCCTCTCTGCCCCTTGGAAACAGGGCAGCACTTGGGGCCTGGCAGCTCTAGGGCAGTGGAGCACACCCAGAGCCGGAGTTCTACTTCAGCCAGATGAGGCCTGCCAAGAAACTGCGTTTCACAGGCCTTTCAAAGACATGTTCCCGGTAGGCTGTAAGAGCACGGGGCAGAGCGAGTTGGTTCTTAGCTTCCCAGAGAGCTGGAAGCAAGATGCTTTGGGGCCTCTCTGCCCCTTTGGAAACAAGGCAGCACCTTGGGCCTGGCAGCTCTAGGGCAATGGAGCACACCCAGAGCAGAAGTTCTACTTCAGCCAAATCAGGCCTGCCAGGAAACGGCGTTTCACAGGCCTTGGTAAGAGATGTTCCCGGTAGGCTGTAAGAGCACTGGGCAACGCCAGATGTTTCTTAGCTTCCCGAAGAGCTGGAAGCAAGATGCTTTGGTGCCACTCTCTCACTTTGGAATCAAGGCAGCCCTTTGGGGCAGGTAGCTCTAGGCCAGTGGAGCACACCCAGAGCAGAAGTTCTACTTCGGCCAGTTCAGGCCACCAACAAACTGCGTTTCACAGGCCTTGGTAAGAGATGTTCCCGGTAGGCTGTAAGAGCACTGGGCAACGCCAGATGTTTCTTAGCTTCCCGAAGAGCTGGAAGCAAGATGCTTTGGGGCCTCTCATCCCCTTTGCAAACAAGGCGGCCCTTTGGGCCAGGCAGCTCTAGGCCAATGGAGCACACCCAGAGCAGAAGTTCTACTTCAGCTAGATCAGGCCACCAACAAAGTGCGTTTCACAGGCCTTGGTAAGAGATTTTCTCTCAGGCTGTAAGAGCACTGGGCAGAGCCAGTTGTTTCTTAGCTTCCCAAAGAGCTGGAAGCAAGATGCTTTGGGGGCTCCCTGCCCCTTTGCCAACAAGGCCGACCTTTGGGCCTGGCAGCTCTAGGCCAAAGTAGCACGCCCAGAGCAGGAGTTCTACTTCAGCCAGATCAGGCCTGCCAAGAAACTGCGTTTCACAGGCCTTGGTAAGAGATGTTCCCGGTAGGCTGTGAGAGCACTGTGGAGAGCCAGTTGCTTTAGCTTCCCACAGAGCTGGAAGCAAGATGCTTTGGGGCCTCTCTCTCCCTTTGGACACAAGGCAGCCGTTTGGGCCTGGCAGCTCTAGGCCAATGGAGCACACCCACAGCAGAAGTTCTACTTCAGGCAGATCAGTCCTGCCCAGAAACTGCGTTTCACAGCCCTTGGTAAGAGATGTTCACGGTAGGCTGTGAGAACACTGGGCAGAACCAGTTGTTTTTTAGCTTCCCAAAGTGCTGGAGGCAAGATGCTTTGGGGCCTCTCTCACCCTTTGGAAACAAGGCAGCCCTTAGGTCCTGGTAGCTCTAGGCCTATGTAGCACAACCAGAACAGAAGTTCTACTTCAGCCAGGTCAGGCCTGCCAAGAAACTGCGTTTCACAGGCCTTTCAAAGAGATGTTCTCTTAGGCTGTAAGAGCACTGGGCAGAGCCAGCTGTTTCTTAGCTTCCCGAAGAGCTGGGAGCAAGATGCTTTGGGTCCACTCTCCGTCTTTGGAAACAAGGCAGCCCTTTGGGCCTGGCAGCTCTAGGGCAATGGAGCACGCCCAGAGCAGAAGTTCTACTTCAGCCAGATCAGGCCTGCCAGGAAACTGCGTTTCACAGGCCTTGGTAAGAGATGTTCCCGGTAGGCTGTAAGAGCACTGGGCAGAGCCAGTTGTTTCTTACCTTCCTGAAAAGCTGGAAGCAAGATGCTTGGGACCCCTCTGCCCGTTTGGGAACAAGGCAGCCTTTTGGGTCGGGAAGCTCTAGGCCAATGGAGCACACGCAGAGCAGGAGTTCTACTTCAGCCTGATCAGGCCTGCAAAGAAACAGCGTTTGACAGGCCTTGGTAAGAGATGTTCCCGGTAGGTGTAAGAGCACTGGGCAGAGCCAGTTGTTTCTTAGCTTCGCAAAGACCGGGAAGCAAGATGCTTTGGGCCTCTCTGCCCCTTGGAAACAGGGCAGCACTTGGGGCCTGGCAGCTCTAGGGCAGTGGAGCACACCCAGAGCCGGATTCTACTTCAGCCAGATGAGGCCTGCCAAGAAACTGCGTTTCACAGGCCTTTCAAAGACATGTTCCCGGTAGGCTGTAAGAGCACGGGGCAGAGCGAGTTGGTTCTTAGCTTCCCAGAGAGCTGGAAGCAAGATGCTTTGGGGCCTCTCTGCCCCTTTGGAAACAAGGCAGCACCTTGGGCCTGGCAGCTCTAGGGCAATGGAGCACACCCAGAGCAGAAGTTCTACTTCAGCCAAATCAGGCCTGCCGGGAAACGGCGTTTCACAGGCCTTGGTAAGAGATGTTCCCGGTAGGCTGTAAGAGCACTGGGCAACGCCAGATGTTTCTTAGCTTCCCGAAGAGCTGGAAGCAAGATGCTTTGGTGCCACTCTCTCACTTTGGAATCAAGGCAGCCCTTTGGGGCAGGTAGCTCTAGGCCACTGGAGCACACCCAGAGCAGAAGTTCTACTTCGGCCAGTTCAGGCCACCAACAAACTGCGTTTCACAGGCCTTGGTAAGAGATGTTCCCGGTAGGCTGTAAGAGCACTGGGCAACGCCAGATGTTTCTTAGCTTCCCGAAGAGCTGGAAGCAAGATGCTTTGGGGCCTCTCATCCCCTTTGCAAACAAGGCGGCCCTTTGGGCCAGGCAGCTCTAGGCCAATGGAGCACACCCAGAGCAGAAGTTCTACTTCAGCTAGATCAGGCCACCAACAAAGTGCGTTTCACAGGCCTTGGTAAGAGATTTTCTCTCAGGCTGTAAGAGCACTGGGCAGAGCCAGTTGTTTCTTAGCTTCCCAAAGAGCTGGAAGCAAGATGCTTTGGGGGCTCCCTGCCCCTTTGCCAACAAGGCCGACCTTTGGGCCTTTCAGCTCTAGGCCAATGGAGCACACCCAGAGCAGAAGTTCTACCTCAGCCAGATAAGGCCTGCCAAGAAACTGCGTTTCAAAGGCTTTGGTAAGAGATGTTGCCGGTACTCTGTCAGAGCACTGGGCAGAGACAGTTGTTTCTTAGCTTCCCAAAGAGCTGGAAGCAAGATGCTTTGGGGCCTCTCTGCCCCTTTGCAAACAAGGCATCCCTTTGGGCCTTTCAGCTCTAGGCCAATGGAGCACAGCCAGAGCAGAAGTCCTACTTCAGCCAGATCAGGCCTGCCGTGGAACTGCGTTTCAGAGGCCTTTGTATGTGACCTTCCCGGTAGGCTGTGAGAGCACGGTGCAGAGCCAGTTGTTTCCTTGTTTCCCAAACAGCTGGAAGCAAGACGCTTTGGGGCCTCTCTGCCTCTTTGGAAACAAGGCAGCACGTTGGGTCTGGCAGCTCTAGGGCAATGGAGCACAACCAGAGCAGAAGTTCTACTTCTTCCAGATCAGGCCTGCCTAGAAAGTGCGTTTCACAGGCCTTGATAAGAGATGTTCTCTTAGGCTATAAGAGCACTGGGCACAGCCAGTTGTTTCTTAGCTTCCCAAGAGGTGGAAGCAAGATGCTTTGGGGCCTCTCTCCCCCTTTGGAAACAAGGCAGCCCTTTGGGCCTTTCAGCTCTAGGTCAATGGAGCACACCCAGAGCAGAAGTTCTACCTCAGCCAGATCAGGCCTGCCAAGAAACTGCTTTTCACAGGCCTTCGTAAGAGGTGTTCCCGGAAGGCTGTAAGAGTACCTGGCAGAGCGAGTTGTTTCTTAGCTTCAAAAACAGCTGGAAGCAACATGATTTGGGGCCTCGCTCCCCCTTTGGAAACAAAGCAGCCTTTGTGCCTGGCAGCTCTAGGCCAAAGTAGCACACCCAGAGCACAAGTTCTACCTCAGCCAGATAAGGCCTGTCAAGAAGCTGCGTTTCACAGGCCTTTGTATGTGACGTTCCCGGTTGGCTTTGAGAGCACTGTGCAGAGCCAGTTGTTTTAGCTTCCCAGAGAGCAGGAAGCAAGATGCTTTGGGGCCTCTCTCACACTTTGGAAATAAAGGCAGCCCTTTGGGCCTGGCAGCCCTAGGCCAATGGAGTACACCCAGAGCAGAAGTTCTACCTCAGCCAGATCAGGCCTTCCAAGAAACTGCGTCTCACAGGCCTTTCTCTGTCACGTTGCCGGTAGGCTGTGAGAGCACTGTGCAGAGCCACTTGTTTCTTAGCTTCCCAAAGATTTGGAAGCAAGATACTTTGGGGACTCTCAGCCCCTTTGGAAACAAGGCGGCCCTTTGGGCCTGGCAGCTCTAGGCCAAAGTAGCACGCCCAGAGCAGGAGTTCTACTTCAGCCAGATCAGGCCTGCCAAGAAACTGCGTTTCACAGGCCTTGGTAAGAGATGTTCCCGGTAGGCTGTGAGAGCACTGTGGAGAGCCAGTTGCTTTAGCTTCCCACAGAGCTGGAAGCAAGATGCTTTGGGGCCTCTCTCTCCCTTTGGACACAAGGCAGCCGTTTGGGCCTGGCAGCTCTAGGCCAATGGAGCACACCCACAGCAGAAGTTCTACTTCAGGCAGATCAGTCCTGCCCAGAAACTGCGTTTCACAGCCCTTGGTAAGAGATGTTCACGGTAGGCTGTGAGAGCACTGGGCAGAACCAGTTGTTTTTTAGCTTCCCAAAGTGCTGGAGGCAAGATGCTTTGGGGCCTCTCTCACCCTTTGGAAACAAGGCAGCCCTTAGGTCCTGGTAGCTCTAGGCCTATGTAGCACAACCAGAACAGAAGTTCTACTTCAGCCAGGTCGGGCCTGCCAAGAAACCACGTTTCACAGGCCTTTCAAAGAGATGTTCTCTTAGGCTGTAAGAGCACTGGACAGAGCCAGCTGTTTCTTAGCTTCCCGAAGAGCTGGGAGCAAGATGCTTTGGGTCCACTCTCCGTCTTTGGAAACAAGGCAGCCCTTTGGGCCTGGCAGCTCTAGGGCAATGGAGCACACCCAGAGCAGAAGTTCTACTTCAGCCAGATCAGGCCTGCCAGGAAACTGCGTTTCACAGGCCTTGGTAAGAGATGTTCCCGGTAGGCTGTAAGAGCACTGGGCAGAGCCAGTTGTTTCTTACCTTCCTGAAAAGCTGGAAGCAAGATGCTTGGGACCCCTCTGCCCGTTTGGGAACAAGGCAGCCTTTTGGGTCGGGAAGCTCTAGGCCAATGGAGCACACGCAGAGCAGGAGTTCTACTTCAGCCTGATCAGGCCTGCAAAGAAACAGCGTTTGACAGGCCTTGGTAAGAGATGTTCCCGGTAGGTGTAAGAGCACTGGGCAGAGCCAGTTGTTTCTTAGCTTCGCAAAGACCGGGAAGCAAGATGCTTTGGGCCTCTCTGCCCCTTGGAAACAGGGCAGCACTTGGGGCCTGGCAGCTCTAGGGCAGTGGAGCACACCCAGAGCCGGAGTTCTACTTCAGCCAGATGAGGCCTGCCAAGAAACTGCGTTTCACAGGCCTTTCAAAGACATGTTCCCGGTAGGCTGTAAGAGCACGGGGCAGAGCGAGTTGGTTCTTAGCTTCCCAGAGAGCTGGAAGCAAGATGCTTTGGGGCCTCTCTGCCCCTTTGGAAACAAGGCAGCACCTTGGGCCTGGCAGCTCTAGGGCAATGGAGCACACCCAGAGCAGAAGTTCTACTTCAGCCAAATCAGGCCTGCCAGGAAACGGCGTTTCACAGGCCTTGGTAAGAGATGTTCCCGGTAGGCTGTAAGAGCACTGGGCAACGCCAGATGTTTCTTAGCTTCCCGAAGAGCTGGAAGCAAGATGCTTTGGTGCCACTCTCTCACTTTGGAATCAAGGCAGCCCTTTGGGGCAGGTAGCTCTAGGCCAGTGGAGCACACCCAGAGCAGAAGTTCTACTTCGGCCAGTTCAGGCCACCAACAAACTGCGTTTCACAGGCCTTGGTAAGAGATGTTCCCGGTAGGCTGTAAGAGCACTGGGCAACGCCAGATGTTTCTTAGCTTCCCGAAGAGCTGGAAGCAAGATGCTTTGGGGCCTCTCATCCCCTTTGCAAACAAGGCGGCCCTTTGGGCCAGGCAGCTCTAGGCCAATGGAGCACACCCAGAGCAGAAGTTCTACTTCAGCTAGATCAGGCCACCAACAAAGTGCGTTTCACAGGCCTTGGTAAGAGATTTTCTCTCAGGCTGTAAGAGCACTGGGCAGAGCCAGTTGTTTCTTAGCTTCCCAAAGAGCTGGAAGCAAGATGCTTTGGGGGCTCCCTGCCCCTTTGCCAACAAGGCCGACCTTTGGGCCTGGCAGCTCTAGGCCAAAGTAGCACGCCCAGAGCAGGAGTTCTACTTCAGCCAGATCAGGCCTGCCAAGAAGCTGCGTTTCAGAGGCCTTTGTATGTGACGTTCCCGGTTGGCTTTGAGAGCACTGTGCAGAGCCAGTTGTTTTAGCTTCCCAGAGAGCAGGAAGCAAGATGCTTTGGGGCCTCTCTCACACTTTGGAAATAAAGGCAGCCCTTTGGGCCTGGCAGCCCTAGGCCAATGGAGTACACCCAGAGCAGAAGTTCTACCTCAGCCAGATCAGGCCTTCCAAGAAACTGCGTCTCACAGGCCTTTCTCTGTCACGTTGCCGGTAGGCTGTGAGAGCACTGTGCAGAGCCAGTTGTTTCTTAGCTTCCCAAAGATTTGGAAGCAAGATACTTTGGGGACTCTCAGCCCCTTTGGAAACAAGGCGGCCCTTTGGGCCTGGCAGCTCTAGGCCAAAGTAGCACGCCCAGAGCAGGAGTTCTACTTCAGCCAGATCAGGCCTACCAAGAAACTGCGTTTCACAGGCCTTGGTAAGAGATGTTCCCGGTAGGCTGTGAGAGCACTGTGGAGAGCCAGTTGCTTTAGCTTCCCACAGAGCTGGAAGCAAGATGCTTTGGGGCCTCTCTCTCCCTTTGGACACAAGGCAGCCGTTTGCGCCTGGCAGCTCTAGGCCAATGGAGCACACCCACAGCAGAAGTTCTACTTCAGGCAGATCAGTCCTGCCCAGAAACTGCGTTTCACAGCCCTTGGTAAGAGATGTTCACGGTAGGCTGTGAGAGCACTGGGCAGAACCAGTTGTTTTTTAGCTTCCCAAAGTGCTGGAGGCAAGATGCTTTGGGGCCTCTCTCACCCTTTGGAAACAAGGCAGCCCTTAGGTCCTGGTAGCTCTAGGCCTATGTAGCACAACCAGAACAGAAGTTCTACTTCAGCCAGGTCGGGCCTGCCAAGAAACCGCGTTTCACAGGCCTTTCAAAGAGATGTTCTCTTAGGCTGTAAGAGCACTGGACACAGCCAGCTGTTTCTTAGCTTCCCGAAGAGCTGGGAGCAAGATGCTTTGGGTCCACTCTCCGTCTTTGGAAACAAGGCAGCCCTTTGGGCCTGGCAGCTCTAGGGCAATGGAGCACACCCAGAGCAGAAGTTCTACTTCAGCCAGATCAGGCCTGCCAGGAAACTGCGTTTCACAGGCCTTGGTAAGAGATGTTCCCGGTAGGCTGTAAGAGCACTGGGCAGAGCCAGTTGTTTCTTACCTTCCTGAAAAGCTGGAAGCAAGATGCTTGGGACCCCTCTGCCCGTTTGGGAACAAGGCAGCCTTTTGGGTCGGGAAGCTCTAGGCCAATGGAGCACACGCAGAGCAGGAGTTCTACTTCAGCCTGATCAGGCCTGCAAAGAAACAGCGTTTGACAGGCCTTGGTAAGAGATGTTCCCGGTAGGTGTAAGAGCACTGGGCAGAGCCAGTTGTTTCTTAGCTTCGCAAAGACCGGGAAGCAAGATGCTTTGGGCCTCTCTGCCCCTTGGAAACAGGGCAGCACTTGGGGCCTGGCAGCTCTAGGGCAGTGGAGCACACCCAGAGCCGGAGTTCTACTTCAGCCAGATGAGGCCTGCCAAGAAACTGCGTTTCACAGGCCTTTCAAAGACATGTTCCCGGTAGGCTGTAAGAGCACGGGGCAGAGCGAGTTGGTTCTTAGCTTCCCAGAGAGCTGGAAGCAAGATGCTTTGGGGCCTCTCTGCCCCTTTGGAAACAAGGCAGCACCTTGGGCCTGGCAGCTCTAGGGCAATGGAGCACACCCAGAGCAGAAGTTCTACTTCAGCCAAATCAGGCCTGCCAGGAAACGGCGTTTCACAGGCCTTGGTAAGAGATGTTCCCGGTAGGCTGTAAGAGCACTGGGCAACGCCAGATGTTTCTTAGCTTCCCGAAGAGCTGGAAGCAAGATGCTTTGGTGCCACTCTCTCACTTTGGAATCAAGGCAGCCCTTTGGGGCAGGTAGCTCTAGGCCAGTGGAGCACACCCAGAGCAGAAGTTCTACTTCGGCCAGTTCAGGCCACCAACAAACTGCGTTTCACAGGCCTTGGTAAGAGATGTTCCCGGTAGGCTGTAAGAGCACTGGGCAACGCCAGATGTTTCTTAGCTTCCCGAAGAGCTGGAAGCAAGATGCTTTGGGGCCTCTCATCCCCTTTGCAAACAAGGCGGCCCTTTGGGCCAGGCAGCTCTAGGCCAATGGAGCACACCCAGAGCAGAAGTTCTACTTCAGCTAGATCAGGCCACCAACAAAGTGCGTTTCACAGGCCTTGGTAAGAGATTTTCTCTCAGGCTGTAAGAGCACTGGGCAGAGCCAGTTGTTTCTTAGCTTCCCAAAGAGCTGGAAGCAAGATGCTTTGGGGGCTCCCTGGCCCTTTGCCGACAAGGCCGACCTTTGGGCCTGGCAGCTCTAGGCCAAAGTAGCACGCCCAGAGCAGGAGTTCTACTTCAGCCAGATCAGGCCTGCCAAGAAACTGCGTTTCACAGGCCTTGGTAAGAGATGTTCCCGGTAGGCTGTGAGAGCACTGTGGAGAGCCAGTTGCTTTAGCTTCCCACAGAGCTGGAAGCAAGATGCTTTGGGGCCTCTCTCTCCCTTTGGACACAAGGCAGCCGTTTGGGTCTGGCAGCTCTAGGCCAATGGAGCACACCCACAGCAGAAGTTCTACTTCAGGCAGATCAGTCCTGCCCAGAAACTGCGTTTCACAACCCTTGGTAAGAGATGTTCACGGTAGGCTGTGAGAGCACTGGGCAGGACCAGTTGTTTTTTAGCTTCCCAAAGTGCTGGAGGCAAGATGCTTTGGGGCCTCTCTCACCCTTTGGAAACAAGGCAGCCCTTAGGTCCTGGTAGCTCTAGGCCTATGTAGCACAACCAGAACAGAAGTTCTACTTCAGCCAGGTCAGGCCTGCGAAGAAACTGCGTTTCACAGGCCTTTCAAAGAGATGTTCTCTTAGGCTATAAGAGCACTGGGCAGAGCCAGCTGTTTCTTAGCTTCCCGAAGAGCTGGGAGCAAGATGCTTTGGGTCCACTCTCCGTCTTTGGAAACAAGGCAGCCCTTTGCCCCTGGCAGCTCTAGGGCAATGGAGCACGCCCAGAGCAGAAGTTCTACTTCAGCCAGATCAGGCCTGCCAGGAAACTGCGTTTCACAGGCCTTGGTAAGAGATGTTCCCGGTAGGCTGTAAGAGCACTGGGCAGAGCCAGTTGTTTCTTACCTTCCTGAAAAGCTGGAAGCAAGATGCTTGGGACCCCTCTGCCCGTTTGGGAACAAGGCAGCCTTTTGGGTCGGGAAGCTCTAGGCCAATGGAGCACACGCAGAGCAGGAGTTCTACTTCAGCCTGATCAGGCCTGCAAAGAAACAGCGTTTGACAGGCCTTGGTAAGAGATGTTCCCGGTAGGTGTAAGAGCACTGGGCAGAGCCAGTTGTTTCTTAGCTTCGCAAAGACCGGGAAGCAAGATGCTTTGGGCCTCTCTGCCCCTTGGAAACAGGGCAGCACTTGGGGCCTGGCAGCTCTAGGGCAGTGGAGCACACCCAGAGCCGGAGTTCTACTTGAGCCAGATGAGGCCTGCCAAGAAACTGCGTTTCACAGGCCTTTCAAAGACATGTTCCCGGTAGGCTGTAAGAGCACGGGGCAGAGCGAGTTGGTTCTTAGCTTCCCAGAGAGCTGGAAGCAAGATGCTTTGGGGCCTCTCTGCCCCTTTGGAAACAAGGCAGCACCTTGGGCCTGGCAGCTCTAGGGCAATGGAGCACACCCAGAGCAGAAGTTCTACTTCAGCCAAATCAGGCCTGCCAGGAAACGGCGTTTCACAGGCCTTGGTAAGAGATGTTCCCGGTAGGCTGTAAGAGCACTGGGCAACGCCAGATGTTTCTTAGCTTCCCGAAGAGCTGGAAGCAAGATGCTTTGGTGCCACTCTCTCACTTTGGAATCAAGGCAGCCCTTTGGGGCAGGTAGCTCTAGGCCAGTGGAGCACACCCAGAGCAGAAGTTCTACTTCGGCCAGTTCAGGCCACCAACAAACTGCGTTTCACAGGCCTTGCTAAGAGATGTTCCCGGTAGGCTGTAAGAGCACTGGGCAACGCCAGATGTTTCTTAGCTTCCCGAAGAGCTGGAAGCAAGATGCTTTGGGGCCTCTCTGCCCCTTTGCAAACAAGGCGGCCCTTTGGGCCAGGCAGCTCTAGGCCAATGGAGCACACCCAGAGCAGAAGTTCTACTTCAGCTAGATCAGGCCACCAACAAAGTGCGTTTCACAGGCCTTGGTAAGAGATTTTCTCTCAGGCTGTAAGAGCACTGGGCAGAGCCAGTTGTTTCTTAGCTTCCCGAATAGCTGGAAGCAAGATGCTTTGGGGGCTCCCTGCCCCTTTGCCAACAAGGCCGACCTTTGGGCCTTTCAGCTCTA
This sequence comes from Equus asinus, assembly GCF_041296235.1. Lineage (NCBI taxonomy): Eukaryota > Metazoa > Chordata > Mammalia > Perissodactyla > Equidae > Equus > Equus asinus. The sequence goes on from NW_027224845.1 coordinate 3,287,346, forward strand.
GGCCAATGGAGCACACCCAGAGCAGAAGTTCTACCTCAGCCAGATAAGGCCTGCCAAGAAACTGCGTTTCAAAGGCTTTGGTAAGAGATGTTGCCGGTACTCTGTCAGAGCACTGGGCAGAGACAGTTGTTTCTTAGCTTCCCAAAGAGCTGGAAGCAAGATGCTTTGGGGCCTCTCTGCCCCTTTGCAAACAAGGCATCCCTTTGGGCCTTTCAGCTCTAGGCCAATGGAGCACAGCCAGAGCAGAAGTCCTACTTCAGCCAGATCAGGCCTGCCGTGGAACTGCGTTTCAGAGGCCTTTGTATGTGACCTTCCCGGTAGGCTGTGAGAGCACGGTGCAGAGCCAGTTGTTTCCTTGTTTCCCAAACAGCTGGAAGCAAGACGCTTTGGGGCCTCTCTGCCTCTTTGGAAACAAGGCAGCACGTTGGGTCTGGCAGCTCTAGGGCAATGGAGCACAACCAGAGCAGAAGTTCTACTTCTTCCAGATCAGGCCTGCCTAGAAAGTGCGTTTCACAGGCCTTGATAAGAGATGTTCTCTTAGGCTATAAGAGCACTGGGCACAGCCAGTTGTTTCTTAGCTTCCCAAGAGGTGGAAGCAAGATGCTTTGGGGCCTCTCTCCCCCTTTGGAAACAAGGCAGCCCTTTGGGCCTTTCAGCTCTAGGGCAATGGAGCACACCCAGAGCAGAAGTTCTACCTCAGCCAGATCAGGCCTGCCAAGAAACTGCTTTTCACAGGCCTTCGTAAGAGGTGTTCCCGGAAGGCTGTAAGAGTACCTGGCAGAGCGAGTTGTTTCTTAGCTTCAAAAACAGCTGGAAGCAACATGATTTGGGGCCTCGCTCCCCCTTTGGAAACAAAGCAGCCTTTGTGCCTGGCAGCTCTAGGCCAAAGTAGCACACCCAGAGCACAAGTTCTACCTCAGCCAGATAAGGCCTGTCAAGAAGCTGCGTTTCACAGGCCTTTGTATGTGACGTTCCCGGTTGGCTTTGAGAGCACTGTGCAGAGCCAGTTGTTTTAGCTTCCCAGAGAGCAGGAAGCAAGATGCTTTGGGGCCTCTCTCACACTTTGGAAATAAAGGCAGCCCTTTGGGCCTGGCAGCCCTAGGCCAATGGAGTACACCCAGAGCAGAAGTTCTACCTCAGCCAGATCAGGCCTTCCAAGAAACTGCGTCTCACAGGCCTTTCTCTGTCACGTTGCCGGTAGGCTGTGAGAGCACTGTGCAGAGCCACTTGTTTCTTAGCTTCCCAAAGATTTGGAAGCAAGATACTTTGGGGACTCTCAGCCCCTTTGGAAACAAGGCGGCCCTTTGGGCCTGGCAGCTCTAGGCCAAAGTAGCACGCCCAGAGCAGGAGTTCTACTTCAGCCAGATCAGGCCTGCCAAGAAACTGCGTTTCACAGGCCTTGGTAAGAGATGTTCCCGGTAGGCTGTGAGAGCACTGTGGAGAGCCAGTTGCTTTAGCTTCCCACAGAGCTGGAAGCAAGATGCTTTGGGGCCTCTCTCTCCCTTTGGACACAAGGCAGCCGTTTGGGCCTGGCAGCTCTAGGCCAATGGAGCACACCCACAGCAGAAGTTCTACTTCAGGCAGATCAGTCCTGCCCAGAAACTGCGTTTCACAGCCCTTGGTAAGAGATGTTCACGGTAGGCTGTGAGAGCACTGGGCAGAACCAGTTGTTTTTTAGCTTCCCAAAGTGCTGGAGGCAAGATGCTTTGGGGCCTCTCTCACCCTTTGGAAACAAGGCAGCCCTTAGGTCCTGGTAGCTCTAGGCCTATGTAGCACAACCAGAACAGAAGTTCTACTTCAGCCAGGTCGGGCCTGCCAAGAAACCACGTTTCACAGGCCTTTCAAAGAGATGTTCTCTTAGGCTGTAAGAGCACTGGACAGAGCCAGCTGTTTCTTAGCTTCCCGAAGAGCTGGGAGCAAGATGCTTTGGGTCCACTCTCCGTCTTTGGAAACAAGGCAGCCCTTTGGGCCTGGCAGCTCTAGGGCAATGGAGCACACCCAGAGCAGAAGTTCTACTTCAGCCAGATCAGGCCTGCCAGGAAACTGCGTTTCACAGGCCTTGGTAAGAGATGTTCCCGGTAGGCTGTAAGAGCACTGGGCAGAGCCAGTTGTTTCTTACCTTCCTGAAAAGCTGGAAGCAAGATGCTTGGGACCCCTCTGCCCGTTTGGGAACAAGGCAGCCTTTTGGGTCGGGAAGCTCTAGGCCAATGGAGCACACGCAGAGCAGGAGTTCTACTTCAGCCTGATCAGGCCTGCAAAGAAACAGCGTTTGACAGGCCTTGGTAAGAGATGTTCCCGGTAGGTGTAAGAGCACTGGGCAGAGCCAGTTGTTTCTTAGCTTCGCAAAGACCGGGAAGCAAGATGCTTTGGGCCTCTCTGCCCCTTGGAAACAGGGCAGCACTTGGGGCCTGGCAGCTCTAGGGCAGTGGAGCACACCCAGAGCCGGAGTTCTACTTCAGCCAGATGAGGCCTGCCAAGAAACTGCGTTTCACAGGCCTTTCAAAGACATGTTCCCGGTAGGCTGTAAGAGCACGGGGCAGAGCGAGTTGGTTCTTAGCTTCCCAGAGAGCTGGAAGCAAGATGCTTTGGGGCCTCTCTGCCCCTTTGGAAACAAGGCAGCACCTTGGGCCTGGCAGCTCTAGGGCAATGGAGCACACCCAGAGCAGAAGTTCTACTTCAGCCAAATCAGGCCTGCCAGGAAACGGCGTTTCACAGGCCTTGGTAAGAGATGTTCCCGGTAGGCTGTAAGAGCACTGGGCAACGCCAGATGTTTCTTAGCTTCCCGAAGAGCTGGAAGCAAGATGCTTTGGTGCCACTCTCTCACTTTGGAATCAAGGCAGCCCTTTGGGGCAGGTAGCTCTAGGCCAGTGGAGCACACCCAGAGCAGAAGTTCTACTTCGGCCAGTTCAGGCCACCAACAAACTGCGTTTCACAGGCCTTGGTAAGAGATGTTCCCGGTAGGCTGTAAGAGCACTGGGCAACGCCAGATGTTTCTTAGCTTCCCGAAGAGCTGGAAGCAAGATGCTTTGGGGCCTCTCATCCCCTTTGCAAACAAGGCGGCCCTTTGGGCCAGGCAGCTCTAGGCCAATGGAGCACACCCAGAGCAGAAGTTCTACTTCAGCTAGATCAGGCCACCAACAAAGTGCGTTTCACAGGCCTTGGTAAGAGATTTTCTCTCAGGCTGTAAGAGCACTGGGCAGAGCCAGTTGTTTCTTAGCTTCCCAAAGAGCTGGAAGCAAGATGCTTTGGGGGCTCCCTGCCCCTTTGCCAACAAGGCCGACCTTTGGGCCTGGCAGCTCTAGGCCAAAGTAGCACGCCCAGAGCAGGAGTTCTACTTCAGCCAGATCAGGCCTGCCAAGAAGCTGCGTTTCAGAGGCCTTTGTATGTGACGTTCCCGGTTGGCTTTGAGAGCACTGTGCAGAGCCAGTTGTTTTAGCTTCCCAGAGAGCAGGAAGCAAGATGCTTTGGGGCCTCTCTCACACTTTGGAAATAAAGGCAGCCCTTTGGGCCTGGCAGCCCTAGGCCAATGGAGTACACCCAGAGCAGAAGTTCTACCTCAGCCAGATCAGGCCTTCCAAGAAACTGCGTCTCACAGGCCTTTCTCTGTCACGTTGCCGGTAGGCTGTGAGAGCACTGTGCAGAGCCAGTTGTTTCTTAGCTTCCCAAAGATTTGGAAGCAAGATACTTTGGGGACTCTCAGCCCCTTTGGAAACAAGGCGGCCCTTTGGGCCTGGCAGCTCTAGGCCAAAGTAGCACGCCCAGAGCAGGAGTTCTACTTCAGCCAGATCAGGCCTACCAAGAAACTGCGTTTCACAGGCCTTGGTAAGAGATGTTCCCGGTAGGCTGTGAGAGCACTGTGGAGAGCCAGTTGCTTTAGCTTCCCACAGAGCTGGAAGCAAGATGCTTTGGGGCCTCTCTCTCCCTTTGGACACAAGGCAGCCGTTTGCGCCTGGCAGCTCTAGGCCAATGGAGCACACCCACAGCAGAAGTTCTACTTCAGGCAGATCAGTCCTGCCCAGAAACTGCGTTTCACAGCCCTTGGTAAGAGATGTTCACGGTAGGCTGTGAGAGCACTGGGCAGAACCAGTTGTTTTTTAGCTTCCCAAAGTGCTGGAGGCAAGATGCTTTGGGGCCTCTCTCACCCTTTGGAAACAAGGCAGCCCTTAGGTCCTGGTAGCTCTAGGCCTATGTAGCACAACCAGAACAGAAGTTCTACTTCAGCCAGGTCGGGCCTGCCAAGAAACCGCGTTTCACAGGCCTTTCAAAGAGATGTTCTCTTAGGCTGTAAGAGCACTGGACACAGCCAGCTGTTTCTTAGCTTCCCGAAGAGCTGGGAGCAAGATGCTTTGGGTCCACTCTCCGTCTTTGGAAACAAGGCAGCCCTTTGGGCCTGGCAGCTCTAGGGCAATGGAGCACACCCAGAGCAGAAGTTCTACTTCAGCCAGATCAGGCCTGCCAGGAAACTGCGTTTCACAGGCCTTGGTAAGAGATGTTCCCGGTAGGCTGTAAGAGCACTGGGCAGAGCCAGTTGTTTCTTACCTTCCTGAAAAGCTGGAAGCAAGATGCTTGGGACCCCTCTGCCCGTTTGGGAACAAGGCAGCCTTTTGGGTCGGGAAGCTCTAGGCCAATGGAGCACACGCAGAGCAGGAGTTCTACTTCAGCCTGATCAGGCCTGCAAAGAAACAGCGTTTGACAGGCCTTGGTAAGAGATGTTCCCGGTAGGTGTAAGAGCACTGGGCAGAGCCAGTTGTTTCTTAGCTTCGCAAAGACCGGGAAGCAAGATGCTTTGGGCCTCTCTGCCCCTTGGAAACAGGGCAGCACTTGGGGCCTGGCAGCTCTAGGGCAGTGGAGCACACCCAGAGCCGGAGTTCTACTTCAGCCAGATGAGGCCTGCCAAGAAACTGCGTTTCACAGGCCTTTCAAAGACATGTTCCCGGTAGGCTGTAAGAGCACGGGGCAGAGCGAGTTGGTTCTTAGCTTCCCAGAGAGCTGGAAGCAAGATGCTTTGGGGCCTCTCTGCCCCTTTGGAAACAAGGCAGCACCTTGGGCCTGGCAGCTCTAGGGCAATGGAGCACACCCAGAGCAGAAGTTCTACTTCAGCCAAATCAGGCCTGCCAGGAAACGGCGTTTCACAGGCCTTGGTAAGAGATGTTCCCGGTAGGCTGTAAGAGCACTGGGCAACGCCAGATGTTTCTTAGCTTCCCGAAGAGCTGGAAGCAAGATGCTTTGGTGCCACTCTCTCACTTTGGAATCAAGGCAGCCCTTTGGGGCAGGTAGCTCTAGGCCAGTGGAGCACACCCAGAGCAGAAGTTCTACTTCGGCCAGTTCAGGCCACCAACAAACTGCGTTTCACAGGCCTTGGTAAGAGATGTTCCCGGTAGGCTGTAAGAGCACTGGGCAACGCCAGATGTTTCTTAGCTTCCCGAAGAGCTGGAAGCAAGATGCTTTGGGGCCTCTCATCCCCTTTGCAAACAAGGCGGCCCTTTGGGCCAGGCAGCTCTAGGCCAATGGAGCACACCCAGAGCAGAAGTTCTACTTCAGCTAGATCAGGCCACCAACAAAGTGCGTTTCACAGGCCTTGGTAAGAGATTTTCTCTCAGGCTGTAAGAGCACTGGGCAGAGCCAGTTGTTTCTTAGCTTCCCAAAGAGCTGGAAGCAAGATGCTTTGGGGGCTCCCTGGCCCTTTGCCGACAAGGCCGACCTTTGGGCCTGGCAGCTCTAGGCCAAAGTAGCACGCCCAGAGCAGGAGTTCTACTTCAGCCAGATCAGGCCTGCCAAGAAACTGCGTTTCACAGGCCTTGGTAAGAGATGTTCCCGGTAGGCTGTGAGAGCACTGTGGAGAGCCAGTTGCTTTAGCTTCCCACAGAGCTGGAAGCAAGATGCTTTGGGGCCTCTCTCTCCCTTTGGACACAAGGCAGCCGTTTGGGTCTGGCAGCTCTAGGCCAATGGAGCACACCCACAGCAGAAGTTCTACTTCAGGCAGATCAGTCCTGCCCAGAAACTGCGTTTCACAACCCTTGGTAAGAGATGTTCACGGTAGGCTGTGAGAGCACTGGGCAGGACCAGTTGTTTTTTAGCTTCCCAAAGTGCTGGAGGCAAGATGCTTTGGGGCCTCTCTCACCCTTTGGAAACAAGGCAGCCCTTAGGTCCTGGTAGCTCTAGGCCTATGTAGCACAACCAGAACAGAAGTTCTACTTCAGCCAGGTCAGGCCTGCGAAGAAACTGCGTTTCACAGGCCTTTCAAAGAGATGTTCTCTTAGGCTATAAGAGCACTGGGCAGAGCCAGCTGTTTCTTAGCTTCCCGAAGAGCTGGGAGCAAGATGCTTTGGGTCCACTCTCCGTCTTTGGAAACAAGGCAGCCCTTTGCCCCTGGCAGCTCTAGGGCAATGGAGCACGCCCAGAGCAGAAGTTCTACTTCAGCCAGATCAGGCCTGCCAGGAAACTGCGTTTCACAGGCCTTGGTAAGAGATGTTCCCGGTAGGCTGTAAGAGCACTGGGCAGAGCCAGTTGTTTCTTACCTTCCTGAAAAGCTGGAAGCAAGATGCTTGGGACCCCTCTGCCCGTTTGGGAACAAGGCAGCCTTTTGGGTCGGGAAGCTCTAGGCCAATGGAGCACACGCAGAGCAGGAGTTCTACTTCAGCCTGATCAGGCCTGCAAAGAAACAGCGTTTGACAGGCCTTGGTAAGAGATGTTCCCGGTAGGTGTAAGAGCACTGGGCAGAGCCAGTTGTTTCTTAGCTTCGCAAAGACCGGGAAGCAAGATGCTTTGGGCCTCTCTGCCCCTTGGAAACAGGGCAGCACTTGGGGCCTGGCAGCTCTAGGGCAGTGGAGCACACCCAGAGCCGGAGTTCTACTTGAGCCAGATGAGGCCTGCCAAGAAACTGCGTTTCACAGGCCTTTCAAAGACATGTTCCCGGTAGGCTGTAAGAGCACGGGGCAGAGCGAGTTGGTTCTTAGCTTCCCAGAGAGCTGGAAGCAAGATGCTTTGGGGCCTCTCTGCCCCTTTGGAAACAAGGCAGCACCTTGGGCCTGGCAGCTCTAGGGCAATGGAGCACACCCAGAGCAGAAGTTCTACTTCAGCCAAATCAGGCCTGCCAGGAAATGGCGTTTCACAGGCCTTGGTAAGAGATGTTCCCGGTAGGCTGTAAGAGCACTGGGCAACGCCAGATGTTTCTTAGCTTCCCGAAGAGCTGGAAGCAAGATGCTTTGGTGCCACTCTCTCACTTTGGAATCAAGGCAGCCCTTTGGGGCAGGTAGCTCTAGGCCAGTGGAGCACACCCAGAGCAGAAGTTCTACTTCGGCCAGTTCAGGCCACCAACAAACTGCGTTTCACAGGCCTTGCTAAGAGATGTTCCCGGTAGGCTGTAAGAGCACTGGGCAACGCCAGATGTTTCTTAGCTTCCCGAAGAGCTGGAAGCAAGATGCTTTGGGGCCTCTCTGCCCCTTTGCAAACAAGGCGGCCCTTTGGGCCAGGCAGCTCTAGGCCAATGGAGCACACCCAGAGCAGAAGTTCTACTTCAGCTAGATCAGGCCACCAACAAAGTGCGTTTCACAGGCCTTGGTAAGAGATTTTCTCTCAGGCTGTAAGAGCACTGGGCAGAGCCAGTTGTTTCTTAGCTTCCCGAATAGCTGGAAGCAAGATGCTTTGGGGGCTCCCTGCCCCTTTGCCAACAAGGCCGACCTTTGGGCCTTTCAGCTCTAGGCCAATGGAGCACACCCAGAGCAGAAGTTCTACCTCAGCCAGATAAGGCCTGCCAAGAAACTGCGTTTCAAAGGCTTTGGTAAGAGATGTTGCCGGTACTCTGTCAGAGCACTGGGCAGAGACAGTTGTTTCTTAGCTTCCCAAAGAGCTGGAAGCAAGATGCTTTGGGGCCTCTCTGCCCCTTTGCAAACAAGGCATCCCTTTGGGCCTTTCAGCTCTAGGCCAATGGAGCACAGCCAGAGCAGAAGTCCTACTTCAGCCAGATCAGGCCTGCCGTGGAACTGCGTTTCAGAGGCCTTTGTATGTGACCTTCCCGGTAGGCTGTGAGAGCACGGTGCAGAGCCAGTTGTTTCCTTGTTTCCCAAACAGCTGGAAGCAAGACGCTTTGGGGCCTCTCTGCCTCTTTGGAAACAAGGCAGCACGTTGGGTCTGGCAGCTCTAGGGCAATGGAGCACAACCAGAGCAGAAGTTCTACTTCTTCCAGATCAGGCCTGCCTAGAAAGTGCGTTTCACAGGCCTTGATAAGAGATGTTCTCTTAGGCTATAAGAGCACTGGGCACAGCCAGTTGTTTCTTAGCTTCCCAAGAGGTGGAAGCAAGATGCTTTGGGGCCTCTCTCCCCCTTTGGAAACAAGGCAGCCCTTTGGGCCTTTCAGCTCTAGGGCAATGGAGCACACCCAGAGCAGAAGTTCTACCTCAGCCAGATCAGGCCTGCCAAGAAACTGCTTTTCACAGGCCTTCGTAAGAGGTGTTCCCGGAAGGCTGTAAGAGTACCTGGCAGAGCGAGTTGTTTCTTAGCTTCAAAAACAGCTGGAAGCAACATGATTTGGGGCCTCGCTCCCCCTTTGGAAACAAAGCAGCCTTTGTGCCTGGCAGCTCTAGGCCAAAGTAGCACACCCAGAGCACAAGTTCTACCTCAGCCAGATAAGGCCTGTCAAGAAGCTGCGTTTCACAGGCCTTTGTATGTGACGTTCCCGGTTGGCTTTGAGAGCACTGTGCAGAGCCAGTTGTTTTAGCTTCCCAGAGAGCAGGAAGCAAGATGCTTTGGGGCCTCTCTCACACTTTGGAAATAAAGGCAGCCCTTTGGGCCTGGCAGCCCTAGGCCAATGGAGTACACCCAGAGCAGAAGTTCTACCTCAGCCAGATCAGGCCTTCCAAGAAACTGCGTCTCACAGGCCTTTCTCTGTCACGTTGCCGGTAGGCTGTGAGAGCACTGTGCAGAGCCAGTTGTTTCTTAGCTTCCCAAAGATTTGGAAGCAAGATACTTTGGGGACTCTCAGCCCCTTTGGAAACAAGGCGGCCCTTTGGGCCTGGCAGCTCTAGGCCAAAGTAGCACGCCCAGAGCAGGAGTTCTACTTCAGCCAGATCAGGCCTGCCAAGAAACTGCGTTTCACAGGCCTTGGTAAGAGATGTTCCCGGTAGGCTGTGAGAGCACTGTGGAGAGCCAGTTGCTTTAGCTTCCCACAGAGCTGGAAGCAAGATGCTTTGGGGCCTCTCTCTCCCTTTGGACACAAGGCAGCCGTTTGCTCCTGGCAGCTCTAGGCCAATGGAGCACACCCACAGCAGAAGTTCTACTTCAGGCAGATCAGTCCTGCCCAGAAACTGCGTTTCACAGCCCTTGGTAAGAGATGTTCACGGTAGGCTGTGAGAGCACTGGGCAGAACCAGTTGTTTTTTAGCTTCCCAAAGTGCTGGAGGCAAGATGCTTTGGGGCCTCTCTCACCCTTTGGAAACAAGGCAGCCCTTAGGTCCTGGTAGCTCTAGGCCTATGTAGCACAACCAGAACAGAAGTTCTACTTCAGCCAGGTCAGGCCTGCCAAGAAACTGCGTTTCACAGGCCTTTCAAAGAGATGTTCTCTTAGGCTGTAAGAGCACTGGGCAGAGCCAGCTGTTTCTTAGCTTCCCGAAGAGCTGGGAGCAAGATGCTTTGGGTCCACTCTCCGTCTTTGGAAACAAGGCAGCCCTTTGGGCCTGGCAGCTCTAGGGCAAATGGAGCACGCCCAGAGCAGAAGTTCTACTTCAGCCAGATCAGGCCTGCCAGGAAACTGCGTTTCACAGGCCTTTGTAAGAGATGTTCCCGGTAGGCTGTAAGAGCACTGGGCAGAGCCAGTTGTTTCTTACCTTCCTGAAAAGCTGGAAGCAAGATGCTTGGGACCCCTCAGCCCGTTTGGGAACAAGGCAGCCTTTTGGGTCGGGAAGCTCTAGGCCAATGGAGCACACGCAGAGCAGGAGTTCTACTTCAGCCTGATCAGGCCTGCAAAGAAACAGCGTTTGACAGGCCTTGGTAAGAGATGTTCCCGGTAGGTGTAAGAGCACTGGGCAGAGCCAGTTGTTTCTTAGCTTCGCAAAGACCGGGAAGCAAGATGCTTTGGGCCTCTCTGCCCCTTGGAAACAGGGCAGCACTTGGGGCCTGGCAGCTCTAGGGCAATGGAGCACACCCAGAGCCGGAGTTCTACTTCAGCCAGATGAGGCCTGCCAAGAAACTGCGTTTCACAGGCCTTTCAAAGACATGTTCCCGGTAGGCTGTAAGAGCACGGGGCAGAGCGAGTTGGTTCTTAGCTTCCCAGAGAGCTGGAAGCAAGATGCTTTGGGGCCTCTCTGCCCCTTTGGAAACAAGGCAGCACCTTGGGCCTGGCAGCTCTAGGGCAATGGAGCACACCCAGAGCAGAAGTTCTACTTCAGCCAAATCAGGCCTGCCAGGAAACGGCGTTTCACAGGCCTTGGTAAGAGATGTTCCCGGTAGGCTATAAGAGCACTGGGCAACGCCAGATGATTCTTAGCTTCCCGAAGAGCTGGAAGCAAGATGCTTTGGTGCCACTCTCTCACTTTGGAATCAAGGCAGCCCTTTGGGGCAGGTAGCTCTAGGCCAGTGGAGCACACCCAGAGCAGAAGTTCTACTTCGGCCAGTTCAGGCCACCAACAAACTGCGTTTCACAGGCCTTGCTAAGAGATGTTCCCGGTAGGCTGTAAGAGCACTGGGCAACGCCAGATGTTTCTTAGCTTCCCGAAGAGCTGGAAGCAAGATGCTTTGGGGCCTCTCATCCCCTTTGCAAACAAGGCGGCCCTTTGGGCCAGGCAGCTCTAGGCCAATGGAGCACACCCAGAGCAGAAGTTCTACTTCAGCTAGATCAGGCCACCAACAAAGTGCGTTTCACAGGCCTTGGTAAGAGATTTTCTCTCAGGCCGTAAGAGCACTGGGCAGAGCCAGTTGTTTCTTAGCTTCCCAAAGAGCTGGAAGCAAGATGCTTTGGGGGCTCCCTGCCCCTTTGCCAACAAGGCCGACCTTTGGGCCTTTCAGTTCTAGGCCAATGGAGCACACCCAGAGCAGAAGTTCTACCTCAGCCAGATCAGGCCTGCCAAGAAACTGCGTTTCAAAGGCTTTGGTAAGAGATGTTGCCGGTACTCTGTCAGAGCACTGGGCAGAGACAGTTGTTTCTTAGCTTCCCAAAGAGCTGGAAGCAAGATGCTTTGGGGCCTCTCTGCCCCTTTGCAAACAAGGCATCCCTTTGGGCCTTTCAGCTCTAGGCCAATGGAGCACAGCCAGAGCAGAAGTCCTACTTCAGCCAGATCAGGCCTGCCAAGGAACTGCGTTTCAGATGCCTTTGTATGTGACTTTCCCGGTAGGCTGTGAGAGCACGGTGCAGAGCCAGTTGTTTCCTTGTTTCCCAAACAGCTGGAAGCAAGACGCTTTGGGGCCTCTCTGCCCCTTTGGAAACAAGGCAGCACGTTGGGTCTGGCAGCTCTAGGGCAATGGAGCACAACCAGAGCCGAAGTTCTACTTCTTCCAGATCAGGCCTGCCTAGACAGTGCGTTTCACAGGCCTTGATAAGACATGTTCTCTTAGGCTATAAGAGCACTGGGCACAGCCAGTTGTTTCTTAGCTTCCCAAGAGGTGGAAGCAAGATGCTTTGGGGCCTCTCTCCCCCTTTGGAAACAAGGCAGCCCTTTGGGCCTTTCAGCTCTAGGGCAATGGAGCACACCCGAGCAGAAGTTCTACCTCAGCCAGATCAGGCCTGCCAAGAAACTGCTTTTCACAGGCCTTCGTAAGAGGTGTTCCCGGAAGGCTGTAAGAGTACCAGGCAGAGCGAGTTGTTTCTTAGCTTCAAAAACAGCTGGAAGCAACATGATTTGGGGCCTCGCTCCCCCTTTGGAAACAAAGCAGCCTTTGTGCCTGGCAGCTCTAGGCCAAAGTAGCACACCCAGAGCACAAGTTCTACCTCAGCCAGATAAGGCCTGTCAAGAAGCTGCGTTTCACAGGCCTTTGTATGTGACGTTCCCGGTTGGCTTTGAGAGCACTGTGCAGAGCCAGTTGTTTTAGCTTCCCAGAGAGCAGGAAGCAAGATGCTTTGGGGCCTCTCTCACACTTTGGAAATAAAGGCAGCCCTTTGGGCCTGGCAGCCCTAGGCCAATGGAGTACACCCAGAGCAGAAGTTCTACCTCAGCCAGATCAGGCCTTCCAAGAAACTGCGTCTCACAGGCCTTTCTCTGTCACGTTGCCGGTAGGCTGTGAGAGCACTGTGCAGAGCCAGTTGTTTCTTAGCTTCCCAAAGATTTGGAAGCAAGATACTTTGGGGACTCTCAGCCCCTTTGGAAACAAGGCGGCCCTTTGGGCCTGGCAGCTCTAGGCCAAAGTAGCACGCCCAGAGCAGGAGTTCTACTTCAGCCAGATCAGGCCTGCCAAGAAACTGCGTTTCACAGGCCTTGGTAAGAGATGTTCCCGGTAGGCTGTGAGAGCACTGTGGAGAGCCAGTTGCTTTAGCTTCCCACAGAGCTGGAAGCAAGATGCTTTGGGGCCTCTCTCTCCCTTTGGACACAAGGCAGCCGTTTGCGCCTGGCAGCTCTAGGCCAATGGAGCACACCCACAGCAGAAGTTCTACTTCAGGCAGATCAGTCCTGCCCAGAAACTGCGTTTCACAGCCCTTGGTAAGAGATGTTCACGGTAGGCTGTGAGAGCACTGGGCAGAACCAGTTGTTTTTTAGCTTCCCAAAGTGCTGGAGGCAAGATGCTTTGGGGCCTCTCTCACCCTTTGGAAACAAGGCAGCCCTTAGGTCCTGGTAGCTCTAGGCCTATGTAGCACAACCAGAACAGAAGTTCTACTTCAGCCAGGTCAGGCCTGCCAAGAAACTGCGTTTCACAGGCCTTTCAAAGAGATGTTCTCTTAGGCTGTAAGAGCACTGGGCAGAGCCAGCTGTTTCTTAGCTTCCCGAAGAGCTGGGAGCAAGATGCTTTGGGTCCACTCTCCGTCTTTGGAAACAAGGCAGCCCTTTGGGCCTGGCAGCTCTAGGGCAAATGGAGCACGCCCAGAGCAGAAGTTCTACTTCAGCCAGATCAGGCCTGCCAGGAAACTGCGTTTCACAGGCCTTGGTAAGAGATGTTCCCGGTAGGCTGTAAGAGCACTGGGCAGAGCCAGTTGTTTCTTACCTTCCTGAAAAGCTGGAAGCAAGATGCTTGGGACCCCTCTGCCCGTTTGGGAACAAGGCAGCCTTTTGGGTCGGGAAGCTCTAGGCCAATGGAGCACACGCAGAGCAGGAGTTCTACTTCAGCCTGATCAGGCCTGCAAAGAAACAGCGTTTGACAGGCCTTGGTAAGAGATGTTCCCGGTAGGTGTAAGAGCACTGGGCAGAGCCAGTTGTTTCTTAGCTTCGCAAAGACCGGGAAGCAAGATGCTTTGGGCCTCTCTGCCCCTTGGAAACAGGGCAGCACTTGGGGCCTGGCAGCTCTAGGGCAATGGAGCACACCCAGAGCCGGAGTTCTACTTCAGCCAGATGAGGCCTGCCAAGAAACTGCGTTTCACAGGCCTTTCAAAGACATGTTCCCGGTAGGCTGTAAGAGCACGGGGCAGAGCGAGTTGGTTCTTAGCTTCCCAGAGAGCTGGAAGCAAGATGCTTTGGGGCCTCTCTGCCCCTTTGGAAACAAGGCAGCACCTTGGGCCTGGCAGCTCTAGGGCAATGGAGCACACCCAGAGCAGAAGTTCTACTTCAGCCAAATCAGGCCTGCCAGGAAACGGCGTTTCACAGGCCTTGGTAAGAGATGTTCCTGGTAGGCTGTAAGAGCACTGGGCAACGCCAGATGATTCTTAGCTTCCCGAAGAGCTGGAAGCAAGATGCTTTGGTGCCACTCTCTCACTTTGGAATCAAGGCAGCCCTTTGGGGCAGGTAGCTCTAGGCCAGTGGAGCACACCCAGAGCAGAAGTTCTACTTCGGCCAGTTCAGGCCACCAACAAACTGCGTTTCACAGGCCTTGCTAAGAGATGTTCCCGGTAGGCTGTAAGAGCACTGGGCAACGCCAGATGTTTCTTAGCTTCCCGAAGAGCTGGAAGCAAGATGCTTTGGGGCCTCTCATCCCCTTTGCAAACAAGGCGGCCCTTTGGGCCAGGCAGCTCTAGGCCAATGGAGCACACCCAGAGCAGCAGTTCTACTTCAGCTAGATCAGGCCACCAACAAAGTGCGTTTCACAGGCCTTGGTAAGAGATTGTCTCTTAGGCTGTAAGAGCACTGGGCAGAGACAGTTGTTTCTTAGCTTCCCAAAGAGCTGGAAGCAAGATGCTTTGGGGCCTCTCTGCCCCTTTGCAAACAAGGCATCCCTTTGGGCCTTTCAGCTCTAGGCCAATGGAGCACAGCCAGAGCAGAAGTCCTACTTCAGCCAGATCAGGCCTGCCAAGGAACTGCGTTTCAGATGCCTTTGTATGTGACTTTCCCGGTAGGCTGTGAGAGCACGGTGCAGAGCCAGTTGTTTCCTTGTTTCCCAAACAGCTGGAAGCAAGACGCTTTGGGGCCTCTCTGCCCCTTTGGAAACAAGGCAGCACGTTGGGTCTGGCAGCTCTAGGGCAATGGAGCACAACCAGAGCCGAAGTTCTACTTCTTCCAGATCAGGCCTGCCTAGACAGTGCGTTTCACAGGCCTTGATAAGACATGTTCTCTTAGGCTATAAGAGCACTGGGCACAGCCAGTTGTTTCTTAGCTTCCCAAGAGGTGGAAGCAAGATGCTTTGGGGCCTCTCTCCCCCTTTGGAAACAAGGCAGCCCTTTGGGCCTTTCAGCTCTAGGGCAATGGAGCACACCCGAGCAGAAGTTCTACCTCAGCCAGATCAGGCCTGCCAAGAAACTGCTTTTCACAGGCCTTCGTAAGAGGTGTTCCCGGAAGGCTGTAAGAGTACCAGGCAGAGCGAGTTGTTTCTTAGCTTCAAAAACAGCTGGAAGCAACATGATTTGGGGCCTCGCTCCCCCTTTGGAAACAAAGCAGCCTTTGTGCCTGGCAGCTCTAGGCCAAAGTAGCACACCCAGAGCACAAGTTCTACCTCAGCCAGATAAGGCCTGTCAAGAAGCTGCGTTTCACAGGCCTTTGTATGTGACGTTCCCGGTTGGCTTTGAGAGCACTGTGCAGAGCCAGTTGTTTTAGCTTCCCAGAGAGCAGGAAGCAAGATGCTTTGGGGCCTCTCTCACACTTTGGAAATAAAGGCAGCCCTTTGGGCCTGGCAGCCCTAGGCCAATGGAGTACACCCAGAGCAGAAGTTCTACCTCAGCCAGATCAGGCCTTCCAAGAAACTGCGTCTCACAGGCCTTTCTCTGTCACGTTGCCGGTAGGCTGTGAGAGCACTGTGCAGAGCCAGTTGTTTCTTAGCTTCCCAAAGATTTGGAAGCAAGATACTTTGGGGACTCTCAGCCCCTTTGGAAACAAGGCGGCCCTTTGGGCCTGGCAGCTCTAGGCCAAAGTAGCACGCCCAGAGCAGGAGTTCTACTTCAGCCAGATCAGGCCTGCCAAGAAACTGCGTTTCACAGGCCTTGGTAAGAGATGTTCCCGGTAGGCTGTGAGAGCACTGTGGAGAGCCAGTTGCTTTAGCTTCCCACAGAGCTGGAAGCAAGATGCTTTGGGGCCTCTCTCTCCCTTTGGACACAAGGCAGCCGTTTGCGCCTGGCAGCTCTAGGCCAATGGAGCACACCCACAGCAGAAGTTCTACTTCAGGCAGATCAGTCCTGCCCAGAAACTGCGTTTCACAGCCCTTGGTAAGAGATGTTCACGGTAGGCTGTGAGAGCACTGGGCAGAACCAGTTGTTTTTTAGCTTCCCAAAGTGCTGGAGGCAAGATGCTTTGGGGCCTCTCTCACCCTTTGGAAACAAGGCAGCCCTTAGGTCCTGGTAGCTCTAGGCCTATGTAGCACAACCAGAACAGAAGTTCTACTTCAGCCAGGTCAGGCCTGCCAAGAAACTGCGTTTCACAGGCCTTTCAAAGAGATGTTCTCTTAGGCTGTAAGAGCACTGGGCAGAGCCAGCTGTTTCTTAGCTTCCCGAAGAGCTGGGAGCAAGATGCTTTGGGTCCACTCTCCGTCTTTGGAAACAAGGCAGCCCTTTGGGCCTGGCAGCTCTAGGGCAAATGGAGCACGCCCAGAGCAGAAGTTCTACTTCAGCCAGATCAGGCCTGCCAGGAAACTGCGTTTCACAGGCCTTGGTAAGAGATGTTCCCGGTAGGCTGTAAGAGCACTGGGCAGAGCCAGTTGTTTCTTACCTTCCTGAAAAGCTGGAAGCAAGATGCTTGGGACCCCTCTGCCCGTTTGGGAACAAGGCAGCCTTTTGGGTCGGGAAGCTCTAGGCCAATGGAGCACACGCAGAGCAGGAGTTCTACTTCAGCCTGATCAGGCCTGCAAAGAAACAGCGTTTGACAGGCCTTGGTAAGAGATGTTCCCGGTAGGTGTAAGAGCACTGGGCAGAGCCAGTTGTTTCTTAGCTTCGCAAAGACCGGGAAGCAAGATGCTTTGGGCCTCTCTGCCCCTTGGAAACAGGGCAGCACTTGGGGCCTGGCAGCTCTAGGGCAATGGAGCACACCCAGAGCCGGAGTTCTACTTCAGCCAGATGAGGCCTGCCAAGAAACTGCGTTTCACAGGCCTTTCAAAGACATGTTCCCGGTAGGCTGTAAGAGCACGGGGCAGAGCGAGTTGGTTCTTAGCTTCCCAGAGAGCTGGAAGCAAGATGCTTTGGGGCCTCTCTGCCCCTTTGGAAACAAGGCAGCACCTTGGGCCTGGCAGCTCTAGGGCAATGGAGCACACCCAGAGCAGAAGTTCTACTTCAGCCAAATCAGGCCTGCCAGGAAACGGCGTTTCACAGGCCTTGGTAAGAGATGTTCCTGGTAGGCTGTAAGAGCACTGGGCAACGCCAGATGATTCTTAGCTTCCCGAAGAGCTGGAAGCAAGATGCTTTGGTGCCACTCTCTCACTTTGGAATCAAGGCAGCCCTTTGGGGCAGGTAGCTCTAGGCCAGTGGAGCACACCCAGAGCAGAAGTTCTACTTCGGCCAGTTCAGGCCACCAACAAACTGCGTTTCACAGGCCTTGCTAAGAGATGTTCCCGGTAGGCTGTAAGAGCACTGGGCAACGCCAGATGTTTCTTAGCTTCCCGAAGAGCTGGAAGCAAGATGCTTTGGGGCCTCTCATCCCCTTTGCAAACAAGGCGGCCCTTTGGGCCAGGCAGCTCTAGGCCAATGGAGCACACCCAGAGCAGAAGTTCTACTTCAGCTAGATCAGGCCACCAACAAAGTGCGTTTCACAGGCCTTGGTAAGAGATTTTCTCTCAGGCTGTAAGAGCACTCGGCAGAGCCAGTTGTTTCTTAGCTTCCCAAAGAGCTGGAAGCAAGATGCTTTGGGGGCTCCCTGCCCCTTTGCCAACAAGGCCGACCTTTGGGCCTTTCAGCTCTAGGCCAATGGAGCACACCCAGAGCAGAAGTTCTACCTCAGCCAGATCAGGCCTGCCAAGAAACTGCGTTTCAAAGGCTTTGGTAAGAGATGTTGCCGGTACTCTGTCAGAGCACTGGGCAGAGACAGTTGTATCTTAGCTTCCCAAAGAGCTGGAAGCAAGATGCTTTGGGGCCTCTCTGCCCCTTTGCAAACAAGGCATCCCTTTGGGCCTTTCAGCTCTAGGCCAATGGAGCACAGCCAGAGCAGAAGTCCTACTTCAGCCAGATCAGGCCTGCCAAGGAACTGCGTTTCAGAGGCCTTTGTATGTGACGTTCCCGGTAGGCTGTGAGAGTACGGTGCAGAGCCAGTTGTTTCCTTGTTTCCCAAACAGCTGGAAGCAAGACGCTTTGGGGCCTCTCTGCCCCTTTGGAAACAAGGCAGCACGTTGGGTCTGGCAGCTCTAGGGCAATGGAGCACAACCAGAGCCGAAGTTCTACTTCTTCCAGATCAGGCCTGCCTAGACAGTGCGTTTCACAGGCCTTGATAAGAGATGTTCTCTTAGGCTATAAGAGCACTGGGCACAGCCAGTTGTTTCTTAGCTTCCCAAGAGGTGGAAGCAAGATGCTTTGGGGCCTCTCTCCCCCTTTGGAAACAAGGCAGCCCTTTGGGCCTTTCAGCTCTAGGGCAATGGAGCACACCCAGAGCAGAAGTTCTACCTCAGCCAGATCAGGCCTGCCAAGAAACTGCTTTTCACAGGCCTTCGTAAGAGGTGTTCCCGGAAGGCTGTAAGAGTACCTGGCAGAGCGAGTTGTTTCTTAGCTTCAAAAACAGCTGGAAGCAACATGATTTGGGGCCTCGCTCCCCCTTTGGAAACAAAGCAGCCTTTGTGCCTGGCAGCTCTAGGCCAAAGTAGCACACCCAGAGCACAAGTTCTACCTCAGCCAGATAAGGCCTGTCAAGAAGCTGCGTTTCACAGGCCTTTGTATGTGACGTTCCCGGTTGGCTTTGAGAGCACTGTGCAGAGCCAGTTGTTTTAGCTTCCCAGAGAGCAGGAAGCAAGATGCTTTGGGGCCTCTCTCACACTTTGGAAATAAAGGCAGCCCTTTGGGCCTGGCAGCCCTAGGCCAATGGAGTACACCCAGAGCAGAAGTTCTACCTCAGCCAGATCAGGCCTTCCAAGAAACTGCGTCTCACAGGCCTTTCTCTGTCACGTTGCCGGTAGGCTGTGAGAGCACTGTGCAGAGCCAGTTGTTTCTTAGCTTCCCAAAGATTTGGAAGCAAGATACTTTGGGGACTCTCAGCCCCTTTGGAAACAAGGCGGCCCTTTGGGCCTGGCAGCTCTAGGCCAAAGTAGCACGCCCAGAGCAGGAGTTCTACTTCAGCCAGATCAGGCCTGCCAAGAAACTGCGTTTCACAGGCCTTGGTAAGAGATGTTCCCGGTAGGCTGTGAGAGCACTGTGGAGAGCCAGTTGCTTTAGCTTCCCACAGAGCTGGAAGCAAGATGCTTTGGGGCCTCTCTCTCCCTTTGGACACAAGGCAGCCGTTTGCGCCTGGCAGCTCTAGGCCAATGGAGCACACCCACAGCAGAAGTTCTACTTCAGGCAGATCAGTCCTGCCCAGAAACTGCGTTTCACAGCCCTTGGTAAGAGATGTTCACGGTAGGCTGTGAGAGCACTGGGCAGAACCAGTTGTTTTTTAGCTTCCCAAAGTGCTGGAGGCAAGATGCTTTGGGGCCTCTCTCACCCTTTGGAAACAAGGCAGCCCTTAGGTCCTGGTAGCTCTAGGCCTATGTAGCACAACCAGAACAGAAGTTCTACTTCAGCCAGGTCAGGCCTGCCAAGAAACTGCGTTTCACAGGCCTTTCAAAGAGATGTTCTCTTAGGCTGTACGAGCACTGGGCAGAGCCAGCTGTTTCTTAGCTTCCCGAAGAGCTGGGAGCAAGATGCTTTGGGTCCACTCTCCGTCTTTGGAAACAAGGCAGCCCTTTGGGCCTGGCAGCTCTAGGGCAAATGGAGCACGCCCAGAGCAGAAGTTCTACTTCAGCCAGATCAGGCCTGCCAGGAAACTGCGTTTCACAGGCCTTTGTAAGAGATGTTCCCGGTAGGCTGTAAGAGCACTGGGCAGAGCCAGTTGTTTCTTACCTTCCTGAAAAGCTGGAAGCAAGATGCTTGGGACCCCTCTGCCCGTTTGGGAACAAGGCAGCCTTTTGGGTCGGGAAGCTCTAGGCCAATGGAGCACACACAGAGCAGGAGTTCTACTTCAGCCTGATCAGGCCTGCAAAGAAACAGCGTTTGACAGGCCTTGGTAAGAGATGTTCCCGGTAGGTGTAAGAGCACTGGGCAGAGCCAGTTGTTTCTTAGCTTCGCAAAGACCGGGAAGCAAGATGCTTTGGGCCTCTCTGCCCCTTGGAAACAGGGCAGCACTTGGGGCCTGGCAGCTCTAGGGCAATGGAGCACACCCAGAGCCGGAGTTCTACTTCAGCCAGATGAGGCCTGCCAAGAAACTGCGTTTCACAGGCCTTTCAAAGACATGTTCCCGGTAGGCTGTAAGAGCACGGGGCAGAGCGAGTTGGTTCTTAGCTTCCCAGAGAGCTGGAAGCAAGATGCTTTGGGGCCTCTCTGCCCCTTTGGAAACAAGGCAGCACCTTGGGCCTGGCAGCTCTAGGGCAATGGAGCACACCCAGAGCAGAAGTTCTACTTCAGCCAAATCAGGCCTGCCAGGAAACGGCGTTTCACAGGCCTTGGTAAGAGATGTTCCCGGTAGGCTGTAAGAGCACTGGGCAACGCCAGATGATTCTTAGCTTCCCGAAGAGCTGGAAGCAAGATGCTTTGGTGCCACTCTCTCACTTTGGAATCAAGGCAGCCCTTTGGGGCAGGTAGCTCTAGGCCAGTGGAGCACACCCAGAGCAGAAGTTCTACTTCGGCAAGTTCAGGCCACCAACAAACTGCGTTTCACAGGCCTTGCTAAGAGATGTTCCCGGTAGGCTGTAAGAGCACTGGGCAACGCCAGATGTTTCTTAGCTTCCCGAAGAGCTGGAAGCAAGATGCTTTGGGGCCTCTCATCCCCTTTGCAAACAAGGCGGCCCTTTGGGCCAGGCAGCTCTAGGCCAATGGAGCACACCCAGAGCAGAAGTTCTACTTCAGCTAGATCAGGCCACCAACAAAGTGCGTTTCACAGGCCTTGGTAAGAGATTTTCTCTCAGGCTGTAAGAGCACTGGGCAGAGCCAGTTGTTTCTTAGCTTCCCAAAGAGCTGGAAGCAAGATGCTTTGGGGGCTCCCTGCCCCTTTGCCAACAAGGCTGACCTTTGGGCCTTTCAGCTCTAGGCCAATGGAGCACACCCAGAGCAGAAGTTCTACCTCAGCCAGATCAGGCCTGCCAAGAAACTGCGTTTCAAAGGCTTTGGTAAGAGATGTTGCCGGTACTCTGTCAGAGCACTGGGCAGAGACAGTTGTTTCTTAGCTTCCCAAAGAGCTGGAAGCAAGATGCTTTGGGGCCTCTCTGCCCCTTTGCAAACAAGGCATCCCTTTGGGCCTTTCAGCTCTAGGCCAATGGAGCACAGCCAGAGCAGAAGTCCTACTTCAGCCAGATCAGGCCTGCCAAGGAACTGCGTTTCAGAGGCCTTTGTATGTGACGTTCCCGGTAGGCTGTGAGAGCACGGTGCAGAGCCAGTTGTTTCCTTGTTTCCCAAACAGCTGGAAGCAAGACGCTTTGGGGCCTCTCTGCCCCTTTGGAAACAAGGCAGCACGTTGGGTCTGGCAGCTCTAGGGCAATGGAGCACAACCAGAGCCGAAGTCCTACTTCTTCCAGATCAGGCCTGCCTAGACAGTGCGTTTCACAGGCCTTGATAAGAGATGTTCTCTTAGGCTATAAGAGCACTGGGCACAGCCAGTTGTTTCTTAGCTTCCCAAGAGGTGGAAGCAAGATGCTTTGGGGCCTCTCTCCCCCTTTGGAAACAAGGCAGCCCTTTGGGCCTTTCAGCTCTAGGGCAATGGAGCACACCCAGAGCAGAAGTTCTACCTCAGCCAGATCAGGCCTGCCAAGAAACTGCTTTTCACAGGCCTTCGTAAGAGGTGTTCCCGGAAGGCTGTAAGAGTACCAGGCAGAGCGAGTTGTTTCTTAGCTTCAAAAACAGCTGGAAGCAACATGATTTGGGGCCTCGCTCCCCCTTTGGAAACAAAGCAGCCTTTGTGCCTGGCAGCTCTAGGCCAAAGTAGCACACCCAGAGCACAAGTTCTACCTCAGCCAGATAAGGCCTGTCAAGAAGCTGCGTTTCACAGGCCTTTGTATGTGACGTTCCCGGTTGGCTTTGAGAGCACTGTGCAGAGCCAGTTGTTTTAGCTTCCCAGAGAGCAGGAAGCAAGATGCTTTGGGGCCTCTCTCACACTTTGGAAATAAAGGCAGCCCTTTGGGCCTGGCAGCCCTAGGCCAATGGAGTACACCCAGAGCAGAAGTTCTACCTCAGCCAGATCAGGCCTTCCAAGAAACTGCGTCTCACAGGCCTTTCTCTGTCACGTTGCCGGTAGGCTGTGAGAGCACTGTGCAGAGCCAGTTGTTTCTTAGCTTCCCAAAGATTTGGAAGCAAGATACTTTGGGGACTCTCAGCCCCTTTGGAAACAAGGCGGCCCTTTGGGCCTGGCAGCTCTAGGCCAAAGTAGCACGCCCAGAGCAGGAGTTCTACTTCAGCCAGATCAGGCCTGCCAAGAAACTGCGTTTCACAGGCCTTGGTAAGAGATGTTCCCGGTAGGCTGTGAGAGCACTGTGGAGAGCCAGTTGCTTTAGCTTCCCACAGAGCTGGGAGCAAGATGCTTTGGGTCCACTCTCCGTCTTTGGAAACAAGGCAGCCCTTTGGGCCTGGCAGCTCTAGGCCAAATGGAGCACGCCCAGAGCAGAAGTTCTACTTCAGCCAGATCAGGCCTGCCAGGAAACTGCGTTTCACAGGCCTTTGTAAGAGATGTTCCCGGTAGGCTGTAAGAGCACTGGGCAGAGCCAGTTGTTTCTTACCTTCCTGAAAAGCTGGAAGCAAGATGCTTGGGACCCCTCTGCCCGTTTGGGAACAAGGCAGCCTTTTGGGTCGGGAAGCTCTAGGCCAATGGAGCACACACAGAGCAGGAGTTCTACTTCAGCCTGATCAGGCCTGCAAAGAAACAGCGTTTGACAGGCCTTGGTAAGAGATGTTCCCGGTAGGTGTAAGAGCACTGGGCAGAGCCAGTTGTTTCTTAGCTTCGCAAAGACCGGGAAGCAAGATGCTTTGGGCCTCTCTGCCCCTTGGAAACAGGGCAGCACTTGGGGCCTGGCAGCTCTAGGGCAATGGAGCACACCCAGAGCCGGAGTTCTACTTCAGCCAGATGAGGCCTGCCAAGAAACTGCGTTTCACAGGCCTTTCAAAGACATGTTCCCGGTAGGCTGTAAGAGCACGGGGCAGAGCGAGTTGGTTCTTAGCTTCCCAGAGAGCTGGAAGCAAGATGCTTTGGGGCCTCTCTGCCCCTTTGGAAACAAGGCAGCACCTTGGGCCTGGCAGCTCTAGGGCAATGGAGCACACCCAGAGCAGAAGTTCTACTTCAGCCAAATCAGGCCTGCCAGGAAACGGCGTTTCACAGGCCTTGGTAAGAGATGTTCCCGGTAGGCTGTAAGAGCACTGGGCAACGCCAGATGATTCTTAGCTTCCCGAAGAGCTGGAAGCAAGATGCTTTGGTGCCACTCTCTCACTTTGGAATCAAGGCAGCCCTTTGGGGCAGGTAGCTCTAGGCCAGTGGAGCACACCCAGAGCAGAAGTTCTACTTCGGCAAGTTCAGGCCACCAACAAACTGCGTTTCACAGGCCTTGCTAAGAGATGTTCCCGGTAGGCTGTAAGAGCACTGGGCAACGCCAGATGTTTCTTAGCTTCCCGAAGAGCTGGAAGCAAGATGCTTTGGGGCCTCTCATCCCCTTTGCAAACAAGGCGGCCCTTTGGGCCAGGCAGCTCTAGGCCAATGGAGCACACCCAGAGCAGAAGTTCTACTTCAGCTAGATCAGGCCACCAACAAAGTGCGTTTCACAGGCCTTGGTAAGAGATTTTCTCTCAGGCTGTAAGAGCACTGGGCAGAGCCAGTTGTTTCTTAGCTTCCCAAAGAGCTGGAAGCAAGATGCTTTGGGGGCTCCCTGCCCCTTTGCCAACAAGGCTGACCTTTGGGCCTTTCAGCTCTAGGCCAATGGAGCACACCCAGAGCAGAAGTTCTACCTCAGCCAGATCAGGCCTGCCAAGAAACTGCGTTTCAAAGGCTTTGGTAAGAGATGTTGCCGGTACTCTGTCAGAGCACTGGGCAGAGACAGTTGTTTCTTAGCTTCCCAAAGAGCTGGAAGCAAGATGCTTTGGGGCCTCTCTGCCCCTTTGCAAACAAGGCATCCCTTTGGGCCTTTCAGCTCTAGGCCAATGGAGCACAGCCAGAGCAGAAGTCCTACTTCAGCCAGATCAGGCCTGCCAAGGAACTGCGTTTCAGAGGCCTTTGTATGTGACGTTCCCGGTAGGCTGTGAGAGCACGGTGCAGAGCCAGTTGTTTCCTTGTTTCCCAAACAGCTGGAAGCAAGACGCTTTGGGGCCTCTCTGCCCCTTTGGAAACAAGGCAGCACGTTGGGTCTGGCAGCTCTAGGGCAATGGAGCACAACCAGAGCCGAAGTCCTACTTCTTCCAGATCAGGCCTGCCTAGACAGTGCGTTTCACAGGCCTTGATAAGAGATGTTCTCTTAGGCTATAAGAGCACTGGGCACAGCCAGTTGTTTCTTAGCTTCCCAAGAGGTGGAAGCAAGATGCTTTGGGGCCTCTCTCCCCCTTTGGAAACAAGGCAGCCCTTTGGGCCTTTCAGCTCTAGGGCAATGGAGCACACCCAGAGCAGAAGTTCTACCTCAGCCAGATCAGGCCTGCCAAGAAACTGCTTTTCACAGGCCTTCGTAAGAGGTGTTCCCGGAAGGCTGTAAGAGTACCAGGCAGAGCGAGTTGTTTCTTAGCTTCAAAAACAGCTGGAAGCAACATGATTTGGGGCCTCGCTCCCCCTTTGGAAACAAAGCAGCCTTTGTGCCTGGCAGCTCTAGGCCAAAGTAGCACACCCAGAGCACAAGTTCTACCTCAGCCAGATAAGGCCTGTCAAGAAGCTGCGTTTCACAGGCCTTTGTATGTGACGTTCCCGGTTGGCTTTGAGAGCACTGTGCAGAGCCAGTTGTTTTAGCTTCCCAGAGAGCAGGAAGCAAGATGCTTTGGGGCCTCTCTCACACTTTGGAAATAAAGGCAGCCCTTTGGGCCTGGCAGCCCTAGGCCAATGGAGTACACCCAGAGCAGAAGTTCTACCTCAGCCAGATCAGGCCTTCCAAGAAACTGCGTCTCACAGGCCTTTCTCTGTCACGTTGCCGGTAGGCTGTGAGAGCACTGTGCAGAGCCAGTTGTTTCTTAGCTTCCCAAAGATTTGGAAGCAAGATACTTTGGGGACTCTCAGCCCCTTTGGAAACAAGGCGGCCCTTTGGGCCTGGCAGCTCTAGGCCAAAGTAGCACGCCCAGAGCAGGAGTTCTACTTCAGCCAGATCAGGCCTGCCAAGAAACTGCGTTTCACAGGCCTTGGTAAGAGATGTTCCCGGTAGGCTGTGAGAGCACTGTGGAGAGCCAGTTGCTTTAGCTTCCCACAGAGCTGGGAGCAAGATGCTTTGGGTCCACTCTCCGTCTTTGGAAACAAGGCAGCCCTTTGGGCCTGGCAGCTCTAGGCCAAATGGAGCACGCCCAGAGCAGAAGTTCTACTTCAGCCAGATCAGGCCTGCCAGGAAACTGCGTTTCACAGGCCTTTGTAAGAGATGTTCCCGGTAGGCTGTAAGAGCACTGGGCAGAGCCAGTTGTTTCTTACCTTCCTGAAAAGCTGGAAGCAAGATGCTTGGGACCCCTCTGCCCGTTTGGGAACAAGGCAGCCTTTTGGGTCGGGAAGCTCTAGGCCAATGGAGCACACACAGAGCAGGAGTTCTACTTCAGCCTGATCAGGCCTGCAAAGAAACAGCGTTTGACAGGCCTTGGTAAGAGATGTTCCCGGTAGGTGTAAGAGCACTGGGCAGAGCCAGTTGTTTCTTAGCTTCGCAAAGACCGGGAAGCAAGATGCTTTGGGCCTCTCTGCCCCTTGGAAACAGGGCAGCACTTGGGGCCTGGCAGCTCTAGGGCAATGGAGCACACCCAGAGCCGGAGTTCTACTTCAGCCAGATGAGGCCTGCCAAGAAACTGCGTTTCACAGGCCTTTCAAAGACATGTTCCCGGTAGGCTGTAAGAGCACGGGGCAGAGCGAGTTGGTTCTTAGCTTCCCAGAGAGCTGGAAGCAAGATGCTTTGGGGCCTCTCTGCCCCTTTGGAAACAAGGCAGCACCTTGGGCCTGGCAGCTCTAGGGCAATGGAGCACACCCAGAGCAGAAGTTCTACTTCAGCCAAATCAGGCCTGCCAGGAAACGGCGTTTCACAGGCCTTGGTAAGAGATGTTCCCGGTAGGCTGTAAGAGCACTGGGCAACGCCAGATGATTCTTAGCTTCCCGAAGAGCTGGAAGCAAGATGCTTTGGTGCCACTCTCTCACTTTGGAATCAAGGCAGCCCTTTGGGGCAGGTAGCTCTAGGCCAGTGGAGCACACCCAGAGCAGAAGTTCTACTTCGGCAAGTTCAGGCCACCAACAAACTGCGTTTCACAGGCCTTGCTAAGAGATGTTCCCGGTAGGCTGTAAGAGCACTGGGCAACGCCAGATGTTTCTTAGCTTCCCGAAGAGCTGGAAGCAAGATGCTTTGGGGCCTCTCATCCCCTTTGCAAACAAGGCGGCCCTTTGGGCCAGGCAGCTCTAGGCCAATGGAGCACACCCAGAGCAGAAGTTCTACTTCAGCTAGATCAGGCCACCAACAAAGTGCGTTTCACAGGCCTTGGTAAGAGATTTTCTCTCAGGCTGTAAGAGCACTGGGCAGAGCCAGTTGTTTCTTAGCTTCCCAAAGAGCTGGAAGCAAGATGCTTTGGGGGCTCCCTGCCCCTTTGCCAACAAGGCCGACCTTTGGGCCTTTCAGCTCTAGGCCAATGGAGCACACCCAGATCAGAAGTTCTACCTCAGCCAGATAAGGCCTGCCAAGAAACTGCGTTTCAAAGGCTTTGGTAAGAGATATTCCTGGTACTCTGTCAGAGCACTGGGCAGAGACAGTTGTTTCTTAGCTTCCCAAAGAGCTGGAAGCAAGATGCTTTGGGGCCTCTCTGCCCCTTCGCAAACAAGGCATCCCTTTGGGCCTTTCAGCTCTAGGCCAATGGAGCACAGCCAGAGCAGAAGTCCTACTTCAGCCAGATCAGGCCTGCCAAGGAACTGCGTTTCAGAGGCCTTTGTATGTGACGTTCCCGGTAGGCTGTGAGAGCACGGTGCAGAGCCAGTTGTTTCCTTGTTTCCCAAACAGCTGGAAGCAAGACGCTTTGGGGCCTCTCTGCCCCTTTGGAAACAAGGCAGCACGTTGGGTCTGGCAGCTCTAGGGCAATGGAGCACAACCAGAGCCGAAGTTCTACTTCTTCCAGATCAGGCCTGCCTAGACAGTGCGTTTCACAGGCCTTGATAAGAGATGTTCTCTTAGGCTATAAGAGCACTGGGCACAGCCAGTTGTTTCTTAGCTTCCCAAGAGGTGGAAGCAAGATGCTTTGGGGCCTCTCTCCCCCTTTGGAAACAAGGCAGCCCTTTGGGCCTTTCAGCTCTAGGGCAATGGAGCACACCCAGAGCAGAAGTTCTACCTCAGCCAGATCAGGCCTGCCAAGAAACTGCTTTTCACAGGCCTTCGTAAGAGGTGTTCCCGGAAGGCTGTAAGAGTACCTGGCAGAGCGAGTTGTTTCTTAGCTTCAAAAACAGCTGGAAGCAACATGATTTGGGGCCTCGCTCCCCCTTTGGAAACAAAGCAGCCTTTGTGCCTGGCAGCTCTAGGCCAAAGTAGCACACCCAGAGCACAAGTTCTACCTCAGCCAGATAAGGCCTGTCAAGAAGCTGCGTTTCACAGGCCTTTGTATGTGACGTTCCCGGTTGGCTTTGAGAGCACTGTGCAGAGCCAGTTGTTTTAGCTTCCCAGAGAGCAGGAAGCAAGATGCTTTGGGGCCTCTCTCACACTTTGGAAATAAAGGCAGCCCTTTGGGCCTGGCAGCCCTAGGCCAATGGAGAACACCCAGAGCAGAAGTTCTACCTCAGCCAGATCAGGCCTTCCAAGAAACTGCGTCTCACAGGCCTTTCTCTGTCACGTTGCCGGTAGGCTGTGAGAGCACTGTGCAGAGCCAGTTGTTTCTTAGCTTCCCAAAGATTTGGAAGCAAGATACTTTGGGGACTCTCAGCCCCTTTGGAAACAAGGCGGCCCTTTGGGCCTGGCAGCTCTAGGCCAAAGTAGCACGCCCAGAGCAGGAGTTCTACTTCAGCCAGATCAGGCCTGCCAAGAAACTGCGTTTCACAGGCCTTGGTAAGAGATGTTCCCGGTAGGCTGTGAGAGCACTGTGGAGAGCCAGTTGCTTTAGCTTCCCACAGAGCTGGAAGCAAGATGCCTTGGGGCCTCTCTCTCCCTTTGGACACAAGGCAGCCATTTGCGCCTGGCAGCTCTAGGCCAATGGAGCACACCCACAGCAGAAGTTCTACTTCAGGCAGATCAGTCCTGCCCAGAAACTGCGTTTCACAGCCCTTGGTAAGAGATGTTCACGGTAGGCTGTGAGAGCACTGGGCAGAACCAGTTGTTTTTTAGCTTCCCAAAGTGCTGGAGGCAAGATGCTTTGGGGCCTCTCTCACCCTTTGGAAACAAGGCAGCCCTTAGGTCCTGGTAGCTCTAGGCCTATGTAGCACAACCAGAACAGAAGTTCTACTTCAGCCAGGTCAGGCCTGCCAAGAAACTGCGTTTCACAGGCCTTTCAAAGAGATGTTCTCTTAGGCTGTAAGAGCACTGGGCAGAGCCAGCTGTTTCTTAGCTTCCCGAAGAGCTGGGAGCAAGATGCTTTGGGTCCACTCTCCGTCTTTGGAAACAAGGCAGCCCTTTGGGCCTGGCAGCTCTAGGGCAAATGGAGCACGCCCAGAGCAGAAGTTCTACTTCAGCCAGATCAGGCCTGCCAGGAAACTGCGTTTCACAGGCCTTGGTAAGAGATGTTCCCGGTAGGCTGTAAGAGCACTGGGCAGAGCCAGTTGTTTCTTACCTTCCTGAAAAGCTGGAAGCAAGATGCTTGGGACCCCTCTGCCCGTTTGGGAACAAGGCAGCCTTTTGGGTCGGGAAGCTCTAGGCCAATGGAGCACACGCAGAGCAGGAGTTCTACTTCAGCCTGATCAGGCCTGAAAAGAAACAGCGTTTGACAGTCCTTGGTAAGAGATGTTCCCGGTAGGTGTAAGAGCACTGGGCAGAGCCAGTTGTTTCTTAGCTTCGCAAAGACGGGGAAGCAAGATGCTTTGGGCCTCTCTGCCCCTTGGAAACAGGGCAGCACTTGGGGCCTGGCAGCTCTAGGGCAATGGAGCACACCCAGAGCCGGAGTTCTACTTCAGCCAGATGAGGCCTGCCAAGAAACTGCGTTTCACAGGCCTTTCAAAGACATGTTCCTGGTAGGCTGTAAGAGCACGGGGCAGAGCGAGTTGGTTCTTAGCTTCCCAGAGAGCTGGAAGCAAGATGCTTTGGGGCCTCTCTGCCCCTTTGGAAACAAGGCAGCACCTTGGGCCTGGCAGCTCTAGGGCAATGGAGCACACCCAGAGCAGAAGTTCTACTTCAGCCAAATCAGGCCTGCCAGGAAACGGCGTTTCACAGGCCTTGGTAAGAGATGTTCCCGGTAGGCTGTAAGAGCACTGGGCAACGCCAGATGATTCTTAGCTTCCCGAAGAGCTGGAAGCAAGATGCTTTGGTGCCACTCTCTCACTTTGGAATCAAGGCAGCCCTTTGGGGCAGGTAGCTCTAGGCCAGTGGAGCACACCCAGAGCAGAAGTTCTACTTCGGCCAGTTCAGGCCACCAACAAACTGCGTTTCACAGGCCTTGGTAATAGATGTTCCCGGTAGGCTGTAAGAGCACTGGGCAACGCCAGATGTTTCTTAGCTTCCCGAAGAGCTGGAAGCAAGATGCTTTGGGGCCTCTCATCCCCTTTGCAAACAAGGCGGCCCTTTGGGCCAGGCAGCTCTAGGCCAATGGAGCACACCCAGAGCAGAAGTTCTACTTCAGCTAGATCAGGCCACCAACAAAGTGCGTTTCACAGGCCTTGGTAAGAGATTTTCTCTCAGGCTGTAAGAGCACTGGGCAGAGCCAGTTGTTTCTTAGCTTCCCAAAGAGCTGGAAGCAAGATGCTTTGGGGGCTCCCTGCCCCTTTGCCAACAAGGCCGACCTTTGGGCCTTTCAGCTCTAGGCCAATGGAGCACACCCAGAGCAGAAGTTCTACCTCAGCCAGATCAGGCCTGCCAAGAAACTGCGTTTCAAAGGCTTTGGTAAGAGATGTTGCCGGTACTCTGTCAGAGCACTGGGCAGAGACAGTTGTTTCTTAGCTTCCCAAAGAGCTGGAAGCAAGATGCTTTGGGGCCTCTCTGCCCCTTTGCAAACAAGGCATCCCTTTGGGCCTTTCAGCTCTAGGCCAATGGAGCACAGCCAGAGCAGAAGTCCTACTTCAGCCAGATCAGGCCTGCCAAGGAACTGCGTTTACGAGGCCTTTGTATGTGACGTTCCCGGTAGGCTGTGAGAGCACGGTGCAGAGCCAGTTGTTTCCTTGTTTCCCAAACAGCTGGAAGCAAGACGCTTTGGGGCCTCTCTGCCCCTTTGGAAACAAGGCAGCACGTTGGGTCTGGCAGCTCTAGGGCAATGGAGCACAACCAGAGCCGAAATTCTACTTCTTCCAGATCAGGCCTGCCTAGACAGTGCGTTTCACAGGCCTTGATAAGAGATGTTCTCTTAGGCTATAAGAGCACTGGGCACAGCCAGTTGTTTCTTAGCTTCCCAAGAGGTGGAAGCAAGATGCTTTGGGGCCTCTCTCCCCCTTTGGAAACAAGGCAGCCCTTTGGGCCTTTCAGCTCTAGGGCAATGGAGCACACCCAGAGCAGAAGTTCTACCTCAGCCAGATCAGGCCTGCCAAGAAACTGCTTTTCACAGGCCTTCGTAAGAGGTGTTCCCGGAAGGCTGTAAGAGTACCTGGCAGAGCGAGTTGTTTCTTAGCTTCAAAAACAGCTGGAAGCAACATGATTTGGGGCCTCGCTCCCCCTTTGGAAACAAAGCAGCCTTTGTGCCTGGCAGCTCTAGGCCAAAGTAGCACACCCAGAGCACAAGTTCTACCTCAGCCAGATAAGGCCTGTCAAGAAGCTGCGTTTCACAGGCCTTTGTATGTGACGTTCCCGGTTGGCTTTGAGAGCACTGTGCAGAGCCAGTTGTTTTAGCTTCCCAGAGAGCAGGAAGCAAGATGCTTTGGGGCCTCTCTCACACTTTGGAAATAAAGGCAGCCCTTTGGGCCTGGCAGCCCTAGGCCAATGGAGTACACCCAGAGCAGAAGTTCTACCTCAGCCAGATCAGGCCTTCCAAGAAACTGCGTCTCACAGGCCTTTCTCTGTCACGTTGCCGGTAGGCTGTGAGAGCACTGTGCAGAGCCAGTTGTTTCTTAGCTTCCCAAAGATTTGGCAGCAAGATACTTTGGGGACTCTCAGCCCCTTTGGAAACAAGGCGGCCCTTTGGGCCTGGCAGCTCTAGGCCAAAGTAGCACGCCCAGAGCAGGAGTTCTACTTCAGCCAGATCAGGCCTGCCAAGAAACTGCGTTTCACAGGCCTTGGTAAGAGATGTTCCCGGTAGGCTGTGAGAGCACTGTGGAGAGCCAGTTGCGTTAGCTTCCCACAGAGCTGGAAGCAAGATGCCTTGGGGCCTCTCTCTCCCTTTGGACACAAGGCAGCCGTTTGCGCCTGGCAGCTCTAGGCCAATGGAGCACACCCACAGCAGAAGTTCTACTTCAGGCAGATCAGTCCTGCCCAGAAACTGCGTTTCACAGCCCTTGGTAAGAGATGTTCACGGTAGGCTGTGAGAGCACTGGGCAGAACCAGTTGTTTTTTAGCTTCCCAAAGTGCTGGAGGCAAGATGCTTTGGGGCCTCTCTCACCCTTTGGAAACAAGGCAGCCCTTAGGTCCTGGTAGCTCTAGGCCTATGTAGCACAACCAGAACAGAAGTTCTACTTCAGCCAGGTCAGGCCTGCCAAGAAACTGCGTTTCACAGGCCTTTCAAAGAGATGTTCTCTTAGGCTGTAAGAGCACTGGGCAGAGCCAGCTGTTTCTTAGCTTCCCGAAGAGCTGGGAGCAAGATGCTTTGGGTCCACTCTCCGTCTTTGGAAACAAGGCAGCCCTTTGGGCCTGGCAGCTCTAGGGCAAATGGAGCACGCCCAGAGCAGAAGTTCTACTTCAGCCAGATCAGGCCTGCCAGGAAACTGCGTTTCACAGGCCTTGGTAAGAGATGTTCCCGGTAGGCTGTAAGAGCACTGGGCAGAGCCAGTTGTTTCTTACCTTCCTGAAAAGCTGGATGCAAGATGCTTGGGACCCCTCTGCCCGTTTGGGAACAAGGCAGCCTTTTGGGTCGGGAAGCTCTAGGCCAATGGAACACACGCAGAGCAGGAGTTCTACTTCAGCCTGATCAGGCCTGCAAAGAAACAGCGTTTGACAGGCCTTGGTAAGAGATGTTCCCGGTAGGTGTAAGAGCACTGGGCAGAGCCAGTTGTTTCTTAGCTTCGCAAAGACCGGGAAGCAAGATGCTTTGGGCCTCTCTGCCCCTTGGAAACAGGGCAGCACTTGGGGCCTGGCAGCTCTAGGGCAATGGAGCACACCCAGAGCCGGAGTTCTACTTCAGCCAGATGAGGCCTGCCAAGAAACTGCGTTTCACAG
Source organism: Equus asinus (assembly GCF_041296235.1). Lineage (NCBI taxonomy): Eukaryota > Metazoa > Chordata > Mammalia > Perissodactyla > Equidae > Equus > Equus asinus. The sequence goes on from NW_027224845.1 coordinate 3,319,550, forward strand.
GCCTTTCAAAGACATGTTCCTGGTAGGCTGTAAGAGCACGGGGCAGAGCGAGTTGGTTCTTAGCTTCCCAGAGAGCTGGAAGCAAGATGCTTTGGGGCCTCTCTGCCCCTTTGGAAACAAGGCAGCACCTTGGGCCTGGCAGCTCTAGGGCAATGGAGCACACCCAGAGCAGAAGTTCTACTTCAGCCAAATCAGGCCTGCCAGGAAACGGCGTTTCACAGGCCTTGGTAAGAGATGTTCCCGGTAGGCTGTAAGAGCACTGGGCAACGCCAGATGTTTCTTAGCTTCCCGAAGAGCTGGAAGCAAGATGCTTTGGTGCCACTCTCTCACTTTGGAATCAAGGCAGCCCTTTGGGGCAGGTAGCTCTAGGCCAGTGGAGCACACCCAGAGCAGAAGTTCTACTTCGGCCAGTTCAGGCCACCAACAAACTGCGTTTCACAGGCCTTGCTAAGAGATGTTCCCGGTAGGCTGTAAGAGCACTGGGCAACGCCAGATGTTTCTTAGCTTCCCGAAGAGCTGGAAGCAAGATGCTTTGGGGCCTCTCATCCCCTTTGCAAACAAGGCGGCCCTTTGAGCCAGGCAGCTCTAGGCCAATGGAGCACACCCAGAGCAGAAGTTCTACTTCAGCTAGATCAGGCCACCAACAAAGTGCGTTTCACAGGCCTTGGTAAGAGATTTTCTCTCAGGCTGTAAGAGCACTGGGCAGAGCCAGTTGTTTCTTAGCTTCCCAAAGAGCTGGAAGCAAGATGCTTTGGGGGCTCCCTGCCCCTTTGCCAACAAGGCCGACCTTTGGGCCTTTCAGCTCTAGGCCAATGGAGCACACCCAGAGCAGAAGTTCTACCTCAGCCAGATCAGGCCTGCCAAGAAACTGCGTTTCAAAGGCTTTGGTAAGAGATGTTGCCGGTACTCTGTCAGAGCACTGGGCAGAGACAGTTGTTTCTTAGCTTCCCAAAGAGCTGGAAGCAAGATGCTTTGGGGCCTCTCTGCCCCTTTGCAAACAAGGCATCCCTTTGGGCCTTTCAGCTCTAGGCCAATGGAGCACAGCCAGAGCAGAAGTCCTACTTCAGCCAGATCAGGCCTGCCAAGGAACTGCGTTTACGAGGCCTTTGTATGTGACGTTCCCGGTAGGCTGTGAGAGCACGGTGCAGAGCCAGTTGTTTCCTTGTTTCCCAAACAGCTGGAAGCAAGACGCTTTGGGGCCTCTCTGCCCCTTTGGAAACAAGGCAGCACGTTGGGTCTGGCAGCTCTAGGGCAATGGAGCACAACCAGAGCAGAAGTTCTTCTTCTTCCAGATCAGGCCTGCCTGGAAAGTGCGTTTCACAGGCCTTGATAAGAGATGTTCTCTTAGGCTATAAGAGCACTGGGCACAGCCAGTTGTTTCTTAGCTTCCCAAGAGGTGGAAGCAAGATGCTTTGGGGCCTCTCTCCCCCTTTGGAAACAAGGCAGCCCTTTGGGCCTTTCAGCTCTAGGGCAATGGAGCACACCCAGAGCAGAAGTTCTACCTCAGCCAGATCAGGCCTGCCAAGAAACTGCTTTTCACAGGCCTTCGTAAGAGGTGTTCCCGGAAGGCTGTAAGAGTACCTGGCAGAGCGAGTTGTTTCTTAGCTTCAAAAACAGCTGGAAGCAACATGATTTGGGGCCTCGCTCCCCCTTTGGAAACAAAGCAGCCTTTGTGCCTGGCAGCTCTAGGCCAAAGTAGCACACCCAGAGCACAAGTTCTACCTCAGCCAGATAAGGCCTGTCAAGAAGCTGCGTTTCACAGGCCTTTGTATGTGACGTTCCCGGTTGGCTTTGAGAGCACTGTGCAGAGCCAGTTGTTTTAGCTTCCCAGAGAGCAGGAAGCAAGATGCTTTGGGGCCTCTCTCACACTTTGGAAATAAAGGCAGCCCTTTGGGCCTGGCAGCCCTAGGCCAATGGAGTACACCCAGAGCAGAAGTTCTACCTCAGCCAGATCAGGCCTTCCAAGAAACTGCGTCTCACAGGCCTTTCTCTGTCACGTTGCCGGTAGGCTGTGAGAGCACTGTGCAGAGCCAGTTGTTTCTTAGCTTCCCAAAGATTTGGAAGCAAGATACTTTGGGGACTCTCAGCCCCTTTGGAAACAAGGCGGCCCTTTGGGCCTGGCAGCTCTAGGCCAAAGTAGCACGCCCAGAGCAGGAGTTCTACTTCAGCCAGATCAGGCCTGCCAAGAAACTGCGTTTCACAGGCCTTGGTAAGAGATGTTCCCGGTAGGCTGTGAGAGCACTGTGGAGAGCCAGTTGCTTTAGCTTCCCACAGAGCTGGAAGCAAGATGCTTTGGGGCCTCTCTCTCCCTTTGGACACAAGGCAGCCGTTTGCGCCTGGCAGCTCTAGGCCAATGGAGCACACCCACAGCAGAAGTTCTACTTCAGGCAGATCAGTCCTGCCCAGAAACTGCGTTTCACAGCCCTTGGTAAGAGATGTTCACGGTAGGCTGTGAGAGCACTGGGCAGAACCAGTTGTTTTTTAGCTTCCCAAAGTGCTGGAGGCAAGATGCTTTGGGGCCTCTCTCACCCTTTGGAAACAAGGCAGCCCTTAGGTCCTGGTAGCTCTAGGCCTATGTAGCACAACCAGAACAGAAGTTCTACTTCAGCCAGGTCAGGCCTGCCAAGAAACTGCGTTTCACAGGCCTTTCAAAGAGATGTTCTCTTAGGCTGTAAGAGCACTGGGCAGAGCCAGCTGTTTCTTAGCTTCCCGAAGAGCTGGGAGCAAGATGCTTTGGGTCCACTCTCCGTCTTTGGAAACAAGGCAGCCCTTTGGGCCTGGCAGCTCTAGGGCAAATGGAGCACGCCCAGAGCAGAAGTTCTACTTCAGCCAGATCAGGCCTGCCAGGAAACTGCGTTTCATAGGCCTTGGTAAGAGATGTTCCCGGTAGGCTGTAAGAGCACTGGGCAGAGCCAGTTGTTTCTTACCTTCCTGAAAAGCTGGAAGCAAGATGCTTGGGACCCCTCTGCCCGTTTGGGAACAAGGCAGCCTTTTGGGTCGGGAAGCTCTAGGCCAATGGAGCACACGCAGAGCAGGAGTTCTACTTCAGCCTGATCAGGCCTGCAAAGAAACAGCGTTTGACAGGCCTTGGTAAGAGATGTTCCCGGTAGGTGTAAGAGCACTGGGCAGAGCCAGTTGTTTCTTAGCTTCGCAAAGACCGGGAAGCAAGATGCTTTGGGCCTCTCTGCCCCTTGGAAACAGGGCAGCACTTGGGGCCTGGCAGCTCTAGGGCAATGGAGCACACCCAGAGCCGGAGTTCTACTTCAGCCAGATGAGGCCTGCCAAGAAACTGCGTTTCACAGGCCTTTCAAAGACATGTTCCCGGTAGGCTGTAAGAGCACGGGGCAGAGCGAGTTGGTTCTTAGCTTCCCAGAGAGCTGGAAGCAAGATGATTTGGGGCCTCTCTGCCACTTTGGAAACAAGGCAGCACCTTGGGCCTGGCAGCTCTAGGGCAATGGAGCACACCCAGAGCAGAAGTTCTACTTCAGCCAAATCAGGCCTGCCAGGAAACGGCGTTTCACAGGCCTTGGTAAGAGATGTTCCCGGTAGGCTGTAAGAGCACTGGGCAACGCCAGATGTTTCTTAGCTTCCCGAAGAGCTGGAAGCAAGATGCTTTGGTGCCACTCTCTCACTTTGGAATCAAGGCAGCCCTTTTGGGCAGGTAGCTCTAGGCCAGTGGAGCACACCCAGAGCAGAAGTTCTACTTCGGCCAGTTCAGGCCACCAACAAACTGCGTTTCACAGGCCTTGGTAAGAGATGTTCCCGGTAGGCTGTAAGAGCACTGGGCAACGCCAGATGTTTCTTAGCTTCCCGAAGAGCTGGAAGCAAGATGCTTTGGGGCCTCTCATCCCCTTTGCAAACAAGGCGGCCCTTTGGGCCAGGCAGCTCTAGGCCAATGGAGCACACCCAGAGCAGCAGTTCTACTTCAGCTAGATCAGGCCACCAACAAAGTGCGTTTCACAGGCCTTGGTAAGAGATTTTCTCTCAGGCTGTAAGAGCACTGGGCAGAGCCAGTTGTTTCTTAGCTTCCCAAAGAGCTGGAAGCAAGATGCTTTGGGGCCTCTCTGCCCCTTTGCAAACAAGGCATCCCTTTGGGCCTTTCAGCTCTAGGCCAATGGAGCACAGCCAGAGCAGAAGTCCTACTTCAGCCAGATCAGGCCTGCCAAGGAACTGCGTTTCAGAGGCCTTTGTATGTGACGTTCCCGGTAGGCTGTGAGAGCACGGTGCAGAGCCAGTTGTTTCCTTGTTTCCCAAACAGCTGGAAGCAAGACGCTTTGGGGCCTCTCTGCCCCTTTGGAAACAAGGCAGCACTTTGCGTCTGGCAGCTCTAGGGCAATGGAGCACAACCAGAGCAGAAGTTCTACTTCTTCCAGATCAGGCCTGCCTAGAAAGTGCGTTTCACAGGCCTTGATAAGAGATGTTCTCTTAGGCTATAAGAGCACTGGGCACAGCCAGTTGTTTCTCAGCTTCCCAAGAGGTGGAAGCAAGATGCTTTGGGGCCTCTCTCCCCCTTTGGAAACAAGGCAACCCTTTGGGCCTTTCAGCTCTAGGGCAATGGAGCACACCCAGAGCAGAAGTTCTACCTCAGCCAGATCAGGCCTGCCAAGAAACTGCTTTTCACAGGCCTTCGTAAGAGGTGTTCCCGGAAGGCTGTAAGAGTACCTGGCAGAGCGAGTTGTTTCTTAGCTTCAAAAACAGCTGGAAGCAACATGATTTGGGGCCTCGCTCCCCCTTTGGAAACAAAGCAGCCTTTGTGCCTGGCAGCTCTAGGCCAAAGTAGCACACCCAGAGCACAAGTTCTACCTCAGCCAGATAAGGCCTGTCAAGAAGCTGCCTTTCACAGGCCTTTGTATGTGACGTTCCCGGTTGGCTTTGAGAGCACTGTGCAGAGCCAGTTGTTTTAGCTTCCCAGAGAGCAGGAAGCAAGATGCTTTGGGGCCTCTCTCACACTTTGGAAATAAAGGCAGCCCTTTGGGCCTGGCAGCCCTAGGCCAATGGAGTACACCCAGAGCAGAAGTTCTACCTCAGCCAGATCAGGCCTTCCAAGAAACTGCGTCTCACAGGCCTTTCTCTGTCACGTTGCCGGTAGGCTGTGAGAGCACTGTGCAGAGCCACTTGTTTCTTAGCTTCCCAAAGATTTGGAAGCAAGATACTTTGGGGACTCTCAGCCCCTTTGGAAACAAGGCGGCCCTTTGGGCCTGGCAGCTCTAGGCCAAAGGAGCACGCCCAGAGCAGGAGTTCTACTTCAGCCAGATCAGGCCTGCCAAGAAACTGCGTTTCACAGGCCTTGGTAAGAGATGTTCCCGGTAGGCTGTAAGAGCACTGGGCAGAGCCAGTTGTTTCTTACCTTCCTGAAAATCTGGAAGCAAGACGCTTGGGACCCCTCTGCCCGTTTGGGAACAAGGCAGCCTTTTGGGTCGGGAAGCTCTAGGCCAATGGAGCACACGCAGAGCAGGAGTTCTACTTCAGCCTGATCAGGCCTGCAAAGAAACAGCGTTTGACAGGCCTTGGTAAGAGATGTTCCCGGTAGGTGTAAGAGCACTGTGCAGAGCCAGTTGTTTCTTAGATTCCCAAAGATTTGGAAGCAAGATACTTTGGGGACTCTCAGCCCCTTTGGAAACAAGGCGGCCCTTTGGGCCTGGCAGCTCTAGGCCAAAGTAGCACGCCCAGAGCAGGAGTTCTACTTCAGCCAGATCAGGCCTGCCAAGAAACTGCGTTTCACAGGCCTTGGTAAGAGATGTTCCCGGTAGGCTGTGAGAGCACTGTGGAGAGCCAGTTGCTTTAGCTTCCCACAGAGCTGGAAGCAAGATGCTTTGGGGCCTCTCTCTCCCTTTGGACACAAGGCAGCCGTTTGGGCCTGGCAGCTCTAGGCCAATGGAGCACACCCACAGCAGAAGTTCTACTTCAGGCAGATCAGTCCTGCCCAGAAACTGCGTTTCACAGCCCTTGGTAAGAGATGTTCACGGTAGGCTGTGAGAGCACTGGGCAGAACCAGTTGTTTTTTAGCTTCCCAAAGTGCTGGAGGCAAGATGCTTTGGGGCCTCTCTCACCCTTTGGAAACAAGGCAGCCCTTAGGTCCTGGTAGCTCTAGGCCTATGTAGCACAACCAGAACAGAAGTTCTACTTCAGCCAGGTCAGGCCTGCCAAGAAACTGCGTTTCACAGGCCTTTCAAAGAGATGTTCTCTTAGGCTGTAAGAGCACTGGGCAGAGCCAGCTGTTTCTTAGCTTCCCGAAGAGCTGGGAGCAAGATGCTTTTGGTCCACTCTCCGTCTTTGGAAACAAGGCAGCCCTTTGGGCCTTGCAGCTCTAGGGCAATGGAGCACACCCAGAGCAGAAGTTCTACTTCGGCCAGTTCAGGCCACCAACAAACTGCGTTTCACAGGCCTTGGTAAGAGATGTTCCCGGTAGGCTGTAAGAGCACTGGGCAACGCCAGATGTTTCTTAGCTTCCCGAAGAGCTGGAAGCAAGATGCTTTGGGGCCTCTCAGCCCCTTTGCAAACAAGGCGGCCCTTTGGGCCAGGCAGCTCTAGGCCAATGGAGCACAGCCAGAGCAGAAGTCCTACTTCAGCTAGATCAGGCCACCAACAAAGTGCGTTTCACAGGCCTTGGTAAGAGATTTTCTCTCAGGCTGTAAGAGCACTGGGCAGAGCCAGTTGTTTCTTAGCTTCCCAAGGAGCTGGAAGCAAGATGCTTTGGGGGCTCCCTGCCCCTTTGCCAACAAGGCCAACCTTTGGGCCTTTCAGCTCTAGGCCAATGGAGCACACCCAGAGCAGAAGTTCTACCTCAGCCAGATAAGGCCTGCCAAGAAACTGCGTTTCAAAGGCTTTGGTAAGAGATGTTCCCGGTACTCTGTCAGAGCACTGGGCAGAGACAGTTGTTTCTTAGCTCCCCAATGAGCTGGAAGCAAGATGCTTTGGGGCCTCTCTGCCCCTTTGCAAACAAGGCATCCCTTTGGGCCTTTCAGCTCTAGGGCAATGGAGCACACCCAGAGCAGAAGTTCTACCTCAGCCAGATCAGGCCTGCCAAGAAACTGCTTTTCACAGGCCTTCGTAAGAGGTGTTCCCGGAAGGCTGTAAGAGTACCTGGCAGAGCGAGTTGTTTCTTAGCTTCAAAAACAGCTGGAAGCAACATGATTTGGGGCCTCTCTCCCCCTTTGGAAACAAAGCAGCCTTTGTGCCTGGCAGCTCTAGGCCAAAGTAGCACACCCAGAGCACAAGTTCTACCTCAGCCAGATAAGGCCTGTCAAGAAGCTGCGTTTCACAGGCCTTTGTATGTGACGTTCCCGGTTGGCTTTGAGAGCACTGTGCAGAGCCAGTTGTTTTAGCTTCCCAGAGAGCAGGAAGCAAGATGCTTTGGGGCCTCTCTCACACTTTGGAAATAAAGGCAGCCCTTTGGGCCTGGCAGCCCTAGGCCAATGGAGTACACCCAGAGCAGAAGTTCTACATCAGCCAGATCAGGCCTTTCAAGAAACTGCGTCTCACAGGCCTTTCTCTGTCACGTTGCCGGTAGGCTGTGAGAGCACTGTGCAGAGCCAGTTGTTTCTTAGCTTCCCAAAGATTTGGAAGCAAGATACTTTGGGGACTCTCAGCCCCTTTGGAAACAAGGCGGCCCTTTGGGCCTGGCAGCTCTAGGCCAAAGTAGCACGCCCAGAGCAGGAGTTCTACTTCAGCCAGATCAGGCCTGCCAAGAAACTGCGTTTCACAGGTTTGGTAAGAGATGTTCCCGGTAGGCTGTAAGAGCACTGGGCAGAGCCAGTTGTTTCTTACCTTCCTGAAAAGCTGGAAGCAAGACGCTTGGGACCCCTCTGCCCGTTTGGGAACAAGGCAGCCTTTTGGGTCGGGAAGCTCTAGGCCAATGGAGCACACGCAGAGCAGGAGTTCTACTTCAGCCTGATCAGGCCTGCAAAGAAACAGCGTTTGACAGGCCTTGGTAAGAGATGTTCCCGGTAGGTGTAAGAGCACTGGGCAGAGCCAGTTGTTTCTTAGCTTCGCAAAGACCGGGAAGCAAGATGCTTTGGGCCTCTCTGCTCCTTGGAAACAGGGCAGCACTTGGGGCCTGGCAGCTCTAGGGCAATGGAGCACACCCAGAGCCGGAGTTCTACTTCAGCCAGATGAGGCCTGCCAAGAAACTGCGTTTCACAGGCCTTTCAAAGACATGTTCCCGGTAGGCTGTAAGAGCACGGGCCACAGCGAGTTGGTTCTTAGCTTCCCAGAGAGCTGGAAGCAAGATGCTTTGGGGCCTCTCTGCCCCTGTGGAAACAAGGCAGCACCTTGGGCCTGGCAGCTCTAGGGCAATGGAGCACACCCAGAGCAGAAGTTCTACTTCAGCCAAATCAGGCCTGCCAGGAAACGGCGTTTCACAGGCCTTGGTAAGAGATGTTCCCGGTAGGCTGTAAGAGCACTGGGCAACGCCAGATGTTTCTTAGCTTCCCGAAGAGCTGGAAGCAAGATGCTTTGGTGCCACTCTCTCACTTTGGAATCAAGGCAGCCCTTTGGGGCAGGTAGCTCCAGGCCAGTGGAGCACACCCAGAGCAGAAGTTCTACTTCGGACAGTTCAGGCCACCAACAAACTGCGTTTCACAGGCCTTGCTAAGAGATGTTCCCAGTAGGCTGTAAGAGCCCTGGGCAACGCCAGATGTTTCTTAGCTTCCCGAAGAGCTGGAAGCAAGATGCTTTGGGGCCTCTCTGCCCCTTTGCAAACAAGGCGGCCCTTTGGGCCAGGCAGCTCTAGGCCAATGGAGCACACCCAGAGCAGAAGTTCTACTTCAGCTAGATCAGGCCACCAACAATGTGTGTTTAACAGGCCTTGGTAAGAGATTTTCTCTCAGGCTGTAAGAGCACTGGGCAGAGCCAGTTGTTTCTTAGCTTCCCAAAGAGCTGGAAGCAAGATGCTTTGGGGGCTCCCTGCCCCTTTGCCAACAAGGCCGACCTTTGGGCCTTTCAGCTCTAGGCCAATGGAGCACACCCAGAGCAGAAGTCCTACTTCAGCCAGATCAGTCCTGCCAAGGAACTGCGTTTCAGAGGACTTTGTATGTGACGTTCCCGGTAGGCTGTGAGAGCACGGTGCAGAGCCAGTTGTTTCCTTGTTTCCCAAACAGCTGGAAGCAAGACGCTTTGGGGCCTCTCTGCCCCTTTGGAAACAAGGCAGCACCTTGGGCCTGGCAGCTCTAGGGCAATGGAGCACAACCAGAGATGAAGTTCTACTTCTTCCAGATCAGGCCTGCCTAGACAGTGCGTTTCACAGGCCTTGATAAGAGATGTTCTCTTAGGCTATAAGAGCACTGGGCACAGCCAGTTGTTTCTTAGCTTCCCAAGAGGTGGAAGCAAGATGCTTTGGGGCCTCTCTCCCCCTTTGGAAACAAGGCAGCCCTTTGGGCCTTTCAGCTCTAGGGCAATGGAGCACACCCAGAGCAGAAGTTCTACCTCAGCCAGATCAGGCCTGCCAAGAAACTGCTTTTCACAGGCCTTCGTAAGAGGTGTTCCCGGAAGGCTGTAAGACTACCTGGCAGAGCGAGTTGTTTCTTAGCTTCAAAAACAGCTGGAAGCAACATGATTTGGGGCCTCTCTCCCCCTTTGGAAACAAAGCAGCCTTTGTGCCTGGCAGCTCTAGGCCAAAGTAGCACACCCAGAGCACAAGTTCTACTTCAGCCAGATAAGGCCTGTCAAGAAGCTGCGTTTCACAGGCCTTTGTATGTGACGTTCCCGGTTGGCTTTGAGAGCACTGTGCAGAGCCAGTTGTTTTAGCTTCCCAGAGAGCAAGAAGCAAGATGCTTTGGGGCCTCTCTCACACTTTGGAAATAAAGGCAGCCCTTTGGGCCTGGCAGCCCTAGGCCAATGGAGTACACCCAGAGCAGAAGTTCTACCTCAGCCAGATCAGGCCTTCCAAGAAACTGCGTCTCACAGGCCTTTCTCTGTCACGTTGCCGGTAGGCTGTGAGAGCGCTGTGCAAAGCCAGTTGTTTCTTAGCTTCCCAAAGATTTGGAAGCAAGATACTTTGGGGACTCTCAGCCCCTTTGGAAACAAGGCGGCCCTTTGGGCCTGGCAGCTCTAGGCCAAAGTAGCACGCCCAGAGCAGGAGTTCTACTTCAGCCAGATCAGGCCTGCCAAGAAACTGCGTTTCACAGGCCTTGGTAAGAGATGTTCCCGGTAGGCTGTAAGAGCACTGGGCAGAGCCAGTTGTTTCTTACCTTCCTGAAAAGCTGGAAGCAAGATGCTTGGGACCCCTCTGCCCGTTTGGGAACAAGGCAGCCTTTTGGGTCGGGAAGCTCTAGGCCAATGTAGCACACGCAGAGCAGGAGTTCTACTTCAGCCTGATCAGGCCTGCAAAGAAACAGCGTTTGACAGGCCTTGGTAAGAGATGTTCCCGGTAGGTGTAAGAGCACTGGGCAGAGCCAGTTGTTTCTTAGCTTCGCAAAGACCGGGAAGCAAGATGCTTTGGGCCTCTCTGCCCCTTGGAAACAGGGCAGCACTTGGGGCCTGGCAGCTCTAGGGCAATGGAGCACACCCAGAGCCGGAGTTCTACTTCAGCCAGATGAGGCCTGCCAAGAAACTGCGTTTCACAGGCCTTTCAAAGACATGTTCCCGGTAGGCTGTAAGAGCACGGGGCAGAGCGAGTTGGTTCTTAGCTTCCCAGAGAGCTGGAAGCAAGATGCTTTGGGGCCTCTCTGCCCCTTTGGAAACAAGGCAGCACCTTGGGCCTGGCAGCTCTAGGGCAATGGAGCACACCCAGAGCAGAAGTTCTACTTCAGCCAAATCAGGCCTGCCAGGAAACGGCGTTTCACAGGCCTTGGTAAGAGATGTTCCCGGTAGGCTGTAAGAGCACTGGGCAACGCCAGATGTTTCTTAGCTTCCCGAAGAGCTGGAAGCAAGATGCTTTGGTGCCACTCTCTCACTTTGGAATCAAGGCAGCCCTTTGGGGCAGGTAGCTCCAGGCCAGTGGAGCACACCCAGAGCAGAAGTTCTACTTCGGCCTGTTCAGGCCACCAACAAACTGCGTTTCACAGGCCTTGGTAAGAGATGTTCCCGGTAGGCTGTAAGAGCACTGGGCAACGCCAGATGTTTCTTAGCTTCCCGAAGAGCTGGAAGCAAGATGCTTTGGGGCCTCTCATCCCCTTTGCAAACAAGGCGGCCCTTTGGGCGAGGCAGCTCTAGGCCAATGGAGCACACCCAGAGCAGAAGTTCTACTTCAGCTAGATCAGGCCACCAACAAAGTGCGTTTCACAGGCCTTGGTAAGAGATTTTCTCTCAGGCTGTGAGAGCACTGTGCAGAGCCAGTTGTTTCTTAGCTTCCCAAAGATTTGGAAGCAAGATACTTTGGGGACTCTCAGCCCCTTTGGAAACAAGGCGGCCCTTTGGGCCTGGCAGCTCTAGGCCAAAGTAGCACGCCCAGACCAGGAGTTCTACTTCAGCCAGATCAGGCCTGCCAAGAAACTGCGTTTCACAGGCCTTGGTAAGAGATGTTCCCGGTAGGCTGTAAGAGCACTGGACAGAGCCAGTTGTTTCTTACCTTCCTGAAAAGCTGGAAGCAAGACGCTTGGGACCCCTCTGCCCGTTTGGGAACAAGGCAGCCTTTTGGGTCGGGAAGCTCTAGGCCAATGGAGCACACGCAGAGCAGGAGTTCTACTTCAGCCAAATCAGGCCTGCCAGGAAACGGCGTTTCACAGGCCTTGGTAAGAGATGTTCCCGGTAGGCTGTAAGAGCACTGGGCAACGCCAGATGTTTCTTAGCTTCCCGAAGAGCTGGAAGCAAGATGCTTTGGTGCCACTCTCTCACTTTGGAATCAAGGCAGCCCTTTGGGGCAGGTAGCTCCAGGCCAGTGGAGCACACCCAGAGCAGAAGTTCTACTTCGGCAAGTTCAGGCCACCAACAAACTGCGTTTCACAGGCCTTGGTAAGAGATGTTCCCGGTAGGCTGTAACAGCACTGGGCAACGCCAGATGTTTCTTAGCTTCCCGAAGAGCTGGAAGCAAGATGCTTTGGGGCCTCTCTGCCCCTTTGCAAACAAGGCGGCCCTTTGGGCCAGGCAGCTCTAGGCCAATGGAGCACACCCAGAGCAGAAGTTCTACTTCAGCTAGATCAGGCCACCAACAAAGTGCGTTTCACAGGCCTTGGTAAGAGATTTTCTCTCAGGCTGTAAGAGCACTGGGCAGAGCCAGTTGTTTCTTAGCTTCCCAAAGAGCTGGAAGCAAGATGCTTTGGGGGCTCCCTGCCCCTTTGCCAACAAGGCCGACCTTTGGGCCTTTCAGCTCTAGGCCAATGGAGCACACCCAGAGCAGAAGTTCTACCTCAGCCAGATAAGGCCTGCCAAGAAACTGCGTTTCAAAGGCTTTGGTAAGAGATGTTCCCGGTACTCTGTCAGAGCACTGGGCAGAGACAGTTGTTTCTTAGCTTCCCAATGAGCTGGAAGCAAGATGCTTTGGGCCCTCGCTGCCCCTTTGCAAACAAGGCATCCCTTTGGGCCTTTCAGCTCTAGGGCAATGGAGCACACCCAGAGCAGAAGTTCTACCTCAGCCAGATCAGGCCTGCCAAGAAACTGCTTTTCACAGGCCTTCGTAAGAGGTGTTCCCGGAAGGCTGTAAGAGTACCTGGCAGAGCGAGTTGTTTCTTAGCTTCAAAAACAGCTGGAAGCAACATGATTTGGGGCCTCTCTCCCCCTTTGGAAACAAAGCAGCCTTTGTGCCTGGCAGCTCTAGGCCAAAGTAGCACACCCAGAGCACAAGTTCTACCTCAGCCAGATAAGGCCTGTCAAGAAGCTGCGTTTCACAGGCCTTTGTATGTGACGTTCCCGGTTGGCTTTGAGAGCACTGTGCAGAGCCAGTTGTTTTAGCTTCCCAGAGAGCAGGAAGCAAGATGCTTTGGGGCCTCTCTCACACTTTGGAAATAAAGGCAGCCCTTTGGGCCTGGCAGCCCTAGGCCAATGGAGTACACCCAGAGCAGAAGTTCTACCTCAGCCAGATCAGGCCTTCCAAGAAACTGCGTCTCACAGGCCTTTCTCTGTCACGTTGCCGGTAGGCTGTGAGAGCACTGTGCAGAGCCAGTTGTTTCTTAGCTTCCCAAAGATTTGGAAGCAAGATACTTTGGGGACTCTCAGCCCCTTTGGAAACAAGGCGGCCCTTTGGGCCTGGCAGCTCTAGGCCAAAGGAGCACGCCCAGAGCAGGAGTTCTACTTCAGCCAGATCAGGCCTGCCAAGAAACTGCGTTTCACAGGCCTTGGTAAGAGATGTTCCCGGTAGGCTGTAAGAGCACTGGGCAGAGCCAGTTGTTTCTTACCTTCCTGAAAAGCTGGAAGCAAGACGCTTGGGACCCCTCTGCCCGTTTGGGAACAAGGCAGCCTTTTGGGTCGGGAAGCTCTAGGCCAATGGAGCACACGCAGAGCAGGAGTTCTACTTCAGCCTGATCAGGCCTGCAAAGAAACAGCGTTTGACAGGCCTTGGTAAGAGATGTTCCCGGTAGGTGTAAGAGCACTGGGCAGAGCCAGTTGTTTCTTAGCTTCGCAAAGACCGGGAAGCAAGATGCTTTGGGCCTCTCTGCCCCTTGGAAACAGGGCAGCACTTGGGGCCTGGCAGCTCTAGGGCAATGGAGCACACCCAGAGCCGGAGTTCTACTTCAGCCAGATGAGGCCTGCCAAGAAACTGCGTTTCACAGGCCTTTCAAAGACATGTTCCCGGTAGGCTGTAAGAGCACGGGGCAGAGCGAGTTGGTTCTTAGCTTCCCAGAGAGCTGGAAGCAAGATGCTTTAGGGCCTCTCTGCCCCTTTGGAAACAAGGCAGCACCTTGGGCCTGGCAGCTCTAGGGCAATGGAGCACACCCAGAGCAGAAGTTCTACTTCAGCCAAATCAGGCCTGCCAGGAAACGGCGTTTCACAGGCCTTGGTAAGAGATGTTCCCGGTAGGCTGTAAGAGCACTGGGCAACGCCAGATGTTTCTTAGCTTCCCGAAGAGCTGGAAGCAAGATGCTTTGGTGCCACTCTCTCACTTTGGAATCAAGGCAGCCCTTTGGGGCAGGTAGCTCCAGGCCAGTGGAGCACACCCAGAGCAGAAGTTCTACTTCGGCCAGTTCAGGCCACCAACAAACTGCGTTTCACAGGCCTTGGTAAGAGATGTTCCCGGTAGGCTGTAAGAGCACTGGGCAACGCCAGATGTCTCTTAGCTTCCCGAAGAGCTGGAAGCAAGATGCTTTGGGGCCTCTCTGCCCCTTTGCAAACAAGGCGGCCCTTTGGGCCAGGCAGCTCTAGGCCAATGGAGCACACCCAGAGCAGAAGTTCTCCTTCAGCTAGATCAGGCCACCAACAAAGTGCGTTTCACAGGCCTTGGTAAGAGATTTTCTCTCAGGCTGTAAGAGCACTTGGGAGAGCCAGTTGTTTCTTAGCTTCCCAAAGAGCTGGAAGCAAGATGCTTTGGGGGCTCCCTGCCCCTTTGCCAACAAGGCCGACCTTTGGGCCTTTCAGCTCTAGGCCAATGGAGCACACCCAGAGCAGAAGTTCTACCTCAGCCAGATAAGGCCTGCCAAGAAACTGCGTTTCAAAGGCTTTGGTAAGAGATGTTCCCGGTACTCTGTCAGAGCACTGGGCAGAGACAGTTGTTTCTTAGCTTCCCAATGAGCTGGAAGCAAGATGCTTTGGGGCCTCTCTGCCCCTTTGCAAACAAGGCATCCCTTTGGGCCTTTCAGCTCTAGGGCAATGGAGCACACCCAGAGCAGAAGTTCTACCTCAGCCAGATCAGGCCTGCCAAGAAACTGCTTTTCACAGGCCTTCGTAAGAGGTGTTCCCGGAAGGCTGTAAGAGTACCTGGCAGAGCGAGTTGTTTCTTAGCTTCAAAAACAGCTGGAAGCAACATGATTTGGGGCCTCTCTCCCCCTTTGGAAACAAAGCAGCCTTTGTGCCTGGCAGCTCTAGGCCAAAGTAGCACACCCAGAGCACAAGTTCTACCTCAGCCAGATAAGGCCTGTCAAGAAGCTGCGTTTCACAGGCCTTTGTATGTGACGTTCCCGGTTGGCTTTGAGAGCACTGTGCAGAGCCAGTTGTTTTAGCTTCCCAGAGAGCAGGAAGCAAGATGCTTTGGGGCCTCTCTCACACTTTGGAAATAAAGGCAGCCCTTTGGGCCTGGCAGCCCTAGGCCAATGGAGTACACCCAGAGCAGAAGTTCTACCTCAGCCAGATCAGGCCTTCCAAGAAACTGCGTCTCACAGGCCTTTCTCTGTCACGTTGCCGGTAGGCTGTGAGAGCACTGTGCAGAGCCACTTGTTTCTTAGCTTCCCAAAGATTTGGAAGCAAGATACTTTGGGGACTCTCAGCCCCTTTGGAAACAAGGCGGCCCTTTGGGCCTGGCAGCTCTAGGCCAAAGTAGCACGCCCAGAGCAGGAGTTCTACTTCAGCCAGATCAGGCCTGCCAAGAAACTGCGTTTCACAGGCCTTGGTAAGAGATGTTCCCGGTAGGCTGTAAGAGCACTGGGCAGAGCCAGTTGTTTCTTACCTTCCTGAAAAGCTGGAAGCAAGACGCTTGGGACCCCTCTGCCCGTTTGGGAACAAGGCAGCCTTTTGGGTCGGGAAGCTCTAGGCCAATGGAGCACACGCAGAGCAGGAGTTCTACTTCAGCCTGATCAGGCCTGCAAAGAAACAGCGTTTGACAGGCCTTGGTAAGAGATGTTCCCGGTAGGTGTAAGAGCACTGGGCAGAGCCAGTTGTTTCTTAGCTTCGCAAAGACCGGGAAGCAAGATGCTTTGGGCCTCTCTGCCCCTTGGAAACAGGGCAGCACTTGGGGCCTGGCAGCTCTAGGGCAATGGAGCACACCCAGAGCAGAAGTTCTACTTCGGCCAGTTCAGGCCACCAACAAACTGCGTTTCACAGGCCTTGCTAAGAGATGTTCCCGGTAGGCTGTAAGAGCACTGGGCAACGCCAGATGTTTCTTAGCTTCCCGAAGAGCTGGAAGCAAGATGCTTTGGTGCCACTCTCTCACTTTGGAATCAAGGCAGCCCTTTGGGGCAGGTAGCTCCAGGCCAGTGGAGCACACCCAGAGCAGAAGTTCTACTTCGGCCAGTTCAGGCCACCAACAAACTGCGTTTCACAGGCCTTGGTAAGAGATGTTCCCGGTAGGCTGTAAGAGCACTGGGCAACGCCAGATGTTTCTTAGCTTCCCGAAGAGCTGGAAGCAAGATGCTTTGGGGCCTCTCTGCCCCTTTGCAAACAAGGCGGCCCTTTGGGCCAGGCAGCTCTAGGCCAATGGAGCACACCCAGAGCAGAAGTTCTACTTCAGCTAGATCAGGCCACCAACAAAGTGCGTTTCACAGGCCTTGGTAAGAGATTTTCTCTCAGGCTGTAAGAGCACTTGGCAGAGCCAGTTGTTTCTTAGCTTCCCAAAGAGCTGGAAGCAAGATGCTTTGGGGGCTCCCTGCCCCTTTGCCAACAAGGCCGACCTTTGGGCCTTTCAGCTCTAGGCCAATGGAGCACACCCAGAGCAGAAGTTCTACCTCAGCCAGATAAGGCCTGCCAAGAAACTGCGTTTCAAAGGCTTTGGTAAGAGATGTTCCCGGTACTCTGTCAGAGCACTGGGCAGAGACAGTTGTTTCTTAGCTTCCCAATGAGCTGGAAGCAAGATGCTTTGGGGCCTCTCTGCCCCTTTGCAAACAAGGCATCCCTTTGGGCCTTTCAGCTCTAGGGCAATGGAGCACACCCAGAGCAGAAGTTCTACCTCAGCCAGATCAGGCCTGCCAAGAAACTGCTTTTCACAGGCCTTCGTAAGAGGTGTTCCCGGAAGGCTGTAAGAGTACCTGGCAGAGCGAGTTGTTTCTTAGCTTCAAAAACAGCTGGAAGCAACATGATTTGGGGCCTCTCTCCCCCTTTGGAAACAAAGCAGCCTTTGTGCCTGGCAGCTCTAGGCCAAAGTAGCACACCCAGAGCACAAGTTCTACCTCAGCCAGATAAGGCCTGTCAAGAAGCTGCGTTTCACAGGCCTTTGTATGTGACGTTCCCGGTTGGCTTTGAGAGCACTGTGCAGAGCCAGTTGTTTTAGCTTCCCAGAGAGCAGGAAGCAAGATGCTTTGGGGCCTCTCTCACACTTTGGAAATAAAGGCAGCCCTTTGGGCCTGGCAGCCCTAGGCCAATGGAGTACACCCAGAGCAGAAGTTCTACCTCAGCCAGATCAGGCCTTCCAAGAAACTGCGTCTCACAGGCCTTTCTCTGTCACGTTGCCGGTAGGCTGTGAGAGCACTGTGCAGAGCCACTTGTTTCTTAGCTTCCCAAAGATTTGGAAGCAAGATACTTTGGGGACTCTCAGCCCCTTTGGAAACAAGGCGGCCCTTTGGGCCTGGCAGCTCTAGGCCAAAGTAGCACGCCCAGAGCAGGAGTTCTACTTCAGCCAGATCAGGCCTGCCAAGAAACTGCGTTTCACAGGCCTTGGTAAGAGATGTTCCCGGTAGGCTGTAAGAGCACTGGGCAGAGCCAGTTGTTTCTTACCTTCCTGAAAAGCTGGAAGCAAGACGCTTGGGACCCCTCTGCCCGTTTGGGAACAAGGCAGCCTTTTGGGTCGGGAAGCTCTAGGCCAATGGAGCACACGCAGAGCAGGAGTTCTACTTCAGCCTGATCAGGCCTGCAAAGAAACAGCGTTTGACAGGCCTTGGTAAGAGATGTTCCCGGTAGGTGTAAGAGCACTGGGCAGAGCCAGTTGTTTCTTAGCTTCGCAAAGACCGGGAAGCAAGATGCTTTGGGCCTCTCTGCCCCTTGGAAACAGGGCAGCACTTGGGGCCTGGCAGCTCTAGGGCAATGGAGCACACCCAGAGCAGAAGTTCTACTTCGGCCAGTTCAGGCCACCAACAAACTGCGTTTCACAGGCCTTGGTAAGAGATGTTCCCGGTAGGCTGTAAGAGCACTGGGCAACGCCAGATGTTTCTTAGCTTCCCGAAGAGCTGGAAGCAAGATGCTTTGGTGCCACTCTCTCACTTTGGAATCAAGGCAGCCCTTTGGGGCAGGTAGCTCCAGGCCAGTGGAGCACACCCAGAGCAGAAGTTCTACTTCGGCCAGTTCAGGCCACCAACAAACTGCGTTTCACAGGCCTTGGTAAGAGATGTTCCCGGTAGGCTGTAAGAGCACTGGGCAACGCCAGATGTTTCTTAGCTTCCCGAAGAGCTGGAAGCAAGATGCTTTGGGGCCTCTCTGCCCCTTTGCAAACAAGGCGGCCCTTTGGGCCAGGCAGCTCTAGGCCAATGGAGCACACCCAGAGCAGAAGTTCTACTTCAGCTAGATCAGGCCACCAACAAAGTGCGTTTCACAGGCCTTGGTAAGAGATTTTCTCTCAGGCTGTAAGAGCACTTGGCAGAGCCAGTTGTTTCTTAGCTTCCCAAAGAGCTGGAAGCAAGATGCTTTGGGGGCTCCCTGCCCCTTTGCCAACAAGGCCGACCTTTGGGCCTTTCAGCTCTAGGCCAATGGAGCACACCCAGAGCAGAAGTTCTACCTCAGCCAGATAAGGCCTGCCAAGAAACTGCGTTTCAAAGGCTTTGGTAAGAGATGTTCCCGGTACTCTGTCAGAGCACTGGGCAGAGACAGTTGTTTCTTAGCTTCCCAATGAGCTGGAAGCAAGATGCTTTGGGGCCTCTCTGCCCCTTTGCAAACAAGGCATCCCTTTGGGCCTTTCAGCTCTAGGGCAATGGAGCACACCCAGAGCAGAAGTTCTACCTCAGCCAGATCAGGCCTGCCAAGAAACTGCTTTTCACAGGCCTTCGTAAGAGGTGTTCCCGGAAGGCTGTAAGAGTACCTGGCAGAGCGAGTTGTTTCTTAGCTTCAAAAACAGCTGGAAGCAACATGATTTGGGGCCTCTCTCCCCCTTTGGAAACAAAGCAGCCTTTGTGCCTGGCAGCTCTAGGCCAAAGTAGCACACCCAGAGCACAAGTTCTACCTCAGCCAGATAAGGCCTGTCAAGAAGCTGCGTTTCACAGGCCTTTGTATGTGACGTTCCCGGTTGGCTTTGAGAGCACTGTGCAGAGCCAGTTGTTTTAGCTTCCCAGAGAGCAGGAAGCAAGATGCTTTGGGGCCTCTCTCACACTTTGGAAATAAAGGCAGCCCTTTGGGCCTGGCAGCCCTAGGCCAATGGAGTACACCCAGAGCAGAAGTTCTACCTCAGCCAGATCAGGCCTTCCAAGAAACTGCGTCTCACAGGCCTTTCTCTGTCACGTTGCCGGTAGGCTGTGAGAGCACTGTGCAGAGCCACTTGTTTCTTAGCTTCCCAAAGATTTGGAAGCAAGATACTTTGGGGACTCTCAGCCCCTTTGGAAACAAGGCGGCCCTTTGGGCCTGGCAGCTCTAGGCCAAAGTAGCACGCCCAGAGCAGGAGTTCTACTTCAGCCAGATCAGGCCTGCCAAGAAACTGCGTTTCACAGGCCTTGGTAAGAGATGTTCCCGGTAGGCTGTAAGAGCACTGGGCAGAGCCAGTTGTTTCTTACCTTCCTGAAAAGCTGGAAGCAAGACGCTTGGGACCCCTCTGCCCGTTTGGGAACAAGGCAGCCTTTTGGGTCGGGAAGCTCTGGGCCAATGGAGCACACGCAGAGCAGGAGTTCTACTTCAGCCTGATCAGGCCTGCAAAGAAACAGCGTTTGACAGGCCTTGGTAAGAGATGTTCCCGGTAGGTGTAAGAGCACTGGGCAGAGCCAGTTGTTTCTTAGCTTCGCAAAGACCGGGAAGCAAGATGCTTTGGGCCTCTCTGCCCCTTGGAAACAGGGCAGCACTTGGGGCCTGGCAGCTCTAGGGCAATGGAGCACACCCAGAGCAGAAGTTCTACTTCGGCCAGTTCAGGCCACCAACAAACTGCGTTTCACAGGCCTTGCTAAGAGATGTTCCCGGTAGGCTGTAAGAGCACTGGGCAACGCCAGATGTTTCTTAGCTTCCCGAAGAGCTGGAAGCAAGATGCTTTGGTGCCACTCTCTCACTTTGGAATCAAGGCAGCCCTTTGGGGCAGGTAGCTCCAGGCCAGTGGAGCACACCCAGAGCAGAAGTTCTACTTCGGCCAGTTCAGGCCACCAACAAACTGCGTTTCACAGGCCTTGGTAAGAGATGTTCCCGGTAGGCTGTAAGAGCACTGGGCAACGCCAGATGTTTCTTAGCTTCCCGAAGAGCTGGAAGCAAGATGCTTTGGGGCCTCTCTGCCCCTTTGCAAACAAGGCGGCCCTTTGGGCCAGGCAGCTCTAGGCCAATGGAGCACACCCAGAGCAGAAGTTCTACTTCAGCTAGATCAGGCCACCAACAAAGTGCGTTTCACAGGCCTTGGTAAGAGATTTTCTCTCAGGCTGTAAGAGCACTTGGCAGAGCCAGTTGTTTCTTAGCTTCCCAAAGAGCTGGAAGCAAGATGCTTTGGGGGCTCCCTGCCCCTTTGCCAACAAGGCCGACCTTTGGGCCTTTCAGCTCTAGGCCAATGGAGCACACCCAGAGCAGAAGTTCTACCTCAGCCAGATAAGGCCTGCCAAGAAACTGCGTTTCAAAGGCTTTGGTAAGAGATGTTCCCGGTACTCTGTCAGAGCACTGGGCAGAGACAGTTGTTTCTTAGCTTCCCAATGAGCTGGAAGCAAGATGCTTTGGGGCCTCTCTGCCCCTTTGCAAACAAGGCATCCCTTTGGGCCTTTCAGCTCTAGGGCAATGGAGCACACCCAGAGCAGAAGTTCTACCTCAGCCAGATCAGGCCTGCCAAGAAACTGCTTTTCACAGGCCTTCGTAAGAGGTGTTCCCGGAAGGCTGTAAGAGTACCTGGCAGAGCGAGTTGTTTCTTAGCTTCAAAAACAGCTGGAAGCAACATGATTTGGGGCCTCGCTCCCCCTTTGGAAACAAAGCAGCCTTTGTGCCTGGCAGCTCTAGGCCAAAGTAGCACACCCAGAGCACAAGTTCTACCTCAGCCAGATAAGGCCTGTCAAGAAGCTGCGTTTCACAGGCCTTTGTATGTGACGTTCCCGGTTGGCTTTGAGAGCACTGTGCAGAGCCAGTTGTTTTAGCTTCCCAGAGAGCAGGAAGCAAGATGCTTTGGGGCCTCTCTCACACTTTGGAAATAAAGGCAGCCCTTTGGGCCTGGCAGCCCTAGGCCAATGGAGTACACCCAGAGCAGAAGTTCTACCTCAGCCAGATCAGGCCTTCCAAGAAACTGCGTCTCACAGGCCTTTCTCTGTCACGTTGCCGGTAGGCTTTGAGAGCACTGTGCAGAGCCACTTGTTTCTTAGCTTCCCAAAGATTTGGAAGCAAGATACTTTGGGGACTCTCAGCCCCTTTGGAAACAAGGCGGCCCTTTGGGCCTGGCAGCTCTAGGCCAAAGGAGCACGCCCAGAGCAGGAGTTCTACTTCAGCCAGATCAGGCCTGCCAAGAAACTGCATTTCACAGGCCTTGGTAAGAGATGTTCCCGGTAGGCTGTAAGAGCACTGGGCAGAGCCAGTTGTTTCTTACCTTCCTGAAAAGCTGGAAGCAAGACGCTTGGGACCCCTCTGCCCGTTTGGGAACAAGGCAGCCTTTTGGGTCGGGAAGCTCTAGGCCAATGGAGCACACGCAGAGCAGGAGTTCTACTTCAGCCTGATCAGGCCTGCAAAGAAACAGCGTTTGACAGGCCTTGGTAAGAGATGTTCCCGGTAGGTGTAAGAGCACTGGGCAGAGCCAGTTGTTTCTTAGCTTCGCAAAGACCGGGAAGCAAGATGCTTTGGGCCTCTCTGCCCCTTGGAAACAGGGCAGCACTTGGGGCCTGGCAGCTCTAGGGCAATGGAGCACACCCAGAGCCGGAGTTCTACTTCAGCCAGATGAGGCCTGCCAAGAAACTGCGTTTCACAGGCCTTTCAAAGACATGTTCCCGGTAGGCTGTAAGAGCACGGGGCAGAGCGAGTTGGTTCTTAGCTTCCCAGAGAGCTGGAAGCAAGATGCTTTAGGGCCTCTCTGCCCCTTTGGAAACAAGGCAGCACCTTGGGCCTGGCAGCTCTAGGGCAATGGAGCACACCCAGAGCAGAAGTTCTACTTCAGCCAAATCAGGCCTGCCAGGAAACGGCATTTCACAGGCCTTGGTAAGAGATGTTCCCGGTAGGCTGTAAGAGCACTGGGCAACGCCAGATGTTTCTTAGCTTCCCGAAGAGCTGGAAGCAAGATGCTTTGGTGCCACTCTCTCACTTTGGAATCAAGGCAGCCCTTTGGGGCAGGTAGCTCCAGGCCAGTGGAGCACACCCAGAGCAGAAGTTCTACTTCGGCCAGTTCAGGCCACCAACAAACTGCGTTTCACAGGCCTTGGTAAGAGATGTTCCCGGTAGGCTGTAAGAGCACTGGGCAACGCCAGATGTTTCTTAGCTTCCCGAAGAGCTGGAAGCAAGATGCTTTGGGGCCTCTCTGCCCCTTTGCAAACAAGGCGGCCCTTTGGGCCAGGCAGCTCTAGGCCAATGGAGCACACCCAGAGCAGAAGTTCTACTTCAGCTAGATCAGGCCACCAACAAAGTGCGTTTCACAGGCCTTGGTAAGAGATTTTCTCTCAGGCTGTAAGAGCACTTGGCAGAGCCAGTTGTTTCTTAGCTTCCCAAAGAGCTGGAAGCAAGATGCTTTGGGGGCTCCCTGCCCCTTTGCCAACAAGGCCGACCTTTGGGCCTTTCAGCTCTAGGCCAATGGAGCACACCCAGAGCAGAAGTTCTACCTCAGCCAGATAAGGCCTGCCAAGAAACTGCGTTTCAAAGGCTTTGGTAAGAGATGTTCCCGGTACTCTGTCAGAGCACTGGGCAGAGACAGTTGTTTCTTAGCTTCCCAATGAGCTGGAAGCAAGATGCTTTGGGGCCTCTCTGCCCCTTTGCAAACAAGGCATCCCTTTGGGCCTTTCAGCTCTAGGGCAATGGAGCACACCCAGAGCAGAAGTTCTACCTCAGCCAGATCAGGCCTGCCAAGAAACTGCTTTTCACAGGCCTTCGTAAGAGGTGTTCCCGGAAGGCTGTAAGAGTACCTGGCAGAGCGAGTTGTTTCTTAGCTTCAAAAACAGCTGGAAGCAACATGATTTGGGGCCTCGCTCCCCCTTTGGAAACAAAGCAGCCTTTGTGCCTGGCAGCTCTAGGCCAAAGTAGCACACCCAGAGCACAAGTTCTACCTCAGCCAGATAAGGCCTGTCAAGAAGCTGCGTTTCACAGGCCTTTGTATGTGACGTTCCCGGTTGGCTTTGAGAGCACTGTGCAGAGCCAGTTGTTTTAGCTTCCCAGAGAGCAGGAAGCAAGATGCTTTGGGGCCTCTCTCACACTTTGGAAATAAAGGCAGCCCTTTGGGCCTGGCAGCCCTAGGCCAATGGAGTACACCCAGAGCAGAAGTTCTACCTCAGCCAGATCAGGCCTTCCAAGAAACTGCGTCTCACAGGCCTTTCTCTGTCACGTTGCCGGTAGGCTTTGAGAGCACTGTGCAGAGCCACTTGTTTCTTAGCTTCCCAAAGATTTGGAAGCAAGATACTTTGGGGACTCTCAGCCCCTTTGGAAACAAGGCGGCCCTTTGGGCCTGGCAGCTCTAGGCCAAAGGAGCACGCCCAGAGCAGGAGTTCTACTTCAGCCAGATCAGGCCTGCCAAGAAACTGCATTTCACAGGCCTTGGTAAGAGATGTTCCCGGTAGGCTGTAAGAGCACTGGGCAGAGCCAGTTGTTTCTTACCTTCCTGAAAAGCTGGAAGCAAGACGCTTGGGACCCCTCTGCCCGTTTGGGAACAAGGCAGCCTTTTGGGTCGGGAAGCTCTAGGCCAATGGAGCACACGCAGAGCAGGAGTTCTACTTCAGCCTGATCAGGCCTGCAAAGAAACAGCGTTTGACAGGCCTTGGTAAGAGATGTTCCCGGTAGGTGTAAGAGCACTGGGCAGAGCCAGTTGTTTCTTAGCTTCGCAAAGACCGGGAAGCAAGATGCTTTGGGCCTCTCTGCCCCTTGGAAACAGGGCAGCACTTGGGGCCTGGCAGCTCTAGGGCAATGGAGCACACCCAGAGCCGGAGTTCTACTTCAGCCAGATGAGGCCTGCCAAGAAACTGCGTTTCACAGGCCTTTCAAAGACATGTTCCCGGTAGGCTGTAAGAGCACGGGGCAGAGCGAGTTGGTTCTTAGCTTCCCAGAGAGCTGGAAGCAAGATGCTTTAGGGCCTCTCTGCCCCTTTGGAAACAAGGCAGCACCTTGGGCCTGGCAGCTCTAGGGCAATGGAGCACACCCAGAGCAGAAGTTCTACTTCAGCCAAATCAGGCCTGCCAGGAAACGGCATTTCACAGGCCTTGGTAAGAGATGTTCCCGGTAGGCTGTAAGAGCACTGGGCAACGCCAGATGTTTCTTAGCTTCCCGAAGAGCTGGAAGCAAGATGCTTTGGTGCCACTCTCTCACTTTGGAATCAAGGCAGCCCTTTGGGGCAGGTAGCTCCAGGCCAGTGGAGCACACCCAGAGCAGAAGTTCTACTTCGGCCAGTTCCGGCCACCAACAAACTGCGTTTCACAGGCCTTGGTAAGAGGTGTTCCCGGTAGGCTGTAAGAGCACTGGGCAACGCCAGATGTTTCTTAGCTTCCCGAAGAGCTGGAAGCAAGATGCTTTGGGGCCTCTCTGCCCCTTTGCAAACAAGGCGGCCCTTTGGGCCAGGCAGCTCTAGGCCAATGGAGCACACCCAGAGCAGAAGTTCTACTTCAGCTAGATCAGGCCACCAACAAAGTGCGTTTCACAGGCCTTGGTAAGAGATTTTCTCTCAGGCTGTAAGAGCACTTGGCAGAGCCAGTTGTTTCTTAGCTTCCCAAAGAGCTGGAAGCAAGATGCTTTGGGGGCTCCCTGCCCCTTTGCCAACAAGGCCGACCTTTGGGCCTTTCAGCTCTAGGCCAATGGAGCACACCCAGAGCAGAAGTTCTACCTCAGCCAGATAAGGCCTGCCAAGAAACTGCGTTTCAAAGGCTTTGGTAAGAGATGTTCCCGGTACTCTGTCAGAGCACTGGGCAGAGACAGTTGTTTCTTAGCTTCCCAATGAGCTGGAAGCAAGATGCTTTGGGGCCTCTCTGCCCCTTTGCAAACAAGGCATCCCTTTGGGCCTTTCAGCTCTAGGGCAATGGAGCACACCCAGAGCAGAAGTTCTACCTCAGCCAGATCAGGCCTGCCAAGAAACTGCTTTTCACAGGCCTTCGTAAGAGGTGTTCCCGGAAGGCTGTAAGAGTACCTGGCAGAGCGAGTTGTTTCTTAGCTTCAAAAACAGCTGGAAGCAACATGATTTGGGGCCTCTCTCCCCCTTTGGAAACAAAGCAGCCTTTGTGCCTGGCAGCTCTAGGCCAAAGTAGCACACCCAGAGCACAAGTTCTACCTCAGCCAGATAAGGCCTGTCAAGAAGCTGCGTTTCACAGGCCTTTGTATGTGACGTTCCCGGTTGGCTTTGAGAGCACTGTGCAGAGCCAGTTGTTTTAGCTTCCCAGAGAGCAGGAAGCAAGATGCTTTGGGGCCTCTCTCACACTTTGGAAATAAAGGCAGCCCTTTGGGCCTGGCAGCCCTAGGCCAATGGAGTACACCCAGAGCAGAAGTTCTACCTCAGCCAGATCAGGCCTTCCAAGAAACTGCGTCTCACAGGCCTTTCTCTGTCACGTTGCCGGTAGGCTGTGAGAGCACTGTGCAGAGCCACTTGTTTCTTAGCTTCCCAAAGATTTGGAAGCAAGATACTTTGGGGACTCTCAGCCCCTTTGGAAACAAGGCGGCCCTTTGGGCCTGGCAGCTCTAGGCCAAAGGAGCACGCCCAGAGCAGGAGTTCTACTTCAGCCAGATCAGGCCTGCCAAGAAACTGCGTTTCACAGGCCTTGGTAAGAGATGTTCCCGGTAGGCTGTAAGAGCACTGGGCAGAGCCAGTTGTTTCTTACCTTCCTGAAAAGCTGGAAGCAAGACGCTTGGGACCCCTCTGCCCGTTTGGGAACAAGGCAGCCTTTTGGGTCGGGAAGCTCTAGGCCAATGGAGCACACGCAGAGCAGGAGTTCTACTTCAGCCTGATCAGGCCTGCAAAGAAACAGCGTTTGACAGGCCTTGGTAAGAGATGTTCCCGGTAGGTGTAAGAGCACTGGGCAGAGCCAGTTGTTTCTTAGCTTCGCAAAGACCGGGAAGCAAGATGCTTTGGGCCTCTCTGCCCCTTGGAAACAGGGCAGCACTTGGGGCCTGGCAGCTCTAGGGCAATGGAGCACAACCAGAGCCGGAGTTCTACTTCAGCCAGATGAGGCCTGCCAAGAAACTGCGTTTCACAGGCCTTTCAAAGACATGTTCCCGGTAGGCTGTAAGAGCACGGGGCAGAGCGAGTTGGTTCTTAGCTTCCCAAAGAGCTGGAAGCAAGATGCTTTAGGGCCTCTCTGCCCCTTTGGAAACAAGGCAGCACCTTGGGCCTGGCAGCTCTAGGGCAATGGAGCACACCCAGAGCAGAAGTTCTACTTCAGCCAAATCAGGCCTGCCAGGAAACGGCGTTTCACAGGCCTTGGTAAGAGATGTTCCCGGTAGGCTGTAAGAGCACTGGGCAACGCCAGATGTTTCTTAGCTTCCCGAAGAGCTGGAAGCAAGATGCTTTGGTGCCACTCTCTCACTTTGGAATCAAGGCAGCCCTTTGGGGCAGGTAGCTCCAGGCCAGTGGAGCACACCCAGAGCAGAAGTTCTACTTCGGCCAGTTCAGGCCACCAACAAACTGCGTTTCACAGGCCTTGGTAAGAGATGTTCCCGGTAGGCTGTAAGAGCACTGGGCAACGCCAGATGTTTCTTAGCTTCCCGAAGAGCTGGAAGCAAGATGCTTTGGGGCCTCTCTGCCCCTTTGCAAACAAGGCGGCCCTTTGGGCCAGGCAGCTCTAGGCCAATGGAGCACACCCAGAGCAGAAGTTCTACTTCAGCTAGATCAGGCCACCAACAAAGTGCGTTTCACAGGCCTTGGTAAGAGATTTTCTCTCAGGCTGTAAGAGCACTTGGGAGAGCCAGTTGTTTCTTAGCTTCCCAAAGAGCTGGAAGCAAGATGCTTTGGGGGCTCCCTGCCCCTTTGCCAACAAGGCCGACCTTTGGGCCTTTCAGCTCTAGGCCAATGGAGCACACCCAGAGCAGAAGTTCTACCTCAGCCAGATAAGGCCTGCCAAGAAACTGCGTTTCAAAGGCTTTGGTAAGAGATGTTCCCGGTACTCTGTCAGAGCACTGGGCAGAGACAGTTGTTTCTTAGCTTCCCAATGAGCTGGAAGCAAGATGCTTTGGGGCCTCTCTGCCCCTTTGCAAACAAGGCATCCCTTTGGGCCTTTCAGCTCTAGGGCAATGGAGCACACCCAGAGCAGAAGTTCTACCTCAGCCAGATCAGGCCTGCCAAGAAACTGCTTTTCACAGGCCTTCGTAAGTGGTGTTCCCGGAAGGCTGTAAGAGTACCTGGCAGAGCGAGTTGTTTCTTAGCTTCAAAAACAGCTGGAAGCAACATGATTTGGGGCCTCTCTCCCCCTTTGGAAACAAAGCAGCCTTTGTGCCTGGCAGCTCTAGGCCAAAGTAGCACACCCAGAGCACAAGTTCTACCTCAGCCAGATAAGGCCTGTCAAGAAGCTGCGTTTCACAGGCCTTTGTATGTGACGTTCCCGGTTGGCTTTGAGAGCACTGTGCAGAGCCAGTTGTTTTAGCTTCCCAGAGAGCAGGAAGCAAGATGCTTTGGGGCCTCTCTCACACTTTGGAAATAAAGGCAGCCCTTTGGGCCTGGCAGCCCTAGGCCAATGGAGTACACCCAGAGCAGAAGTTCTACCTCAGCCAGATCAGGCCTTCCAAGAAACTGCGTCTCACAGGCCTTTCTCTGTCACGTTGCCGGTAGGCTGTGAGAGCACTGTGCAGAGCCACTTGTTTCTTAGCTTCCCAAAGATTTGGAAGCAAGATACTTTGGGGACTCTCAGCCCCTTTGGAAACAAGGCGGCCCTTTGGGCCTGGCAGCTCTAGGCCAAAGTAGCACGCCCAGAGCAGGAGTTCTACTTCAGCCAGATCAGGCCTGCCAGGAAACTGCGTTTCACAGGCCTTGGTAAGAGATGTTCCCGGTAGGCTGTAAGAGCACTGGGCAGAGCCAGTTGTTTCTTACCTTCCTGAAAAGCTGGAAGCAAGATGCTTGGGACCCATCTGCCCGTTTGGGAACAAGGCAGCCTTTTGGGTCGGGAAGCTCTAGGCCAATGGAGCACACGCAGAGCAGGAGTTCTACTTCAGCCTGATCAGGCCTGCAAAGAAACAGCGTTTGACAGGCCTTGGTAAGAGATGTTCCCGGTAGGTGTAAGAGCACTGGGCAGAGCCAGTTGTTTCTTAGCTTTGCAAAGACCGGGAAGCAAGATGCTTTGGGCCTCTCTGCCCCTTGGAAACAGGGCAGCACTTTGGGCCTGGCAGCCCTAGGGCAATGGAGCACACCCAGAGCCGGAGTTCTACTTCAGCCAGATGAGGCCTGCCAAGAAACTGCGTTTCACAGGCCTTTCAAAGACATGTTCCCGGTAGGCTGTAAGAGCACGGGGCAGAGCGAGTTGGTTCTTAGCTTCCCAGAGAGCTGGAAGCAAGATGCTTTAGGGCATCTCTGCCTCTTTGGAAACAAGGCAGCACCTTGGGCCTGGCAGCTCTAGGGCAATGGAGCACAACCAGAGCAGCAGTTCTACTTCAGCCAAATCAGGCATGCCAGGAAACGGCGTTTCACAGGCCTTGGTAAGAGATGTTCCCGGTAGGCTGTAAGAGCACTGGGCAACGCCAGATGTTTCTTAGCTTCCCGAAGAGCTGGAAGCAAGATGCTTTGGTGCCACTCTCTCACTTTGGAATCAAGGCAGCCCTTTGGGGCAGGTAGCTCCAGGCCAGTGGAGCACACCCAGAGCAGAAGTTCTACTTCGGCCAGTTCAGGCCACCAACAAACTGCATTTCACAGGCCTTGGTAAGAGATGTTCCCAGTAGGCTGTGAGAGCACTGGGCAAAACCAGTTGTTTTTTAGCTTCCCAAAGTGCTGGAGGCAAGATGCTTTGGGGCCTCTCATCCCCTTTGCAAACAAGGCGGCCCTTTGGGCCAGGCAGCTCTAGGCCAATGGAGCACACCCAGAGCAGAAGTTCTACTTCAGCTAGATCAGGCCACCAACAAAGTGCGTTTCACAGGCCTTGGTAAGAGATTTTCTCTCAGGCTGTAAGAGCACTGGGCTGAGCCAGTTGTTTCTTAGCTTCCCAAAGAGCTGGAAGCAAGATGCTTTGGGGGCTCCCTGCCCCATTGCCAACAAGGCCGACCTTTGGGCCTTTCAGCTCTAGGCCAATGGAGCACACCCAGAGCAGAAGTCCTACTTCAGCCAGATCAGGCCTGCCAAGGAACTGCGTTTCAGAGGCCTTTGTATGTGACTTTCCCGGTAGGCTGTGAGAGCACGGTGCAGAGCCTGTTGTTTCCTTGTTTCCCAAACAGCTGGAAGCAAGACGCTTTGGGGCCTCTCTGCCCCTTTGGAAACAAGGCAGCACGTTGGGTCTGGCAGCTCTAGGGCAATGGAGCACAACCAGAGCCGAAGTTCTACTTCTTCCAGATCAGGCCTGCCTAGACAGTGCGTTTCACAGGCCTTGATAAGAGATGTTCTCTTAGGCTATAAGAGCACTGGGCACAGCCAGTTGTTTCTTAGCTTCCCAAGAGGTGGAAGCAAGATGCTTTGGGGCCTCTCTCCCCCTTTGGAAACAAGGCAGCCCTTTGGGCCTTTCAGCTCTAGGGCAATGGAGCACACCCAGAGCAGAAGTTCTACCTCAGCCAGATCAGGCCTGCCAAGAAACTGCTTTTCACAGGCCTTCGTAAGAGGTGTTCCCGGAAGGCTGTAAGAGTACCTGGCAGAGCGAGTTGTTTCTTAGCTTCAAAAACAGCTGGAAGCAACATGATTTGGGGCCTCTCTCCCCCTTTGGAAACAAAGCAGCCTTTGTGCCTGGCAGCTCTAGGCCAAAGTAGCACACCCAGAGCACAAGTTCTACCTCAGCCAGAAAAGGCCTGTCAAGAAGCTGCGTTTCACAGGCATTGTATGTGACGTTCCCGGTTGGCTTTGAGAGCACTGTGCAGAGCCAGTTGTTTTAGCTTCCCAGAGAGCAGGAAGCAAGATGCTTTGGGGCCTCTCTCACACTTTGGAAATAAAGGCAGCCCTTTGGGCCTGGCAGCCCTAGGCCAATGGAGTACACCCAGAGCAGAAGTTCTACCTCAGCCAGATCAGGCCTTCCAAGAAACTGCGTCTCACAGGCCTTTCTCTGTCACGTTGCCAGTAGGCTGTGAGAGCACTGTGCAGAGCCAGTTGTTTCTTAGCTTCCCAAAGATTTGGAAGCAAGATACTTTGGGGACTCTCAGCCCCTCTGGAAACAAGGCGGCCCTTTGGGCCTGGCAGCTCTAGGCCAAAGGAGCACGCCCAGAGCAGGAGTTCTACTTCAGCCAGATCAGGCCTGCCAAGAAACTGCGTTTCACAGGCCTTGGTAAGAGATGTTCCCGGTAGGCTGTGAGAGCACTGTGGAGAGCCAGTTGCTTTAGCTTCCCACAGAGCTGGAAGCAAGATGCTTTGGGGCCTCTCTCTCCCTTTGGACACAAGGCAGCCGTTTGCGCCTGGCAGCTCTAGGCCAATGGAGCACACCCACAGCAGAAGTTCTACTTCAGGCAGATCAGTCCTGCCCAGAAACTGCGTTTCACAGCCCTTGGTAAGAGATGTTCACGGTAGGCTGTGAGAGCACTGGGCAGAACCAGTTGTTTTTTAGCTTCCCAAAGTGCTGGAGGCAAGATGCTTTGGGGCCTCTCTCACCCTTTGGAAACAAGGCAGCCCTTAGGTCCTGGTAGCTCTAGGCCTATGTAGCACAACCAGAACAGAAGTTCTACTTCAGCCAGGTCAGGCCTGCCAAGAAACTGCGTTTCACAGGCCTTTCAAAGAGATGTTCTCTTAGGCTGTAAGAGCACTGGGCAGAGCCAGCTGTTTCTTAGCTTCCCGAAGAGCTGGGAGCAAGATGCTTTGGGTCCACTCTCCGTCTTTGGAAACAAGGCAGCCCTTTGGGCCTGGCAGCTCTAGGGCAATGGAGCACACCCAGAGCAGAAGTTCTACTTCAGCCAGATCAGGCCTGCCAGGAAACTGCGTTTCACAGGCCTTGGTAAGAGATGTTCCCGGTAGGCTGTAAGAGCACTGGGCAGAGCCAGTTGTTTCTTACCTTCCTGAAAAGCTGGAAGCAAGACGCATGGGACCCCTCTGCCCGTTTGGGAACAAGGCAGCCTTTTGGGTCGGGAAGCTCTAGGCCAATGGAGCACACGCAGAGCAGGAGTTCTACTTCAGCCTGATCAGGCCTGCAAAGAAACAGCGTTTGACAGGCCTTGGTAAGAGATGTTCCCGGTAGGTGTAAGAGCACTGGGCAGAGCCAGTTGTTTCTTAGCTTTGCAAAGACCGGGAAGCAAGATGCTTTGGGCCTCTCTGCCCCTTGGAAACAGGGCAGCACTTTGGGCCTGGCAGCCCTAGGGCAATGGAGCACACCCAGAGCCGGAGTTCTACTTCAGCCAGATGAGGCCTGCCAAGAAACTGCGTTTCACAGGCCTTTCAAAGACATGTTCCCGGTAGGCTGTAAGAGCACGGGCCAGAGCGAGTTGGTTCTTAGCTTCCCAGAGAGCTGGAAGCAAGATGCTTTAGGGCCTCTCTGCCTCTTTGGAAACAAGGCAGCACCTTGGGCCTGGCAGCTCTAGGGCAATGGAGCACAACCAGAGCAGAAGTTCTACTTCAGCCAAATCAGGCCTGCCAGGAAACGGCGTTTCACAGGCCTTGGTAAGAGATGTTCCCGGTAGGCTGTAAGAGCACTGGGCAACGCCAGATGTTTCTTAGCTTCCCAAAGTGCTGGAGGCAAGATGCTTTGGGGCCTCTCATCCCCTTTGCAAACAAGGCGGCCCTTTGGGCCAGGCAGCTCTAGGCCAATGGAGCACACCCAGAGCAAAAGTTCTACTTCAGCTAGATCAGGCCACCAACAAAGTGCGTTTCACAGGCCTTGGTAAGAGATTTTCTCTTAGGCTGTAAGAGCACTGGGCAGAGCCAGTTGTTTCTTAGCTTCCCAAAGAGCTGGAAGCAAGATGCTTTGGGGGCTCCCTGCCCCTTTGCCAACAAGGCCGACCTTTGGGCCTTTCAGCTCTAGGCCAATGGAGCACATCCAGAGCAGAAGTTCTACCTGAGCCAGATAAGGCCTGCCAAGAAACTGCGTTTCAAAGGCTTTGGTAAGAGATGTTGCCGGTACCTTGTCAGAGCACTGGGCAGAGACAGTTGTTTCTTAGCTTCCCAAAGAGCTGGAAGCAAGATGTTTTGGGGCCTCTCTGCCCCTTTGCAAACAAGGCATCCCTTTGGGCCTTTCAGCTCTAGGCCAATGGAGCACACCCAGAGCAGAAGTCCTACTTCAGCCAGATCAGGCCTGCCAAGGAACTGCGTTTCAGAGGCCTTTGTATGTGACGTTCCCGGTAGGCTGTGAGAGCACGGTGCAGAGCCAGTTGTTTCCTTGTTTCCCAAACAGCTGGAAGCAAGACGCTTTGGGGCCTCTCTGCCCCTTTGGAAACAAGGCAGCACGTTGGGTCTGGCAGCTCTAGGGCAATGGAGCACAACCAGAGCCGAAGTTCTACTTCTTCCAGATCAGGCCTGCCTAGACAGTGCGTTTCACAGGCCTTGACAAGAGATGTTCTCTTAGGATATAAGAGCACTGGGCACAGCCAGTTGTTTCTTAGCTTCCCAAGAGGTGGAAGCAAGATGCTTTGGGGCCTCTCTCCCCCTTTGGAAACAAGGCAGCCCTTTGGGCCTTTCAGCTCTAGGGCAATGGAGCACACCCAGAGCAGAAGTTCTACCTCAGCCAGATCAGGCCTGCCAAGAAACTGCTTTTCACAGGCCTTCGTAAGAGGTGTTCCCGGAAGGCTGTAAGAGTACCTGGCAGAGCGAGTTGTTTCTTAGCTTCAAAAACAGCTGGAAGCAACATGATTTGGGGCCTCTCTCCCCCTTTGGAAACAAAGCAGCCTTTGTGCCTGGCAGCTCTAGGCCAAAGTAGCACACCCAGAGCACAAGTTCTACCTCAGCCAGATAAGGCCTGTTAAGAAGCTGCGTTTCACAGGCCTTTGTATGTGACGTTCCCGGTTGGCTTTGAGAGCACTGTGCAGAGCCAGTTGTTTTAGCTTCCCAGAGAGCAGGAAGCAAGATGCTTTGGGGCCTCTCTCACACTTTGGAAATAAAGGCAGCCCTTTGGGCCTGGCAGCCCTAGGCCAATGGAGTACACCCAGAGCAGAAGTTCTACCTCAGCCAGATCAGGCCTTCCAAGAAACTGCGTCTCACAGGCCTTTCTCTGTCACGTTGCCGGTAGGCTGTGAGAGCACTGTGCAGAGCCAGTTGTTTCTTAGCTTCCCAAAGATTTGGAAGCAAGATGCTTTGGGGACTCTCAGCCCCTTTGGAAACAAGCCAGCCCTTTGGGCCTGGCAGCTCTAGGCCAAAGTAGCACGCCCAGAGCAGGAGTTCTACTTCAGCCAGATCAGGCCTGCCAAGAAACTGCGTTTCACAGGCCTTGGTAAGAGATGTTCCCGGTAGGCTGTGAGAGCACTGTGGAGAGCCAGTTGCTTTAGCTTCCCACAGAGCTGGAAGCAAGATGCTTTGGGGCCTCTCTCTCCCTTTGGACACAAGGCAGCCGTTTGCGCCTGGCAGCTCTAGGCCAATGGAGCACACCCACAGCAGAAGTTCTACTTCAGGCAGATCAGTCCTGCCCAGAAACTGCGTTTCACAGCCCTTGGTAAGAGATGTTCACGGTAGGCTGTGAGAGCACTGTGGAGAGCCAGTTGCTTTAGCTTCCCACAGAGCTGGAAGCAAGATGCTTTGGGGCCTCTCTCTCCCTTTGGACACAAGGCAGCCGTTTGCGCCTGGCAGCTCTAGGCCAATGGAGCACACCCACAGCAGAAGTTCTACTTCAGGCAGATCAGTCCTGCCCAGAAACTGCGTTTCACAGCCCTTGGTAAGAGATGTTCACGGTAGGCTGTGAGAGCACTGGGCAGAACCAGTTGTTTTTTAGCTTCCCAAAGTGCTGGAGGCAAGATGCTTTGGGGCCTCTCTCACCCTTTGGAAACAAGGCAGCCCTTAGGTCCTGGTAGCTCTAGGCCTATGTAGCACAACCAGAACAGAAGTTCTACTTCAGCCAGGTCAGGCCTGCCAAGAAACTGCGTTTCACAGGCCTTTCAAAGAGATGTTCTCTTAGGCTGTAAGAGCACTGGGCAGAGCCAGCTGTTTCTTAGCTTCCCGAAGAGCTGGGAGCAAGATGCTTTGGGTCCACTCTCCGTCTTTGGAAACAAGGCAGCCCTTTGGGCCGGGCAGCTCTAGGGCAATGGAGCACACCCAGAGCAGAAGTTCTACTTCAGCCAGATCAGGCCTGCCAGGAAACTGCGTTTCACAGGCCTTGGTAAGAGATGTTCCCGGTAGGCTGTAAGAGCACTGGGCAGAGCCAGTTGTTTCTTACCTTCCTGAAAAGCTGGAAGCAAGATGCTTGGGACCCCTCTGCCCGTTTGGGAACAAGGCAGCCTTTTGGGTCGGGAAGCTCTAGGCCAATGGAGCACACGCAGAGCAGGAGTTCTACTTCAGCCTGATCAGGCCTGCAAAGAAACAGCGTTTGACAGGCCTTGGTAAGAGATGTTCCCGGTAGGTGTAAGAGCACTGGGCAGAGCCAGTTGTGTCTTAGCTTCGCAAAGACCGGGAAGCAAGATGCTTTGGGCCTCTCTGCCCCTTGGAAACAGGGCACCACTTTGGGCCTGGCAGCTCTAGGGCAATGGAGCACACCCAGAGCCGGAGTTCTACTTCAGCCAGATGAGGCCTGCCAAGAAACTGCGTTTCACAGGCCTTTCAAAGACATGTTCCCGGTAGGCTGTAAGAGCACGGGGCAGAGCGAGTTGGTTCTTAGCTTCCCAGAGAGCTGGAAGCAAGATGCTTTGGGGCCTCTCTGCCCCTTTGGAAACAAGGCAGCACCTTGGGCCTGGCAGCTCTAGGGCAATGGAGCACACCCAGAGCAGAAGTTCTACTTCAGCCAAATCAGGCCTGCCAGGAAACGGCGTTTCACAGGCCTTGGTAAGAGATGTTCCCGGTAGGCTGTAAGAGCACTGGGCAACGCCAGATGTTTCTTAGCTTCCCGAAGAGCTGGAAGCAAGATGCTTTGGTGCCACTCTCTCACTTTGGAATCAAGGCAGCCCTTTGGGGCAGGTAGCTCTAGGCCAGTGGAGCACACCCAGAGCAGAAGTTCTACTTCGGCCAGTTCAGGCCACCAACAAACTGCGTTTCACAGGCCTTGGTAAGAGATGTTCCCGGTAGGCTGTAAGAGCACTGGGCAACGCCAGATGTTTCTTAGCTTCCCGAAGAGCTGGAAGCAAGATGCTTTGGGGCCTCTCATCCCCTTTGCAAACAAGGCGGCCCTTTGGGCCAGGCAGCTCTAGGCCAATGGAGCACACCCAGAGCAGCAGTTCTACTTCAGCTAGATCAGGCCACCAACAAAGTGCGTTTCACAGGCCTTGGTAAGAGATTGTCTCTTAGGCTGTAAGAGCACTGGGCAGAGACAGTTGTTTCTTAGCTTCCCAAAGAGCTGGAAGCAAGATGCTTTGGGGGCTCCCTGCCCCTTTGCCAACAAGGGCGACCTTTGGGCCTTTCAGCTCTAGGCCAATGGAGCACACCCAGAGCAGAAGTCCTACTTCAGCCAGATCAGGCCTGCCAAGGAACTGCGTTTCAGAGGCCTTTGTATGTGACGTTCCCGGTAGGCTGTGAGAGCACGGTGCAGAGCCAGTTGTTTCCTTGTTTCCCAAACAGCTGGAAGCAAGACGCTTTGGGGCCTCTCTGCCCCTTTGGAAACAAGGCAGCACGTTGGGTCTGGCAGCTCTAGGGCAATGGAGCACAACCAGAGCCGAAGTTCTACTTCTTCCAGATCAGGCCTGCCTAGACAGTGCGTTTCACAGGCCTTGATAAGAGATGTTCTCTTAGGCTATAAGAGCACTGGGCACAGCCAGTTGTTTCTTAGCTTCCCAAGAGGTGGAAGCAAGATGCTTTGGGGCCTCTCTCCCCCTTTGGAAACAAGGCAGCCCTTTGGGCCTTTCAGCTCTAGGGCAATGGAGCACACCCAGAGCAGAAGTTCTACCTCAGCCAGATCAGGCCTGCCAAGAAACTGCTTTTCACAGGCCTTCGTAAGAGGTGTTCCCGGAAGGCTGTAAGAGTACCTGGCAGAGCGAGTTGTTTCTTAGCTTCAAAAACAGCTGGAAGCAACATGATTTGGGGCCTCGCTCCCCCTTTGGAAACAAAGCAGCCTTTGTGCCTGGCAGCTCTAGGCCAAAGTAGCACACCCAGAGCACAAGTTCTACCTCAGCCAGATAAGGCCTGTCAAGAAGCTGCGTTTCACAGGCCTTTGTATGTGACGTTCCCGGTTGGCTTTGAGAGCACTGTGCAGAGCCAGTTGTTTTAGCTTCCCAGAGAGCAGGAAGCAAGATGCTTTGGGGCCTCTCTCACACTTTGGAAATAAAGGCAGCCCTTTGGGCCTGGCAGCCCTAGGCCAATGGAGTACACCCAGAGCAGAAGTTCTACCTCAGCCAGATCAGGCCTTCCAAGAAACTGCGTCTCACAGGCCTTTCTCTGTCACGTTGCCGGTAGGCTGTGAGAGCACTGTGCAGAGCCAGTTGTTTCTTAGCTTCCCAAAGATTTGGAAGCAAGATGCTTTGGGGACTCTCAGCCCCTTTGGAAACAAGCCGGCACTTTGGGCCTGGCAGCTCTAGGCCAAAGTAGCACGCCCAGAGCAGGAGTTCTACTTCAGCCAGATCAGGCCTGCCAAGAAACTGCGTTTCACAGGCCTTGGTAAGAGATGTTCCCGGTAGGCTGTGAGAGCACTGTGGAGAGCCAGTTGCTTTAGCTTCCCACAGAGCTGGAAGCAAGATGCTTTGGGGCCTCTCTCTCCCTTTGGACACAAGGCAGCCGTTTGCGCCTGGCAGCTCTAGGCCAATGGAGCACACCCACAGCAGAAGTTCTACTTCAGGCAGATCAGTCCTGCCCAGAAACTGCGTTTCACAGCCCTTGGTAAGAGATGTTCACGGTAGGCTGTGAGAGCACTGGGCAGAACCAGTTGTTTTTTAGCTTCCCAAAGTGCTGGAGGCAAGATGCTTTGGGGCCTCTCTCACCCTTTGGAAACAAGGCAGCCCTTAGGTCCTGGTAGCTCTAGGCCTATGTAGCACAACCAGAACAGAAGTTCTACTTCAGCCAGGTCAGGCCTGCCAAGAAACTGCGTTTCACAGGCCTTTCAAAGAGATGTTCTCTTAGGCTGTAAGAGCACTGGGCAGAGCCAGCTGTTTCTTAGCTTCCCGAAGAGCTGGGAGCAAGATGCTTTGGGTCCACTCTCCGTCTTTGGAAACAAGGCAGCCCTTTGGGCCTGGCAGCTCTAGGGCAATGGAGCACACCCAGAGCAGAAGTTCTACTTCAGCCAGATCAGGCCTGCCAGGAAACTGCGTTTCACAGGCCTTGGTAAGAGATGTTCCCGGTAGGCTGTAAGAGCACTGGGCAGAGCCAGTTGTTTCTTACCTTCTTGAAAAGCTGGAAGCAAGATGCTTGGGACCCCTCTGCCCGTTTGGGAACAAGGCAGCCTTTTGGGTCGGGAAGCTCTAGGCCAATGGAGCACACGCAGAGCAGGAGTTCTACTTCAGCCTGATCAGGCCTGCAAAGAAACAGCGTTTGACAGGCCTTGGTAAGAGATGTTCCCGGTAGGTGTAAGAGCACTGGGCAGAGCCAGTTGTTTCTTAGCTTCGCAAAGACCGGGAAGCAAGATGCTTTGGGCCTCTCTTCCCCTTGGAAACAGGGCACCACTTTGGGCCTGGCAGCTCTAGGGCAATGGAGCACACCCAGAGCCGGAGTTCTACTTCAGCCAGATGAGGCCTGCCAAGAAACTGCGTTTCACAGGCCTTTCAAAGACATGTTCCCGGTAGGCTGTAAGAGCACGGGGCAGAGCGAGTTGGTTCTTAGCTTCCCAGAGAGCTGGAAGCAAGATGCTTTGGGGCCTCTCTGCCCCTTTGGAAACAAGGCAGCACCTTGGGCCTGGCAGCTCTAGGGCAATGGAGCACACCCAGAGCAGAAGTTCTACTTCAGCCAAATCAGGCCTGCCAGGAAACGGCGTTTCACAGGCCTTGGTAAGAGATGTTCCCGGTAGGCTGTAAGAGCACTGGGCAACGCCAGATGTTTCTTAGCTTCCCGAAGAGCTGGAAGCAAGATGCTTTGGTGCCACTCTCTCACTTTGGAATCAAGGCAGCCCTTTGGGGCAGGTAGCTCTAGGCCAGTGGAGCACACCCAGAGCAGAAGTTCTACTTCGGCCAGTTCAGGCCACCAACAAACTGCGTTTCACAGGCCTTGCTAAGAGATGTTCCCGGTAGGCTGTAAGAGCACTGGGCAACGCCAGATGTTTCTTAGCTTCCCGAAGAGCTGGAAGCAAGATGCTTTGGGGCCGCTCATCCCCTTTGCAAACAAGGCGGCCCTTTGGGCCAGGCAGCTCTAGGCCAATGGAGCACACCCAGAGCAGCAGTTCTACTTCAGCTAGATCAGGCCACCAACAAAGTGCGTTTCACAGGCCTTGGTAAGAGATTGTCTCTTAGGCTGTAAGAGCACTGGGCAGAGCCAGTTGTTTCTTAGCTTCCCGAAGAGCTGGAAGCAAGATGCTTTGGGGGCTCCCTGTCCCTTTGCCAACAAGGGCGACCTTTGGGCCTGGCAGCTCTAGGCCAATGGAGCACACCCAGAGCAGAAGTCCTACTTCAGCCAGATCAGGCCTGCCAAGGAACTGCGTTTCAGAGGCCTTTGTATGTGACGTTCCCGGTAGGCTGTGAGAGCACGGTGCAGAGCCAGTTGTTTCCTTGTTTCCCAAACAGCTGGAAGCAAGACGCTTTGGGGCCTCTCTGCCCCTTTGGAAACAAGGCAGCACGTTGGGTCTGGCAGCTCTAGGGCAATGGAGCACAACCAGAGCCGAAGTTCTACTTCTTCCAGATCAGGCCTGCCTAGACAGTGCGTTTCCCAGGCCTTGATAAGAGATGTTCTCTTAGGCTATAAGAGCACTGGGCACAGCCAGTTGTTTCTTAGCTTCCCAAGAGGTGGAAGCAAGATGCTTTGGGGCCTCTCTCCCCCTTTGGAAACAAGGCAGCCCTTTGGGCCTTTCAGCTCTAGGGCAATGGAGCACACCCAGAGCAGAAGTTCTACCTCAGCCAGATCAGGCCTGCCAAGAAACTGCTTTTCACAGGCCTTCGTAAGAGGTGTTCCCGGAAGGCTGTAAGAGTACCTGGCAGAGCGAGTTGTTTCTTAGCTTCAAAAACAGCTGGAAGCAACATGATTTGGAGCCTCGCTCCCCCTTTGGAAACAAAGCAGCCTTTGTGCCTGGCAGCTCTAGGCCAAAGTAGCACACCCAGAGCACAAGTTCTACCTCAGCCAGATCAGGCCTTCCAAGAAACTGCGTCTCACAGGCCTTTCTCTGTCACGTTGCCGGTAGGCTGTGAGAGCACTGTGCAGAGCCAGTTGTTTCTTAGCTTCCCAAAGATTTGGAAGCAAGATGCTTTGGGGACTCTCAGCCCCTTTGGAAACAAGGCGGCCCTTTGGGCCTGGCAGCTCTAGGCCAAAGTAGCACGCCCAGAGCAGGAGTTCTACTTCAGCCAGATCAGGCCTGCCAAGAAACTGCGTTTCACAGGCCTTGGTAAGAGATGTTCCCGGTAGGCTGTGAGAGCACTGTGGAGAGCCAGTTGCTTTAGCTTCCCACAGAGCTGGAAGCAAGATGCCTTGGGGCCTCTCTCTCCCTTTGGACACAAGGCAGCCGTTTGGGCCTGGCAGCTCTAGGCCAATGGAGCACACCCACAGCAGAAGTTCTACTTCAGGCAGATCAGTCCTGCCCAGAAACTGCGTTTCACAGCCCTTGGTAAGAGATGTTCACGGTAGGCTGTGAGAGCACTGGGCAGAACCAGTTGTTTTTTAGCTTCCCAAAGTGCTGGAGGCAAGATGCTTTGGGGCCTCTCTCACCCTTTGGAAACAAGGCAGCCCTTAGGTCCTGGTAGCTCTAGGCCTATGTAGCACAACCAGAACAGAAGTTCTACTTCAGCCAGGTCAGGCCTGCCAAGAAACTGCGTTTCACAGGCCTTTCAAAGAGATGTTCTCTTAGGCTGTAAGAGCACTGGGCAGAGCCAGCTGTTTCTTAGCTTCCCGAAGAGCTGGGAGCAAGATGCTTTGGGTCCACTCTCCGTCTTTGGAAACAAGGCAGCCCTTTGGGCCTGGCAGCTCTAGGGCAATGGAGCACACCCAGAGCAGAAGTTCTACTTCAGCCAGATCAGGCCTGCCAGGAAACTGCGTTTCACAGGCCTTGGTAAGAGATGTTCCCGGTAGGCTGTAAGAGCACTGGGCAGAGCCAGTTGTTTCTTACCTTCTTGAAAAGCTGGAAGCAAGATGCTTGGGACCCCTCTGCCCGTTTGGGAACAAGGCAGCCTTTTGGGTCGGGAAGCTCTAGGCCAATGGAGCACACGCAGAGCAGGAGTTCTACTTCAGCCTGATCAGGCCTGCAAAGAAACAGCGTTTGACAGGCCTTGGTAAGAGATGTTCCCGGTAGGTGTAAGAGCACTGGGCAGAGCCAGTTGTTTCTTAGCTTCGCAAAGACCGGGAAGCAAGATGCTTTGGGCCTCTCTTCCCCTTGGAAACAGGGCACCACTTTGGGCCTGGCAGCTCTAGGGCAATGGAGCACACCCAGAGCCGGAGTTCTACTTCAGCCAGATGAGGCCTGCCAAGAAACTGCGTTTCACAGGCCTTTCAAAGACATGTTCCCGGTAGGCTGTAAGAGCACGGGGCAGAGCGAGTTGGTTCTTAGCTTCCCAGAGAGCTGGAAGCAAGATGCTTTGGGGCCTCTCTGCCCCTTTGGAAACAAGGCAGCACCTTGGGCCTGGCAGCTCTAGGGCAATGGAGCACACCCAGAGCAGAAGTTCTACTTCAGCCAAATCAGGCCTGCCAGGAAACGGCGTTTCACAGGCCTTGGTAAGAGATGTTCCCGGTAGGCTGTAAGAGCACTGGGCAACGCCAGATGTTTCTTAGCTTCCCGAAGAGCTGGAAGCAAGATGCTTTGGTGCCACTCTCTCACTTTGGAATCAAGGCAGCCCTTTGGGGCAGGTAGCTCTAGGCCAGTGGAGCACACCCAGAGCAGAAGTTCTACTTCGGCCAGTTCAGGCCACCAACAAACTGCGTTTCACAGGCCTTGCTAAGAGATGTTCCCGGTAGGCTGTAAGAGCACTGGGCAACGCCAGATGTTTCTTAGCTTCCCGAAGAGCTGGAAGCAAGATGCTTTGGGGCCGCTCATCCCCTTTGCAAACAAGGCGGCCCTTTGGGCCAGGCAGCTCTAGGCCAATGGAGCACACCCAGAGCAGCAGTTCTACTTCAGCTAGATCAGGCCACCAACAAAGTGCGTTTCACAGGCCTTGGTAAGAGATTGTCTCTTAGGCTGTAAGAGCACTGGGCAGAGCCAGTTGTTTCTTAGCTTCCCGAAGAGCTGGAAGCAAGATGCTTTGGGGGCTCCCTGTCCCTTTGCCAACAAGGGCGACCTTTGGGCCTGGCAGCTCTAGGCCAATGGAGCACACCCAGAGCAGAAGTCCTACTTCAGCCAGATCAGGCCTGCCAAGGAACTGCGTTTCAGAGGCCTTTGTATGTGACGTTCCCGGTAGGCTGTGAGAGCACGGTGCAGAGCCAGTTGTTTCCTTGTTTCCCAAACAGCTGGAAGCAAGACGCTTTGGGGCCTCTCTGCCCCTTTGGAAACAAGGCAGCACGTTGGGTCTGGCAGCTCTAGGGCAATGGAGCACAACCAGAGCCGAAGTTCTACTTCTTCCAGATCAGGCCTGCCTAGACAGTGCGTTTCCCAGGCCTTGATAAGAGATGTTCTCTTAGGCTATAAGAGCACTGGGCACAGCCAGTTGTTTCTTAGCTTCCCAAGAGGTGGAAGCAAGATGCTTTGGGGCCTCTCTCCCCCTTTGGAAACAAGGCAGCCCTTTGGGCCTTTCAGCTCTAGGGCAATGGAGCACACCCAGAGCAGAAGTTCTACCTCAGCCAGATCAGGCCTGCCAAGAAACTGCTTTTCACAGGCCTTCGTAAGAGGTG
The DNA here is from genome assembly GCF_041296235.1 of Equus asinus. Classification (NCBI taxonomy): domain Eukaryota; kingdom Metazoa; phylum Chordata; class Mammalia; order Perissodactyla; family Equidae; genus Equus; species Equus asinus. Next base: position 3,361,590 of record NW_027224845.1, read on the forward strand.
TTCCCGGAAGGCTGTAAGAGTACCTGGCAGAGCGAGTTGTTTCTTAGCTTCAAAAACAGCTGGAAGCAACATGATTTGGAGCCTCGCTCCCCCTTTGGAAACAAAGCAGCCTTTGTGCCTGGCAGCTCTAGGCCAAAGTAGCACACCCAGAGCACAAGTTCTACCTCAGCCAGATCAGGCCTTCCAAGAAACTGCGTCTCACAGGCCTTTCTCTGTCACGTTGCCGGTAGGCTGTGAGAGCACTGTGCAGAGCCAGTTGTTTCTTAGCTTCCCAAAGATTTGGAAGCAAGATGCTTTGGGGACTCTCAGCCCCTTTGGAAACAAGGCGGCCCTTTGGGCCTGGCAGCTCTAGGCCAAAGTAGCACGCCCAGAGCAGGAGTTCTACTTCAGCCAGATCAGGCCTGCCAAGAAACTGCGTTTCACAGGCCTTGGTAAGAGATGTTCCCGGTAGGCTGTGAGAGCACTGTGGAGAGCCAGTTGCTTTAGCTTCCCACAGAGCTGGAAGCAAGATGCCTTGGGGCCTCTCTCTCCCTTTGGACACAAGGCAGCCGTTTGGGCCTGGCAGCTCTAGGCCAATGGAGCACACCCACAGCAGAAGTTCTACTTCAGGCAGATCAGTCCTGCCCAGAAACTGCGTTTCACAGCCCTTGGTAAGAGATGTTCACGGTAGGCTGTGAGAGCACTGGGCAGAACCAGTTGTTTTTTAGCTTCCCAAAGTGCTGGAGGCAAGATGCTTTGGGGCCTCTCTCACCCTTTGGAAACAAGGCAGCCCTTAGGTCCTGGTAGCTCTAGTCCTATGTAGCACAACCAGAACAGAAGTTCTACTTCAGCCAGGTCAGGCCTGCCAAGAAACTGCGTTTCACAGGCCTTTCAAAGAGATGTTCTCTTAGGCTGTAAGAGCACTGGGCAGAGCCAGCTGTTTCTTAGCTTCCCGAAGAGCTGGGAGCAAGATGCTTTGGGTCCACTCTCCGTCTTTGGAAACAAGGCAGCCCTTTGGGCCTGGCAGCTCTAGGGCAATGGAGCACACCCAGAGCAGAAGTTCTACTTCAGCCAGATCAGGCCTGCCAGGAAACTGCGTTTCACAGGCCTTGGTAAGAGATGTTCCCGGTAGGCTGTAAGAGCACTGGGCAGAGCCAGTTGTTTCTTACCTTCCTGAAAAGCTGGAAGCAAGATGCTTGGGACCCCTCTGCCCGTTTGGGAACAAGGCAGCCTTTTGGGTCGGGAAGCTCTAGGCCAATGGAGCACACGCAGAGCAGGAGTTCTACTTCAGCCTGATCAGGCCTGCAAAGAAACAGCGTTTGACAGGCCTTGGTAAGAGATGTTCCCGGTAGGTATAAGAGCACTGGGCAGAGCCAGTTGTGTCTTAGCTTCGCAAAGACCGGGAAGCAAGATGCTTTGGGCCTCTCTTCCCCTGGGAAACAGGGCACCACTTTGGGCCTGGCAGCTCTAGGGCAATGGAGCACACCCAGAGCCGGAGTTCTACTTCAGCCAGATGAGGCCTGCCAAGAAACTGCGTTTCACAGGCCTTTCAAAGACATGTTCCCGGTAGGCTATAAGAGCACGGGGCAGAGCGAGTTGGTTCTTAGCTTCCCAGAGAGCCGGAAGCAAGATGCTTTGGGGCCTCTCTGCCCCTTTGGAAACAAGGCAGCACCTTGGGCCTGGCAGCTCTAGGGCAATGGAGCACACCCAGAGCAGAAGTTCTACTTCAGCCAAATCAGGCCTGCCAGGAAACGGCGTTTCACAGGCCTTGGTAAGAGATGTTCCCGGTAGGCTGTAAGAGCACTGGGCAACGCCAGATGTTTCTTAGCTTCCCGAAGAGCTGGAAGCAAGATGCTTTGGTGCCACTCTCTCACTTTGGAATCAAGGCAGCCCTTTGGGGCAGGTAGCTCTAGGCCAGTGGAGCACACCCAGAGCAGAAGTTCTACTTCGGCCAGTTCAGGCCACCAACAAACTGCGTTTCACAGGCCTTGCTAAGAGATGTTCCCGGTAGGCTGTAAGAGCACTGGGCAACGCCAGATGTTTCTTAGCTTCCCGAAGAGCTGGAAGCAAGATGCTTTGGGGCCGCTCATCCCCTTTGCAAACAAGGCGGCCCTTTGGGCCAGGCAGCTCTAGGCCAATGGAGCACACCCAGAGCAGCAGTTCTACTTCAGCTAGATCAGGCCACCAACAAAGTGCGTTTCACAGGCCTTGGTAAGAGATTGTCTCTTAGGCTGTAAGAGCACTGGGCAGAGACAGTTGTTTCTTAGCTTCCCAAAGAGCTGGAAGCAAGATGCTTTGGGGGCTCCCTGCCCCTTTGCCAACAAGGGCGACCTTTGGGCCTTTCAGCTCTAGGCCAATGGAGCACACCCAGAGCAGAAGTCCTACTTCAGCCAGATCAGGCCTGCCAAGGAACTGCGTTTCAGAGGCCTTTGTATGTGACGTTCCCGGTAGGCTGTGAGAGCACGGTGCAGAGCCAGTTGTTTCCTTGTTTCCCAAACAGCTGGAAGCAAGACGCTTTGGGGCCTCTCTGCCCCTTTGGAAACAAGGCAGCACGTTGGGTCTGGCAGCTCTAGGGCAATGGAGCACAACCAGAGCCGAAGTTCTACTTCTTCCAGATCAGGCCTGCCTAGACAGTGCGTTTCCCAGGCCTTGATAAGAGATGTTCTCTTAGGCTATAAGAGCACTGGGCACAGCCAGTTGTTTCTTAGCTTCCCAAGAGGTGGAAGCAAGATGCTTTGGGGCCTCTCTCCCCCTTTGGAAACAAGGCAGCCCTTTGGGCCTTTCAGCTCTAGGGCAATGGAGCACACCCAGAGCAGAAGTTCTACCTCAGCCAGATCAGGCCTGCCAAGAAACTGCTTTTCACAGGCCTTCGTAAGAGGTGTTCCCGGAAGGCTGTAAGAGTACCTGGCAGAGCGAGTTGTTTCTTAGCTTCAAAAACAGCTGGAAGCAACATGATTTGGGGCCTCGCTCCCCCTTTGGAAACAAAGCAGCCTTTGTGCCTGGCAGCTCTAGGCCAAAGTAGCACACCCAGAGCACAAGTTCTACCTCAGCCAGATAAGGCCTGTCAAGAAGCTGCGTTTCACAGGCCTTTGTATGTGACGTTCCCGGTTGGCTTTGAGAGCACTGTGCAGAGCCAGTTGTTTTAGCTTCCCAGAGAGCAGGAAGCAAGATGCTTTGGGGCCTCTCTCACACTTTGGAAATAAAGGCAGCCCTTTGGGCCTGGCAGCCCTAGGCCAATGGAGTACACCCAGAGCAGAAGTTCTACCTCAGCCAGATCAGGCCTTCCAAGAAACTGCGTCTCACAGGCCTTTCTCTGTCACGTTGCCGGTAGGCTGTGAGAGCACTGTGCAGAGCCAGTTGTTTCTTAGCTTCCCAAAGATTTGGAAGCAAGATGCTTTGGGGACTCTCAGCCCCTTTGGAAACAAGGCGGCCCTTTGGGCCTGGCAGCTCTAGGCCAAAGTAGCACGCCCAGAGCAGGAGTTCTACTTCAGCCAGATCAGGCCTGCCAAGAAACTGCGTTTCACAGGCCTTGGTAAGAGATGTTCCCGGTAGGCTGTGAGAGCACTGTGGAGAGCCAGTTGCTTTAGCTTCCCACAGAGCTGGAAGCAAGATGCTTTGGGGCCTCTCTCTCCCTTTGGACACAAGGCAGCCGTTTGGGCCTGGCAGCTCTAGGCCAATGGAGCACACCCACAGCAGAAGTTCTACTTCAGGCAGATCAGTCCTGCCCAGAAACTGCGTTTCACAGCCCTTGGTAAGAGATGTTCACGGTAGGCTGTGAGAGCACTGGGCAGAACCAGTTGTTTTTTAGCTTCCCAAAGTGCTGGAGGCAAGATGCTTTGGGGCCTCTCTCACCCTTTGGAAACAAGGCAGCCCTTAGGTCCTGGTAGCTCTAGGCCTATGTAGCACAACCAGAACAGAAGTTCTACTTCAGCCAGGTCAGGCCTGCCAAGAAACTGCGTTTCACAGGCCTTTCAAAGAGATGTTCTCTTAGGCTGTAAGAGCACTGGGCAGAGCCAGCTGTTTCTTAGCTTCCCGAAGAGCTGGGAGCAAGATGCTTTGGGTCCACTCTCCGTCTTTGGAAACAAGGCAGCCCTTTGGGCCTGGCAGCTCTAGGGCAATGGAGCACACCCAGAGCAGAAGTTCTACTTCAGCCAGATCAGGCCTGCCAGGAAACTGCGTTTCACAGGCCTTGGTAAGAGATGTTCCCGGTAGGCTGTAAGAGCACTGGGCAGAGCCAGTTGTTTCTTACCTTCTTGAAAAGCTGGAAGCAAGATGCTTGGGACCCCTCTGCCCGTTTGGGAACAAGGCAGCCTTTTGGGTCGGGAAGCTCTAGGCCAATGGAGCACACGCAGAGCAGGAGTTCTACTTCAGCCTGATCAGGCCTGCAAAGAAACAGCGTTTGACAGGCCTTGGTAAGAGATGTTCCCGGTAGGTGTAAGAGCACTGGGCAGAGCCAGTTGTTTCTTAGCTTCGCAAAGACCGGGAAGCAAGATGCTTTGGGCCTCTCTTCCCCTTGGAAACAGGGCACCACTTTGGGCCTGGCAGCTCTAGGGCAATGGAGCACACCCAGAGCCGGAGTTCTACTTCAGCCAGATGAGGCCTGCCAAGAAACTGCGTTTCACAGGCCTTTCAAAGACATGTTCCCGGTAGGCTGTAAGAGCACGGGGCAGAGCGAGTTGGTTCTTAGCTTCCCAGAGAGCTGGAAGCAAGATGCTTTGGGGCCTCTCTGCCCCTTTGGAAACAAGGCAGCACCTTGGGCCTGGCAGCTCTAGGGCAATGGAGCACACCCAGAGCAGAAGTTCTACTTCAGCCAAATCAGGCCTGCCAGGAAACGGCGTTTCACAGGCCTTGGTAAGAGATGTTCCCGGTAGGCTGTAAGAGCACTGGGCAACGCCAGATGTTTCTTAGCTTCCCGAAGAGCTGGAAGCAAGATGCTTTGGTGCCACTCTCTCACTTTGGAATCAAGGCAGCCCTTTGGGGCAGGTAGCTCTAGGCCAGTGGAGCACACCCAGAGCAGAAGTTCTACTTCGGCCAGTTCAGGCCACCAACAAACTGCGTTTCACAGGCCTTGCTAAGAGATGTTCCCGGTAGGCTGTAAGAGCACTGGGCAACGCCAGATGTTTCTTAGCTTCCCGAAGAGCTGGAAGCAAGATGCTTTGGGGCCGCTCATCCCCTTTGCAAACAAGGCGGCCCTTTGGGCCAGGCAGCTCTAGGCCAATGGAGCACACCCAGAGCAGCAGTTCTACTTCAGCTAGATCAGGCCACCAACAAAGTGCGTTTCACAGGCCTTGGTAAGAGATTGTCTCTTAGGCTGTAAGAGCACTGGGCAGAGCCAGTTGTTTCTTAGCTTCCCAAAGAGCTGGAAGCAAGATGCTTTGGGGGCTCCCTGTCCCTTTGCCAACAAGGGCGACCTTTGGGCCTGGCAGCTCTAGGCCAATGGAGCACACTCAGAGCAGAAGTCCTACTTCAGCCAGATCAGGCCTGCCAAGGAACTGCGTTTCAGAGGCCTTTGTATGTGACGTTCCCGGTAGGCTGTGAGAGCACGGTGCAGAGCCAGTTGTTTCCTTGTTTCCCAAACAGCTGGAAGCAAGACGCTTTGGGGCCTCTCTGCCCCTTTGGAAACAAGGCAGCACGTTGGGTCCGGCAGCTCTAGGGCAATGGAGCACAACCAGAGCCGAAGTTCTACTTCTTCCAGATCAGGCCTGCCTAGACAGTGCGTTTCCCAGGCCTTGATAAGAGATGTTCTCTTAGGCTATAAGAGCACTGGGCACAGCCAGTTGTTTCTTAGCTTCCCAAGAGGTGGAAGCAAGATGCTTTGGGGCCTCTCTCCCCCTTTGGAAACAAGGCAGCCCTTTGGGCCTTTCAGCTCTAGGGCAATGGAGCACACCCAGAGCAGAAGTTCTACCTCAGCCAGATCAGGCCTGCCAAGAAACTGCTTTTCACAGGCCTTCGTAAGAGGTGTTCCCGGAAGGCTGTAAGAGTACCTGGCAGAGCGAGTTGTTTCTTAGCTTCAAAAACAGCTGGAAGCAACATGATTTGGGGCCTCGCTCCCCCTTTGGAAACAAAGCAGCCTTTGTGCCTGGCAGCTCTAGGCCAAAGTAGCACACCCAGAGCACAAGTTCTACCTCAGCCAGATCAGGCCTTCCAAGAAACTGCGTCTCACAGGCCTTTCTCTGTCACGTTGCCGGTAGGCTGTGAGAGCACTGTGCAGAGCCAGTTGTTTCTTAGCTTCCCAAAGATTTGGAAGCAAGATGCTTTGGGGACTCTCAGCCCCTTTGGAAACAAGGCGGCCCTTTGGGCCTGGCAGCTCTAGGCCAAAGTAGCACGCCCAGAGCAGGAGTTCTACTTCAGCCAGATCAGGCCTGCCAAGAAACTGCGTTTCACAGGCCTTGGTAAGAGATGTTCCCGGTAGGCTGTGAGAGCACTGTGGAGAGCCAGTTGCTTTAGCTTCCCACAGAGCTGGAAGCAAGATGCCTTGGGGCCTCTCTCTCCCTTTGGACACAAGGCAGCCTTTTGGGCCTGGCAGCTCTAGGCCAATGGAGCACACCCACAGCAGAAGTTCTACTTCAGGCAGATCAGTCCTGCCCAGAAACTGCGTTTCACAGCCCTTGGTAAGAGATGTTCACGGTAGGCTGTGAGAGCACTGGGCAGAACCAGTTGTTTTTTAGCTTCCCAAAGTGCTGGAGGCAAGATGCTTTGGGGCCTCTCTCACCCTTTGGAAACAAGGCAGCCCTTAGGTCCTGGTAGCTCTAGGCCTATGTAGCACAACCAGAACAGAAGTTCTACTTCAGCCAGGTCAGGCCTGCCAAGAAACTGCGTTTCACAGGCCTTTCAAAGAGATGTTCTCTTAGGCTGTAAGAGCACTGGGCAGAGCCAGCTGTTTCTTAGCTTCCCGAAGAGCTGGGAGCAAGATGCTTTGGGTCCACTGTCCGTCTTTGGAAACAAGGCAGCCCTTTGGGCCTGGCAGCTCTAGGGCAATGGAGCACACCCAGAGCAGAAGTTCTACTTCAGCCAGATCAGGCCTGCCAGGAAACTGCGTTTCACAGGCCTTGGTAAGAGATGTTCCCGGTAGGCTGTAAGAGCACTGGGCAACGCCAGATGTTTCTTAGCTTCCCGAAGAGCTGGAAGCAAGAAGCTTTGGTGCCACTCTCTCACTTTGGACTCAAGGCAGCCCTTTGGGGCAGGTAGCTCTAGGCCAGTGGAGCACACCCAGAGCAGAAGTTCTACTTCGGCCAGTTCAGGCCACCAACAAACTGCGTTTCACAGGCCTTGGTAAGAGATGTTCCCGGTAGGCTGTAAGAGCACTGGGCAACGCCAGATGTTTCTTAGCTTCCCGAAGAGCTGGAAGCAAGATGCTTTGGGGCCTCTCATCCCCTTTGCAAACAAGGCCGACCTTTGGGCCAGGCAGCTCTAGGCCAATGGAGCACACCCAGAGCAGAAGTTCTACTTCAGCTAGATCAGGCCACCAACAAAGTGCGTTTCACAGGCCTTGGTAAGAGATGTTCCCGGTAGGCTGTAAGAGCACTGGGCAGAGCCAGTTGTTTCTTACCTTCTTGAAAAGCTGGAAGCAAGATGCTTGGGACCCCTCTGCCCGTTTGGGAACAAGGCAGCCTTTTGGGTCGGGAAGCTCTAGGCCAATGGAGCACACGCAGAGCAGGAGTTCTACTTCAGCCTGATCAGGCCTGCAAAGAAACAGCGTTTGACAGGCCTTGGTAAGAGATGTTCCCGGTAGGTGTAAGAGCACTGGGCAGAGCCAGTTGTGTCTTAGCTTCACAAAGACCGGGAAGCAAGATGCTTTGGGCCTCTCTTCCCCTTGGAAACAGGGCACCACTTTGGGCCTGGCAGCTCTAGGGCAATGGAGCACACCCAGAGCCGGAGTTCTACTTCAGCCAGATGAGGCCTGCCAAGAAACTGCGTTTCACAGGCCTTTCAAAGACATGTTCCCGGTAGGCTGTAAGAGCACGGGGCAGAGCGAGTTGGTTCTTAGCTTCCCAGAGAGCCGGAAGCAAGATGCTTTGGGGCCTCTCTGCCCCTTTGGAAACAAGGCAGCACCTTGGGCCTGGCAGCTCTAGGGCAATGGAGCACACCCAGAGCAGAAGTTCTACTTCAGCCAAATCAGGCCTGCCAGGAAACGGCGTTTCACAGGCCTTGGTAAGAGATGTTCCCGGTAGGCTGTAAGAGCACTGGGCAACGCCAGATGTTTCTTAGCTTCCCGAAGAGCTGGAAGCAAGATGCTTTGGTGCCACTCTCTCACTTCGGAATCAAGGCAGCCCTTTGGGGCAGGTAGCTCTAGGCCAGTGGAGCACACCCAGAGCAGAAGTTCTACTTCGGCCAGTTCAGGCCACCAACAAACTGCGTTTCACAGGCCTTGCTAAGAGATGTTCCCGGTAGGCTGTAAGAGCACTGGGCAACGCCAGATGTTTCTTAGCTTCCCGAAGAGCTGGAAGCAAGATGCTTTGGGGCCTCTCATCCCCTTTGCAAACAAGGCGGCCCTTTGGGCCAGGCAGCTCTAGGCCAATGGAGCACACCCAGAGCAGCAGTTCTACTTCAGCTAGATCAGGCCACCAACAAAGTGCGTTTCACAGGCCTTGGTAAGAGATTGTCTCTTAGGCTGTAAGAGCACTGGGCAGAGACAGTTGTTTCTTAGCTTCCCAAAGAGCTGGAAGCAAGATGCTTTGGGGGCTCCCTGCCCCTTTGCCAACAAGGGCGACCTTTGGGCCTTTCAGCTCAAGGCCAATGGAGCACACCCAGAGCAGAAGTCCTACTTCAGCCAGATCAGGCCTGCCAAGGAACTGCGTTTCAGAGGCCTTTGTATGTGACGTTCCCGGTAGGCTGTGAGAGCACGGTGCAGAGCCAGTTGTTTCCTTGTTTCCCAAACAGCTGGAAGCAAGACGCTTTGGGGCCTCTCTGCCCCTTTGGAAACAAGGCAGCACGTTGGGTCTGGCAGCTCTAGGGCAATGGAGCACAACCAGAGCCGAAGTTCTACTTCTTCCAGATCAGGCCTGCCTAGACAGTGCGTTTCCCAGGCCTTGATAAGAGATGTTCTCTTAGGCTATAAGAGCACTGGGCACAGCCAGTTGTTTCTTAGCTTCCCAAGAGGTGGAAGCAAGATGCTTTGGGGCCTCTCTCCCCCTTTGGAAACAAGGCAGCCCTTTGGGCCTTTCAGCTCTAGGGCAATGGAGCACACCCAGAGCAGAAGTTCTACCTCAGCCAGATCAGGCCTGCCAAGAAACTGCTTTTCACAGGCCTTCGTAAGAGGTGTTCCCGGAAGGCTGTCAGAGTACCTGGCAGAGCGAGTTGTTTCTTAGCTTCAAAAACAGCTGGAAGCAACATGATTTGGGGCCTCGCTCCCCCTTTGGAAACAAAGCAGCCTTTGTGCCTGGCAGCTCTAGGCCAAAGTAGCACACCCAGAGCACAAGTTCTACCTCAGCCAGATAAGGCCTGTCAAGAAGCTGCGTTTCACAGGCCTTTGTATGTGACGTTCCCGGTTGGCTTTGAGAGCACTGTGCAGAGCCAGTTGTTTTAGCTTCCCAGAGAGCAGGAAGCAAGATGCTTTGGGGCCTCTCTCACACTTTGGAAATAAAGGCAGCCCTTTGGGCCTGGCAGCCCTAGGCCAATGGAGTACACCCAGAGCAGAAGTTCTACCTCAGCCAGATCAGGCCTTCCAAGAAACTGCGTCTCACAGGCCTTTCTCTGTCACGTTGCTGGTAGGCTGTGAGAGCACTGTGCAGAGCCAGTTGTTTCTTAGCTTCCCAAAGATTTGGAAGCAAGATGCTTTGGGGACTCTCAGCCCCTTTGGAAACAAGGCGGCCCTTTGGGCCTGGCAGCTCTAGGCCAAAGTAGCACGCCCAGAGCAGGAGTTCTACTTCAGCCAGATCAGGCCTGCCAAGAAACTGCGTTTCACAGGCCTTGGTAAGAGATGTTCCCGGTAGGCTGTGAGAGCACTGTGGAGAGCCAGTTGCTTTAGCTTCCCACAGAGCTGGAAGCAAGATGCTTTGGGGCCTCTCTCTCCCTTTGGACACAAGGCAGCCGTTTGGGCCTGGCAGCTCTAGGCCAATGGAGCACACCCACAGCAGAAGTTCTACTTCAGGCAGATCAGTCCTGCCCAGAAACTGCGTTTCACAGCCCTTGGTAAGAGATGTTCACGGTAGGCTGTGAGAGCACTGGGCAGAACCAGTTGTTTTTTAGCTTCCCAAAGTGCTGGAGGCAAGATGCTTTGGGGCCTCTCTCACCCTTTGGAAACAAGGCAGCCCTTAGGTCCTGGTAGCTCTAGGCCTATGTAGCACAACCAGAACAGAAGTTCTACTTCAGCCAGGTCAGGCCTGCCAAGAAACTGCGTTTCACAGGCCTTTCAAAGAGATGTTCTCTTAGGCTGTAAGAGCACTGGGCAGAGCCAGCTGTTTCTTAGCTTCCCGAAGAGCTGGGAGCAAGATGCTTTGGGTCCACTCTCCGTCTTTGGAAACAAGGCAGCCCTTTGGGCCTGGCAGCTCTAGGGCAATGGAGCACACCAAGAGCAGAAGTTCTACTTCAGCCAGATCAGGCCTGCCAGGAAACTGCGTTTCACAGGCCTTGGTAATAGATGTTCCCGGTAGGCTGTAAGAGCACTGGGCAGAGCCAGTTGTTTCTTACCTTCTTGAAAAGCTGGAAGCAAGATGCTTGGGACCCCTCTGCCCGTTTGGGAACAAGGCAGCCTTTTGGGTCGGGAAGCTCTAGGCCAATGGAGCACACGCAGAGCAGGAGTTCTACTTCAGCCTGATCAGGCCTGCAAAGAAACAGCGTTTGACAGGCCTTGGTAAGAGATGTTCCCGGTAGGTGTAAGAGCACTGGGCAGAGCCAGTTGTGTCTTAGCTTCGCAAAGACCGGGAAGCAAGATGCTTTGGGCCTCTCTTCCCCTTGGAAACAGGGCAGCACTTTGGGCCTGGCAGCTCTAGGGCAATGGAGCACACCCAGAGCCGGAGTTCTACTTCAGCCAGATGAGGCCTGCCAAGAAACTGCGTTTCACAGGCCTTTCAAAGACATGTTCCCGGTAGGCTGTAAGAGCACGGGGCAGAGCGAGTTGGTTCTTAGCTTCCCAGAGAGCTGGAAGCAAGATGCTTTGGGGCCTCTCTGCCCCTTTGGAAACAAGGCAGCACCTTGGGCCTGGCAGCTCTAGGGCAATGGAGCACACCCAGAGCAGAAGTTCTACTTCAGCCAAATCAGGCCTGCCAGGAAACGGCGTTTCACAGGCCTTGGTAAGAGATGTTCCCGGTAGGCTGTAAGAGCACTGGGCAACGCCAGATGTTTCTTAGCTTCCCGAAGAGCTGGAAGCAAGATGCTTTGGTGCCACTCTCTCACTTTGGAATCAAGGCAGCCCTTTGGGGCAGGTAGCTCTAGGCCAGTGGAGCACACCCAGAGCAGAAGTTCTACTTCGGCCAGTTCAGGCCACCAACAAACTGCGTTTCACAGGCCTTGCTAAGAGATGTTCCCGGTAGGCTGTAAGAGCACTGGGCAACGCCAGATGTTTCTTAGCTTCCCGAAGAGCTGGAAGCAAGATGCTTTGGGGCCTCTCATCCCCTTTGCAAACAAGGCGGCCCTTTGGGCCAGGCAGCTCTAGGCCAATGGAGCACACCCAGAGCAGCAGTTCTACTTCAGCTAGATCAGGCCACCAACAAAGTGCGTTTCACAGGCCTTGGTAAGAGATTGTCTCTTAGGCTGTAAGAGCACTGGGCAGAGCCAGTTGTTTCTTAGCTTCCCAAAGAGCTGGAAGCAAGATGCTTTGGGGGCTCCCTGCCCCTTTGCCAACAAGGGCGACCTTTGGGCCTGGCAGCTCTAGGCCAATGGAGCACACCCAGAGCAGAAGTCCTACTTCAGCCAGATCAGGCCTGCCAAGGAACTGCGTTTCAGAGGCCTTTGTATGTGACGTTCCCGGTAGGCTGTGAGAGCACGGTGCAGAGCCAGTTGTTTCCTTGTTTCCCAAACAGCTGGAAGCAAGACGCTTTGGGGCCTCTCTGCCCCTTTGGAAACAAGGCAGCACGTTGGGTCTGGCAGCTCTAGGGCAATGGAGCACAACCAGAGCCGAAGTTCTACTTCTTCCAGATCAGGCCTGCCTAGACAGTGCGTTTCCCAGGCCTTGATAAGAGATGTTCTCTTAGGCTATAAGAGCACTGGGCACAGCCAGTTGTTTCTTAGCTTCCCAAGAGGTGGAAGCAAGATGCTTTGGGGCCTCTCTCCCCCTTTGGAAACAAGGCAGCCCTTTGGGCCTTTCAGCTCTAGGGCAATGGAGCACACCCAGAGCAGAAGTTCTACCTCAGCCAGATCAGGCCTGCCAAGAAACTGCTTTTCACAGGCCTTCGTAAGAGGTGTTCCCGGAAGGCTGTAAGAGTACCTGGCAGAGCGAGTTGTTTCTTAGCTTCAAAAACAGCTGGAAGCAACATGATTTGGGGCCTCGCTCCCCCTTTGGAAACAAAGCAGCCTTTGTGCCTGGCAGCTCTAGGCCAAAGTAGCACACCCAGAGCACAAGTTCTACCTCAGCCAGATAAGGCCTGTCAAGAAGCTGCGTTTCACAGGCCTTTGTATGTGACGTTCCCGGTTGGCTTTGAGAGCACTGTGCAGAGCCAGTTGTTTTAGCTTCCCAGAGAGCAGGAAGCAAGGTGCTTTGGGGCCTCTCTCACACTTTGGAAATAAAGGCAGCCCTTTGGGCCTGGCAGCCCTAGGCCAATGGAGTACACCCAGAGCAGAAGTTCTACCTCAGCCAGATCAGGCCTTCCAAGAAACTGCGTCTCACAGGCCTTTCTCTGTCACGTTGCCGGTAGGCTGTGAGAGCACTGTGCAGAGCCAGTTGTTTCTTAGCTTCCCAAAGATTTGGAAGCAAGATGCTTTGGGGACTCTCAGCCCCTTTGGAAACAAGGCGGCCCTTTGGGCCTGGCAGCTCTAGGCCAAAGTAGCACGCCCAGAGCAGGAGTTCTACTTCAGCCAGATCAGGCCTGCCAAGAAACTGCGTTTCACAGGCCTTGGTAAGAGATGTTCCCGGTAGGCTGTGAGAGCACTGTGGAGAGCCAGTTGCTTTAGCTTCCCACAGAGCTGGAAGCAAGATGCTTTGGGGCCTCTCTCTCCCTTTGGACACAAGGCAGCCGTTTGCGCCTGGCAGCTCTAGGCCAATGGAGCACACCCACAGCAGAAGTTCTACTTCAGGCAGATCAGTCCTGCCCAGAAACTGCGTTTCAGAGCCCTTGGTAAGAGATGTTCACGGTAGGCTGTGAGAGCACTGGGCAGAGCCAGTTGTTTTTTAGCTTCCCAAAGTGCTGGAGGCAAGAGGCTTTGGGGCCTCTCTCACCCTTTGGAAACAAGGCAGCCCTTAGGTCCTGGTAGCTCTAGGCCTATGTAGCACAACCGGAACAGAAGTTCTACTTCAGCCAGGTCAGGCCTGCCAAGAAACTGCGTTTCACAGGCCTTTCAAAGAGATGTTCTCTTAGGCTGTAAGAGCACTGGGCAGAGCCAGCTGTTTCTTAGCTTCCCGAAGAGCTGGGAGCAAGATGCTTTGGGTCCACTCTCCGTCTTTGGAAACAAGGCAGCCCTTTGGGCCTGGCAGCTCTAGGGCAATGGAGCACACCCAGAGCAGAAGTTCTACTTCAGCCAGGTCAGGCCTGCCAAGAAACTGCGTTTCACAGGCCTTGGTAAGAGATGTTCCCGGTAGGCTGTAAGAGCACTGGGCAGAGCCAGTTGTTTCTTACCTTCTTGAAAAGCTGGAAGCAAGATGCTTGGGACCCCTCTGCCCGTTTGGGAACAAGGCAGCCTTTTGGGTCGGGAAGCTCTAGGCCAATGGAGCACACGCAGAGCAGGAGTTCTACTTCAGCCTGATCAGGCCTGCAAAGAAACAGCGTTTGACAGGCCTTGGTAAGAGATGTTCCCGGTAGGTGTAAGAGCACTGGGCAGAGCCAGTTGTGTCTTAGCTTCGCAAAGACCGGGAAGCAAGATGCTTTGGGCCTCTCTTCCCCTTGGAAACAGGGCACCACTTTGGGCCTGGCAGCTCTAGGGCAATGGAGCACACCCAGAGCCGGAGTTCTACTTCAGCCAGATGAGGCCTGCCAAGAAACTGCGTTTCACAGGCCTTTCAAAGACATGTTCCCGGTAGGCTGTAAGAGCACGGGGCAGAGCGAGTTGGTTCTTAGCTTCCCAGAGAGCCGGAAGCAAGATGCTTTGGGGCCTCTCTGCCCCTTTGGAAACAAGGCAGCACCTTGGGCCTGGCAGCTCTAGGGCAATGGAGCACACCCAGAGCAGAAGTTCTACTTCAGCCAAATCAGGCCTGCCAGGAAACGGCGTTTCACAGGCCTTGGTAAGAGATGTTCCCGGTAGGCTGTAAGAGCACTGGGCAACGCCAGATGTTTCTTAGCTTCCCGAAGAGCTGGAAGCAAGATGCTTTGGTGCCACTCTCTCACTTTGGAATCAAGGCAGCCCTTTGGGGCAGGTAGCTCTAGGCCAGTGGAGCACACCCAGAGCAGAAGTTCTACTTCGGCCAGTTCAGGCCACCAACAAACTGCGTTTCACAGGCCTTGCTAAGAGATGTTCCCGGTAGGCTGTAAGAGCACTGGGCAACGCCAGATGTTTCTTAGCTTCCCGAAGAGCTGGAAGCAAGATGCTTTGGGGCCTCTCATCCCCTTTGCAAACAAGGCGGCCCTTTGGGCCAGGCAGCTCTAGGCCAATGGAGCACACCCAGAGCAGCAGTTCTACTTCAGCTAGATCAGGCCACCAACAAAGTGCGTTTCACAGGCCTTGGTAAGAGTTTGTCTCTTAGGCTGTAAGAGCACTGGGCAGAGCCAGTTGTTTCTTAGCTTCCCAAAGAGCTGGAAGCAAGATGCTTTGGGGGCTCCCTGCCCCTTTGCCAACAAGGGCGACCTTTGGGCCTGGCAGCTCTAGGCCAATGGAGCACACCCAGAGCAGAAGTCCTACTTCAGCCAGATCAGGCCTGCCAAGGAACTGCGTTTCAGAGGCCTTTGTATGTGACGTTCCCGGTAGGCTGTGAGAGCACGGTGCAGAGCCAGTTGTTTCCTTGTTTCCCAAACAGCTGGAAGCAAGACGCTTTGGGGCCTCTCTGCCCCTTTGGAAACAAGGCAGCACGTTGGGTCTGGCAGCTCTAGGGCAATGGAGCACAACCAGAGCCGAAGTCCTACTTCTTCCAGATCAGGCCTGCCTAGACAGTGCGTTTCCCAGGCCTTGATAAGAGATGTTCTCTTAGGCTATAAGAGCACTGGGCACAGCCAGTTGTTTCTTAGCTTCCCAAGAGGTGGAAGCAAGATGCTTTGGGGCCTCTCTCCCCCTTTGGAAACAAGGCAGCCCTTTGGGCCTTTCAGCTCTAGGGCAATGGAGCACACCCAGAGCAGAAGTTCTACCTCAGCCAGATCAGGCCTGCCAAGAAACTGCTTTTCACAGGCCTTCGTAAGAGGTGTTCCCGGAAGGCTGTAAGAGTACCTGGCAGAGCGAGTTGTTTCTTAGCTTCAAAAACAGCTGGAAGCAACATGATTTGGGGCCTCGCTCCCCCTTTGGAAACAAAGCAGCCTTTGTGCCTGGCAGCTCTAGGCCAAAGTAGCACACCCAGAGCACAAGTTCTACCTCAGCCAGATAAGGCCTGTCAAGAAGCTGCGTTTCACAGGCCTTTGTATGTGACGTTCCCGGTTGGCTTTGAGAGCACTGTGCAGAGCCAGTTGTTTTAGCTTCCCAGAGAGCAGGAAGCAAGGTGCTTTGGGGCCTCTCTCACACTTTGGAAATAAAGGCAGCCCTTTGGGCCTGGCAGCCCTAGGCCAATGGAGTACACCCAGAGCAGAAGTTCTACCTCAGCCAGATCAGGCCTTCCAAGAAACTGCGTCTCACAGGCCTTTCTCTGTCACGTTGCCGGTAGGCTGTGAGAGCACTGTGCAGAGCCAGTTGTTTCTTAGCTTCCCAAAGATTTGGAAGCAAGATGCTTTGGGGACTCTCAGCCCCTTTGGAAACAAGGCGGCCCTTTGGGCCTGGCAGCTCTAGGCCAAAGTAGCACGCCCAGAGCAGGAGTTCTACTTCAGCCAGATCAGGCCTGCCAAGAAACTGCGTTTCACAGGCCTTGGTAAGAGATGTTCCCGGTAGGCTGTGAGAGCACTGTGGAGAGCCAGTTGCTTTAGCTTCCCACAGAGCTGGAAGCAAGATGCTTTGGGGCCTCTCTCTCCCTTTGGACACAAGGCAGCCGTTTGCGCCTGGCAGCTCTAGGCCAATGGAGCACACCCACAGCAGAAGTTCTACTTCAGGCAGATCAGTCCTGCCCAGAAACTGCGTTTCACAGCCCTTGGTAAGAGATGTTCACGGTAGGCTGTGAGAGCACTGGGCAGAACCAGTTGTTTTTTAGCTTCCCAAAGTGCTGGAGGCAAGATGCTTTGGGGCCTCTCTCACCCTTTGGAAACAAGGCAGCCCTTAGGTCCTGGTAGCTCTAGGCCTATGTAGCACAACCAGAACAGAAGTTCTACTTCAGCCAGGTCAGGCCTGCCAAGAAACTGCGTTTCACAGGCCTTTCAAAGAGATGTTCTCTTAGGCTGTAAGAGCACTGGGCAGAGCCAGCTGTTTCTTAGCTTCCCGAAGAGCTGGGAGCAAGATGCTTTGGGTCCACTCTCCGTCTTTGGAAACAAGGCAGCCCTTTGGGCCTGGCGGCTCTAGGGCAATGGAGCACACCCAGAGCAGAAGTTCTACTTCAGCCAGATCAGGCCTGCCAGGAAACTGCGTTTCACAGGCCTTGGTAAGAGATGTTCCCGGTAGGCTGTAAGAGCACTGGGCAGAGCCAGTTGTTTCTTACCTTCTTGAAAAGCTGGAAGCAAGATGCTTGGGACCCCTCTGCCCGTTTGGGAACAAGGCAGCCTTTTGGGTCGGGAAGCTCTAGGCCAATGGAGCACACGCAGAGCAGGAGTTCTACTTCAGCCTGATCAGGCCTGCAAAGAAACAGCGTTTGACAGGCCTTGGTAAGAGATGTTCCCGGTAGGTGTAAGAGCACTGGGCAGAGCCAGTTGTGTCTTAGCTTCGCAAAGACCGGGAAGCAAGATGCTTTGGGCCTCTCTTCCCCTTGGAAACAGGGCACCACTTTGGGCCTGGCAGCTCTAGGGCAATGGAGCACACCCAGAGCCGGAGTTCTACTTCAGCCAGATGAGGCCTGCCAAGAAACTGCGTTTCACAGGCCTTTCAAAGACATGTTCCCGGTAGGCTGTAAGAGCACGGGGCAGAGCGAGTTGGTTCTTAGCTTCCCAGAGAGCCGGAAGCAAGATGCTTTGGGGCCTCTCTGCCCCTTTGGAAACAAGGCAGCACCTTGGGCCTGGCAGCTCTAGGGCAATGGAGCACACCCAGAGCAGAAGTTCTACTTCAGCCAAATCAGGCCTGCCAGGAAACGGCGTTTCACAGGCCTTGGTAAGAGATGTTCCCGGTAGGCTGTAAGAGCACTGGGCAACGCCAGATGTTTCTTAGCTTCCCGAAGAGCTGGAAGCAAGATGCTTTGGTGCCACTCTCTCACTTTGGAATCAAGGCAGCCCTTTGGGGCAGGTAGCTCTAGGCCAGTGGAGCACACCCAGAGCAGAAGTTCTACTTCGGCCAGTTCAGGCCACCAACAAACTGCGTTTCACAGGCCTTGCTAAGAGATGTTCCCGGTAGGCTGTAAGAGCACTGGGCAACGCCAGATGTTTCTTAGCTTCCCGAAGAGCTGGAAGCAAGATGCTTTGGGGCCTCTCATCCCCTTTGCAAACAAGGCGGCCCTTTGGGCCAGGCAGCTCTAGGCCAATGGAGCACACCCAGAGCAGCAGTTCTACTTCAGCTAGATCAGGCCACCAACAAAGTGCGTTTCACAGGCCTTGGTAAGAGATTGTCTCTTAGGCTGTAAGAGCACTGGGCAGAGCCAGTTGTTTCTTAGCTTCCCAAAGAGCTGGAAGCAAGATGCTTTGGGGGCTCCCTGCCCCTTTGCCAACAAGGGCGACCTTTGGGCCTGGCAGCTCTAGGCCAATGGAGCACACCCAGAGCAGAAGTCCTACTTCAGCCAGATCAGGCCTGCCAAGGAACTGCGTTTCAGAGGCCTTTGTATGTGACGTTCCCGGTAGGCTGTGAGAGCACGGTGCAGAGCCAGTTGTTTCCTTGTTTCCCAAACAGCTGGAAGCAAGACGCTTTGGGGCCTCTCTGCCCCTTTGGAAACAAGGCAGCACGTTGGGTCTGGCAGCTCTAGGGCAATGGAGCACAACCAGAGCCGAAGTTCTACTTCTTCCAGATCAGGCCTGCCTAGACAGTGCGTTTCACAGGCCTTGATAAGAGATGTTCTCTTAGGCTATAAGAGCACTGGGCACAGCCAGTTGTTTCTTAGCTTCCCAAGAGGTGGAAGCAAGATGCTTTGGGGCCTCTCTCCCCCTTTGGAAAGAAGGCAGCCCTTTGGGCCTTTCAGCTCTAGGGCAATGGAGCACACCCAGAGCAGAAGTTCTACCTCAGCCAGATCAGGCCTGCCAAGAAACTGCTTTTCACAGGCCTTCGTAAGAGGTGTTCCCGGAAGGCTGTAAGAGTACCTGGCAGAGCGAGTTGTTTCTTAGCTTCAAAAACAGCTGGAAGCAACATGATTTGGGGCCTCGCTCCCCCTTTGGAAACAAAGCAGCCTTTGTGCCTGGCAGCTCTAGGCCAAAGTAGCACACCCAGAGCACAAGTTCTACCTCAGCCAGATAAGGCCTGTCAAGAAGCTGCGTTTCACAGGCCTTTGTATGTGACGTTCCCGGTTGGCTTTGAGAGCACTGTGCAGAGCCAGTTGTTTTAGCTTCCCAGAGAGCAGGAAGCAAGATGCTTTGGGGCCTCTCTCACACTTTGGAAATAAAGGCAGCACTTTGGGCCTGGCAGCCCTAGGCCAATGGAGTACACCCAGAGCAGAAGTTCTACCTCAGCCAGATCAGGCCTTCCAAGAAACTGCGTCTCACAGGCCTTTCTCTGTCACGTTGCCGGTAGGCTGTGAGAGCACTGTGCAGAGCCAGTTGTTTCTTAGCTTCCCAAAGATTTGGAAGCAAGATGCTTTGGGGACTCTCAGCCCCTTTGGAAACAAGGCGGCCCTTTGGGCCTGGCAGCTCTAGGCCAAAGTAGCACGCCCAGAGCAGGAGTTCTACTTCAGCCAGATCAGGCCTGCCAAGAAACTGCGTTTCACAGGCCTTGGTAAGAGATGTTCCCGGTAGGCTGTGAGAGCACTGTGGAGAGCCAGTTGCTTTAGCTTCCCACAGAGCTGGAAGCAAGATGCTTTGGGGCCTCTCTCTCCCTTTGGACACAAGGCAGCCGTTTGCGCCTGGCAGCTCTAGGCCAATGGAGCACACCCACAGCAGAAGTTCTACTTCAGGCAGATCAGTCCTGCCCAGAAACTGCGTTTCACAGCCCTTGGTAAGAGATGTTCACGGTAGGCTGTGAGAGCACTGGGCAGAACCAGTTGTTTTTTAGCTTCCCAAAGTGCTGGAGGCAAGATGCTTTGGGGCCTCTCTCACCCTTTGGAAACAAGGCAGCCCTTAGGTCCTGGTAGCTCTAGGCCTATGTAGCACAACCAGAACAGAAGTTCTACTTCAGCCAGGTCAGGCCTGCCAAGAAACTGCGTTTCACAGGCCTTTCAAAGAGATGTTCTCTTAGGCTGTAAGAGCACTGGGCAGAGCCAGCTGTTTCTTAGCTTCCCGAAGAGCTGGGAGCAAGATGCTTTGGGTCCACTCTCCGTCTTTGGAAACAAGGCAGCCCTTTGTGCCTGGCAGCTCTAGGGCAATGGAGCACACCCAGAGCAGAAGTTCTACTTCAGCCAGATCAGGCCTGCCAGGAAACTGCGTTTCACAGGCCTTGGTAAGAGATGTTCCCGGTAGGCTGTAAGAGCACTGGGCAGAGCCAGTTGTTTCTTACCTTCTTGAAAAGCTGGAAGCAAGATGCTTGGGACCCCTCTGCCCGTTTGGGAACAAGGCAGCCTTTTGGGTCGGGAAGCTCTAGGCCAATGGAGCACACGCAGAGCAGGAGTTCTACTTCAGCCTGATCAGGCCTGCAAAGAAACAGCGTTTGACAGGCCTTGGTAAGAGATGTTCCCGGTAGGTGTAAGAGCACTGGGCAGAGCCAGTTGTGTCTTAGCTTCGCAAAGACCGGGAAGCAAGATGCTTTGGGCCTCTCTGCCCCTTGGAAACAGGGCACCACTTTGGGCCTGGCAGCTCTAGGGCAATGGAGCACACCCAGAGCCGGAGTTCTACTTCAGCCAGATGAGGCCTGCCAAGAAACTGCGTTTCACAGGCCTTTCAAAGACATGTTCCCGGTAGGCTGTAAGAGCACGGGGCAGAGCGAGTTGGTTCTTAGCTTCCCAGAGAGCTGGAAGCAAGATGCTTTGGGGCCTCTCTGCCCCTTTGGAAACAAGGCAGCACCTTGGGCCTGGCAGCTCTAGGGCAATGGAGCACACCCAGAGCAGAAGTTCTACTTCAGCCAAATCAGGCCTGCCAGGAAACGGCGTTTCACAGGCCTTGGTAAGAGATGTTCCCGGTAGGCTGTAAGAGCACTGGGCAACGCCAGATGTTTCTTAGCTTCCCGAAGAGCTGGAAGCAAGATGCTTTGGTGCCACTCTCTCACTTTGGAATCAAGGCAGCCCTTTGGGGCAGGTAGCTCTAGGCCAGTGGAGCACACCCAGAGCAGAAGTTCTACTTCGGCCAGTTCAGGCCACCAACAAACTGCGTTTCACAGGCCTTGCTAAGAGATGTTCCCGGTAGGCTGTAAGAGCACTGGGCAACGCCAGATGTTTCTTAGCTTCCCGAAGAGCTGGAAGCAAGATGCTTTGGGGCCTCTCATCCCCTTTGCAAACAAGGCGGCCCTTTGGGCCAGGCAGCTCTAGGCCAATGGAGCACACCCAGAGCAGCAGTTCTACTTCAGCTAGATCAGGCCACCAACAAAGTGCGTTTCACAGGCCTTGGTAAGAGATTGTCTCTTAGGCTGTAAGAGCACTGGGCAGAGACAGTTGTTTCTTAGCTTCCCAAAGAGCTGGAAGCAAGATGCTTTGGGGGCTCCCTGCCCCTTTGCCAACAAGGGCGACCTTTGGGCCTTTCAGCTCAAGGCCAATGGAGCACACCCAGAGCAGAAGTCCTACTTCAGCCAGATCAGGCCTGCCAAGGAACTGCGTTTCAGAGGCCTTTGTATGTGACGTTCCCGGTAGGCTGTGAGAGCACGGTGCAGAGCCAGTTGTTTCCTTGTTTCCCAAACAGCTGGAAGCAAGACGCTTTGGGGCCTCTCTGCCCCTTTGGAAACAAGGCAGCACGTTGGGTCTGGCAGCTCTAGGGCAATGGAGCACAACCAGAGCCGAAGTTCTACTTCTTCCAGATCAGGCCTGCCTAGACAGTGCGTTTCACAGGCCTTGATAAGAGATGTTCTCTTAGGCTATAAGAGCACTGGGCACAGCCAGTTGTTTCTTAGCTTCCCAAGAGGTGGAAGCAAGATGCTTTGGGGCCTCTCTCCCCCTTTGGAAACAAGGCAGCCCTTTGGGCCTTTCAGCTCTAGGGCAATGGAGCACACCCAGAGCAGAAGTTCTACCTCAGCCAGATCAGGCCTGCCAAGAAACTGCTTTTCACAGGCCTTCGTAAGAGGTGTTCCCGGAAGGCTGTAAGAGTACCTGGCAGAGCGAGTTGTTTCTTAGCTTCAAAAACAGCTGGAAGCAACATGATTTGGGGCCTCGCTCCCCCTTTGGAAACAAAGCAGCCTTTGTGCCTGGCAGCTCTAGGCCAAAGTAGCACACCCAGAGCACAAGTTCTACCTCAGCCAGATAAGGCCTGTCAAGAAGCTGCGTTTCACAGGCCTTTGTATGTGACGTTCCCGGTTGGCTTTGAGAGCACTGTGCAGAGCCAGTTGTTTTAGCTTCCCAGAGAGCAGGAAGCAAGGTGCTTTGGGGCCTCTCTCACACTTTGGAAATAAAGGCAGCCCTTTGGGCCTGGCAGCCCTAGGCCAATGGAGTACACCCAGAGCAGAAGTTCTACCTCAGCCAGATCAGGCCTTCCAAGAAACTGCGTCTCACAGGCCTTTCTCTGTCACGTTGCCGGTAGGCTGTGAGAGCACTGTGCAGAGCCAGTTGTTTCTTAGCTTCCCAAAGATTTGGAAGCAAGATGCTTTGGGGACTCTCAGCCCCTTTGGAAACAAGGCGGCCCTTTGGGCCTGGCAGCTCTAGGCCAAAGTAGCACGCCCAGAGCAGGAGTTCTACTTCAGCCAGATCAGGCCTGCCAAGAAACTGCGTTTCACAGGCCTTGGTAAGAGATGTTCCCGGTAGGCTGTGAGAGCACTGTGGAGAGCCAGTTGCTTTAGCTTCCCACAGAGCTGGAAGCAAGATGCTTTGGGGCCTCTCTCTCCCTTTGGACACAAGGCAGCCGTTTGGGCCTGGCAGCTCTAGGCCAATGGAGCACACCCACAGCAGAAGTTCTACTTCAGGCAGATCAGTCCTGCCCAGAAACTGCGTTTCACAGCCCTTGGTAAGAGATGTTCACGGTAGGCTGTGAGAGCACTGGGCAGAACCAGTTGTTTTTTAGCTTCCCAAAGTGCTGGAGGCAAGATGCTTTGGGGCCTCTCTCACCCTTTGGAAACAAGGCAGCCCTTAGGTCCTGGTAGCTCTAGGCCTATGTAGCACAACCAGAACAGAAGTTCTACTTCAGCCAGGTCAGGCCTGCCAAGAAACTGCGTTTCACAGGCCTTTCAAAGAGATGTTCTCTTAGGCTGTAAGAGCACTGGGCAGAGCCAGCTGTTTCTTAGCTTCCCGAAGAGCTGGGAGCAAGATGCTTTGGGTCCACTGTCCGTCTTTGGAAACAAGGCAGCCCTTTGGGCCTGGCAGCTCTAGGGCAATGGAGCACACCCAGAGCAGAAGTTCTACTTCAGCCAGATCAGGCCTGCCAGGAAACTGCGTTTCACAGGCCTTGGTAAGAGATGTTCCCGGTAGGCTGTAAGAGCACTGGGCAGAGCCAGTTGTTTCTTACCTTCTTGAAAAGCTGGAAGCAAGATGCTTGGGACCCCTCTGCCCGTTTGGGAACAAGGCAGCCTTTTGGGTCGGGAAGCTCTAGGCCAATGGAGCACACGCAGAGCAGGAGTTCTACTTCAGCCTGATCAGACCTGCAAAGAAACAGCGTTTGACAGGCCTTGGTAAGAGATGTTCCCGGTAGGTGTAAGAGCACTGGGCAGAGCCAGTTGTGTCTTAGCTTCGCAAAGACCGGGAAGCAAGATTCTTTGGGCCTCTCTTCCCCTGGGAAACAGGGCACCACTTTGGGCCTGGCAGCTCTAGGGCAATGGAGCACACCCAGAGCCGGAGTTCTACTTCAGCCAGATGAGGCCTGCCAAGAAACTGCGTTTCACAGGCCTTTCAAAGACATGTTCCCGGTAGGCTGTAAGAGCACGGGGCAGAGCGAGTTGGTTCTTAGCTTCCCAGAGAGCTGGAAGCAAGATGCTTTGGGGCCTCTCTGCCCCTTTGGAAACAAGGCAGCACCTTGGGCCTGGCAGCTCTAGGGCAATGGAGCACACCCAGAGCAGAAGTTCTACTTCAGCCAAATCAGGCCTGCCAGGAAACGGCGTTTCACAGGCCTTGGTAAGAGATGTTCCCGGTAGGCTGTAAGAGCACTGGGCAACGCCAGATGTTTCTTAGCTTCCCGAAGAGCTGGAAGCAAGATGCTTTGGTGCCACTCTCTCACTTTGGAATCAAGGCAGCCCTTTGGGGCAGGTAGCTCTAGGCCAGTGGAGCACACCCAGAGCAGAAGTTCTACTTCGGCCAGTTCAGGCCACCAACAAACTGCGTTTCACAGGCCTTGGTAAGAGATGTTCCCGGTAGGCTGTAAGAGCACTGGGCAACGCCAGATGTTTCTTAGCTTCCCGAAGAGCTGGAAGCAAGATGCTTTGGGGCCTCTCATCCCCTTTGCAAACAAGGCGGCCCTTTGGGCCAGGCAGCTCTAGGCCAATGGAGCACACCCAGAGCAGCAGTTCTACTTCAGCTAGATCAGGCCACCAACAAAGTGCGTTTCACAGGCCTTGGTAAGAGATTGTCTCTTAGGCTGTAAGAGCACTGGGCAGAGACAGTTGTTTCTTAGCTTCCCAAAGAGCTGGAAGCAAGATGCTTTGGGGGCTCCCTGCCCCTTTGCCAACAAGGGCGACCTTTGGGCCTTTCAGCTCTAGGCCAATGGAGCACACCCAGAGCAGAAGTCCTACTTCAGCCAGATCAGGCCTGCCAAGGAACTGCGTTTCAGAGGCCTTTGTATGTGACGTTCCCGGTAGGCTGTGAGAGCACGGTGCAGAGCCAGTTGTTTCCTTGTTTCCCAAACAGCTGGAAGCAAGACGCTTTGGGGCCTCTCTGCCCCTTTGGAAACAAGGCAGCACGTTGGGTCTGGCAGCTCTAGGGCAATGGAGCACAACCAGAGCCGAAGTTCTACTTCTTCCAGATCAGGCCTGCCTAGACAGTGCGTTTCACAGGCCTTGATAAGAGATGTTCTCTTAGGCTATAAGAGCACTGGGCACAGCCAGTTGTTTCTTAGCTTCCCAAGAGGTGGAAGCAAGATGCTTTGGGGCCTCTCTCCCCCTTTGGAAACAAGGCAGCCCTTTGGGCCTTTCAGCTCTAGGGCAATGGAGCACACCCAGAGCAGAAGTTCTACCTCAGCCAGATCAGGCCTGCCAAGAAACTGCTTTTCACAGGCCTTCGTAAGAGGTGTTCCCGGAAGGCTGTCAGAGTACCTGGCAGAGCGAGTTGTTTCTTAGCTTCAAAAACAGCTGGAAGCAACATGATTTGGGGCCTCTCTCCCCCTTTGGAAACAAAGCAGCCTTTGTGCCTGGCAGCTCTAGGCCAAAGTAGCACACCCAGAGCACAAGTTCTACCTCAGCCAGATAAGGCCTGTCAAGAAGCTGCGTTTCACAGGCCTTTGTATGTGACGTTCCCGGTTGGCTTTGAGAGCACTGTGCAGAGCCAGTTGTTTTAGCTTCCCAGAGAGCAGGAAGCAAGATGCTTTGGGGCCTCTCTCACACTTTGGAAATAAAGGCAGCCCTTTGGGCCTGGCAGCCCTAGGCCAATGGAGTACACCCAGAGCAGAAGTTCTACCTCAGCCAGATCAGGCCTTCCAAGAAACTGCGTCTCACAGGCCTTTCTCTGTCACGTTGCCGGTAGGCTGTGAGAGCACTGTGCAGAGCCAGTTGTTTCTTAGCTTCCCAAAGATTTGGAAGCAAGATGCTTTGGGGACTCTCAGCCCCTTTGGAAACAAGGCGGCCCTTTGGGCCTGGCAGCTCTAGGCCAAAGTAGCACGCCCAGAGCAGGAGTTCTACTTCAGCCAGATCAGGCCTGCCAAGAAACTGCGTTTCACAGGCCTTGGTAAGAGATGTTCCCGGTAGGCTGTGAGAGCACTGTGGAGAGCCAGTTGCTTTAGCTTCCCACAGAGCTGGAAGCAAGATGCTTTGGGGCCTCTCTCTCCCTTTGGACACAAGGCAGCCGTTTGCGCCTGGCAGCTCTAGGCCAATGGAGCACACCCACAGCAGAAGTTCTACTTCAGGCAGATCAGTCCTGCCCAGAAACTGCGTTTCACAGCCCTTGGTAAGAGATGTTCACGGTAGGCTGTGAGAGCACTGGGCAGAACCAGTTGTTTTTTAGCTTCCCAAAGTGCTGGAGGCAAGATGCTTTGGGGCCTCTCTCACCCTTTGGAAACAAGGCAGCCCTTAGGTCCTGGTAGCTCTAGGCCTATGTAGCACAACCAGAACAGAAGTTCTACTTCAGCCAGGTCAGGCCTGCCAAGAAACTGCGTTTCACAGGCCTTTCAAAGAGATGTTCTCTTAGGCTGTAAGAGCACTGGGCAGAGCCAGCTGTTTCTTAGCTTCCCGAAGAGCTGGGAGCAAGATGCTTTGGGTCCACTCTCCGTCTTTGGAAACAAGGCAGCCCTTTGGGCCTGGCAGCTCTAGGGCAATGGAGCACACCCAGAGCAGAAGTTCTACTTCAGCCAGATCAGGCCTGCCAGGAAACTGCGTTTCACAGGCCTTGGTAAGAGATGTTCCCGGTAGGCTGTAAGAGCACTGGGCAGAGCCAGTTGTTTCTTACCTTCTTGAAAAGCTGGAAGCAAGATGCTTGGGACCCCTCTGCCCGTTTGGGAACAAGGCAGCCTTTTGGGTCGGGAAGCTCTAGGCCAATGGAGCACACGCAGAGCAGGAGTTCTACTTCAGCCTGATCAGGCCTGCAAAGAAACAGCGTTTGACAGGCCTTGGTAAGAGATGTTCCCGGTAGGTGTAAGAGCACTGGGCAGAGCCAGTTGTGTCTTAGCTTCGCAAAGACCGGGAAGCAAGATGCTTTGGGCCTCTCTTCCCCTTGGAAACAGGGCACCACTTTGGGCCTGGCAGCTCTAGGGCAATGGAGCACACCCAGAGCCGGAGTTCTACTTCAGCCAGATGAGGCCTGCCAAGAAACTGCGTTTCACAGGCCTTTCAAAGACATGTTCCCGGTAGGCTGTAAGAGCACGGGGCAGAGCGAGTTGGTTCTTAGCTTCCCAGAGAGCCGGAAGCAAGATGCTTTGGGGCCTCTCTGCCCCTTTGGAAACAAGGCAGCACCTTGGGCCTGGCAGCTCTAGGGCAATGGAGCACACCCAGAGCAGAAGTTCTACTTCAGCCAAATCAGGCCTGCCAGGAAACGGCGTTTCACAGGCCTTGGTAAGAGATGTTCCCGGTAGGCTGTAAGAGCACTGGGCAACGCCAGATGTTTCTTAGCTTCCCGAAGAGCTGGAAGCAAGATGCTTTGGTGCCACTCTCTCACTTCGGAATCAAGGCAGCCCTTTGGGGCAGGTAGCTCTAGGCCAGTGGAGCACACCCAGAGCAGAAGTTCTACTTCGGCCAGTTCAGGCCACCAACAAACTGCGTTTCACAGGCCTTGCTAAGAGATGTTCCCGGTAGGCTGTAAGAGCACTGGGCAACGCCAGATGTTTCTTAGCTTCCCGAAGAGCTGGAAGCAAGATGCTTTGGGGCCTCTCATCCCCTTTGCAAACAAGGCGGCCCTTTGGGCCAGGCAGCTCTAGGCCAATGGAGCACACCCAGAGCAGCAGTTCTACTTCAGCTAGATCAGGCCACCAACAAAGTGCGTTTCACAGGCCTTGGTAAGAGATTGTCTCTTAGGCTGTAAGAGCACTGGGCAGAGCCAGTTGTTTCTTAGCTTCCCAAAGAGCTGGAAGCAAGATGCTTTGGGGCTCCCTGCCCCTTTGCCAACAAGGGCGACCTTTGGGCCTTTCAGCTCTAGGCCAATGGAGCACACCCAGAGCAGAAGTCCTACTTCAGCCAGATCAGGCCCGCCAAGGAACTGCGTTTCAGAGGCCTTTGTATGTGACGTTCCCGGTAGGCTGTGAGAGCACGGTGCAGAGCCAGTTGTTTCCTTGTTTCCCAAACAGCTGGAAGCAAGACGCTTTGGGGCCTCTCTGCCCCTTTGGAAACAAGGCAGCACGTTGGGTCTGGCAGCTCTAGGGCAATGGAGCACAACCAGAGCCGAAGTTCTACTTCTTCCAGATCAGGCCTGCCTAGACAGTGCGTTTCCCAGGCCTTGATAAGAGATGTTCTCTTAGGCTATAAGAGCACTGGGCACAGCCAGTTGTTTCTTAGCTTCCCAAGAGGTGGAAGCAAGATGCTTTGGGGCCTCTCTCCCCCTTTGGAAACAAGGCAGCCCTTTGGGCCTTTCAGCTCTAGGGCAATGGAGCACACCCAGAGCAGAAGTTCTACCTCAGCCAGATCAGGCCTGCCAAGAAACTGCTTTTCACAGGCCTTCGTAAGAGGTGTTCCCGGAAGGCTGTCAGAGTACCTGGCAGAGCGAGTTGTTTCTTAGCTTCAAAAACAGCTGGAAGCAACATGATTTGGGGCCTCGCTCCCCCTTTGGAAACAAAGCAGCCTTTGTGCCTGGCAGCTCTAGGCCAAAGTAGCACACCCAGAGCACAAGTTCTACCTCAGCCAGATAAGGCCTGTCAAGAAGCTGTGTTTCACAGGCCTTTGTATGTGACGTTCCCGGTTGGCTTTGAGAGCACTGTGCAGAGCCAGTTGTTTTAGCTTCCCAGAGAGCAGGAAGCAAGATGCTTTGGGGCCTCTCTCACACTTTGGAAATAAAGGCAGCCCTTTGGGCCTGGCAGCCCTAGGCCAATGGAGTACACCCAGAGCAGAAGTTCTACCTCAGCCAGATCAGGCCTTCCAAGAAACTGCGTCTCACAGGCCTTTCTCTGTCACGTTGCCGGTAGGCTGTGAGAGCACTGTGCAGAGCCAGTTGTTTCTTAGCTTCCCAAAGATTTGGAAGCAAGATGCTTTGGGGACTCTCAGCCCCTTTGGAAACAAGGCGGCCCTTTGGGCCTGGCAGCTCTAGGCCAAAGTAGCACGCCCAGAGCAGGAGTTCTACTTCAGCCAGATCAGGCCTGCCAAGAAACTGCGTTTCACAGGCCTTGGTAAGAGATGTTCCCGGTAGGCTGTGAGAGCACTGTGGAGAGCCAGTTGCTTTAGCTTCCCACAGAGCTGGAAGCAAGATGCTTTGGGGCCTCTCTCTCCCTTTGGACACAAGGCAGCCGTTTGGGCCTGGCAGCTCTAGGCCAATGGAGCACACCCACAGCAGAAGTTCTACTTCAGGCAGATCAGTCCTGCCCAGAAACTGCGTTTCACAGCCCTTGGTAAGAGATGTTCACGGTAGGCTGTGAGAGCACTGGGCAGAACCAGTTGTTTTTTAGCTTCCCAAAGTGCTGGAGGCAAGATGCTTTGGGGCCTCTCTCACCCTTTGGAAACAAGGCAGCCCTTAGGTCCTGGTAGCTCTAGGCCTATGTAGCACAACCAGAACAGAAGTTCTACTTCAGCCAGGTCAGGCCTGCCAAGAAACTGCGTTTCACAGGCCTTTCAAAGAGATGTTCTCTTAGGCTGTAAGAGCACTGGGCAGAGCCAGCTGTTTCTTAGCTTCCCGAAGAGCTGGGAGCAAGATGCTTTGGGTCCACTCTCCGTCTTTGGAAACAAGGCAGCCCTTTGGGCCTGGCAGCTCTAGGGCAATGGAGCACACCCAGAGCAGAAGTACTACTTCAGCCAGATCAGGCCTGCCAGGAAACTGCGTTTCACAGGCCTTGGTAAGAGATGTTCCCGGTAGGCTGTAAGAGCACTGGGCAGAGCCAGTTGTTTCTTACCTTCTTGAAAAGCTGGAAGCAAGATGCTTGGGACCCCTCTGCCCGTTTGGGAACAAGGCAGCCTTTTGGGTCGGGAAGCTCTAGGCCAATGGAGCACACGCAGAGCAGGAGTTCTACTTCAGCCTGATCAGGCCTGCAAAGAAACAGCGTTTGACAGGCCTTGGTAAGAGATGTTCCCGGTAGGTGTAAGAGCACTGGGCAGAGCCAGTTGTGTCTTAGCTTCGCAAAGACCGGGAAGCAAGATGCTTTGGGCCTCTCTTCCCCTTGGAAACAGGGCACCACTTTGGGCCTGGCAGCTCTAGGGCAATGGAGCACACCCAGAGCCGGAGTTCTACTTCAGCCAGATGAGGCCTGCCAAGAAACTGCGTTTCACAGGCCTTTCAAAGACATGTTCCCGGTAGGCTGTAAGAGCACGGGGCAGAGCGAGTTGGTTCTTAGCTTCCCAGAGAGCCGGAAGCAAGATGCTTTGGGGCCTCTCTGCCCCTTTGGAAACAAGGCAGCACCTTGGGCCTGGCAGCTCTAGGGCAATGGAGCACACCCAGAGCAGAAGTTCTACTTCAGCCAAATCAGGCCTGCCAGGAAACGGCGTTTCACAGGCCTTGGTAAGAGATGTTCCCGGTAGGCTGTAAGAGCACTGGGCAACGCCAGATGTTTCTTAGCTTCCCGAAGAGCTGGAAGCAAGATGCTTTGGTGCCACTCTCTCACTTCGGAATCAAGGCAGCCCTTTGGGGCAGGTAGCTCTAGGCCAGTGGAGCACACCCAGAGCAGAAGTTCTACTTCGGCCAGTTCAGGCCACCAAGAAACTGCGTTTCACAGGCCTTGCTAAGAGATGTTCCCGGTAGGCTGTAAGAGCACTGGGCAACGCCAGATGTTTCTTAGCTTCCCGAAGAGCTGGAAGCAAGATGCTTTGGGGCCTCTCATCCCCTTTGCAAACAAGGCGGCCCTTTGGGCCAGGCAGCTCTAGGCCAATGGAGCACACCCAGAGCAGCAGTTCTACTTCAGCTAGATCAGGCCACCAACAAAGTGCGTTTCACAGGCCTTGGTAAGAGATTGTCTCTTAGGCTGTAAGAGCACTGGGCAGAGACAGTTGTTTCTTAGCTTCCCAAAGAGCTGGAAGCAAGATGCTTTGGGGGCTCCCTGCCCCTTTGCCAACAAGGGCGACCTTTGGGCCTTTCAGCTCTAGGCCAATGGAGCACACCCAGAGCAGAAGTCCTACTTCAGCCAGATCAGGCCTGCCAAGGAACTGCGTTTCAGAGGCCTTTGTATGTGACGTTCCCGGTAGGCTGTGAGAGCACGGTGCAGAGCCAGTTGTTTCCTTGTTTCCCAAACAGCTGGAAGCAAGACGCTTTGGGGCCTCTCTGCCCCTTTGGAAACAAGGCAGCACGTTGGGTCTGGCAGCTCTAGGGCAATGGAGCACAACCAGAGCCGAAGTTCTACTTCTTCCAGATCAGGCCTGCCTAGACAGTGCGTTTCCCAGGCCTTGATAAGAGATGTTCTCTTAGGCTATAAGAGCACTGGGCACAGCCAGTTGTTTCTTAGCTTCCCAAGAGGTGGAAGCAAGATGCTTTGGGGCCTCTCTCCCCCTTTGGAAACAAGGCAGCCCTTTGGGCCTTTCAGCTCTAGGGCAATGGAGCACACCCAGAGCAGAAGTTCTACCTCAGCCAGATCAGGCCTGCCAAGAAACTGCTTTTCACAGGCCTTCGTAAGAGGTGTTCCCGGAAGGCTGTCAGAGTACCTGGCAGAGCGAGTTGTTTCTTAGCTTCAAAAACAGCTGGAAGCAACATGATTTGGGGCCTCGCTCCCCCTTTGGAAACAAAGCAGCCTTTGTGCCTGGCAGCTCTAGGCCAAAGTAGCACACCCAGAGCACAAGTTCTACCTCAGCCAGATAAGGCCTGTCAAGAAGCTGCGTTTCACAGGCCTTTGTATGTGACGTTCCCGGTTGGCTTTGAGAGCACTGTGCAGAGCCAGTTGTTTTAGCTTCCCAGAGAGCAGGAAGCAAGATGCTTTGGGGCCTCTCTCACACTTTGGAAATAAAGGCAGCCCTTTGGGCCTGGCAGCCCTAGGCCAATGGAGTACACCCAGAGCAGAAGTTCTACCTCAGCCAGATCAGGCCTTCCAAGAAACTGCGTCTCACAGGCCTTTCTCTGTCACGTTGCCGGTAGGCTGTGAGAGCACTGTGCAGAGCCAGTTGTTTCTTAGCTTCCCAAAGATTTGGAAGCAAGATGCTTTGGGGACTCTCAGCCCCTTTGGAAACAAGGCGGCCCTTTGGGCCTGGCAGCTCTAGGCCAAAGTAGCACGCCCAGAGCAGGAGTTCTACTTCAGCCAGATCAGGCCTGCCAAGAAACTGCGTTTCACAGGCCTTGGTAAGAGATGTTCCCGGTAGGCTGTGAGAGCACTGTGGAGAGCCAGTTGCTTTAGCTTCCCACAGAGCTGGAAGCAAGATGCTTTGGGGCCTCTCTCTCCCTTTGGACACAAGGCAGCCGTTTGGGCCTGGCAGCTCTAGGCCAATGGAGCACACCCACAGCAGAAGTTCTACTTCAGGCAGATCAGTCCTGCCCAGAAACTGCGTTTCACAGCCCTTGGTAAGAGATGTTCACAGTAGGCTGTGAGAGCACTGGGCAGAACCAGTTGTTTTTTAGCTTCCCAAAGTGCTGGAGGCAAGATGCTTTGGGGCCTCTCTCACCCTTTGGAAACAAGGCAGCCCTTAGGTCCTGGTAGCTCTAGGCCTATGTAGCACAACCAGAACAGAAGTTCTACTTCAGCCAGGTCAGGCCTGCCAAGAAACTGCGTTTCACAGGCCTTTCAAAGAGATGTTCTCTTAGGCTGTAAGAGCACTGGGCAGAGCCAGCTGTTTCTTAGCTTCCCGAAGAGCTGGGAGCAAGATGCTTTGGGTCCACTCTCCGTCTTTGGAAACAAGGCAGCCCTTTGGGCCTGGCAGCTCTAGGGCAATGGAGCACACCCAGAGCAGAAGTTCTACTTCAGCCAGATCAGGCCTGCCAGGAAACTGCGTTTCACAGGCCTTGGTAAGAGATGTTCCCGGTAGGCTGTAAGAGCACTGGGCAGAGCCAGTTGTTTCTTACCTTCTTGAAAAGCTGGAAGCAAGATGCTTGGGACCCCTCTGCCCGTTTGGGAAAAAGGCAGCCTTTTGGGTCGGGAAGCTCTAGGCCAATGGAGCACACGCAGAGCAGGAGTTCTACTTCAGCCTGATCAGGCCTGCAAAGAAACAGCGTTTGACAGGCCTTGGTAAGAGATGTTCCCGGTAGGTGTAAGAGCACTGGGCAGAGCCAGTTGTGTCTTAGCTTCGCAAAGACCGGGAAGCAAGATGCTTTGGGCCTCTCTTCCCCTTGGAAACAGGGCACCACTTTGGGCCTGGCAGCTCTAGGGCAATGGAGCACACCCAGAGCCGGAGTTCTACTTCAGCCAGATGAGGCCTGCCAAGAAACTGCGTTTCACAGGCCTTTCAAAGACATGTTCCCGGTAGGCTGTAAGAGCACGGGGCAGAGCGAGTTGGTTCTTAGCTTCCCAGAGAGCTGGAAGCAAGATGCTTTGGGGCCTCTCTGCCCCTTTGGAAACAAGGCAGCACCTTGGGCCTGGCAGCTCTAGGGCAATGGAGCACACCCAGAGCAGAAGTTCTACTTCAGCCAAATCAGGCCTGCCAGGAAACGGCGTTTCACAGGCCTTGGTAAGAGATGTTCCCGGTAGGCTGTAAGAGCACTGGGCAACGCCAGATGTTTCTTAGCTTCCCGAAGAGCTGGAAGCAAGAAGCTTTGGTGCCACTCTCTCACTTTGGACTCAAGGCAGCCCTTTGGGGCAGGTAGCTCTAGCCCAGTGGAGCACACCCAGAGCAGAAGTTCTACTTGGGCCAGTTCAGGCCACCAACAAACTGCGTTTCACAGGCCTTGGTAAGAGATGTTCCCGGTAGGCTGTAAGATCACTGGGCAACCTCAGATGTTTCTTAGCTTCCCGAAGAGCTGGAAGCAAGAAGCTTTGGGGCCTCTCATCCCCTTTGCAAACAAGGCGGCCCTATGGGCCAGGCAGCTCTAGGCCAATGGAGCACACCCAGAGCAGAAGTTCTACTTCGGCCAGTTCAGGCCACCAACAAACTGCGTTTCACAGGCCTTGGTAAGAGATGTTCCCGGTAGGCTGTAAGAGCACTGGGCAACGCCAGATGTTTCTTAGCTTCCCGAAGAGCTGGAAGCAAGATGCTTTGGGGCCTCTCATCCCCTTTGCAAACAAGGCGGCCCTATGGGCCAGGCAGCTCTAGGCCAATGGAGCACACCCAGAGCAGAAGTTCTACTTCGGCCAGTTCAGGCCACCAACAAACTGCGTTTCACAGGCCTTGGTAGGAGATGTTCCCGGTAGGCTGTAAGAGCACTGGGCAACGCCAGATGTTTCTTAGCTTCCCGAAGAGCTGGAAGCAAGATGCTTTGGGGCCTCTCATCCCCTTTGCAAACAAGGCCGACCTTTGGGCCAGGCAGCTCTAGGCCAATGGAGCACACCCAGAGCAGAAGTTCTACCTCAGCCAGATAAGGCCTGCCAAGAAACTGCGTTTCAAAGGCTTTGGTAAGAGATGTTCCCGGTACTCTGTTAGAGCACTGGGCAGAGCCATTTGTTTCTTAGCTTCCCAAAGAGCTGGAAGCAAGATGCTTTGGGGGCTCCCTGCCCCTTTGCCAACAAGGCCGACCTTTGGGCCTTTCAGCTCTAGGCCAATGGAGCACACCCAGAGCAGAAGTCCTACTTCAGCCAGATCAGGCCTGCCAAGGAACTGCGTTTCAGAGGCCTTTGTATTTGACGTTCCCGGTAGGCTGTGAGAGCACGGTGCAGAGCCAGTTGTTTCCTTGTTTCCCAAACAGCTGGAAGCAAGACGCTTTGGGGCCTCTCTGCCCCTTTGGAAACAAGGCAGCACGTTGGGTCTGGCAGCTCTAGGGCAATGGAGCACAACCAGAGCCGAAGTTCTACTTCTTCCAGATCAGGCCTGCCTAGACAGTGCGTTTCCCAGGCCTTGATAAGAGATGTTCTCTTAGGCTATAGGAGCACTGGGCACAGCCAGTTGTTTCTTAGCTTCCCAAGAGGTGGAAGCAAGATGCTTTGGGGCCTCTCTCCCCCTTTGGAAACAAGGCAGCCCTTTGGGCCTTTCAGCTCTAGGGCAATGGAGCACACCCAGAGCAGAAGTTCTACCTCAGCCAGATCAGGCCTGCCAAGAAACTGCTTTTCACAGGCCTTCGTAAGAGGTGTTCCCGGAAGGCTGTAAGAGTACCTGGCAGAGCGAGTTGTTTCTTAGCTTCAAGAACAGCTGGAAGCAACATGATTTGGGGCCTCGCTCCCCCTTTGGAAACAAAGCAGCCTTTGTGCCTGGCAGCTCTAGGCCAAAGTAGCACACCCAGAGCACAAGTTCTACCTCAGCCAGATAAGGCCTGTCAAGAAGCTGCGTTTCACAGGCCTTTGTATGTGACGTTCCCGGTTGGCTTTGAGAGCACTGTGCAGAGCCAGTTGTTTTAGCTTCCCAGAGAGCAGGAAGCAAGATGCTTTGGGGCCTCTCTCACACTTTGGAAATAAAGGCAGCCCATTGGGCCTGGCAGCCCTAGGCCAATGGAGTACACCCAGAGCAGAAGTTCTACCTCAGCCAGATCAGGCCTTCCAAGAAACTGCGTCTCACAGGCCTTTCTCTGTCACGTTGCCGGTAGGCTGTGAGAGCACTGTGCAGAGCCAGTTGTTTCTTAGCTTCCCAAAGATTTGGAAGCAAGATGCTTTGGGGACTCTCAGCCCCTTTGGAAACAAGGCGGCCCTTTGGGCCTGGCAGCTCTAGGCCAAAGTAGCACGCCCAGAGCAGGAGTTCTACTTCAGCCAGATCAGGCCTGCCAAGAAACTGCGTTTCACAGGCCTTGGTAAGAGATGTTCCCGGTAGGCTGTGAGAGCACTGTGGAGAGCCAGTTGCTTTAGCTTCCCACAGAGCTGGAAGCAAGATGCTTTGGGGCCTCTCTCTCCCTTTGGACACAAGGCAGCCGTTTGGGCCTGGCAGCTCTAGGCCAATGGAGCACACCCACAGCAGAAGTTCTACTTCAGGCAGATCAGTCCTGCCCAGAAACTGCGTTTCACAGCCCTTGGTAAGAGATGTTCACGGTAGGCTGTGAGAGCACTGGGCAGAACCAGTTGTTTTTTAGCTTCCCAAAGTGCTGGAGGCAAGATGCTTTGGGGCCTCTCTCACCCTTTGGAAACAAGGCAGCCCTTAGGTCCTGGTAGCTCTAGGCCTATGTAGCACAACCAGAACAGAAGTTCTACTTCAGCCAGGTCAGGCCTGCCAAGAAACTGCGTTTCACAGGCCTTTCAAAGAGATGTTCTCTTAGGCTGTAAGAGCACTGGGCAGAGCCAGCTGTTTCTTAGCTTCCCGAAGAGCTGGGAGCAAGATGCTTTGGGTCCACTGTCCGTCTTTGGAAACAAGGCAGCCCTTTGGGCCTGGCAGCTCTAGGGCAATGGAGCACACCCAGAGCAGAAGTTCTACTTCAGCCAGATCAGGCCTGCCAGGAAACTGCGTTTCACAGGCCTTGGTAAGAGATGTTCCCGGTAGGCTGTAAGAGCACTGGGCAGAGCCAGTTGTTTCTTACCTTCTTGAAAAGCTGGAAGCAAGATGCTTGGGACCCCTCTGCCCGTTTGGGAACAAGGCAGCCTTTTGGGTCGGGAAGCTCTAGGCCAATGGAGCACACGCAGAGCAGGAGTTCTACTTCAGCCTGATCAGGCCTGCAAAGAAACAGCGTTTGACAGGCCTTGGTAAGAGATGTTCCCGGTAGGTGTAAGAGCACTGGGCAGAGCCAGTTGTGTCTTAGCTTCGCAAAGACCGGGAAGCAAGATTCTTTGGGCCTCTCTTCCCCTGGGAAACAGGGCACCACTTTGGGCCTGGCAGCTCTAGGGCAATGGAGCACACCCAGAGCCGGAGTTCTACTTCAGCCAGATGAGGCCTGCCAAGAAACTGCGTTTCACAGGCCTTTCAAAGACATGTTCCCGGTAGGCTGTAAGAGCACGGGGCAGAGCGAGTTGGTTCTTAGCTTCCCAGAGAGCTGGAAGCAAGATGCTTTGGGGCCTCTCTGCCCCTTTGGAAACAAGGCAGCACCTTGGGCCTGGCAGCTCTAGGGCAATGGAGCACACCCAGAGCAGAAGTTCTACTTCAGCCAAATCAGGCCTGCCAGGAAACGGCGTTTCACAGGCCTTGGTAAGAGATGTTCCCGGTAGGCTGTAAGAGCACTGGGCAACGCCAGATGTTTCTTAGCTTCCCGAAGAGCTGGAAGCAAGATGCTTTGGTGCCACTCTCTCACTTTGGAATCAAGGCAGCCCTTTGGGGCAGGTAGCTCTAGGCCAGTGGAGCACACCCAGAGCAGAAGTTCTACTTCGGCCAGTTCAGGCCACCAACAAACTGCGTTTCACAGGCCTTGGTAAGAGATGTTCCCGGTAGGCTGTAAGAGCACTGGGCAACGCCAGATGTTTCTTAGCTTCCCGAAGAGCTGGAAGCAAGATGCTTTGGGGCCTCTCATCCCCTTTGCAAACAAGGCGGCCCTTTGGGCCAGGCAGCTCTAGGCCAATGGAGCACACCCAGAGCAGCAGTTCTACTTCAGCTAGATCAGGCCACCAACAAAGTGCGTTTCACAGGCCTTGGTAAGAGATTGTCTCTTAGGCTGTAAGAGCACTGGGCAGAGACAGTTGTTTCTTAGCTTCCCAAAGAGCTGGAAGCAAGATGCTTTGGGGGCTCCCTGCCCCTTTGCCAACAAGGGCGACCTTTGGGCCTTTCAGCTCTAGGCCAATGGAGCACACCCAGAGCAGAAGTCCTACTTCAGCCAGATCAGGCCTGCCAAGGAACTGCGTTTCAGAGGCCTTTGTATGTGACGTTCCCGGTAGGCTGTGAGAGCACGGTGCAGAGCCAGTTGTTTCCTTGTTTCCCAAACAGCTGGAAGCAAGACGCTTTGGGGCCTCTCTGCCCCTTTGGAAACAAGGCAGCACGTTGGGTCTGGCAGCTCTAGGGCAATGGAGCACAACCAGAGCCGAAGTTCTACTTCTTCCAGATCAGGCCTGCCTAGACAGTGCGTTTCACAGGCCTTGATAAGAGATGTTCTCTTAGGCTATAAGAGCACTGGGCACAGCCAGTTGTTTCTTAGCTTCCCAAGAGGTGGAAGCAAGATGCTTTGGGGCCTCTCTCCCCCTTTGGAAACAAGGCAGCCCTTTGGGCCTTTCAGCTCTAGGGCAATGGAGCACACCCAGAGCAGAAGTTCTACCTCAGCCAGATCAGGCCTGCCAAGAAACTGCTTTTCACAGGCCTTCGTAAGAGGTGTTCCCGGAAGGCTGTCAGAGTACCTGGCAGAGCGAGTTGTTTCTTAGCTTCAAAAACAGCTGGAAGCAACATGATTTGGGGCCTCTCTCCCCCTTTGGAAACAAAGCAGCCTTTGTGCCTGGCAGCTCTAGGCCAAAGTAGCACACCCAGAGCACAAGTTCTACCTCAGCCAGATAAGGCCTGTCAAGAAGCTGCGTTTCACAGGCCTTTGTATGTGACGTTCCCGGTTGGCTTTGAGAGCACTGTGCAGAGCCAGTTGTTTTAGCTTCCCAGAGAGCAGGAAGCAAGATGCTTTGGGGCCTCTCTCACACTTTGGAAATAAAGGCAGCCCTTTGGGCCTGGCAGCCCTAGGCCAATGGAGTACACCCAGAGCAGAAGTTCTACCTCAGCCAGATCAGGCCTTCCAAGAAACTGCGTCTCACAGGCCTTTCTCTGTCACGTTGCCGGTAGGCTGTGAGAGCACTGTGCAGAGCCAGTTGTTTCTTAGCTTCCCAAAGATTTGGAAGCAAGATGCTTTGGGGACTCTCAGCCCCTTTGGAAACAAGGCGGCCCTTTGGGCCTGGCAGCTCTAGGCCAAAGTAGCACGCCCAGAGCAGGAGTTCTACTTCAGCCAGATCAGGCCTGCCAAGAAACTGCGTTTCACAGGCCTTGGTAAGAGATGTTCCCGGTAGGCTGTGAGAGCACTGTGGAGAGCCAGTTGCTTTAGCTTCCCACAGAGCTGGAAGCAAGATGCTTTGGGGCCTCTCTCTCCCTTTGGACACAAGGCAGCCGTTTGCGCCTGGCAGCTCTAGGCCAATGGAGCACACCCACAGCAGAAGTTCTACTTCAGGCAGATCAGTCCTGCCCAGAAACTGCGTTTCACAGCCCTTGGTAAGAGATGTTCACGGTAGGCTGTGAGAGCACTGGGCAGAACCAGTTGTTTTTTAGCTTCCCAAAGTGCTGGAGGCAAGATGCTTTGGGGCCTCTCTCACCCTTTGGAAACAAGGCAGCCCTTAGGTCCTGGTAGCTCTAGGCCTATGTAGCACAACCAGAACAGAAGTTCTACTTCAGCCAGGTCAGGCCTGCCAAGAAACTGCGTTTCACAGGCCTTTCAAAGAGATGTTCTCTTAGGCTGTAAGAGCACTGGGCAGAGCCAGCTGTTTCTTAGCTTCCCGAAGAGCTGGGAGCAAGATGCTTTGGGTCCACTCTCCGTCTTTGGAAACAAGGCAGCCCTTTGGGCCTGGCAGCTCTAGGGCAATGGAGCACACCCAGAGCAGAAGTTCTACTTCAGCCAGATCAGGCCTGCCAGGAAACTGCGTTTCACAGGCCTTGGTAAGAGATGTTCCCGGTAGGCTGTAAGAGCACTGGGCAGAGCCAGTTGTTTCTTACCTTCTTGAAAAGCTGGAAGCAAGATGCTTGGGACCCCTCTGCCCGTTTGGGAACAAGGCAGCCTTTTGGGTCGGGAAGCTCTAGGCCAATGGAGCACACGCAGAGCAGGAGTTCTACTTCAGCCTGATCAGGCCTGCAAAGAAACAGCGTTTGACAGGCCTTGGTAAGAGATGTTCCCGGTAGGTGTAAGAGCACTGGGCAGAGCCAGTTGTGTCTTAGCTTCGCAAAGACCGGGAAGCAAGATGCTTTGGGCCTCTCTTCCCCTTGGAAACAGGGCACCACTTTGGGCCTGGCAGCTCTAGGGCAATGGAGCACACCCAGAGCCGGAGTTCTACTTCAGCCAGATGAGGCCTGCCAAGAAACTGCGTTTCACAGGCCTTTCAAAGACATGTTCCCGGTAGGCTGTAAGAGCACGGGGCAGAGCGAGTTGGTTCTTAGCTTCCCAGAGAGCCGGAAGCAAGATGCTTTGGGGCCTCTCTGCCCCTTTGGAAACAAGGCAGCACCTTGGGCCTGGCAGCTCTAGGGCAATGGAGCACACCCAGAGCAGAAGTTCTACTTCAGCCAAATCAGGCCTGCCAGGAAACGGCGTTTCACAGGCCTTGGTAAGAGATGTTCCCGGTAGGCTGTAAGAGCACTGGGCAACGCCAGATGTTTCTTAGCTTCCCGAAGAGCTGGAAGCAAGATGCTTTGGTGCCACTCTCTCACTTCGGAATCAAGGCAGCCCTTTGGGGCAGGTAGCTCTAGGCCAGTGGAGCACACCCAGAGCAGAAGTTCTACTTCGGCCAGTTCAGGCCACCAACAAACTGCGTTTCACAGGCCTTGCTAAGAGATGTTCCCGGTAGGCTGTAAGAGCACTGGGCAACGCCAGATGTTTCTTAGCTTCCCGAAGAGCTGGAAGCAAGATGCTTTGGGGCCTCTCATCCCCTTTGCAAACAAGGCGGCCCTTTGGGCCAGGCAGCTCTAGGCCAATGGAGCACACCCAGAGCAGCAGTTCTACTTCAGCTAGATCAGGCCACCAACAAAGTGCGTTTCACAGGCCTTGGTAAGAGATTGTCTCTTAGGCTGTAAGAGCACTGGGCAGAGCCAGTTGTTTCTTAGCTTCCCAAAGAGCTGGAAGCAAGATGCTTTGGGGCTCCCTGCCCCTTTGCCAACAAGGGCGACCTTTGGGCCTTTCAGCTCTAGGCCAATGGAGCACACCCAGAGCAGAAGTCCTACTTCAGCCAGATCAGGCCCGCCAAGGAACTGCGTTTCAGAGGCCTTTGTATGTGACGTTCCCGGTAGGCTGTGAGAGCACGGTGCAGAGCCAGTTGTTTCCTTGTTTCCCAAACAGCTGGAAGCAAGACGCTTTGGGGCCTCTCTGCCCCTTTGGAAACAAGGCAGCACGTTGGGTCTGGCAGCTCTAGGGCAATGGAGCACAACCAGAGCCGAAGTTCTACTTCTTCCAGATCAGGCCTGCCTAGACAGTGCGTTTCCCAGGCCTTGATAAGAGATGTTCTCTTAGGCTATAAGAGCACTGGGCACAGCCAGTTGTTTCTTAGCTTCCCAAGAGGTGGAAGCAAGATGCTTTGGGGCCTCTCTCCCCCTTTGGAAACAAGGCAGCCCTTTGGGCCTTTCAGCTCTAGGGCAATGGAGCACACCCAGAGCAGAAGTTCTACCTCAGCCAGATCAGGCCTGCCAAGAAACTGCTTTTCACAGGCCTTCGTAAGAGGTGTTCCCGGAAGGCTGTCAGAGTACCTGGCAGAGCGAGTTGTTTCTTAGCTTCAAAAACAGCTGGAAGCAACATGATTTGGGGCCTCGCTCCCCCTTTGGAAACAAAGCAGCCTTTGTGCCTGGCAGCTCTAGGCCAAAGTAGCACACCCAGAGCACAAGTTCTACCTCAGCCAGATAAGGCCTGTCAAGAAGCTGTGTTTCACAGGCCTTTGTATGTGACGTTCCCGGTTGGCTTTGAGAGCACTGTGCAGAGCCAGTTGTTTTAGCTTCCCAGAGAGCAGGAAGCAAGATGCTTTGGGGCCTCTCTCACACTTTGGAAATAAAGGCAGCCCTTTGGGCCTGGCAGCCCTAGGCCAATGGAGTACACCCAGAGCAGAAGTTCTACCTCAGCCAGATCAGGCCTTCCAAGAAACTGCGTCTCACAGGCCTTTCTCTGTCACGTTGCCGGTAGGCTGTGAGAGCACTGTGCAGAGCCAGTTGTTTCTTAGCTTCCCAAAGATTTGGAAGCAAGATGCTTTGGGGACTCTCAGCCCCTTTGGAAACAAGGCGGCCCTTTGGGCCTGGCAGCTCTAGGCCAAAGTAGCACGCCCAGAGCAGGAGTTCTACTTCAGCCAGATCAGGCCTGCCAAGAAACTGCGTTTCACAGGCCTTGGTAAGAGATGTTCCCGGTAGGCTGTGAGAGCACTGTGGAGAGCCAGTTGCTTTAGCTTCCCACAGAGCTGGAAGCAAGATGCTTTGGGGCCTCTCTCTCCCTTTGGACACAAGGCAGCCGTTTGGGCCTGGCAGCTCTAGGCCAATGGAGCACACCCACAGCAGAAGTTCTACTTCAGGCAGATCAGTCCTGCCCAGAAACTGCGTTTCACAGCCCTTGGTAAGAGATGTTCACGGTAGGCTGTGAGAGCACTGGGCAGAACCAGTTGTTTTTTAGCTTCCCAAAGTGCTGGAGGCAAGATGCTTTGGGGCCTCTCTCACCCTTTGGAAACAAGGCAGCCCTTAGGTCCTGGTAGCTCTAGGCCTATGTAGCACAACCAGAACAGAAGTTCTACTTCAGCCAGGTCAGGCCTGCCAAGAAACTGCGTTTCACAGGCCTTTCAAAGAGATGTTCTCTTAGGCTGTAAGAGCACTGGGCAGAGCCAGCTGTTTCTTAGCTTCCCGAAGAGCTGGGAGCAAGATGCTTTGGGTCCACTCTCCGTCTTTGGAAACAAGGCAGCCCTTTGGGCCTGGCAGCTCTAGGGCAATGGAGCACACCCAGAGCAGAAGTACTACTTCAGCCAGATCAGGCCTGCCAGGAAACTGCGTTTCACAGGCCTTGGTAAGAGATGTTCCCGGTAGGCTGTAAGAGCACTGGGCAGAGCCAGTTGTTTCTTACCTTCTTGAAAAGCTGGAAGCAAGATGCTTGGGACCCCTCTGCCCGTTTGGGAACAAGGCAGCCTTTTGGGTCGGGAAGCTCTAGGCCAATGGAGCACACGCAGAGCAGGAGTTCTACTTCAGCCTGATCAGGCCTGCAAAGAAACAGCGTTTGACAGGCCTTGGTAAGAGATGTTCCCGGTAGGTGTAAGAGCACTGGGCAGAGCCAGTTGTGTCTTAGCTTCGCAAAGACCGGGAAGCAAGATGCTTTGGGCCTCTCTTCCCCTGGGAAACAGGGCACCACTTTGGGCCTGGCAGCTCTAGGGCAATGGAGCACACCCAGAGCCGGAGTTCTACTTCAGCCAGATGAGGCCTGCCAAGAAACTGCGTTTCACAGGCCTTTCAAAGACATGTTCCCGGTAGGCTGTAAGAGCACGGGGCAGAGCGAGTTGGTTCTTAGCTTCCCAGAGAGCCGGAAGCAAGATGCTTTGGGGCCTCTCTGCCCCTTTGGAAACAAGGCAGCACCTTGGGCCTGGCAGCTCTAGGGCAATGGAGCACACCCAGAGCAGAAGTTCTACTTCAGCCAAATCAGGCCTGCCAGGAAACGGCGTTTCACAGGCCTTGGTAAGAGATGTTCCCGGTAGGCTGTAAGAGCACTGGGCAACGCCAGATGTTTCTTAGCTTCCCGAAGAGCTGGATGCAAGATGCTTTGGTGCCACTCTCTCACTTTGGAATCAAGGCAGCCCTTTGGGGCAGGTAGCTCTAGGCCAGTGGAGCACACCCAGAGCAGAAGTTCTACTTCGGCCAGTTCAGGCCACCAACAAACTGCATTTCACAGGCCTTGCTAAGAGATGTTCCCGGTAGGCTGTAAGAGCACTGGGCAACGCCAGATGTTTCTTAGCTTCCCGAAGAGCTGGAAGCAAGATGCTTTGGGGCCTCTCATCCCCTTTGCAAACAAGGCGGCCCTTAGGGCCAGGCAGCTCTAGGCCAATGGAGCACACCCAGAGCAGCAGTTCTACTTCAGCTAGATCAGGCCACCAACAAAGTGCGTTTCACAGGCCTTGGTAAGAGATTGTCTCTTAGGCTGTAAGAGCACTGGGCAGAGACAGTTGTTTCTTAGCTTCCCAAAGAGCTGGAAGCAAGATGCTTTGGGGGCTCCCTGCCCCTTTGCCAACAAGGGCGACCTTTGGGCCTTTCAGCTCTAGGCCAATGGAGCACACCCAGAGCAGAAGTCCTACTTCAGCCAGATCAGGCCTGCCAAGGAACTGCGTTTCAGAGGCCTTTGTATGTGACGTTCCCGGTAGGCTGTGAGAGCACGGTGCAGAGCCAGTTGTTTCCTTGTTTCCCAAACAGCTGGAAGCAAGACGCTTTGGGGCCTCTCTGCCCCTTTGGAAACAAGGCAGCACGTTGGGTCTGGCAGCTCTAGGGCAATGGAGCACAACCAGAGCCGAAGTTCTACTTCTTCCAGATCAGGCCTGCCTAGACAGTGCGTTTCACAGGCCTTGATAAGAGATGTTCTCTTAGGCTATAAGAGCACTGGGCACAGCCAGTTGTTTCTTAGCTTCCCAAGAGGTGGAAGCAAGATGCTTTGGGGCCTCTCTCCCCCTTTGGAAACAAGGCAGCCCTTTGGGCCTTTCAGCTCTAGGGCAATGGAGCACACCCAGAGCAGAAGTTCTACCTCAGCCAGATCAGGCCTGCCAAGAAACTGCTTTTCACAGGCCTTCGTAAGAGGTGTTCCCGGAAGGCTGTCAGAGTACCTGGCAGAGCGAGTTGTTTCTTAGCTTCAAAAACAGCTGGAAGCAACATGATTTGGGGCCTCGCTCCCCCTTTGGAAACAAAGCAGCCTTTGTGCCTGGCAGCTCTAGGCCAAAGTAGCACACCCAGAGCACAAGTTCTACCTCAGCCAGATAAGGCCTGTCAAGAAGCTGCGTTTCACAGGCCTTTGTATGTGACGTTCCCGGTTGGCTTTGAGAGCACTGTGCAGAGCCAGTTGTTTTAGCTTCCCAGAGAGCAGGAAGCAAGATGCTTTGGGGCCTCTCTCACACTTTGGAAATAAAGGCAGCCCTTTGGGCCTGGCAGCCCTAGGCCAATGGAGTACACCCAGAGCAGAAGTTCTACCTCAGCCAGATCAGGCCTTCCAAGAAACTGCGTCTCACAGGCCTTTCTCTGTCACGTTGCCGGTAGGCTGTGAGAGCACTGTGCAGAGCCAGTTGTTTCTTAGCTTCCCAAAGATTTGGAAGCAAGATGCTTTGGGGACTCTCAGCCCCTTTGGAAACAAGGCGGCCCTTTGGGCCTGGCAGCTCTAGGCCAAAGTAGCACGCCCAGAGCAGGAGTTCTACTTCAGCCAGATCAGGCCTGCCAAGAAACTGCGTTTCACAGGCCTTGGTAAGAGATGTTCCCGGTAGGCTGTGAGAGCACTGTGGAGAGCCAGTTGCTTTAGCTTCCCACAGAGCTGGAAGCAAGATGCTTTGGGGCCTCTCTCTCCCTTTGGACACAAGGCAGCCGTTTGGGCCTGGCAGCTCTAGGCCAATGGAGCACACCCACAGCAGAAGTTCTACTTCAGGCAGATCAGTCCTGCCCAGAAACTGCGTTTCACAGCCCTTGGTAAGAGATGTTCACGGTAGGCTGTGAGAGCACTGGGCAGAACCAGTTGTTTTTTAGCTTCCCAAAGTGCTGGAGGCAAGATGCTTTGGGGCCTCTCTCACCCTTTGGAAACAAGGCAGCCCTTAGGTCCTGGTAGCTCTAGGCC
Organism: Equus asinus; assembly: GCF_041296235.1. NCBI lineage: Eukaryota > Metazoa > Chordata > Mammalia > Perissodactyla > Equidae > Equus > Equus asinus. Next base: position 3,406,165 of record NW_027224845.1, read on the forward strand.
TATGTAGCACAACCAGAACAGAAGTTCTACTTCAGCCAGGTCAGGCCTGCCAAGAAACTGCGTTTCACAGGCCTTTCAAAGAGATGTTCTCTTAGGCTGTAAGAGCACTGGGCAGAGCCAGCTGTTTCTTAGCTTCCCGAAGAGCTGGGAGCAAGATGCTTTGGGTCCACTCTCCGTCTTTGGAAACAAGGCAGCCCTTTGGGCCTGGCAGCTCTAGGGCAATGGAGCACACCCAGAGCAGAAGTTCTACTTCAGCCAGATCAGGCCTGCCAGGAAACTGCGTTTCACAGGCCTTGGTAAGAGATGTTCCCGGTAGGCTGTAAGAGCACTGGGCAGAGCCAGTTGTTTCTTACCTTCCTGAAAAGCTGGAAGCAAGATGCTTGGGACCCCTCTGCCCGTTTGGGAACAAGGCAGCCTTTTGGGTCGGGAAGCTCTAGGCCAATGGAGCACACGCAGAGCAGGAGTTCTACTTCAGCCTGATCAGGCCTGCAAAGAAACAGCGTTTGACAGGCCTTGGTAAGAGATGTTCCCGGTAGGTGTAAGAGCACTGGGCAGAGCCAGTTGTGTCTTAGCTTCGCAAAGACCGGGAAGCAAGATGCTTTGGGCCTCTCTTCCCCTTGGAAACAGGGCACCACTTTGGGCCTGGCAGCTCTAGGGCAATGGAGCACACCCAGAGCCGGAGTTCTACTTCAGCCAGATGAGGCCTGCCAAGAAACTGCGTTTCACAGGCCTTTCAAAGACATGTTCCCGGTAGGCTGTAAGAGCACGGGGCAGAGCGAGTTGGTTCTTAGCTTCCCAGAGAGCCGGGAGCAAGATGCTTTGGGGCCTCTCTGCCCCTTTGGAAACAAGGCAGCACCTTGGGCCTGGCAGCTCTAGGGCAATGGAGCACACCCAGAGCAGAAGTTCTACTTCAGCCAAATCAGGCCTGCCAGGAAACGGCGTTTCACAGGCCTTGGTAAGAGATGTTCCCGGTAGGCTGTAAGAGCACTGGGCAACGCCAGATGTTTCTTAGCTTCCCGAAGAGCTGGAAGCAAGATGCTTTGGTGCCACTCTCTCACTTCGGAATCAAGGCAGCCCTTTGGGGCAGGTAGCTCTAGGCCAGTGGAGCACACCCAGAGCAGAAGTTCTACTTCGGCCAGTTCAGGCCACCAACAAACTGCGTTTCACAGGCCTTGCTAAGAGATGTTCCCGGTAGGCTGTAAGAGCACTGGGCAACGCCAGATGTTTCTTAGCTTCCCGAAGAGCTGGAAGCAAGATGCTTTGGGGCCTCTCATCCCCTTTGCAAACAAGGCGGCCCTTTGGGCCAGGCAGCTCTAGGCCAATGGAGCACACCCAGAGCAGCAGTTCTACTTCAGCTAGATCAGGCCACCAACAAAGTGCGTTTCACAGGCCTTGGTAAGAGATTGTCTCTTAGGCTGTAAGAGCACTGGGCAGAGACAGTTGTTTCTTAGCTTCCCAAAGAGCTGGAAGCAAGATGCTTTGGGGGCTCCCTGCCCCTTTGCCAACAAGGGCGACCTTTGGGCCTTTCAGCTCTAGGCCAATGGAGCACACCCAGAGCAGAAGTCCTACTTCAGCCAGATCAGGCCTGCCAAGGAACTGCGTTTCAGAGGCCTTTGTATGTGACGTTCCCGGTAGGCTGTGAGAGCACGGTGCAGAGCCAGTTGTTTCCTTGTTTCCCAAACAGCTGGAAGCAAGACGCTTTGGGGCCTCTCTGCCCCTTTGGAAACAAGGCAGCACGTTGGGTCTGGCAGCTCTAGGGCAATGGAGCACAACCAGAGCCGAAGTTCTACTTCTTCCAGATCAGGCCTGCCTAGACAGTGCGTTTCCCAGGCCTTGATAAGAGATGTTCTCTTAGGCTATAAGAGCACTGGGCACAGCCAGTTGTTTCTTAGCTTCCCAAGAGGTGGAAGCAAGATGCTTTGGGGCCTCTCTCCCCCTTTGGAAACAAGGCAGCCCTTTGGGCCTTTCAGCTCTAGGGCAATGGAGCACACCCAGAGCAGAAGTTCTACCTCAGCCAGATCAGGCCTGCCAAGAAACTGCTTTTCACAGGCCTTCGTAAGAGGTGTTCCCGGAAGGCTGTCAGAGTACCTGGCAGAGCGAGTTGTTTCTTAGCTTCAAAAACAGCTGGAAGCAACATGATTTGGGGCCTCGCTCCCCCTTTGGAAACAAAGCAGCCTTTGTGCCTGGCAGCTCTAGGCCAAAGTAGCACACCCAGAGCACAAGTTCTACCTCAGCCAGATAAGGCCTGTCAAGAAGCTGCGTTTCACAGGCCTTTGTATGTGACGTTCCCGGTTGGCTTTGAGAGCACTGTGCAGAGCCAGTTGTTTTAGCTTCCCAGAGAGCAGGAAGCAAGATGCTTTGGGGCCTCTCTCACACTTTGGAAATAAAGGCAGCCCTTTGGGCCTGGCAGCCCTAGGCCAATGGAGTACACCCAGAGCAGAAGTTCTACCTCAGCCAGATCAGGCCTTCCAAGAAACTGCGTCTCACAGGCCTTTCTCTGTCACGTTGCCGGTAGGCTGTGAGAGCACTGTGCAGAGCCAGTTGTTTCTTAGCTTCCCAAAGATTTGGAAGCAAGATGCTTTGGGGACTCTCAGCCCCTTTGGAAACAAGGCGGCCCTTTGGGCCTGGCAGCTCTAGGCCAAAGTAGCACGCCCAGAGCAGGAGTTCTACTTCAGCCAGATCAGGCCTGCCAAGAAACTGCGTTTCACAGGCCTTGGTAAGAGATGTTCCCGGTAGGCTGTGAGAGCACTGTGGAGAGCCAGTTGCTTTAGCTTCCCACAGAGCTGGAAGCAAGATGCTTTGGGGCCTCTCTCTCCCTTTGGACACAAGGCAGCCGTTTGGGCCTGGCAGCTCTAGGCCAATGGAGCACACCCACAGCAGAAGTTCTACTTCAGGCAGATCAGTCCTGCCCAGAAACTGCGTTTCACAGCCCTTGGTAAGAGATGTTCACGGTAGGCTGTGAGAGCACTGGGCAGAACCAGTTGTTTTTTAGCTTCCCAAAGTGCTGGAGGCAAGATGCTTTGGGGCCTCTCTCACCCTTTGGAAACAAGGCAGCCCTTAGGTCCTGGTAGCTCTAGGCCTATGTAGCACAACCAGAACAGAAGTTCTACTTCAGCCAGGTCAGGCCTGCCAAGAAACTGCGTTTCACAGGCCTTTCAAAGAGATGTTCTCTTAGGCTGTAAGAGCACTGGGCAGAGCCAGCTGTTTCTTAGCTTCCCGAAGAGCTGGGAGCAAGATGCTTTGGGTCCACTCTCCGTCTTTGGAAACAAGGCAGCCCTTTGGGCCTGGCAGCTCTAGGGCAATGGAGCACACCCAGAGCAGAAGTTCTACTTCAGCCAGATCAGGCCTGCCAGGAAACTGCGTTTCACAGGCCTTGGTAAGAGATGTTCCCGGTAGGCTGTAAGAGCACTGGGCAGAGCCAGTTGTTTCTTACCTTCTTGAAAAGCTGGAAGCAAGATGCTTGGGACCCCTCTGCCCGTTTGGGAAAAAGGCAGCCTTTTGGGTCGGGAAGCTCTAGGCCAATGGAGCACACGCAGAGCAGGAGTTCTACTTCAGCCTGATCAGGCCTGCAAAGAAACAGCGTTTGACAGGCCTTGGTAAGAGATGTTCCCGGTAGGTGTAAGAGCACTGGGCAGAGCCAGTTGTGTCTTAGCTTCGCAAAGACCGGGAAGCAAGATGCTTTGGGCCTCTCTTCCCCTTGGAAACAGGGCACCACTTTGGGCCTGGCAGCTCTAGGGCAATGGAGCACACCCAGAGCCGGAGTTCTACTTCAGCCAGATGAGGCCTGCCAAGAAACTGCGTTTCACAGGCCTTTCAAAGACATGTTCCCGGTAGGCTGTAAGAGCACGGGGCAGAGCGAGTTGGTTCTTAGCTTCCCAGAGAGCTGGAAGCAAGATGCTTTGGGGCCTCTCTGCCCCTTTGGAAACAAGGCAGCACCTTGGGCCTGGCAGCTCTAGGGCAATGGAGCACACCCAGAGCAGAAGTTCTACTTCAGCCAAATCAGGCCTGCCAGGAAACGGCGTTTCACAGGCCTTGGTAAGAGATGTTCCCGGTAGGCTGTAAGAGCACTGGGCAACGCCAGATGTTTCTTAGCTTCCCGAAGAGCTGGAAGCAAGAAGCTTTGGTGCCACTCTCTCACTTTGGACTCAAGGCAGCCCTTTGGGGCAGGTAGCTCTAGCCCAGTGGAGCACACCCAGAGCAGAAGTTCTACTTGGGCCAGTTCAGGCCACCAACAAACTGCGTTTCACAGGCCTTGGTAAGAGATGTTCCCGGTAGGCTGTAAGAGCACTGGGCAACCTCAGATGTTTCTTAGCTTCCCGAAGAGCTGGAAGCAAGAAGCTTTGGGGCCTCTCATCCCCTTTGCAAACAAGGCGGCCCTATGGGCCAGGCAGCTCTAGGCCAATGGAGCACACCCAGAGCAGAAGTTCTACTTCGGCCAGTTCAGGCCACCAACAAACTGCGTTTCACAGGCCTTGGTAAGAGATGTTCCCGGTAGGCTGTAAGAGCACTGGGCAACGCCAGATGTTTCTTAGCTTCCCGAAGAGCTGGAAGCAAGATGCTTTGGGGCCTCTCATCCCCTTTGCAAACAAGGCGGCCCTATGGGCCAGGCAGCTCTAGGCCAATGGAGCACACCCAGAGCAGAAGTTCTACTTCGGCCAGTTCAGGCCACCAACAAACTGCGTTTCACAGGCCTTGGTAGGAGATGTTCCCGGTAGGCTGTAAGAGCACTGGGCAACGCCAGATGTTTCTTAGCTTCCCGAAGAGCTGGAAGCAAGATGCTTTGGGGCCTCTCATCCCCTTTGCAAACAAGGCCGACCTTTGGGCCAGGCAGCTCTAGGCCAATGGAGCACACCCAGAGCAGAAGTTCTACCTCAGCCAGATAAGGCCTGCCAAGAAACTGCGTTTCAAAGGCTTTGGTAAGAGATGTTCCCGGTACTCTGTTAGAGCACTGGGCAGAGCCATTTGTTTCTTAGCTTCCCAAAGAGCTGGAAGCAAGATGCTTTGGGGGCTCCCTGCCCCTTTGCCAACAAGGCCGACCTTTGGGCCTTTCAGCTCTAGGCCAATGGAGCACACCCAGAGCAGAAGTCCTACTTCAGCCAGATCAGGCCTGCCAAGGAACTGCGTTTCAGAGGCCTTTGTATTTGACGTTCCCGGTAGGCTGTGAGAGCACGGTGCAGAGCCAGTTGTTTCCTTGTTTCCCAAACAGCTGGAAGCAAGACGCTTTGGGGCCTCTCTGCCCCTTTGGAAACAAGGCAGCACGTTGGGTCTGGCAGCTCTAGGGCAATGGAGCACAACCAGAGCCGAAGTTCTACTTCTTCCAGATCAGGCCTGCCTAGACAGTGCGTTTCCCAGGCCTTGATAAGAGATGTTCTCTTAGGCTATAGGAGCACTGGGCACAGCCAGTTGTTTCTTAGCTTCCCAAGAGGTGGAAGCAAGATGCTTTGGGGCCTCTCTCCCCCTTTGGAAACAAGGCAGCCCTTTGGGCCTTTCAGCTCTAGGGCAATGGAGCACACCCAGAGCAGAAGTTCTACCTCAGCCAGATCAGGCCTGCCAAGAAACTGCTTTTCACAGGCCTTCGTAAGAGGTGTTCCCGGAAGGCTGTAAGAGTACCTGGCAGAGCGAGTTGTTTCTTAGCTTCAAGAACAGCTGGAAGCAACATGATTTGGGGCCTCGCTCCCCCTTTGGAAACAAAGCAGCCTTTGTGCCTGGCAGCTCTAGGCCAAAGTAGCACACCCAGAGCACAAGTTCTACCTCAGCCAGATAAGGCCTGTCAAGAAGCTGCGTTTCACAGGCCTTTGTATGTGACGTTCCCGGTTGGCTTTGAGAGCACTGTGCAGAGCCAGTTGTTTTAGCTTCCCAGAGAGCAGGAAGCAAGATGCTTTGGGGCCTCTCTCACACTTTGGAAATAAAGGCAGCCCATTGGGCCTGGCAGCCCTAGGCCAATGGAGTACACCCAGAGCAGAAGTTCTACCTCAGCCAGATCAGGCCTTCCAAGAAACTGCGTCTCACAGGCCTTTCTCTGTCACGTTGCCGGTAGGCTGTGAGAGCACTGTGCAGAGCCAGTTGTTTCTTAGCTTCCCAAAGATTTGGAAGCAAGATGCTTTGGGGACTCTCAGCCCCTTTGGAAACAAGGCGGCCCTTTGGGCCTGGCAGCTCTAGGCCAAAGTAGCACGCCCAGAGCAGGAGTTCTACTTCAGCCAGATCAGGCCTGCCAAGAAACTGCGTTTCACAGGCCTTGGTAAGAGATGTTCCCGGTAGGCTGTGAGAGCACTGTGGAGAGCCAGTTGCTTTAGCTTCCCACAGAGCTGGAAGCAAGATGCCTTGGGGCCTCTCTCTCCCTTTGGACACAAGGCAGCCGTTTGGGCCTGGCAGCTCTAGGCCAATGGAGCACACCCACAGCAGAAGTTCTACTTCAGGCAGATCAGTCCTGCCCAGAAACTGCGTTTCACAGCCCTTGGTAAGAGATGTTCACGGTAGGCTGTGAGAGCACTGGGCAGAACCAGTTGTTTTTTAGCTTCCCAAAGTGCTGGAGGCAAGATGCTTTGGGGCCTCTCTCACCCTTTGGAAACAAGGCAGCCCTTAGGTCCTGGTAGCTCTAGGCCTATGTAGCACAACCAGAACAGAAGTTCTACTTCAGCCAGGTCAGGCCTGCCAAGAAACTGCGTTTCACAGGCCTTTCAAAGAGATGTCCTCTTAGGCTGTAAGAGCACTGGGCAGAGCCAGCTGTTTCTTAGCTTCCCGAAGAGCTGGGAGCAAGATGCTTTGGGTCCACTCTCCGTCTTTGGAAACAAGGCAGCCCTTTGGGCCTGGCGGCTCTAGGGCAATGGAGCACACCCAGAGCAGAAGTTCTACTTCAGCCAGATCAGGCCTGCCAGGAAACTGCGTTTCACAGGCCTTGGTAAGAGATGTTCCCGGTAGGCTGTAAGAGCACTGGGCAGAGCCAGTTGTTTCTTACCTTCCTGAAAAGCTGGAAGCAAGATGCTTGGGACCCCTCTGCCCGTTTGGGAACAAGGCAGCCTTTTGGGTCGGGAAGCTCTAGGCCAATGGAGCACACGCAGAGCAGGAGTTCTACTTCAGCCTGATCAGGCCTGCAAAGAAACAGCGTTTGACAGGCCTTGGTAAGAGATGTTCGCGGTAGGTGTAAGAGCACTGGGCAGAGCCAGTTGTTTCTTAGCTTCGCAAAGACCGGGAAGCAAGATGCTTTGGGCCTCTCTGCCCCTTGGAAACAGGGCAGCACTTGGGGCCTGGCAGCTCTAGGGCAGTGGAGCACACCCAGAGCCGGAGTTCTACTTCAGCCAGATGAGGCCTGCCAAGAAACTGCGTTTCACAGGCCTTTCAAAGACATGTTCCCGGTAGGCTGTAAGAGCACGGGGCAGAGCGAGTTGGTTCTTAGCTTCCCAAAGAGCTGGAAGCAAGATGCTTTGGGGCCTCTCTGCCCCTTTGGAAACAAGGCAGCACCTTGGGCCTGGCAGCTCTAGGGCAATGGAGCACACCCAGAGCAGAAGTTCTACTTCAGCCAAATCAGGCCTGCCAGGAAACGGCGTTTCACAGGCCTTGGTAAGAGATGTTCCCGGTAGGCTGTAAGAGCACTGGGCAACGCCAGATGTTTCTTAGCTTCCCGAAGAGCTGGAAGCAAGAAGCTTTGGTGCCACTCTCTCACTTTGGACTCAAGGCAGCCCTTTGGGGCAGGTAGCTCTAGGCCAGTGGAGCACACCCAGAGCAGAAGTTCTACTTCGGCCAGTTCAGGCCACCAACAAGCTGCGTTTCACAGGCCTTGGTAAGAGATGTTCCCGGTAGGCTGTAAGAGCACTGGGCAACGCCAGATGTTTCTTAGCTTCCCGAAGAGCTGGAAGCAAGATGCTTTGGGGCCTCTCATCCCCTTTGCAAACAAGGCCGACCTTTGGGCCTTTCAGCTCTAGGCCAATGGAGCACACCCAGAGCCGAAGTCCTACTTCAGCCAGATCAGGCCTGCCAAGGAACTGCGTTTCAGAGGCCTTTGTATTTGACGTTCCCGGTAGGCTGTGAGAGCACGGTGCAGAGCCAGTTGTTTCCTTGTTTCCCAAACAGCTGGAAGCAAGACGCTTTGGGGCCTCTCTGCCCCTTTGGAAACAAGGCAGCACGTTGGGTCTGGCAGCTCTAGGGCAATGGAGCACAACCAGAGCCGAAGTTCTACTTCTTCCAGATCAGGCCTGCCTAGACAGTGCGTTTCCCAGGCCTTGATAAGAGATGTTCTCTTAGGCTATAAGAGCACTGGGCACAGCCAGTTGTTTCTTAGCTTCCCAAGAGGTGGAAGCAAGATGCTTTGGGGCCTCTCTCCCCCTTTGGAAACAAGGCAGCCCTTTGGGCCTTTCAGCTCTAGGGCAATGGAGCACACCCAGAGCAGAAGTTCTACCTCAGCCAGATCAGGCCTGCCAAGAAACTGCTTTTCACAGGCCTTCGTAAGAGGTGTTCCCGGAAGGCTGTAAGAGTACCTGGCAGAGCGAGTTGTTTCTTAGCTTCAAGAACAGCTGGAAGCAACATGATTTGGGGCCTCTCTCCCCCTTTGGAAACAAAGCAGCCTTTGTGCCTGGCAGCTCTAGGCCAAAGTAGCACACCCAGAGCACAAGTTCTACCTCAGCCAGATCAGGCCTTCCAAGAAACTGCGTCTCACAGGCCTTTCTCTGTCACGTTGCCGGTAGGCTGTGAGAGCACTGTGCAGAGCCAGTTGTTTCTTAGCTTCCCAAAGATTTGGAAGCAAGATGCTTTGGGGACTCTCAGCCCCTTTGGAAACAAGGCGGCCCTTTGGGCCTGGCAGCTCTAGGCCAAAGTAGCACGCCCAGAGCAGGAGTTCTACTTCAGCCAGATCAGGCCTGCCAAGAAACTGCGTTTCACAGGCCTTGGTAAGAGATGTTCCCGGTAGGCTGTGAGAGCACTGTGGAGAGCCAGTTGCTTTAGCTTCCCACAGAGCTGGAAGCAAGATGCTTTGGGGCCTCTCTCTCCCTTTGGACACAAGGCAGCCTTTTGGGCCTGGCAGCTCTAGGCCAATGGAGCACACCCACAGCAGAAGTTCTACTTCAGGCAGATCAGTCCTGCCCAGAAACTGCGTTTCACAGCCCTTGGTAAGAGATGTTCACGGTAGGCTGTGAGAGCACTGGGCAGAACCAGTTGTTTTTTAGCTTCCCAAAGTGCTGGAGGCAAGATGCTTTGGGGCCTCTCTCACCCTTTGGAAACAAGGCAGCCCTTAGGTCCTGGTAGCTCTAGGCCTATGTAGCACAACCAGAACAGAAGTTCTACTTCAGCCAGGTCAGGCCTGCCAAGAAACTGCGTTTCACAGGCCTTTCAAAGAGATGTTCTCTTAGGCTGTAAGAGCACTGGGCAGAGCCAGCTGTTTCTTAGCTTCCCGAAGAGCTGGGAGCAAGATGCTTTGGGTCCACTCTCCGTCTTTGGAAACAAGGCAGCCCTTTGGGCCTGGCAGCTCTAGGGCAATGGAGCACACCCAGAGCAGAAGTTCTACTTCAGCCAGATCAGGCCTGCCAGGAAACTGCGTTTCACAGGCCTTGGTAAGAGATGTTCCCGGTAGGCTGTAAGAGCACTGGGCAGAGCCAGTTGTTTCTTACCTTCCTGAAAAGCTGGAAGCAAGATGCTTGGGACCCCTCTGCCCGTTTGGGAACAAGGCAGCCTTTTGGGTCGGGAAGCTCTAGGCCAATGGAGCACACGCAGAGCAGGAGTTCTACTTCAGCCTGATCAGGCCTGCAAAGAAACAGCGTTTGACAGGCCTTGGTAAGAGATGTTCCCGGTAGGTGTAAGAGCACTGGGCAGAGCCAGTTGTTTCTTAGCTTCGCAAAGACGGGGAAGCAAGATGCTTTGGGCCTCTCTGCCCCTTGGAAACAGGGCAGCACTTTGGGCCTGGCAGCTCTAGGGCAATGGAGCACACCCAGAGCCGGAGTTCTACTTCAGCCAGATGAGGCCTGCCAAGAAACTGCGTTTCACAGGCCTTTCAAAGACATGTTCCCGGTAGGCTGTAAGAGCACGGGGCAGAGCGAGTTGGTTCTTAGCTTCCCAGAGAGCTGGAAGCAAGATGCTTTGGGGCCTCTCATCCCCTTTGCAAACAAGGCGGCCCTATGGGCCAGGCAGCTCTAGGCCAATGGAGCACACCCAGAGCAGAAGTTCTACTTCGGCCAGTTCAGGCCACCAACAAACTGCGTTTCACAGGCCTTGGTAAGAGATGTTCCCGGTAGGCTGTAAGAGCACTGGGCAACGCCAGATGTTTCTTAGCTTCCCGAAGAGCTGGAAGCAAGATGCTTTGGGGCCTCTCATCCCCTTTGCAAACAAGGCCGACCTTTGGGCCAGGCAGCTCTAGGCCAATGGAGCACACCCAGAGCAGAAGTTCTACCTCAGCCAGATAAGGCCTGCCAAGAAACTGCGTTTCAAAGGCTTTGGTAAGAGATGTTCCCGGTACTCTGTTAGAGCACTGGGCAGAGCCATTTGTTTCTTAGCTTCCCAAAGAGCTGGAAGCAAGATGCTTTGGGGGCTCCCTGCCCCTTTGCCAACAAGGCCGACCTTTGGGCCTTTCAGCTCTAGGCCAATGGAGCACACCCAGAGCAGAAGTCCTACTTCAGCCAGATCAGGCCTGCCAAGGAACTGCGTTTCAGAGGCCTTTGTATGTGACGTTCCCGGTAGGCTGTGAGAGCACGGTGCAGAGCCAGTTGTTTCCTTGTTTCCCAAACAGCTGGAAGCAAGACGCTTTGGGGCCTCTCTGCCCCTTTGGAAACAAGGCAGCACGTTGGGTCTGGCAGCTCTAGGGCAATGGAGCACAACCAGAGCCGAAGTTCTACTTCTTCCAGATCAGGCCTGCCTAGACAGTGCGTTTCACAGGCCTTGATAAGAGATGTTCTCTTAGGCTATAAGAGCACTGGGCACAGCCAGTTGTTTCTTAGCTTCCCAAGAGGTGGAAGCAAGATGCTTTGGGGCCTCTCTCCCCCTTTGGAAACAAGGCAGCCCTTTGGGCCTTTCAGCTCTAGGGCAATGGAGCACACCCAGAGCAGAAGTTCTACCTCAGCCAGATCAGGCCTGCCAAGAAACTGCTTTTCACAGGCCTTCGTAAGAGGTGTTCCCGGAAGGCTGTAAGAGTACCTGGCAGAGCGAGTTGTTTCTTAGCTTCAAAAACAGCTGGAAGCAACATGATTTGGGGCCTCTCTCCCCCTTTGGAAACAAAGCAGCCTTTGTGCCTGGCAGCTCTAGGCCAAAGTAGCACACCCAGAGCACAAGTTCTACCTCAGCCAGATCAGGCCTTCCAAGAAACTGCGTCTCACAGGCCTTTCTCTGTCACGTTGCCGGTAGGCTGTGAGAGCACTGTGCAGAGCCAGTTGTTTCTTAGCTTCCCAAAGATTTGGAAGCAAGATGCTTTGGGGACTCTCAGCCCCTTTGGAAACAAGGCGGCCCTTTGGGCCTGGCAGCTCTAGGCCAAAGTAGCACGCCCAGAGCAGGAGTTCTACTTCAGCCAGATCAGGCCTGCCAAGAAACTGCGTTTCACAGGCCTTGGTAAGAGATGTTCCCGGTAGGCTGTGAGAGCACTGTGGAGAGCCAGTTGCTTTAGCTTCCCACAGAGCTGGAAGCAAGATGCCTTGGGGCCTCTCTGCCCCTTTGGAAACAAGGCAGCACCTTGGGCCTGGCAGCTCTAGGGCAATGGAGCACACCCAGAGCAGAAGTTCTACTACAGCCAAATCAGGCCTGCCAGGAAATGGCGTTTCACAGGCCTTGGTAAGAGATGTTCCCGGTAGGCTGTAAGAGCACTGGGCAACGCCAGATGTTTCTTAGCTTCCCGAAGAGCTGGAAGCGAGAAGCTTTGGTACCACTCTCTCACTTTGGACTCAAGGCAGCCCTTTGGGGCAGGTAGCTCTAGGCCAGTGGAGCACACCCGGAGCAGAAGTTCTACTTCGGCCAGTTCAGGCCACCAACAAACTGCGTTTCACAGGCCTTGGTAAGAGATGTTCCCGGTAGGCTGTAAGAGCACTGGGCCACGCCAGATGTTTCTTAGCTTCCCGAAGAGCTGGAAGCAAGATGCTTTGGGGCCTCTCATCCCCTTTGCAAACAAGGCGGCCCTATGGGCCAGGCAGCTCTAGGCCAATGGAGCACACCCAGAGCAGAAGTTCTACTTCGGCCAGTTCAGGCCACCAACAAACTGCGTTTCACAGGCCTTGGTAAGAGATGTTCCCGGTAGGCTGTAAGAGCACTGGGCAACGCCAGATGTTTCTTAGCTTCCCGAAGAGCTGGAAGCAAGATGCTTTGGGGCCTCTCATCCCCTTTGCAAACAAGGCCGACCTTTGGGCCTTTCAGCTCTGGGCCAATGGAGCACACCCAGAGCAGAAGTTCTACCTCAGCCAGATAAGGCCTGCCAAGAAACTGCGTTTCAAAGGCTTTGGTAAGAGATGTTCCCGGTACTCTGTTAGAGTACTGGGCAGAGCCATTTGTTTCTTAGCTTCCCAAAGAGCTGGAAGCAAGATGCTTTGGGGGCTCCCTGCCCCTTTGCCAACAAGGGCGACCTTTGGGCCTTTCAGCTCTAGGCAAATGGAGCACACCCAGAGCAGAAGTCCTACTTCAGCCAGATCAGGCCTGCCAAGGAACTGCGTTTCAGAGGCCTTTATATGTGACGTTCCCGGTAGGCTGTGGGAGCACGGTGCAGAGCCAGTTGTTTCCTTGTTTCCCAAACAGCTGGAAGCAAGACGCTTTGGGGCCTCTCTGCCCCTTTGGAAACAAGGCAGCACGTTGGGTCTGGCAGCTCTAGGGCAATGGAGCACAACCAGAGCCGAAGTTCTACTTCTTCCAGATCAGGCCTGCCTAGACAGTGCGTTTCCCAGGCCTTGATAAGAGATGTTCTCTTAGGCTATAAGAGCACTGGGCACAGCCAGTTGTTTCTTAGCTTCCCAAGAGGTGGAAGCAAGATGCTTTGGGGCCTCTCTCCCCCTTTGGAAACAAGGCAGCCCTTTGGGCCTTTCAGCTCTAGGGCAATGGAGCACACCCAGAGCAGAAGTTCTACCTCAGCCAGATCAGGCCTGCCAAGAAACTGCTTTTCACAGGCCTTCGTAAGAGGTGTTCCCGGAAGGCTGTAAGAGTACCTGGCAGAGCGAGTTGTTTCTTAGCTTCAAAAACAGCTGGAAGCAACATGATTTGGGGCCTCTCTCCCCCTTTGGAAACAAAGCAGCCTTTGTGCCTGGCAGCTCTAGGCCAAAGTAGCACACCCAGAGCACAAGTTCTACCTCAGCCAGATAAGGCCTGTCAAGAAGCTGCGTTTCAGAGGCCTTTGTATGTGACGTTACCGGTTGGCTTTGAGAGCACTGTGCAGAGCCAGTTGTTTTAGCTTCCCAGAGAGCAGGAAGCAAGATGCTTTGGGGCCTCTCTCACACTTTGGAAATAAAGGCAGCCCTTTGGGCCTGGCAGCCCTAGGCCAATGGAGTACACCCAGAGCAGAAGTTCTACCTCAGCCAGATCAGGCCTTCCAAGAAACTGCGTCTCACAGGCCTTTCTCTGTCACGTTGCCGGTAGGCTGTGAGAGCACTGTGCAGAGCCAGTTGTTTCTTAGCTTCCCAAAGATTTGGAAGCAAGATGCTTTGGGGACTCTCAGCCCCTTTGGAAACAAGGCGGCCCTTTGGGCCTGGCAGCTCTAGGCCAAAGTAGCACGCCCAGAGCAGGAGTTCTACTTCAGCCAGATCAGGCCTGCCAAGAAACTGCGTTTCACAGGCCTTGGTAAGAGATGTTCCCGGTAGGCTGTGAGAGCACTGTGGAGAGCCAGTTGCTTTAGCTTCCCACAGAGCTGGAAGCAAGATGCCTTGGGGCCTCTCTCTCCCTTTGGACACAAGGCAGCCTTTTGCGCCTGGCAGCTCTAGGCCAATGGAGCACACCCACAGCAGAAGTTCTACTTCAGGCAGATCAGTCCTGCCCAGAAACTGCGTTTCACAGCCCTTGGTAAGAGATGTTCACGGTAGGCTGTGAGAGCACTGGGCAGAACCAGTTGTTTTTTAGCTTCCCAAAGTGCTGGAGGCAAGATGCTTTGGGGCCTCTCTCACCCTTTGGAAACAAGGCAGCCCTTAGGTCCTGGTAGCTCTAGGCCTATGTAGCACAACCAGAACAGAAGTTCTACTTCAGCCAGGTCAGGCCTGCCAAGAAACTGCGTTTCACAGGCCTTTCAAAGAGATGTTCTCTTAGGCTGTAAGAGCACTAGGCAGAGCCAGCTGTTTCTTAGCTTCCCGAAGAGCTGGGAGCAAGATGCTTTGGGTCCACTCTCCGTCTTTGGAAACAAGGCAGCCCTTTGGGCCTGGCAGCTCTAGGGTAATGGAGCACACCCAGAGCAGAAGTTCTACTTTAGCCAGATCAGGCCTGCCAGGAAACTGCGTTTCACAGGCCTTGGTAAGAGATGTTCCCGGTAGGCTGTAAGAGCACTGGGCAGAGCCAGTTGTTTCTTACCTTCCTGAAAAGCTGGAAGCAAGATGCTTGGGACCCCTCTGCCCGTTTTGGAACAAGGCAGCCTTTTGGGTCGGGAAGCTCTAGGCCAATGGAGCACACGCAGAGCAGGAGTTCTACTTCAGCCTGATCAGGCCTGCAAAGAAACAGCGTTTGACAGGCCTTGGTAAGAGATGTTCGCGGTAGGTGTAAGAGCACTGGGCAGAGCCAGTTGTTTCTTAGCTTCGCAAAGACCGGGAAGCAAGATGCTTTGGGCCTCTCTGCCCCTTGGAAACAGGGCAGCACTTTGGGCCTGGCAGCTCTAGGGCAGTGGAGCACACCCAGAGCCGGAGTTCTACTTCAGCCAGATGAGGCCTGCCAAGAAACTGCGTTTCACAGGCCTTTCAAAGACATGTTCCCGGTAGGCTGTAAGAGCACGGGGCAGAGCGAGTTGGTTCTTAGCTTCCCAGAGAGCTGGAAGCAAGATGCTTTGGGGCCTCTCTGCCCCTTTGGAAACAAGGCAGCACCTTGGGCCTGGCAGCTCTAGGGCAATGGAGCACACCCAGAGCAGAAGTTCTACTTCAGCCAAATCAGGCCTGCCAGGAAACGGCGTTTCACAGGCCTTGGTAAGAGATGTTCCCGGTAGGCTGTAAGAGCACTGGGCAACGCCAGATGTTTCTTAGCTTCCCGAAGAGCTGGAAGCAAGAAGCTTTGGTGCCACTCTCTCACTTTGGACTCAAGGCAGCCCTTTGGGGCAGGTAGCTCTAGCCCAGTGGAGCACACCCAGAGCAGAAGTTCTACTTCGGCCAGTTCAGGCCACCAACAAACTGCGTTTCACAGGCCTTGGTAAGAGATGTTCCCGGTAGGCTGTAAGAGCACTGGGCAACGCCAGATGTTTCTTAGCTTCCCGAAGAGCTGGAAGCAAGAAGCTTTGGTGCCACTCTCTCACTTTGGACTCAAGGCAGCCCTTTGGGGCAGGTAGCTCTAGCCCAGTGGAGCACACCCAGAGCAGAAGTTCTACTTCGGCCAGTTCAGGCCACCAACAAACTGCGTTTCACAGGCCTTGGTAAGAGATGTTCCCGGTAGGCTGTAAGAGCACTGGGCAACGCCAGATGTTTCTTAGCTTCCCGAAGAGCTGGAAGCAAGATGCTTTGGGGCCTCTCATCCCCTTTGCAAACAAGGCGGCCTTATGGGCCAGGCAGCTCTAGGCCAATGGAGCACACCCAGAGCAGAAGTTCTTCTTCGGCCAGTTCAGGCCACCAACAAACTGCGTTTCACAGGCCTTGGTAAGAGATGTTCCCGGTAGGCTGTAAGAGCACTGGGCAACGCCAGATGTTTCTTAGCTTCCCAAAGAGCTGGAAGCAAGATGCTTTGGGGCCTCTCATCCCCTTTGCAAACAGGGCCGACCTTTGGGCCAGGCAGCTCTAGGCCAATGGAGCACACCCAGAGCAGAAGTTCTACCTCAGCCAGATAAGGCCTGCCAAGAAACTGCGTTTCAAAGGCTTTGGTAAGAGATGTTCCCGGTACTCTGTTAGAGCACTGGGCAGAGCCATTTGTTTCTTAGCTTCCCAAAGAGCTGGAAGCAAGATGCTTTGGGGGCTCCCTGCCCCTTTGCCAACAAGGGCGACCTTTGGGCCTTTCAGCTCTAGGCCAATGGAGCACACCCAGAGCAGAAGTCCTACTTCAGCCACATCAGGCCTGCCAAGGAACTGCGTTTCAGAGGCCTTTGTATGTGACGTTCCCGGTAGGCTGTGAGAGCACGGTGCAGAGCCAGTTGTTTCCTTGTTTCCCAAACAGCTGGAAGCAAGACGCTTTGGGGCCTCTCTGCCCCTTTGGAAACAAGGCAGCACGTTGGGTCTGGCAGCTCTAGGGCAATGGAGCACAACCAGAGCCGAAGTTCTACTTCTTCCAGATCAGGCCTGCCTAGACAGTGCGTTTCCCAGGCCTTGATAAGAGATGTTCTCTTAGGCTATAAGAGCACTGGGCACAGCCAGTTGTTTCTTAGCTTCCCAAGAGGTGGAAGCAAGATGCTTTGGGGCCTCTCTCCCCCTTTGGAAACAAGGCAGCTCTTTGGGCCTTTCAGCTCTAGGGCAATGGAGCACACCCAGAGCAGAAGTTCTACCTCAGCCAGATCAGGCCTGCCAAGAAACTGCTTTTCACAGGCCTTCGTAAGAGGTGTTCCCGGAAGGCTGTAAGAGTACCTGGCAGAGCGAGTTGTTTCTTAGCTTCAAAAACAGCTGGAAGCAACATGATTTGGGGCCTCTCTCCCCCTTTGGAAACAAAGCAGCCTTTGTGCCTGGCAGCTCTAGGCCAAAGTAGCACACCCAGAGCACAAGTTCTACCTCAGCCAGATAAGGCCTGTCAAGAAGCTGCGTTTCACAGGCCTTTGTATGTGACGTTCCCGGTTGGCTTTGAGAGCACTGTGCAGAGCCAGTTGTTTTAGCTTCCCAGAGAGCAGGAAGCAAGATGCTTTGGGGCCTCTCTCACACTTTGGAAATAAAGGCAGCCCTTTGGGCCTGGCAGCCCTAGGCCAATGGAGTACACCCAGAGCAGAAGTTCTACCTCAGCCAGATCAGGCCTTCCAAGAAACTGCGTCTCTCAGGCCTTTCTCTGTCACGTTGCCGGTAGGCTGTGAGAGCACTGTGCAGAGCCAGTTGTTTCTTAGCTTCCCAAAGATTTGGATGCAAGATGCTTTGGGGACTCTCAGCCCCTTTGGAAACAAGGCGGCCCTTTGGGCCTGGCAGCTCTAGGCCAAAGTAGCACGCCCAGAGCAGGAGTTCTACTTCAGCCAGATCAGGCCTGCCAAGAAACTGCGTTTCACAGGCCTTGGTAAGAGATGTTCCCGGTAGGCTGTGAGAGCACTGTGGAGAGCCAGTTGCTTTAGCTTCCCACAGAGCTGGAAGCAAGATGCCTTGGGGCCTCTCTCTCCCTTTGGACACAAGGCAGCCTTTTGGGCCTGGCAGCTCTAGGCCAATGGAGCACACCCACAGCAGAAGTTCTACTTCAGGCAGATCAGTCCTGCCCAGAAACTGCGTTTCACAGCCCTTGGTAAGAGATGTTCACGGTAGGCTGTGAGAGCACTGGGCAGAACCAGTTGTTTTTTAGCTTCCCAAAGTGCTGGAGGCAAGATGCTTTGGGGCCTCTCTCACCCTTTGGAAACAAGGCAGCCCTTAGGTCCTGGTAGCTCTAGGCCTATGTAGCACAACCAGAACAGAAGTTCTACTTCAGCCAGGTCAGGCCTGCCAAGAAACTGCGTTTCACAGGCCTTTCAAAGAGATGTTCTCTTAGGCTGTAAGAGCACTGGGCAGAGCCAGCTGTTTCTTAGCTTCCCGAAGAGCTGGGAGCAAGATGCTTTGGGTCCACTCTCCGTCTTTGGAAACAAGGCAGCCCTTTGGGCCTGGCAGCTCTAGGGCAATGGAGCACACCCAGAGCAGAAGTTCTACTTCAGCCAGATCAGGCCTGCCAGGAAACTGCGTTTCACAGGCCTTGGTATGAGATGTTCCCGGTAGGCTGTAAGAGCACTGGGCAGAGCCAGTTGTTTCTTACCTTCCTGAAAAGCTGGAAGCAAGATGCTTGGGACCCCTCTGCCCGTTTGGGAACAAGGCAGCCTTTTGGGTCGGGAAGCTCTAGGCCAATGGAGCACACCCAGAGCAGGAGTTCTACTTCAGCCTGATCAGGCCTGCAAAGAAACAGCGTTTGACAGGCCTTGGTAAGAGATGTTCCCGGTAGGTGTAAGAGCACTGGGCAACGCCAGATGTTTCTTAGCTTCCCGAAGAGCTGGAAGCAAGAAGCTTTGGTGCCACTCTCTCACTTTGGACTTATGGCAGCCCTTTGGGGCAGGTAGCTCTAGCCCAGTGGAGCACACCCAGAGCAGAAGTTCTACTTCGGCCAGTTCAGGCCACCAAGAATCTGCGTTTCACAGGCCTTGGTAAGAGATGTTCCCGGTAGGCTGTAAGAGCACTGGGCAACGCCAGATGTTTCTTAGCTTCCCGAAGAGCTGGAAGCAAGATGCTTTGGGGCCTCTCATCCCCTTTGCAAACAAGGCGGCCCTATGGGCCAGGCAGCTCTAGGCCAATGGAGCACACCCAGAGCAGAAGTTCTACTTCGGCCAGTTCAGGCCACCAACAAACTGTGTTTCACAGGCCTTGGTAAGAGATGTTCCCTGTAGGCTGTAAGAGCACTGGGCAACGCCAGATGTTTCTTAGCTTCCCAAAGAGCTGGAAGCAAGATGCTTTGGGGCCTCTCATCCCCTTTGCCAACAAGGCCGACCTTTGGGCCAGGCAGCTCTAGGCCAATGGAGCACACCCAGAGCAGAAGTTCTACCTCAGCCAGATAAGGCCTGCCAAGAAACTGCGTTTCAAAGGCTTTGGTAAGAGATGTTCCCGGTACTCTGTTAGAGCACTGGGCAGAGCCATTTGTTTCTTAGCTTCCCAAAGAGCTGGAAGCAAGATGCTTTGGGGTTCCCTGCCCCTTTGCCAACAAGGGCGACCTTTGGGCCTTTCAGCTCTAGGCCAATGGAGCACACCCAGAGCAGAAGTCCTACTTCAGCCAGATCAGGCCTGCCAAGGAACTGCGTTTCAGAGGCCTTTGTATGTGACGTTCCCGGTAGGCTGTGAGAGCACGGTGCAGACCCAGTTGTTTCCTTGTTTCCCAAACAGCTGGAAGCAAGACGCTTTGGGGCCTCTCTGCCCCTTTGGAAACAAGGCAGCACGTTGGGTCTGGCAGCTCTAGGGCAATGGAGCACAACCAGAGCCGAAGTTCTACTTCTTCCAGATCAGGCCTGCCTAGACAGTGCGTTTCACAGGCCTTGATAAGAGATGTTCTCTTAGGCTATAAGAGCACTGGGCACAGCCAGTTGTTTCTTAGCTTCCCAAGAGGTGGAAGCAAGATGCTTTGGGGCCTCTCTCCCCCTTTGGAAACAAGGCAGCCCTTTGGGCCTTTCAGCTCTAGGGCAATGGAGCACACCCAGAGCAGAAGTTCTACCTCAGCCAGATCAGGCCTGCCAAGAAACTGCTTTTCACAGGCCTTCGTAAGAGGTGTTCCCGGAAGGCTGTAAGAGTACCTGGCAGAGCGAGTTGTTTCTTAGCTTCAAAAACAGCTGGAAGCAACATGATTTGGGGCCTCTCTCCCCCTTTGGAAACAAAGCAGCCTTTGTGCCTGGCAGCTCTAGGCCAAAGTAGCACACCCAGAGCACAAGTTCTACCTCAGCCAGATAAGGCCTGTCAAGAAGCTGCGTTTCACAGGCCTTTGTATGTGACGTTCCCGGTTGGCTTTGAGAGCACTGTGCAGAGCCAGTTGTTTTAGCTTCCCAGAGAGCAGGAAGCAAGATGCTTTGGGGCCTCTCTCACACTTTGGAAATAAAGGCAGCCCTTTGGGCCTGGCAGCCCTAGGCCAATGGAGTACACCCAGAGCAGAAGTTCTACCTCAGCCAGATCAGGCCTTCCAAGAAACTGCGTCTCACAGGCCTTTCTCTGTCACGTTGCCGGTAGGCTGTGAGAGCACTGTGCAGAGCCAGTTGTTTCTTAGCTTCCCAAAGATTTGGAAGCAAGATGCTTTGGGGACTCTCAGCCCCTTTGGAAACAAGGCGGCCCTTTGGGCCTGGCAGCTCTAGGCCAAAGTAGCACGCCCAGAGCAGGAGTTCTACTTCAGCCAGATCAGGCCTGCCAAGAAACTGCGTTTCACAGGCCTTGGTAAGAGATGTTCCCGGTAGGCTGTGAGAGCACTGTGGAGAGCCAGTTGCTTTAGCTTCCCACAGAGCTGGAAGCAAGATGCCTTGGGGCCTCTCTCTCCCTTTGGACACAAGGCAGCCTTTTGCGCCTGGCAGCTCTAGGCCAATGGAGCACACCCACAGCAGAAGTTCTACTTCAGGCAGATCAGTCCTGCCCAGAAACTGCGTTTCACAGCCCTTGGTAAGAGATGTTCACGGTAGGCTGTGAGAGCACTGGGCAGAACCAGTTGTTTTTTAGCTTCCCAAAGTGCTGGAGGCAAGATGCTTTGGGGCCTCTCTCACCCTTTGGAAACAAGGCAGCCCTTAGGTCCTGGTAGCTCTAGGCCTATGTAGCACAACCAGAACAGAAGTTCTACTTCAGCCAGGTCAGGCCTGCCAAGAAACTGCGTTTCACAGGCCTTTCAAAGAGATGTTCTCTTAGGCTGTAAGAGCACTGGGCAGAGCCAGCTGTTTCTTAGCTTCCCGAAGAGCTGGGAGCAAGATGCTTTGGGTCCACTCTCCGTCTTTGGAAACAAGGCAGCCCTTTGGGCCTGGCAGCTCTAGGGCAATGGAGCACACCCAGAGCAGAAGTTCTACTTCAGCCAGATCAGGCCTGCCAGGAAACTGCGTTTCACAGGCCTTGGTAAGAGATGTTCCCGGTAGGCTGTAAGAGCACTGGGCAGAGCCAGTTGTTTCTTACCTTCCTGAAAAGCTGGAAGCAAGATGCTTGGGACCCCTCTGCCCGTTTGGGAACAAGGCAGCCTTTTGGGTCGGGAAGCTCTAGGCCAATGGAGCACACGCAGAGCAGGAGTTCTACTTCAGCCTGATCAGGCCTGCAAAGAAACAGCGTTTGACAGGCCTTGGTAAGAGATGTTCGCGGTAGGTGTAAGAGCACTGGGCAGAGCCAGTTGTTTCTTAGCTTCGCAAAGACCGGGAAGCAAGATGCTTTGGGCCTCTCTGCCCCTTGGAAACAGGGCAGCACTTTGGGCCTGGCAGCTCTAGGGCAATGGAGCACACCCAGAGCCGGAGTTCTACTTCAGCCAGATGAGGCCTGCCAAGAAACTGCGTTTCACAGGCCTTTCAAAGACATGTTCCCGGTAGGCTGTAAGAGCACGGGCCAGAGCGAGTTGGTTCTTAGCTTCCCAGAGAGCTGGAAGCAAGATGCTTTGGGGCCTCTCTGCCCCTTTGGAAACAAGGCAGCACCTTGGGCCTGGCAGCTCTAGGGCAATGGAGCACACCCAGAGCAGAAGTTCTACTTCAGCCAAATCAGGCCTGCCAGGAAACGGCGTTTCACAGGCCTTGGTAAGAGATGTTCCCGGTAGGCTGTAAGAGCACTGGGCAACGCCAGATGTTTCTTAGCTTCCCGAAGAGCTGGAAGCGAGAAGCTTTGGTGCCACTCTCTCACTTTGGACTCAAGGCAGCCCTTTGGGGCAGGTAGCTCTAGGCCAGTGGAGCACACCCAGAGCAGAAGTTCTACTTGGGCCAGTTCAGGCCACCAACAAACTGCGTTTCACAGGCCTTGGTAAGAGATGTTCCCGGTAGGCTGTAAGAGCACTGGGCAACGCCAGAAGTTTCTTAGCTTCCCGAAGAGCTGGAAGCAAGATGCTTTGGGGCCTCTCATCCCCTTTGCAAACAAGGCGGCCCTATGGGCCAGGCAGCTCTAGGCCAATGGAGCACACCCAGAGCAGAAGTTCTACTTCGGCCAGTTCAGGCCACCAACAAACTGCGTTTCACAGGCCTTGGTAAGAGATGTTCCCGGTAGGCTGTAAGAGCACTGGGCAACGCCAGATGTTTCTTAGCTTCCCGAAGAGCTGGAAGCAAGATGCTTTGGGGCCTCTCATCCCCTTTGCAAACAAGGCCGACCTTTGGGCCAGGCAGCTCTAGGCCAATGGAGCACACCCAGAGCAGAAGTTCTACCTCAGCCAGATAAGGCCTGCCAAGAAACTGCGTTTCAAAGGCTTTGGTAAGAGATGTTCCCGGTACTCTGTTAGAGCACTGGGCAGAGCCATTTGTTTCTTAGCTTCCCAAAGAGCTGGAAGCAAGATGCTTTGGGGGCTCCCTGCCCCTTTGCCAACAAGGGCGACCTTTGGGCCTTTCAGCTCTAGGCCAATGGAGCACACCCAGAGCAGAAGTCCTACTTCAGCCAGATCAGGCCTGCCAAGGAACTGCGTTTCAGAGGCCTTTGTATGTGACGTTCCCGGTAGGCTGTGAGAGCACGGTGCAGAGCCAGTTGTTTCCTTGTTTCCCAAACAGCTGGAAGCAAGACGCTTTGGGGCCTCTCTGCCCCTTTGGAAACAAGGCAGCACGTTGGGTCTGGCAGCTCTAGGGCAATGGAGCACAACCAGAGCCGAAGTTCTACTTCTTCCAGATCAGGCCTGCCTAGACAGTGCGTTTCACAGGCCTTGATAAGAGATGTTCTCTTAGGCTATAAGAGCACTGGGCACAGCCAGTTGTTTCTTAGCTTCCCAAGAGGTGGAAGCAAGATGCTTTGGGGCCTCTCTCCCCCTTTGGAAACAAGGCAGCTCTTTGGGCCTTTCAGCTCTAGGGCAATGGAGCACACCCAGAGCAGAAGTTCTACCTCAGCCAGATCAGGCCTGCCAAGAAACTGCTTTTCACAGGCCTTCGTAAGAGGTGTTCCCGGAAGGCTGTAAGAGTACCTGGCAGAGCGAGTTGTTTCTTAGCTTCAAAAACAGCTGGAAGCAACATGATTTGGGGCCTCTCTCCCCCTTTGGAAACAAAGCAGCCTTTGTGCCTGGCAGCTCTAGGCCAAAGTAGCACACCCAGAGCACAAGTTCTACCTCAGCCAGATAAGGCCTGTCAAGAAGCTGCGTTTCACAGGCCTTTGTATGTGACGTTCCCGGTTGGCTTTGAGAGCACTGTGCAGAGCCAGTTGTTTTAGCTTCCCAGAGAGCAGGAAGCAAGATGCTTTGGGGCCTCTCTCACACTTTGGAAATAAAGGCAGCCCTTTGGGCCTGGCAGCCCTAGGCCAATGGAGTACACCCAGAGCAGAAGTTCTACCTCAGCCAGATCAGGCCTTCCAAGAAACTGCGTCTCTCAGGCCTTTCTCTGTCACGTTGCCGGTAGGCTGTGAGAGCACTGTGCAGAGCCAGTTGTTTCTTAGCTTCCCAAAGATTTGGATGCAAGATGCTTTGGGGACTCTCAGCCCCTTTGGAAACAAGGCGGCCCTTTGGGCCTGGCAGCTCTAGGCCAAAGTAGCACGCCCAGAGCAGGAGTTCTACTTCAGCCAGATCAGGCCTGCCAAGAAACTGCGTTTCACAGGCCTTGGTAAGAGATGTTCCCGGTAGGCTGTGAGAGCACTGTGGAGAGCCAGTTGCTTTAGCTTCCCACAGAGCTGGAAGCAAGATGCCTTGGGGCCTCTCTCTCCCTTTGGACACAAGGCAGCCTTTTGGGCCTGGCAGCTCTAGGCCAATGGAGCACACCCACAGCAGAAGTTCTACTTCAGGCAGATCAGTCCTGCCCAGAAACTGCGTTTCACAGCCCTTGGTAAGAGATGTTCACGGTAGGCTGTGAGAGCACTGGGCAGAACCAGTTGTTTTTTAGCTTCCCAAAGTGCTGGAGGCAAGATGCTTTGGGGCCTCTCTCACCCTTTGGAAACAAGGCAGCCCTTAGGTCCTGGTAGCTCTAGGCCTATGTAGCACAACCAGAACAGAAGTTCTACTTCAGCCAGGTCAGGCCTGCCAAGAAACTGCGTTTCACAGGCCTTTCAAAGACATGTTCTCTTAGGCTGTAAGAGCACTGGGCAGAGCCAGCTGTTTCTTAGCTTCCCGAAGAGCTGGGAGCAAGATGCTTTGGGTCCACTCTCCGTCTTTGGAAACAAGGCAGCCCTTTGGGCCTGGCAGCTCTAGGGCAATGGAGCACACCCAGAGCAGAAGTTCTACTTCAGCCAGATCAGGCCTGCCAGGAAACTGCGTTTCACAGGCCTTGGTATGAGATGTTCCCGGTAGGCTGTAAGAGCACTGGGCAGAGCCAGTTGTTTCTTACCTTCCTGAAAAGCTGGAAGCAAGATGCTTGGGACCCCTCTGCCCGTTTGGGAACAAGGCAGCCTTTTGGGTCGGGAAGCTCTAGGCCAATGGAGCACACCCAGAGCAGGAGTTCTACTTCAGCCTGATCAGGCCTGCAAAGAAACAGCGTTTGACAGGCCTTGGTAAGAGATGTTCCCGGTAGGTGTAAGAGCACTGGGCAACGCCAGATGTTTCTTAGCTTCCCGAAGAGCTGGAAGCAAGAAGCTTTGGTGCCACTCTCTCACTTTGGACTTATGGCAGCCCTTTGGGGCAGGTAGCTCTAGCCCAGTGGAGCACACCCAGAGCAGAAGTTCTACTTCGGCCAGTTCAGGCCACCAAGAATCTGCGTTTCACAGGCCTTGGTAAGAGATGTTCCCGGTAGGCTGTAAGAGCACTGGGCAACGCCAGATGTTTCTTAGCTTCCCGAAGAGCTGGAAGCAAGATGCTTTGGGGCCTCTCATCCCCTTTGCAAACAAGGCGGCCCTATGGGCCAGGCAGCTCTAGGCCAATGGAGCACACCCAGAGCAGAAGTTCTACTTCGGCCAGTTCAGGCCACCAACAAACTGTGTTTCACAGGCCTTGGTAAGAGATGTTCCCTGTAGGCTGTAAGAGCACTGGGCAACGCCAGATGTTTCTTAGCTTCCCAAAGAGCTGGAAGCAAGATGCTTTGGGGCCTCTCATCCCCTTTGCCAACAAGGCCGACCTTTGGGCCAGGCAGCTCTAGGCCAATGGAGCACACCCAGAGCAGAAGTTCTACCTCAGCCAGATAAGGCCTGCCAAGAAACTGCGTTTCAAAGGCTTTGGTAAGAGATGTTCCCGGTACTCTGTTAGAGCACTGGGCAGAGCCATTTGTTTCTTAGCTTCCCAAAGAGCTGGAAGCAAGATGCTTTGGGGTTCCCTGCCCCTTTGCCAACAAGGGCGACCTTTGGGCCTTTCAGCTCTAGGCCAATGGAGCACACCCAGAGCAGAAGTCCTACTTCAGCCAGATCAGGCCTGCCAAGGAACTGCGTTTCAGAGGCCTTTGTATGTGACGTTCCCGGTAGGCTGTGAGAGCACGGTGCAGACCCAGTTGTTTCCTTGTTTCCCAAACAGCTGGAAGCAAGACGCTTTGGGGCCTCTCTGCCCCTTTGGAAACAAGGCAGCACGTTGGGTCTGGCAGCTCTAGGGCAATGGAGCACAACCAGAGCCGAAGTTCTACTTCTTCCAGATCAGGCCTGCCTAGACAGTGCGTTTCACAGGCCTTGATAAGAGATGTTCTCTTAGGCTATAAGAGCACTGGGCACAGCCAGTTGTTTCTTAGCTTCCCAAGAGGTGGAAGCAAGATGCTTTGGGGCCTCTCTCCCCCTTTGGAAACAAGGCAGCCCTTTGGGCCTTTCAGCTCTAGGGCAATGGAGCACACCCAGAGCAGAAGTTCTACCTCAGCCAGATCAGGCCTGCCAAGAAACTGCTTTTCACAGGCCTTCGTAAGAGGTGTTCCCGGAAGGCTGTAAGAGTACCTGGCAGAGCGAGTTGTTTCTTAGCTTCAAAAACAGCTGGAAGCAACATGATTTGGGGCCTCTCTCCCCCTTTGGAAACAAAGCAGCCTTTGTGCCTGGCAGCTCTAGGCCAAAGTAGCACACCCAGAGCACAAGTTCTACCTCAGCCAGATAAGGCCTGTCAAGAAGCTGCGTTTCACAGGCCTTTGTATGTGACGTTCCCGGTTGGCTTTGAGAGCACTGTGCAGAGCCAGTTGTTTTAGCTTCCCAGAGAGCAGGAAGCAAGATGCTTTGGGGCCTCTCTCACACTTTGGAAATAAAGGCAGCCCTTTGGGCCTGGCAGCCCTAGGCCAATGGAGTACACCCAGAGCAGAAGTTCTACCTCAGCCAGATCAGGCCTTCCAAGAAACTGCGTCTCACAGGCCTTTCTCTGTCACGTTGCCGGTAGGCTGTGAGAGCACTGTGCAGAGCCAGTTGTTTCTTAGCTTCCCAAAGATTTGGAAGCAAGATGCTTTGGGGACTCTCAGCCCCTTTGGAAACAAGGCGGCCCTTTGGGCCTGGCAGCTCTAGGCCAAAGTAGCACGCCCAGAGCAGGAGTTCTACTTCAGCCAGATCAGGCCTGCCAAGAAACTGCGTTTCACAGGCCTTGGTAAGAGATGTTCCCGGTAGGCTGTGAGAGCACTGTGGAGAGCCAGTTGCTTTAGCTTCCCACAGAGCTGGAAGCAAGATGCCTTGGGGCCTCTCTCTCCCTTTGGACACAAGGCAGCCTTTTGCGCCTGGCAGCTCTAGGCCAATGGAGCACACCCACAGCAGAAGTTCTACTTCAGGCAGATCAGTCCTGCCCAGAAACTGCGTTTCACAGCCCTTGGTAAGAGATGTTCACGGTAGGCTGTGAGAGCACTGGGCAGAACCAGTTGTTTTTTAGCTTCCCAAAGTGCTGGAGGCAAGATGCTTTGGGGCCTCTCTCACCCTTTGGAAACAAGGCAGCCCTTAGGTCCTGGTAGCTCTAGGCCTATGTAGCACAACCAGAACAGAAGTTCTACTTCAGCCAGGTCAGGCCTGCCAAGAAACTGCGTTTCACAGGCCTTTCAAAGAGATGTTCTCTTAGGCTGTAAGAGCACTGGGCAGAGCCAGCTGTTTCTTAGCTTCCCGAAGAGCTGGGAGCAAGATGCTTTGGGTCCACTCTCCGTCTTTGGAAACAAGGCAGCCCTTTGGGCCTGGCAGCTCTAGGGCAATGGAGCACACCCAGAGCAGAAGTTCTACTTCAGCCAGATCAGGCCTGCCAGGAAACTGCGTTTCACAGGCCTTGGTAAGAGATGTTCCCGGTAGGCTGTAAGAGCACTGGGCAGAGCCAGTTGTTTCTTACCTTCCTGAAAAGCTGGAAGCAAGATGCTTGGGACCCCTCTGCCCGTTTGGGAACAAGGCAGCCTTTTGGGTCGGGAAGCTCTAGGCCAATGGAGCACACGCAGAGCAGGAGTTCTACTTCAGCCTGATCAGGCCTGCAAAGAAACAGCGTTTGACAGGCCTTGGTAAGAGATGTTCGCGGTAGGTGTAAGAGCACTGGGCAGAGCCAGTTGTTTCTTAGCTTCGCAAAGACCGGGAAGCAAGATGCTTTGGGCCTCTCTGCCCCTTGGAAACAGGGCAGCACTTTGGGCCTGGCAGCTCTAGGGCAATGGAGCACACCCAGAGCCGGAGTTCTACTTCAGCCAGATGAGGCCTGCCAAGAAACTGCGTTTCACAGGCCTTTCAAAGACATGTTCCCGGTAGGCTGTAAGAGCACGGGCCAGAGCGAGTTGGTTCTTAGCTTCCCAGAGAGCTGGAAGCAAGATGCTTTGGGGCCTCTCTGCCCCTTTGGAAACAAGGCAGCACCTTGGGCCTGGCAGCTCTAGGGCAATGGAGCACACCCAGAGCAGAAGTTCTACTTCAGCCAAATCAGGCCTGCCAGGAAACGGCGTTTCACAGGCCTTGGTAAGAGATGTTCCCGGTAGGCTGTAAGAGCACTGGGCAACGCCAGATGTTTCTTAGCTTCCCGAAGAGCTGGAAGCGAGAAGCTTTGGTGCCACTCTCTCACTTTGGACTCAAGGCAGCCCTTTGGGGCAGGTAGCTCTAGGCCAGTGGAGCACACCCAGAGCAGAAGTTCTACTTGGGCCAGTTCAGGCCACCAACAAACTGCGTTTCACAGGCCTTGGTAAGAGATGTTCCCGGTAGGCTGTAAGAGCACTGGGCAACGCCAGAAGTTTCTTAGCTTCCCGAAGAGCTGGAAGCAAGATGCTTTGGGGCCTCTCATCCCCTTTGCAAACAAGGCGGCCCTATGGGCCAGGCAGCTCTAGGCCAATGGAGCACACCCAGAGCAGAAGTTCTACTTCGGCCAGTTCAGGCCACCAACAAACTGCGTTTCACAGGCCTTGGTAAGAGATGTTCCCGGTAGGCTGTAAGAGCACTGGGCAACGCCAGATGTTTCTTAGCTTCCCGAAGAGCTGGAAGCAAGATGCTTTGGGGCCTCTCATCCCCTTTGCAAACAAGGCCGACCTTTGGGCCAGGCAGCTCTAGGCCAATGGAGCACACCCAGAGCAGAAGTTCTACCTCAGCCAGATAAGGCCTGCCAAGAAACTGCGTTTCAAAGGCTTTGGTAAGAGATGTTCCCGGTACTCTGTTAGAGCACTGGGCAGAGCCATTTGTTTCTTAGCTTCCCAAAGAGCTGGAAGCAAGATGCTTTGGGGGCTCACTGCCCCTTTGCCAACAAGGGCGACCTTTGGGCCTTTCAGCTCTAGGCCAATGGAGCACACCCAGAGCAGAAGTCCTACTTCAGCCAGATCAGGCCTGCCAAGGAACTGCGTTTCAGAGGCCTTTGTATGTGACGTTCCCGGTAGGCTGTGAGAGCACGGTGCAGAGCCAGTTGTTTCCTTGTTTCCCAAACAGCTGGAAGCAAGACGCTTTGGGGCCTCTCTGCCCCTTTGGAAACAAGGCAGCACGTTGGGTCTGGCAGCTCTAGGGCAATGGAGCACAACCAGAGCCGAAGTTCTACTTCTTCCAGATCAGGCCTGCCTAGACAGTGCGTTTCCCAGGCCTTGATAAGAGATGTTCTCTTAGGCTATAAGAGCACTGGGCACAGCCAGTTGTTTCTTAGCTTCCCAAGAGGTGGAAGCAAGATGCTTTGGGGCCTCTCTCCCCCTTTGGAAACAAGGCAGCCCTTTGGGCCTTTCAGCTCTAGGGCAATGGAGCACACCCAGAGCAGAAGTTCTACCTCAGCCAGATCAGGCCTGCCAAGAAACTGCTTTTCACAGGCCTTCGTAAGAGGTGTTCCCGGAAGGCTGTAAGAGTACCTGGCAGAGCGAGTTGTTTCTTAGCTTCAAAAACAGCTGGAAGCAACATGATTTGGGGCCTCTCTCCTCCTTTGGAAACAAAGCAGCCTTTGTGCCTGGCAGCTCTAGGCCAAAGTAGCACACCCAGAGCACAAGTTCTACCTCAGCCAGATCAGGCCTTCCAAGAAACTGCGTCTCACAGGCCTTTCTCTGTCACGTTGCCGGTAGGCTGTGAGAGCACTGTGCAGAGCCAGTTGTTTCTTAGCTTCCCAAAGATTTGGAAGCAAGATGCTTTGGGGACTCTCAGCCCCTTTGGAAACAAGGCAGCCCTTTGGGCCTGGCAGCTCTAGGCCAAAGTAGCACGCCCAGAGCAGGAGTTCTACTTCAGCCAGATCAGGCCTGCCAAGAAACTGCGTTTCACAGGCCTTGGTAAGAGATGTTCCCGGTAGGCTGTGAGAGCACTGTGGAGAGCCAGGTGCTTTAGCTTCCCACAGAGCTGGAAGCAAGATGCCTTGGGGCCTCTCTCTCCCTTTGGACACAAGGCAGCCGTTTGGGCCTGGCAGCTCTAGGCCAATGGAGCACACCCACAGCAGAAGTTCTACTTCAGGCAGATCAGTCCTGCCCAGAAACTGCGTTTCACAGCCCTTGGTAAGAGATGTTCACGGTAGGCTGTGAGAGCACTGGGCAGAACCAGTTGTTTTTTAGCTTCCCAAAGTGCTGGAGGCAAGATGCTTTGGGGCCTCTCTCACCCTTTGGAAACAAGGCAGCCCTTAGTTCCTGGTAGCTCTAGGCCTATGTAGCACAACCAGAACAGAAGTTCTACTTCAGCCAGGTCAGGCCTGCCAAGAAACTGCGTTTCACAGGCCTTTCAAAGAGATGTTCTCTTAGGCTGTAAGAGCACTGGGCAGAGCCAGCTGTTTCTTAGCTTCCCGAAGAGCTGGGAGCAAGATGCTTTGGGTCCACTCTCCGTCTTTGGAAACAAGGCAGCCCTTTGGGCCTGGCAGCTCTAGGGCAATGGAGCACACCCAGAGCAGAAGTTCTACTTCAGCCAGATCAGGCCTGCCAGGAAACTGCGTTTCACAGGCCTTGGTAAGAGATGTTCCCGGTAGGCTGTAAGAGCACTGGGCAACGCCAGATGTTTCTTAGCTTCCCGAAGAGCTGGAAGCGAGGAGCTTTGGTGCCACTCTCTCACTTTGGACTCAAGGCAGCCCTTTGGGGCAGGTAGCTCTAGGCCAGTGGAGCACACCCAGAGCAGAAGTTCTACTTGGGCCAGTTCAGGCCACCAACAAACTGCGTTTCACAGGCCTTGGTAAGAGATGTTCCCGGTAGGCTGTAAGAGCACTGGGCAACGCCAGATGTTTCTTAGCTTCCCGAAGAGCTGGAAGCAAGATGCTTTGGGGCCTCTCATCCCCTTTGCAAACAAGGCGGCCCTATGGGCCAGGCAGCTCTAGGCCAATGGAGCACACCCAGAGCAGAAGTTCTACTTCGGCCAGTTCAGGCCACCAACAAACTGCGTTTCACAGGCCTTGGTAAGAGATGTTCCCGGTAGGCTGTAAGAGCACTGGGCAACGCCAGATGTTTCTTAGCTTCCCGAAGAGCTGGAAGCAAGATGCTTTGGGGCCTCTCATCCCCTTTGCAAACAAGGCCGACCTTTGGGCCAGGCAGCTCTAGGCCAATGGAGCACACCCAGAGCAGAAGTTCTACCTCAGCCAGATAAGGCCTGCCAAGAAACTGCGTTTCAAAGGCTTTGGTAAGAGATGTTCCCGGTACTCTGTTAGAGCACTGGGCAGAGCCATTTGTTTCTTAGCTTCCCAAAGAGCTGGAAGCAAGATGCTTTGGGGGCTCCCTGCCCCTTTGCCAACAAGGGCGACCTTTGGGCCTTTCAGCTCTAGGCCAATGGAGCACACCCAGAGCAGAAGTCCTACTTCAGCCAGATCAGGCCTGCCAAGGAACTGCGTTTCAGAGGCCTTTGTATGTGACGTTCCCGGTAGGCTGTGAGAGCACGGTGCAGAGCCAGTTGTTTCCTTGTTTCCCAAACAGCTGGAAGCAAGACGCTTTGGGGCCTCTCTGCCCCTTTGGAAACAAGGCAGCACGTTGGGTCTGCCAGCTCTAGGGCAATGGAGCACAACCAGAGCCGAAGTTCTACTTCTTCCAGATCAGGCCTGCCTAGACAGTGCGTTTCACAGGCCTTGATAAGAGATGTTCTCTTAGGCTATAAGAGCACTGGGCACAGCCAGTTGTTTCTTAGCTTCCCAAGAGGTGGAAGCAAGATGCTTTGGGGCCTCTCTCCCCCTTTGGAAACAAGGCAGCCCTTTGGGCCTTTCAGCTCTAGGGCAATGGAGCACACCCAGAGCAGAAGTTCTACCTCAGCCAGATCAGGCCTGCCAAGAAACTGCTTTTCACAGGCCTTCGTAAGAGGTGTTCCCGGAAGGCTGTAAGAGTACCTGGCAGAGCGAGTTGTTTCTTAGCTTCAAAAACAGCTGGAAGCAACATGATTTGGGGCCTCTCTCCCCCTTTGGAAACAAAGCAGCCTTTGTGCCTGGCAGCTCTAGGCCAAAGTAGCACACCCAGAGCACAAGTTCTACCTCAGCCAGATCAGGCCTTCCAAGAAACTGCGTCTCACAGGCCTTTCTCTGTCACGTTGCCGGTAGGCTGTGAGAGCACTGTGCAGAGCCAGTTGTTTCTTAGCTTCCCAAAGATTTGGAAGCAAGATGCTTTGGGGACTCTCAGCCCCTTTGGAAACAAGGCGGCCCTTTGGGCCTGGCAGCTCTAGGCCAAAGTAGCACGCCCAGAGCAGGAGTTCTACTTCAGCCAGATCAGGCCTGCCAAGAAACTGCGTTTCACAGGCCTTGGTAAGAGATGTTCCCGGTAGGCTGTGAGAGCACTGTGGAGAGCCAGTTGCTTTAGCTTCCCACAGAGCTGGAAGCAAGATGCCTTGGGGCCTCTCTCTCCCTTTGGACACAAGGCAGCCGTTTGGGCCTGGCAGCTCTAGGCCAATGGAGCACACCCACAGCAGAAGTTCTACTTCAGGCAGATCAGTCCTGCCCAGAAACTGCGTTTCACAGCCCTTGGTAAGAGATGTTCACGGTAGGCTGTGAGAGCACTGGGCAGAACCAGTTGTTTTTTAGCTTCCCAAAGTGCTGGAGGCAAGATGCTTTGGGGCCTCTCTCACCCTTTGGAAACAAGGCAGCCCTTAGGTCCTGGTAGCTCTAGGCCTATGTAGCACAACCAGAACAGAAGTTCTACTTCAGCCAGGTCAGGCCTGCCAAGAAACTGCGTTTCACAGGCCTTTCAAAGAGATGTTCTCTTAGGCTGTAAGAGCACTGGGCAGAGCCAGCTGTTTCTTAGCTTCCCGAAGAGCTGGGAGCAAGATGCTTTGGGTCCACTCTCCGTCTTTGGAAACAAGGCAGCCCTTTGGGCCTGGCAGCTCTAGGGCAATGGAGCACACCCAGCAGAAGTTCTACTTCAGCCAGATCAGGCCTGCCAGGAAACTGCGTTTCACAGGCCTTGGTAAGAGATGTTCCCGGTAGGCTGTAAGAGCACTGGGCAGAGCCAGTTGTTTCTTACCTTCCTGAAAAGCTGGAAGCAAGATGCTTGGGACCCCTCTGCCCGTTTGGGAACAAGGCAGCCTTTTGGGTCGGGAAGCTCTAGGCCAATGGAGCACACGCAGAGCAGGAGTTCTACTTCAGCCTGATCAGGCCTGCAAAGAAACAGCGTTTGACAGGCCTTGGTAAGAGATGTTCCCGGTAGGTGTAAGAGCACTGGGCAGAGCCAGTTGTTTCTTAGCTTCGCAAAGACTGGGAAGCAAGATGCTTTGGGCCTCTCTGCCCCTTGGAAACAGGGCAGCACTTTGGGCCTGGCAGCTCTAGGGCAATGGAGCACACCCAGAGCCGGAGTTCTACTTCAGCCAGATGAGGCCTGCCAAGAAACTGCGTTTCACAGGCCTTTCAAAGACATGTTCCCGGTAGGCTGTAAGAGCACGGGGCAGAGCGAGTTGGTTCTTAGCTTCCCAGAGAGCTGGAAGCAAGATGCTTTGGGGCCTCTCTGCCCCTTTGGAAACAAGGCAGCACCTTGGGCCTGGCAGCTCTAGGGCAATGGAGCACACCCAGAGCAGAAGTTCTACTTCAGCCAAATCAGGCCTGCCAGGAAACGGCGTTTCACAGGCCTTGGTAAGAGATGTTCCCGGTAGGCTGTAAGAGCACTGGGCAACGCCAGATGTTTCTTAGCTTCCCGAAGAGCTGGAAGCGAGAAGCTTTGTTGCCACTCTCTCACTTTGGACTCAAGGCAGCCCTTTGGGGCAGGTAGCTCTAGGCCAGTGGAGCACACCCAGAGCAGAAGTTCTACTTGGGCCAGTTCAGGCCACCAACAAACTGCGTTTCACAGGCCTTGGTAAGAGATGTTCCCGGTAGGCTGTAAGAGCACTGGGCAACGCCAGAAGTTTCTTAGCTTCCCGAAGAGCTGGAAGCAAGATGCTTTGGGGCCTCTCATCCCCTTTGCAAACAAGGCGGCCCTATGGGCCAGGCAGCTCTAGGCCAATGGAGCACACCCAGAGCAGAAGTTCTACTTCGGCCAGTTCAGGCCACCAACAAACTGCGTTTCACAGGCCTTGGTAAGAGATGTTCCCGGTAGGCTGTAAGAGCACTGGGCAACGCCAGATGTTTCTTAGCTTCCCGAAGAGCTGGAAGCAAGATGCTTTGGGGCCTCTCATCCCCTTTGCAAACAAGGCCGACCTTTGGGCCAGGCAGCTCTAGGCCAATGGAGCACACCCAGAGCAGAAGTTCTACCTCAGCCAGATAAGGCCTGCCAAGAAACTGCGTTTCAAAGGCTTTGGTAAGAGATGTTCCCGGTACTCTGTTAGAGCACTGGGCAGAGCCATTTGTTTCTTAGCTTCCCAAAGAGCTGGAAGCAAGATGCTTTGGGGGCTCCCTGCCCCTTTGCCAACAAGGGCGACCTTTGGGCCTTTCAGCTCTAGGCCAATGGAGCACACCCAGAGCAGAAGTCCTACTTCAGCCAGATCAGGCCTGCCAAGGAACTGCGTTTCAGAGGCCTTTGTATGTGACGTTCCCGGTAGGCTGTGAGAGCACGGTGCAGAGCCAGTTGTTTCCTTGTTTCCCAAACAGCTGGAAGCAAGACGCTTTGGGGCCTCTCTGCCCCTTTGGAAACAAGGCAGCACGTTGGGTCCGGCAGCTCTAGGGCAATGGAGCACAACCAGAGCCGAAGTTCTACTTCTTCCAGATCAGGCCTGCCTAGACAGTGCGTTTCACAGGCCTTGATAAGAGATGTTCTCTTAGGCTATAAGAGCACTGGGCACAGCCAGTTGTTTCTTAGCTTCCCAAGAGGTGGAAGCAAGATGCTTTGGGGCCTCTCTCCCCCTTTGGAAACAAGGCAGCCCTTTGGGCCTTTCAGCTCTAGGGCAATGGAGCACACCCAGAGCAGAAGTTCTACCTCAGCCAGATCAGGCCTGCCAAGAAACTGCTTTTCACAGGCCTTCGTAAGAGGTGTTCCCGGAAGGCTGTAAGAGTACCTGGCAGAGCGAGTTGTTTCTTAGCTTCAAAAACAGCTGGAAGCAACATGATTTGGGGCCTCTCTCCCCCTTTGGAAACAAAGCAGCCTTTGTGCCTGGCAGCTCTAGGCCAAAGTAGCACACCCAGAGCACAAGTTCTACCTCAGCCAGATCAGGCCTTCCAAGAAACTGCGTCTCACAGGCCTTTCTCTGTCACGTTGCCGGTAGGCTGTGAGAGCACTGTGCAGAGCCAGTTGTTTCTTAGCTTCCCAAAGATTTGGAAGCAAGATGCTTTGGGGACTCTCAGCCCCTTTGGAAACAAGGCGGCCCTTTGGGCCTGGCAGCTCTAGGCCAAAGTAGCACGCCCAGAGCAGGAGTTCTACTTCAGCCAGATCAGGCCTGCCAAGAAACTGCGTTTCACAGGCCTTGGTAAGAGATGTTCCCGGTAGGCTGTGAGAGCACTGTGGAGAGCCAGGTGCTTTAGCTTCCCACAGAGCTGGAAGCAAGATGCCTTGGGGCCTCTCTCTCCCTTTGGACACAAGGCAGCCGTTTGGGCCTGGCAGCTCTAGGCCAATGGAGCACACCCACAGCAGAAGTTCTACTTCAGGCAGATCAGTCCTGCCCAGAAACTGCGTTTCACAGCCCTTGGTAAGAGATGTTCACGGTAGGCTGTGAGAGCACTGGGCAGAACCAGTTGTTTTTTAGCTTCCCAAAGTGCTGGAGGCAAGATGCTTTGGGGCCTCTCTCACCCTTTGGAAACAAGGCAGCCCTTAGTTCCTGGTAGCTCTAGGCCTATGTAGCACAACCAGAACAGAAGTTCTACTTCAGCCAGGTCAGGCCTGCCAAGAAACTGCGTTTCACAGGCCTTTCAAAGAGATGTTCTCTTAGGCTGTAAGAGCACTGGGCAGAGCCAGCTGTTTCTTAGCTTCCCGAAGAGCTGGGAGCAAGATGCTTTGGGTCCACTCTCCGTCTTTGGAAACAAGGCAGCCCTTTGGGCCTGGCAGCTCTAGGGCAATGGAGCACACCCAGAGCAGAAGTTCTACTTCAGCCAGATCAGGCCTGCCAGGAAACTGCGTTTCACAGGCCTTGGTAAGAGATGTTCCCGGTAGGCTGTAAGAGCACTGGGCAACGCCAGATGTTTCTTAGCTTCCCGAAGAGCTGGAAGCGAGGAGCTTTGGTGCCACTCTCTCACTTTGGACTCAAGGCAGCCCTTTGGGGCAGGTAGCTCTAGGCCAGTGGAGCACACCCAGAGCAGAAGTTCTACTTGGGCCAGTTCAGGCCACCAACAAACTGCGTTTCACAGGCCTTGGTAAGAGATGTTCCCGGTAGGCTGTAAGAGCACTGGGCAACGCCAGATGTTTCTTAGCTTCCCGAAGAGCTGGAAGCAAGATGCTTTGGGGCCTCTCATCCCCTTTGCAAACAAGGCGGCCCTATGGGCCAGGCAGCTCTAGGCCAATGGAGCACACCCAGAGCAGAAGTTCTACTTCGGCCAGTTCAGGCCACCAACAAACTGCGTTTCACAGGCCTTGGTAAGAGATGTTCCCGGTAGGCTGTAAGAGCACTGGGCAACGCCAGATGTTTCTTAGCTTCCCGAAGAGCTGGAAGCAAGATGCTTTGGGGCCTCTCATCCCCTTTGCAAACAAGGCCGACCTTTGGGCCAGGCAGCTCTAGGCCAATGGAGCACACCCAGAGCAGAAGTTCTACCTCAGCCAGATAAGGCCTGCCAAGAAACTGCGTTTCAAAGGCTTTGGTAAGAGATGTTCCCGGTACTCTGTTAGAGCACTGGGCAGAGCCATTTGTTTCTTAGCTTCCCAAAGAGCTGGAAGCAAGATGCTTTGGGGGCTCCCTGCCCCTTTGCCAACAAGGGCGACCTTTGGGCCTTTCAGCTCTAGGCCAATGGAGCACACCCAGAGCAGAAGTCCTACTTCAGCCAGATCAGGCCTGCCAAGGAACTGCGTTTCAGAGGCCTTTGTATGTGACGTTCCCGGTAGGCTGTGAGAGCACGGTGCAGAGCCAGTTGTTTCCTTGTTTCCCAAACAGCTGGAAGCAAGACGCTTTGGGGCCTCTCTGCCCCTTTGGAAACAAGGCAGCACGTTGGGTCTGGCAGCTCTAGGGCAATGGAGCACAACCAGAGCCGAAGTTCTACTTCTTCCAGATCAGGCCTGCCTAGACAGTGCGTTTCCCAGGCCTTGATAAGAGATGTTCTCTTAGGCTATAAGAGCACTGGGCACAGCCAGTTGTTTCTTAGCTTCCCAAGAGGTGGAAGCAAGATGCTTTGGGGCCTCTCTCCCCCTTTGGAAACAAGGCAGCCCTTTGGGCCTTTCAGCTCTAGGGCAATGGAGCACACCCAGAGCAGAAGTTCTACCTCAGCCAGATCAGGCCTGCCAAGAAACTGCTTTTCACAGGCCTTCGTAAGAGGTGTTCCCGGAAGGCTGTAAGAGTACCTGGCAGAGCGAGTTGTTTCTTAGCTTCAAAAACAGCTGGAAGCAACATGATTTGGGGCCTCTCTCCCCCTTTGGAAACAAAGCAGCCTTTGTGCCTGGCAGCTCTAGGCCAAAGTAGCACACCCAGAGCACAAGTTCTACCTCAGCCAGATCAGGCCTTCCAAGAAACTGCGTCTCACAGGCCTTTCTCTGTCACGTTGCCGGTAGGCTGTGAGAGCACTGTGCAGAGCCAGTTGTTTCTTAGCTTCCCAAAGATTTGGAAGCAAGATGCTTTGGGGACTCTCAGCCCCTTTGGAAACAAGGCGGCCCTTTGGGCCTGGCAGCTCTAGGCCAAAGTAGCACGCCCAGAGCAGGAGTTCTACTTCAGCCAGATCAGGCCTGCCAAGAAACTGCGTTTCACAGGCCTTGGTAAGAGATGTTCCCGGTAGGCTGTGAGAGCACTGTGGAGAGCCAGTTGCTTTAGCTTCCCACAGAGCTGGAAGCAAGATGCCTTGGGGCCTCTCTCTCCCTTTGGACACAAGGCAGCCGTTTGGGCCTGGCAGCTCTAGACCAATGGAGCACACCCACAGCAGAAGTTCTACTTCAGGCAGATCAGTCCTGCCCAGAAACTGCGTTTCACAGCCCTTGGTAAGAGATGTTCACGGTAGGCTGTGAGAGCACTGGGCAGAACCAGTTGTTTTTTAGCTTCCCAAAGTGCTGGAGGCAAGATGCTTTGGGGCCTCTCTCACCCTTTGGAAACAAGGCAGCCCTTAGGTCCTGGTAGCTCTAGGCCTATGTAGCACAACCAGAACAGAAGTTCTACTTCAGCCAGGTCAGGCCTGCCAAGAAACTGCGTTTCACAGGCCTTTCAAAGAGATGTTCTCTTAGGCTGTAAGAGCACTGGGCAGAGCCAGCTGTTTCTTAGCTTCCCGAAGAGCTGGGAGCAAGATGCTTTGGGTCCACTCTCCGTCTTTGGAAACAAGGCAGCCCTTTGGGCCTGGCAGCTCTAGGGCAATGGAGCACACCCAGAGCAGAAGTTCTACTTCAGCCAGATCAGGCCTGCCAGGAAACTGCGTTTCACAGGCCTTGGTAAGAGATGTTCCCGGTAGGCTGTAAGAGCACTGGGCAGAGCCAGTTGTTTCTTACCTTCCTGAAAAGCTGGAAGCAAGATGCTTGGGACCCCTCTGCCCGTTTGGGAACAAGGCAGCCTTTTGGGTCGGGAAGCTCTAGGCCAATGGAGCACACGCAGAGCAGGAGTTCTACTTCAGCCTGATCAGGCCTGCAAAGAAACAGCGTTTGACAGGCCTTGGTAAGAGATGTTCCCGGTAGGTGTAAGAGCACTGGGCAGAGCCAGTTGTTTCTTAGCTTCGCAAAGACTGGGAAGCAAGATGCTTTGGGCCTCTCTGCCCCTTGGAAACAGGGCAGCACTTTGGGCCTGGCAGCTCTAGGGCAATGGAGCACACCCAGAGCTGGAGTTCTACTTCAGCCAGATGAGGCCTGCCAAGAAACTGCGTTTCACAGGCCTTTCAAAGACATGTTCCCGGTAGGCTGTAAGAGCACGGGGCAGAGCGAGTTGGTTCTTAGCTTCCCAGAGAGCTGGAAGCAAGATGCTTTGGGGCCTCTCTGCCCCTTTGGAAACAAGGCAGCACCTTGGGCCTGGCAGCTCTAGGCCAATGGAGCACACCCAGAGCAGAAGTTCTACTTCGGCCAGTTCAGGCCACCAACAAACTGCGTTTCACAGGCCTTGGTAAGAGATGTTCCCGGTAGGCTGTAAGAGCACTGGGCAACGCCAGATGTTTCTTAGCTTCCCGAAGAGCTGGAAGCAAGATGCTTTGGGGCCTCTCATCCCCTTTGCAAACAAGGCCGACCTTTGGGCCAGGCAGCTCTAGGCCAATGGAGCACACCCAGAGCAGAAGTTCTACCTCAGCCAGATAAGGCCTGCCAAGAAACTGCGTTTCAAAGGCTTTGGTAAGAGATGTTCCCGGTACTCTGTTAGAGCACTGGGCAGAGCCATTTGTTTCTTAGCTTCCCAAAGAGCTGGAAGCAAGATGCTTTGGGGGCTCCCTGCCCCTTTGCCAACAAGGGCGACCTTTGGGCCTTTCAGCTCTAGGCCAATGGAGCACACCCAGAGCAGAAGTTCTACTTCGGCCAGTTCAGGCCACCAACAAACTGCGTTTCACAGGCCTTGGTAAGAGATGTTCCCGGTAGGCTGTAAGAGCACTGGGCAACGCCAGATGTTTCTTAGCTTCCCGAAGAGCTGGAAGCAAGATGCTTTGGGGCCTCTCATCCCCTTTGCCAACAAGGCCGACCTTTGGGCCAGGCAGCTCTAGGCCAATGGAGCACACCCAGAGCAGAAGTTCTACCTCAGCCAGATAAGGCCTGCCAAGAAACTGCGTTTCAAAGGCTTTGGTAAGAGATGTTCCCGGTACTCTGTTAGAGCACTGGGCAGAGCCATTTGTTTCTTAGCTTCCCAAAGAGCTGGAAGCAAGATGCTTTGGGGGCTCCCTGCCCCTTTGCCAACAAGGGCGACCTTTGGGCCTTTCAGCTCTAGGCCAATGGAGCACACCCAGAGCAGAAGTCCTACTTCAGCCAGATCAGGCCTGCCAAGGAACTGCGTTTCAGAGGCCTTTGTATGTGACGTTCCCGGTAGGCTGTGAGAGCACGGTGCAGAGCCAGTTGTTTCCTTGTTTCCCAAACAGCTGGAAGCAAGACGCTTTGGGGCCTCTCTGCCCCTTTGGAAACAAGGCAGCACGTTGGGTCTGGCAGCTCTAGGGCAATGGAGCACAACCAGAGCCGAAGTTCTACTTCTTCCAGATCAGGCCTGCCTAGACAGTGCGTTTCCCAGGCCTTGATAAGAGATGTTCTCTTAGGCTATAAGAGCACTGGGCACAGCCAGTTGTTTCTTAGCTTCCCAAGAGGTGGAAGCAAGATGCTTTGGGGCCTCTCTCCCCCTTTGGAAACAAGGCAGCCCTTTGGGCCTTTCAGCTCTAGGGCAATGGAGCACACCCAGAGCAGAATTTCTACCTCAGCCAGATCAGGCCTGCCAAGAAACTGCTTTTCACAGGC
Organism: Equus asinus; assembly: GCF_041296235.1. Lineage (NCBI taxonomy): Eukaryota > Metazoa > Chordata > Mammalia > Perissodactyla > Equidae > Equus > Equus asinus. The sequence continues at coordinate 3,446,078 of NW_027224845.1, forward strand.
CTTCGTAAGAGGTGTTCCCGGAAGGCTGTAAGAGTACCTGGCAGAGCGAGTTGTTTCTTAGCTTCAAAAACAGCTGGAAGCAACATGATTTGGGGCCTCTCTCCCCCTTTGGAAACAAAGCAGCCTTTGTGCCTGGCAGCTCTAGGCCAAAGTAGCACACCCAGAGCACAAGTTCTACCTCAGCCAGATCAGGCCTTCCAAGAAACTGCGTCTCACAGGCCTTTCTCTGTCACGTTGCCGGTAGGCTGTGAGAGCACTGTGCAGAGCCAGTTGTTTCTTAGCTTCCCAAAGATTTGGAAGCAAGATGCTTTGGGGACTCTCAGCCCCTTTGGAAACAAGGCGGCCCTTTGGGCCTGGCAGCTCTAGGCCAAAGTAGCACGCCCAGAGCAGGAGTTCTACTTCAGCCAGATCAGGCCTGCCAAGAAACTGCGTTTCACAGGCCTTGGTAAGAGATGTTCCCGGTAGGCTGTGAGAGCACTGTGGAGAGCCAGTTGCTTTAGCTTCCCACAGAGCTGGAAGCAAGATGCCTTGGGGCCTCTCTCTCCCTTTGGACACAAGGCAGCCTTTTGGGCCTGGCAGCTCTAGGCCAATGGAGCACACCCACAGCAGAAGTTCTACTTCAGGCAGATCAGTCCTGCCCAGAAACTGCGTTTCACAGCCCTTGGTAAGAGATGTTCACGGTAGGCTGTGAGAGCACTGGGCAGAACCAGTTGTTTTTTAGCTTCCCAAAGTGCTGGAGGCAAGATGCTTTGGGGCCTCTCTCACCCTTTGGAAACAAGGCAGCCCTTAGGTCCTGGTAGCTCTAGGCCTATGTAGCACAACCAGAACAGAAGTTCTACTTCAGCCAGGTCAGGCCTGCCAAGAAACTGCGTTTCACAGGCCTTTCAAAGAGATGTTCTCTTAGGCTGTAAGAGCACTGGGCAGAGCCAGCTGTTTCTTAGCTTCCCGAAGAGCTGGGAGCAAGATGCTTTGGGTCCACTCTCCGTCTTTGGAAACAAGGCAGCCCTTTGGGCCTGGCGGCTCTAGGGCAATGGAGCACACCCAGAGCAGAAGTTCTACTTCAGCCAGATCAGGCCTGCCAGGAAACTGCGTTTCACAGGCCTTGGTAAGAGATGTTCCCGGTAGGCTGTAAGAGCACTGGGCAGAGCCAGTTGTTTCTTACCTTCCTGAAAAGCTGGAAGCAAGATGCTTGGGACCCCTCTGCCCGTTTGGGAACAAGGCAGCCTTTTGGGTCGGGAAGCTCTAGGCCAATGGAGCACACGCAGAGCAGGAGTTCTACTTCAGCCTGATCAGGCCTGCAAAGAAACAGCGTTTGACAGGCCTTGGTAAGAGATGTTCCCGGTAGGTGTAAGAGCACTGGGCAGAGCCAGTTGTTTCTTAGCTTCGCAAAGACCGGGAAGCAAGATGCTTTGGGCCTCTCTGCCCCTTGGAAACAGGGCAGCACTTTGGGCCTGGCAGCTCTAGGGCAATGGAGCACACCCAGAGCCGGAGTTCTACTTCAGCCAGATGAGGCCTGCCAAGAAACTGCGTTTCACAGGCCTTTCAAAGACATGTTCCCGGTAGGCTGTAAGAGCACGGGGCAGAGCGAGTTGGTTCTTAGCTTCCCAGAGAGCTGGAAGCAAGATGCTTTGGGGCCTCTCTGCCCCTTTGGAAACAAGGCAGCACCTTGGGCCTGGCAGCTCTAGGGCAATGGAGCACACCCAGAGCAGAAGTTCTACTTCAGCCAAATCAGGCCTGCCAGGAAACGGCGTTTCACAGGCCTTGGTAAGAGATGTTCCCGGTAGGCTGTAAGAGCACTGGGCAACGCCAGATGTTTCTTAGCTTCCCGAAGAGCTGGAAGCGAGAAGCTTTGGTGCCACTCTCTCACTTTGGACTCAAGGCAGCCCTTTGGGGCAGGTAGCTCTAGCCCAGTGGAGCACACCCAGAGCAGAAGTTCTACTTGGGCCAGTTCAGGCCACCAAGAAACTGCGTTTCACAGGCCTTGGTAAGAGATGTTCCCGGTAGGCTGTAAGAGCACTGGGCAACGCCAGATGTTTCTTAGCTTCCCGAAGAGCTGGAAGCAAGATGCTTTGGGGCCTCTCATCCCCTTTGCAAACAAGGCGGCCCTATGGGCCAGGCAGCTCTAGGCCAATGGAGCACACCCAGAGCAGAAGTTCTACTTCGGCCAGTTCAGGCCACCAACAAACTGCGTTTCACAGGCCTTGGTAAGAGATGTTCCCGGTAGGCTGTAAGAGCACTGGGCAACGCCAGATGTTTCTTAGCTTCCCGAAGAGCTGGAAGCAAGATGCTTTGGGGCCTCTCATCCCCTTTGCCAACAAGGCCGACCTTTGGGCCAGGCAGCTCTAGGCCAATGGAGCACACCCAGAGCAGAAGTTCTACCTCAGCCAGATAAGGCCTGCCAAGAAACTGCGTTTCAAAGGCTTTGGTAAGAGATGTTCCCGGTACTCTGTTAGAGCACTGGGCAGAGCCATTTGTTTCTTAGCTTCCCAAAGAGCTGGAAGCAAGATGCTTTGGGGGCTCCCTGCCCCTTTGCCAACAAGGGCGACCTTTGGGCCTTTCAGCTCTAGGCCAATGGAGCACACCCAGAGCAGAAGTCCTACTTCAGCCAGATCAGGCCTGCCAAGGAACTGCGTTTCAGAGGCCTTTGTATGTGACGTTCCCGGTAGGCTGTGAGAGCACGGTGCAGAGCCAGTTGTTTCCTTGTTTCCCAAACAGCTGGAAGCAAGACGCTTTGGGGCCTCTCTGCCCCTTTGGAAACAAGGCAGCACGTTGGGTCTGGCAGCTCTAGGGCAATGGAGCACAACCAGAGCCGAAGTTCTACTTCTTCCAGATCAGGCCTGCCTAGACAGTGCGTTTCCCAGGCCTTGATAAGAGATGTTCTCTTAGGCTATAAGAGCACTGGGCACAGCCAGTTGTTTCTTAGCTTCCCAAGAGGTGGAAGCAAGATGCTTTGGGGCCTCTCTCCCCCTTTGGAAACAAGGCAGCCCTTTGGGCCTTTCAGCTCTAGGGCAATGGAGCACACCCAGAGCAGAAGTTCTACCTCAGCCAGATCAGGCCTGCCAAGAAACTGCTTTTCACAGGCCTTCGTAAGAGGTGTTCCCGGAAGGCTGTAAGAGTACCTGGCAGAGCGAGTTGTTTCTTAGCTTCAAAAACAGCTGGAAGCAACATGATTTGGGGCCTCTCTCCCCCTTTGGAAACAAAGCAGCCTTTGTGCCTGGCAGCTCTAGGCCAAAGTAGCACACCCAGAGCACAAGTTCTACCTCAGCCAGATCAGGCCTTCCAAGAAACTGCGTCTCACAGGCCTTTCTCTGTCACGTTGCCGGTAGGCTGTGAGAGCACTGTGCAGAGCCAGTTGTTTCTTAGCTTCCCAAAGATTTGGAAGCAAGATGCTTTGGGGACTCTCAGCCCCTTTGGAAACAAGGCGGCCCTTTGGGCCTGGCAGCTCTAGGCCAAAGTAGCACGCCCAGAGCAGGAGTTCTACTTCAGCCAGATCAGGCCTGCCAAGAAACTGCGTTTCACAGGCCTTGGTAAGAGATGTTCCCGGTAGGCTGTGAGAGCACTGTGGAGAGCCAGTTGCTTTAGCTTCCCACAGAGCTGGAAGCAAGATGCCTTGGGGCCTCTCTCTCCCTTTGGACACAAGGCAGCCTTTTGGGCCTGGCAGCTCTAGGCCAATGGAGCACACCCACAGCAGAAGTTCTACTTCAGGCAGATCAGTCCTGCCCAGAAACTGCGTTTCACAGCCCTTGGTAAGAGATGTTCACGGTAGGCTGTGAGAGCACTGGGCAGAACCAGTTGTTTTTTAGCTTCCCAAAGTGCTGGAGGCAAGATGCTTTGGGGCCTCTCTCACCCTTTGGAAACAAGGCAGCCCTTAGGTCCTGGTAGCTCTAGGCCTATGTAGCACAACCAGAACAGAAGTTCTACTTCAGCCAGGTCAGGCCTGCCAAGAAACTGCGTTTCACAGGCCTTTCAAAGAGATGTTCTCTTAGGCTGTAAGAGCACTGGGCAGAGCCAGCTGTTTCTTAGCTTCCCGAAGAGCTGGGAGCAAGATGCTTTGGGTCCACTCTCCGTCTTTGGAAACAAGGCAGCCCTTTGGGCCTGGCGGCTCTAGGGCAATGGAGCACACCCAGAGCAGAAGTTCTACTTCAGCCAGATCAGGCCTGCCAGGAAACTGCGTTTCACAGGCCTTGGTAAGAGATGTTCCCGGTAGGCTGTAAGAGCACTGGGCAGAGCCAGTTGTTTCTTACCTTCCTGAAAAGCTGGAAGCAAGATGCTTGGGACCCCTCTGCCCGTTTGGGAACAAGGCAGCCTTTTGGGTCGGGAAGCTCTAGGCCAATGGAGCACACGCAGAGCAGGAGTTCTACTTCAGCCTGATCAGGCCTGCAAAGAAACAGCGTTTGACAGGCCTTGGTAAGAGATGTTCCCGGTAGGTGTAAGAGCACTGGGCAGAGCCAGTTGTTTCTTAGCTTCGCAAAGACCGGGAAGCAAGATGCTTTGGGCCTCTCTGCCCCTTGGAAACAGGGCAGCACTTTGGGCCTGGCAGCTCTAGGGCAATGGAGCACACCCAGAGCCGGAGTTCTACTTCAGCCAGATGAGGCCTGCCAAGAAACTGCGTTTCACAGGCCTTTCAAAGACATGTTCCCGGTAGGCTGTAAGAGCACGGGGCAGAGCGAGTTGGTTCTTAGCTTCCCAGAGAGCTGGAAGCAAGATGCTTTGGGGCCTCTCTGCCCCTTTGGAAACAAGGCAGCACCTTGGGCCTGGCAGCTCTAGGGCAATGGAGCACACCCAGAGCAGAAGTTCTACTTCAGCCAAATCAGGCCTGCCAGGAAACGGCGTTTCACAGGCCTTGGTAAGAGATGTTCCCGGTAGGCTGTAAGAGCACTGGGCAACGCCAGATGTTTCTTAGCTTCCCGAAGAGCTGGAAGCGAGAAGCTTTGGTGCCACTCTCTCACTTTGGACTCAAGGCAGCCCTTTGGGGAAGGTAGCTCTAGCCCAGTGGAGCACACCCAGAGCAGAAGTTCTACTTGGGCCAGTTCAGGCCACCAAGAAACTGCGTTTCACAGGCCTTGGTAAGAGATGTTCCCGGTAGGCTGTAAGAGCACTGGGCAACGCCAGATGTTTCTTAGCTTCCCGAAGAGCTGGAAGCAAGATGCTTTGGGGCCTCTCATCCCCTTTGCAAACAAGGCGGCCCTATGGGCCAGGCAGCTCTAGGCCAATGGAGCACACCCAGAGCAGAAGTTCTACTTCGGCCAGTTCAGGCCACCAACAAACTGCGTTTCACAGGCCTTGGTAAGAGATGTTCCCGGTAGGCTGTAAGAGCACTGGGCAACGCCAGATGTTTCTTAGCTTCCCGAAGAGCTGGAAGCAAGATGCTTTGGGGCCTCTCATCCCCTTTGCCAACAAGGCCGACCTTTGGGCCAGGCAGCTCTAGGCCAATGGAGCACACCCAGAGCAGAAGTTCTACCTCAGCCAGATAAGGCCTGCCAAGAAACTGCGTTTCAAAGGCTTTGGTAAGAGATGTTCCCGGTACTCTGTTAGAGCACTGGGCAGAGCCATTTGTTTCTTAGCTTCCCAAAGAGCTGGAAGCAAGATGCTTTGGGGGCTCCCTGCCCCTTTGCCAACAAGGGCGACCTTTGGGCCTTTCAGCTCTAGGCCAATGGAGCACACCCAGAGCAGAAGTCCTACTTCAGCCAGATCAGGCCTGCCAAGGAACTGCGTTTCAGAGGCCTTTGTATGTGACGTTCCCGGTAGGCTGTGAGAGCACGGTGCAGAGCCAGTTGTTTCCTTGTTTCCCAAACAGCTGGAAGCAAGACGCTTTGGGGCCTCTCTGCCCCTTTGGAAACAAGGCAGCACGTTGGGTCTGGCAGCTCTAGGGCAATGGAGCACAACCAGAGCCGAAGTTCTACTTCTTCCAGATCAGGCCTGCCTAGACAGTGCGTTTCCCAGGCCTTGATAAGAGATGTTCTCTTAGGCTATAAGAGCACTGGGCACAGCCAGTTGTTTCTTAGCTTCCCAAGAGGTGGAAGCAAGATGCTTTGGGGCCTCTCTCCCCCTTTGGAAACAAGGCAGCCCTTTGGGCCTTTCAGCTCTAGGGCAATGGAGCACACCCAGAGCAGAAGTTCTACCTCAGCCAGATCAGGCCTGCCAAGAAACTGCTTTTCACAGGCCTTCGTAAGAGGTGTTCCCGGAAGGCTGTCAGAGTACCTGGCAGAGCGAGTTGTTTCTTAGCTTCAAAAACAGCTGGAAGCAACATGATTTGGGGCCTCTCTCCCCCTTTGGAAACAAAGCAGCCTTTGTGCCTGGCAGCTCTAGGCCAAAGTAGCACACCCAGAGCACAAGTTCTACCTCAGCCAGATCAGGCCTTCCAAGAAACTGCGTCTCACAGGCCTTTCTCTGTCACGTTGCCGGTAGGCTGTGAGAGCACTGTGCAGAGCCAGTTGTTTCTTAGCTTCCCAAAGATTTGGAAGCAAGATGCTTTGGGGACTCTCAGCCCCTTTGGAAACAAGGCGGCCCTTTGGGCCTGGCAGCTCTAGGCCAAAGTAGCACGCCCAGAGCAGGAGTTCTACTTCAGCCAGATCAGGCCTGCCAAGAAACTGCGTTTCACAGGCCTTGGTAAGAGATGTTCCCGGTAGGCTGTGAGAGCACTGTGGAGAGCCAGTTGCTTTAGCTTCCCACAGAGCTGGAAGCAAGATGCCTTGGGGCCTCTCTCTCCCTTTGGACACAAGGCAGCCTTTTGGGCCTGGCAGCTCTAGGCCAATGGAGCACACCCACAGCAGAAGTTCTACTTCAGGCAGATCAGTCCTGCCCAGAAACTGCGTTTCACAGCCCTTGGTAAGAGATGTTCACGGTAGGCTGTGAGAGCACTGGGCAGAACCAGTTGTTTTTTAGCTTCCCAAAGTGCTGGAGGCAAGATGCTTTGGGGCCTCTCTCACCCTTTGGAAACAAGGCAGCCCTTAGGTCCTGGTAGCTCTAGGCCTATGTAGCACAACCAGAACAGAAGTTCTACTTCAGCCAGGTCAGGCCTGCCAAGAAACTGCGTTTCACAGGCCTTTCAAAGAGATGTTCTCTTAGGCTGTAAGAGCACTGGGCAGAGCCAGCTGTTTCTTAGCTTCCCGAAGAGCTGGGAGCAAGATGCTTTGGGTCCACTCTCCGTCTTTGGAAACAAGGCAGCCCTTTGGGCCTGGCGGCTCTAGGGCAATGGAGCACACCCAGAGCAGAAGTTCTACTTCAGCCAGATCAGGCCTGCCAGGAAACTGCGTTTCACAGGCCTTGGTAAGAGATGTTCCCGGTAGGCTGTAAGAGCACTGGGCAGAGCCAGTTGTTTCTTACCTTCCTGAAAAGCTGGAAGCAAGATGCTTGGGACCCCTCTGCCCGTTTGGGAACAAGGCAGCCTTTTGGGTCGGGAAGCTCTAGGCCAATGGAGCACACGCAGAGCAGGAGTTCTACTTCAGCCTGATCAGGCCTGCAAAGAAACAGCGTTTGACAGGCCTTGGTAAGAGATGTTCCCGGTAGGTGTAAGAGCACTGGGCAGAGCCAGTTGTTTCTTAGCTTCGCAAAGACCGGGAAGCAAGATGCTTTGGGCCTCTCTGCCCCTTGGAAACAGGGCAGCACTTTGGGCCTGGCAGCTCTAGGGCAATGGAGCACACCCAGAGCCGGAGTTCTACTTCAGCCAGATGAGGCCTGCCAAGAAACTGCGTTTCACAGGCCTTTCAAAGACATGTTCCCGGTAGGCTGTAAGAGCACGGGGCAGAGCGAGTTGGTTCTTAGCTTCCCAGAGAGCTGGAAGCAAGATGCTTTGGGGCCTCTCTGCCCCTTTGGAAACAAGGCAGCACCTTGGGCCTGGCAGCTCTAGGGCAATGGAGCACACCCAGAGCAGAAGTTCTACTTCAGCCAAATCAGGCCTGCCAGGAAACGGCGTTTCACAGGCCTTGGTAAGAGATGTTCCCGGTAGGCTGTAAGAGCACTGGGCAACGCCAGATGTTTCTTAGCTTCCCGAAGAGCTGGAAGCGAGAAGCTTTGGTGCCACTCTCTCACTTTGGACTCAAGGCAGCCCTTTGGGGCAGGTAGCTCTAGCCCAGTGGAACACACCCAGAGCAGAAGTTCTACTTGGGCCAGTTCAGGCCACCAAGAAACTGCGTTTCACAGGCCTTGGTAAGAGATGTTCCCGGTAGGCTGTAAGAGCACTGGGCAACGCCAGATGTTTCTTAGCTTCCCGAAGAGCTGGAAGCAAGATGCTTTGGGGCCTCTCATCCCCTTTGCAAACAAGGCCGACCTTTGGGCCAGGCAGCTCTAGGCCAATGGAGCACACCCAGAGCAGAAGTTCTACCTCAGCCAGATAAGGCCTGCCAGGAAACTGCGTTTCAAAGGCTTTGGTAAGAGATGTTCCCGGTACTCTGTTAGAGCACTGGGCAGAGCCATTTGTTTCTTAGCTTCCCAAAGAGCTGGAAGCAAGATGCTTTGGGGGCTCCCTGCCCCTTTGCCAACAAGGGCGACCTTTGGGCCTTTCAGCTCTAGGCCAATGGAGCACACCCAGAGCAGAAGTCCTACTTCAGCCAGATCAGGCCTGCCAAGGAACTGCGTTTCAGAGGCCTTTGTATGTGACGTTCCCGGTAGGCTGTGAGAGCACGGTGCAGAGCCAGTTGTTTCCTTGTTTCCCAAACAGCTGGAAGCAAGACGCTTTGGGGCCTCTCTGCCCCTTTGGAAACAAGGCAGCACGTTGGGTCTGGCAGCTCTAGGGCAATGGAGCACAACCAGAGCCGAAGTTCTACTTCTTCCAGATCAGGCCTGACTAGACAGTGCGTTTCACAGGCCTTGATAAGAGATGTTCTCTTAGGCTATAAGAGCACTGGGCACAGCCAGTTGTTTCTTAGCTTCCCAAGAGGTGGAAGCAAGATGCTTTGGGGCCTCTCTCCCCCTTTGGAAACAAGGCAGCCCTTTGGGCCTTTCAGCTCTAGGGCAATGGAGCACACCCAGAGCAGAAGTTCTACCTCAGCCAGATCAGGCCTGCCAAGAAACTGCTTTTCACAGGCCTTCGTAAGAGGTGTTCCCGGAAGGCTGTAAGAGTACCTGGCAGAGCGAGTTGTTTCTTAGCTTCAAAAACAGCTGGAAGCAACATGATTTGGGGCCTCTCTCCCCCTTTGGAAACAAAGCAGCCTTTGTGCCTGGCAGCTCTAGGCCAAAGTAGCACACCCAGAGCACAAGTTCTACCTCAGCCAGATCAGGCCTTCCAAGAAACTGCGTCTCACAGGCCTTTCTCTGTCACGTTGCCGGTAGGCTGTGAGAGCACTGTGCAGAGCCAGTTGTTTCTTAGCTTCCCAAAGATTTGGAAGCAAGATGCTTTGGGGACTCTCAGCCCCTTTGGAAACAAGGCGGCCCTTTGGGCCTGGCAGCTCTAGGCCAAAGTAGCACGCCCAGAGCAGGAGTTCTACTTCAGCCAGATCAGGCCTGCCAAGAAACTGCGTTTCACAGGCCTTGGTAAGAGATGTTCCCGGTAGGCTGTGAGAGCACTGTGGAGAGCCAGTTGCTTTAGCTTCCCACAGAGCTGGAAGCAAGATGCCTTGGGGCCTCTCTCTCCCTTTGGACACAAGGCAGCCTTTTGGGCCTGGCAGCTCTAGGCCAATGGAGCACACCCACAGCAGAAGTTCTACTTCAGGCAGATCAGTCCTGCCCAGAAACTGCGTTTCACAGCCCTTGGTAAGAGATGTTCACGGTAGGCTGTGAGAGCACTGGGCAGAACCAGTTGTTTTTTAGCTTCCCAAAGTGCTGGAGGCAAGATGCTTTGGGGCCTCTCTCACCCTTTGGAAACAAGGCAGCCCTTAGGTCCTGGTAGCTCTAGGCCTATGTAGCACAACCAGAACAGAAGTTCTACTTCAGCCAGGTCAGGCCTGCCAAGAAACTGCGTTTCACAGGCCTTTCAAAGAGATGTTCTCTTAGGCTGTAAGAGCACTGGGCAGAGCCAGCTGTTTCTTAGCTTCCCGAAGAGCTGGGAGCAAGATGCTTTGGGTCCACTCTCCGTCTTTGGAAACAAGGCAGCCCTTTGGGCCTGGCGGCTCTAGGGCAATGGAGCACACCCAGAGCAGAAGTTCTACTTCAGCCAGATCAGGCCTGCCAGGAAACTGCGTTTCACAGGCCTTGGTAAGAGATGTTCCCGGTAGGCTGTAAGAGCACTGGGCAGAGCCAGTTGTTTCTTACCTTCCTGAAAAGCTGGAAGCAAGATGCTTGGGACCCCTCTGCCCGTTTGGGAACAAGGCAGCCTTTTGGGTCGGGAAGCTCTAGGCCAATGGAGCACACGCAGAGCAGGAGTTCTACTTCAGCCTGATCAGGCCTGCAAAGAAACAGCGTTTGACAGGCCTTGGTAAGAGATGTTCCCGGTAGGTGTAAGAGCACTGGGCAGAGCCAGTTGTTTCTTAGCTTCGCAAAGACCGGGAAGCAAGATGCTTTGGGCCTCTCTGCCCCTTGGAAACAGGGCAGCACTTTGGGCCTGGCAGCTCTAGGGCAATGGAGCACACCCAGAGCCGGAGTTCTACTTCAGCCAGATGAGGCCTGCCAAGAAACTGCGTTTCACAGGCCTTTCAAAGACATGTTCCCGGTAGGCTGTAAGAGCACGGGGCAGAGCGAGTTGGTTCTTAGCTTCCCAGAGAGCTGGAAGCAAGATGCTTTGGGGCCTCTCTGCCCCTTTGGAAACAAGGCAGCACCTTGGGCCTGGCAGCTCTAGGGCAATGGAGCACACCCAGAGCAGAAGTTCTACTTCAGCCAAATCAGGCCTGCCAGGAAACGGCGTTTCACAGGCCTTGGTAAGAGATGTTCCCGGTAGGCTGTAAGAGCACTGGGCAACGCCAGATGTTTCTTAGCTTCCCGAAGAGCTGGAAGCGAGAAGCTTTGGTGCCACTCTCTCACTTTGGACTCAAGGCAGCCCTTTGGGGCAGGTAGCTCTAGCCCAGTGGAACACACCCAGAGCAGAAGTTCTACTTGGGCCAGTTCAGGCCACCAAGAAACTGCGTTTCACAGGCCTTGGTAAGAGATGTTCCCGGTAGGCTGTAAGAGCACTGGGCAACGCCAGATGTTTCTTAGCTTCCCGAAGAGCTGGAAGCAAGATGCTTTGGGGCCTCTCATCCCCTTTGCAAACAAGGCCGACCTTTGGGCCAGGCAGCTCTAGGCCAATGGAGCACACCCAGAGCAGAAGTTCTACCTCAGCCAGATAAGGCCTGCCAGGAAACTGCGTTTCAAAGGCTTTGGTAAGAGATGTTCCCGGTACTCTGTTAGAGCACTGGGCAGAGCCATTTGTTTCTTAGCTTCCCAAAGAGCTGGAAGCAAGATGCTTTGGGGGCTCCCTGCCCCTTTGCCAACAAGGGCGACCTTTGGGCCTTTCAGCTCTAGGCCAATGGAGCACACCCAGAGCAGAAGTCCTACTTCAGCCAGATCAGGCCTGCCAAGGAACTGCGTTTCAGAGGCCTTTGTATGTGACGTTCCCGGTAGGCTGTGAGAGCACGGTGCAGAGCCAGTTGTTTCCTTGTTTCCCAAACAGCTGGAAGCAAGACGCTTTGGGGCCTCTCTGCCCCTTTGGAAACAAGGCAGCACGTTGGGTCTGGCAGCTCTAGGGCAATGGAGCACAACCAGAGCCGAAGTTCTACTTCTTCCAGATCAGGCCTGACTAGACAGTGCGTTTCACAGGCCTTGATAAGAGATGTTCTCTTAGGCTATAAGAGCACTGGGCACAGCCAGTTGTTTCTTAGCTTCCCAAGAGGTGGAAGCAAGATGCTTTGGGGCCTCTCTCCCCCTTTGGAAACAAGGCAGCCCTTTGGGCCTTTCAGCTCTAGGGCAATGGAGCACACCCAGAGCAGAAGTTCTACCTCAGCCAGATCAGGCCTGCCAAGAAACTGCTTTTCACAGGCCTTCGTAAGAGGTGTTCCCGGAAGGCTGTAAGAGTACCTGGCAGAGCGAGTTGTTTCTTAGCTTCAAAAACAGCTGGAAGCAACATGATTTGGGGCCTCTCTCCCCCTTTGGAAACAAAGCAGCCTTTGTGCCTGGCAGCTCTAGGCCAAAGTAGCACACCCAGAGCACAAGTTCTACCTCAGCCAGATCAGGCCTTCCAAGAAACTGCGTCTCACAGGCCTTTCTCTGTCACGTTGCCGGTAGGCTGTGAGAGCACTGTGCAGAGCCAGTTGTTTCTTAGCTTCCCAAAGATTTGGAAGCAAGATGCTTTGGGGACTCTCAGCCCCTTTGGAAACAAGGCGGCCCTTTGGGCCTGGCAGCTCTAGGCCAAAGTAGCACGCCCAGAGCAGGAGTTCTACTTCAGCCAGATCAGGCCTGCCAAGAAACTGCGTTTCACAGGCCTTGGTAAGAGATGTTCCCGGTAGGCTGTGAGAGCACTGTGGAGAGCCAGTTGCTTTAGCTTCCCACAGAGCTGGAAGCAAGATGCCTTGGGGCCTCTCTCTCCCTTTGGACACAAGGCAGCCTTTTGGGCCTGGCAGCTCTAGGCCAATGGAGCACACCCACAGCAGAAGTTCTACTTCAGGCAGATCAGTCCTGCCCAGAAACTGCGTTTCACAGCCCTTGGTAAGAGATGTTCACGGTAGGCTGTGAGAGCACTGGGCAGAACCAGTTGTTTTTTAGCTTCCCAAAGTGCTGGAGGCAAGATGCTTTGGGGCCTCTCTCACCCTTTGGAAACAAGGCAGCCCTTAGGTCCTGGTAGCTCTAGGCCTATGTAGCACAACCAGAACAGAAGTTCTACTTCAGCCAGGTCAGGCCTGCCAAGAAACTGCGTTTCACAGGCCTTTCAAAGAGATGTTCTCTTAGGCTGTAAGAGCACTGGGCAGAGCCAGCTGTTTCTTAGCTTCCCGAAGAGCTGGGAGCAAGATGCTTTGGGTCCACTCTCCGTCTTTGGAAACAAGGCAGCCCTTTGGGCCTGGCGGCTCTAGGGCAATGGAGCACACCCAGAGCAGAAGTTCTACTTCAGCCAGATCAGGCCTGCCAGGAAACTGCGTTTCACAGGCCTTGGTAAGAGATGTTCCCGGTAGGCTGTAAGAGCACTGGGCAGAGCCAGTTGTTTCTTACCTTCCTGAAAAGCTGGAAGCAAGATGCTTGGGACCCCTCTGCCCGTTTGGGAACAAGGCAGCCTTTTGGGTCGGGAAGCTCTAGGCCAATGGAGCACACGCAGAGCAGGAGTTCTACTTCAGCCTGATCAGGCCTGCAAAGAAACAGCGTTTGACAGGCCTTGGTAAGAGATGTTCCCGGTAGGTGTAAGAGCACTGGGCAGAGCCAGTTGTTTCTTAGCTTCGCAAAGACCGGGAAGCAAGATGCTTTGGGCCTCTCTGCCCCTTGGAAACAGGGCAGCACTTTGGGCCTGGCAGCTCTAGGGCAATGGAGCACACCCAGAGCCGGAGTTCTACTTCAGCCAGATGAGGCCTGCCAAGAAACTGCGTTTCACAGGCCTTTCAAAGACATGTTCCCGGTAGGCTGTAAGAGCACGGGGCAGAGCGAGTTGGTTCTTAGCTTCCCAGAGAGCTGGAAGCAAGATGCTTTGGGGCCTCTCTGCCCCTTTGGAAACAAGGCAGCACCTTGGGCCTGGCAGCTCTAGGGCAATGGAGCACACCCAGAGCAGAAGTTCTACTTGGGCCAGTTCAGGCCACCAACAAACGGCGTTTCACAGGCCTTGGTAAGAGATGTTCCCGGTAGGCTGTAAGAGCACTGGGCAACGCCAGATGTTTCTTAGCTTCCCGAAGAGCTGGAAGCGAGAAGCTTTGGTGCCACTATCTCACTTTGTACTCAAGGCAGCCCTTTGGGGCAGGTAGCTCTAGGCCAGTGGAGCACACCCAGAGCAGAAGTTCTTCTTCAGGCAGATCAGTCCTGCCCAGAAACTGCGTTTCACAGCCCTTGGTAAGAGATGTTCCCGGTAGGCTGTGAGAGCACTGGGCAGAACCAGTTGTTTTTTAGCTTCCCAAAGTGCTGGAGGCAAGATGCTTTGGGGCCTCTCTCACCCTTGGAAACAAGGCAGCCCTTAGGTCCTGGTAGCTCTAGGCCTATGTAGCACAACCAGAACAGACGTTCTACTTCAGCCAGGTCAGGCCTGCCAAGAAACTGCGTTTCACAGGCCTTTCAAAGAGATGTTCTCTTAGGCTGTAAGAGCACTGGGCAGAGCCATTTGTTTCTTAGCTTCCCAAAGAGCTGGAAGCAAGATGCTTTGGGTCCACTCTCCGTCTTTGGAAACAAGGCAGCTCTTTGGGCCTGGCGGCTCTAGGGCAATGGAGCACACCCAGAGCAGAAGTTCTACTTCAGCCAGATCAGGCCTGCCAAGGAACTGCGTTTCAGAGGCCTTTGTATGTGACGTTCCCGGTAGGCTGTGAGAGCACGGTGCAGAGCCAGTTGTTTCCTTGTTTCCCAAACAGCTGGAAGCAAGACGCTTTGGGGCCTCTCTGCCCCTTTGGAAACAAGGCAGCACGTTGGGTCTGGCAGCTCTAGGGCAATGGAGCACAACCAGAGCCGAAGTTCTACTTCTTCCAGATCAGGCCTGCCTAGACAGTGCGTTTCACAGGCCTTGATAAGAGATGTTCTCTTAGGCTATAAGAGCACTGGGCACAGCCAGTTGTTTCTTAGCTTTCCAAGAGGTGGAAGCAAGATGCTTTGGGGCCTCTCTCCCCCTTTGGAAACAAGGCAGCCCTTTGGGCCTTTCAGCTCTAGGGCAATGGAGCACACCCAGAGCAGAAGTTCTACCTCAGCCAGATCAGGCCTGCCAAGAAACTGCTTTTCACAGGCCTTCGTAAGAGGTGTTCCCGGAAGGCTGTAAGAGTACCTGGCAGAGCGAGTTGTTTCTTAGCTTCAAAAACAGCTGGAAGCAACATGATTTGGGGCCTCTCTCCCCCTTTGGAAACAAAGCAGCCTTTGTGCCTGGCAGCTCTAGGCCAAAGTAGCACACCCAGAGCACAAGTTCTACCTCAGCCAGATCAGGCCTTCCAAGAAACTGCGTCTCACAGGCCTTTCTCTGTCACGTTGCCGGTAGGCTGTGAGAGCACTGTGCAGAGCCAGTTGTTTCTTAGCTTCCCAAAGATTTGGAAGCAAGATGCTTTGGGGACTCTCAGCCCCTTTGGAAACAAGGCGGCCCTTTGGGCCTGGCAGCTCTAGGCCAAAGTAGCACGCCCAGAGCAGGAGTTCTACTTCAGCCAGATCAGGCCTGCCAAGGAACTGCGTTTCAGAGGCCTTTGTATGTGACGTTCCCGGTAGGCTGTGAGAGCACGGTGCAGAGCCAGTTGTTTCCTTGTTTCCCAAACAGCTGGAAGCAAGACGCTTTGGGGCCTCTCTGCCCCTTTGGAAACAAGGCAGCACGTTGGGTCTGGCAGCTCTAGGGCAATGGAGCACAACCAGAGCCGAAGTTCTACTTCTTCCAGATCAGGCCTGCCTAGACAGTGCGTTTCCCAGGCCTTGATAAGAGATGTTCTCTTAGGCTATAAGAGCACTGGGCACAGCCAGTTGTTTCTTAGCTTCCCAAGAGGTGGAAGCAAGATGCTTTGGGGCCTCTCTTCCCCTTTGGAAACAAGGCAGCCCTTTGGGCCTTTCAGCTCTAGGGCAATGGAGCACACCCAGAGCAGAAGTTCTACCTCAGCCAGATCAGGCCTGCCAAGAAACTGCTTTTCACAGGCCTTCGTAAGAGGTGTTCCCGGAAGGCTGTCAGAGTACCTGGCAGAGCGAGTTGTTTCTTAGCTTCAAAAACAGCTGGAAGCAACATGATTTGGGGCCTCTCTCCCCCTTTGGAAACAAAGCAGCCTTTGTGCCTGGCAGCTCTAGGCCAAAGTAGCACACCCAGAGCACAAGTTCTGCCTCAGCCAGATCAGGCCTTCCAAGAAACTGCGTCTCACAGGCCTTTCTCTGTCACGTTGCCGGTAGGCTGTGAGAGCACTGTGCAGAGCCAGTTGTTTCTTAGCTTCCCAAAGATTTGGAAGCAAGATGCTTTGGGGACTCTCAGCCCCTTTGGAAACAAGGCGGCCCTTTGGGCCTGGCAGCTCTAGGCCAAAGTAGCACGCCCAGAGCAGGAGTTCTACTTCAGCCAGATCAGGCCTGCCAAGAAACTGCGTTTCACAGGCCTTGGTAAGAGATGTTCCCGGTAGGCTGTGAGAGCACTGTGGAGAGCCAGTTGCTTTAGCTTCCCACAGAGCTGGAAGCAAGATGCCTTGGGGCCTCTCTCTCCCTTTGGACACAAGGCAGCCTTTTGGGCCTGGCAGCTCTAGGCCAATGGAGCACACCCACAGCAGAAGTTCTACTTCAGGCAGATCAGTCCTGCCCAGAAACTGCGTTTCACAGCCCTTGGTAAGAGATGTTCACGGTAGGCTGTGAGAGCACTGGGCAGAACCAATTGTTTTTTAGCTTCCCAAAGTGCTGGAGGCAAGATGCTTTGGGGCCTCTCTCACCCTTTGGAAACAAGGCAGCCCTTAGGTCCTGGTAGCTCTAGGCCTATGTAGCACAACCAGAACAGAAGTTCTACTTCAGCCAGGTCAGGCCTGCCAAGAAACTGCGTTTCACAGGCCTTTCAAAGAGATGTTCTCTTAGGCTGTAAGAGCACTGGGCAGAGCCAGCTGTTTCTTAGCTTCCCGAAGAGCTGGGAGCAAGATGCTTTGGGTCCACTCTCCGTCTTTGGAAACAAGGCAGCCCTTTGGGCCTGGCAGCTCTAGGGCAATGGAGCACACCCAGAGCAGAAGTTCTACTTCAGCCAGATCAGGCCTGCCAGGAAACTGCGTTTCACAGGCCTTGGTAAGAGATGTTCCCGGTAGGCTGTAAGAGCACTGGGCAGAGCCAGTTGTTTCTTACCTTCCTGAAAAGCTGGAAGCAAGATGCTTGGGACCCCTCTGCCCGTTTGGGAACAAGGCAGCCTTTTGGGTCGGGAAGCTCTAGGCCAATGGAGCACACGCAGAGCAGGAGTTCTACTTCAGCCTGATCAGGCCTGCAAAGAAACAGCGTTTGACAGGCCTTGGTAAGAGATGTTCCCGGTAGGTGTAAGAGCACTGGGCAGAGCCAGTTGTTTCTTAGCTTCGCAAAGACCGGGAAGCAAGATGCTTTGGGCCTCTCTGCCCCTTGGAAACAGGGCAGCACTTTGGGCCTGGCAGCTCTAGGGCAATGGAGCACACCCAGAGCCGGAGTTCTACTTCAGCCAGATGAGGCCTGCCAAGAAACTGCGTTTCACAGGCCTTTCAAAGACATGTTCCCGGTAGGCTGTAAGAGCACGGGGCAGAGCGAGTTGGTTCTTAGCTTCCCAGAGAGCTGGAAGCAAGATGCTGTGGGGCCTCTCTGCCCCTTTGGAAACAAGGCAGCACCTTGGGCCTGGCAGCTCTAGGGCAATGGAGCACACCCAGAGCAGAAGTTCTACTTGGGCCAGTTCAGGCCACCAACAAACGGCGTTTCACAGGCCTTGGTAAGAGATGTTCCCGGTAGGCTGTAAGAGCACTGGGCAACGCCAGATGTTTCTTAGCTTCCCGAAGAGCTGGAAGCGAGAAGCTTTGGTGCCACTCTCTCACTTTGGACTCAAGGCAGCCCTTTGGGGCAGGTAGCTATAGCCCAGTGGAGCACACCCAGAGCAGAAGTTCTACTTCGGCCAGTTCAGGCCACCAAGAAACTGCGTTTCACAGGCCTTGGTAAGAGATGTTCCCGGTAGGCTGTAAGAGCACTGGGCAACGCCAGATGTTTCTTAGCTTCCCGAAGAGCTGGAAGCAAGATGCTTTGGGGCCTCTCATCCCCTTTGCAAACAAGGCGGCCCTATGGGCCAGGCAGCTCTAGGCCAATGGAGCACACCCAGAGCAGAAGTTCTACTTCGGCCAGTTCAGGCCACCAACAAACTGCGTTTCACAGGCCTTGGTAAGAGATGTTCCCGGTAGGCTGTAAGAGCACTGGGCAACGCCAGATGTTTCTTAGCTTCCCGAAGAGCTGGAAGCAAGATGCTTTGGGGCCTCTCATCCCCTTTGCCAACAAGGCCGACCTTTGGGCCAGGCAGCTCTAGGCCAATGGAGCACACCCAGAGCAGAAGTTCTACCTCAGCCAGATAAGGCCTGCCAAGAAACTGCGTTTCAAAGGCTTTGGTAAGAGATGTTCCCGGTACTCTGTTAGAGCACTGGGCAGAGCCATTTGTTTCTTAGCTTCCCAAAGAGCTGGAAGCAAGATGATTTGGGGGCTCCCTGCCCCTTTGCCAACAAGGGCGACCTTTGGGCCTTTCAGCTCTAGGCCAATGGAGCACACCCAGAGCAGAAGTCCTACTTCAGCCAGATCAGGCCTGCCAAGGAACTGCGTTTCAGAGGCCTTTGTATGTGACGTTCCCGGTAGGCTGTGAGAGCACGGTGCAGAGCCAGTTGTTTCCTTGTTTCCCAAACAGCTGGAAGCAAGACGCTTTGGGGCCTCTCTGCCCCTTTGGAAACAAGGCAGCACGTTGGGTCTGGCAGCTCTAGGGCAATGGAGCACAACCAGAGCCGAAGTTCTACTTCTTCCAGATCAGGCCTGCCTAGACAGTGCGTTTCACAGGCCTTGATAAGAGATGTTCTCTTAGGCTATAAGAGCACTGGGCACAGCCAGTTGTTTCTTAGCTTCCCAAGAGGTGGAAGCAAGATGCTTTGGGGCCTCTCTCCCCCTTTGGAAACAAGGCAGCCCTTTGGGCCTTTCAGCTCTAGGGCAATGGAGCACACCCAGAGCAGAAGTTCTACCTCAGCCAGATCAGGCCTGCCAAGAAACTGCTTTTCACAGGCCTTCGTAAGAGGTGTTCCCGGAAGGCTGTAAGAGTACCTGGCAGAGCGAGTTGTTTCTTAGCTTCAAAAACAGCTGGAAGCAACATGATTTGGGGCCTCTCTCCCCCTTTGGAAACAAAGCAGCCTTTGTGCCTGGCAGCTCTAGGCCAAAGTAGCACACCCAGAGCACAAGTTCTACCTCAGCCAGATCAGGCCTTCCAAGAAACTGCGTCTCACAGGCCTTTCTCTGTCACGTTGCCGGTAGGCTGTGAGAGCACTGTGCAGAGCCAGTTGTTTCTTAGCTTCCCAAAGATTTGGAAGCAAGATGCTTTGGGGACTCTCAGCCCCTTTGGAAACAAGGCGGCCCTTTGGGCCTGGCAGCTCTAGGCCAAAGTAGCACGCCCAGAGCAGGAGTTCTACTTCAGCCAGATCAGGCCTGCCAAGAAACTGCGTTTCACAGGCCTTGGTAAGAGATGTTCCCGGTAGGCTGTGAGAGCACTGTGGAGAGCCAGTTG
Organism: Equus asinus; assembly: GCF_041296235.1. Lineage (NCBI taxonomy): Eukaryota > Metazoa > Chordata > Mammalia > Perissodactyla > Equidae > Equus > Equus asinus. Next base: position 3,465,282 of record NW_027224845.1, read on the forward strand.
CTTTAGCTTCCCACAGAGCTGGAAGCAAGATGCCTTGGGGCCTCTCTCTCCCTTTGGACACAAGGCAGCCTTTTGGGCCTGGCAGCTCTAGGCCAATGGAGCACACCCACAGCAGAAGTTCTACTTCAGGCAGATCAGTCCTGCCCAGAAACTGCGTTTCACAGCCCTTGGTAAGAGATGTTCACGGTAGGCTGTGAGAGCACTGGGCAGAACCAGTTGTTTTTTAGCTTCCCAAAGTGCTGGAGGCAAGATGCTTTGGGGCCTCTCTCACCCTTTGGAAACAAGGCAGCCCTTAGGTCCTGGTAGCTCTAGGCCTATGTAGCACAACCAGAACAGAAGTTCTACTTCAGCCAGGTCAGGCCTGCCAAGAAACTGCGTTTCACAGGCCTTTCAAAGAGATGTTCTCTTAGGCTGTAAGAGCACTGGGCAGAGCCAGCTGTTTCTTAGCTTCCCGAAGAGCTGGGAGCAAGATGCTTTGGGTCCACTCTCCGTCTTTGGAAACAAGGCAGCCCTTTGGGCCTGGCGGCTCTAGGGCAATGGAGCACACCCAGAGCAGAAGTTCTACTTCAGCCAGATCAGGCCTGCCAGGAAACTGCGTTTCACAGGCCTTGGTAAGAGATGTTCCCGGTAGGCTGTAAGAGCACTGGGCAGAGCCAGTTGTTTCTTACCTTCCTGAAAAGCTGGAAGCAAGATGCTTGGGACCCCTCTGCCCGTTTGGGAACAAGGCAGCCTTTTGGGTCGGGAAGCTCTAGGCCAATGGAGCACACGCAGAGCAGGAGTTCTACTTCAGCCTGATCAGGCCTGCAAAGAAACAGCGTTTGACAGGCCTTGGTAAGAGATGTTCCCGGTAGGTGTAAGAGCACTGGGCAGAGCCAGTTGTTTCTTAGCTTCGCAAAGACCGGGAAGCAAGATGCTTTGGGCCTCTCTGCCCCTTGGAAACAGGGCAGCACTTTGGGCCTGGCAGCTCTAGGGCAATGGAGCACACCCAGAGCCGGAGTTCTACTTCAGCCAGATGAGGCCTGCCAAGAAACTGTGTTTCACAGGCCTTTCAAAGACATGTTCCCGGTAGGCTGTAAGAGCACGGGGCAGAGCGAGTTGGTTCTTAGCTTCCCAGAGAGCTGGAAGCAAGATGCTTTGGGGCCTCTCTGCCCCTTTGGAAACAAGGCAGCACCTTGGGCCTGGCAGCTCTAGGGCAATGGAGCACACCCAGAGCAGAAGTTCTACTTCAGCCAAATCAGGCCTGCCAGGAAACGGCGTTTCACAGGCCTTGGTAAGAGATGTTCCCGGTAGGCTGTAAGAGCACTGGGCAACGCCAGATGTTTCTTAGCTTCCCGAAGAGCTGGAAGCGAGAAGCTTTGGTGCCACTCTCTCACTTTGGACTCAAGGCAGCCCTTTGGGGCAGGTAGCTCTAGCCCAGTGGAGCACACCCAGAGCAGAAGTTCTACTTGGGCCAGTTCAGGCCACCAAGAAACTGCGTTTCACAGGCCTTGGTAAGAGATGTTCCCGGTAGGCTGTAAGAGCACTGGGCAACGCCAGATGTTTCTTAGCTTCCCGAAGAGCTGGAAGCAAGATGCTTTGGGGCCTCTCATCCCCTTTGCAAACAAGGCGGCCCTATGGGCCAGGCAGCTCTAGGCCAATGGAGCACACCCAGAGCAGAAGTTCTACTTCGGCCAGTTCAGGCCACCAACAAACTGCGTTTCACAGGCCTTGGTAAGAGATGTTCCCGGTAGGCTGTAAGAGCACTGGGCAACGCCAGATGTTTCTTAGCTTCCCGAAGAGCTGGAAGCAAGATGCTTTGGGGCCTCTCATCCCCTTTGCAAACAAGGCCGACCTTTGGGCCAGGCAGCTCTAGGCCAATGGAGCACACCCAGAGCAGAAGTTCTACCTCAGCCAGATAAGGCCTGCCAAGAAACTGCGTTTCAAAGGCTTTGGTAAGAGATGTTCCCGGTACTCTGTTAGAGCACTGGGCAGAGCCATTTGTTTCTTAGCTTCCCAAAGAGCTGGAAGCAAGATGCTTTGGGGGCTCCCTGCCCCTTTGCCAACAAGGGCGACCTTTGGGCCTTTCAGCTCTAGGCCAATGGAGCACACCCAGAGCAGAAGTCCTACTTCAGCCAGATCAGGCCTGCCAAGGAACTGCGTTTCAGAGGCCTTTGTATGTGACGTTCCCGGTAGGCTGTGAGAGCACGGTGCAGAGCCAGTTGTTTCCTTGTTTCCCAAACAGCTGGAAGCAAGACGCTTTGGGGCCTCTCTGCCCCTTTGGAAACAAGGCAGCACGTTGGGTCTGGCAGCTCTAGGGCAATGGAGCACAACCAGAGCCGAAGTTCTACTTCTTCCAGATCAGGCCTGCCTAGACAGTGCGTTTCACAGGCCTTGATAAGAGATGTTCTCTTAGGCTATAAGAGCACTGGGCACAGCCAGTTGTTTCTTAGCTTCCCAAGAGGTGGAAGCAAGATGCTTTGGGGCCTCTCTCCCCCTTTGGAAACAAGGCAGCCCTTTGGGCCTTTCAGCTCTAGGGCAATGGAGCACACCCAGAGCAGAAGTTCTACCTCAGCCAGATCAGGCCTGCCAAGAAACTGCTTTTCACAGGCCTTCGTAAGAGGTGTTCCCGGAAGGCTGTAAGAGTACCTGGCAGAGCGAGTTGTTTCTTAGCTTCAAAAACAGCTGGAAGCAACATGATTTGGGGCCTCTCTCCCCCTTTGGAAACAAAGCAGCCTTTGTGCCTGGCAGCTCTAGGCCAAAGTAGCACACCCAGAGCACAAGTTCTACCTCAGCCAGATCAGGCCTTCCAAGAAACTGCGTCTCACAGGCCTTTCTCTGTCACGTTGCCGGTAGGCTGTGAGAGCACTGTGCAGAGCCAGTTGTTTCTTAGCTTCCCAAAGATTTGGAAGCAAGATGCTTTGGGGACTCTCAGCCCCTTTGGAAACAAGGCGGCCCTTTGGGCCTGGCAGCTCTAGGCCAAAGTAGCACGCCCAGAGCAGGAGTTCTACTTCAGCCAGATCAGGCCTGCCAAGAAACTGCGTTTCACAGGCCTTGGTAAGAGATGTTCCCGGTAGGCTGTGAGAGCACTGTGGAGAGCCAGTTGCTTTAGCTTCCCACAGAGCTGGAAGCAAGATGCCTTGGGGCCTCTCTCTCCCTTTGGACACAAGGCAGCCTTTTGGGCCTGGCAGCTCTAGGCCAATGGAGCACACCCACAGCAGAAGTTCTACTTCAGGCAGATCAGTCCTGCCCAGAAACTGCGTTTCACAGCCCTTGGTAAGAGATGTTCACGGTAGGCTGTGAGAGCACTGGGCAGAACCAGTTGTTTTTTAGCTTCCCAAAGTGCTGGAGGCAAGATGCTTTGGGGCCTCTCTCACCCTTTGGAAACAAGGCAGCCCTTAGGTCCTGGTAGCTCTAGGCCTATGTAGCACAACCAGAACAGAAGTTCTACTTCAGCCAGGTCAGGCCTGCCAAGAAACTGCGTTTCACAGGCCTTTCAAAGAGATGTTCTCTTAGGCTGTAAGAGCACTGGGCAGAGCCAGCTGTTTCTTAGCTTCCCGAAGAGCTGGGAGCAAGATGCTTTGGGTCCACTCTCCGTCTTTGGAAACAAGGCAGCCCTTTGGGCCTGGCGGCTCTAGGGCAATGGAGCACACCCAGAGCAGAAGTTCTACTTCAGCCAGATCAGGCCTGCCAGGAAACTGCGTTTCACAGGCCTTGGTAAGAGATGTTCCCGGTAGGCTGTAAGAGCACTGGGCAGAGCCAGTTGTTTCTTACCTTCCTGAAAAGCTGGAAGCAAGATGCTTGGGACCCCTCTGCCCGTTTGGGAACAAGGCAGCCTTTTGGGTCGGGAAGCTCTAGGCCAATGGAGCACACGCAGAGCAGGAGTTCTACTTCAGCCTGATCAGGCCTGCAAAGAAACAGCGTTTGACAGGCCTTGGTAAGAGATGTTCCCGGTAGGTGTAAGAGCACTGGGCAGAGCCAGTTGTTTCTTAGCTTCGCAAAGACCGGGAAGCAAGATGCTTTGGGCCTCTCTGCCCCTTGGAAACAGGGCAGCACTTTGGGCCTGGCAGCTCTAGGGCAATGGAGCACACCCAGAGCCGGAGTTCTACTTCAGCCAGATGAGGCCTGCCAAGAAACTGCGTTTCACAGGCCTTTCAAAGACATGTTCCCGGTAGGCTGTAAGAGCACGGGGCAGAGCGAGTTGGTTCTTAGCTTCCCAGAGAGCTGGAAGCAAGATGCTTTGGGGCCTCTCTGCCCCTTTGGAAACAAGGCAGCACCTTGGGCCTGGCAGCTCTAGGGCAATGGAGCACACCCAGAGCAGAAGTTCTACTTCAGCCAAATCAGGCCTGCCAGGAAACGGCGTTTCACAGGCCTTGGTAAGAGATGTTCCCGGTAGGCTGTAAGAGCACTGGGCAACGCCAGATGTTTCTTAGCTTCCCGAAGAGCTGGAAGCGAGAAGCTTTGGTGCCACTCTCTCACTTTGGACTCAAGGCAGCCCTTTGGGGCAGGTAGCTCTAGCCCAGTGGAGCACACCCAGAGCAGAAGTTCTACTTGGGCCAGTTCAGGCCACCAAGAAACTGCGTTTCACAGGCCTTGGTAAGAGATGTTCCCGGTAGGCTGTAAGAGCACTGGGCAACGCCAGATGTTTCTTAGCTTCCCGAAGAGCTGGAAGCAAGATGCTTTGGGGCCTCTCATCCCCTTTGCAAACAAGGCGGCCCTATGGGCCAGGCAGCTCTAGGCCAATGGAGCACACCCAGAGCAGAAGTTCTACTTCGGCCAGTTCAGGCCACCAACAAACTGCGTTTCACAGGCCTTGGTAAGAGATGTTCCCGGTAGGCTGTAAGAGCACTGGGCAACGCCAGATGTTTCTTAGCTTCCCGAAGAGCTGGAAGCAAGATGCTTTGGGGCCTCTCATCCCCTTTGCAAACAAGGCCGACCTTTGGGCCAGGCAGCTCTAGGCCAATGGAGCACACCCAGAGCAGAAGTTCTACCTCAGCCAGATAAGGCCTGCCAAGAAACTGCGTTTCAAAGGCTTTGGTAAGAGATGTTCCCGGTACTCTGTTAGAGCACTGGGCAGAGCCATTTGTTTCTTAGCTTCCCAAAGAGCTGGAAGCAAGATGCTTTGGGGGCTCCCTGCCCCTTTGCCAACAAGGGCGACCTTTGGGCCTTTCAGCTCTAGGCCAATGGAGCACACCCAGAGCAGAAGTCCTACTTCAGCCAGATCAGGCCTGCCAAGGAACTGCGTTTCAGAGGCCTTTGTATGTGACGTTCCCGGTAGGCTGTGAGAGCACGGTGCAGAGCCAGTTGTTTCCTTGTTTCCCAAACAGCTGGAAGCAAGACGCTTTGGGGCCTCTCTGCCCCTTTGGAAACAAGGCAGCACGTTGGGTCTGGCAGCTCTAGGGCAATGGAGCACAACCAGAGCCGAAGTTCTACTTCTTCCAGATCAGGCCTGCCTAGACAGTGCGTTTCACAGGCCTTGATAAGAGATGTTCTCTTAGGCTATAAGAGCACTGGGCACAGCCAGTTGTTTCTTAGCTTCCCAAGAGGTGGAAGCAAGATGCTTTGGGGCCTCTCTCCCCCTTTGGAAACAAGGCAGCCCTTTGGGCCTTTCAGCTCTAGGGCAATGGAGCACACCCAGAGCAGAAGTTCTACCTCAGCCAGATCAGGCCTGCCAAGAAACTGCTTTTCACAGGCCTTCGTAAGAGGTGTTCCCGGAAGGCTGTAAGAGTACCTGGCAGAGCGAGTTGTTTCTTAGCTTCAAAAACAGCTGGAAGCAACATGATTTGGGGCCTCTCTCCCCCTTTGGAAACAAAGCAGCCTTTGTGCCTGGCAGCTCTAGGCCAAAGTAGCACACCCAGAGCACAAGTTCTACCTCAGCCAGATCAGGCCTTCCAAGAAACTGCGTCTCACAGGCCTTTCTCTGTCACGTTGCCGGTAGGCTGTGAGAGCACTGTGCAGAGCCAGTTGTTTCTTAGCTTCCCAAAGATTTGGAAGCAAGATGCTTTGGGGACTCTCAGCCCCTTTGGAAACAAGGCGGCCCTTTGGGCCTGGCAGCTCTAGGCCAAAGTAGCACGCCCAGAGCAGGAGTTCTACTTCAGCCAGATCAGGCCTGCCAAGAAACTGCGTTTCACAGGCCTTGGTAAGAGATGTTCCCGGTAGGCTGTGAGAGCACTGTGGAGAGCCAGTTGCTTTAGCTTCCCACAGAGCTGGAAGCAAGATGCCTTGGGGCCTCTCTCTCCCTTTGGACACAAGGCAGCCTTTTGGGCCTGGCAGCTCTAGGCCAATGGAGCACACCCACAGCAGAAGTTCTACTTCAGGCAGATCAGTCCTGCCCAGAAACTGCGTTTCACAGCCCTTGGTAAGAGATGTTCACGGTAGGCTGTGAGAGCACTGGGCAGAACCAGTTGTTTTTTAGCTTCCCAAAGTGCTGGAGGCACGATGCTTTGGGGCCTCTCTCACCCTTTGGAAACAAGGCAGCCCTTAGGTCCTGGTAGCTCTAGGCCTATGTAGCACAACCAGAACAGAAGTTCTACTTCAGCCAGGTCAGGCCTGCCAAGAAACTGCGTTTCACAGGCCTTTCAAAGAGATGTTCTCTTAGGCTGTAAGAGCACTGGGCAGAGCCAGCTGTTTCTTAGCTTCCCGAAGAGCTGGGAGCAAGATGCTTTGGGTCCACTCTCCGTCTTTGGAAACAAGGCAGCCCTTTGGGCCTGGCGGCTCTAGGGCAATGGAGCACACCCAGAGCAGAAGTTCTACTTCAGCCAGATCAGGCCTGCCAGGAAACTGCGTTTCACAGGCCTTGGTAAGAGATGTTCCCGGTAGGCTGTAAGAGCACTGGGCAGAGCCAGTTGTTTCTTACCTTCCTGAAAAGCTGGAAGCAAGATGCTTGGGACCCCTCTGCCCGTTTGGGAACAAGGCAGCCTTTTGGGTCGGGAAGCTCTAGGCCAATGGAGCACACGCAGAGCAGGAGTTCTACTTCAGCCTGATCAGGCCTGCAAAGAAACAGCGTTTGACAGGCCTTGGTAAGAGATGTTCCCGGTAGGTGTAAGAGCACTGGGCAGAGCCAGTTGTTTCTTAGCTTCGCAAAGACCGGGAAGCAAGATGCTTTGGGCCTCTCTGCCCCTTGGAAACAGGGCAGCACTTTGGGCCTGGCAGCTCTAGGGCAATGGAGCACACCCAGAGCCGGAGTTCTACTTCAGCCAGATGAGGCCTGCCAAGAAACTGCGTTTCACAGGCCTTTCAAAGACATGTTCCCGGTAGGCTGTAAGAGCACGGGGCAGAGCGAGTTGGTTCTTAGCTTCCCAGAGAGCTGGAAGCAAGATGCTTTGGGGCCTCTCTGCCCCTTTGGAAACAAGGCAGCACCTTGGGCCTGGCAGCTCTAGGGCAATGGAGCACACCCAGAGCAGAAGTTCTACTTCAGCCAAATCAGGCCTGCCAGGAAACGGCGTTTCACAGGCCTTGGTAAGAGATGTTCCCGGTAGGCTGTAAGAGCACTGGGCAACGCCAGATGTTTCTTAGCTTCCCGAAGAGCTGGAAGCGAGAAGCTTTGGTGCCACTCTCTCACTTTGGACTCAAGGCAGCCCTTTGGGGCAGGTAGCTCTAGCCCAGTGGAACACACCCAGAGCAGAAGTTCTACTTGGGCCAGTTCAGGCCACCAAGAAACTGCGTTTCACAGGCCTTGGTAAGAGATGTTCCCGGTAGGCTGTAAGAGCACTGGGCAACGCCAGATGTTTCTTAGCTTCCCGAAGAGCTGGAAGCAAGATGCTTTGGGGCCTCTCATCCCCTTTGCAAACAAGGCGGCCCTATGGGCCAGGCAGCTCTAGGCCAATGGAGCACACCCAGAGCAGAAGTTCTACTTCGGCCAGTTCAGGCCACCAACAAACTGCGTTTCACAGGCCTTGGTAAGAGATGTTCCCGGTAGGCTGTAAGAGCACTGGGCAACGCCAGATGTTTCTTAGCTTCCCGAAGAGCTGGAAGCAAGATGCTTTGGGGCCTCTCATCCCCTTTGCAAACAAGGCCGACCTTTGGGCCAGGCAGCTCTAGGCCAATGGAGCACACCCAGAGCAGAAGTTCTACCTCAGCCAGATAAGGCCTGCCAGGAAACTGCGTTTCAAAGGCTTTGGTAAGAGATGTTCCCGGTACTCTGTTAGAGCACTGGGCAGAGCCATTTGTTTCTTAGCTTCCCAAAGAGCTGGAAGCAAGATGCTTTGGGGGCTCCCTGCCCCTTTGCCAACAAGGGCGACCTTTGGGCCTTTCAGCTCTAGGCCAATGGAGCACACCCAGAGCAGAAGTCCTACTTCAGCCAGATCAGGCCTGCCAAGGAACTGCGTTTCAGAGGCCTTTGTATGTGACGTTCCCGGTAGGCTGTGAGAGCACGGTGCAGAGCCAGTTGTTTCCTTGTTTCCCAAACAGCTGGAAGCAAGACGCTTTGGGGCCTCTCTGCCCCTTTGGAAACAAGGCAGCACGTTGGGTCTGGCAGCTCTAGGGCAATGGAGCACAACCAGAGCCGAAGTTCTACTTCTTCCAGATCAGGCCTGCCTAGACAGTGCGTTTCACAGGCCTTGATAAGAGATGTTCTCTTAGGCTATAAGAGCACTGGGCACAGCCAGTTGTTTCTTAGCTTCCCAAGAGGTGGAAGCAAGATGCTTTGGGGCCTCTCTCCCCCTTTGGAAACAAGGCAGCCCTTTGGGCCTTTCAGCTCTAGGGCAATGGAGCACACCCAGAGCAGAAGTTCTACCTCAGCCAGATCAGGCCTGCCAAGAAACTGCTTTTCACAGGCCTTCGTAAGAGGTGTTCCCGGAAGGCTGTAAGAGTACCTGGCAGAGCGAGTTGTTTCTTAGCTTCAAAAACAGCTGGAAGCAACATGATTTGGGGCCTCTCTCCCCCTTTGGAAACAAAGCAGCCTTTGTGCCTGGCAGCTCTAGGCCAAAGTAGCACACCCAGAGCACAAGTTCTACCTCAGCCAGATCAGGCCTTCCAAGAAACTGCGTCTCACAGGCCTTTCTCTGTCACGTTGCCGGTAGGCTGTGAGAGCACTGTGCAGAGCCAGTTGTTTCTTAGCTTCCCAAAGATTTGGAAGCAAGATGCTTTGGGGACTCTCAGCCCCTTTGGAAACAAGGCGGCCCTTTGGGCCTGGCAGCTCTAGGCCAAAGTAGCACGCCCAGAGCAGGAGTTCTACTTCAGCCAGATCAGGCCTGCCAAGAAACTGCGTTTCACAGGCCTTGGTAAGAGATGTTCCCGGTAGGCTGTGAGAGCACTGTGGAGAGCCAGTTGCTTTAGCTTCCCACAGAGCTGGAAGCAAGATGCCTTGGGGCCTCTCTCTCCCTTTGGACACAAGGCAGCCTTTTGGGCCTGGCAGCTCTAGGCCAATGGAGCACACCCACAGCAGAAGTTCTACTTCAGGCAGATCAGTCCTGCCCAGAAACTGCGTTTCACAGCCCTTGGTAAGAGATGTTCACGGTAGGCTGTGAGAGCACTGGGCAGAACCAGTTGTTTTTTAGCTTCCCAAAGTGCTGGAGGCACGATGCTTTGGGGCCTCTCTCACCCTTTGGAAACAAGGCAGCCCTTAGGTCCTGGTAGCTCTAGGCCTATGTAGCACAACCAGAACAGAAGTTCTACTTCAGCCAGGTCAGGCCTGCCAAGAAACTGCGTTTCACAGGCCTTTCAAAGAGATGTTCTCTTAGGCTGTAAGAGCACTGGGCAGAGCCAGCTGTTTCTTAGCTTCCCGAAGAGCTGGGAGCAAGATGCTTTGGGTCCACTCTCCGTCTTTGGAAACAAGGCAGCCCTTTGGGCCTGGCGGCTCTAGGGCAATGGAGCACACCCAGAGCAGAAGTTCTACTTCAGCCAGATCAGGCCTGCCAGGAAACTGCGTTTCACAGGCCTTGGTAAGAGATGTTCCCGGTAGGCTGTAAGAGCACTGGGCAGAGCCAGTTGTTTCTTACCTTCCTGAAAAGCTGGAAGCAAGATGCTTGGGACCCCTCTGCCCGTTTGGGAACAAGGCAGCCTTTTGGGTCGGGAAGCTCTAGGCCAATGGAGCACACGCAGAGCAGGAGTTCTACTTCAGCCTGATCAGGCCTGCAAAGAAACAGCGTTTGACAGGCCTTGGTAAGAGATGTTCCCGGTAGGTGTAAGAGCACTGGGCAGAGCCAGTTGTTTCTTAGCTTCGCAAAGACCGGGAAGCAAGATGCTTTGGGCCTCTCTGCCCCTTGGAAACAGGGCAGCACTTTGGGCCTGGCAGCTCTAGGGCAATGGAGCACACCCAGCGCCGGAGTTCTACTTCAGCCAGATGAGGCCTGCCAAGAAACTGCGTTTCACAGGCCTTTCAAAGACATGTTCCCGGTAGGCTGTAAGAGCACGGGGCAAAGCGAGTTGGTTCTTAGCTTCCCAGAGAGCTGGAAGCAAGATGCTTTGGGGCCTCTCTGCCCCTTTGGAAACAAGGCAGCACCTTGGGCCTGGCAGCTCTAGGGCAATGGAGCACACCCAGAGCAGAAGTTCTACTTGGGCCAGTTCAGGCCACCAACAAACGGCGTTTCACAGGCCTTGGTAAGAGATGTTCCCGGTAGGCTGTAAGAGCACTGGGCAACGCCAGATGTTTCTTAGCTTCCCGAAGAGCTGGAAGCGAGAAGCTTTGGTGCCACTCTCTCACTTTGTACTCAAGGCAGCCCTTTGGGGCAGGTAGCTCTAGGCCAGTGGAGCACACCCAGAGCAGAAGTTCTACTTCAGGCAGATCAGTCCTGCCCAGAAACTGCGTTTCACAGCCCTTGGTAAGAGATGTTCCCGGTAGGCTGTGAGAGCACTGGGCAGAACCAGTTGTTTTTTAGCTTCCCAAAGTGCTGGAGGCAAGATGCTTTGGGGCCTCTCTCACCCTTGGAAACAAGGCAGCCCTTAGGTCCTGGTAGCTCTAGGCCTATGTAGCACAACCAGAACAGACGTTCTACTTCAGCCAGGTCAGGCCTGCCAAGAAACTGCGTTTCACAGGCCTTTCAAAGAGATGTTCTCTTAGGCTGTAAGAGCACTGGGCAGAGCCATTTGTTTCTTAGCTTCCCAAAGAGCTGGAAGCAAGATGCTTTGGGTCCACTCTCCGTCTTTGGAAACAAGGCAGCCCTTTGGGCCTGGCGGCTCTAGGGCAATGGAGCACACCCAGAGCAGAAGTTCTACTTCAGCCAGATCAGGCCTGCCAAGGAACTGCGTTTCAGAGGCCTTTGTATGTGACGTTCCCGGTAGGCTGTGAGAGCACGGTGCAGAGCCAGTTGTTTCCTTGTTTCCCAAACAGCTGGAAGCAAGACGCTTTGGGGCCTCTCTGCCCCTTTGGAAACAAGGCAGCACGTTGGGTCTGGCAGCTCTAGGGCAATGGAGCACATCCAGAGCCGAAGTTCTACTTCTTCCAGATCAGGCCTGCCTAGACAGTGCGTTTCACAGGCCTTGATAAGAGATGTTCTCTTAGGCTATAAGAGCACTGGGCACAGCCAGTTGTTTCTTAGCTTTCCAAGAGGTGGAAGCAAGATGCTTTGGGGCCTCTCTCCCCCTTTGGAAACAAGGCAGCCCTTTGGGCCTTTCAGCTCTAGGGCAATGGAGCACACCCAGAGCAGAAGTTCTACCTCAGCCAGATCAGGCCTGCCAAGAAACTGCTTTTCACAGGCCTTCGTAAGAGGTGTTCCCGGAAGGCTGTAAGAGTACCTGGCAGAGCGAGTTGTTTCTTAGCTTCAAAAACAGCTGGAAGCAACATGATTTGGGGCCTCTCTCCCCCTTTGGAAACAAAGCAGCCTTTGTGCCTGGCAGCTCTAGGCCAAAGTAGCACACCCAGAGCACAAGTTCTACCTCTGCCAGATCAGGCCTTCCAAGAAACTGCGTCTCACAGGCCTTTCTCTGTCACGTTGCCGGTAGGCTGTGAGAGCACTGTGCAGAGCCAGTTGTTTCTTAGCTTCCCAAAGATTTGGAAGCAAGATGCTTTGGGGACTCTCAGCCCCTTTGGAAACAAGGCGGCCCTTTGGGCCTGGCAGCTCTAGGCCAAAGTAGCACGCCCAGAGCAGGAGTTCTACTTCAGCCAGATCAGGCCTGCCAAGGAACTGCGTTTCAGAGGCCTTTGTATGTGACGTTCCCGGCAGGCTGTGAGAGCACGGTGCAGAGCCAGTTGTTTCCTTGTTTCCCAAACAGCTGGAAGCAAGACGCTTTGGGGCCTCTCTGCCCCTTTGGAAACAAGGCAGCACGTTGGGTCTGGCAGCTCTAGGGCAATGGAGCACAACCAGAGCCGAAGTTCTACTTCTTCCAGATCAGGCCTGCCTAGACAGTGCGTTTCCCAGGCCTTGATAAGAGATGTTCTCTTAGGCTATAAGAGCACTGGGCACAGCCAGTTGTTTCTTAGCTTCCCAAGAGGTGGAAGCAAGATGCTTTGGGGCCTCTCTTCCCCTTTGGAAACAAGGCAGCCCTTTGGGCCTTTCAGCTCTAGGGCAATGGAGCACACCCAGAGCAGAAGTTCTACCTCAGCCAGATCAGGCCTGCCAAGAAACTGCTTTTCACAGGCCTTCGTAAGAGGTGTTCCCGGAAGGCTGTCAGAGTACCTGGCAGAGCGAGTTGTTTCTTAGCTTCAAAAACAGCTGGAAGCAACATGATTTGGGGCCTCTCTCCCCCTTTGGAAACAAAGCAGCCTTTGTGCCTGGCAGCTCTAGGCCAAAGTAGCACACCCAGAGCACAAGTTCTGCCTCAGCCAGATCAGGCCTTCCAAGAAACTGCGTCTCACAGGCCTTTCTCTGTCACGTTGCCGGTAGGCTGTGAGAGCACTGTGCAGAGCCAGTTGTTTCTTAGCTTCCCAAAGATTTGGAAGCAAGATGCTTTGGGGACTCTCAGCCCCTTTGGAAACAAGGCGGCCCTTTGGGCCTGGCAGCTCTAGGCCAAAGTAGCACGCCCAGAGCAGGAGTTCTACTTCAGCCAGATCAGGCCTGCCAAGAAACTGCGTTTCACAGGCCTTGGTAAGAGATGTTCCCGGTAGGCTGTGAGAGCACTGTGGAGAGCCAGTTGCTTTAGCTTCCCACAGAGCTGGAAGCAAGATGCCTTGGGGCCTCTCTCTCCCTTTGGACACAAGGCAGCCTTTTGGGCCTGGCAGCTCTAGGCCAATGGAGCACACCCACAGCAGAAGTTCTACTTCAGGCAGATCAGTCCTGCCCAGAAACTGCGTTTCACAGCCCTTGGTAAGAGATGTTCACGGTAGGCTGTGAGAGCACTGGGCAGAACCAATTGTTTTTTAGCTTCCCAAAGTGCTGGAGGCAAGATGCTTTGGGGCCTCTCTCACCCTTTGGAAACAAGGCAGCCCTTAGGTCCTGGTAGCTCTAGGCCTATGTAGCACAACCAGAACAGAAGTTCTACTTCAGCCAGGTCAGGCCTGCCAAGAAACTGCGTTTCACAGGCCTTTCAAAGAGATGTTCTCTTAGGCTGTAAGAGCACTGGGCAGAGCCAGCTGTTTCTTAGCTTCCCGAAGAGCTGGGAGCAAGATGCTTTGGGTCCACTCTCCGTCTTTGGAAACAAGGCAGCCCTTTGGGCCTGGCAGCTCTAGGGCAATGGAGCACACCCAGAGCAGAAGTTCTACTTCAGCCAGATCAGGCCTGCCAGGAAACTGCGTTTCACAGGCCTTGGTAAGAGATGTTCCCGGTAGGCTGTAAGAGCACTGGGCAGAGCCAGTTGTTTCTTACCTTCCTGAAAAGCTGGAAGCAAGATGCTTGGGACCCCTCTGCCCGTTTGGGAACAAGGCAGCCTTTTGGGTCGGGAAGCTCTAGGCCAATGGAGCACACGCAGAGCAGGAGTTCTACTTCAGCCTGATCAGGCCTGCAAAGAAACAGCGTTTGACAGGCCTTGGTAAGAGATGTTCCCGGTAGGTGTAAGAGCACTGGGCAGAGCCAGTTGTTTCTTAGCTTCGCAAAGACCGGGAAGCAAGATGCTTTGGGCCTCTCTGCCCCTTGGAAACAGGGCAGCACTTTGGGCCTGGCAGCTCTAGGGCAATGGAGCACACCCAGAGCCGGAGTTCTACTTCAGCCAGATGAGGCCTGCCAAGAAACTGCGTTTCACAGGCCTTTCAAAGACATGTTCCCGGTAGGCTGTAAGAGCACGGGGCAGAGCGAGTTGGTTCTTAGCTTCCCAGAGAGCTGGAAGCAAGATGCTTTGGGGCCTCTCTGCCCCTTTGGAAACAAGGCAGCACCTTGGGCCTGGCAGCTCTAGGGCAATGGAGCACACCCAGAGCAGAAGTTCTACTTGGGCCAGTTCAGGCCACCAACAAACGGCGTTTCACAGGCCTTGGTAAGAGATGTTCCCGGTAGGCTGTAAGAGCACTGGGCAACGCCAGATGTTTCTTAGCTTCCCGAAGAGCTGGAAGCGAGAAGCTTTGGTGCCACTCTCTCACTTTGTACTCAAGGCAGCCCTTTGGGGCAGGTAGCTCTAGGCCAGTGGAGCACACCCAGAGCAGAAGTTCTACTTCAGGCAGATCAGTCCTGCCCAGAAACTGCGTTTCACAGCCCTTGGTAAGAGATGTTCCCGGTAGGCTGTGAGAGCACTGGGCAGAACCAGTTGTTTTTTAGCTTCCCAAAGTGCTGGAGGCAAGATGCTTTGGGGCCTCTCTCACCCTTTGGAAACAAGGCAGCCCTTAGGTCCTGGTAGCTCTAGGCCTATGTAGCACAACCAGAACAGAAGTTCTACTTCAGCCAGGTCAGGCCTGCCAAGAAACTGCGTTTCACAGGCCTTTCAAAGAGATGTTCTCTTAGGCTGTAAGAGCACTGGGCAGAGCCATTTGTTTCTTAGCTTCCCGAAGAGCTGGAAGCAAGATGCTTTGGGTCCACTCTCCGTCTTTGGAAACAAGGCAGCCCTTTGGGCCTGGCGGCTCTAGGGCAATGGATCACACCCAGAGCAGAAGTTCTACTTCAGCCAGATCAGGCCTGCCAAGGAACTGCGTTTCAGAGGCCTTTGTATGTGACGTTCCCGGTAGGCTGTGAGAGCACGGTGCAGAGCCAGTTGTTTCCTTGTTTCCCAAACAGCTGGAAGCAAGACGCTTTGGGGCCTCTCTGCCCCTTTGGAAACAAGGCAGCACGTTGGGTCTGGCAGCTCTAGGGCAATGGAGCACAACCAGAGCCGAAGTTCTACTTCTTCCAGATCAGGCCTGCCTAGACAGTGCGTTTCACAGGCCTTGATAAGAGATGTTCTCTTAGGCTATAAGAGCACTGGGCACAGCCAGTTGTTTCTTAGCTTCCCAAGAGGTGGAAGCAAGATGCTTTGGGGCCTCTCTCCCCCTTTGGAAACAAGGCAGCCCTTTGGGCCTTTCAGCTCTAGGGCAATGGAGCACACCCAGAGCAGAAGTTCTACCTCAGCCAGATCAGGCCTGCCAAGAAACTGCTTTTCACAGGCCTTCGTAAGAGGTGTTCCCGGAAGGCTGTAAGAGTACCTGGCAGAGCGAGTTGTTTCTTAGCTTCAAAAACAGCTGGAAGCAACATGATTTGGGGCCTCTCTCCCCCTTTGGAAACAAAGCAGCCTTTGTGCCTGGCAGCTCTAGGCCAAAGTAGCACACCCAGAGCACAAGTTCTACCTCAGCCAGATCAGGCCTTCCAAGAAACTGCGTCTCACAGGCCTTTCTCTGTCACGTTGCCGGTAGGCTGTGAGAGCACTGTGCAGAGCCAGTTGTTTCTTAGCTTCCCAAAGATTTGGAAGCAAGATGCTTTGGGGACTCTCAGCCCCTTTGGAAACAAGGCGGCCCTTTGGGCCTGGCAGCTCTAGGCCAAAGTAGCACGCCCAGAGCAGGAGTTCTACTTCAGCCAGATCAGGCCTGCCAAGAAACTGCGTTTCACAGGCCTTGGTAAGAGATGTTCCCGGTAGGCTGTGAGAGCACTGTGGAGAGCCAGTTGCTTTAGCTTCCCACAGAGCTGGAAGCAAGATGCCTTGGGGCCTCTCTCTCCCTTTGGACACAAGGCAGCCTTTTGGGCCTGGCAGCTCTAGGCCAATGGAGCACACCCACAGCAGAAGTTCTACTTCATGCAGATCAGTCCTGCCCAGAAACTGCGTTTCACAGCCCTTGGTAAGAGATGTTCACGGTAGGCTGTGAGAGCACTGGGCAGAACCAGTTGTTTTTTAGCTTCCCAAAGTGCTGGAGGCAAGATGCTTTGGGGCCTCTCTCACCCTTTGGAAACAAGGCAGCCCTTAGGTCCTGGTAGCTCTAGGCCTATGTAGCACAACCAGAACAGAAGTTCTACTTCAGCCAGGTCAGGCCTGCCAAGAAACTGCGTTTCACAGGCCTTTCAAAGAGATGTTCTCTTAGGCTGTAAGAGCACTGGGCAGAGCCATTTGTTTCTTAGCTTCCCAAAGAGCTGGAAGCAAGATGCTTTGGGGGCTCCCTGCCCCTTTGCCAACAAGGGCGACCTTTGGGCCTTTCAGCTCTAGGCCAATGGAGCACACCCAGAGCAGAAGTCCTACTTCAGCCAGATCAGGCCTGCCAAGGAACTGCGTTTCAGAGGCCTTTGTATGTGACGTTCCCGGTAGGCTGTGAGAGCACGGTGCAGAGCCAGTTGTTTCCTTGTTTCCCAAACAGCTGGAAGCAAGACGCTTTGGGGCCTCTCTGCCCCTTTGGAAACAAGGCAGCACGTTGGGTCTGGCAGCTCTAGGGCAATGGAGCACAACCAGAGCCGAAGTTCTACTTCTTCCAGATCAGGCCTGCCTAGACAGTGCGTTTCCCAGGCCTTGATAAGAGATGTTCTCTTAGGCTATAAGAGCACTGGGCACAGCCAGTTGTTTCTTAGCTTCCCAAGAGGTGGAAGCAAGATGCTTTGGGGCCTCTCTTCCCCTTTGGAAACAAGGCAGCCCTTTGGGCCTTTCAGCTCTAGGGCAATGGAGCACACCCAGAGCAGAAGTTCTACCTCAGCCAGATCAGGCCTGCCAAGAAACTGCTTTTCACAGGCCTTCGTAAGAGGTGTTCCCGGAAGGCTGTCAGAGTACCTGGCAGAGCGAGTTGTTTCTTAGCTTCAAAAACAGCTGGAAGCAACATGATTTGGGGCCTCTCTCCCCCTTTGGAAACAAAGCAGCCTTTGTGCCTGGCAGCTCTAGGCCAAAGTAGCACACCCAGAGCACAAGTTCTACCTCAGCCAGATCAGGCCTTCCAAGAAACTGCGTCTCACAGGCCTTTCTCTGTCACGTTGCCGGTAGGCTGTGAGAGCACTGTGCAGAGCCAGTTGTTTCTTAGCTTCCCAAAGATTTGGAAGCAAGATGCTTTGGGGACTCTCAGCCCCTTTGGAAACAAGGCGGCCCTTTGGGCCTGGCAGCTCTAGGCCAAAGTAGCACGCCCAGAGCAGGAGTTCTACTTCAGCCAGATCAGGCCTGCCAAGAAACTGCGTTTCACAGGCCTTGGTAAGAGATGTTCCCGGTAGGCTGTGAGAGCACTGTGGAGAGCCAGTTGCTTTAGCTTCCCACAGAGCTGGAAGCAAGATGCCTTGGGGCCTCTCTCTCCCTTTGGACACAAGGCAGCCTTTTGGGCCTGGCAGCTCTAGGCCAATGGAGCACACCCACAGCAGAAGTTCTACTTCAGGCAGATCAGTCCTGCCCAGAAACTGCGTTTCACAGCCCTTGGTAAGAGATGTTCACGGTAGGCTGTGAGAGCACTGGGCAGAACCAATTGTTTTTTAGCTTCCCAAAGTGCTGGAGGCAAGATGCTTTGGGGCCTCTCTCACCCTTTGGAAACAAGGCAGCCCTTAGGTCCTGGTAGCTCTAGGCCTATGTAGCACAACCAGAACAGAAGTTCTACTTCAGCCAGGTCAGGCCTGCCAAGAAACTGCGTTTCACAGGCCTTTCAAAGAGATGTTCTCTTAGGCTGTAAGAGCACTGGGCAGAGCCAGCTGTTTCTTAGCTTCCCGAAGAGCTGGGAGCAAGATGCTTTGGGTCCACTCTCCGTCTTTGGAAACAAGGCAGCCCTTTGGGCCTGGCGGCTCTAGGGCAATGGAGCACACCCAGAGCAGAAGTTCTACTTCAGCCAGATCAGGCCTGCCAGGAAACTGCGTTTCACAGGCCTTGGTAAGAGATGTTCCCGGTAGGCTGTAAGAGCACTGGGCAGAGCCAGTTGTTTCTTACCTTCCTGAAAAGCTGGAAGCAAGATGCTTGGGACCCCTCTGCCCGTTTGGGAACAAGGCAGCCTTTTGGGTCGGGAAGCTCTAGGCCAATGGAGCACACGCAGAGCAGGAGTTCTACTTCAGCCTGATCAGGCCTGCAAAGAAACAGCGTTTGACAGGCCTTGGTAAGAGATGTTCCCGGTAGGTGTAAGAGCACTGGGCAGAGCCAGTTGTTTCTTAGCTTCGCAAAGACCGGGAAGCAAGATGCTTTGGGCCTCTCTGCCCCTTGGAAACAGGGCAGCACTTTGGGCCTGGCAGCTCTAGGGCAATGGAGCACACCCAGAGCCGGAGTTCTACTTCAGCCAGATGAGGCCTGCCAAGAAACTGCGTTTCACAGGCCTTTCAAAGACATGTTCCCGGTAGGCTGTAAGAGCACGGGGCAGAGCGAGTTGGTTCTTAGCTTCCCAGAGAGCTGGAAGCAAGATGCTTTGGGGCCTCTCTGCCCCTTTGGAAACAAGGCAGCACCTTGGGCCTGGCAGCTCTAGGGCAATGGAGCACACCCAGAGCAGAAGTTCTACTTGGGCCAGTTCAGGCCACCAACAAACGGCGTTTCACAGGCCTTGGTAAGAGATGTTCCCGGTAGGATGTAAGAGCACTGGGCAACGCCAGATGTTTCTTAGCTTCCCGAAGAGCTGGAAGCGAGAAGCTTTGGTGCCACTCTCTCACTTTGTACTCAAGGCAGCCCTTTGGGGCAGGTAGCTCTAGGCCAGTGGAGCACACCCAGAGCAGAAGTTCTACTTGGGCCAGTTCAGGCCACCAACAAACTGCGTTTCACAGGCCTTGGTAAGAGATGTTCCCGGTAGGCTGTAAGAGCACTGGGCAACGCCAGATGTTTCTTAGCTTCCTGAAGAGCTGTAAGCAAGATGCTTTGGGGCCTCTCATCCCCTTTGCAAACAAGGCCGACCTTTGGGCCAGGCAGCTCTAGGCCAATGGAGCACACCCAGAGCAGAAGTTCTACCTCAGCCAGATAAGGCCTGCCAAGAAACTGCGTTTCAAAGGCTTTGGTAAGAGATGTTCCCGGTACTCTGTTAGAGCACTGGGCAGAGCCATTTGTTTCTTAGCTTCCCAAAGAGCTGGAAGCAAGATGCTTTGGGGGCTCCCTGCCCCTTTGCCAACAAGGGCGACCTTTGGGCCTTTCAGCTCTAGGCCAATGGAGCACACCCAGAGCAGAAGTCCTACTTCAGCCAGATCAGGCCTGCCAAGGAACTGCGTTTCAGAGGCCTTTGTATGTGATGTTCCCGGTAGGCTGTGAGAGCACGGTGCAGAGCCAGTTGTTTCCTTGTTTCCCAAACAGCTGGAAGCAAGACGCTTTGGGGCCTCTCTGCCCCTTTGGAAACAAGGCAGCACGTTGGGTCTGGCAGCTCTAGGGCAATGGAGCACAACCAGAGCCGAAGTTCTACTTCTTCCAGATCAGGCCTGCCTAGACAGTGCGTTTCACAGGCCTTGATAAGAGATGTTCTCTTAGGCTATAAGAGCACTGGGCACAGCCAGTTGTTTCTTAGCTTCCCAAGAGGTGGAAGCAAGATGCTTTGGGGCCTCTCTCCCCCTTTGGAAACAAGGCAGCCCTTTGGGCCTTTCAGCTCTAGGGCAATGGAGCACACCCAGAGCAGAAGTTCTACCTCAGCCAGATCAGGCCTGCCAAGAAACTGCTTTTCACAGGCCTTCGTAAGAGGTGTTCCCGGAAGGCTGTAAGAGTACCTGGCAGAGCGAGTTGTTTCTTAGCTTCAAAAACAGCTGGAAGCAACATGATTTGGGGCCTCTCTCCCCCTTTGGAAACAAAGCAGCCTTTGTGCCTGGCAGCTCTAGGCCAAAGTAGCACACCCAGAGCACAAGTTCTACCTCAGCCAGATCAGGCCTTCCAAGAAACTGCGTCTCACAGGCCTTTCTCTGTCACGTTGCCGGTAGGCTGTGAGAGCCCTGTGCAGAGCCAGTTGTTTCTTAGCTTCCCAAAGATTGGGATGCAAGATGCTTTGGGGACTCTCAGCCCCTTTGGAAACAAGGCGGCCCTTTGGGCCTGGCAGCTCTAGGCCAAAGTAGCACGCCCAGAGCAGGAGTTCTACTTCAGCCAGATCAGGCCTGCCAAGAAACTGCGTTTCACAGGCCTTGGTAAGAGATGTTCCCGGTAGGCTGTGAGAGCACTGTGGAGAGCCAGTTGCTTTAGCTTCCCACAGAGCTGGAAGCAAGATGCCTTGGGGCCTCTCTCTCCCTTTGGACACAAGGCAGCCGTTTGGGCCTGGCAGCTCTAGGCCAATGGAGCACACCCACAGCAGAAGTTCTACTTCAGGCAGATCAGTCCTGCCCAGAAACTGCGTTTCACAGCCCTTGGTAAGAGATGTTCACGGTAGGCTGTGAGAGCACTGGGCAGAACCAGTTGTTTTTTAGCTTCCCAAAGTGCTGGAGGCAAGATGCTTTGGGGCCTCTCTCACCCTTTGGAAACAAGGCAGCCCTTAGGTCCTGGTAGCTCTAGGCCTATGTAGCACAACCAGAACAGAAGTTCTACTTCAGCCAGGTCAGGCCTGCCAAGAAACTGCGTTTCACAGGCCTTTCAAAGAGATGTTCTCTTAGGCTGTAAGAGCACTGGGCAGAGCCAGCTGTTTCTTAGCTTCCCGAAGAGCTGGGAGCAAGATGCTTTGGGTCCACTCTCCGTCTTTGGAAACAAGGCAGCCCTTTGGGCCTGGCAGCTCTAGGGCAATGGAGCACACCCAGAGCAGAAGTTCTACTTCAGCCAGATCAGGCCTGCCAGGAAACTGCGTTTCACAGGCCTTGGTAAGAGATGTTCCCGGTAGGCTGTAAGAGCACTGGGCAGAGCCAGTTGTTTCTTACCTTCCTGAAAAGCTGGAAGCAAGATGCTTGGGACCCCTCTGCCCGTTTGGGAACAAGGCAGCCTTTTGGGTCGGGAAGCTCTAGGCCAATGGAGCACACGCAGAGCAGGAGTTCTACTTCAGCCTGATCAGGCCTGCAAAGAAACAGCGTTTGACAGGCCTTGGTAAGAGATGTTCCCGGTAGGTGTAAGAGCACTGGGCAGAGCCAGTTGTTTCTTAGCTTCGCAAAGACCGGGAAGCAAGATGCTTTGGGCCTCTCTGCCCCTTGGAAACAGGGCAGCACTTTGGGCCTGGCAGCACTAGGGCAATGGAGCACACCCAGAGCCGGAGTTCTACTTCAGCCAGATGAGGCCTGCCAAGAAACTGCGTTTCACAGGCCTTTCAAAGACATGTTCCCGGTAGGCTGTAAGAGCACGGGGCAGAGCGAGTTGGTTCTTAGCTTCCCAGAGAGCTGGAAGCAAGATGCTTTGGGGCCTCTCTGCCCCTTTGGAAACAAGGCAGCACCTTGGGCCTGGCAGCTCTAGGGCAATGGAGCACACCCAGAGCAGAAGTTCTACTTGGGCCAGTTCAGGCCACCAACAAACGGCGTTTCACAGGCCTTGGTAAGAGATGTTCCCGGTAGGATGTAAGAGCACTGGGCAACGCCAGATGTTTCTTAGCTTCCCGAAGAGCTGGAAGCGAGAAGCTTTGGTGCCACTCTCTCACTTTGTACTCAAGGCAGCCCTTTGGGGCAGGTAGCTCTAGGCCAGTGGAGCACACCCAGAGCAGAAGTTCTACTTGGGCCAGTTCAGGCCACCAACAAACTGCGTTTCACAGGCCTTGGTAAGAGATGTTCCCGGTAGGCTGTAAGAGCACTGGGCAACGCCAGATGTTTCTTAGCTTCCTGAAGAGCTGTAAGCAAGATGCTTTGGGGCCTCTCATCCCCTTTGCAAACAAGGCCGACCTTTGGGCCAGGCAGCTCTAGGCCAATGGAGCACACCCAGAGCAGAAGTTCTACCTCAGCCAGATAAGGCCTGCCAAGAAACTGCGTTTCAAAGGCTTTGGTAAGAGATGTTCCCGGTACTCTGTTAGAGCACTGGGCAGAGCCATTTGTTTCTTAGCTTCCCAAAGAGCTGGAAGCAAGATGCTTTGGGGGCTCCCTGCCCCTTTGCCAACAAGGGCGACCTTTGGGCCTTTCAGCTCTAGGCCAATGGAGCACACCCAGAGCAGAAGTCCTACTTCAGCCAGATCAGGCCTGCCAAGGAACTGCGTTTCAGAGGCCTTTGTATGTGATGTTCCCGGTAGGCTGTGAGAGCACGGTGCAGAGCCAGTTGTTTCCTTGTTTCCCAAACAGCTGGAAGCAAGACGCTTTGGGGCCTCTCTGCCCCTTTGGAAACAAGGCAGCACGTTGGGTCTGGCAGCTCTAGGGCAATGGAGCACAACCAGAGCCGAAGTTCTACTTCTTCCAGATCAGGCCTGCCTAGACAGTGCGTTTCACAGGCCTTGATAAGAGATGTTCTCTTAGGCTATAAGAGCACTGGGCACAGCCAGTTGTTTCTTAGCTTCCCAAGAGGTGGAAGCAAGATGCTTTGGGGCCTCTCTCCCCCTTTGGAAACAAGGCAGCCCTTTGGGCCTTTCAGCTCTAGGGCAATGGAGCACACCCAGAGCAGAAGTTCTACCTCAGCCAGATCAGGCCTGCCAAGAAACTGCTTTTCACAGGCCTTCGTAAGAGGTGTTCCCGGAAGGCTGTAAGAGTACCTGGCAGAGCGAGTTGTTTCTTAGCTTCAAAAACAGCTGGAAGCAACATGATTTGGGGCCTCTCTCCCCCTTTGGAAACAAAGCAGCCTTTGTGCCTGGCAGCTCTAGGCCAAAGTAGCACACCCAGAGCACAAGTTCTACCTCAGCCAGATCAGGCCTTCCAAGAAACTGCGTCTCACAGGCCTTTCTCTGTCACGTTGCCGGTAGGCTGTGAGAGCCCTGTGCAGAGCCAGTTGTTTCTTAGCTTCCCAAAGATTGGGATGCAAGATGCTTTGGGGACTCTCAGCCCCTTTGGAAACAAGGCGGCCCTTTGGGCCTGGCAGCTCTAGGCCAAAGTAGCACGCCCAGAGCAGGAGTTCTACTTCAGCCAGATCAGGCCTGCCAAGAAACTGCGTTTCACAGGCCTTGGTAAGAGATGTTCCCGGTAGGCTGTGAGAGCACTGTGGAGAGCCAGTTGCTTTAGCTTCCCACAGAGCTGGAAGCAAGATGCCTTGGGGCCTCTCTCTCCCTTTGGACACAAGGCAGCCGTTTGGGCCTGGCAGCTCTAGGCCAATGGAGCACACCCACAGCAGAAGTTCTACTTCAGGCAGATCAGTCCTGCCCAGAAACTGCGTTTCACAGCCCTTGGTAAGAGATGTTCACGGTAGGCTGTGAGAGCACTGGGCAGAACCAGTTGTTTTTTAGCTTCCCAAAGTGCTGGAGGCAAGATGCTTTGGGGCCTCTCTCACCCTTTGGAAACAAGGCAGCCCTTAGGTCCTGGTAGCTCTAGGCCTATGTAGCACAACCAGAACAGAAGTTCTACTTCAGCCAGGTCAGGCCTGCCAAGAAACTGCGTTTCACAGGCCTTTCAAAGAGATGTTCTCTTAGGCTGTAAGAGCACTGGGCAGAGCCAGCTGTTTCTTAGCTTCCCGAAGAGCTGGGAGCAAGATGCTTTGGGTCCACTCTCCGTCTTTGGAAACAAGGCAGCCCTTTGGGCCTGGCAGCTCTAGGGCAATGGAGCACACCCAGAGCAGAAGTTCTACTTCAGCCAGATCAGGCCTGCCAGGAAACTGCGTTTCACAGGCCTTGGTAAGAGATGTTCCCGGTAGGCTGTAAGAGCACTGGGCAGAGCCAGTTGTTTCTTACCTTCCTGAAAAGCTGGAAGCAAGATGCTTGGGACCCCTCTGCCCGTTTGGGAACAAGGCAGCCTTTTGGGTCGGGAAGCTCTAGGCCAATGGAGCACACGCAGAGCAGGAGTTCTACTTCAGCCTGATCAGGCCTGCAAAGAAACAGCGTTTGACAGGCCTTGGTAAGAGATGTTCCCGGTAGGTGTAAGAGCACTGGGCAGAGCCAGTTGTTTCTTAGCTTCGCAAAGACCGGGAAGCAAGATGCTTTGGGCCTCTCTGCCCCTTGGAAACAGGGCAGCACTTTGGGCCTGGCAGCACTAGGGCAATGGAGCACACCCAGAGCCGGAGTTCTACTTCAGCCAGATGAGGCCTGCCAAGAAACTGCGTTTCACAGGCCTTTCAAAGACATGTTCCCGGTAGGCTGTAAGAGCACGGGGCAGAGCGAGTTGGTTCTTAGCTTCCCAGAGAGCTGGAAGCAAGATGCTTTGGGGCCTCTCTGCCCCTTTGGAAACAAGGCAGCACCTTGGGCCTGGCAGCTCTAGGCCAATGGAGCACACCCAGAGCAGAAGTTCTACTTCGGCCAGTTCAGGCCACCAACAAACTGCGTTTCACAGGCCTTGGTAAGAGATGTTCCCGGTAGGCTGTAAGAGCACTGGGCAACGCCAGATGTTTCTTAGCTTCCCGAAGAGCTGGAAGCAAGATGCTTTGGGGCCTCTCATCCCCTTTGCAAACAAGGCCGACCTTTGGGCCAGGCAGCTCTAGGCCAATGGAGCACACCCAGAGCAGAAGTTCTACCTCAGCCAGATAAGGCCTGCCAAGAAACTGCGTTTCAAAGGCTTTGGTAAGAGATGTTCCCGGTACTCTGTTAGAGCACTGGGCAGAGCCATTTGTTTCTTAGCTTCCCAAAGAGCTGGAAGCAAGATGCTTTGGGGCCTCTCATCCCCTTTGCCAACAAGGGCGACCTTTGGGCCTTTCAGCTCTAGGCCAATGGAGCACACCCAGAGCAGAAGTCCTACTTCAGCCAGATCAGGCCTGCCAAGGAACTGCGTTTCAGAGGCCTTTGTATGTGACGTTCCCGGTAGGCTGTGAGAGCACGGTGCAGAGCCAGTTGTTTCCTTGTTTCCCAAACAGCTGGTGCAAGACGCTTTGGGGCCTCTCTGCCCCTTTGGAAACAAGGCAGCACGTTGGGTCTGGCAGCTCTAGGGCAATGGAGCACAACCAGAGCCGAAGTTCTACTTCTTCCAGATCAGGCCTGCCTAGACAGTGCGTTTCCCAGGCCTTGATAAGAGATGTTCTCTTAGGCTATAAGAGCACTGGGCACAGCCAGTTGTTTCTTAGCTTCCCAAGAGGTGGAAGCAAGATGCTTTGGGGCCTCTCTCCCCCTTTGGAAACAAGGCAGCCCTTTGGGCCTTTCAGCTCTAGGGCAATGGAGCACACCCAGAGCAGAAGTTCTACCTCAGCCAGATCAGGCCTGCCAAGAAACTGCTTTTCACAGGCCTTCGTAAGAGGTGTTCCCGGAAGGCTGTAAGAGTACCTGGCAGAGCGAGTTGTTTCTTAGCTTCAAAAACAGCTGGAAGCAACATGATTTGGGGCCTCTCTCCCCCTTTGGAAACAAAGCAGCCTTTGTGCCTGGCAGCTCTAGGCCAAAGTAGCACACCCAGAGCACAAGTTCTACCTCAGCCAGATCAGGCCTTCCAAGAAACTGCGTCTCACAGGCCTTTCTCTGTCACGTTGCCGGTAGGCTGTGAGAGCCCTGTGCAGAGCCAGTTGTTTCTTAGCTTCCCAAAGATTTGGATGCAAGATGCTTTGGGGACTCTCAGCCCCTTTGGAAACAAGGCGGCCCTTTGGGCCTGGCAGCTCTAGGCCAAAGTAGCACGCCCAGAGCAGGAGTTCTACTTCAGCCAGATCAGGCCTGCCAAGAAACTGCGTTTCACAGGCCTTGGTAAGAGATGTTCCCGGTAGGCTGTGAGAGCACTGTGGAGAGCCAGTTGCTTTAGCTTCCCACAGAGCTGGAAGCAAGATGCCTTGGGGCCTCTCTCTCCCTTTGGACACAAGGCAGCCGTTTGGGCCTGGCAGCTCTAGGCCAATGGAGCACACCCACAGCAGAAGTTCTACTTCAGGCAGATCAGTCCTGCCCAGAAACTGCGTTTCACAGCCCTTGGTAAGAGATGTTCACGGTAGGCTGTGAGAGCACTGGGCAGAACCAGTTGTTTTTTAGCTTCCCAAAGTGCTGGAGGCAAGATGCTTTGGGGCCTCTCTCACCCTTTGGAAACAAGGCAGCCCTTAGGTCCTGGTAGCTCTAGGCCTATGTAGCACAACCAGAACAGAAGTTCTACTTCAGCCAGGTCAGGCCTGCCAAGAAACTGCGTTTCACAGGCCTTTCAAAGAGATGTTCTCTTAGGCTGTAAGAGCACTGGGCAGAGCCAGCTGTTTCTTAGCTTCCCGAAGAGCTGGGAGCAAGATGCTTTGGGTCCACTCTCCGTCTTTGGAAACAAGGCAGCCCTTTGGGCCTGGCGGCTCTAGGGCAATGGAGCACACCCAGAGCAGAAGTTCTACTTCAGCCAGATCAGGCCTGCCAGGAAACTGCGTTTCACAGGCCTTGGTAAGAGATGTTCCCGGTAGGCTGTAAGAGCACTGGGCAGAGCCAGTTGTTTCTTACCTTCCTGAAAAGCTGGAAGCAAGATGCTTGGGACCCCTCTGCCCGTTTGGGAACAAGGCAGCCTTTTGGGTCGGGAAGCTCTAGGCCAATGGAGCACACGCAGAGCAGGAGTTCTACTTCAGCCTGATCAGGCCTGCAAAGAAACAGCGTTTGACAGGCCTTGGTAAGAGATGTTCCCGGTAGGTGTAAGAGCACTGGGCAGAGCCAGTTGTTTCTTAGCTTCGCAAAGACCGGGAAGCAAGATGCTTTGGGCCTCTCTGCCCCTTGGAAACAGGGCAGCACTTTGGGCCTGGCAGCACTAGGGCAATGGAGCACACCCAGAGCCGGAGTTCTACTTCAGCCAGATGAGGCCTGCCAAGAAACTGCGTTTCACAGGCCTTTCAAAGACATGTTCCCGGTAGGCTGTAAGAGCACGGGGCAGAGCGAGTTGGTTCTTAGCTTCCCAGAGAGCTGGAAGCAAGATGCTTTGGGGCCTCTCTGCCCCTTTGGAAACAAGGCAGCACCTTGGGCCTGGCAGCTCTAGGCCAATGGAGCACACCCAGAGCAGAAGTTCTACTTCGGCCAGTTCAGGCCACCAACAAACTGCGTTTCACAGGCCTTGGTAAGAGATGTTCCCGGTAGGCTGTAAGAGCACTGGGCAACGCCAGATGTTTCTTAGCTTCCCGAAGAGCTGGAAGCAAGATGCTTTGGGGCCTCTCATCCCCTTTGCAAACAAGGCCGACCTTTGGGCCAGGCAGCTCTAGGCCAATGGAGCACACCCAGAGCAGAAGTTCTACCTCAGCCAGATAAGGCCTGCCAAGAAACTGCGTTTCAAAGGCTTTGGTAAGAGATGTTCCCGGTACTCTGTTAGAGCACTGGGCAGAGCCATTTGTTTCTTAGCTTCCCAAAGAGCTGGAAGCAAGATGCTTTGGGGCCTCTCATCCCCTTTGCCAACAAGGGCGACCTTTGGGCCTTTCAGCTCTAGGCCAATGGAGCACACCCAGAGCAGAAGTCCTACTTCAGCCAGATCAGGCCTGCCAAGGAACTGCGTTTCAGAGGCCTTTGTATGTGACGTTCCCGGTAGGCTGTGAGAGCACGGTGCAGAGCCAGTTGTTTCCTTGTTTCCCAAACAGCTGGTGCAAGACGCTTTGGGGCCTCTCTGCCCCTTTGGAAACAAGGCAGCACGTTGGGTCTGGCAGCTCTAGGGCAATGGAGCACAACCAGAGCCGAAGTTCTACTTCTTCCAGATCAGGCCTGCCTAGACAGTGCGTTTCCCAGGCCTTGATAAGAGATGTTCTCTTAGGCTATAAGAGCACTGGGCACAGCCAGTTGTTTCTTAGCTTCCCAAGAGGTGGAAGCAAGATGCTTTGGGGCCTCTCTCCCCCTTTGGAAACAAGGCAGCCCTTTGGGCCTTTCAGCTCTAGGGCAATGGAGCACACCCAGAGCAGAAGTTCTACCTCAGCCAGATCAGGCCTGCCAAGAAACTGCTTTTCACAGGCCTTCGTAAGAGGTGTTCCCGGAAGGCTGTAAGAGTACCTGGCAGAGCGAGTTGTTTCTTAGCTTCAAAAACAGCTGGAAGCAACATGATTTGGGGCCTCTCTCCCCCTTTGGAAACAAAGCAGCCTTTGTGCCTGGCAGCTCTAGGCCAAAGTAGCACACCCAGAGCACAAGTTCTACCTCAGCCAGATCAGGCCTTCCAAGAAACTGCGTCTCACAGGCCTTTCTCTGTCACGTTGCCGGTAGGCTGTGAGAGCCCTGTGCAGAGCCAGTTGTTTCTTAGCTTCCCAAAGATTTGGATGCAAGATGCTTTGGGGACTCTCAGCCCCTTTGGAAACAAGGCGGCCCTTTGGGCCTGGCAGCTCTAGGCCAAAGTAGCACGCCCAGAGCAGGAGTTCTACTTCAGCCAGATCAGGCCTGCCAAGAAACTGCGTTTCACAGGCCTTGGTAAGAGATGTTCCCGGTAGGCTGTGAGAGCACTGTGGAGAGCCAGTTGCTTTAGCTTCCCACAGAGCTGGAAGCAAGATGCCTTGGGGCCTCTCTCTCCCTTTGGACACAAGGCAGCCGTTTGGGCCTGGCAGCTCTAGGCCAATGGAGCACACCCACAGCAGAAGTTCTACTTCAGGCAGATCAGTCCTGCCCAGAAACTGCGTTTCACAGCCCTTGGTAAGAGATGTTCACGGTAGGCTGTGAGAGCACTGGGCAGAACCAGTTGTTTTTTAGCTTCCCAAAGTGCTGGAGGCAAGATGCTTTGGGGCCTCTCTCACCCTTTGGAAACAAGGCAGCCCTTAGGTCCTGGTAGCTCTAGGCCTATGTAGCACAACCAGAACAGAAGTTCTACTTCAGCCAGGTCAGGCCTGCCAAGAAACTGCGTTTCACAGGCCTTTCAAAGAGATGTTCTCTTAGGCTGTAAGAGCACTGGGCAGAGCCAGCTGTTTCTTAGCTTCCCGAAGAGCTGGGAGCAAGATGCTTTGGGTCCACTCTCCGTCTTTGGAAACAAGGCAGCCCTTTGGGCCTGGCGGCTCTAGGGCAATGGAGCACACCCAGAGCAGAAGTTCTACTTCAGCCAGATCAGGCCTGCCAGGAAACTGCGTTTCACAGGCCTTGGTAAGAGATGTTCCCGGTAGGCTGTAAGAGCACTGGGCAGAGCCAGTTGTTTCTTACCTTCCTGAAAAGCTGGAAGCAAGATGCTTGGGACCCCTCTGCCCGTTTGGGAACAAGGCAGCCTTTTGGGTCGGGAAGCTCTAGGCCAATGGAGCACACGCAGAGCAGGAGTTCTACTTCAGCCTGATCAGGCCTGCAAAGAAACAGCGTTTGACAGGCCTTGGTAAGAGATGTTCCCGGTAGGTGTAAGAGCACTGGGCAGAGCCAGTTGTTTCTTAGCTTCGCAAAGACCGGGAAGCAAGATGCTTTGGGCCTCTCTGCCCCTTGGAAACAGGGCAGCACTTTGGGCCTGGCAGCACTAGGGCAATGGAGCACACCCAGAGCCGGAGTTCTACTTCAGCCAGATGAGGCCTGCCAAGAAACTGCGTTTCACAGGCCTTTCAAAGACATGTTCCCGGTAGGCTGTAAGAGCACGGGGCAGAGCGAGTTGGTTCTTAGCTTCCCAGAGAGCTGGAAGCAAGATGCTTTGGGGCCTCTCTGCCCCTTTGGAAACAAGGCAGCACCTTGGGCCTGGCAGCTCTAGGCCAATGGAGCACACCCAGAGCAGAAGTTCTAATTCGGCCAGTTCAGGCCACCAACAAACTGCGTTTCACAGGCCTTGGTAAGAGATGTTCCCGGTAGGCTGTAAGAGCACTGGGCAACGCCAGATGTTTCTTAGCTTCCCGAAGAGCTGGAAGCAAGATGCTTTGGGGCCTCTCATCCCCTTTGCAAACAAGGCCGACCTTTGGGCCAGGCAGCTCTAGGCCAATGGAGCACACCCAGAGCAGAAGTTCTACCTCAGCCAGATAAGGCCTGCCAAGAAACTGCGTTTCAAAGGCTTTGGTAAGAGATGTTCCCGGTACTCTGTTAGAGCACTGGGCAGAGCCATTTGTTTCTTAGCTTCCCAAAGAGCTGGAAGCAAGATGCTTTGGGGCCTCTCATCCCCTTTGCCAACAAGGGCGACCTTTGGGCCTTTCAGCTCTAGGCCAATGGAGCACACCCAGAGCAGAAGTCCTACTTCAGCCAGATCAGGCCTGCCAAGGAACTGCGTTTCAGAGGCCTTTGTATGTGACGTTCCCGGTAGGCTGTGAGAGCACGGTGCAGAGCCAGTTGTTTCCTTGTTTCCCAAACAGCTGGTGCAAGACGCTTTGGGGCCTCTCTGCCCCTTTGGAAACAAGGCAGCACGTTGGGTCTGGCAGCTCTAGGGCAATGGAGCACAACCAGAGCCGAAGTTCTACTTCTTCCAGATCAGGCCTGACTAGACAGTGCGTTTCCCAGGCCTTGATAAGAGATGTTCTCTTAGGCTATAAGAGCACTGGGCACAGCCAGTTGTTTCTTAGCTTCCCAAGAGGTGGAAGCAAGATGCTTTGGGGCCTCTCTCCCCCTTTGGAAACAAGGCAGCCCTTTGGGCCTTTCAGCTCTAGGGCAATGGAGCACACCCAGAGCAGAAGTTCTACCTCAGCCAGATCAGGCCTGCCAAGAAACTGCTTTTCACAGGCCTTCGTAAGAGGTGTTCCCGGAAGGCTGTAAGAGTACCTGGCAGAGCGAGTTGTTTCTTAGCTTCAAAAACAGCTGGAAGCAACATGATTTGGGGCCTCTCTCCCCCTTTGGAAACAAAGCAGCCTTTGTGCCTGGCAGCTCTAGGCCAAAGTAGCACACCCAGAGTACAAGTTCTACCTCAGCCAGATCAGGCCTTCCAAGAAACTGCGTCTCACAGGCCTTTCTCTGTCACGTTGCCGGTAGGCTGTGAGAGCCCTGTGCAGAGCCAGTTGTTTCTTAGCTTCCCAAAGATTTGGATGCAAGATGCTTTGGGGACTCTCAGCCCCTTTGGAAACAAGGCGGCCCTTTGGGCCTGGCAGCTCTAGGCCAAAGTAGCACGCCCAGAGCAGGAGTTCTACTTCAGCCAGATCAGGCCTGCCAAGAAACTGCGTTTCACAGGCCTTGGTAAGAGATGTTCCCGGTAGGCTGTGAGAGCACTGTGGAGAGCCAGTTGCTTTAGCTTCCCACAGAGCTGGAAGCAAGATGCCTTGGGGCCTCTCTCTCCCTTTGGACACAAGGCAGCCGTTTGGGCCTGGCAGCTCTAGGCCAATGGAGCACACCCACAGCAGAAGTTCTACTTCAGGCAGATCAGTCCTGCCCAGAAACTGCGTTTCACAGCCCTTGGTAAGAGATGTTCACGGTAGGCTGTGAGAGCACTGGGCAGAACCAGTTGTTTTTTAGCTTCCCAAAGTGCTGGAGGCAAGATGCTTTGGGGCCTCTCTCACCCTTTGGAAACAAGGCAGCCCTTAGGTCCTGGTAGCTCTAGGCCTATGTAGCACAACCAGAACAGAAGTTCTACTTCAGCCAGGTCAGGCCTGCCAAGAAACTGCGTTTCACAGGCCTTTCAAAGAGATGTTCTCTTAGGCTGTAAGAGCACTGGGCAGAGCCAGCTGTTTCTTAGCTTCCCGAAGAGCTGGGAGCAAGATGCTTTGGGTCCACTCTCCGTCTTTGGAAACAAGGCAGCCCTTTGGGCCTGGCGGCTCTAGGGCAATGGAGCACACCCAGAGCAGAAGTTCTACTTCAGCCAGATCAGGCCTGCCAGGAAACTGCGTTTCACAGGCCTTGGTAAGAGATGTTCCCGGTAGGCTGTAAGAGCACTGGGCAGAGCCAGTTGTTTCTTACCTTCCTGAAAAGCTGGAAGCAAGATGCTTGGGACCCCTCTGCCCGTTTGGGAACAAGGCAGCCTTTTGGGTCGGGAAGCTCTAGGCCAATGGAGCACACGCAGAGCAGGAGTTCTACTTCAGCCTGATCAGGCCTGCAAAGAAACAGCGTTTGACAGGCCTTGGTAAGAGATGTTCCCGGTAGGTGTAAGAGCACTGGGCAGAGCCAGTTGTTTCTTAGCTTCGCAAAGACCGGGAAGCAAGATGCTTTGGGCCTCTCTGCCCCTTGGAAACAGGGCAGCACTTTGGGCCTGGCAGCACTAGGGCAATGGAGCACACCCAGAGCCGGAGTTCTACTTCAGCCAGATGAGGCCTGCCAAGAAACTGCGTTTCACAGGCCTTTCAAAGACATGTTCCCGGTAGGCTGTAAGAGCACGGGGCAGAGCGAGTTGGTTCTTAGCTTCCCAGAGAGCTGGAAGCAAGATGCTTTGGGGCCTCTCTGCCCCTTTGGAAACAAGGCAGCACCTTGGGCCTGGCAGCTCTAGGCCAATGGAGCACACCCAGAGCAGAAGTTCTACTTCGGCCAGTTCAGGCCACCAACAAACTGCGTTTCACAGGCCTTGGTAAGAGATGTTCCCGGTAGGCTGTAAGAGCACTGGGCAACGCCAGATGTTTCTTAGCTTCCCGAAGAGCTGGAAGCAAGATGCTTTGGGGCCTCTCATCCCCTTTGCAAACAAGGCCGACCTTTGGGCCAGGCAGCTCTAGGCCAATGGAGCACACCCAGAGCAGAAGTTCTACCTCAGCCAGATAAGGCCTGCCAAGAAACTGCGTTTCAAAGGCTTTGGTAAGAGATGTTCCCGGTACTCTGTTAGAGCACTGGGCAGAGCCATTTGTTTCTTAGCTTCCCAAAGAGCTGGAAGCAAGATGCTTTGGGGGCTCCCTGCCCCTTTGCCAACAAGGGCGACCTTTGGGCCTTTCAGCTCTAGGCCAATGGAGCACACCCAGAGCAGAAGTCCTACTTCAGCCAGATCAGGCCTGCCAAGGAACTGCGTTTCAGAGGCCTTTGTATGTGACGTTCCCGGTAGGCTGTGAGAGCACGGTGCAGAGCCAGTTGTTTCCTTGTTTCCCAAACAGCTGGAAGCAAGACGCTTTGGGGCCTCTCTGCCCCTTTGGAAACAAGGCAGCACGTTGGGTCCGGCAGCTCTAGGGCAATGGAGCACAACCAGAGCCGAAGTTCTACTTCTTCCAGATCAGGCCTGCCTAGACAGTGCGTTTCACAGGCCTTGATAAGAGATGTTCTCTTAGGCTATAAGAGCACTGGGCACAGCCAGTTGTTTCTTAGCTTCCCAAGAGGTGGAAGCAAGATGCTTTGGGGCCTCTCTCCCCCTTTGGAAACAAGGCAGCCCTTTGGGCCTTTCAGCTCTAGGGCAATGGAGCACACCCAGAGCAGAAGTTCTACCTCAGCCAGATCAGGCCTGCCAAGAAACTGCTTTTCACAGGCCTTCGTAAGAGGTGTTCCCGGAAGGCTGTAAGAGTACCTGGCAGAGCGAGTTGTTTCTTAGCTTCAAAAACAGCTGGAAGCAACATGATTTGGGGCCTCTCTCCCCCTTTGGAAACAAAGCAGCCTTTGTGCCTGGCAGCTCTAGGCCAAAGTAGCACACCCAGAGCACAAGTTCTACCTCAGCCAGATCAGGCCTTCCAAGAAACTGCGTCTCACAGGCCTTTCTCTGTCACGTTGCCGGTAGGCTGTGAGAGCACTGTGCAGAGCCAGTTGTTTCTTAGCTTTCCAAAGATTTGGAAGCAAGATGCTTTGGGGACTCTCAGCCCCTTTGGAAACAAGGCGGCCCTTTGGGCCTGGCAGCTCTAGGCCAAAGTAGCACGCCCAGAGCAGGAGTTCTACTTCAGCCAGATCAGGCCTGCCAAGAAACTGCGTTTCACAGGCCTTGGTAAGAGATGTTCCCGGTAGGCTGTGAGAGCACTGTGGAGAGTCAGTTGCTTTAGCTTCCCACAGAGCTGGAAGCAAGATGCCTTGGGGCCTCTCTCTCCCTTTGGACACAAGGCAGCCGTTTGGGCCTGGCAGCTCTAGGCCAATGGAGCACACCCACAGCAGAAGTTCTACTTCAGGCAGATCAGTCCTGCCCAGAAACTGCGTTTCACAGCCCTTGGTAAGAGATGTTCACGGTAGGCTGTGAGAGCACTGGGCAGAACCAGTTGTTTTTTAGCTTCCCAAAGTGCTGGAGGCAAGATGCTTTGGGGCCTCTCTCACCCTTTGGAAACAAGGCAGCCCTTAGGTCCTGGTAGCTCTAGGCCTATGTAGCACAACCAGAACAGAAGTTCTACTTCAGCCAGGTCAGGCCTGCCAAGAAACTGCGTTTCACAGGCCTTTCAAAGAGATGTTCTCTTAGGCTGTAAGAGCACTGGGCAGAGCCAGCTGTTTCTTAGCTTCCCGAAGAGCTGGGAGCAAGATGCTTTGGGTCCACTCTCCGTCTTTGGAAACAAGGCAGCCCTTTGGGCCTGGCGGCTCTAGGGCAATGGAGCACACCCAGAGCAGAAGTTCTACTTCAGCCAGATCAGGCCTGCCAGGAAACTGCGTTTCACAGGCCTTGGTAAGAGATGTTCCCGGTAGGCTGTAAGAGCACTGGGCAGAGCCAGTTGTTTCTTACCTTCCTGAAAAGCTGGAAGCAAGATGCTTGGGACCCCTCTGCCCGTTTGGGAACAAGGCAGCCTTTTGGGTCGGGAAGCTCTAGGCCAATGGAGCACACGCAGAGCAGGAGTTCTACTTCAGCCTGATCAGGCCTGCAAAGAAACAGCGTTTGACAGGCCTTGGTAAGAGATGTTCCCGGTAGGCTGTAAGAGCACTGGGCAGAGCCAGTTGTTTCTTAGCTTCGCAAAGACCGGGAAGCAAGATGCTTTGGGCCTCTCTGCCCCTTGGAAACAGGGCAGCACTTTGGGCCTGGCAGCTCTAGGGCAATGGAGCACACCCAGAGCCGGAGTTCTACTTCAGCCAGATGAGGCCTGCCAAGAAACTGCGTTTCACAGGCCTTTCAAAGACATGTTCCCGGTAGGCTGTAAGAGCACGGGGCAGAGCGAGTTGGTTCTTAGCTTCCCAGAGAGCTGGAAGCAAGATGCTTTGGGGCCTCTCTGCCCCTTTGGAAACAAGGCAGCACCTTGGGCCTGGCAGCTCTAGGGCAATGGAGCACACCCAGAGCAGAAGTTCTACTTGGGCCAGTTCAGGCCACCAACAAACGGCGTTTCACAGGCCTTGGTAAGAGATGTTCCCGGTAGGATGCAAGAGCACTGGGCAACGCCAGATGTTTCTTAGCTTCCCGAAGAGCTGGAAGCGAGAAGCTTTGGTGCCACTCTCTCACTTTGTACTCAAGGCAGCCCTTTGGGGCAGGTAGCTCTAGGCCAGTGGAGCACACCCAGAGCAGAAGTTCTACTTGGGCCAGTTCAGGCCACCAACAAACTGCGTTTCACAGGCCTTGGTAAGAGATGTTCCCGGTAGGCTGTAAGAGCACTGGGCAACGCAAGATGTTTCTTAGCTTCCTGAAGAGCTGTAAGCAAGATGCTTTGGGGCCTCTCATCCCCTTTGCAAACAAGGCCGACCTTTGGGCCAGGCAGCTCTAGGCCAATGGAGCACACCCAGAGCAGAAGTTCTACCTCAGCCAGATAAGGCCTGCCAAGAAACTGCGTTTCAAAGGCTTTGGTAAGAGATGTTCCCGGTACTCTGTTAGAGCACTGGGCAGAGCCATTTGTTTCTTAGCTTCCCAAAGAGCTGGAAGCAAGATGCTTTGGGGGCTCCCTGCCCCTTTGCCAACAAGGGCGACCTTTGGGCCTTTCAGCTCTAGGCCAATGGAGCACACCCAGAGCAGAAGTCCTACTTCAGCCAGATCAGGCCTGCCAAGGAACTGCGTTTCAGAGGCCTTTGTATGTGATGTTCCCGGTAGGCTGTGAGAGCACGGTGCAGAGCCAGTTGTTTCCTTGTTTCCCAAACAGCTGGAAGCAAGACGCTTTGGGGCCTCTCTGCCCCTTTGGAAACAAGGCAGCACGTTGGGTCCGGCAGCTCTAGGGCAATGGAGCACAACCAGAGCCGAAGTTCTACTTCTTCCAGATCAGGCCTGCCTAGACAGTGCGTTTCACAGGCCTTGATAAGAGATGTTCTCTTAGGCTATAAGAGCACTGGGCACAGCCAGTTGTTTCTTAGCTTCCCAAGAGGTGGAAGCAAGATGCTTTGGGGCCTCTCTCCCCCTTTGGAAACAAGGCAGCCCTTTGGGCCTTTCAGCTCTAGGGCAATGGAGCACACCCAGAGCAGAAGTTCTACCTCAGCCAGATCAGGCCTGCCAAGAAACTGCTTTTCACAGGCCTTCGTAAGAGGTGTTCCCGGAAGGCTGTAAGAGTACCTGGCAGAGCGAGTTGTTTCTTAGCTTCAAAAACAGCTGGAAGCAACATGATTTGGGGCCTCTCTCCCCCTTTGGAAACAAAGCAGCCTTTGTGCCTGGCAGCTCTAGGCCAAAGTAGCACACCCAGAGCACAAGTTCTACCTCAGCCAGATCAGGCCTTCCAAGAAACTGCGTCTCACAGGCCTTTCTCTGTCACGTTGCCGGTAGGCTGTGAGAGCACTGTGCAGAGCCAGTTGTTTCTTAGCTTCCCAAAGATTGGGATGCAAGATGCTTTGGGGACTCTCAGCCCCTTTGGAAACAAGGCGGCCCTTTGGGCCTGGCAGCTCTAGGCCAAAGTAGCACGCCCAGAGCAGGAGTTCTACTTCAGCCAGATCAGGCCTGCCAAGAAACTGCGTTTCACAGGCCTTGGTAAGAGATGTTCCCGGTAGGCTGTGAGAGCACTGTGGAGAGCCAGTTGCTTTAGCTTCCCACAGAGCTGGAAGCAAGATGCCTTGGGGCCTCTCTCTCCCTTTGGACACAAGGCAGCCGTTTGGGCCTGGCAGCTCTAGGCCAATGGAGCACACCCACAGCAGAAGTTCTACTTCAGGCAGATCAGTCCTGCCCAGAAACTGCGTTTCACAGCCCTTGGTAAGAGATGTTCACGGTAGGCTGTGAGAGCACTGGGCAGAACCAGTTGTTTTTTAGCTTCCCAAAGTGCTGGAGGCAAGATGCTTTGGGGCCTCTCTCACCCTTTGGAAACAAGGCAGCCCTTAGGTCCTGGTAGCTCTAGGCCTATGTAGCACAACCAGAACAGAAGTTCTACTTCAGCCAGGTCAGGCCTGCCAAGAAACTGCGTTTCACAGGCCTTTCAAAGAGATGTTCTCTTAGGCTGTAAGAGCACTGGGCAGAGCCAGCTGTTTCTTAGCTTCCCGAAGAGCTGGGAGCAAGATGCTTTGGGTCCACTCTCCGTCTTTGGAAACAAGGCAGCCCTTTGGGCCTGGCAGCTCTAGGGCAATGGAGCACACCCAGAGCAGAAGTTCTACTTCAGCCAGATCAGGCCTGCCAGGAAACTGCGTTTCACAGGCCTTGGTAAGAGATGTTCCCGGTAGGCTGTAAGAGCACTGGGCAGAGCCAGTTGTTTCTTACCTTCCTGAAAAGCTGGAAGCAAGATGCTTGGGACCCCTCTGCCCGTTTGGGAACAAGGCAGCCTTTTGGGTCGGGAAGCTCTAGGCCAATGGAGCACACGCAGAGCAGGAGTTCTACTTCAGCCTGATCAGGCCTGCAAAGAAACAGCGTTTGACAGGCCTTGGTAAGAGATGTTCCCGGTAGGTGTAAGAGCACTGGGCAGAGCCAGTTGTTTCTTAGCTTCGCAAAGACCGGGAAGCAAGATGCTTTGGGCCTCTCTGCCCCTTGGAAACAGGGCAGCACTTTGGGCCTGGCAGCACTAGGGCAATGGAGCACACCCAGAGCCGGAGTTCTACTTCAGCCAGATGAGGCCTGCCAAGAAACTGCGTTTCACAGGCCTTTCAAAGACATGTTCCCGGTAGGCTGTAAGAGCACGGGGCAGAGCGAGTTGGTTCTTAGCTTCCCAGAGAGCTGGAAGCAAGATGCTTTGGGGCCTCTCTGCCCCTTTGGAAACAAGGCAGCACCTTGGGCCTGGCAGCTCTAGGCCAATGGAGCACACCCAGAGCAGAAGTTCTACTTCGGCCAGTTCAGGCCACCAACAAACTGCGTTTCACAGGCCTTGGTAAGAGATGTTCCCGGTAGGCTGTAAGAGCACTGGGCAACGCCAGATGTTTCTTAGCTTCCCGAAGAGCTGGAAGCAAGATGCTTTGGGGCCTCTCATCCCCTTTGCAAACAAGGCCGACCTTTGGGCCAGGCAGCTCTAGGCCAATGGAGCACACCCAGAGCAGAAGTTCTACCTCAGCCAGATAAGGCCTGCCAAGAAACTGCGTTTCAAAGGCTTTGGTAAGAGATGTTCCCGGTACTCTGTTAGAGCACTGGGCAGAGCCATTTGTTTCTTAGCTTCCCAAAGAGCTGGAAGCAAGATGCTTTGGGGGCTCCCTGCCCCTTTGCCAACAAGGGCGACCTTTGGGCCTTTCAGCTCTAGGCCAATGGAGCACACCCAGAGCAGAAGTCCTACTTCAGCCAGATCAGGCCTGCCAAGGAACTGCGTTTCAGAGGCCTTTGTATGTGACGTTCCCGGTAGGCTGTGAGAGCACGGTGCAGAGCCAGTTGTTTCCTTGTTTCCCAAACAGCTGGTGCAAGACGCTTTGGGGCCTCTCTGCCCCTTTGGAAACAAGGCAGCACGTTGGGTCTGGCAGCTCTAGGGCAATGGAGCACAACCAGAGCCGAAGTTCTACTTCTTCCAGATCAGGCCTGCCTAGACAGTGCGTTTCCCAGGCCTTGATAAGAGATGTTCTCTTAGGCTATAAGAGCACTGGGCACAGCCAGTTGTTTCTTAGCTTCCCAAGAGGTGGAAGCAAGATGCTTTGGGGCCTCTCTCCCCCTTTGGAAACAAGGCAGCCCTTTGGGCCTTTCAGCTCTAGGGCAATGGAGCACACCCAGAGCAGAAGTTCTACCTCAGCCAGATCAGGCCTGCCAAGAAACTGCTTTTCACAGGCCTTCGTAAGAGGTGTTCCCGGAAGGCTGTAAGAGTACCTGGCAGAGCGAGTTGTTTCTTAGCTTCAAAAACAGCTGGAAGCAACATGATTTGGGGCCTCTCTCCCCCTTTGGAAACAAAGCAGCCTTTGTGCCTGGCAGCTCTAGGCCAAAGTAGCACACCCAGAGCACAAGTTCTACCTCAGCCAGATCAGGCCTTCCAAGAAACTGCGTCTCACAGGCCTTTCTCTGTCACGTTGC
The DNA here is from genome assembly GCF_041296235.1 of Equus asinus. Taxonomy (NCBI): domain Eukaryota; kingdom Metazoa; phylum Chordata; class Mammalia; order Perissodactyla; family Equidae; genus Equus; species Equus asinus. Next base: position 3,504,200 of record NW_027224845.1, read on the forward strand.
CGGTAGGCTGTGAGAGCACTGTGCAGAGCCAGTTGTTTCTTAGCTTCCCAAAGATTTGGAAGCAAGATGCTTTGGGGACTCTCAGCCCCTTTGGAAACAAGGCGGCCCTTTGGGCCTGGCAGCTCTAGGCCAAAGTAGCACGCCCAGAGCAGGAGTTCTACTTCAGCCAGATCAGGCCTGCCAAGAAACTGCGTTTCACAGGCCTTGGTAAGAGATGTTCCCGGTAGGCTGTGAGAGCACTGTGGAGAGCCAGTTGCTTTAGCTTCCCACAGAGCTGGAAGCAAGATGCCTTGGGGCCTCTCTCTCCCTTTGGACACAAGGCAGCCGTTTGGGCCTGGCAGCTCTAGGCCAATGGAGCACACCCACAGCAGAAGTTCTACTTCAGGCAGATCAGTCCTGCCCAGAAACTGCGTTTCACAGCCCTTGGTAAGAGATGTTCACGGTAGGCTGTGAGAGCACTGGGCAGAACCAGTTGTTTTTTAGCTTCCCAAAGTGCTGGAGGCAAGATGCTTTGGGGCCTCTCTCACCCTTTGGAAACAAGGCAGCCCTTAGGTCCTGGTAGCTCTAGGCCTATGTAGCACAACCAGAACAGAAGTTCTACTTCAGCCAGGTCAGGCCTGCCAAGAAACTGCGTTTCACAGGCCTTTCAAAGAGATGTTCTCTTAGGCTGGAAGAGCACTGGGCAGAGCCAGCTGTTTCTTAGCTTCCCGAAGAGCTGGGAGCAAGATGCTTTGGGTCCACTCTCCGTCTTTGGAAACAAGGCAGCCCTTTGGGCCTGGCAGCTCTAGGGCAATGGAGCACACCCAGAGCAGAAGTTCTACTTCAGCCAGATCAGGCCTGCCAGGAAACTGCGTTTCACAGGCCTTGGTAAGAGATGTTCCCGGTAGGCTGTAAGAGCACTGGGCAGAGCCAGTTGTTTCTTACCTTCCTGAAAAGCTGGAAGCAAGATGCTTGGGACCCCTCTGCCCGTTTGGGAACAAGGCAGCCTTTTGGGTCGGGAAGCTCTAGGCCAATGGAGCACACGCAGAGCAGGAGTTCTACTTCAGCCTGATCAGGCCTGCAAAGAAACAGCGTTTGACAGGCCTTGGTAAGAGATGTTCCCGGTAGGTGTAAGAGCACTGGGCAGAGCCAGTTGTTTCTTAGCTTCGCAAAGACCGGGAAGCAAGATGCTTTGGGCCTCTCTGCCCCTTGGAAACAGGGCAGCACTTTGGGCCTGGCAGCACTAGGGCAATGGAGCACACCCAGAGCCGGAGTTCTACTTCAGCCAGATGAGGCCTGCCAAGAAACTGCGTTTCACAGGCCTTTCAAAGACATGTTCCCGGTAGGCTGTAAGAGCACGGGGCAGAGCGAGTTGGTTCTTAGCTTCCCAGAGAGCTGGAAGCAAGATGCTTTGGGGCCTCTCTGCCCCTTTGGAAACAAGGCAGCACCTTGGGCCTGGCAGCTCTAGGCCAATGGAGCACACCCAGAGCAGAAGTTCTACCTCAGCCAGATAAGGCCTGCCAAGAAACTGCGTTTCAAAGGCTTTGGTAAGAGATGTTCCCGGTACTCTGTTAGAGCACTGGGCAGAGCCATTTGTTTCTTAGCTTCCCAAAGAGCTGGAAGCAAGATGCTTTGGGGCCTCTCATCCCCTTTGCCAACAAGGGCGACCTTTGGGCCTTTCAGCTCTAGGCCAATGGAGCACACCCAGAGCAGAAGTCCTACTTCAGCCAGATCAGGCCTGCCAAGGAACTGCGTTTCAGAGGCCTTTGTATGTGACGTTCCCGGTAGGCTGTGAGAGCACGGTGCAGAGCCAGTTGTTTCCTTGTTTCCCAAACAGCTGGTGCAAGACGCTTTGGGGCCTCTCTGCCCCTTTGGAAACAAGGCAGCACGTTGGGTCTGGCAGCTCTAGGGCAATGGAGCACAACCAGAGCCGAAGTTCTACTTCTTCCAGATCAGGCCTGCCTAGACAGTGCGTTTCCCAGGCCTTGATAAGAGATGTTCTCTTAGGCTATAAGAGCACTGGGCACAGCCAGTTGTTTCTTAGCTTCCCAAGAGGTGGAAGCAAGATGCTTTGGGGCCTCTCTCCCCCTTTGGAAACAAGGCAGCCCTTTGGGCCTTTCAGCTCTAGGGCAATGGAGCACACCCAGAGCAGAAGTTCTACCTCAGCCAGATCAGGCCTGCCAAGAAACTGCTTTTCACAGGCCTTCGTAAGAGGTGTTCCCGGAAGGCTGTAAGAGTACCTGGCAGAGCGAGTTGTTTCTTAGCTTCAAAAACAGCTGGAAGCAACATGATTTGGGGCCTCTCTCCCCCTTTGGAAACAAAGCAGCCTTTGTGCCTGGCAGCTCTAGGCCAAAGTAGCACACCCAGAGCACAAGTTCTACCTCAGCCAGATCAGGCCTTCCAAGAAACTGCGTCTCACAGGCCTTTCTCTGTCACGTTGCCGGTAGGCTGTGAGAGCACTGTGCAGAGCCAGTTGTTTCTTAGCTTCCCAAAGATTTGGAAGCAAGATGCTTTGGGGACTCTCAGCCCCTTTGGAAACAAGGCGGCCCTTTGGGCCTGGCAGCTCTAGGCCAAAGTAGCACGCCCAGAGCAGGAGTTCTACTTCAGCCAGATCAGGCCTGCCAAGAAACTGCGTTTCACAGGCCTTGGTAAGAGATGTTCCCGGTAGGCTGTGAGAGCACTGTGGAGAGCCAGTTGCTTTAGCTTCCCACAGAGCTGGAAGCAAGATGCCTTGGGGCCTCTCTCTCCCTTTGGACACAAGGCAGCCGTTTGGGCCTGGCAGCTCTAGGCCAATGGAGCACACCCACAGCAGAAGTTCTACTTCAGGCAGATCAGTCCTGCCCAGAAACTGCGTTTCACAGCCCTTGGTAAGAGATGTTCACGGTAGGCTGTGAGAGCACTGGGCAGAACCAGTTGTTTTTTAGCTTCCCAAAGTGCTGGAGGCAAGATGCTTTGGGGCCTCTCTCACCCTTTGGAAACAAGGCAGCCCTTAGGTCCTGGTAGCTCTAGGCCTATGTAGCACAACCAGAACAGAAGTTCTACTTCAGCCAGGTCAGGCCTGCCAAGAAACTGCGTTTCACAGGCCTTTCAAAGAGATGTTCTCTTAGGCTGGAAGAGCACTGGGCAGAGCCAGCTGTTTCTTAGCTTCCCGAAGAGCTGGGAGCAAGATGCTTTGGGTCCACTCTCCGTCTTTGGAAACAAGGCAGCCCTTTGGGCCTGGCAGCTCTAGGGCAATGGAGCACACCCAGAGCAGAAGTTCTACTTCAGCCAGATCAGGCCTGCCAGGAAACTGCGTTTCACAGGCCTTGGTAAGAGATGTTCCCGGTAGGCTGTAAGAGCACTGGGCAGAGCCAGTTGTTTCTTACCTTCCTGAAAAGCTGGAAGCAAGATGCTTGGGACCCCTCTGCCCGTTTGGGAACAAGGCAGCCTTTTGGGTCGGGAAGCTCTAGGCCAATGGAGCACACGCAGAGCAGGAGTTCTACTTCAGCCTGATCAGGCCTGCAAAGAAACAGCGTTTGACAGGCCTTGGTAAGAGATGTTCCCGGTAGGTGTAAGAGCACTGGGCAGAGCCAGTTGTTTCTTAGCTTCGCAAAGACCGGGAAGCAAGATGCTTTGGGCCTCTCTGCCCCTTGGAAACAGGGCAGCACTTTGGGCCTGGCAGCACTAGGGCAATGGAGCACACCCAGAGCCGGAGTTCTACTTCAGCCAGATGAGGCCTGCCAAGAAACTGCGTTTCACAGGCCTTTCAAAGACATGTTCCCGGTAGGCTGTAAGAGCACGGGGCAGAGCGAGTTGGTTCTTAGCTTCCCAGAGAGCTGGAAGCAAGATGCTTTGGGGCCTCTCTGCCCCTTTGGAAACAAGGCAGCACCTTGGGCCTGGCAGCTCTAGGCCAATGGAGCACACCCAGAGCAGAAGTTCTACTTCGGCCAGTTCAGGCCACCAACAAACTGCGTTTCACAGGCCTTGGTAAGAGATGTTCCCGGTAGGCTGTAAGAGCACTGGGCAACGCCAGATGTTTCTTAGCTTCCCGAAGAGCTGGAAGCAAGATGCTTTGGGGCCTCTCATCCCCTTTGCAAACAAGGCCGACCTTTGGGCCAGGCAGCTCTAGGCCAATGGAGCACACCCAGAGCAGAAGTTCTACCTCAGCCAGATAAGGCCTGCCAAGAAACTGCGTTTCAAAGGCTTTGGTAAGAGATGTTCCCGGTACTCTGTTAGAGCACTGGGCAGAGCCATTTGTTTCTTAGCTTCCCAAAGAGCTGGAAGCAAGATGCTTTGGGGCCTCTCATCCCCTTTGCCAACAAGGGCGACCTTTGGGCCTTTCAGCTCTAGGCCAATGGAGCACACCCAGAGCAGAAGTCCTACTTCAGCCAGATCAGGCCTGCCAAGGAACTGCGTTTCAGAGGCCTTTGTATGTGACGTTCCCGGTAGGCTGTGAGAGCACGGTGCAGAGCCAGTTGTTTCCTTGTTTCCCAAACAGCTGGTGCAAGACGCTTTGGGGCCTCTCTGCCCCTTTGGAAACAAGGCAGCACGTTGGGTCTGGCAGCTCTAGGGCAATGGAGCACAACCAGAGCCGAAGTTCTACTTCTTCCAGATCAGGCCTGCCTAGACAGTGCGTTTCCCAGGCCTTGATAAGAGATGTTCTCTTAGGCTATAAGAGCACTGGGCACAGCCAGTTGTTTCTTAGCTTCCCAAGAGGTGGAAGCAAGATGCTTTGGGGCCTCTCTCCCCCTTTGGAAACAAGGCAGCCCTTTGGGCCTTTCAGCTCTAGGGCAATGGAGCACACCCAGAGCAGAAGTTCTACCTCAGCCAGATCAGGCCTGCCAAGAAACTGCTTTTCACAGGCCTTCGTAAGAGGTGTTCCCGGAAGGCTGTAAGAGTACCTGGCAGAGCGAGTTGTTTCTTAGCTTCAAAAACAGCTGGAAGCAACATGATTTGGGGCCTCTCTCCCCCTTTGGAAACAAAGCAGCCTTTGTGCCTGGCAGCTCTAGGCCAAAGTAGCACACCCAGAGCACAAGTTCTACCTCAGCCAGATCAGGCCTTCCAAGAAACTGCGTCTCACAGGCCTTTCTCTGTCACGTTGCCGGTAGGCTGTGAGAGCACTGTGCAGAGCCAGTTGTTTCTTAGCTTCCCAAAGATTTGGAAGCAAGATGCTTTGGGGACTCTCAGCCCCTTTGGAAACAAGGCGGCCCTTTGGGCCTGGCAGCTCTAGGCCAAAGTAGCACGCCCAGAGCAGGAGTTCTACTTCAGCCAGATCAGGCCTGCCAAGAAACTGCGTTTCACAGGCCTTGGTAAGAGATGTTCCCGGTAGGCTGTGAGAGCACTGTGGAGAGCCAGTTGCTTTAGCTTCCCACAGAGCTGGAAGCAAGATGCCTTGGGGCCTCTCTCTCCCTTTGGACACAAGGCAGCCGTTTGGGCCTGGCAGCTCTAGGCCAATGGAGCACACCCACAGCAGAAGTTCTACTTCAGGCAGATCAGTCCTGCCCAGAAACTGCGTTTCACAGCCCTTGGTAAGAGATGTTCACGGTAGGCTGTGAGAGCACTGGGCAGAACCAGTTGTTTTTTAGCTTCCCAAAGTGCTGGAGGCAAGATGCTTTGGGGCCTCTCTCACCCTTTGGAAACAAGGCAGCCCTTAGGTCCTGGTAGCTCTAGGCCTATGTAGCACAACCAGAACAGAAGTTCTACTTCAGCCAGGTCAGGCCTGCCAAGAAACTGCGTTTCACAGGCCTTTCAAAGAGATGTTCTCTTAGGCTGTAAGAGCACTGGGCAGAGCCAGCTGTTTCTTAGCTTCCCGAAGAGCTGGGAGCAAGATGCTTTGGGTCCACTCTCCGTCTTTGGAAACAAGGCAGCCCTTTGGGCCTGGCAGCTCTAGGGCAATGGAGCACACCCAGAGCAGAAGTTCTACTTCAGCCAGATCAGGCCTGCCAGGAAACTGCGTTTCACAGGCCTTGGTAAGAGATGTTCCCGGTAGGCTGTAAGAGCACTGGGCAGAGCCAGTTGTTTCTTACCTTCCTGAAAAGCTGGAAGCAAGATGCTTGGGACCCCTCTGCCCGTTTGGGAACAAGGCAGCCTTTTGGGTCGGGAAGCTCTAGGCCAATGGAGCACACGCAGAGCAGGAGTTCTACTTCAGCCTGATCAGGCCTGCAAAGAAACAGCGTTTGACAGGCCTTGGTAAGAGATGTTCCCGGTAGGTGTAAGAGCACTGGGCAGAGCCAGTTGTTTCTTAGCTTCGCAAAGACCGGGAAGCAAGATGCTTTGGGCCTCTCTGCCCCTTGGAAACAGGGCAGCACTTTGGGCCTGGCAGCACTAGGGCAATGGAGCACACCCAGAGCCGGAGTTCTACTTCAGCCAGATGAGGCCTGCCAAGAAACTGCGTTTCACAGGCCTTTCAAAGACATGTTCCCGGTAGGCTGTAAGAGCACGGGGCAGAGCGAGTTGGTTCTTAGCTTCCCAGAGAGCTGGAAGCAAGATGCTTTGGGGCCTCTCTGCCCCTTTGGAAACAAGGCAGCACCTTGGGCCTGGCAGCTCTAGGCCAATGGAGCACACCCAGAGCAGAAGTTCTACTTCGGCCAGTTCAGGCCACCAACAAACTGCGTTTCACAGGCCTTGGTAAGAGATGTTCCCGGTAGGCTGTAAGAGCACTGGGCAACGCCAGATGTTTCTTAGCTTCCCGAAGAGCTGGAAGCAAGATGCTTTGGGGCCTCTCATCCCCTTTGCAAACAAGGCCGACCTTTGGGCCAGGCAGCTCTAGGCCAATGGAGCACACCCAGAGCAGAAGTTCTACCTCAGCCAGATAAGGCCTGCCAAGAAACTGCGTTTCAAAGGCTTTGGTAAGAGATGTTCCCGGTACTCTGTTAGAGCACTGGGCAGAGCCATTTGTTTCTTAGCTTCCCAAAGAGCTGGAAGCAAGATGCTTTGGGGCCTCTCATCCCCTTTGCCAACAAGGGCGACCTTTGGGCCTTTCAGCTCTAGGCCAATGGAGCACACCCAGAGCAGAAGTCCTACTTCAGCCAGATCAGGCCTGCCAAGGAACTGCGTTTCAGAGGCCTTTGTATGTGACGTTCCCGGTAGGCTGTGAGAGCACGGTGCAGAGCCAGTTGTTTCCTTGTTTCCCAAACAGCTGGTGCAAGACGCTTTGGGGCCTCTCTGCCCCTTTGGAAACAAGGCAGCACGTTGGGTCTGGCAGCTCTAGGGCAATGGAGCACAACCAGAGCCGAAGTTCTACTTCTTCCAGATCAGGCCTGCCTAGACAGTGCGTTTCCCAGGCCTTGATAAGAGATGTTCTCTTAGGCTATAAGAGCACTGGGCACAGCCAGTTGTTTCTTAGCTTCCCAAGAGGTGGAAGCAAGATGCTTTGGGGCCTCTCTCCCCCTTTGGAAACAAGGCAGCCCTTTGGGCCTTTCAGCTCTAGGGCAATGGAGCACACCCAGAGCAGAAGTTCTACCTCAGCCAGATCAGGCCTGCCAAGAAACTGCTTTTCACAGGCCTTCGTAAGAGGTGTTCCCGGAAGGCTGTAAGAGTACCTGGCAGAGCGAGTTGTTTCTTAGCTTCAAAAACAGCTGGAAGCAACATGATTTGGGGCCTCTCTCCCCCTTTGGAAACAAAGCAGCCTTTGTGCCTGGCAGCTCTAGGCCAAAGTAGCACACCCAGAGCACAAGTTCTACCTCAGCCAGATCAGGCCTTCCAAGAAACTGCGTCTCACAGGCCTTTCTCTGTCACGTTGCCGGTAGGCTGTGAGAGCACTGTGCAGAGCCAGTTGTTTCTTAGCTTCCCAAAGATTTGGAAGCAAGATGCTTTGGGGACTCTCAGCCCCTTTGGAAACAAGGCGGCCCTTTGGGCCTGGCAGCTCTAGGCCAAAGTAGCACGCCCAGAGCAGGAGTTCTACTTCAGCCAGATCAGGCCTGCCAAGAAACTGCGTTTCACAGGCCTTGGTAAGAGATGTTCCCGGTAGGCTGTGAGAGCACTGTGGAGAGCCAGTTGCTTTAGCTTCCCACAGAGCTGGAAGCAAGATGCCTTGGGGCCTCTCTCTCCCTTTGGACACAAGGCAGCCGTTTGGGCCTGGCAGCTCTAGGCCAATGGAGCACACCCACAGCAGAAGTTCTACTTCAGGCAGATCAGTCCTGCCCAGAAACTGCGTTTCACAGCCCTTGGTAAGAGATGTTCACGGTAGGCTGTGAGAGCACTGGGCAGAACCAGTTGTTTTTTAGCTTCCCAAAGTGCTGGAGGCAAGATGCCTTGGGGCCTCTCTCTCCCTTTGGAAACAAGGCAGCCCTTAGGTCCTGGTAGCTCTAGGCCTATGTAGCACAACCAGAACAGAAGTTCTACTTCAGCCAGGTCAGGCCTGCCAAGAAACTGCGTTTCACAGGCCTTTCAAAGACATGTTCCCGGTAGGCTGTAAGAGCACGGGGCAGAGCGAGTTGGTTCTTAGCTTCCCAGAGAGCCTAAAGCAAGATGCTTTGGGGCCTCTCTGCCCCTTTGGAAACAAGGCAGCACCTTGGGCCTGGCAGCTCTAGGGCAATGGAGCACACCCAGAGCAGAAGTTCTACTTCGGCCAGTTCAGGCCACCAACAAACTGCATTTCACAGGCCTTGGTAAGAGATGTTCCCGGTAGGCTGTAAGAGCACTGGGCAACGCCAGATGTTTCTTAGCTTCCCGAAGAGCTGGAAGCAAGATGCTTTGGGGCCTCTCATCCCCTTTGCAAACAAGGCCGACCTTTGGGCCAGGCAGCTCTAGGCCAATGGAGCACACCCAGAGCAGAAGTTCTACCTCAGCCAGATAAGGCCTGCCAAGAAACTGCGTTTCAAAGGCTTTGGTAAGAGATGTTCCCGGTACTCTGTTAGAGCACTGGGCAGAGCCATTTGTTTCTTAGCTTCCCAAAGACCTGGAAGCAAGATGCTTTGGGGGCTCCCTGCCCCTTTGCCAACAAGGGCGACCTTTGGGCCTTTCAGCTCTAGGCCAATGGAGCACACCCAGAGCAGAAGTCCTACTTCAGCCAGGTCAGGCCTGCCAAGAAACTGCGTTTCACAGGCCTTTCAAAGAGATGTTCTCTTAGGCTGTAAGAGCACTGGGCAGAGCCAGCTGTTTCTTAGCTTCCCGAAGAGCTGGGAGCAAGATGCTTTGGGTCCACTCTCCGTCTTTGGAAACAAGGCAGCCCTTTGGGCCTGGCAGCTCTAGGGCAATGGAGCACACCCAGAGCAGAAGTTCTACTTCAGCCAGATCAGGCCTGCCAGGAAACTGCGTTTCACAGGCCTTGGTAAGAGATGTTCCCGGTAGGCTGTAAGAGCACTGGGCAGAGCCAGTTGTTTCTTACCTTCCTGAAAAGCTGGAAGCAAGATGCTTGGGACCCCTCTGCCCGTTTGGGAACAAGGCAGCCTTTTGGGTCGGGAAGCTCTAGGCCAATGGAGCACACGCAGAGCAGGAGTTCTACTTCAGCCTGATCAGGCCTGCAAAGAAACAGCGTTTGACAGGCCTTGGTAAGAGATGTTCCCGGTAGGTGTAAGAGCACTGGGCAGAGCCAGTTGTTTCTTAGCTTCGCAAAGACCGGGAAGCAAGATGCTTTGGGCCTCTCTGCCCCTTGGAAACAGGGCAGCACTTGGGGCCTGGCAGCTCTAGGGCAGTGGAGCACACCCAGAGCCGGAGTTCTACTTCAGCCAGATGAGGCCTGCCAAGAAACTGCGTTTCACAGGCCTTTCAAAGACATGTTCCCGGTAGGCTGTAAGAGCACGGGGCAGAGCGAGTTGGTTCTTAGCTTCCCAGAGAGCTGGAATCAAGATGCTTTGGGGCCTCTCTGCCCCTTTGGAAACAAGGCAGCACCTTGGGCCTGGCAGCTCTAGGCCAATGGAGCACACCCAGAGCAGAAGTTCTACTTCGGCCAGTTCAGGCCACCAACAAACTGCGTTTCACAGGCCTTGGTAAGAGATGTTCCCGGTAGGCTGTAAGAGCACTGGGCAACGCCAGATGTTTCTTAGCTTCCCGAAGAGCTGGAAGCAAGATGCTTTGGGGGCTCCCTGCCCCTTTGCCAACAAGGCCGACCTTTGGGCCTTTCAGCTCTAGGCCAATGGAGCACACCCAGAGCAGAAGTTCTACCTCAGCCAGATAAGGCCTGCCAAGAAACTGCGTTTCAAAGGCTTTGGTAAGAGATGTTCCCGGTACTCTGTCAGAGCACTGGGCAGAGACAGTTGTTTCTTAGCTTCCCAATGAGCTGGAAGCAAGATGCTTTGGGGCCTCTCTGCCCCTTTGCAAACAAGGCATCCCTTTGGGCCTTTCAGCTCTAGGGCAATGGAGCACACCCAGAGCAGAAGTTCTACCTCAGCCAGATCAGGCCTGCCAAGAAACTGCTTTTCACAGGCCTTCGTAAGAGGTGTTCCCGGAAGGCTGTAAGAGTACCTGGCAGAGCGAGTTGTTTCTTAGCTTCAAAAACAGCTGGAAGCAACATGATTTGGGGCCTCTCTCCCCCTTTGGAAACAAAGCAGTCTTTGTGCCTGGCAGCTCTAGGCCAAAGTAGCACACCCAGAGCACAAGTTCTACCTCAGCCAGATCAGGCCTTCCAAGAAACTGCGTCTCACAGGCCTTTCTCTGTCACGTTGCCGGTAGGCTGTGAGAGCACTGTGCAGAGCCAGTTGTTTCTTAGCTTCCCAAAGATTTGGAAGCAAGATGCTTTGGGGACTCTCAGCCCCTTTGGAAACAAGGCGGCCCTTTGGGCCTGGCAGCTCTAGGCCAAAGTAGCACGCCCAGAGCAGGAGTTCTACTTCAGCCAGATCAGGCCTGCCAAGAAACTGCGTTTCACAGGCCTTGGTAAGAGATGTTCCCGGTAGGCTGTGAGAGCACTGTGGAGAGCCAGTTGCTTTAGCTTCCCACAGAGCTGGAAGCAAGATGCCTTGGGGCCTCTCTCTCCCTTTGGACACAAGGCAGCCTTTTGGGCCTGGCAGCTCTAGGCCAATGGAGCACACCCACAGCAGAAGTTCTACTTCAGGCAGATCAGTCCTGCCCAGAAACTGCGTTTCACAGCCCTTGGTAAGAGATGTTCACGGTAGGCTGTGAGAGCACTGGGCAGAACCAGTTGTTTTTTAGCTTCCCAAAGTGCTGGAGGCAAGATGCTTTGGGGCCTCTCTCACCCTTTGGAAACAAAGCAGCCCTTAGGTCCTGGTAGCTCTAGGCCTATGTAGCACAACCAGAACAGAAGTTCTACTTCAGCCAGGTCAGGCCTGCCAAGAAACTGCGTTTCACAGGCCTTTCAAAGACATGTTCCCGGTAGGCTGTAAGAGCACGGGGCAGAGCGAGTTGGTTCTTAGCTTCCCAGAGAGCTGGAAGCAAGATGCTTTGGGGCCTCTCTGCCCCTTTGGAAACAAGGCAGCACCTTGGGCCTGGCAGCTCTAGGCCAGTGGAGCACACCCAGAGCAGAAGTTCTACTTCGGCCAGTTCAGGCCACCAACAAACTGCGTTTCACAGGCCTTGGTAAGAGATGTTCCCGGTAGGCTGTAAGAGCACTGGGCAACGCCAGATGTTTCTTAGCTTCCCGAAGAGCTGGAAGCAAGATGCTTTGGGGCCTCTCATCCCCTTTGCAAACAAGGCCGACCTTTGGGCCAGGCAGCTCTAGGCCAATGGAGCACACCCAGAGCAGAAGTTCTACCTCAGCCAGATAAGGCCTGCCAGGAAACTGCGTTTCAAAGGCTTTGGTAAGAGATGTTCCCGGTACTCTGTTAGAGCACTGGGCAGAGCCATTTGTTTCTTAGCTTCCCAAAGAGCTGGAAGCAAGATGCTTTGGGGGCTCCCTGCCCCTTTGCCAACAAGGGCGACCTTTGGGCCTTTCAGCTCTAGGCCAATGGAGCACACCCAGAGCAGAAGTCCTACTTCAGCCAGATCAGGCCTGCCAAGGAACTGCGTTTCAGAGGCCTTTGTATGTGACGTTCCCGGTAGGCTGTGAGAGCACGGTGCAGAGCCAGTTGTTTCCTTGTTTCCCAAACAGCTGGAAGCAAGACGCTTTGGGGCCTCTCTGCCCCTTTGGAAACAAGGCAGCACGTTGGGTCTGGCAGCTCTAGGGCAATGGAGCACAACCAGAGCCGAAGTTCTACTTCTTCCAGATCAGGCCTGCCTAGACAGTGCGTTTCCCAGGCCTTGATAAGAGATGTTCTCTTAGGCTATAAGAGCACTGGGCACAGCCAGTTGTTTCTTAGCTTCCCAAGAGGTGGAAGCAAGATGCTTTGGGGCCTCTCTTCCCCTTTGGAAACAAGGCAGCCCTTTGGGCCTTTCAGCTCTAGGGCAATGGAGCACACCCAGAGCAGAAGTTCTACCTCAGCCAGATCAGGCCTGCCAAGAAACTGCTTTTCACAGGCCTTCGTAAGAGGTGTTCCCGGAAGGCTGTAAGAGTACCTGGCAGAGCGAGTTGTTTCTTAGCTTCAAAAACAGCTGGAAGCAACATGATTTGGGGCCTCGCTCCCCCTTTGGAAACAAAGCAGCCTTTGTGCCTGGCAGCTCTAGGCCAAAGTAGCACACCCAGAGCACAAGTTCTACCTCAGCCAGATCAGGCCTTCCAAGAAACTGCGTCTCACAGGCCTTTCTCTGTCACGTTGCCGGTAGGCTGTGAGAGCACTGTGCAGAGCCAGTTGTTTCTTAGCTTCCCAAAGATTTGGAAGCAAGATGCTTTGGGGACTCTCAGCCCCTTTGGAAACAAGGCGGCCCTTTGGGCCTGGCAGCTCTAGGCCAAAGTAGCACGCCCAGAGCAGGAGTTCTACTTCAGCCAGATCAGGCCTGCCAAGAAACTGCGTTTCACAGGCCTTGGTAAGAGATGTTCCCGGTAGGCTGTGAGAGCACTGTGGAGAGCCAGTTGCTTTAGCTTCCCACAGAGCTGGAAGCAAGATGCCTTGGGGCCTCTCTCTCCCTTTGGACACAAGGCAGCCTTTTGGGCCTGGCAGCTCTAGGCCAATGGAGCACACCCACAGCAGAAGTTCTACTTCAGGCAGATCAGTCCTGCCCAGAAACTGCGTTTCACAGCCCTTGGTAAGAGATGTTCACGGTAGGCTGTGAGAGCACTGGGCAGAACCAGTTGTTTTTTAGCTTCCCAAAGTGCTGGAGGCAAGATGCTTTGGGGCGTCTCTCACCCTTTGGAAACAAGGCAGCCCTTAGGTCCTGGTAGCTCTAGGCCTATGTAGCACAACCAGAACAGAAGTTCTACTTCAGCCAGGTCAGGCCTGCCAAGAAACTGCGTTTCACAGGCCTTTCAAAGACATGTTCCCGGTAGGCTGTAAGAGCACGGGGCAGAGCGAGTTGGTTCTTAGCTTCCCAGAGAGCTGGAAGCAAGATGCTTTGGGGCCTCTCTGCCCCTTTGGAAACAAGGCAGCACCTTGGGCCTGGCAGCTCTAGGCCAATGGAGCACACCCAGAGCAGAAGTTCTACTTCGGCCAGTTCAGGCCACCAACAAACTGCGTTTCACAGGCCTTGGTAAGAGATGTTCCCGGTAGGCTGTAAGAGCACTGGGCAACGCCAGATGTTTCTTAGCTTCCCGAAGAGCTGGAAGCAAGATGCTTTGGGGCCTCTCATCCCCTTTGCAAACAAGGCCGACCTTTGGGCCAGGCAGCTCTAGGCCAATGGAGCACACCCAGAGCAGAAGTTCTACCTCAGCCAGATAAGGCCTGCCAAGAAACTGCGTTTCAAAGGCTTTGGTAAGAGATGTTCCCGGTACTCTGTTAGAGCACTGGGCAGAGCCATTTGTTTCTTAGCTTCCCAAAGAGCTGGAAGCAAGATGCTTTGGGGGCTCCCTGCCCCTTTGCCAACAAGGGCGACCTTTGGGCCTTTCAGCTCTAGGCCAATGGAGCACACCCAGAGCAGAAGTCCTACTTCAGCCAGATCAGGCCTGCCAAGGAACTGCGTTTCAGAGGCCTTTGTATGTGACGTTCCCGGTAGGCTGTGAGAGCACGGTGCAGAGCCAGTTGTTTCCTTGTTTCCCAAACAGCTGGAAGCAAGACGCTTTGGGGCCTCTCTGCCCCTTTGGAAACAAGGCAGCACGTTGGGTCTGGCAGCTCTAGGGCAATGGAGCACAACCAGAGCCGAAGTTCTACTTCTTCCAGATCAGGCCTGCCTAGACAGTGCGTTTCCCAGGCCTTGATAAGAGATGTTCTCTTAGGCTATAAGAGCACTGGGCACAGCCAGTTGTTTCTTAGCTTCCCAAGAGGTGGAAGCAAGATGCTTTGGGGCCTCTCTTCCCCTTTGGAAACAAGGCAGCCCTTTGGGCCTTTCAGCTCTAGGGCAATGGAGCACACCCAGAGCAGAAGTTCTACCTCAGCCAGATCAGGCCTGCCAAGAAACTGCTTTTCACAGGCCTTCGTAAGAGGTGTTCCCGGAAGGCTGTAAGAGTACCTGGCAGAGCGAGTTGTTTCTTAGCTTCAAAAACAGCTGGAAGCAACATGATTTGGGGCCTCGCTCCCCCTTTGGAAACAAAGCAGCCTTTGTGCCTGGCAGCTCTAGGCCAAAGTAGCACACCCAGAGCACAAGTTCTACCTCAGCCAGATCAGGCCTTCCAAGAAACTGCGTCTCACAGGCCTTTCTCTGTCACGTTGCCGGTAGGCTGTGAGAGCACTGTGCAGAGCCAGTTGTTTCTTAGCTTCCCAAAGATTTGGAAGCAAGATGCTTTGGGGACTCTCAGCCCCTTTGGAAACAAGGCGGCCCTTTGGGCCTGGCAGCTCTACGCCAAAGTAGCACGCCCAGAGCAGGAGTTCTACTTCAGCCAGATCAGGCCTGCCAAGAAACTGCATTTCACAGGCCTTGGGAAGAGATGTACCCGGTAGGCTGTGAGAGCACTGTGGAGAGCCAGTTGCTTTAGCTTCCCACAGAGCTGGAAGCAAGATGCCTTGGGGCCTCTCTCTCCCTTTGGACACAAGGCAGCCGTTTGGGCCTGGCAGCTCTAGGCCAATGGAGCACACCCACAGCAGAAGTTCTACTTCAGGCAGATCAGTCCTGCCCAGAAACTGCGTTTCACAGCCCTTGGTAAGAGATGTTCACGGTAGGCTGTGAGAGCACTGGGCAGAACCAGTTGTTTTTTAGCTTCCCAAAGTGCTGGAGGCAAGATGCTTTGGGGCCTCTCTCACCCTTTGGAAACAAGGCAGCCCTTAGGTCCTGGTAGCTCTAGGCCTATGTAGCACAACCAGAACAGAAGTTCTACTTCAGCCAGGTCAGGCCTGCCAAGAAACTGCGTTTCACAGGCCTTTCAAAGAGATGTTCTCTTAGGCTGTAAGAGCACTGGGCAGAGCCAGCTGTTTCTTAGCTTCCCGAAGAGCTGGGAGTAAGATGCCTTGGGTCCACTCTCCGTCTTTGGAAACAAGGCAGCCCTTTGGGCCTGGCAGCTCTAGGGCAATGGAGCACACCCAGAGCAGAAGTTCTACTTCAGCCAGATCAGGCCTGCCAGGAAACTGCGTTTCACAGGCCTTGGTAAGAGATGTTCCCGGTAGGCTGTAAGAGCACTGGGCAGAGCCAGTTGTTTCTTACCTTCCTGAAAAGCTGGAAGCAAGATGCTTGGGACCCGTCTGCCCGTTTGGGAACAAGGCAGCCTTTTGGGTCGGGAAGCTCTAGGCCAATGGAGCACACGCAGAGCAGGAGTTCTACTTCAGCCTGATCAGGCCTGCAAAGAAACAGCGTTTGACAGGCCTTGGTAAGAGATGTTCCCGGTAGGTGTAAGAGCACTGGGCAGAGCCAGTTGTTTCTTAGCTTCGCAAAGACCGGGAAGCAAGATGCTTTGGGCCTCTCTGCCCCTTGGAAACAGGGCAGCACTTTGGGCCTGGCAGCTCTAGGGCAATGGAGCACACCCAGAGCCGGAGTTCTACTTCAGCCAGATGAGGCCTGCCAAGAAACTGCGTTTCACAGGCCTTACAAAGACATGTTCCCGGTAGGCTGTAAGAGCACGGGGCAGAGCGAGTTGGTTCTTAGCTTCCCAGAGAGCTGGAAGCAAGATGCTTTGGGGCCTCTCTGCCCCTTTGGAAACAAGGCAGCACCTTGGGCCTGGCAGCTCTAGGCCAATGGAGCACACCCAGAGCAGAAGTTCTACTTCGGCCAGTTCAGGCCACCAACAAACTGCGTTTCACAGGCCTTGGTAAGAGATGTTCCCGGTAGGCTGTAAGAGCACTGGGCAACGCCAGATGTTTCTTAGCTTCCCGAAGAGCTGGAAGCAAGATGCTTTGGGG
Source organism: Equus asinus (assembly GCF_041296235.1). Classification (NCBI taxonomy): domain Eukaryota; kingdom Metazoa; phylum Chordata; class Mammalia; order Perissodactyla; family Equidae; genus Equus; species Equus asinus. Next base: position 3,520,345 of record NW_027224845.1, read on the forward strand.
CCTCTCATCCCCTTTGCAAACAAGGCCGACCTTTGGGCCAGGCAGCTCTAGGCCAATGGAGCACACCCAGAGCAGAAGTTCTACCTCAGCCAGATAAGGCCTGCCAAGAAACTGCGTTTCAAAGGCTTTGGTAAGAGATGTTCCCGGTACTCTGTTAGAGCACTGGGCAGAGCCATTTGTTTCTTAGCTTCCCAAAGAGCTGGAAGCAAGATGCTTTGGGGGCTCCCTGCCCCTTTGCCAACAAGGGCGACCTTTGGGCCTTTCAGCTCTAGGCCAATGGAGCACACCCAGAGCAGAAGTCCTACTTCAGCCAGATCAGGCCTGCCAAGGAACTGCGTTTCAGAGGCCTTTGTATGTGACGTTCCCGGTAGGCTGTGAGAGCACGGTGCAGAGCCAGTTGTTTCCTTGTTTCCCAAACAGCTGGAAGCAAGACGCTTTGGGGCCTCTCTGCCCCTTTGGAAACAAGGCAGCACGTTGGGTCTGGCAGCTCTAGGGCAATGGAGCACAACCAGAGCCGAAGTTCTACTTCTTCCAGATCAGGCCTGCCTAGACAGTGCGTTTCCCAGGCCTTGATAAGAGATGTTCTCTTAGGCTATAAGAGCACTGGGCACAGCCAGTTGTTTCTTAGCTTCCCAAGAGGTGGAAGCAAGATGCTTTGGGGCCTCTCTCCCCCTTTGGAAACAAGGCAGCCCTTTGGGCCTTTCAGCTCTAGGGCAATGGAGCACACCCAGAGCAGAAGTTCTACCTCAGCCAGATCAGGCCTGCCAAGAAACTGCTTTTCACAGGCCTTCGTAAGAGGTGTTCCCGGAAGGCTGTAAGAGTACCTGGCAGAGCGAGTTGTTTCTTAGCTTCAAAAACAGCTGGAAGCAACATGATTTGGGGCCTCGCTCCCCCTTTGGAAACAAAGCAGCCTTTGTGCCTGGCAGCTCTAGGCCAAAGTAGCACACCCAGAGCACAAGTTCTACCTCAGCCAGATCAGGCCTTCCAAGAAACTGCGTCTCACAGGCCTTTCTCTGTCACGTTGCCGGTAGGCTGTGAGAGCACTGTGCAGAGCCAGTTGTTTCTTAGCTTCCCAAAGATTTGGAAGCAAGATGCTTTGGGGACTCTCAGCCCCTTTGGAAACAAGGCGGCCCTTTGGGCCTGGCAGCTCTAGGCCAAAGTAGCACGCCCAGAGCAGGAGTTCTACTTCAGCCAGATCAGGCCTGCCAAGAAACTGCGTTTCACAGGCCTTGGTAAGAGATGTTCCCGGTAGGCTGTGAGAGCACTGTGGAGAGCCAGTTGCTTTAGCTTCCCACAGAGCTGGAAGCAAGATGCCTTGGGGCCTCTCTCTCCCTTTGGACACAAGGCAGCCGTTTGGGCCTGGCAGCTCTAGGCCAATGGAGCACACCCACAGCAGAAGTTCTACTTCAGGCAGATCAGTCCTGCCCAGAAACTGCGTTTCACAGCCCTTGGTAAGAGATGTTCACGGTAGGCTGTGAGAGCACTGGGCAGAACCAGTTGTTTTTTAGCTTCCCAAAGTGCTGGAGGCAAGATGCTTTGGGGCCTCTCTCACCCTTTGGAAACAAGGCAGCCCTTAGGTCCTGGTAGCTCTAGGCCTATGTAGCACAACCAGAACAGAAGTTCTACTTCAGCCAGGTCAGGCCTGCCAAGAAACTGCGTTTCACAGGCCTTTCAAAGAGATGTTCTCTTAGGCTGTAAGAGCACTGGGCAGAGCCAGCTGTTTCTTAGCTTCCCGAAGAGCTGGGAGTAAGATGCCTTGGGTCCACTCTCCGTCTTTGGAAACAAGGCAGCCCTTTGGGCCTGGCAGCTCTAGGGCAATGGAGCACACCCAGAGCAGAAGTTCTACTTCAGCCAGATCAGGCCTGCCAGGAAACTGCGTTTCACAGGCCTTGGTAAGAGATGTTCCCGGTAGGCTGTAAGAGCACTGGGCAGAGCCAGTTGTTTCTTACCTTCCTGAAAAGCTGGAAGCAAGATGCTTGGGACCCGTCTGCCCGTTTGGGAACAAGGCAGCCTTTTGGGTCGGGAAGCTCTAGGCCAATGGAGCACACGCAGAGCAGGAGTTCTACTTCAGCCTGATCAGGCCTGCAAAGAAACAGCGTTTGACAGGCCTTGGTAAGAGATGTTCCCGGTAGGTGTAAGAGCACTGGGCAGAGCCAGTTGTTTCTTAGCTTCGCAAAGACCGGGAAGCAAGATGCTTTGGGCCTCTCTGCCCCTTGGAAACAGGGCAGCACTTTGGGCCTGGCAGCTCTAGGGCAATGGAGCACACCCAGAGCCGGAGTTCTACTTCAGCCAGATGAGGCCTGCCAAGAAACTGCGTTTCACAGGCCTTACAAAGACATGTTCCCGGTAGGCTGTAAGAGCACGGGGCAGAGCGAGTTGGTTCTTAGCTTCCCAGAGAGCTGGAAGCAAGATGCTTTGGGGCCTCTCTGCCCCTTTGGAAACAAGGCAGCACCTTGGGCCTGGCAGCTCTAGGCCAATGGAGCACACCCAGAGCAGAAGTTCTACTTCGGCCAGTTCAGGCCACCAACAAACTGCGTTTCACAGGCCTTGGTAAGAGATGTTCCCGGTAGGCTGTAAGAGCACTGGGCAACGCCAGATGTTTCTTAGCTTCCCGAAGAGCTGGAAGCAAGATGCTTTGGGGCCTCTCATCCCCTTTGCAAACAAGGCCGACCTTTGGGCCAGGCAGCTCTAGGCCAATGGAGCACACCCAGAGCAGAAGTTCTACCTCAGCCAGATAAGGCCTGCCAAGAAACTGCGTTTCAAAGGCTTTGGTAAGAGATGTTCCCGGTACTCTGTTAGAGCACTGGGCAGAGCAATTTGTTTCTTAGCTTCCCAAAGAGCTGGAAGCAAGATGCTTTGGGGGCTCCCTGCCCCTTTGCCAACAAGGGCGACCTTTGGGCCTTTCAGCTCTAGGCCAATGGAGCACACCCAGAGCAGAAGTCCTACTTCAGCCAGATCAGGCCTGCCAAGGAACTGCGTTTCAGAGGCCTTTGTATGTGACGTTCCCGGTAGGCTGTGAGAGCACGGTGCAGAGCCAGTTGTTTCCTTGTTTCCCAAACAGCTGGAAGCAAGACGCTTTGGGGCCTCTCTGCCCCTTTGGAAACAAGGCAGCACGTTGGGTCTGGCAGCTCTAGGGCAATGGAGCACAACCAGAGCCGAAGTTCTACTTCTTCCAGATCAGGCCTGCCTAGACAGTGCGTTTCCCAGGCCTTGATAAGAGATGTTCTCTTAGGCTATAAGAGCACTGGGCACAGCCAGTTGTTTCTTAGCTTCCCAAGAGGTGGAAGCAAGATGCTTTGGGGCCTCTCTCCCCCTTTGGAAACAAGGCAGCCCTTTGGGCCTTTCAGCTCTAGGGCAATGGAGCACACCCAGAGCAGAAGTTCTACCTCAGCCAGATCAGGCCTGCCAAGAAACTGCTTTTCACAGGCCTTCGTAAGAGGTGTTCCCGGAAGGCTGTAAGAGTACCTGGCAGAGCGAGTTGTTTCTTAGCTTCAAAAACAGCTGGAAGCAACATGATTTGGGGCCTCGCTCCCCCTTTGGAAACAAAGCAGCCTTTGTGCCTGGCAGCTCTAGGCCAAAGTAGCACACCCAGAGCACAAGTTCTACCTCAGCCAGATCAGGCCTTCCAAGAAACTGCGTCTCACAGGCCTTTCTCTGTCACGTTGCCGGTAGGCTGTGAGAGCACTGTGCAGAGCCAGTTGTTTCTTAGCTTCCCAAAGATTTGGAAGCAAGATGCTTTGGGGACTCTCAGCCCCTTTGGAAACAAGGCGGCCCTTTGGGCCTGGCAGCTCTAGGCCAAAGTAGCACGCCCAGAGCAGGAGTTCTACTTCAGCCAGATCAGGCCTGCCAAGAAACTGCGTTTCACAGGCCTTGGTAAGAGATGTTCCCGGTAGGCTGTGAGAGCACTGTGGAGAGCCAGTTGCTTTAGCTTCCCACAGAGCTGGAAGCAAGATGCCTTGGGGCCTCTCTCTCCCTTTGGACACAAGGCAGCCGTTTGGGCCTGGCAGCTCTAGGCCAATGGAGCACACCCACAGCAGAAGTTCTACTTCAGGCAGATCAGTCCTGCCCAGAAACTGCGTTTCACAGCCCTTGGTAAGAGATGTTCACGGTAGGCTGTGAGAGCACTGGGCAGAACCAGTTGTTTTTTAGCTTCCCAAAGTGCTGGAGGCAAGATGCTTTGGGGCCTCTCTCACCCTTTGGAAACAAGGCAGCCCTTAGGTCCTGGTAGCTCTAGGCCTATGTAGCACAACCAGAACAGAAGTTCTACTTCAGCCAGGTCAGGCCTGCCAAGAAACTGCGTTTCACAGGCCTTTCAAAGAGATGTTCTCTTAGGCTGTAAGAGCACTGGGCAGAGCCAGCTGTTTCTTAGCTTCCCGAAGAGCTGGGAGTAAGATGCCTTGGGTCCACTCTCCGTCTTTGGAAACAAGGCAGCCCTTTGGGCCTGGCAGCTCTAGGGCAATGGAGCACACCCAGAGCAGAAGTTCTACTTCAGCCAGATCAGGCCTGCCAGGAAACTGCGTTTCACAGGCCTTGGTAAGAGATGTTCCCGGTAGGCTGTAAGAGCACTGGGCAGAGCCAGTTGTTTCTTACCTTCCTGAAAAGCTGGAAGCAAGATGCTTGGGACCCGTCTGCCCGTTTGGGAACAAGGCAGCCTTTTGGGTCGGGAAGCTCTAGGCCAATGGAGCACACGCAGAGCAGGAGTTCTACTTCAGCCTGATCAGGCCTGCAAAGAAACAGCGTTTGACAGGCCTTGGTAAGAGATGTTCCCGGTAGGTGTAAGAGCACTGGGCAGAGCCAGTTGTTTCTTAGCTTCGCAAAGACCGGGAAGCAAGATGCTTTGGGCCTCTCTGCCCCTTGGAAACAGGGCAGCACTTTGGGCCTGGCAGCTCTAGGGCAATGGAGCACACCCAGAGCCGGAGTTCTACTTCAGCCAGATGAGGCCTGCCAAGAAACTGCGTTTCACAGGCCTTACAAAGACATGTTCCCGGTAGGCTGTAAGAGCACGGGGCAGAGCGAGTTGGTTCTTAGCTTCCCAGAGAGCTGGAAGCAAGATGCTTTGGGGCCTCTCTGCCCCTTTGGAAACAAGGCAGCACCTTGGGCCTGGCAGCTCTAGGCCAATGGAGCACACCCAGAGCAGAAGTTCTACTTCGGCCAGTTCAGGCCACCAACAAACTGCGTTTCACAGGCCTTGGTAAGAGATGTTCCCGGTAGGCTGTAAGAGCACTGGGCAACGCCAGATGTTTCTTAGCTTCCCGAAGAGCTGGAAGCAAGATGCTTTGGGGCCTCTCATCCCCTTTGCAAACAAGGCCGACCTTTGGGCCAGGCAGCTCTAGGCCAATGGAGCACACCCAGAGCAGAAGTTCTACCTCAGCCAGATAAGGCCTGCCAAGAAACTGCGTTTCAAAGGCTTTGGTAAGAGATGTTCCCGGTACTCTGTTAGAGCACTGGGCAGAGCAATTTGTTTCTTAGCTTCCCAAAGAGCTGGAAGCAAGATGCTTTGGGGGCTCCCTGCCCCTTTGCCAACAAGGGCGACCTTTGGGCCTTTCAGCTCTAGGCCAATGGAGCACACCCAGAGCAGAAGTCCTACTTCAGCCAGATCAGGCCTGCCAAGGAACTGCGTTTCAGAGGCCTTTGTATGTGACGTTCCCGGTAGGCTGTGAGAGCACGGTGCAGAGCCAGTTGTTTCCTTGTTTCCCAAACAGCTGGAAGCAAGACGCTTTGGGGCCTCTCTGCCCCTTTGGAAACAAGGCAGCACGTTGGGTCTGGCAGCTCTAGGGCAATGGAGCACAACCAGAGCCGAAGTTCTACTTCTTCCAGATCAGGCCTGCCTAGACAGTGCGTTTCCCAGGCCTTGATAAGAGATGTTCTCTTAGGCTATAAGAGCACTGGGCACAGCCAGTTGTTTCTTAGCTTCCCAAGAGGTGGAAGCAAGATGCTTTGGGGCCTCTCTCCCCCTTTGGAAACAAGGCAGCCCTTTGGGCCTTTCAGCTCTAGGGCAATGGAGCACACCCAGAGCAGAAGTTCTACCTCAGCCAGATCAGGCCTGCCAAGAAACTGCTTTTCACAGGCCTTCGTAAGAGGTGTTCCCGGAAGGCTGTAAGAGTACCTGGCAGAGCGAGTTGTTTCTTAGCTTCAAAAACAGCTGGAAGCAACATGATTTGGGGCCTCTCTCCCCCTTTGGAAACAAAGCAGCCTTTGTGCCTGGCAGCTCTAGGCCAAAGTAGCACACCCAGAGCACAAGTTCTACCTCAGCCAGATCAGGCCTTCCAAGAAACTGCGTCTCACAGGCCTTTCTCTGTCACGTTGCCGGTAGGCTGTGAGAGCACTGTGCAGAGCCAGTTGTTTCTTAGCTTCCCAAAGATTTGGAAGCAAGATGCTTTGGGGACTCTCAGCCCCTTTGGAAACAAGGCGGCCCTTTGGGCCTGGCAGCTCTAGGCCAAAGTAGCACGCCCAGAGCAGGAGTTCTACTTCAGCCAGATCAGGCCTGCCAAGAAACTGCGTTTCACAGGCCTTGGTAAGAGATGTTCCCGGTAGGCTGTGAGAGCACTGTGGAGAGCCAGTTGCTTTAGCTTCCCACAGAGCTGGAAGCAAGATGCCTTGGGGCCTCTCTCTCCCTTTGGACACAAGGCAGCCTTTTGGGCCTGGCAGCTCTAGGCCAATGGAGCACACCCACAGCAGAAGTTCTACTTCAGGCAGATCAGTCCTGCCCAGAAACTGCGTTTCACAGCCCTTGGTAAGAGATGTTCACGGTAGGCTGTGAGAGCACTGGGCAGAACCAGTTGTTTTTTAGCTTCCCAAAGTGCTGGAGGCAAGATGCTTTGGGGCCTCTCTCACCCTTTGGAAACAAGGCAGCCCTTAGGTCCTGGTAGCTCTAGGCCTATGTAGCACAACCAGAACAGAAGTTCTACTTCAGCCAGGTCAGGCCTGCCAAGAAACTGCGTTTCACAGGCCTTTCAAAGACATGTTCCCGGTAGGCTGTAAGAGCACGGGGCAGAGCGAGTTGGTTCTTAGCTTCCCAGAGAGCTGGAAGCAAGATGCTTTGGGGCCTCTCTGCCCCTTTGGAAACAAGGCAGCACCTTGGGCCTGGCAGCTCTAGGCCAGTGGAGCACACCCAGAGCAGAAGTTCTACTTCGGCCAGTTCAGGCCACCAACAAACTGCGTTTCACAGGCCTTGGTAAGAGATGTTCCCGGTAGGCTGTAAGAGCACTGGGCAATGCCAGATGTTTCTTAGCTTCCCGAAGAGCTGGAAGCAAGATGCTTTGGGGCCTCTCATCCCCTTTGCAAACAAGGCCGACCTTTGGGCCAGGCAGCTCTAGGCCAATGGAGCACACCCAGAGCAGAAGTTCTACCTCAGCCAGATAAGGCCTGCCAGGAAACTGCGTTTCAAAGGCTTTGGTAAGAGATGTTCCCGGTACTCTGTTAGAGCACTGGGCAGAGCCATTTGTTTCTTAGCTTCCCAAAGAGCTGGAAGCAAGATGCTTTGGGGGCTCCCTGCCCCTTTGCCAACAAGGGCGACCTTTGGGCCTTTCAGCTCTAGGCCAATGGAGCACACCCAGAGCAGAAGTCCTACTTCAGCCAGATCAGGCCTGCCAAGGAACTGCGTTTCAGAGGCCTTTGTATGTGACGTTCCCGGTAGGCTGTGAGAGCACGGTGCAGAGCCAGTTGTTTCCTTGTTTCCCAAACAGCTGGAAGCAAGACGCTTTGGGGCCTCTCTGCCCCTTTGGAAACAAGGCAGCACGTTGGGTCTGGCAGCTCTAGGGCAATGGAGCACAACCAGAGCCGAAGTTCTACTTCTTCCAGATCAGGCCTGCCTAGACAGTGCGTTTCCCAGGCCTTGATAAGAGATGTTCTCTTAGGCTATAAGAGCACTGGGCACAGCCAGTTGTTTCTTAGCTTCCCAAGAGGTGGAAGCAAGATGCTTTGGGGCCTCTCTTCCCCTTTGGAAACAAGGCAGCCCTTTGGGCCTTTCAGCTCTAGGGCAATGGAGCACACCCAGAGCAGAAGTTCTACCTCAGCCAGATCAGGCCTGCCAAGAAACTGCTTTTCACAGGCCTTCGTAAGAGGTGTTCCCGGAAGGCTGTAAGAGTACCTGGCAGAGCGAGTTGTTTCTTAGCTTCAAAAACAGCTGGAAGCAACATGATTTGGGGCCTCGCTCCCCCTTTGGAAACAAAGCAGCCTTTGTGCCTGGCAGCTCTAGGCCAAAGTAGCACACCCAGAGCACAAGTTCTACCTCAGCCAGATCAGGCCTTCCAAGAAACTGCGTCTCACATGCCTTTCTCTGTCACGTTGCCGGTAGGCTGTGAGAGCACTGTGCAGAGCCAGTTGTTTCTTAGCTTCCCAAAGATTTGGAAGCAAGATGCTTTGGGGACTCTCAGCCCCTTTGGAAACAAGGCGGCCCTTTGGGCCTGGCAGCTCTAGGCCAAAGTAGCACGCCCAGAGCAGGAGTTCTACTTCAGCCAGATCAGGCCTGCCAAGAAACTGAGTTTCACAGGCCTTGGTAAGAGATGTTCCCGGTAGGCTGTGAGAGCACTGTGGAGAGCCAGTTGCTTTAGCTTCCCACAGAGCTGGAAGCAAGATGCCTTGGGGCCTCTCTCTCCCTTTGGACACAAGGCAGCCTTTTGGGCCTGGCAGCTCTAGGCCAATGGAGCACACCCACAGCAGAAGTTCTACTTCAGGCAGATCAGTCCTGCCCAGAAACTGCGTTTCACAGCCCTTGGTAAGAGATGTTCACGGTAGGCTGTGAGAGCACTGGGCAGAACCAGTTGTTTTTTAGCTTCCCAAAGTGCTGGAGGCAAGATGCTTTGGGGCCTCTCTCACCCTTTGGAAACAAGGCAGCCCTTAGGTCCTGGTAGCTCTAGGCCTATGTAGCACAACCAGAACAGAAGTTCTACTTCAGCCAGGTCAGGCCTGCCAAGAAACTGCGTTTCACAGGCCTTTCAAAGACATGTTCCCGGTAGGCTGTAAGAGCACGGGGCAGAGCGAGTTGGTTCTTAGCTTCCCAGAGAGCTGGAAGCAAGATGCTTTGGGGCCTCTCTGCCCCTTTGGAAACAAGGCAGCACCTTGGGCCTGGCAGCTCTAGGCCAATGGAGCACACCCAGAGCAGAAGTTCTACTTCGGCCAGTTCAGGCCACCAACAAACTGCGTTTCACAGGCCTTGGTAAGAGATGTTCCCGGTAGGCTGTAAGAGCACTGGGCAACGCCAGATGTTTCTTAGCTTCCCGAAGAGCTGGAAGCAAGATGCTTTGGGGCCTCTCATCCCCTTTGCAAACAAGGCCGACCTTTGGGCCAGGCAGCTCTAGGCCAATGGAGCACACCCAGAGCAGAAGTTCTACCTCAGCCAGATAAGGCCTGCCAAGAAACTGCGTTTCAAAGGCTTTGGTAAGAGATGTTCCCGGTACTCTGTTAGAGCACTGGGCAGAGCCATTTGTTTCTTAGCTTCCCAAAGAGCTGGAAGCAAGATGCTTTGGGGGCTCCCTGCCCCTTTGCCAACAAGGGCGACCTTTGGGCCTTTCAGCTCTAGGCCAATGGAGCACACCCAGAGCAGAAGTCCTACTTCAGCCAGATCAGGCCTGCCAAGGAACTGCGTTTCAGAGGCCTTTGTATGTGACGTTCCCGGTAGGCTGTGAGAGCACGGTGCAGAGCCAGTTGTTTCCTTGTTTCCCAAACAGCTGGAAGCAAGACGCTTTGGGGCCTCTCTGCCCCTTTGGAAACAAGGCAGCACGTTGGGTCTGGCAGCTCTAGGGCAATGGAGCACAACCAGAGCCGAAGTTCTACTTCTTCCAGATCAGGCCTGCCTAGACAGTGCGTTTCCCAGGCCTTGATAAGAGATGTTCTCTTAGGCTATAAGAGCACTGGGCACAGCCAGTTGTTTCTTAGCTTCCCAAGAGGTGGAAGCAAGATGCTTTGGGGCCTCTCTTCCCCTTTGGAAACAAGGCAGCCCTTTGGGCCTTTCAGCTCTAGGGCAATGGAGCACACCCAGAGCAGAAGTTCTACCTCAGCCAGATCAGGCCTGCCAAGAAACTGCTTTTCACAGGCCTTCGTAAGAGGTGTTCCCGGAAGGCTGTAAGAGTACCTGGCAGAGCGAGTTGTTTCTTAGCTTCAAAAACAGCTGGAAGCAACATGATTTGGGGCCTCGCTCCCCCTTTGGAAACAAAGCAGCCTTTGTGCCTGGCAGCTCTAGGCCAAAGTAGCACACCCAGAGCACAAGTTCTACCTCAGCCAGATCAGGCCTTCCAAGAAACTGCGTCTCACAGGCCTTTCTCTGTCACGTTGCCGGTAGGCTGTGAGAGCACTGTGCAGAGCCAGTTGTTTCTTAGCTTCCCAAAGATTTGGAAGCAAGATGCTTTGGGGACTCTCAGCCCCTTTGGAAACAAGGCGGCCCTTTGGGCCTGGCAGCTCTACACCAAAGTAGCACGCCCAGAGCAGGAGTTCTACTTCAGCCAGATCAGGCCTGCCAAGAAACTGCGTTTCACAGGCCTTGGTAAGAGATGTTCCCGGTAGGCTGTGAGAGCACTGTGGAGAGCCAGTTGCTTTAGCTTCCCACAGAGCTGGAAGCAAGATGCCTTGGGGCCTCTCTCTCCCTTTGGACACAAGGCAGCCGTTTGGGCCTGGCAGCTCTAGGCCAATGGAGCACACCCACAGCAGAAGTTCTACTTCAGGCAGATCAGTCCTGCCCAGAAACTGCGTTTCACAGCCCTTGGTAAGAGATGTTCACGGTAGGCTGTGAGAGCACTGGGCAGAACCAGTTGTTTTTTAGCTTCCCAAAGTGCTGGAGGCAAGATGCTTTGGGGCCTCTCTCACCCTTTGGAAACAAGGCAGCCCTTAGGTCCTGGTAGCTCTAGGCCTATGTAGCACAACCAGAACAGAAGTTCTACTTCAGCCAGGTCAGGCCTGCCAAGAAACTGCGTTTCACAGGCCTTTCAAAGAGATGTTCTCTTAGGCTGTAAGAGCACTGGGCAGAGCCAGCTGTTTCTTAGCTTCCCGAAGAGCTGGGAGTAAGATGCCTTGGGTCCACTCTCCGTCTTTGGAAACAAGGCAGCCCTTTGGGCCTGGCAGCTCTAGGGCAATGGAGCACACCCAGAGCAGAAGTTCTACTTCAGCCAGATCAGGCCTGCCAGGAAACTGCGTTTCACAGGCCTTGGTAAGAGATGTTCCCGGTAGGCTGTAAGAGAACTGGGCAGAGCCAGTTGTTTCTTACCTTCCTGAAAAGCTGGAAGCAAGATGCTTGGGACCCGTCTGCCCGTTTGGGAACAAGGCAGCCTTTTGGGTCGGGAAGCTCTAGGCCAATGGAGCACACGCAGAGCAGGAGTTCTACTTCAGCCTGATCAGGCCTGCAAAGAAACAGCGTTTGACAGGCCTTGGTAAGAGATGTTCCCGGTAGGTGTAAGAGCACTGGGCAGAGCCAGTTGTATCTTAGCTTCGCAAAGACCGGGAAGCAAGATGCTTTGGGCTTCTCTGCCCCTTGGAAACAGGGCAGCACTTTGGGCCTGGCAGCTCTAGGGCAATGGAGCACACCCAGAGCCGGAGTTCTACTTCAGCCAGATGAGGCCTGCCAAGAAACTGCGTTTCACAGGCCTTTCAAAGACATGTTCCCGGTAGGCTGTAAGAGCACGGGGCAGAGCGAGTTGGTTCTTAGCTTCCCAGAGAGCTGGAAGCAAGATGCTTTGGGGCCTCTCTGCCCCTTTGGAAACAAGGCAGCACCTTGGGCCTGGCAGCTCTAGGGCAATGGAGCACACCCAGAGCAGAAGTTCTACTTCAGCCAAATCAGGCCTGCCAGGAAACGGCGTTTCACAGGCCTTGGTAAGAGATGTTCCCGGTAGGCTGTAAGAGCACTGGGCAACGCCAGATGTTTCTTAGCTTCCCGAAGAGCTGGAAGCGAGAAGCTTTGGTGCCACTCTCTCACTTTGGACTCAAGGCAGCCCTTTGGGGCAGGTAGCTCTAGCCCAGTGGAGCACACCCAGAGCAGAAGTTCTACTTGGGCCAGTTCAGGCCACCAACAAACTGCGTTTCACAGGCCTTGGTAGGAGATGTTCCCGGTAGGCTGTAAGAGCACTGGGCAACGCCAGATGTTTCTTAGCTTCCCGAAGAGCTGGAAGCAAGATGCTTTGGGGCCTCTCATCCCCTTTGCAAACAAGGCGGCCCTATGGGCCAGGCAGCTCTAGGCCAATGGAGCACACCCAGAGCAGAAGTTCTACTTCGGCCAGTTCAGGCCACCAACAAACTGCGTTTCACAGGCCTTGGTAAGAGATGTTCCCGGTAGGCTGTAAGAGCACTGGGCAACGCCAGATGTTTCTTAGCTTCCCGAAGAGCTGGAAGAAGATGCTTTGGGGCCTCTCATCCCCTTTGCAAACAAGGCCGACCTTTGGGCCAGGCAGCTCTAGGCCAATGGAGCACACCCAGAGCAGAAGTTCTACCTCAGCCAGATAAGGCCTGCCAAGAAACTGCGTTTCAAAGGCTTTGGTAAGAGATGTTCCCGGTACTCTGTTAGAGCACTGGGCAGAGCCATTTGTTTCTTAGCTTCCCAAAGAGCTGGAAGCAAGATGCTTTGGGGGCTCCCTGCCCCTTTGCCAACAAGGGCGACCTTTGGGCCTTTCAGCTCTAGGCCAATGGAGCACACCCAGAGCAGAAGTCCTACTTCAGCCAGATCAGGCCTGCCAAGGAACTGCGTTTCAGAGGCCTTTGTATGTGACGTTCCCGGTAGGCTGTGAGAGCACGGTGCAGAGCCAGTTGTTTCCTTGTTTCCCAAACAGCTGGAAGCAAGACGCTTTGGGGCCTCTCTGCCCCTTTGGAAACAAGGCAGCACGTTGGGTCTGGCAGCTCTAGGGCAATGGAGCACAACCAGAGCCGAAGTTCTACTTCTTCCAGATCAGGCCTGCCTAGAAAGTGCGTTTCACAGGCCTTGATAAGAGATGTTCTCTTAGGCTATAAGAGCACTGGGCACAGCCAGTTGTTTCTTAGCTTCCCAAGAGGTGGAAGCAAGATGCTTTGGGGCCTCTCTCCCCCTTTGGAAACAAGGCAGCCCTTTGGGCCTTTCAGCTCTAGGGCAATGGAGCACACCCAGAGCAGAAGTTCTACCTCAGCCAGATCAGGCCTGCCAAGAAACTGCTTTTCACAGGCCTTCGTAAGAGGTGTTCCCGGAAGGCTGTAAGAGTACCTGGCAGAGCGAGTTGTTTCTTAGCTTCAAAAACAGCTGGAAGCAACATGATTTGGGGCCTCTCTCCCCCTTTGGAAACAAAGCAGCCTTTGTGCCTGGCAGCTCTAGGCCAAAGTAGCACACCCAGAGCACAAGTTCTACCTCAGCCAGATAAGGCCTTTCAAGAAGCTGCGTTTCACAGGCCTTTGTATGTGACGTTCCCGGTTGGCTTTGAGAGCACTGTGCAGAGCCAGTTGTTTTAGCTTCCCAGAGAGCAGGAAGCAAGATGCTTTGGGGCCTCTCTCACACTTTGGAAATAAAGGCAGCCCTTTGGGCCTGGCAGCCCTAGGCCAATGGAGTACACCCAGAGCAGAAGTTCTACCTCAGCCAGATCAGGCCTTCCAAGAAACTGCGTCTCACAGGCCTTTCTCTGTCACGTTGCCGGTAGGCTGTGAGAGCACTGTGCAGAGCCAGTTGTTTCTTAGCTTCCCAAAGATTTGGATGCAAGATGCTTTGGGGCCTCTCTGCCCCTTTGGAAACAAGGCAGCACGTTGGGTCTGGCAGCTCTAGGGCAATGGAGCACAACCAGAGCCGAAGTTCTACTTCTTCCAGATCAGGCCTGCCTAGACAGTGCGTTTCACAGGCCTTGATAAGAGATGTTCTCTTAGGCTATAAGAGCACTGGGCACAGCCAGTTGTTTCTTAGCTTCCCAAGAGGTGGAAGCAAGATGCTTTGGGGCCTCTCTTCCCCTTTGGAAACAAGGCAGCCCTTTGGGCCTTTCAGCTCTAGGGCAATGGAGCACACCCAGAGCAGAAGTTCTACCTCAGCCAGATCAGGCCTGCCAAGAAACTGCTTTTCACAGGCCTTCGTAAGAGGTGTTCCCGGAAGGCTGTAAGAGTACCTGGCAGAGCGAGTTGTTTCTTAGCTTCAAAAACAGCTGGAAGCAACATGATTTGGGGCCTCTCTCCCCCTTTGGAAACAAAGCAGCCTTTGTGCCTGGCAGCTCTAGGCCAAAGTAGCACACCCAGAGCACAAGTTCTACCTCAGCCAGATAAGGCCTTCCAAGAAACTGCGTCTCACAGGCCTTTCTCTGTCACGTTGCCGGTAGGCTGTGAGAGCACTGTGCAGAGCCAGTTGTTTCTTAGCTTCCCAAAGATTTGGAAGCAAGATGCTTTGGGGACTCTCAGCCCCTTTGGAAACAAGGCGGCCCTTTGGGCCTGGCAGCTCTAGGCCAAAGTAGCACGCCCAGAGCAGGAGTTCTACTTCAGCCAGATCAGGCCTGCCAAGAAACTGCGTTTCACAGGCCTTGGTAAGTGATGTTCCCGGTAGGCTGTGAGAGCACTGTGGAGAGCCAGTTGCTTTAGCTTCCCACAGAGCTGGAAGCAAGATGCCTTGGGGCCTCTCTCTCCCTTTGGACACAAGGCAGCCTTTTGGGCCTGGCAGCTCTAGGCCAATGGAGCACACCCACAGCAGAAGTTCTACTTCAGGCAGAACAGTCCTGCCCAGAAACTGCGTTTCACAGCCCTTGGTAAGAGATGTTCACGGTAGGCTGTGAGAGCACTGGGCAGAACCAGTTGTTTTTTAGCTTCCCAAAGTGCTGGAGGCAAGATGCTTTGGGGCCTCTCTCACCCTTTGGAAACAAGGCAGCCCTTAGGTCCTGGTAGCTCTAGGCCTATGTAGCACAACCAGAACAGAAGTTCTACTTCAGCCAGGTCAGGCCTGCCAAGAAACTGCGTTTCACAGGCCTTTCAAAGACATGTTCCCGGTAGGCTGTAAGAGCACGGGGCAGAGCGAGTTGGTTCTTAGCTTCCCAGAGAGCTGGAAGCAAGATGCTTTGGGGCCTCTCTGCCCCTTTGGAAACAAGGCAGCACCTTGGGCCTGGCAGCTCTAGGCCAATGGAGCACACCCAGAGCAGAAGTTCTACTTCGGCCAGTTCAGGCCACCAACAAACTGCGTTTCACAGGCCTTGGTAAGAGATGTTCCCGGTAGGCTGTAAGAGCACTGGGCAACGCCAGATGTTTCTTAGCTTCCCGAAGAGCTGGAAGCAAGATGCTTTGGGGCCTCTCATCCCCTTTGCAAACAAGGCCGACCTTTGGGCCAGGCAGCTCTAGGCCAATGGAGCACACCCAGAGCAGAAGTTCTACCTCAGCCAGATAAGGCCTGCCAAGAAACTGCGTTTCAAAGGCTTTGGTAAGAGATGTTCCCGGTACTCTGTTAGAGCACTGGGCAGAGCCATTTGTTTCTTAGCTTCCCAAAGAGCTGGAAGCAAGATGCTTTGGGGGCTCCCTGCCCCTTTGCCAACAAGGGCGACCTTTGGGCCTTTCAGCTCTAGGCCAATGGAGCACACCCAGAGCAGAAGTCCTACTTCAGCCAGATCAGGCCTGCCAAGGAACTGCGTTTCAGAGGCCTTTGTATGTGACGTTCCCGGTAGGCTGTGAGAGCACGGTGCAGAGCCAGTTGTTTCCTTGTTTCCCAAACAGCTGGAAGCAAGACGCTTTGGGGCCTCTCTGCCCCTTTGGAAACAAGGCAGCACGTTGGGTCTGGCAGCTCTAGGGCAATGGAGCACAACCAGAGCCGAAGTTCTACTTCTTCCAGATCAGGCCTGCCTAGACAGTGCGTTTCCCAGGCCTTGATAAGAGATGTTCTCTTAGGCTATAAGAGCACTGGGCACAGCCAGTTGTTTCTTAGCTTCCCAAGAGGTGGAAGCAAGATGCTTTGGGGCCTCTCTCCCCCTTTGGAAACAAGGCAGCCCTTTGGGCCTTTCAGCTCTAGGGCAATGGAGCACACCCAGAGCAGAAGTTCTACCTCAGCCAGATCAGGCCTGCCAAGAAACTGCTTTTCACAGGCCTTCGTAAGAGGTGTTCCCGGAAGGCTGTAAGAGTACCTGGCAGAGCGAGTTGTTTCTTAGCTTCAAAAACAGCTGGAAGCAACATGATTTGGGGCCTCGCTCCCCCTTTGGAAACAAAGCAGCCTTTGTGCCTGGCAGCTCTAGGCCAAAGTAGCACACCCAGAGCACAAGTTCTACCTCAGCCAGATCAGGCCTTCCAAGAAACTGCGTCTCACAGGCCTTTCTCTGTCACGTTGCCGGTAGGCTGTGAGAGCACTGTGCAGAGCCAGTTGTTTCTTAGCTTCCCAAAGATTTGGAAGCAAGATGCTTTGGGGACTCTCAGCCCCTTTGGAAACAAGGCGGCCCTTTGGGCCTGGCAGCTCTACGCCAAAGTAGCACGCCCAGAGCAGGAGTTCTACTTCAGCCAGATCAGGCCTGCCAAGAAACTGCGTTTCACAGGCCTTGGTAAGAGATGTTCCCGGTAGGCTGTGAGAGCACTGTGGAGAGCCAGTTGCTTTAGCTTCCCACAGAGCTGGAAGCAAGATGCCTTGGGGCCTCTCTCTCCCTTTGGACACAAGGCAGCCGTTTGGGCCTGGCAGCTCTAGGCCAATGGAGCACACCCAGAGCAGAAGTTCTACTTCGGCCAGTTCAGGCCACCAACAAACTGCGTTTCACAGGCCTTGGTAAGAGATGTTCCCGGTAGGCTGTAAGAGCACTGGGCAACGCCAGATGTTTCTTAGCTTCCCGAAGAGCTGGAAGAAGACGCTTTGGGGCCTCTCATCCCCTTTGCAAACAAGGCCGACCTTTGGGCCAGGCAGCTCTAGGCCAATGGAGCACACCCAGAGCAGAAGTTCTACCTCAGCCAGATAAGGCCTGCCAAGAAACTGCGTTTCAAAGGCTTTGGTAAGAGATGTTCCCGGTACTCTGTTAGAGCACTGGGCAGAGCCATTTGTTTCTTAGCTTCCCAAAGAGCTGGAAGCAAGATGCTTTGGGGGCTCCCTGCCCCTTTGCCAACAAGGGCGACCTTTGGGCCTTTCAGCTCTAGGCCAATGGAGCACACCCAGAGCAGAAGTCCTACTTCAGCCAGATCAGGCCTGCCAAGGAACTGCGTTTCAGAGGCCTTTGTATGTGACGTTCCCGGTAGGCTGTGAGAGCACGGTGCAGAGCCAGTTGTTTCCTTGTTTCCCAAACAGCTGGAAGCAAGACGCTTTGGGGCCTCTCTGCCCCTTTGGAAACAAGGCAGCACGTTGGGTCTGGCAGCTCTAGGGCAATGGAGCACAACCAGAGCCGAAGTTCTACTTCTTCCAGATCAGGCCTGCCTAGAAAGTGCGTTTCACAGGCCTTGATAAGAGATGTTCTCTTAGGCTATAAGAGCACTGGGCACAGCCAGTTGTTTCTTAGCTTCCCAAGAGGTGGAAGCAAGATGCTTTGGGGCCTCTCTCCCCCTTTGGAAACAAGGCAGCCCTTTGGGCCTTTCAGCTCTAGGGCAATGGAGCACACCCAGAGCAGAAGTTCTACCTCAGCCAGATCAGGCCTGCCAAGAAACTGCTTTTCACAGGCCTTCGTAAGAGGTGTTCCCGGAAGGCTGTAAGAGTACCTGGCAGAGCGAGTTGTTTCTTAGCTTCAAAAACAGCTGGAAGCAACATGATTTGGGGCCTCTCTCCCCCTTTGGAAACAAAGCAGCCTTTGTGCCTGGCAGCTCTAGGCCAAAGTAGCACACCCAGAGCACAAGTTCTACCTCAGCCAGATAAGGCCTTTCAAGAAGCTGCGTTTCACAGGCCTTTGTATGTGACGTTCCCGGTTGGCTTTGAGAGCACTGTGCAGAGCCAGTTGTTTTAGCTTCCCAGAGAGCAGGAAGCAAGATGCTTTGGGGCCTCTCTCACACTTTGGAAATAAAGGCAGCCCTTTGGGCCTGGCAGCCCTAGGCCAATGGAGTACACCCAGAGCAGAAGTTCTACCTCAGCCAGATCAGGCCTTCCAAGAAACTGCGTCTCACAGGCCTTTCTCTGTTACGTTGCCGGTAGGCTGTGAGAGCACTGTGCAGAGCCAGTTGTTTCTTAGCTTCCCAAAGATTTGGATGCAAGATGCTTTGGGGCCTCTCTGCCCCTTTGGAAACAAGGCGGCCCTTTGGGCCTGGCAGCTCTAGGCCAAAGTAGCACGCCCAGAGCAGGAGTTCTACTTCAGCCAGATCAGGCCTGCCAAGAAACTGCGTTTCACAGGCCTTGGTAAGAGATGTTCCCGGTAGGCTGTGAGAGCACTGTGGAGAGCCAGTTGCTTTAGCTTCCCACAGAGCTGGAAGCAAGATGCCTTGGGGCCTCTCTCTCCCTTTGGACACAAGGCAGCCTTTTGGGCCTGGCAGCTCTAGGCCAATGGAGCACACCCACAGCAGAAGTTCTACTTCAGGCAGATCAGTCCTGCCCAGAAACTGCGTTTCACAGCCCTTGGTAAGAGATGTTCACGGTAGGCTGTGAGAGCACTGGGCAAAACCAGTTGTTTTTTAGCTTCCCAAAGTGCTGGAGGCAAGATGCTTTGGGGCCTCTCTCACCCTTTGGAAACAAGGCAGCCCTTAGGTCCTGGTAGCTCTAGGCCTATGTAGCACAACCAGAACAGAAGTTCTACTTCAGCCAGGTCAGGCCTGCCAAGAAACTGCGTTTCACAGGCCTTTCAAAGACATGTTCCCGGTAGGCTGTAAGAGCACGGGGCAGAGCGAGTTGGTTCTTAGCTTCCCAGAGAGCTGGAAGCAAGATGCTTTGGGGCCTCTCTGCCCCTTTGGAAACAAGGCAGCACCTTGGGCCTGGCAGCTCTAGGCCAATGGAGCACACCCAGAGCAGAAGTTCTACCTCAGCCAGATAAGGCCTGCCAGGAAACTGCGTTTCAAAGGCTTTGGTAAGAGATGTTCCCGGTACTCTGTTAGAGCACTGGGCAGAGCCATTTGTTTCTTAGCTTCCCAAAGAGCTGGAAGCAAGATGCTTTGGGGGCTCCCTGCCCCTTGGCAAACAAGGCCGACCTTTGGGCCAGGCAGCTCTAGGCCAATGGAGCACACCCAGAGCAGAAGTTCTACCTCAGCCAGATAAGGCCTGCCAAGAAACTGCGTTTCAAAGGCTTTGGTAAGAGATGTTCCCGGTACTCTGTTAGAGCACTGGGCAGAGCCATTTGTTTCTTAGCTTCCCAAAGAGCTGGAAGCAAGATGCTTTGGGGGCTCCCTGCCCCTTTGCCAACAAGGGCGACCTTTGGGCCTTTCAGCTCTAGGCCAATGGAGCACACCCAGAGCAGAAGTCCTACTTCAGCCAGATCAGGCCTGCCAAGGAACTGCGTTTCAGAGGCCTTTGTATGTGACCTTCCCAGTAGGCTGTGAGAGCACGGTGCAGAGCCAGTTGTTTCCTTGTTTCCCAAACAGCTGGAAGCAAGACGCTTTGGGGCCTCTCTGCCCCTTTGGAAACAAGGCAGCACGTTGGGTCTGGCAGCTCTAGGGCAATGGAGCACAACCAGAGCCGAAGTTCTACTTCTTCCAGATCAGGCCTGCCTAGACAGTGCGTTTCCCAGTTCTTGATAAGAGATGTTCTCTTAGGCTATAAGAGCACTGGGCACAGCGAGTTGTTTCTTAGCTTCCCAAGAGGTGGAAGCAAGATGCTTTGGGGCCTCTCTCCCCCTTTGGAAACAAGGCAGCCCTTTGGGCCTTTCAGCTCTAGGGCAATGGAGCACACCCAGAGCAGAAGTTCTACCTCAGCCAGATCAGGCCTGCCAAGAAACTGCTTTTCACAGGCCTTCGTAAGAGGTGTTCCCGGAAGGCTGTAAGAGTACCTGGCAGAGCGAGTTGTTTCTTAGCTTCAAAAACAGCTGGAAGCAACATGATTTGGGGCCTCGCTCCCCCTTTGGAAACAAAGCAGCCTTTGTGCCTGGCAGCTCTAGGCCAAAGTAGCACACCCAGAGCACAAGTTCTGCCTCAGCCAGATCAGGCCTTCCAAGAAACTGCGTCTCACAGGCCTTTCTCTGTCACGTTGCCGGTAGGCTGTGAGAGCACTGTGCAGAGCCAGTTGTTTCTTAGCTTCCCAAAGATTTGGAAGCAAGATGCTTTGGGGACTCTCAGCCCCTTTGGAAACAAGGCGGCCCTTTGGGCCTGGCAGCTCTAGGCCAAAGTAGCACGCCCAGAGCAGGAGTTCTACTTCAGCCAGATCAGGCCTGCCAAGAAACTGCGTTTCACAGGCCTTGGTAAGAGATGTTCCCGGTAGGCTGTGAGAGCACTGTGGAGAGCCAGTTGCTTTAGCTTCCCACAGAGCTGGAAGCAAGATGCCTTGGGGCCTCTCTCTCCCTTTGGACACAAGGCAGCCTTTTGGGCCTGGCAGCTCTAGGCCAATGGAGCACACCCAGAGCAGAAGTTCTACTTGGGCCAGTTCAGGCCACCAACAAACTGCGTTTCACAGGCCTTGGTAAGAGATGTTCCCGGTAGGCTGTAAGAGCACTGGGCAACGCCAGATGTTTCTTAGCTTCCCGAAGAGCTGGAAGCGAGAAGCTTTGGTGCCACTCTCTCACTTTGGACTCAAGGCAGCCCTTTGGGGCAGGTAGCTCTAGCCCAGTGGAGCACACCCAGAGCAGAAGTTCTACTTCGGCCAGTTCAGGCCACCAACAAACTGCGTTTCACAGGCCTTGGTAGGAGATGTTCCCGGTAGGCTGTAAGAGCACTGGGCAACGCCAGATGTTTCTTAGCTTCCCGAAGAGCTGGAAGCAAGATGCTTTGGGGCCTCTCATCCCCTTTGCAAACAAGGCGGCCCTATGGGCCAGGCAGCTCTAGGCCAATGGAGCACACCCAGAGCAGAAGTTCTACTTCGGCCAGTTCAGGCCACCAACAAACTGCGTTTCACAGGCCTTGGTAAGAGATGTTCCCGGTAGGCTGTAAGAGCACTGGGCAACGCCAGATGTTTCTTAGCTTCCCGAAGAGCTGGAAGAAGACGCTTTGGGGCCTCTCATCCCCTTTGCAAACAAGGCCGACCTTTGGGCCAGGCAGCTCTAGGCCAATGGAGCACACCCAGAGCAGAAGTTCTACCTCAGCCAGATAAGGCCTGCCAAGAAACTGCGTTTCAAAGGCTTTGGTAAGAGATGTTCCCGGTACTCTGTTAGAGCACTGGGCAGAGCCATTTGTTTCTTAGCTTCCCAAAGAGCTGGAAGCAAGATGCTTTGGGGGCTCCCTGCCCCTTTGCCAACAAGGGCGACCTTTGGGCCTTTCAGCTCTAGGCCAATGGAGCACACCCAGAGCAGAAGTCCTACTTCAGCCAGATCAGGCCTGCCAAGGAACTGCGTTTCAGAGGCCTTTGTATGTGACGTTCCCGGTAGGCTGTGAGAGCACGGTGCAGAGCCAGTTGTTTCCTTGTTTCCCAAACAGCTGGAAGCAAGACGCTTTGGGGCCTCTCTGCCCCTTTGGAAACAAGGCAGCACGTTGGGTCTGGCAGCTCTAGGGCAATGGAGCACAACCAGAGCCGAAGTTCTACTTCTTCCAGATCAGGCCTGCCTAGACAGTGCGTTTCCCAGGCCTTGATAAGAGATGTTCTCTTAGGCTATAAGAGCACTGGGCACAGCCAGTTGTTTCTTAGCTTCCCAAGAGGTGGAAGCAAGATGCTTTGGGGCCTCTCTCCCCCTTTGGAAACAAGGCAGCCCTTTGGGCCTTTCAGCTCTAGGGCAATGGAGCACACCCAGAGCAGAAGTTCTACCTCAGCCAGATCAGGCCTGCCAAGAAACTGCTTTTCACAGGCCTTCGTAAGAGGTGTTCCCGGAAGGCTGTAAGAGTACCTGGCAGAGCGAGTTGTTTCTTAGCTTCAAAAACAGCTGGAAGCAACATGATTTGGGGCCTCTCTCCCCCTTTGGAAACAAAGCAGCCTTTGTGCCTGGCAGCTCTAGGCCAAAGTAGCACACCCAGAGCACAAGTTCTACCTCAGCCAGATAAGGCCTTTCAAGAAGCTGCGTTTCACAGGCCTTTGTATGTGACGTTCCCGGTTGGCTTTGAGAGCACTGTGCAGAGCCAGTTGTTTTAGCTTCCCAGAGAGCAGGAAGCAAGATGCTTTGGGGCCTCTCTCACACTTTGGAAATAAAGGCAGCCCTTTGGGCCTGGCAGCCCTAGGCCAATGGAGTACACCCAGAGCAGAAGTTCTACCTCAGCCAGATCAGGCCTTCCAAGAAACTGCGTCTCACAGGCCTTTCTCTGTCACGTTGCCGGTAGGCTGTGAGAGCACTGTGCAGAGCCAGTTGTTTCTTAGCTTCCCAAAGATTTGGATGCCAGATGCTTTGGGGCCTCTCTGCCCCTTTGGAAACAAGGCGGCCCTTTGGGCCTGGCAGCTCTAGGCCAAAGTAGCACGCCCAGAGCAGGAGTTCTACTTCAGCCAGATCAGGCCTGCCAAGAAACTGCGTTTCACAGGCCTTGGTAAGAGATGTTCCCGGTAGGCTGTGAGAGCACTGTGGAGAGCCAGTTGCTTTAGCTTCCCACAGAGCTGGAAGCAAGATGCCTTGGGGCCTCTCTCTCCCTTTGGACACAAGGCAGCCTTTTGGGCCTGGCAGCTCTAGGCCAATGGAGCACACCCACAGCAGAAGTTCTACTTCAGGCAGATCAGTCCTGCCCAGAAACTGCGTTTCACAGCCCTTGGTAAGAGATGTTCACGGTAGGCTGTGAGAGCACTGGGCAAAACCAGTTGTTTTTTAGCTTCCCAAAGTGCTGGAGGCAAGATGCTTTGGGGCCTCTCTCACCCTTTGGAAACAAGGCAGCCCTTAGGTCCTGGTAGCTCTAGGCCTATGTAGCACAACCAGAACAGAAGTTCTACTTCAGCCAGGTCAGGCCTGCCAAGAAACTGCGTTTCACAGGCCTTTCAAAGACATGTTCCCGGTAGGCTGTAAGAGCACGGGGCAGAGCGAGTTGGTTCTTAGCTTCTCAGAGAGCTGGAAGCAAGATGCTTTGGGGCCTCTCTGCCCCTTTGGAAACAAGGCAGCACCTTGGGCCTGGCAGCTCTAGGCCAATGGAGCACACCCAGAGCAGAAGTTCTACCTCAGCCAGATAAGGCCTGCCAGGAAACTGCGTTTCAAAGGCTTTGGTAAGAGATGTTCCCGGTACTCTGTTAGAGCACTGGGCAGAGCCATTTGTTTCTTAGCTTCCCAAAGAGCTGGAAGCAAGATGCTTTGGGGGCTCCCTGCCCCTTGGCAAACAAGGCCGACCTTTGGGCCAGGCAGCTCTAGGCCAATGCAGCACACCCAGAGCAGAAGTTCTACCTCAGCCAGATAAGGCCTGCCAAGAAACTGCGTTTCAAAGGCTTTGGTAAGAGATGTTCCCGGTACTCTGTTAGAGCACTGGGCAGAGCCATTTGTTTCTTAGCTTCCCAAAGAGCTGGAAGCAAGATGCTTTGGGGGCTCCCTGCCCCTTTGCCAACAAGGGCGACCTTTGGGCCTTTCAGCTCTAGGCCAATGGAGCACACCCAGAGCAGAAGTCCTACTTCAGCCAGATCAGGCCTGCCAAGGAACTGCGTTTCAGAGGCCTTTGTATGTGACGTTCCCGGTAGGCTGTGAGAGCACGGTGCAGAGCCAGTTGTTTCCTTGTTTCCCAAACAGCTGGAAGCAAGACGCTTTGGGGCCTCTCTGCCCCTTTGGAAACAAGGCAGCACGTTGGGTCTGGCAGCTCTAGGGCAATGGAGCACAACCAGAGCCGAAGTTCTACTTCTTCCAGATCAGGCCTGCCTAGACAGTGCGTTTCCCAGGCCTTGATAAGAGATGTTCTCTTAGGCTATAAGAGCACTGGGCACAGCCAGTTGTTTCTTAGCTTCCCAAGAGGTGGAAGCAAGATGCTTTGGGGCCTCTCTCCCCCTTTGGAAACAAGGCAGCCCTTTGGGCCTTTCAGCTCTGGGGCAATGGAGCACACCCAGAGCAGAAGTTCTACCTCAGCCAGATCAGGCCTGCCAAGAAACTGCTTTTCACAGGCCTTCGTAAGAGGTGTTCCCGGAAGGCTGTAAGAGTACCTGGCAGAGCGAGTTGTTTCTTAGCTTCAAAAACAGCTGGAAGCAACATGATTTGGGGCCTCGCTCCCCCTTTGGAAACAAAGCAGCCTTTGTGCCTGGCAGCTCTAGGCCAAAGTAGCACACCCAGAGCACAAGTTCTGCCTCAGCCAGATCAGGCCTTCCAAGAAACTGCGTCTCACAGGCCTTTCTCTGTCACGTTGCCGGTAGGCTGTGAGAGCACTGTGCAGAGCCAGTTGTTTCTTAGCTTCCCAAAGATTTGGAAGCAAGATGCTTTGGGGACTCTCAGCCCCTTTGGAAACAAGGCGGCCCTTTGGGCCTGGCAGCTCTAGGCCAAAGTAGCACGCCCAGAGCAGGAGTTCTACTTCAGCCAGATCAGGCCTGCCAAGAAACTGCGTTTCACAGGCCTTGGTAAGAGATGTTCCCGGTAGGCTGTGAGAGCACTGTGGAGAGCCAGTTGCTTTAGCTTCCCACAGAGCTGGAAGCAAGATGCCTTGGGGCCTCTCTCTCCCTTTGGACACAAGGCAGCCTTTTGGGCCTGGCAGCTCTAGGCCAATGGAGCACACCCACAGCAGAAGTTCTACTTCAGGCAGATCAGTCCTGCCCAGAAACTGCGTTTCACAGCCCTTGGTAAGAGATGTTCACGGTAGGCTGTGAGAGCACTGGGCAGAACCAGTTGTTTTTTAGCTTCCCAAAGTGCTGGAGGCAAGATGCTTTGGGGCCTCTCTCACCCTTTGGAAACAAGGCAGCCCTTAGGTCCTGGTAGCTCTAGGCCTATGTAGCACAACCAGAACAGAAGTTCTACTTCAGCCAGGTCAGGCCTGCCAAGAAACTGCGTTTCACAGGCCTTTCAAAGAGATGTTCTCTTAGGCTGTAAGAGCACTGGGCAGAGCCAGCTGTTTCTTAGCTTCCCGAAGAGCTGGGAGCAAGATGCTTTGGGTCCACTCTCCGTCTTTGGAAACAAGGCAGCCCTTTGGGCCTGGCGGCTCTAGGGCAATGGAGCACACCCAGAGCAGAAGTTCTACTTCAGCCAGATCAGGCCTGCCAGGAAACTGCGTTTCACAGGCCTTGGTAAGAGATGTTCCCGGTAGGCTGTAAGAGCACTGGGCAGAGCCAGTTGTTTCTTACCTTCCTGAAAAGCTGGAAGCAAGATGCTTGGGACCCCTCTGCCCGTTTGGGAACAAGGCAGCCTTTTGGGTCGGGAAGCTCTAGGCCAATGGAGCACACGCAGAGCAGGAGTTCTACTTCAGCCTGATCAGGCCTGCAAAGAAACAGCGTTTGACAGGCCTTGGTAAGAGATGTTCCCGGTAGGTGTAAGAGCACTGGGCAGAGCCAGTTGTTTCTTAGCTTCGCAAAGACCGGGAAGCAAGATGCTTTGGGCCTCTCTGCCCCTTGGAAACAGGGCAGCACTTTGGGCCTGGCAGCTCTAGGGCAATGGAGCACACCCAGAGCAGAAGTTCTACCTCAGCCAGATAAGGCCTGCCAAGAAACTGCGTTTCAAAGGCTTTGGTAAGAGATGTTCCCGGTACTCTGTTAGAGCACTGGGCAGAGCCATTTGTTTCTTAGCTTCCCAAAGAGCTGGAAGCAAGATGCTTTGGGGGCTCCCTGCCCCTTGGCAAACAAGGCCGACCTTTGGGCCAGGCAGCTCTAGGCCAATGTAGCACACCCAGAGCAGAAGTTCTACCTCAGCCAGATAAGGCCTGCCAAGAAACTGCGTTTCAAAGGCTTTGGTAAGAGATGTTCCCGGTACTCTGTTAGAGCACTGGGCAGAGCCATTTGTTTCTTAGCTTCCCAAAGAGCTGGAAGCAAGATGCTTTGGGGGCTCCCTGCCCCTTTGCCAACAAGGGCGACCTTTGGGCCTTTCAGCTCTAGGCCAATGGAGCACACCCAGAGCAGAAGTCCTACTTCAGCCAGATCAGGCCTGCCAAGGAACTGCGTTTCAGAGGCCTTTGTATGTGACGTTCCCGGTAGGCTGTGAGAGCACGGTGCAGAGCCAGTTGTTTCCTTGTTTCCCAAACAGCTGGAAGCAAGACGCTTTGGGGCCTCTCTGCCCCTTTGGAAACAAGGCAGCACGTTGGGTCTGGCAGCTCTAGGGCAATGGAGCACAACCAGAGCCGAAGTTCTACTTCTTCCAGATCAGGCCTGCCTAGAAAGTGCGTTTCACAGGCCTTGATAAGAGATGTTCTCTTAGGCTATAAGAGCACTGGGCACAGCCAGTTGTTTCTTAGCTTCCCAAGAGGTGGAAGCAAGATGCTTTGGGGCCTCTCTCCCCCTTTGGAAACAAGGCAGCCCTTTGGGCCTTTCAGCTCTAGGGCAATGGAGCACACCCAGAGCAGAAGTTCTACCTCAGCCAGATCAGGCCTGCCAAGAAACTGCTTTTCACAGGCCTTCGTAAGAGGTGTTCCCGGAAGGCTGTAAGAGTACCTGGCAGAGCGAGTTGTTTCTTAGCTTCAAAAACAGCTGGAAGCAACATGATTTGGGGCCTCTCTCCCCCTTTGGAAACAAAGCAGCCTTTGTGCCTGGCAGCTCTAGGCCAAAGTAGCACACCCAGAGCACAAGTTCTACCTCAGCCAGATAAGGCCTTTCAAGAAGCTGCGTTTCACAGGCCTTTGTATGTGACGTTCCCGGTTGGCTTTGAGAGCACTGTGCAGAGCCAGTTGTTTTAGCTTCCCAGAGAGCAGGAAGCAAGATGCTTTGGGGCCTCTCTCACACTTTGGAAATAAAGGCAGCCCTTTGGGCCTGGCAGCCCTAGGCCAATGGAGTACACCCAGAGCAGAAGTTCTACCTCAGCCAGATCAGGCCTTCCAAGAAACTGCGTCTCACAGGCCTTTCTCTGTTACGTTGCCGGTAGGCTGTGAGAGCACTGTGCAGAGCCAGTTGTTTCTTAGCTTCCCAAAGATTTGGATGCAAGATGCTTTGGGGCCTCTCTGCCCCTTTGGAAACAAGGCGGCCCTTTGGGCCTGGCAGCTCTAGGCCAAAGTAGCACGCCCAGAGCAGGAGTTCTACTTCAGCCAGATCAGGCCTGCCAAGAAACTGCGTTTCACAGGCCTTGGTAAGAGATGTTCCCGGTAGGCTGTGAGAGCACTGTGGAGAGCCAGTTGCTTTAGCTTCCCACAGAGCTGGAAGCAAGATGCCTTGGGGCCTCTCTCTCCCTTTGGACACAAGGCAGCCTTTTGGGCCTGGCAGCTCTAGGCCAATGGAGCACACCCACAGCAGAAGTTCTACTTCAGGCAGATCAGTCCTGCCCAGAAACTGCGTTTCACAGCCCTTGGTAAGAGATGTTCACGGTAGGCTGTGAGAGCACTGGGCAAAACCAGTTGTTTTTTAGCTTCCCAAAGTGCTGGAGGCAAGATGCTTTGGGGCCTCTCTCACCCTTTGGAAACAAGGCAGCCCTTAGGTCCTGGTAGCTCTAGGCCTATGTAGCACAACCAGAACAGAAGTTCTACTTCAGCCAGGTCAGGCCTGCCAAGAAACTGCGTTTCACAGGCCTTTCAAAGACATGTTCCCGGTAGGCTGTAAGAGCACGGGGCAGAGCGAGTTGGTTCTTAGCTTCCCAGAGAGCTGGAAGCAAGATGCTTTGGGGCCTCTCTGCCCCTTTGGAAACAAGGCAGCACCTTGGGCCTGGCAGCTCTAGGCCAATGGAGCACACCCAGAGCAGAAGTTCTACCTCAGCCAGATAAGGCCTGCCAGGAAACTGCGTTTCAAAGGCTTTGGTAAGAGATGTTCCCGGTACTCTGTTAGAGCACTGGGCAGAGCCATTTGTTTCTTAGCTTCCCAAAGAGCTGGAAGCAAGATGCTTTGGGGGCTCCCTGCCCCTTGGCAAACAAGGCCGACCTTTGGGCCAGGCAGCTCTAGGCCAATGGAGCACACCCAGAGCAGAAGTTCTACCTCAGCCAGATAAGGCCTGCCAAGAAACTGCGTTTCAAAGGCTTTGGTAAGAGATGTTCCCGGTACTCTGTTAGAGCACTGGGCAGAGCCATTTGTTTCTTAGCTTCCCAAAGAGCTGGAAGCAAGATGCTTTGGGGGCTCCCTGCCCCTTTGCCAACAAGGGCGACCTTTGGGCCTTTCAGCTCTAGGCCAATGGAGCACACCCAGAGCAGAAGTCCTACTTCAGCCAGATCAGGCCTGCCAAGGAACTGCGTTTCAGAGGCCTTTGTATGTGACCTTCCCAGTAGGCTGTGAGAGCACGGTGCAGAGCCAGTTGTTTCCTTGTTTCCCAAACAGCTGGAAGCAAGACGCTTTGGGGCCTCTCTGCCCCTTTGGAAACAAGGCAGCACGTTGGGTCTGGCAGCTCTAGGGCAATGGAGCACAACCAGAGCCGAAGTTCTACTTCTTCCAGATCAGGCCTGCCTAGACAGTGCGTTTCCCAGTTCTTGATAAGAGATGTTCTCTTAGGCTATAAGAGCACTGGGCACAGCGAGTTGTTTCTTAGCTTCCCAAGAGGTGGAAGCAAGATGCTTTGGGGCCTCTCTCCCCCTTTGGAAACAAGGCAGCCCTTTGGGCCTTTCAGCTCTAGGGCAATGGAGCACACCCAGAGCAGAAGTTCTACCTCAGCCAGATCAGGCCTGCCAAGAAACTGCTTTTCACAGGCCTTCGTAAGAGGTGTTCCCGGAAGGCTGTAAGAGTACCTGGCAGAGCGAGTTGTTTCTTAGCTTCAAAAACAGCTGGAAGCAACATGATTTGGGGCCTCGCTCCCCCTTTGGAAACAAAGCAGCCTTTGTGCCTGGCAGCTCTAGGCCAAAGTAGCACACCCAGAGCACAAGTTCTGCCTCAGCCAGATCAGGCCTTCCAAGAAACTGCGTCTCACAGGCCTTTCTCTGTCACGTTGCCGGTAGGCTGTGAGAGCACTGTGCAGAGCCAGTTGTTTCTTAGCTTCCCAAAGATTTGGAAGCAAGATGCTTTGGGGACTCTCAGCCCCTTTGGAAACAAGGCGGCCCTTTGGGCCTGGCAGCTCTAGGCCAAAGTAGCACGCCCAGAGCAGGAGTTCTACTTCAGCCAGATCAGGCCTGCCAAGAAACTGCGTTTCACAGGCCTTGGTAAGAGATGTTCCCGGTAGGCTGTGAGAGCACTGTGGAGAGCCAGTTGCTTTAGCTTCCCACAGAGCTGGAAGCAAGATGCCTTGGGGCCTCTCTCTCCCTTTGGACACAAGGCAGCCTTTTGGGCCTGGCAGCTCTAGGCCAATGGAGCACACCCAGAGCAGAAGTTCTACTTGGGCCAGTTCAGGCCACCAACAAACTGCGTTTCACAGGCCTTGGTAAGAGATGTTCCCGGTAGGCTGTAAGAGCACTGGGCAACGCCAGATGTTTCTTAGCTTCCCGAAGAGCTGGAAGCGAGAAGCTTTGGTGCCACTCTCTCACTTTGGACTCAAGGCAGCCCTTTGGGGCAGGTAGCTCTAGCCCAGTGGAGCACACCCAGAGCAGAAGTTCTACTTCGGCCAGTTCAGGCCACCAACAAACTGCGTTTCACAGGCCTTGGTAGGAGATGTTCCCGGTAGGCTGTAAGAGCACTGGGCAACGCCAGATGTTTCTTAGCTTCCCGAAGAGCTGGAAGCAAGATGCTTTGGGGCCTCTCATCCCCTTTGCAAACAAGGCGGCCCTATGGGCCAGGCAGCTCTAGGCCAATGGAGCACACCCAGAGCAGAAGTTCTACTTCGGCCAGTTCAGGCCACCAACAAACTGCGTTTCACAGGCCTTGGTAAGAGATGTTCCCGGTAGGCTGTAAGAGCACTGGGCAACGCCAGATGTTTCTTAGCTTCCCGAAGAGCTGGAAGAAGACGCTTTGGGGCCTCTCATCCCCTTTGCAAACAAGGCCGACCTTTGGGCCAGGCAGCTCTAGGCCAATGGAGCACACCCAGAGCAGAAGTTCTACCTCAGCCAGATAAGGCCTGCCAAGAAACTGCGTTTCAAAGGCTTTGGTAAGAGATGTTCCCGGTACTCTGTTAGAGCACTGGGCAGAGCCATTTGTTTCTTAGCTTCCCAAAGAGCTGGAAGCAAGATGCTTTGGGGGCTCCCTGCCCCTTTGCCAACAAGGGCGACCTTTGGGCCTTTCAGCTCTAGGCCAATGGAGCACACCCAGAGCAGAAGTCCTACTTCAGCCAGATCAGGCCTGCCAAGGAACTGCGTTTCAGAGGCCTTTGTATGTGACGTTCCCGGTAGGCTGTGAGAGCACGGTGCAGAGCCAGTTGTTTCCTTGTTTCCCAAACAGCTGGAAGCAAGACGCTTTGGGGCCTCTCTGCCCCTTTGGAAACAAGGCAGCACGTTGGGTCTGGCAGCTCTAGGGCAATGGAGCACAACCAGAGCCGAAGTTCTACTTCTTCCAGATCAGGCCTGCCTAGACAGTGCGTTTCCCAGGCCTTGATAAGAGATGTTCTCTTAGGCTATAAGAGCACTGGGCACAGCCAGTTGTTTCTTAGCTTCCCAAGAGGTGGAAGCAAGATGCTTTGGGGCCTCTCTCCCCCTTTGGAAACAAGGCAGCCCTTTGGGCCTTTCAGCTCTAGGGCAATGGAGCACACCCAGAGCAGAAGTTCTACCTCAGCCAGATCAGGCCTGCCAAGAAACTGCTTTTCACAGGCCTTCGTAAGAGGTGTTCCCGGAAGGCTGTAAGAGTACCTGGCAGAGCGAGTTGTTTCTTAGCTTCAAAAACAGCTGGAAGCAACATGATTTGGGGCCTCTCTCCCCCTTTGGAAACAAAGCAGCCTTTGTGCCTGGCAGCTCTAGGCCAAAGTAGCACACCCAGAGCACAAGTTCTACCTCAGCCAGATAAGGCCTTTCAAGAAGCTGCGTTTCACAGGCCTTTGTATGTGACGTTCCCGGTTGGCTTTGAGAGCACTGTGCAGAGCCAGTTGTTTTAGCTTCCCAGAGAGCAGGAAGCAAGATGCTTTGGGGCCTCTCTCACACTTTGGAAATAAAGGCAGCCCTTTGGGCCTGGCAGCCCTAGGCCAATGGAGTACACCCAGAGCAGAAGTTCTACCTCAGCCAGATCAGGCCTTCCAAGAAACTGCGTCTCACAGGCCTTTCTCTGTCACGTTGCCGGTAGGCTGTGAGAGCACTGTGCAGAGCCAGTTGTTTCTTAGCTTCCCAAAGATTTGGATGCCAGATGCTTTGGGGCCTCTCTGCCCCTTTGGAAACAAGGCGGCCCTTTGGGCCTGGCAGCTCTAGGCCAAAGTAGCACGCCCAGAGCAGGAGTTCTACTTCAGCCAGATCAGGCCTGCCAAGAAACTGCGTTTCACAGGCCTTGGTAAGAGATGTTCCCGGTAGGCTGTGAGAGCACTGTGGAGAGCCAGTTGCTTTAGCTTCCCACAGAGCTGGAAGCAAGATGCCTTGGGGCCTCTCTCTCCCTTTGGACACAAGGCAGCCTTTTGGGCCTGGCAGCTCTAGGCCAATGGAGCACACCCACAGCAGAAGTTCTACTTCAGGCAGATCAGTCCTGCCCAGAAACTGCGTTTCACAGCCCTTGGTAAGAGATGTTCACGGTAGGCTGTGAGAGCACTGGGCAAAACCAGTTGTTTTTTAGCTTCCCAAAGTGCTGGAGGCAAGATGCTTTGGGGCCTCTCTCACCCTTTGGAAACAAGGCAGCCCTTAGGTCCTGGTAGCTCTAGGCCTATGTAGCACAACCAGAACAGAAGTTCTACTTCAGCCAGGTCAGGCCTGCCAAGAAACTGCGTTTCACAGGCCTTTCAAAGACATGTTCCCGGTAGGCTGTAAGAGCACGGGGCAGAGCGAGTTGGTTCTTAGCTTCCCAGAGAGCTGGAAGCAAGATGCTTTGGGGCCTCTCTGCCCCTTTGGAAACAAGGCAGCACCTTGGGCCTGGCAGCTCTAGGCCAATGGAGCACACCCAGAGCAGAAGTTCTACCTCAGCCAGATAAGGCCTGCCAGGAAACTGCGTTTCAAAGGCTTTGGTAAGAGATGTTCCCGGTACTCTGTTAGAGCACTGGGCAGAGCCATTTGTTTCTTAGCTTCCCAAAGAGCTGGAAGCAAGATGCTTTGGGGGCTCCCTGCCCCTTGGCAAACAAGGCCGACCTTTGGGCCAGGCAGCTCTAGGCCAATGCAGCACACCCAGAGCAGAAGTTCTACCTCAGCCAGATAAGGCCTGCCAAGAAACTGCGTTTCAAAGGCTTTGGTAAGAGATGTTCCCGGTACTCTGTTAGAGCACTGGGCAGAGCCATTTGTTTCTTAGCTTCCCAAAGAGCTGGAAGCAAGATGCTTTGGGGGCTCCCTGCCCCTTTGCCAACAAGGGCGACCTTTGGGCCTTTCAGCTCTAGGCCAATGGAGCACACCCAGAGCAGAAGTCCTACTTCAGCCAGATCAGGCCTGCCAAGGAACTGCGTTTCAGAGGCCTTTGTATGTGACGTTCCCGGTAGGCTGTGAGAGCACGGTGCAGAGCCAGTTGTTTCCTTGTTTCCCAAACAGCTGGAAGCAAGACGCTTTGGGGCCTCTCTGCCCCTTTGGAAACAAGGCAGCACGTTGGGTCTGGCAGCTCTAGGGCAATGGAGCACAACCAGAGCCGAAGTTCTACTTCTTCCAGATCAGGCCTGCCTAGACAGTGCGTTTCCCAGGCCTTGATAAGAGATGTTCTCTTAGGCTATAAGAGCACTGGGCACAGCGAGTTGTTTCTTAGCTTCCCAAGAGGTGGAAGCAAGATGCTTTGGGGCCTCTCTCCCCCTTTGGAAACAAGGCAGCCCTTTGGGCCTTTCAGCTCTAGGGCAATGGAGCACACCCAGAGCAGAAGTTCTACCTCAGCCAGATCAGGCCTGCCAAGAAACTGCTTTTCACAGGCCTTCGTAAGAGGTGTTCCCGGAAGGCTGTAAGAGTACCTGGCAGAGCGAGTTGTTTCTTAGCTTCAAAAACAGCTGGAAGCAACATGATTTGGGGCCTCGCTCCCCCTTTGGAAACAAAGCAGCCTTTGTGCCTGGCAGCTCTAGGCCAAAGTAGCACACCCAGAGCACAAGTTCTGCCTCAGCCAGATCAGGCCTTCCAAGAAACTGCGTCTCACAGGCCTTTCTCTGTCACGTTGCCGGTAGGCTGTGAGAGCACTGTGCAGAGCCAGTTGTTTCTTAGCTTCCCAAAGATTTGGAAGCAAGATGCTTTGGGGACTCTCAGCCCCTTTGGAAACAAGGCGGCCCTTTGGGCCTGGCAGCTCTAGGCCAAAGTAGCACGCCCAGAGCAGGAGTTCTACTTCAGCCAGATCAGGCCTGCCAAGAAACTGCGTTTCACAGGCCTTGGTAAGAGATGTTCCCGGTAGGCTGTGAGAGCACTGTGGAGAGCCAGTTGCTTTAGCTTCCCACAGAGCTGGAAGCAAGATGCCTTGGGGCCTCTCTCTCCCTTTGGACACAAGGCAGCCTTTTGGGCCTGGCAGCTCTAGGCCAATGGAGCACACCCACAGCAGAAGTTCTACTTCAGGCAGATCAGTCCTGCCCAGAAACTGCGTTTCACAGCCCTTGGTAAGAGATGTTCACGGTAGGCTGTGAGAGCACTGGGCAGAACCAGTTGTTTTTTAGCTTCCCAAAGTGCTGGAGGCAAGATGCTTTGGGGCCTCTCTCACCCTTTGGAAACAAGGCAGCCCTTAGGTCCTGGTAGCTCTAGGCCTATGTAGCACAACCAGAACAGAAGTTCTACTTCAGCCAGGTCAGGCCTGCCAAGAAACTGCGTTTCACAGGCCTTTCAAAGAGATGTTCTCTTAGGCTGTAAGAGCACTGGGCAGAGCCAGCTGTTTCTTAGCTTCCCGAAGAGCTGGGAGCAAGATGCTTTGGGTCCACTCTCCGTCTTTGGAAACAAGGCAGCCCTTTGGGCCTGGCGGCTCTAGGGCAATGGAGCACACCCAGAGCAGAAGTTCTACTTCAGCCAGATCAGGCCTGCCAGGAAACTGCGTTTCACAGGCCTTGGTAAGAGATGTTCCCGGTAGGCTGTAAGAGCACTGGGCAGAGCCAGTTGTTTCTTACCTTCCTGAAAAGCTGGAAGCAAGATGCTTGGGACCCCTCTGCCCGTTTGGGAACAAGGCAGCCTTTTGGGTCGGGAAGCTCTAGGCCAATGGAGCACACGCAGAGCAGGAGTTCTACTTCAGCCTGATCAGGCCTGCAAAGAAACAGCGTTTGACAGGCCTTGGTAAGAGATGTTCCCGGTAGGTGTAAGAGCACTGGGCAGAGCCAGTTGTTTCTTAGCTTCGCAAAGACCGGGAAGCAAGATGCTTTGGGCCTCTCTGCCCCTTGGAAACAGGGCAGCACTTTGGGCCTGGCAGCTCTAGGGCAATGGAGCACACCCAGAGCAGAAGTTCTACCTCAGCCAGATAAGGCCTGCCAAGAAACTGCGTTTCAAAGGCTTTGGTAAGAGATGTTCCCGGTACTCTGTTAGAGCACTGGGCAGAGCCATTTGTTTCTTAGCTTCCCAAAGAGCTGGAAGCAAGATGCTTTGGGGGCTCCCTGCCCCTTGGCAAACAAGGCCGACCTTTGGGCCAGGCAGCTCTAGGCCAATGTAGCACACCCAGAGCAGAAGTTCTACCTCAGCCAGATAAGGCCTGCCAAGAAACTGCGTTTCAAAGGCTTTGGTAAGAGATGTTCCCGGTACTCTGTTAGAGCACTGGGCAGAGCCATTTGTTTCTTAGCTTCCCAAAGAGCTGGAAGCAAGATGCTTTGGGGGCTCCCTGCCCCTTTGCCAACAAGGGCGACCTTTGGGCCTTTCAGCTCTAGGCCAATGGAGCACACCCAGAGCAGAAGTCCTACTTCAGCCAGATCAGGCCTGCCAAGGAACTGCGTTTCAGAGGCCTTTGTATGTGACGTTCCCGGTAGGCTGTGAGAGCACGGTGCAGAGCCAGTTGTTTCCTTGTTTCCCAAACAGCTGGAAGCAAGACGCTTTGGGGCCTCTCTGCCCCTTTGGAAACAAGGCAGCACGTTGGGTCTGGCAGCTCTAGGGCAATGGAGCACAACCAGAGCCGAAGTTCTACTTCTTCCAGATCAGGCCTGCCTAGACAGTGCGTTTCCCAGGCCTTGATAAGAGATGTTCTCTTAGGCTATAAGAGCACTGGGCACAGCGAGTTGTTTCTTAGCTTCCCAAGAGGTGGAAGCAAGATGCTTTGGGGCCTCTCTCCCCCTTTGGAAACAAGGCAGCCCTTTGGGCCTTTCAGCTCTAGGGCAATGGAGCACACCCAGAGCAGAAGTTCTACCTCAGCCAGATCAGGCCTGCCAAGAAACTGCTTTTCACAGGCCTTCGTAAGAGGTGTTCCCGGAAGGCTGTAAGAGTACCTGGCAGAGCGAGTTGTTTCTTAGCTTCAAAAACAGCTGGAAGCAACATGATTTGGGGCCTCGCTCCCCCTTTGGAAACAAAGCAGCCTTTGTGCCTGGCAGCTCTAGGCCAAAGTAGCACACCCAGAGCACAAGTTCTGCCTCAGCCAGATCAGGCCTTCCAAGAAACTGCGTCTCACAGGCCTTTCTCTGTCACGTTGCCGGTAGGCTGTGAGAGCACTGTGCAGAGCCAGTTGTTTCTTAGCTTCCCAAAGATTTGGAAGCAAGATGCTTTGGGGACTCTCAGCCCCTTTGGAAACAAGGCGGCCCTTTGGGCCTGGCAGCTCTAGGCCAAAGTAGCACGCCCAGAGCAGGAGTTCTACTTCAGCCAGATCAGGCCTGCCAAGAAACTGCGTTTCACAGGCCTTGGTAAGAGATGTTCCCGGTAGGCTGTGAGAGCACTGTGGAGAGCCAGTTGCTTTAGCTTCCCACAGAGCTGGAAGCAAGATGCCTTGGGGCCTCTCTCTCCCTTTGGACACAAGGCAGCCTTTTGGGCCTGGCAGCTCTAGGCCAATGGAGCACACCCACAGCAGAAGTTCTACTTCAGGCAGATCAGTCCTGCCCAGAAACTGCGTTTCACAGCCCTTGGTAAGAGATGTTCACGGTAGGCTGTGAGAGCACTGGGCAGAACCAGTTGTTTTTTAGCTTCCCAAAGTGCTGGAGGCAAGATGCTTTGGGGCCTCTCTCACCCTTTGGAAACAAGGCAGCCCTTAGGTCCTGGTAGCTCTAGGCCTATGTAGCACAACCAGAACAGAAGTTCTACTTCAGCCAGGTCAGGCCTGCCAAGAAACTGCGTTTCACAGGCCTTTCAAAGAGATGTTCTCTTAGGCTGTAAGAGCACTGGGCAGAGCCAGCTGTTTCTTAGCTTCCCGAAGAGCTGGGAGCAAGATGCTTTGGGTCCACTCTCCGTCTTTGGAAACAAGGCAGCCCTTTGGGCCTGGCGGCTCTAGGGCAATGGAGCACACCCAGAGCAGAAGTTCTACTTCAGCCAGATCAGGCCTGCCAGGAAACTGCGTTTCACAGGCCTTGGTAAGAGATGTTCCCGGTAGGCTGTAAGAGCACTGGGCAGAGCCAGTTGTTTCTTACCTTCCTGAAAAGCTGGAAGCAAGATGCTTGGGACCCCTCTGCCCGTTTGGGAACAAGGCAGCCTTT
Organism: Equus asinus; assembly: GCF_041296235.1. Lineage (NCBI taxonomy): Eukaryota > Metazoa > Chordata > Mammalia > Perissodactyla > Equidae > Equus > Equus asinus. The sequence goes on from NW_027224845.1 coordinate 3,556,710, forward strand.
TGGGTCGGGAAGCTCTAGGCCAATGGAGCACACGCAGAGCAGGAGTTCTACTTCAGCCTGATCAGGCCTGCAAAGAAACAGCGTTTGACAGGCCTTGGTAAGAGATGTTCCCGGTAGGTGTAAGAGCACTGGGCAGAGCCAGTTGTTTCTTAGCTTCGCAAAGACCGGGAAGCAAGATGCTTTGGGCCTCTCTGCCCCTTGGAAACAGGGCAGCACTTTGGGCCTGGCAGCTCTAGGGCAATGGAGCACACCCAGAGCCGGAGTTCTACTTCAGCCAGATGAGGCCTGCCAAGAAACTGCGTTTCACAGGCCTTTCAAAGACATGTTCCCGGTAGGCTGTAAGAGCACGGGGCAGAGCGAGTTGGTTCTTAGCTTCCCAGAGAGCTGGAAGCAAGATGCTTTGGGGCCTCTCTGCCCCTTTGGAAACAAGGCAGCACCTTGGGCCTGGCAGCTCTAGGCCAATGGAGCACACCCAGAGCAGAAGTTCTACTTCAGCCAAATCAGGCCTGCCAGGAAACGGCGTTTCACAGGCCTTGGTAAGAGATGTTCCCGGTAGGCTGTAAGAGCACTGGGCAACGCCAGATGTTTCTTAGCTTCCCGAAGAGCTGGAAGCAAGATGCTTTGGGGCCTCTCATCCCCTTTGCAAACACGGCGGCCCTATGGGCCAGGCAGCTCTAGGCCAATGGAGCACACCCAGAGCAGAAGTTCTACTTCGGCCAGTTCAGGCCACCAACAAACTGCGTTTCACAGGCCTTGGTAAGAGATGTTCCCGGTAGGCTGTAAGAGCACTGGGCAACGCCAGATGTTTCTTAGCTTCCCGAAGAGCTGGAAGCAAGATGCTTTGGGGCCTCTCATCCCCTTTGCAAACAAGGCCGACCTTTGGGCCAGGCAGCTCTAGGCCAATGGAGCACACCCAGAGCAGAAGTTCTACCTCAGCCAGATAAGGCCTGCCAAGAAACTGCGTTTCAAAGGCTTTGGTAAGAGATGTTCCCGGTACTCTGTTAGAGCACTGGGCAGAGCCATTTGTTTCTTAGCTTCCCAAAGAGCTGGAAGCAAGATGCTTTGGGGGCTCCCTGCCCCTTTGCCAACAAGGGCGACCTTTGGGCCTTTCAGCTCTAGGCCAATGGAGCACACCCAGAGCAGAAGTCCTACTTCAGCCAGATCAGGCCTGCCAAGGAACTGCGTTTCAGAGGCCTTTGTATGTGACCTTCCCGGTAGGCTGTGAGAGCACGGTGCAGAGCCAGTTGTTTCCTTGTTTCCCAAACAGCTGGAAGCAAGACGCTTTGGGGCCTCTCTGCCCCTTTGGAAACAAGGCAGCACGTTGGGTCTGGCAGCTCTAGGGCAATGGAGCACAACCAGAGCCGAAGTTCTACTTCTTCCAGATCAGGCCTGCCTAGACAGTGCGTTTCCCAGGCCTTGATAAGAGATGTTCTCTTAGGCTATAAGAGCACTGGGCACAGCCAGTTGTTTCTTAGCTTCCCAAGAGGTGGAAGCAAGATGCTTTGGGGCCTCTCTCCCCCTTTGGAAACAAGGCAGCCCTTTGGGCCTTTCAGCTCTAGGGCAATGGAGCACACCCAGAGCAGAAGTTCTACCTCAGCCAGATCAGGCCTGCCAAGAAACTGCTTTTCACAGGCCTTCGTAAGAGGTGTTCCCGGAAGGCTGTAAGAGTACCTGGCAGAGCGAGTTGTTTCTTAGCTTCAAAAACAGCTGGAAGCAACATGATTTGGGGCCTCTCTCCCCCTTTGGAAACAAAGCAGCCTTTGTGCCTGGCAGCTCTAGGCCAAAGTAGCACACCCAGAGCACAAGTTCTACCTCAGCCAGATAAGGCCTGTCAAGAAGCTGCGTTTCACAGGCCTTTGTATGTGACGTTCCCGGTTGGCTTTGAGAGCACTGTGCAGAGCCAGTTGTTTTAGCTTCCCAGAGAACAGGAAGCAAGATGCTTTGGGGCCTCTCTCACACTTTGGAAATAAAGGCAGCCCTTTGGGCCTGGCAGCCCTAGGCCAATGGAGTACACCCAGAGCAGAAGTTCTACCTCAGCCAGATCAGGCCTTCCAAGAAACTGCGTCTCACAGGCCTTTCTCTGTCACGTTGCCGGTAGGCTGTGAGAGCACTGTGCAGAGCCAGTTGTTTCTTAGCTTCCCAAAGATTTGGAAGCAAGATGCTTTGGGGACTCTCAGCCCCTTTGGAAACAAGGCGGCCCTTTGGGCCTGGCAGCTCTACGCCAAAGTAGCACGCCCAGAGCAGGAGTTCTACTTCAGCCAGATCAGGCCTGCCAAGAAACTGCGTTTCACAGGCCTTGGTAAGAGATGTTCCCGGTAGGCTGTGAGAGCACTGTGGAGAGCCAGTTGCTTTAGCTTCCCACAGAGCTGGAAGCAAGATGCCTTGGGGCCTCTCTCTCCCTTTGGACACAAGGCAGCCGTTTGGGCCTGGCAGCTCTAGGCCAATGGAGCACACCCACAGCAGAAGTTCTACTTCAGGCAGATCAGTCCTGCCCAGGATCTGCGTTTCACAGCCCTTGGTAAGAGATGTTCACGGTAGGCTGTGAGAGCACTGGGCAGAACCAGTTGTTTTTTAGCTTCCCAAAGTGCTGGAGGCAAGATGCTTTGGGGCCTCTCTCACCCTTTGGAAACAAGGCAGCCCTTAGGTCCTGGTAGCTCTAGGCCTATGTAGCACAACCAGAACAGAAGTTCTACTTCAGCCAGGTCAGGCCTGCCAAGAAACTGCGTTTCACAGGCCTTTCAAAGAGATGTTCTCTTAGGCTGTAAGAGCACTGGGCAGAGCCAGCTGTTTCTTAGCTTCCCGAAGAGCTGGGAGCAAGATGCTTTGGGTCCACTCTCCGTCTTTGGAAACAAGGCAGCCCTTTGGGCCTGGCGGCTCTAGGGCAATGGAGCACACCCAGAGCAGAAGTTCTACTTCAGCCAGATCAGGCCTGCCAGGAAACTGCGTTTCACAGGCCTTGGTAAGAGATGTTCCCGGTAGGCTGTAAGAGCACTGGGCAGAGCCAGTTGTTTCTTACCTTCCTGAAAAGCTGGAAGCAAGATGCTTGGGACCCCTCTGCCCGTTTGGGAACAAGGCAGCCTTTTGGGTCGGGAAGCTCTAGGCCAATGGAGCACACGCAGAGCAGGAGTTCTACTTCAGCCTGATCAGGCCTGCAAAGAAACAGCGTTTGACAGGCCTTGGTAAGAGATGTTCCCGGTAGGTGTAAGAGCACTGGGCAGAGCCAGTTGTTTCTTAGCTTCGCAAAGACCGGGAAGCAAGATGCTTTGGGCCTCTCTGCCCCTTGGAAACAGGGCAGCACTTTGGGCCTGGCAGCTCTAGGGCAATGGAGCACACCCAGAGCCGGAGTTCTACTTCAGCCAGATGAGGCCTGCCAAGAAACTGCGTTTCACAGGCCTTTCAAAGACATGTTCCCGGTAGGCTGTAAGAGCACGGGGCAGAGCGAGTTGGTTCTTAGCTTCCCAGAGAGCTGGAAGCAAGATGCTTTGGGGCCTCTCTGCCCCTTTGGAAACAAGGCAGCACCTTGGGCCTGGCAGCTCTAGGCCAATGGAGCACACCCAGAGCAGAAGTTCTACTTCAGCCAAATCAGGCCTGCCAGGAAACGGCGTTTCACAGGCCTTGGTAAGAGATGTTCCCGGTAGGCTGTAAGAGCACTGGGCAACGCCAGATGTTTCTTAGCTTCCCGAAGAGCTGGAAGCAAGATGCTTTGGGGCCTCTCATCCCCTTTGCAAACAAGGCGGCCCTATGGGCCAGGCAGCTCTAGGCCAATGGAGCACACCCAGAGCAGAAGTTCTACTTCGGCCAGTTCAGGCCACCAACAAACTGCGTTTCACAGGCCTTGGTAAGAGATGTTCCCGGTAGGCTGTAAGAGCACTGGGCAACGCCAGATGTTTCTTAGCTTCCCGAAGAGCTGGAAGAAGATGCTTTGGGGCCTCTCATCCCCTTTGCAAACAAGGCCGACCTTTGGGCCAGGCAGCTCTAGGCCAATGGAGCACACCCAGAGCAGAAGTTCTACCTCAGCCAGATAAGGCCTGCCAAGAAACTGCGTTTCAAAGGCTTTGGTAAGAGATGTTCCCGGTACTCTGTTAGAGCACTGGGCAGAGCCATTTGTTTCTTAGCTTCCCAAAGAGCTGGAAGCAAGATGCTTTGGGGGCTCCCTGCCCCTTTGCCAACAAGGGCGACCTTTGGGCCTTTCAGCTCTAGGCCAATGGAGCACACCCAGAGCAGAAGTCCTACTTCAGCCAGATCAGGCCTGCCAAGGAACTGCGTTTCAGAGGCCTTTGTATGTGACGTTCCCGGTAGGCTGTGAGAGCACGGTGCAGAGCCAGTTGTTTCCTTGTTTCCCAAACAGCTGGAAGCAAGACGCTTTGGGGCCTCTCTGCCCCTTTGGAAACAAGGCAGCACGTTGGGTCTGGCAGCTCTAGGGCAATGGAGCACAACCAGAGCCGAAGTTCTACTTCTTCCAGATCAGGCCTGCCTAGACAGTGAGTTTCACAGGCCTTGATAAGAGATGTTCTCTTAGGCTATAAGAGCACTGGGCACAGCCAGTTGTTTCTTAGCTTCCCAAGAGGTGGAAGCAAGATGCTTTGGGGCCTCTCTCCCCCTTTGGAAACAAGGCAGCCCTTTGGGCCTTTCAGCTCTAGGGCAATGGAGCACACCCAGAGCAGAAGTTCTACCTCAGCCAGATCAGGCCTGCCAAGAAACTGCTTTTCACAGGCCTTCGTAAGAGGTGTTCCCGGAAGGCTGTAAGAGTACCTGGCAGAGCGAGTTGTTTCTTAGCTTCAAAAACAGCTGGAAGCAACATGATTTGGGGCCTCTCTCCCCCTTTGGAAACAAAGCAGCCTTTGTGCCTGGCAGCTCTAGGCCAAAGTAGCACACCCAGAGCACAAGTTCTACCTCAGCCAGATAAGGCCTGTCAAGAAGCTGCGTTTCACAGGCCTTTGTATGTGACGTTCCCGGTTGGCTTTGAGAGCACTGTGCAGAGCCAGTTGTTTTAGCTTCCCAGAGAACAGGAAGCAAGATGCTTTGGGGCCTCTCTCACACTTTGGAAATAAAGGCAGCCCTTTGGGCCTGGCAGCCCTAGGCCAATGGAGTACACCCAGAGCAGAAGTTCTACCTCAGCCAGATCAGGCCTTCCAAGAAACTGCGTCTCACAGGCCTTTCTCTGTCACGTTGCCGGTAGGCTGTGAGAGCACTGTGCAGAGCCAGTTGTTTCTTAGCTTCCCAAAGATTTGGAAGCAAGATGCTTTGGGGACTCTCAGCCCCTTTGGAAACAAGGCGGCCCTTTGGGCCTGGCAGCTCTAGGCCAAAGTAGCACGCCCAGAGCAGGAGTTCTACTTCAGCCAGATCAGGCCTGCCAAGAAACTGCGTTTCACAGGCCTTGGTAAGAGATGTTCCCGGTAGGCTGTGAGAGCACTGTGGAGAGCCAGTTGCTTTAGCTTCCCACAGAGCTGGAAGCAAGATGCTTTGGGGCCTCTCTCTCCCTTTGGACACAAGGCAGCCGTTTGGGCCTGGCAGCTCTAGGCCAATGGAGCACACCCACAGCAGAAGTTCTACTTCAGGCAGATCCGTCCTGCCCAGAAACTGCGTTTCACAGCCCTTGGTAAGAGATGTTCATGGTAGGCTGTGAGAGCACTGGGCAGAACCAGTTGTTTTTTAGCTTCCCAAAGTGCTGGAGGCAAGATGCTTTGGGGCCTCTCTCACCCTTTGGAAACAAGGCAGCCCTTAGGTCCTGGTAGCTCTAGGCCTATGTAGCACAACCAGAACAGAAGTTCTACTTCAGCCAGGTCAGGCCTGCCAAGAAACTGCGTTTCACAGGCCTTTCAAAGAGATGTTCTCTTAGGCTGTAAGAGCACTGGGCAGAGCCAGCTGTTTCTTAGCTTCCCGAAGAGCTGGGAGCAAGATGCCTTGGGTCCACTCTCCGTCTTTGGAAACAAGGCAGCCCTTTGGGCCTGGCAGCTCTAGGGCAATGGAGCACACCCAGAGCAGAAGTTCTACTTCAGCCAGATCAGGCCTGCCAGGAAACTGCGTTTCACAGGCCTTGGTAAGAGATGTTCCCGGTAGGCTGTAAGAGCACTGGGCAGAGCCAGTTGTTTCTTACCTTCCTGAAAAGCTGGAAGCAAGATGCTTGGGACCCCTCTGCCCGTTTGGGAACAAGGCAGCCTTTTGGGTCGGGAAGCTCTAGGCCAATGGAGCACACGCAGAGCAGGAGTTCTACTTCAGCCTGATCAGGCCTGCAAAGAAACAGCGTTTGACAGGCCTTGGTAAGAGATGTTCCCGGTAGGTGTAAGAGCACTGGGCAGAGCCAGTTGTTTCGTAGCTTCGCAAAGACCGGGAAGCAAGATGCTTTGGGCCTCTCTGCCCCTTGGAAACAGGGCAGCACTTTGGGCCTGGCAGCTCTAGGGCAATGGAGCACACCCAGAGCCGGAGTTCTACTTCAGCCAGATGAGGCCTGCCAAGAAACTGCGTTTCACAGGCCTTTCAAAGACATGTTCCCGGTAGGCTGTAAGAGCACGGGGCAGAGCGAGTTGGTTCTTAGCTTCCCAGAGAGCTGGAAGCAAGATGCTTTGGGGCCTCTCTGCCCCTTTGGAAACAAGGCAGCACCTTGGGCCTGGCAGCTCTAGGGCAATGGAGCACACCCAGAGCCGAAGTTCTACTTGGGCCAGTTCAGGCCACCAACAAACTGCGTTTCACAGGCCTTGGTAAGAGATGTTCCCGGTAGGCTGTAAGAGCACTGGGCAACGCCAGATGTTTCTTAGCTTCCCGAAGAGCTGGAAGCGAGAAGCTTTGGTGCCACTCTCTCACTTTGGACTCAAGGCAGCCCTTTGGGGCAGGTAGCTCTAGGCCAGTGGAGCACACCCAGAGCAGAAGTTCTACTTGGGCCAGTTCAGGCCACCAACAAACTGCGTTTCTCAGGCCTTGGTAGGAGATGTTCCCGGTAGGCTGTAAGAGCACTGGGCAACGCCAGATGTTTCTTAGCTTCCCGAAGAGCTGGAAGCAAGATGCTTTGGGGCCTCTCATCCCCTTTGCAAACAAGGCGGCCCTATGGGCCAGGCAGCTCTAGGCCAATGGAGCACACCCAGAGCAGAAGTTCTACTTCGGCCAGTTCAGGCCACCAACAAACTGCGTTTCACAGGCCTTGGTAAGAGATGTTCCCGGTAGGCTGTAAGAGCACTGGGCAACGCCAGATGTTTCTTAGCTTCCCGAAGAGCTGGAAGAAGATGCTTTGGGGCCTCTCATCCCCTTTGCAAACAAGGCCGACCTTTGGGCCAGGCAGCTCTAGGCCAATGGAGCACACCCAGAGCAGAAGTTCTACCTCAGCCAGATAAGGCCTGCCAAGAAACTGCGTTTCAAAGGCTTTGGTAAGAGATGTTCCCGGTACTCTGTTAGAGCACTGGGCAGAGCCATTTGTTTCTTAGCTTCCCAAAGAGCTGGAAGCAAGATGCTTTGGGGGCTCCCTGCCCCTTTGCCAACAAGGGCGACCTTTGGGCCTTTCAGCTCTAGGCCAATGGAGCACACCCAGAGCAGAAGTCCTACTTCAGCCAGATCAGGCCTGCCAAGGAACTGCGTTTCAGAGGCCTTTGTATGTGACGTTCCCGGTAGGCTGTGAGAGCACGGTGCAGAGCCAGTTGTTTCCTTGTTTCCCAAACAGCTGGAAGCAAGACACTTTGGGGCCTCTCTGCCCCTTTGGAAACAAGGCAGCACGTTGGGTCTGGCAGCTCTAGGGCAATGGAGCACAACCAGAGCCGAAGTTCTACTTCTTCCAGATCAGGCCTGCCTAGACAGTGCGTTTCACAGGCCTTGATAAGAGATGTTCTCTTAGGCTATAAGAGCACTGGGCACAGCCAGTTGTTTCTTAGCTTCCCAAGAGGTGGAAGCAAGATGCTTTGGGGCCTCTCTCCCCCTTTGGAAACAAGGCAGCCCTTTGGGCCTTTCAGCTCTAGGGCAATGGAGCACACCCAGAGCAGAAGTTCTACCTCAGCCAGATCAGGCCTGCCAAGAAACTGCTTTTCACAGGCCTTCGTAAGAGGTGTTCCCGGAAGGCTGTAAGAGTACCTGGCAGAGCGAGTTGTTTCTTAGCTTCAAAAACAGCTGGAAGCAACATGATTTGGGGCCTCTCTCCCCCATTGGAAACAAAGCAGCCTTTGTGCCTGGCAGCTCTAGGCCAAAGTAGCACACCCAGAGCACAAGTTCTACCTCAGCCAGATAAGGCCTGTCAAGAAGCTGCGTTTCACAGGCCTTTGTATGTGACGTTCCCGGTTGGCTTTGAGAGCACTGTGCAGAGCCAGTTGTTTTAGCTTCCCAGAGAGCAGGAAGCAAGATGCTTTGGGGCCTCTCTCACACTTTGGAAATAAAGGCAGCCCTTTGGGCCTGGCAGCCCTAGGCCAATGGAGTACACCCAGAGCAGAAGTTCTACCTCAGCCAGATCAGGCCTTCCAAGAAACTGCGTCTCACAGGCCTTTCTCTGTCACGTTGCCGGTAGGCTGTGAGAGCACTGTGCAGAGCCAGTTGTTTCTTAGCTTCCCAAAGATTTGGATGCAAGATGCTTTGGGGACTCTCAGCCCCTTTGGAAACAAGGCGGCCCTTTGGGCCTGGCAGCTCTAGGCCAAAGTAGCACGCCCAGAGCAGGAGTTCTACTTCAGCCAGATCAGGCCTGCCAAGAAACTGCGTTTCACAGGCCTTGGTAAGAGATGTTCCCGGTAGGCTGTGAGAGCACTGTGGAGAGCCAGTTGCTTTAGCTTCCCACAGAGCTGGAAGCAAGATGCCTTGGGGCCTCTCTCTCCCTTTGGACACAAGGCAGCCTTTTGGGCCTGGCAGCTCTAGGCCAATGGAGCACACCCACAGCAGAAGTTCTACTTCAGGCAGATCAGTCCTGCCCAGAAACTGCGTTTCACAGCCCTTGGTAAGAGATGTTCACGGTAGGCTGTGAGAGCACTGGGCAGAACCAGTTGTTTTTTAGCTTCCCAAAGTGCTGGAGGCAAGATGCTTTGGGGCCTCTCTCACCCTTTGGAAACAAGGCAGCCCTTAGGTCCTGGTAGCTCTAGGCCTATGTAGCACAACCAGAACAGAAGTTCTACTTCAGCCAGGTCAGGCCTGCCAAGAAACTGCGTTTCACAGGCCTTTCAAAGAGATGTTCTCTTAGGCTGGAAGAGCACTGGGCAGAGCCAGCTGTTTCTTAGCTTCCCGAAGAGCTGGGAGCAAGATGCTTTGGGTCCACTCTCCGTCTTTGGAAACAAGGCAGCCCTTTGGGCCTGGCAGCTCTAGGGCAATGGAGCACACCCAGAGCAGAAGTTCTACTTCAGCCAGATCAGGCCTGCCAGGAAACTGCGTTTCACAGGCCTTGGTAAGAGATGTTCCCGGTAGGCTGTAAGAGCACTGGGCAGAGCCAGTTGTTTCTTACCTTCCTGAAAAGCTGGAAGCAAGATGCTTGGGACCCCTCTGCCCGTTTGGGAACAAGGCAGCCTTTTGGGTCGGGAAGCTCTAGGCCAATGGAGCACACGCAGAGCAGGAGTTCTACTTCAGCCTGATCAGGCCTGCAAAGAAACAGCGTTTGACAGGCCTTGGTAAGAGATGTTCCCGGTAGGTGTAAGAGCACTGGGCAGAGCCAGTTGTTTCTTAGCTTCGCAAAGACCGGGAAGCAAGATGCTTTGGGCCTCTCTGCCCCTTGGAAACAGGGCAGCACTTTGGGCCTGGCAGCTCTAGGGCAATGGAGCACACCCAGAGCCGGAGTTCTACTTCAGCCAGATGAGGCCTGCCAAGAAACTGCGTTTCACAGGCCTTTCAAAGACATGTTCCCGGTAGGCTGTAAGAGCACGGGGCAGAGCGAGTTGGTTCTTAGCTTCCCAGAGAGCTGGAAGCAAGATGCTTTGGGGCCTCTCTGCCCCTTTGGAAACAAGGCAGCACCTTGGGCCTGGCAGCTCTAGGCCAATGGAGCACACCCAGAGCAGAAGTTCTACTTCGGCCAGTTCAGGCCACCAACAAACTGCGTTTCACAGGCCTTGGTAAGAGATGTTCCCGGTAGGCTGTAAGAGCACTGGGCAACGCCAGATGTTTCTTAGCTTCCCGAAGAGCTGGAAGCAAGATGCTTTGGGGCCTCTCATCCCCTTTGCAAACAAGGCCGACCTTTGGGCCAGGCAGCTCTAGGCCAATGGAGCACACCCAGAGCAGAAGTTCTACCTCAGCCAGATAAGGCCTGCCAAGAAACTGCGTTTCAAAGGCTTTGGTAAGAGATGTTCCCGGTACTCTGTTAGAGCACTGGGCAGAGCCATTTGTTTCTTAGCTTCCCAAAGAGCTGGAAGCAAGATGCTTTGGGGGCTCCCTGCCCCTTTGCCAACAAGGGCGACCTTTGGGCCTTTCAGCTCTAGGCCAATGGAGCACACCCAGAGCAGAAGTCCTACTTCAGCCAGATCAGGCCTGCCAAGGAACTGCGTTTCAGAGGCCTTTGTATGTGACGTTCCCGGTAGGCTGTGAGAGCACGGTGCAGAGCCAGTTGTTTCCTTGTTTCCCAAACAGCTGGAAGCAAGACGCTTTGGGGCCTCTCTGCCCCTTTGGAAACAAGGCAGCACGTTGGGTCTGGCAGCTCTAGGGCAATGGAGCACAACCAGAGCCGAAGTTCTACTTCTTCCAGATCAGGCCTGCCTAGACAGTGAGTTTCACAGGCCTTGATAAGAGATGTTCTCTTAGGCTATAAGAGCACTGGGCACAGCCAGTTGTTTCTTAGCTTCCCAAGAGGTGGAAGCAAGATGCTTTGGGGCCTCTCTCCCCCTTTGGAAACAAGGCAGCCCTTTGGGCCTTTCAGCTCTAGGGCAATGGAGCACACCCAGAGCAGAAGTTCTACCTCAGCCAGATCAGGCCTGCCAAGAAACTGCTTTTCACAGGCCTTCGTAAGAGGTGTTCCCGGAAGGCTGTAAGAGTACCTGGCAGAGCGAGTTGTTTCTTAGCTTCAAAAACAGCTGGAAGCAACATGATTTGGGGCCTCTCTCCCCCTTTGGAAACAAAGCAGCCTTTGTGCCTGGCAGCTCTAGGCCAAAGTAGCACACCCAGAGCACAAGTTCTACCTCAGCCAGATCAGGCCTTCCAAGAAACTGCGTCTCACAGGCCTTTCTCTGTCACGTTGCCGGTAGGCTGTGAGAGCACTGTGCAGAGCCAGTTGTTTCTTAGCTTCCCAAAGATTTGGAAGCAAGATGCTTTGGGGACTCTCAGCCCCTTTGGAAACAAGGCGGCCCTTTGGGCCTGGCAGCTCTAGGCCAAAGTAGCACGCCCAGAGCAGGAGTTCTACTTCAGCCAGATCAGGCCTGCCAAGAAACTGCGTTTCACAGGCCTTGGTAAGAGATGTTCCCGGTAGGCTGTGAGAGCACTGTGGAGAGCCAGTTGCTTTAGCTTCCCACAGAGCTGGAAGCAAGATGCCTTGGGGCCTCTCTCTCCCTTTGGACACAAGGCAGCCTTTTGGGCCTGGCAGCTCTAGGCCAATGGAGCACACCCACAGCAGAAGTTCTACTTCAGGCAGATCAGTCCTGCCCAGAAACTGCGTTTCACAGCCCTTGGTAAGAGATGTTCACGGTAGGCTGTGAGAGCACTGGGCAGAACCAGTTGTTTTTTAGCTTCCCAAAGTGCTGGAGGCAAGATGCTTTGGGGCCTCTCTCACCCTTTGGAAACAAGGCAGCCCTTAGGTTTTGGTAGCTCTAGGCCTATGTAGCACAACCAGAACAGAAGTTCTATTTCAGCCAGGTCAGGCCTGCCAAGAAACTGCGTTTCACAGGCCTTTCAAAGACATGTTCCCGGTAGGCTGTAAGAGCACGGGGCAGAGCGAGTTGGTTCTTAGCTTCCCAGAGAGCTGGAAGCAAGATGCTTTGGGGCCTCTCTGCCCCTTTGGAAACAAGGCAGCACCTTGGGCCTGGCAGCTCTAGGCCAATGGAGCACACCCAGAGCAGAAGTTCTACTTCGGCCAGTTCAGGCCACCAACAAACTGCGTTTCACAGGCCTTGGTAAGAGATGTTCCCGGTAGGCTGTAAGAGCACTGGGCAACGCCAGATGTTTCTTAGCTTCCCGAAGAGCTGGAAGCAAGATGCTTTGGGGCCTCTCATCCCCTTTGCAAACAAGGCCGACCTTTGGGCCAGGCAGCTCTAGGCCAATGGAGCACACCCAGAGCAGAAGTTCTACCTCAGCCAGATAAGGCCTGCCAAGAAACTGCGTTTCAAAGGCTTTGGTAAGAGATGTTCCCGGTACTCTGTTAGAGCACTGGGCAGAGCCATTTGTTTCTTAGCTTCCCAAAGAGCTGGAAGCAAGATGCTTTGGGGGCTCCCTGCCCCTTTGCCAACAAGGGCGACCTTTGGGCCTTTCAGCTCTAGGCCAATGGAGCACACCCAGAGCAGAAGTCCTACTTCAGCCAGATCAGGCCTGCCAAGGAACTGCGTTTCAGAGGCCTTTGTATGTGACGTTCCCGGTAGGCTGTGAGAGCACGGTGCAGAGCCAGTTGTTTCCTTGTTTCCCAAACAGCTGGAAGCAAGACGCTTTGGGGCCTCTCTGCCCCTTTGGAAACAAGGCAGCACGTTGGGTCTGGCAGCTCTAGGGCAATGGAGCACAACCAGAGCAGAAGTTCTACTTCTTCCAGATCAGGCCTGCCTAGACAGTGCGTTTCACAGGCCTTGATAAGAGATGTTCTCTTAGGCTATAAGAGCACTGGGCACAGCCAGTTGTTTCTTAGCTTCCCAAGAGGTGGAAGCAAGATGCTTTGGGGCCTCTCTCCCCCTTTGGAAACAAGGCAGCCCTTTGGGCCTTTCAGCTCTAGGGCAATGGAGCACACCCAGAGCAGAAGTTCTACCTCAGCCAGATCAGGCCTGCCAAGAAACTGCTTTTCACAGGCCTTCGTAAGAGGTGTTCCCGGAAGGCTGTAAGAGTACCTGGCAGAGCGAGTTGTTTCTTAGCTTCAAAAACAGCTGGAAGCAACATGATTTGGGGCCTCTCTCCCCCTTTGGAAACAAAGCAGCCTTTGTGCCTGGCAGCTCTAGGCCAATGGAGCACACCCAGAGCACAAGTTCTACCTCAGCCAGATCAGGCCTTCCAAGAAACTGCGTCTCACAGGCCTTTCTCTGTCACGTTGCCGGTAGGCTGTGAGAGCACTGTGCAGAGCCAGTTGTTTCTTAGCTTCCCAAAGATTTGGAAGCAAGATGCTTTGGGGACTCTCAGCCCCTTTGGAAACAAGGCGGCCCTTTGGGCCTGGCAGCTCTAGGCCAAAGTAGCACGCCCAGAGCAGGAGTTCTACTTCAGCCAGATCAGGCCTGCCAAGAAACTGCGTTTCACAGGCCTTGGTAAGAGATGTTCCCGGTAGGCTGTGAGAGCACTGTGGAGAGCCAGTTGCTTTAGCTTCCCACAGAGCTGGAAGCAAGATGCCTTGGGGCCTCTCTCTCCCTTTGGACACAAGGCAGCCGTTTGGGCCTGGCAGCTCTAGGCCAATGGAGCACACCCACAGCAGAAGTTCTACTTCAGGCAGATCAGTCCTGCCCAGAAACTGCGTTTCACAGCCCTTGGTAAGAGATGTTCACGGTAGGCTGTGAGAGCACTGGGCAGAACCAGTTGTTTTTTAGCTTCCCAAAGTGCTGGAGGCAAGATGCTTTGGGGCCTCTCTCACCCTTTGGAAACAAGGCAGCCCTTAGGTCCTGGTAGCTCTAGGCCTATGTAGCACAACCAGAACAGAAGTTCTACTTCAGCCAGGTCAGGCCTGCCAAGAAACTGCGTTTCACAGGCCTTTCAAAGAGATGTTCACTTAGGCTGGAAGAGCACTGGGCAGAGCCAGCTGTTTCTTAGCTTCCCGAAGAGCTGGGAGCAAGATGCTTTGGGTCCACTCTCCGTCTTTGGAAACAAGGCAGCCCTTTGGGCCTGGCAGCTCTAGGGCAATGGAGCACACCCAGAGCAGAAGTTCTACTTCAGCCAGATCAGGCCTGCCAGGAAACTGCGTTTCACAGGCCTTGGTAAGAGATGTTCCCGGTAGGCTGTAAGAGCACTGGGCAGAGCCAGTTGTTTCTTACCTTCCTGAAAAGCTGGAAGCAAGATGCTTGGGACCCCTCTGCCCGTTTGGGAACAAGGCAGCCTTTTGGGTCGGGAAGCTCTAGGCCAATGGAGCACACGCAGAGCAGGAGTTCTACTTCAGCCTGATCAGGCCTGCAAAGAAACAGCGTTTGACAGGCCTTGGTAAGAGATGTTCCCGGTAGGTGTAAGAGCACTGGGCAGAGCCAGTTGTTTCTTAGCTTCGCAAAGACCGGGAAGCAAGATGCTTTGGGCCTCTCTGCCCCTTGGAAACAGGGCAGCACTTTGGGCCTGGCAGCTCTAGGGCAATGGAGCACACCCAGAGCCGGAGTTCTACTTCAGCCAGATGAGGCCTGCCAAGAAACTGCGTTTCACAGGCCTTTCAAAGACATGTTCCCGGTAGGCTGTAAGAGCACGGGGCAGAGCGAGTTGGTTCTTAGCTTCCCAGAGAGCTGGAAGCAAGATGCTTTGGGGCCTCTCTGCCCCTTTGGAAACAAGGCAGCACCTTGGGCCTGGCAGCTCTAGGGCAATGGAGCACACCCAGAGCAGAAGTTCTACTTCAGCCAAATCAGGCCTGCCAGGAAACGGCGTTTCACAGGCCTTGGTAAGAGATGTTCCCGGTAGGCTGTAAGAGCACTGGGCAACGCCAGATGTTTCTTAGCTTCCCGAAGAGCTGGAAGCGAGAAGCTTTGGTGCCACTCTCTCACTTCGGACTCAAGGCAGCCCTTTGGGGCAGGTAGCTCTAGGCCAGTGGAGCACACCCAGAGCAGAAGTTCTACTTGGGCCAGTTCAGGCCACCAACAAACTGCGTTTCACAGGCCTTGGTAAGAGATGTTCCCGGTAGGCTGTAAGAGCACTGGGCAACGCCAGATGTTTCTTAGCTTCCCGAAGAGCTGGAAGCAAGATGCTTTGGGGCCTCTCATCCCCTTTGCAAACAAGGCGGCCCTATGGGCCAGGCAGCTCTAGGCCAATGGAGCACACCCAGAGCAGAAGTTCTACTTCGGCCAGTTCAGGCCACCAACAAACTGCGTTTCACAGGCCTTGGTAAGAGATGTTCCCGGTAGGCTGTAAGAGCACTGGGCAACGCCAGATGTTTCTTAGCTTCCCGAAGAGCTGGAAGCAAGATGCTTTGGGGCCTCTCATCCCCTTTGCAAACAAGGCCGACCTTTGGGCCAGGCAGCTCTAGGCCAATGGAGCACACCCAGAGCAAAAGTTCTACCTCAGCCAGATAAGGCCTGCCAAGAAACTGCGTTTCAAAGGCTTTGGTAAGAGATGTTCCCGGTACTCTGTTAGAGCACTGGGCAGAGCCATTTGTTTCTTAGCTTCCCAAAGAGCTGGAAGCAAGATGCTTTGGGGGCTCCCTGCCCCTTTGCCAACAAGGGCGACCTTTGGGCCTTTCAGCTCTAGGCCAATGGAGCACACCCAGAGCAGAAGTCCTACTTCAGCCAGATCAGGCCTGCCAAGGAACTGCGTTTCAGAGGCCTTTGTCTGTGACGTTCCCGGTAGGCTGTGAGAGCACGGTGCAGAGCCAGTTGTTTCCTTGTTTCCCAAACAGCTGGAAGCAAGACGCTTTGGGGCCTCTCTGCCCCTTTGGAAACAAGGCAGCACGTTGGGTCTGGCAGCTCTAGGGCAATGGAGCACAACCAGAGCCGAAGTTCTACTTCTTCCAGATCAGGCCTGCCTAGACAGTGAGTTTCACAGGCCTTGATAAGAGATGTTCTCTTAGGCTATAAGAGCACTGGGCACAGCCAGTTGTTTCTTAGCTTCCCAAGAGGTGGAAGCAAGATGCTTTGGGGCCTCTCTCCCCCTTTGGAAACAAGGCAGCCCTTTGGGCCTTTCAGCTCTAGGGCAATGGAGCACACCCAGAGCAGAAGTTCTACCTCAGCCAGATCAGGCCTGCCAAGAAACTGCTTTTCACAGGCCTTCGTAAGAGGTGTTCCCGGAAGGCTGTAAGAGTACCTGGCAGAGCGAGTTGTTTCTTAGCTTCAAAAACAGCTGGAAGCAACATGATTTGGGGCCTCTCTCCCCCTTTGGAAACAAAGCAGCCTTTGTGCCTGGCAGCTCTAGGCCAATGGAGCACACCCAGAGCACAAGTTCTACCTCAGCCAGATCAGGCCTTCCAAGAAACTGCGTCTCACAGGCCTTTCTCTGTCACGTTGCCGGTAGGCTGTGAGAGCACTGGGCAGAACCAGTTGTTTTTTAGCTTCCCAAAGTGCTGGAGGCAAGATGCTTTGGGGCCTCTCTCACCCTTTGGAAACAAGGCAGCCCTTAGGTCCTGGTAGCTCTAGGCCTATGTAGCACAACCAGAACAGAAGTTCTACTTCAGCCAGGTCAGGCCTGCCAAGAAACTGCGTTTCACAGGCCTTTCAAAGAGATGTTCACTTAGGCTGGAAGAGCACTGGGCAGAGCCAGCTGTTTCTTAGCTTCCCGAAGAGCTGGGAGCAAGATGCTTTGGGTCCACTCTCCGTCTTTGGAAACAAGGCAGCCCTTTGGGCCTGGCAGCTCTAGGGCAATGGAGCACACCCAGAGCAGAAGTTCTACTTCAGCCAGATCAGGCCTGCCAGGAAACTGCGTTTCACAGGCCTTGGTAAGAGATGTTCCCGGTAGGCTGTAAGAGCACTGGGCAGAGCCAGTTGTTTCTTACCTTCCTGAAAAGCTGGAAGCAAGATGCTTGGGACCCCTCTGCCCGTTTGGGAACAAGGCAGCCTTTTGGGTCGGGAAGCTCTAGGCCAATGGAGCACACGCAGAGCAGGAGTTCTACTTCAGCCTGATCAGGCCTGCAAAGAAACAGCGTTTGACAGGCCTTGGTAAGAGATGTTCCCGGTAGGTGTAAGAGCACTGGGCAGAGCCAGTTGTTTCTTAGCTTCGCAAAGACCGGGAAGCAAGATGCTTTGGGCCTCTCTGCCCCTTGGAAACAGGGCAGCACTTTGGGCCTGGCAGCTCTAGGGCAATGG
Organism: Equus asinus; assembly: GCF_041296235.1. Classification (NCBI taxonomy): domain Eukaryota; kingdom Metazoa; phylum Chordata; class Mammalia; order Perissodactyla; family Equidae; genus Equus; species Equus asinus. Next base: position 3,573,683 of record NW_027224845.1, read on the forward strand.
AGCACACCCAGAGCCGGAGTTCTACTTCAGCCAGATGAGGCCTGCCAAGAAACTGCGTTTCACAGGCCTTTCAAAGACATGTTCCCGGTAGGCTGTAAGAGCACGGGGCAGAGCGAGTTGGTTCTTAGCTTCCCAGAGAGCTGGAAGCAAGATGCTTTGGGGCCTCTCTGCCCCTTTGGAAACAAGGCAGCACCTTGGGCCTGGCAGCTCTAGGGCAATGGAGCACACCCAGAGCAGAAGTTCTACTTCAGCCAAATCAGGCCTGCCAGGAAACGGCGTTTCACAGGCCTTGGTAAGAGATGTTCCCGGTAGGCTGTAAGAGCACTGGGCAACGCCAGATGTTTCTTAGCTTCCCGAAGAGCTGGAAGCGAGAAGCTTTGGTGCCACTCTCTCACTTCGGACTCAAGGCAGCCCTTTGGGGCAGGTAGCTCTAGGCCAGTGGAGCACACCCAGAGCAGAAGTTCTACTTGGGCCAGTTCAGGCCACCAACAAACTGCGTTTCACAGGCCTTGGTAAGAGATGTTCCCGGTAGGCTGTAAGAGCACTGGGCAACGCCAGATGTTTCTTAGCTTCCCGAAGAGCTGGAAGCAAGATGCTTTGGGGCCTCTCATCCCCTTTGCAAACAAGGCGGCCCTATGGGCCAGGCAGCTCTAGGCCAATGGAGCACACCCAGAGCAGAAGTTCTACTTCGGCCAGTTCAGGCCACCAACAAACTGCGTTTCACAGGCCTTGGTAAGAGATGTTCCCGGTAGGCTGTAAGAGCACTGGGCAACGCCAGATGTTTCTTAGCTTCCCGAAGAGCTGGAAGCAAGATGCTTTGGGGCCTCTCATCCCCTTTGCAAACAAGGCCGACCTTTGGGCCAGGCAGCTCTAGGCCAATGGAGCACACCCAGAGCAAAAGTTCTACCTCAGCCAGATAAGGCCTGCCAAGAAACTGCGTTTCAAAGGCTTTGGTAAGAGATGTTCCCGGTACTCTGTTAGAGCACTGGGCAGAGCCATTTGTTTCTTAGCTTCCCAAAGAGCTGGAAGCAAGATGCTTTGGGGGCTCCCTGCCCCTTTGCCAACAAGGGCGACCTTTGGGCCTTTCAGCTCTAGGCCAATGGAGCACACCCAGAGCAGAAGTCCTACTTCAGCCAGATCAGGCCTGCCAAGGAACTGCGTTTCAGAGGCCTTTGTCTGTGACGTTCCCGGTAGGCTGTGAGAGCACGGTGCAGAGCCAGTTGTTTCCTTGTTTCCCAAACAGCTGGAAGCAAGACGCTTTGGGGCCTCTCTGCCCCTTTGGAAACAAGGCAGCACGTTGGGTCTGGCAGCTCTAGGGCAATGGAGCACAACCAGAGCCGAAGTTCTACTTCTTCCAGATCAGGCCTGCCTAGACAGTGAGTTTCACAGGCCTTGATAAGAGATGTTCTCTTAGGCTATAAGAGCACTGGGCACAGCCAGTTGTTTCTTAGCTTCCCAAGAGGTGGAAGCAAGATGCTTTGGGGCCTCTCTCCCCCTTTGGAAACAAGGCAGCCCTTTGGGCCTTTCAGCTCTAGGGCAATGGAGCACACCCAGAGCAGAAGTTCTACCTCAGCCAGATCAGGCCTGCCAAGAAACTGCTTTTCACAGGCCTTCGTAAGAGGTGTTCCCGGAAGGCTGTAAGAGTACCTGGCAGAGCGAGTTGTTTCTTAGCTTCAAAAACAGCTGGAAGCAACATGATTTGGGGCCTCTCTCCCCCTTTGGAAACAAAGCAGCCTTTGTGCCTGGCAGCTCTAGGCCAATGGAGCACACCCAGAGCACAAGTTCTACCTCAGCCAGATCAGGCCTTCCAAGAAACTGCGTCTCACAGGCCTTTCTCTGTCACATTGCCGGTAGGCTGTGAGAGCACTGTGCAGAGCCAGTTGTTTCTTAGCTTCCCAAAGATTTGGAAGCAAGATGCTTTGGGGACTCTCAGCCCCTTTGGAAACAAGGCGGCCCTTTGGGCCTGGCAGCTCTAGGCCAAAGTAGCACGCCCAGAGCAGGAGTTCTACTTCAGCCAGATCAGGCCTGCCAAGAAACTGCGTTTCACAGGCCTTGGTAAGAGATGTTCCCGGTAGGCTGTGAGAGCACTGTGGAGAGCCAGTTGCTTTAGCTTCCCACAGAGCTGGAAGCAAGATGCCTTGGGGCCTCTCTCTCCCTTTGGACACAAGGCAGCCGTTTGGGCCTGGCAGCTCTAGGCCAATGGAGCACACCCACAGCAGAAGTTCTACTTCAGGCAGATCAGTCCTGCCCAGAAACTGCGTTTCACAGCCCTTGGTAAGAGATGTTCACGGTAGGCTGTGAGAGCACTGGGCAGAACCAGTTGTTTTTTAGCTTCCCAAAGTGCTGGAGGCAAGATGCTTTGGGGCCTCTCTCACCCTTTGGAAACAAGGCAGCCCTTAGGTCCTGGTAGCTCTAGGCCTATGTAGCACAACCAGAACAGAAGTTCTACTTCAGCCAGGTCAGGCCTGCCAAGAAACTGCGTTTCACAGGCCTTTCAAAGAGATGTTCTCTTAGGCTGGAAGAGCACTGGGCAGAGCCAGCTGTTTCTTAGCTTCCCGAAGAGCTGGGAGCAAGATGCTTTGGGTCCACTCTCCGTCTTTGGAAACAAGGCAGCCCTTTGGGCCTGGCAGCTCTAGGGCAATGGAGCACACCCAGAGCAGAAGTTCTACTTCAGCCAGATCAGGCCTGCCAGGAAACTGCGTTTCACAGGCCTTGGTAAGAGATGTTCCCGGTAGGCTGTAAGAGCACTGGGCAGAGCCAGTTGTTTCTTACCTTCCTGAAAAGCTGGAAGCAAGATGCTTGGGACCCCTCTGCCCGTTTGGGAACAAGGCAGCCTTTTGGGTCGGGAAGCTCTAGGCCAATGGAGCACACGCAGAGCAGGAGTTCTACTTCAGCCTGATCAGGCCTGCAAAGAAACAGCGTTTGACAGGCCTTGGTAAGAGATGTTCCCGGTAGGTGTAAGAGCACTGGGCAGAGCCAGTTGTTTCTTAGCTTCGCAAAGACCGGGAAGCAAGATGCTTTGGGCCTCTCTGCCCCTTGGAAACAGGGCAGCACTTTGGGCCTGGCAGCTCTAGGGCAATGGAGCACACCCAGAGCCGGAGTTCTACTTCAGCCAGATGAGGCCTGCCAAGAAACTGCGTTTCACAGGCCTTTCAAAGACATGTTCCCGGTAGGCTGTAAGAGCACGGGGCAGAGCGAGTTGGTTCTTAGCTTCCCAGAGAGCTGGAAGCAAGATGCTTTGGGGCCTCTCTGCCCCTTTGGAAACAAGGCAGCACCTTGGGCCTGGCAGCTCTAGGGCAATGGAGCACACCCAGAGCAGAAGTTCTACTTCAGCCAAATCAGGCCTGCCAGGAAACGGCGTTTCACAGGCCTTGGTAAGAGATGTTCCCGGTAGGCTGTAAGAGCACTGGGCAACGCCAGATGTTTCTTAGCTTCCCGAAGAGCTGGAAGCGAGAAGCTTTGGTGCCACTCTCTCACTTCGGACTCAAGGCAGCCCTTTGGGGCAGGTAGCTCTAGGTCAGTGGAGCACACCCAGAGCAGAAGTTCTACTTGGGCCAGTTCAGGCCACCAACAAACTGCGTTTCACAGGCCTTGGTAAGAGATGTTCCCGGTAGGCTGTAAGAGCACTGGGCAACGCCAGATGTTTCTTAGCTTCCCGAAGAGCTGGAAGCAAGATGCTTTGGGGCCTCTCATCCCCTTTGCAAACAAGGCGGCCCTATGGGCCAGGCAGCTCTAGGCCAATGGAGCACACCCAGAGCAGAAGTTCTACTTCGGCCAGTTCAGGCCACCAACAAACTGCGTTTCACAGGCCTTGGTAAGAGATGTTCCCGGTAGGCTGTAAGAGCACTGGGCAACGCCAGATGTTTCTTAGCTTCCCGAAGAGCTGGAAGCAAGATGCTTTGGGGCCTCTCATCCCCTTTGCAAACAAGGCCGACCTTTGGGCCAGGCAGCTCTAGGCCAATGGAGCACACCCAGAGCAAAAGTTCTACCTCAGCCAGATAAGGCCTGCCAAGAAACTGCGTTTCAAAGGCTTTGGTAAGAGATGTTCCCGGTACTCTGTTAGAGCACTGGGCAGAGCCATTTGTTTCTTAGCTTCCCAAAGAGCTGGAAGCAAGATGCTTTGGGGGCTCCCTGCCCCTTTGCCAACAAGGGCGACCTTTGGGCCTTTCAGCTCTAGGCCAATGGAGCACACCCAGAGCAGAAGTCCTACTTCAGCCAGATCAGGCCTGCCAAGGAACTGCGTTTCAGAGGCCTTTGTCTGTGACGTTCCCGGTAGGCTGTGAGAGCACGGTGCAGAGCCAGTTGTTTCCTTGTTTCCCAAACAGCTGGAAGCAAGACGCTTTGGGGCCTCTCTGCCCCTTTGGAAACAAGGCAGCACGTTGGGTCTGGCAGCTCTAGGGCAATGGAGCACAACCAGAGCCGAAGTTCTACTTCTTCCAGATCAGGCCTGCCTAGACAGTGAGTTTCACAGGCCTTGATAAGAGATGTTCTCTTAGGCTATAAGAGCACTGGGCACAGCCAGTTGTTTCTTAGCTTCCCAAGAGGTGGAAGCAAGATGCTTTGGGGCCTCTCTCCCCCTTTGGAAACAAGGCAGCCCTTTGGGCCTTTCAGCTCTAGGGCAATGGAGCACACCCAGAGCAGAAGTTCTACCTCAGCCAGATCAGGCCTGCCAAGAAACTGCTTTTCACAGGCCTTCGTAAGAGGTGTTCCCGGAAGGCTGTAAGAGTACTTGGCAGAGCGAGTTGTTTCTTAGCTTCAAAAACAGCTGGAAGCAACATGATTTGGGGCCTCTCTCCCCCTTTGGAAACAAAGCAGCCTTTGTGCCTGGCAGCTCTAGGCCAAAGTAGCACACCCAGAGCACAAGTTCTACCTCAGCCAGATCAGGCCTTCCAAGAAACTGCGTCTCACAGGCCTTTCTCTGTCACGTTGCCGGTAGGCTGTGAGAGCACTGTGCAGAGCCAGTTGTTTCTTAGCTTCCCAAAGATTTGGAAGCAAGATGCTTTGGGGACTCTCAGCCCCTTTGGAAACAAGGCGGCCCTTTGGGCCTGGCAGCTCTAGGCCAAAGTAGCACGCCCAGAGCAGGAGTTCTACTTCAGCCAGATCAGGCCTGCCAAGAAACTGCGTTTCACAGGCCTTGGTAAGAGATGTTCCCGGTAGGCTGTGAGAGCACTGTGGAGAGCCAGTTGCTTTAGCTTCCCACAGAGCTGGAAGCAAGATGCCTTGGGGCCTCTCTCTCCCTTTGGACACAAGGCAGCCTTTTGGGCCTGGCAGCTCTAGGCCAATGGAGCACACCCACAGCAGAAGTTCTACTTCAGGCAGATCAGTCCTGCCCAGAAACTGCGTTTCACAGCCCTTGGTAAGAGATGTTCACGGTAGGCTGTGAGAGCACTGGGCAGAACCAGTTGTTTTTTAGCTTCCCAAAGTGCTGGAGGCAAGATGCTTTGGGGCCTCTCTCACCCTTTGGAAACAAGGCAGCCCTTAGGTCCTGGTAGCTCTAGGCCTATGTAGCACAACCAGAACAGAAGTTCTACTTCAGCCAGGTCAGGCCTGCCAAGAAACTGCGTTTCACAGGCCTTTCAAAGAGATGTTCTCTTAGGCTGGAAGAGCACTGGGCAGAGCCAGCTGTTTCTTAGCTTCCCGAAGAGCTGGGAGCAAGATGCTTTGGGTCCACTCTCCGTCTTTGGAAACAAGGCAGCCCTTTGGGCCTGGCAGCTCTAGGGCAATGGAGCACACCCAGAGCAGAAGTTCTACTTCAGCCAGATCAGGCCTGCCAGGAAACTGCGTTTCACAGGCCTTGGTAAGAGATGTTCCCGGTAGGCTGTAAGAGCACTGGGCAGAGCCAGTTGTTTCTTACCTTCCTGAAAAGCTGGAAGCAAGATGCTTGGGACCCCTCTGCCCGTTTGGGAACAAGGCAGCCTTTTGGGTCGGGAAGCTCTAGGCCAATGGAGCACACGCAGAGCAGGAGTTCTACTTCAGCCTGATCAGGCCTGCAAAGAAACAGCGTTTGACAGGCCTTGGTAAGAGATGTTCCCGGTAGGTGTAAGAGCACTGGGCAGAGCCAGTTGTTTCTTAGCTTCGCAAAGACCGGGAAGCAAGATGCTTTGGGCCTCTCTGCCCCTTGGAAACAGGGCAGCACTTTGGGCCTGGCAGCTCTAGGGCAATGGAGCACACCCAGAGCCGGAGTTCTACTTCAGCCAGATGAGGCCTGCCAAGAAACTGCGTTTCACAGGCCTTTCAAAGACATGTTCCCGGTAGGCTGTAAGAGCACGGGGCAGAGCGAGTTGGTTCTTAGCTTCCCAGAGAGCTGGAAGCAAGATGCTTTGGGGCCTCTCTGCCCCTTTGGAAACAAGGCAGCACCTTGGGCCTGGCAGCTCTAGGGCAATGGAGCACACCCAGAGCAGAAGTTCTACTTCAGCCAAATCAGGCCTGCCAGGAAACGGCGTTTCACAGGCCTTGGTAAGAGATGTTCCCGGTAGGCTGTAAGAGCACTGGGCAACGCCAGATGTTTCTTAGCTTCCCGAAGAGCTGGAAGCGAGAAGCTTTGGTGCCACTCTCTCACTTTGGACTCAAGGCAGCCCTTTGGGGCAGGTAGCTCTAGGCCAGTGGAGCACACCCAGAGCAGAAGTTCTACTTGGGCCAGTTCAGGCCACCAACAAACTGCGTTTCACAGGCCTTGGTAAGAGATGTTCCCGGTAGGCTGTAAGAGCACTGGGCAACGCCAGATGTTTCTTAGCTTCCCGAAGAGCTGGAAGCAAGATGCTTTGGGGCCTCTCATCCCCTTTGCAAACAAGGCGGCCCTATGGGCCAGGCAGCTCTAGGCCAATGGAGCACACCCAGAGCAGAAGTTCTACTTCGGCCAGTTCAGGCCACCAACAAACTGCGTTTCACAGGCCTTGGTAAGAGATGTTCCCGGTAGGCTGTAAGAGCACTGGGCAACGCCAGATGTTTCTTAGCTTCCCGAAGAGCTGGAAGCAAGATGCTTTGGGGCCTCTCATCCCCTTTGCAAACAAGGCCGACCTTTGGGCCAGGCAGCTCTAGGCCAATGGAGCACACCCAGAGCAGAAGTTCTACCTCAGCCAGATAAGGCCTGCCAAGAAACTGCGTTTCAAAGGCTTTGGTAAGAGATGTTCCCGGTACTCTGTTAGAGCACTGGGCAGAGCCATTTGTTTCTTAGCTTCCCAAAGAGCTGGAAGCAAGATGCTTTGGGGGCTCCCTGCCCCTTTGCCAACAAGGGCGACCTTTGGGCCTTTCAGCTCTAGGCCAATGGAGCACACCCAGAGCAGAAGTCCTACTTCAGCCAGATCAGGCCTGCCAAGGAACTGCGTTTCAGAGGCCTTTGTATGTGACGTTCCCGGTAGGCTGTGAGAGCACGGTGCAGAGCCAGTTGTTTCCTTGTTTCCCAAACAGCTGGAAGCAAGACGCTTTGGGGCCTCTCTGCCCCTTTGGAAACAAGGCAGCACGTTGGGTCTGGCAGCTCTAGGGCAATGGAGCACAACCAGAGCCGAAGTTCTACTTCTTCCAGATCAGGCCTGCCTAGACAGTGAGTTTCACAGGCCTTGATAAGAGATGTTCTCTTAGGCTATAAGAGCACTGGGCACAGCCAGTTGTTTCTTAGCTTCCCAAGAGGTGGAAGCAAGATGCTTTGGGGCCTCTCTCCCCCTTTGGAAACAAGGCAGCCCTTTGGGCCTTTCAGCTCTAGGGCAATGGAGCACACCCAGAGCAGAAGTTCTACCTCAGCCAGATCAGGCCTGCCAAGAAACTGCTTTTCACAGGCCTTCGTAAGAGGTGTTCCCGGAAGGCTGTAAGAGTACTTGGCAGAGCGAGTTGTTTCTTAGCTTCAAAAACAGCTGGAAGCAACATGATTTGGGGCCTCTCTCCCCCTTTGGAAACAAAGCAGCCTTTGTGCCTGGCAGCTCTAGGCCAAAGTAGCACACCCAGAGCACAAGTTCTACCTCAGCCAGATCAGGCCTTCCAAGAAACTGCGTCTCACAGGCCTTTCTCTGTCACGTTGCCGGTAGGCTGTGAGAGCACTGTGCAGAGCCAGTTGTTTCTTAGCTTCCCAAAGATTTGGAAGCAAGATGCTTTGGGGACTCTCAGCCCCTTTGGAAACAAGGCGGCCCTTTGGGCCTGGCAGCTCTAGGCCAAAGTAGCACGCCCAGAGCAGGAGTTCTACTTCAGCCAGATCAGGCCTGCCAAGAAACTGCGTTTCACAGGCCTTGGTAAGAGATGTTCCCGGTAGGCTGTGAGAGCACTGTGGAGAGCCAGTTGCTTTAGCTTCCCACAGAGCTGGAAGCAAGATGCCTTGGGGCCTCTCTCTCCCTTTGGACACAAGGCAGCCGTTTGGGCCTGGCAGCTCTAGGCCAATGGAGCACACCCACAGCAGAAGTTCTACTTCAGGCAGATCAGTCCTGCCCAGAAACTGCGTTTCACAGCCCTTGGTAAGAGATGTTCACGGTAGGCTGTGAGAGCACTGGGCAGAACCAGTTGTTTCTTAGCTTCCCAAAGTGCTGGAGGCAAGATGCTTTGGGGCCTCTCTCACCCTTTGGAAACAAGGCAGCCCTTAGGTCCTGGTAGCTCTAGGCCTATGTAGCACAACCAGAACAGAAGTTCTACTTCAGCCAGGTCAGGCCTGCCAAGAAACTGCGTTTCACAGGCCTTTCAAAGAGATGTTCTCTTAGGCTGGAAGAGCACTGGGCAGAGCCAGCTGTTTCTTAGCTTCCCGAAGAGCTGGGAGCAAGATGCTTTGGGTCCACTCTCCGTCTTTGGAAACAAGGCAGCCCTTTGGGCCTGGCAGCTCTAGGGCAATGGAGCACACCCAGAGCAGAAGTTCTACTTCAGCCAGATCAGGCCTGCCAGGAAACTGCGTTTCACAGGCCTTGGTAAGAGATGTTCCCGGTAGGCTGTAAGAGCACTGGGCAGAGCCAGTTGTTTCTTACCTTCCTGAAAAGCTGGAAGCAAGACTCTTGGGACCCCTCTGCCCGTTTGGGAACAAGGCAGCCTTTTGGGTCGGGAAGCTCTAGGCCAATGGAGCACACGAAGAGCAGGAGTTCTACTTCAGCCTGATCAGGCCTGCAAAGAAACAGCGTTTCACAGGCCTTGGTAAGAGATGTTCCCGGTAGGTGTAAGAGCACTGGGGAGAGCCAGTTGTTTTTTAGCTTCGCAAAGACCGGGAAGCAAGATGCTTTGGGCCTCTCTGCCCCTTGGAAACAGGGCAGCACTTTGGGCCTGGCAGCCCTAGGGCAATGGAGCACACCCAGAGCCGGAGTTCTACTTCAGCCAGATGAGGCCTGCCAAGAAACTGCGTTTCACAGGCCTTTCAAAGACATGTTCCCGGTAGGCTGTAAGAGCACGGGGCAGAGCGAGTTGGTTCTTAGCTTCCCAGAGAGCTGGAAGCGAGATGCTTTGGGGCCTCTCTGCCCCTTTGGAAACAAGGCAGCACCTTGGGCCTGGCAGCTCTAGGGCAATGGAGCACACCCAGAGCAGAAGTTCTACTTCAGCCAAATCAGGCCTGCCAGGAAACGGCGTTTCACAGGCCTTGGTAAGAGATGTTCCCGGTAGGCTATAAGAGCACTGGGCAACGCCATATGTTTCTTAACTTCCCGAAGAGCTGGAAGCAAGATGCTTTGGTGCCACTCTCTCACTTTGGAATCAAGGCAGCCCTTTGGGGCAGGTAGCTCTAGGCCAGTGGAGCACACCCAGAGCAGAAGTTCTACTTCGGCCAGTTCAGGCCACCAACAAACTGCGTTTCACAGGCCTTGGTAAGAGATGTTCCCGGTAGGCTGTAAGAGCACTGGGCAACGCCAGATGTTTCTTAGCTTTCCGAAGAGCTGGAAGCAAGATGCTTTGGGGCCTCTCTGCCCCTTTCCAAACAAGGCGGCCCTTTGGGCCAGGCAGCTCTAGGCCAATGGAGCACACCCAGAGCAGAAGTTCTACTTCAGCTAGATCAGGCCACCAACAAAGTGCGTTTCACAGGCCTTGGTAAGAGATTTTCTCTCAGGCTGTAAGAGCACTGGGCAGAGCCAGTTGTTTCTTAGCTTCCCAAAGAGCTGGAAGCAAGATGCTTTGGGGGCTCCCTGCCCCTTTGCCAACAAGGCCGACCTTTGGGCCTTTCAGCTCTAGGCCAATAGAGCACACCCAGAGCAGAAGTTCTACCTCAGCCAGATCAGGCCTGCCAAGAAACTGCTTTTCACAGGCCTTCGTAAGAGGTGTTCCCGGAAGGCTGTAAGAGTACCTGGCAGAGCGAGTTGTTTCTTAGCTTCAAAAACAGCTGGAAGCAACATGATTTGGGGCCTCTCTCCCCCTATGGAAACAAAGCAGCCTTTGTGCCTGGCAGCTCTAGGCCAAAGTAGCACACCCAGAGCACAATTTCTACCTCAGCCAGATAAGGCCTGTCAAGAAGCTGCGTTTCACAGGCCTTTGTATGTGACGTTCCCGGTTGGCTTTGAGAGCACTGTGCAGAGCCAGTTGTTTTAGCTTCCCAGAGAGCAGGAAGCAGGATGCTTTGGGGCCTCTCTCACACTTTGGAAATAAAGGCAGCCCTTTGGGCCTGGCAGCCCTAGGCCAATGGAGTACACCCAGAGCAGAAGTTCTACCTCAGCCAGATCAGGCATTCCAAGAAACTGCGTCTCACAGGCCTTTCTCTGTCACGTTGCCGGTAGGCTGTGAGAGCACTGTGCAGAGCCAGTTGTTTCTTAGCTTCCCAAAGATTAGGAAGCAAGATACTTTGGGGACTCTCAGCCCCTTTGGAAACAAGGCGGCCCTTTGGGCCTGGCAGCTCTAGGCCAAAGTAGCACGCCCAGAGCAGGAGTTCTACTTCAGCCAGATCAGGCCTGCCAAGAAACTGCGTTTCACAGGCCTTGGTAAGAGATGTTCCCGGTAGGCTGTGAGAGCACTGTGGAGAGCCAGTTGCTTTAGCTTCCCACAGAGCTGGAAGCAAGATGCCTTGGGGCCTCTCTCTCCCTTTGGACACAAGGCAGCCGTTTGCGCCTGGCAGCTCTAGGCCAATGGAGCACACCCACAGCAGAAGTTCTACTTCAGGCAGATCAGTCCTGCCCAGAAACTGCGTTTCACAGCCCTTGGTAAGAGATGTTCACGGTAGGCTGTGAGAGCACTGGGCAGAACCAGTTGTTTTTTAGCTTCCCAAAGTGCTGGAGGCAAGATGCTTTGGGGCCTCTCTCACCCTTTGGAAACAAGGCAGCCCTTAGGTCCTGGTAGCTCTAGGCCTATGTAGCACAACCAGAACAGAAGTTCTACTTCAGCCAGGTCAGGCCTGCCAAGAAACTGCGTTTCACAGGCCTTTCAAAGAGATGTTCTCTTAGGCTGTAAGAGCACTGGGCAGAGCCAGCTGTTTCTTAGCTTCCCGAAGAGCTGGGAGCAAGATGCCTTGGGTCCACTCTCCGTCTTTGGAAACAAGGCAGCCCTTTGGGCCTGGCAGCTCTAGGGCAATGGAGCACACCCAGAGCAGAAGTTCTACTTCAGCCAGATCAGGCCTGCCAGGAAACTGCGTTTCACAGGCCTTGGTAGGAGATGTTCCCGGTAGGTTGTAAGAGCACTGGGCAACGCCAGATGTTTCTTAGCTTCCCGAAGAGCTGGAAGCAAGATGCTTTGGGGCCACTCTCTCACTTTGGAATCAAGGCAGCCCTTTGGGGCAGGTAGCTCTAGGCCAGTGGAGCACACCCAGAGCAGAAGTTCTACTTCGGCCAGTTCAGGCCACCAACAAACTGCGTTTCACAGGCCTTGGTAAGAGATGTTCCCGGTAGGCTGTAAGAGCACTGGGCAACGCCAGATGTTTCTTAGCTTCCCGAAGAGCTGGAAGCAAGATGCTTTGGGGCCTGTCTGCCCCTTTGCAAACAAGGCGGCCCTTTGGGAGCTCTAGGCCAATGGAGCACACCCAGAGCAGAAGTTCTACTTCAGCTAGATCAGGCCACCAACAAAGTGCGTTTCACAGGCTTTGGTAAGAGATTTTCTCTCAGGCTGTAAGAGCACTGGGCAGAGCCAGTTGTTTCTTAGCTTCCCAAAGAGCTGGAAGCAAGATGCTTTGGGGGCTCCCTGCCCCTTTGCCAACAAGGCCGACCTTTGGGCCTTTCAGCTCTAGGCCAATGGAGCACACCCAGAGCAGAAGTTCTACCTCAGCCAGATAAGGCCTGCCAAGAAACTGCGTTTCAATGGCTTTGGTAAGAGATGTTGCCGGTACTCTGTCAGAGCACTGGGCAGAGACAGTTGTTTCTTAGCTTCCCAATGAGCTGGAAGCAAGATGCTTTGGGGCCTCTCTGCCCCTTTGCAAACAAGGCATCCCTTTGGGCCTTTCAGCTCTAGGGCAATGGAGCACACCCAGAGCAGAAGTTCTACCTCAGCCAGATCAGGCCTGCCAAGAAACTGCTTTTCACAGGCCTTCGTAAGAGGTGTTCCCGGAAGGCTGTAAGAGTACCTGGCAGAGCGAGTTGTTTCTTAGCTTCAAAAACAGCTGGAAGCAAGATGCTTTGGGGCCTCTCTCTCCCTTTGGACACAAGGCAGCCGTTTGCGCCTGGCAGCTCTAGGCCAATGGAGCACACCCACAGCAGAAGTTCTACTTCAGGCAGATCAGTCCTGCCCAGAAACTGCGTTTCACAGCCCTTGGTAAGAGATGTTCACGGTAGGCTGTGAGAGCACTGGGCAGAACCAGTTGTTTTTTAGCTTCCCAAAGTGCTGGAGGCAAGATGCTTTGGGGCCTCTCTCACCCTTTGGAAACAAGGCAGCCCTTAGGTCCTGGTAGCTCTAGGCCTATGTAGCACAACCAGAACAGAAGTTCTACTTCAGCCAGGTCAGGCCTGCCAAGAAACTGCGTTTCACAGGCCTTTCAAAGAGATGTTCTCTTAGGCTGTAAGAGCACTGGGCAGAGCCAGCTGTTTCTTAGCTTCCCGAAGAGCTGGGAGCAAGATGCCTTGGGTCCACTCTCCGTCTTTGGAAACAAGGCAGCCCTTTGGGCCTGGCAGCTCTAGGGCAATGGAGCACACCCAGAGCAGAAGTTCTACTTCAGCCAGATCAGGCCTGCCAGGAAACTGCGTTTCACAGGCCTTGGTAGGAGATGTTCCCGGTAGGTTGTAAGAGCACTGGGCAACGCCAGATGTTTCTTAGCTTCCCGAAGAGCTGGAAGCAAGATGCTTTGGGGCCACTCTCTCACTTTGGAATCAAGGCAGCCCTTTGGGGCAGGTAGCTCTAGGCCAGTGGAGCACACCCAGAGCAGAAGTTCTACTTCGGCCAGTTCAGGCCACCAACAAACTGCGTTTCACAGGCCTTGGTAAGAGATGTTCCCGGTAGGCTGTAAGAGCACTGGGCAACGCCAGATGTTTCTTAGCTTCCCGAAGAGCTGGAAGCAAGATGCTTTGGGGCCTGTCTGCCCCTTTGAAAACAAGGCGGCCCTTTGGGCCAGGCAGCTCTAGGCCAATGGAGCACACCCAGAGCAGAAGTTCTACTTCAGCTAGATCAGGCCACCAACAAAGTGCGTTTCACAGGCTTTGGTAAGAGATTTTCTCTCAGGCTGTAAGAGCACTGGGCAGAGCCAGTTGTTTCTTAGCTTCCCAAAGAGCTGGAAGCAAGATGCTTTGGGGGCTCCCTGCCCCTTTGCCAACAAGGCCGACCTTTGGGCCTTTCAGCTCTAGGCCAATGGAGCACACCCAGAGCAGAAGTTCTACCTCAGCCAGATAAGGCCTGCCAAGAAACTGCGTTTCAATGGCTTTGGTAAGAGATGTTGCCGGTACTCTGTCAGAGCACTGGGCAGAGACAGTTGTTTCTTAGCTTCCCAATGAGCTGGAAGCAAGATGCTTTGGGGCCTCTCTGCCCCTTTGCAAACAAGGCATCCCTTTGGGCCTTTCAGCTCTAGGGCAATGGAGCACACCCAGAGCAGAAGTTCTACCTCAGCCAGATCAGGCCTGCCAACAAACTGCTTTTCACAGGCCTTCGTAAGAGGTGTTCCCGGAAGGCTGTAAGAGTACCTGGCAGAGCGAGTTGTTTCTTAGCTTCAAAAACAGCTGGAAGCAAGATGCTTTGGGGCCTCTCTCTCCCTTTGGACACAAGGCAGCCATTTGCGCCTGGCAGCTCTAGGCCAATGGAGCACACCCACAGCAGAAGTTCTACTTCAGGCAGATCAGTCCTGCCCAGAAACTGCGTTTCACAGCCCTTGGTAAGAGATGTTCACGGTAGGCTGTGAGAGCACTGGCAGAACCAGTTGTTTTTTAGCTTCCCAAAGTGCTGGAGGCAAGATGCTTTGGGGCCTCTCTCACCCTTTGGAAACAAGGCAGCCCTTAGGTCCTGGTAGCTCTAGGCCTATGTAGCACAACCAGAACAGAAGTTCTACTTCAGCCAGGTCAGGCCTGCCAAGAAACTGCGTTTCACAGGCCTTTCAAAGAGATGTTCTCTTAGGCTGTAAGAGCACTGGGCAGAGCCAGCTGTTTCTTAGCTTCCCGAAGAGCTGGGAGCAAGATGCTTTGGGTCCACTCTCCGTCTTTGGAAACAAGGCAGCCCTTTGGGCCTGGCAGCTCTAGGGCAATGGAGCACACCCAGAGCAGAAGTTCTACTTCAGCCAGATCAGGCCTGCCAGGAAACTGCGTTTCACAGGCCTTGGGAAGAGATGTTCCCGGTAGGCTGTGAGAGCACTGGGCAGAGCCAGTTGTTTCTTACCTTCCTGAAAAGCTGGAAGCAAGACGCTTGGGACCCCTCTGCCCGTTTGGGAACAAGGCAGCCTTTTGGGTCGGGAAGCTCTAGGCCAATGGAGCAGACGCAGAGCAGGAGTTCTACTTCAGCCTGATCAGGCCTGCAAAGAAACAGCGTTTGACAGGCCTTGGTAAGAGATGTTCCCGGTAGGTGTAAGAGCACGGGGCAGTGCGAGTTGGTTCTTAGCTTCCCAGAGAGCTGGAAGCAAGATGCTTTGGGGCCTCTCTGCCCCTTTGGAAACCAGGCAGCACCTTGGGCCTGTCAGCTCTAGGGCAATGGAGCACACCCAGAGCAGAAGTTCTACTTCAGCCAAATCAGGCCTGCCAGGAAACGGCGTTTCACAGGCCTTGGTAAGAGATGTTCCCGGTAGGCTGTAAGAGCACTGGGCAACGCCAGATGTTTCTTAGCTTCCCGAAGAGCTGGAAGCAAGATGCTTTGGTGCCACTCTCTCACTTTGGAATCAAGGCAGCCCTTTGGGGCAGGTAGCTCTAGGCCAGTGGAGCACACCCAGAGCAGAAGTTCTACTTCGGCCAGTACAGGCCACCAACAAACTGCGTTTCACAGGCCTTGGTAAGAGATGTTCCCGGTAGGCTGTAAGAGCACTGGGCAACGCCAGATGTTTCTTAGCTTCCCGAAGAGCTGGAAGCAAGATGCTTTGGGGCCTCTCATCCCCTCTGCAAGCAAGGCGGCCCTTTGGGCCAGGCAGCTCTAGGCCAATGGAGCACACCCAGAGCAGAAGTTCTACTTCAGCTAGATCAGGCCACCAACAAAGTGCGTTTCACAAGCCTTGGTAAGAGATTTTCTCTCAGGCTGTAAGAGCACTGGGCAGAGCCAGTTGTTTCTTAGCTTCCCAAAGAGCTGGAAGCAAGATGCTTTGGGGGCTCCCTGCCCCTTTGCCAACAAGGCCGACCTTTGTGCCTTTCAGCTCTAGGCCAATGGAGCACACCCAGAGCAGAAGTTCTACCTCAGCCAGATAAGGCCTGCCAAGAAACTGCGTTTCAAAGGCTTTGGTAAGAGATGTTGCCGGTACTCTGTCAGAGCACTGGGCAGAGACAGTTGTTTCTTAGCTTCCCAATGAGCTGGAAGCAAGATGCTTTGGGGCCTCTCTGCCCCTTTGCAAACAAGGCATCCCTTTGGGCCTTTCAGCTCTAGGCCAATGGAGCACAGCCAGAGCAGAAGTCCTACTTCAGCCAGATCAGGCTTGCCAAGGAACTGCGTTTCAGAGGCCTTTGTTTGTGACGTTCCCGGTAGGCTGTGAGAGCACGGTGCAGAGCCAGTTGTTTCCTTGTTTCCCAAACAGCTGGAAGCAAGACGCTTTGGGGCCTCTCTGCCCCTTTGGAAACAAGGCAGCACGTTGGGTCTGGCAGCTCTAGGGCAATGGAGCACAACCAGAGCAGAAGTTCTACTTCTTCCAGATCAGGCCTGCCTAGAAAGTGCGTTTCACAGGCCTTGATAAGAGATGTTCTCTTAGGCTATAAGAGCACTGGGCACAGCCAGTTGTTTCTTAGCTTCCCAAGAGGTGGAAGCAAGATGCTTTGGGGCCTCTCTCCCCCTTTGGAAACAAGGCAGCCCTTTGGGCCTTTCAGCTCTAGGGCAATGGAGCACACCCAGAGCAGAAGTTCTACCTCAGCCAGATCAGGCCTGCCAAGAAACTGCTTTTCACAGGCCTTCGTAAGAGGTGTTCCCGGAAGGCTGTAAGAGTACCTGGCAGAGCGAGTTGTTTCTTAGCTTCAAAAACAGCTGGAAGCAACATGATTTGGGGCCTCTCTCCCCCTTTGGAAACAAAGCAGCCTTTGTGCCTGGCAGCTCTAGGCCAAAGTAGCACACCCAGAGCACAAGTTCTACCTCAGCCAGATAAGGCCTGTCAAGAAGCTGCGTTTCACAGGCCTTTGTATGTGACGTTCCCGGTTGGCTTTGAGAGCACTGTGCAGAGCCAGTTGTTTTAGCTTCCCAGAGAGCAGGAAGCAAGATGCTTTGGGGCCTCTCTCACACTTTGGAAATAAAGGCAGCCCTTTGGGCCTGGCAGCCCTAGGCCAATGGAGTACACCCAGAGCAGAAGTTCTACCTCAGCCAGATCAGGCCTTCCAAGAAACTGCGTCTCACAGGCCTTTCTCTGTCACGTTGCCGGTAGGCTGTGAGAGCACTGTGCAGAGCCAGTTGTTTCTTAGCTTCCCAAAGATTTGGAAGCAAGATGCTTTGGGGACTCTCAGCCCCTTTGGAAACAAGGCGGCCCTTTGGGCCTGGCAGCTCTAGGCCAAAGTAGCATGCCCAGAGCAGGAGTTCTACTTCAGCCAGATCAGGCCTGCCAAGAAACTGCGTTTCACAGGCCTTGGTAAGAGATGTTCCCGGTAGGCTGTGAGAGCACTGTGGAGAGCCAGTTGCTTTAGCTTCCCACAGAGCTGGAAGCAAGATGCCTTGGGGCCTCTCTCTCCCTTTGGACACAAGGCAGCCGTTTGGGCCTGGCAGCTCTAGGCCAATGGAGCACACCCACAGCAGAAGTTCTACTTCAGGCAGATCAGTCCTGCCCAGAAACTGCGTTTCACAGCCCTTGGTAAGAGATGTTCACGGTAGGCTGTGAGAGCACTGGGCAGAACCAGTTGTTTCTTAGCTTCCCAAAGTGCTGGAGGCAAGATGCTTTGGGGCCTCTCTCACCCTTTGGAAACAAGGCAGCCCTTAGGTCCTGGTAGCTCTAGGCCTATGTAGCACAACCAGAACAGAAGTTCTACTTCAGCCAGGTCAGGCCTGCCAAGAAACTGCGTTTCACAGGCCTTTCAAAGAGATGTTCTCTTAGGCTGTAAGAGCACTGGGCAGAGCCAGCTGTTTCTTAGCTTCCCGAAGAGCTGGGAGCAAGATGCTTTGGGTCCACTCTCCGTCTTTGGAAACAAGGCAGCCCTTTGGGCCTGGCAGCTCTAGGGCAATGGAGCACACCCAGAGCAGAAGTTCTACTTCAGCCAGATCAGGCCTGCCAGGAAACTGCGTTTCACAGGCCTTGGTAAGAGATGTTCCCGGTAGGCTGTAAGAGCACTGGGCAGAGCCAGTTGTTTCTTACCTTCCTGAAAAGCTGGAAGCAAGACTCTTGGGACCCCTCTGCCCGTTTGGGAACAAGGCAGCCTTTTGGGTCGGGAAGCTCTAGGCCAATGGAGCAGACGCAGAGCAGGAGTTCTACTTCAGCCTGATCAGGCCTGCAAAGAAACAGCGTTTTACAGGCCTTGGTAAGAGATGTTCCCGGTAGGTGTAAGAGCACTGGGGAGAGCCAGTTGTTTTTTAGCTTCGCAAAGACCGGGAAGCAAGATGCTTTGGGCCTCTCTGCCCCTTGGAAACAGGGCAGCACTTTGGGCCTGGCAGCCCTAGGGCAATGGAGCACACCCAGAGCCGGAGTTCTACTTCAGCCAGATGAGGCCTGCCAAGAAACTGCGTTTCACAGGCCTTTCAAAGACATGTTCCCGGTAGGCTGTAAGAGCACGGGGCAGAGCGAGTTGGTTCTTAGCTTCCCAGAGAGCTGGAAGCAAGATGCTTTGGGGCCTCTCTGCCCCTTTGGAAACAAGGCAGCACCTTGGGCCTGGCAGCTCTAGGGCAATGGAGCACACCCAGAGCAGAAGTTCTACTTCAGCCAAATCAGGCCTGCCAGGAAACGGCGTTTCACAGGCCTTGGTAAGAGATGTTCCCGGTAGGCTATAAGAGCACTGGGCAACGCCATATGTTTCTTAACTTCCCGAAGAGCTGGAAGCAAGATGCTTTGGTGCCACTCTCTCACTTTGGAATCAAGGCAGCCCTTTGGGGCAGGTAGCTCTAGGCCAGTGGAGCACACCCAGAGCAGAAGTTCTACTTCGGCCAGTTCAGGCCACCAACAAACTGCGTTTCACAGGCCTTGGTAAGAGATGTTCCCGGTAGGCTGTAAGAGCACTGGGCAACGCCAGATGTTTCTTAGCTTTCCGAAGAGCTGGAAGCAAGATGCTTTGGGGCCTCTCTGCCCCTTTCCAAACAAGGCGGCCCTTTGGGCCAGGCAGCTCTAGGCCAATGGAGCACACCCAGAGCAGAAGTTCTACTTCAGCTAGATCAGGCCACCAACAAAGTGCGTTTCACAGGCCTTGGTAAGAGATTTTCTCTCAGGCTGTAAGAGCACTGGGCAGAGCCAGTTGTTTCTTAGCTTCCCAAAGAGCTGGAAGCAAGATGCTTTGGGGGCTCCCTGCCCCTTTGCCAACAAGGCCGACCTTTGGGCCTTTCAGCTCTAGGCCAATAGAGCACACCCAGAGCAGAAGTTCTACCTCAGCCAGATCAGGCCTGCCAAGAAACTGCTTTTCACAGGCCTTCGTAAGAGGTGTTCCCGGAAGGCTGTAAGAGTACCTGGCAGAGCGAGTTGTTTCTTAGCTTCAAAAACAGCTGGAAGCAACATGATTTGGGGCCTCTCTCCCCCTATGGAAACAAAGCAGCCTTTGTGCCTGGCAGCTCTAGGCCAAAGTAGCACACCCAGAGCACAATTTCTACCTCAGCCAGATAAGGCCTGTCAAGAAGCTGCGTTTCACAGGCCTTTGTATGTGACGTTCCCGGTTGGCTTTGAGAGCACTGTGCAGAGCCAGTTGTTTTAGCTTCCCAGAGAGCAGGAAGCAGGATGCTTTGGGGCCTCTCTCACACTTTGGAAATAAAGGCAGCCCTTTGGGCCTGGCAGCCCTAGGCCAATGGAGTACACCCAGAGCAGAAGTTCTACCTCAGCCAGATCAGGCATTCCAAGAAACTGCGTCTCACAGGCCTTTCTCTGTCACGTTGCCGGTAGGCTGTGAGAGCACTGTGCAGAGCCAGTTGTTTCTTAGCTTCCCAAAGATTTGGAAGCAAGATACTTTGGGGACTCTCAGCCCCTTTGGAAACAAGGCGGCCCTTTGGGCCTGGCAGCTCTAGGCCAAAGTAGCACGCCCAGAGCAGGAGTTCTACTTCAGCCAGATCAGGCCTGCCAAGAAACTGCGTTTCACAGGCCTTGGTAAGAGATGTTCCCGGTAGGCTGTGAGAGCACTGTGGAGAGCCAGTTGCTTTAGCTTCCCACAGAGCTGGAAGCAAGATGCCTTGGGGCCTCTCTCTCCCTTTGGACACAAGGCAGCCGTTTGCGCCTGGCAGCTCTAGGCCAATGGAGCACACCCACAGCAGAAGTTCTACTTCAGGCAGATCAGTCCTGCCCAGAAACTGCGTTTCACAGCCCTTGGTAAGAGATGTTCACGGTAGGCTGTGAGAGCACTGGGCAGAACCAGTTGTTTTTTAGCTTCCCAAAGTGCTGGAGGCAAGATGCTTTGGGGCCTCTCTCACCCTTTGGAAACAAGGCAGCCCTTAGGTCCTGGTAGCTCTAGGCCTATGTAGCACAACCAGAACAGAAGTTCTACTTCAGCCAGGTCAGGCCTGCCAAGAAACTGCGTTTCACAGGCCTTTCAAAGAGATGTTCTCTTAGGCTGTAAGAGCACTGGGCAGAGCCAGCTGTTTCTTAGCTTCCCGAAGAGCTGGGAGCAAGATGCCTTGGGTCCACTCTCCGTCTTTGGAAACAAGGCAGCCCTTTGGGCCTGGCAGCTCTAGGGCAATGGAGCACACCCAGAGCAGAAGTTCTACTTCAGCCAGATCAGGCCTGCCAGGAAACTGCGTTTCACAGGCCTTGGTAGGAGATGTTCCCGGTAGGTTGTAAGAGCACTGGGCAACGCCAGATGTTTCTTAGCTTCCCGAAGAGCTGGAAGCAAGATGCTTTGGGGCCACTCTCTCACTTTGGAATCAAGGCAGCCCTTTGGGGCAGGTAGCTCTAGGCCAGTGGAGCACACCCAGAGCAGAAGTTCTACTTCGGCCAGTTCAGGCCACCAACAAACTGCGTTTCACAGGCCTTGGTAAGAGATGTTCCCGGTAGGCTGTAAGAGCACTGGGCAACGCCAGATGTTTCTTAGCTTCCCGAAGAGCTGGAAGCAAGATGCTTTGGGGCCTGTCTGCCCCTTTGAAAACAAGGCGGCCCTTTGGGCCAGGCAGCTCTAGGCCAATGGAGCACACCCAGAGCAGAAGTTCTACTTCAGCTAGATCAGGCCACCAACAAAGTGCGTTTCACAGGCTTTGGTAAGAGATTTTCTCTCAGGCTGTAAGAGCACTGGGCAGAGCCAGTT
This sequence comes from Equus asinus, assembly GCF_041296235.1. NCBI lineage: Eukaryota > Metazoa > Chordata > Mammalia > Perissodactyla > Equidae > Equus > Equus asinus. The sequence continues at coordinate 3,594,490 of NW_027224845.1, forward strand.
GTTTCTTAGCTTCCCAAAGAGCTGGAAGCAAGATGCTTTGGGGGCTCCCTGCCCCTTTGCCAACAAGGCCGACCTTTGGGCCTTTCAGCTCTAGGCCAATGGAGCACACCCAGAGCAGAAGTTCTACCTCAGCCAGATAAGGCCTGCCAAGAAACTGCGTTTCAATGGCTTTGGTAAGAGATGTTGCCGGTACTCTGTCAGAGCACTGGGCAGAGACAGTTGTTTCTTAGCTTCCCAATGAGCTGGAAGCAAGATGCTTTGGGGCCTCTCTGCCCCTTTGCAAACAAGGCATCCCTTTGGGCCTTTCAGCTCTAGGGCAATGGAGCACACCCAGAGCAGAAGTTCTACCTCAGCCAGATCAGGCCTGCCAAGAAACTGCTTTTCACAGGCCTTCGTAAGAGGTGTTCCCGGAAGGCTGTAAGAGTACCTGGCAGAGCGAGTTGTTTCTTAGCTTCAAAAACAGCTGGAAGCAAGATGCTTTGGGGCCTCTCTCTCCCTTTGGACACAAGGCAGCCGTTTGCGCCTGGCAGCTCTAGGCCAATGGAGCACACCCACAGCAGAAGTTCTACTTCAGGCAGATCAGTCCTGCCCAGAAACTGCGTTTCACAGCCCTTGGTAAGAGATGTTCACGGTAGGCTGTGAGAGCACTGGGCAGAACCAGTTGTTTTTTAGCTTCCCAAAGTGCTGGAGGCAAGATGCTTTGGGGCCTCTCTCACCCTTTGGAAACAAGGCAGCCCTTAGGTCCTGGTAGCTCTAGGCATATGTAGCACAACCAGAACAGAAGTTCTACTTCAGCCAGGTCAGGCCTGCCAAGAAACTGCGTTTCACAGGCCTTTCAAAGAGATGTTCTCTTAGGCTGTAAGAGCACTGGGCAGAGCCAGCTGTTTCTTAGCTTCCCGAAGAGCTGGGAGCAAGATGCTTTGGGTCCACTCTCCGTCTTTGGAAACAAGGCAGCCCTTTGGGCCTGGCAGCTCTAGGGCAATGGAGCACACCCAGAGCAGAAGTTCTACTTCAGCCAGATCAGGCCTGCCAGGAAACTGCGTTTCACAGGCCTTGGGAAGAGATGTTCCCGGTAGGCTGTGAGAGCACTGGGCAGAGCCAGTTGTTTCTTACCTTCCTGAAAAGCTGGAAGCAAGACGCTTGGGACCCCTCTGCCCGTTTGGGAACAAGGCAGCCTTTTGGGTCGGGAAGCTCTAGGCCAATGGAGCAGACGCAGAGCAGGAGTTCTACTTCAGCCTGATCAGGCCTGCAAAGAAACAGCGTTTGACAGGCCTTGGTAAGAGATGTTCCCGGTAGGTGTAAGAGCACGGGGCAGAGCGAGTTGGTTCTTAGCTTCCCAGAGAGCTGGAAGCAAGATGCTTTGGGGCCTCTCTGCCCCTTTGGAAACAAGGCAGCACCTTGGGCCTGGCAGCTCTAGGGCAATGGAGCACACCCAGAGCAGAAGTTCTACTTCAGCCAAATCAGGCCTGCCAGGAAACGGCGTTTCACAGGCCTTGGTAAGAGATGTTCCCGGTAGGCTGTAAGAGCACTGGGCAACGCCAGATGTTTCTTAGCTTCCCGAAGAGCTGGAAGCAAGATGCTTTGGTGCCACTCTCTCACTTTGGAATCAAGGCAGCCCTTTGGGGCAGGTAGCTCTAGGCCAGTGGAGCACACCCAGAGCAGAAGTTCTACTTCGGCCAGTACAGGCCACCAACAAACTGCGTTTCACAGGCCTTGGTAAGAGATGTTCCCGGTAGGCTGTAAGAGCACTGGGCAACGCCAGATGTTTCTTAGCTTCCCGAAGAGCTGGAAGCAAGATGCTTTGGGGCCTCTCATCCCCTCTGCAAGCAAGGCGGCCCTTTGGGCCAGGCAGCTCTAGGCCAATGGAGCACACCCAGAGCAGAAGTTCTACTTCAGCTAGATCAGGCCACCAACAAAGTGCGTTTCACAAGCCTTGGTAAGAGATTTTCTCTCAGGCTGTAAGAGCACTGGGCAGAGCCAGTTGTTTCTTAGCTTCCCAAAGAGCTGGAAGCAAGATGCTTTGGGGGCTCCCTGCCCCTTTGCCAACAAGGCCGACCTTTGTGCCTTTCAGCTCTAGGCCAATGGAGCACACCCAGAGCAGAAGTTCTACCTCAGCCAGATAAGGCCTGCCAAGAAACTGCGTTTCAAAGGCTTTGGTAAGAGATGTTGCCGGTACTCTGTCAGAGCACTGGGCAGAGACAGTTGTTTCTTAGCTTCCCAATGAGCTGGAAGCAAGATGCTTTGGGGCCTCTCTGCCCCTTTGCAAACAAGGCATCCCTTTGGGCCTTTCAGCTCTAGGCCAATGGAGCACAGCCAGAGCAGAAGTCCTACTTCAGCCAGATCAGGCTTGCCAAGGAACTGCGTTTCAGAGGCCTTTGTATGTGACGTTCCCGGTAGGCTGTGAGAGCACGGTGCAGAGCCAGTTGTTTCCTTGTTTCCCAAACAGCTGGAAGCAAGACGCTTTGGGGCCTCTCTGCCCCTTTGGAAACAAGGCAGCACGTTGGGTCTGGCAGCTCTAGGGCAATGGAGCACAACCAGAGCAGAAGTTCTACTTCTTCCAGATCAGGCCTGCCTAGAAAGTGCGTTTCACAGGCCTTGATAAGAGATGTTCTCTTAGGCTATAAGAGCACTGGGCACAGCCAGTTGTTTCTTAGCTTCCCAAGAGGTGGAAGCAAGATGCTTTGGGGCCTCTCTCCCCCTTTGGAAACAAGGCAGCCCTTTGGGCCTTTCAGCTCTAGGGCAATGGAGCACACCCAGAGCAGAAGTTCTACCTCAGCCAGATCAGGCCTGCCAAGAAACTGCTTTTCACAGGCCTTCGTAAGAGGTGTTCCCGGAAGGCTGTAAGAGTACCTGGCAGAGCGAGTTGTTTCTTAGCTTCAAAAACAGCTGGAAGCAACATGATTTGGGGCCTCTCTCCCCCTTTGGAAACAAAGCAGCCTTTGTGCCTGGCAGCTCTAGGCCAAAGTAGCACACCCAGAGCACAAGTTCTACCTCAGCCAGATAAGGCCTGTCAAGAAGCTGCGTTTCACAGGCCTTTGTATGTGACGTTCCCGGTTGGCTTTGAGAGCACTGTGCAGAGCCAGTTGTTTTAGCTTCCCAGAGAGCAGGAAGCAAGATGCTTTGGGGCCTCTCTCACACTTTGGAAATAAAGGCAGCCCTTTGGGCCTGGCAGCCCTAGGCCAATGGAGTACACCCAGAGCAGAAGTTCTACCTCAGCCACATCAGGCCTTCCAAGAAACTGCGTCTCACAGGCCTTTCTCTGTCACGTTGCCGGTAGGCTGTGAGAGCACTGTGCAGAGCCAGTTGTTTCTTAGCTTCCCAAAGATTTGGAAGCAAGATGCTTTGGGGACTCTCAGCCCCTTTGGAAACAAGGCGGCCCTTTGGGCCTGGCAGCTCTAGGCCAAAGTAGCACGCCCAGAGCAGGAGTTCTACTTCAGCCAGATCAGGCCTGCCAAGAAACTGCGTTTCACAGGCCTTGGTAAGAGATGTTCCCGGTAGGCTGTGAGAGCACTGTGGAGAGCCAGTTGCTATAGCTTCCCACAGAGCTGGAAGCAAGATGCTTTGGGGCCTCTCTCTCCCTTTGGACACAAGGCAGCCGTTTGCGCCTGGCAGCTCTAGGCCAATGGAGCACACCCACAGCAGAAGTTCTACTTCAGGCAGATCAGTCCTGCCCAGAAACTGCGTTTAACAGCCCTTGGTAAGAGATGTTCACGGTAGGCTGTGAGAGCACTGGGCAGAACCAGTTGTTTTTTAGCTTCCCAAAGTGCTGGAGGCAAGATGCTTTGGGGCCTCTCTCACCCTTTGGAAACAAGGCAGCCCTTAGGTCCTGGTAGCTCTAGGCCTATGTAGCACAACCAGAACAGAAGTTCTACTTCAGCCAGGTCAGGCCTGCCAAGAAACTGCGTTTCACAGGCCTTTCAAAGAGATGTTCTCTTAGGCTGTAAGAGCACTGGGCAGAGCCAGCTGTTTCTTAGCTTCCCGAAGAGCTGGGAGCAAGATGCTTTGGGTCCACTCTCCGTCTTTGGAAACAAGGCAGCCCTTTGGGCCTGGCAGCTCTAGGGCAATGGAGCACACCCAGAGCAGAAGTTCTACTTCAGCCAGATCAGGCCTGCCAGGAAACTGCGTTTCACAGGCCTTGGGAAGAGATGTTCCCGGTAGGCTGTGAGAGCACTGGGCAGAGCCAGTTGTTTCTTACCTTCCTGAAAAGCTGGAAGCAAGACGCTTGGGACCCCTCTGCCCGTTTGGGAACAAGGCAGCCTTTTGGGTCGGGAAGCTCTAGGCCAATGGAGCAGACGCAGAGCAGGAGTTCTACTTCAGCCTGATCAGGCCTGCAAAGAAACAGCGTTTGACAGGCCTTGGTAAGAGATGTTCCCGGTAGGTGTAAGAGCACGGGGCAGAGCGAGTTGGTTCTTAGCTTCCCAGAGAGCTGGAAGCAAGATGCTTTGGGGCCTCTCTGCCCCTTTGGAAACAAGGCAGCACCTTGGGCCTGGCAGCTCTAGGGCAATGGAGCACACCCAGAGCAGAAGTTCTACTTCAGCCAAATCAGGCCTGCCAGGAAACGGCGTTTCACAGGCCTTGGTAAGAGATGTTCCCGGTAGGCTGTAAGAGCACTGGGCAACGCCAGATGTTTCTTAGCTTCCCGAAGAGCTGGAAGCAAGATGCTTTGGTGCCACTCTCTCACTTTGGAATCAAGGCAGCCCTTTGGGGCAGGTAGCTCTAGGCCAGTGGAGCACACCCAGAGCAGAAGTTCTACTTCGGCCAGTACAGGCCACCAACAAACTGCGTTTCACAGGCCTTGGTAAGAGATGTTCCCGGTAGGCTGTAAGAGCACTGGGCAACGCCAGATGTTTCTTAGCTTCCCGAAGAGCTGGAAGCAAGATGCTTTGGGGCCTCTCATCCCCTCTGCAAGCAAGGCGGCCCTTTGGGCCAGGCAGCTCTAGGCCAATGGAGCACACCCAGAGCAGAAGTTCTACTTCAGCTAGATCAGGCCACCAACAAAGTGCGTTTCACAAGCCTTGGTAAGAGATTTTCTCTCAGGCTGTAAGAGCACTGGGCAGAGCCAGTTGTTTCTTAGCTTCCCAAAGAGCTGGAAGCAAGATGCTTTGGGGGCTCCCTGCCCCTTTGCCAACAAGGCCGACCTTTGTGCCTTTCAGCTCTAGGCCAATGGAGCACACCCAGAGCAGAAGTTCTACCTCAGCCAGATAAGGCCTGCCAAGAAACTGCGTTTCAAAGGCTTTGGTAAGAGATGTTGCCGGTACTCTGTCAGAGCACTGGGCAGAGACAGTTGTTTCTTAGCTTCCCAATGAGCTGGAAGCAAGATGCTTTGGGGCCTCTCTGCCCCTTTGCAAACAAGGCATCCCTTTGGGCCTTTCAGCTCTAGGCCAATGGAGCACAGCCAGAGCAGAAGTCCTACTTCAGCCAGATCAGGCTTGCCAAGGAACTGCGTTTCAGAGGCCTTTGTATGTGACGTTCCCGGTAGGCTGTGAGAGCACGGTGCAGAGCCAGTTGTTTCCTTGTTTCCCAAACAGCTGGAAGCAAGACGCTTTGGGGCCTCTCTGCCCCTTTGGAAACAAGGCAGCACGTTGGGTCTGGCAGCTCTAGGGCAATGGAGCACAACCAGAGCAGAAGTTCTACTTCTTCCAGATCAGGCCTGCCTAGAAAGTGCGTTTCACAGGCCTTGATAAGAGATGTTCTCTTAGGCTATAAGAGCACTGGGCACAGCCAGTTGTTTCTTAGCTTCCCAAGAGGTGGAAGCAAGATGCTTTGGGGCCTCTCTCCCCCTTTGGAAACAAGGCAGCCCTTTGGGCCTTTCAGCTCTAGGGCAATGGAGCACACCCAGAGCAGAAGTTCTACCTCAGCCAGATCAGGCCTGCCAAGAAACTGCTTTTCACAGGCCTTCGTAAGAGGTGTTCCCGGAAGGCTGTAAGAGTACCTGGCAGAGCGAGTTGTTTCTTAGCTTCAAAAACAGCTGGAAGCAACATGATTTGGGGCCTCTCTCCCCCTTTGGAAACAAAGCAGCCTTTGTGCCTGGCAGCTCTAGGCCAAAGTAGCACACCCAGAGCACAAGTTCTACCTCAGCCAGATAAGGCCTGTCAAGAAGCTGCGTTTCACAGGCCTTTGTATGTGACGTTCCCGGTTGGCTTTGAGAGCACTGTGCAGAGCCAGTTGTTTTAGCTTCCCAGAGAGCAGGAAGCAAGATGCTTTGGGGCCTCTCTCACACTTTGGAAATAAAGGCAGCCCTTTGGGCCTGGCAGCCCTAGGCCAATGGAGTACACCCAGAGCAGAAGTTCTACCTCAGCCACATCAGGCCTTCCAAGAAACTGCGTCTCACAGGCCTTTCTCTGTCACGTTGCCGGTAGGCTGTGAGAGCACTGTGCAGAGCCAGTTGTTTCTTAGCTTCCCAAAGATTTGGAAGCAAGATGCTTTGGGGACTCTCAGCCCCTTTGGAAACAAGGCGGCCCTTTGGGCCTGGCAGCTCTAGGCCAAAGTAGCACGCCCAGAGCAGGAGTTCTACTTCAGCCAGATCAGGCCTGCCAAGAAACTGCGTTTCACAGGCCTTGGTAAGAGATGTTCCCGGTAGGCTGTGAGAGCACTGTGGAGAGCCAGTTGCTATAGCTTCCCACAGAGCTGGAAGCAAGATGCTTTGGGGCCTCTCTCTCCCTTTGGACACAAGGCAGCCGTTTGGGCCTGGCAGCTCTAGGCCAATGGAGCACACCCACAGCAGAAGTTCTACTTCAGGCAGATCAGTCCTGCCCAGAAACTGCGTTTAACAGCCCTTGGTAAGAGATGTTCACGGTAGGCTGTGAGAGCACTGGGCAGAACCAGTTGTTTTTTAGCTTCCCAAAGTGCTGGAGGCAAGATGCTTTGGGGCCTCTCTCACCCTTTGGAAACAAGGCAGCCCTTAGGTCCTGGTAGCTCTAGGCCTATGTAGCACAACCAGAACAGAAGTTCTACTTCAGCCAGGTCAGGCCTGCCAAGAAACTGCGTTTCACAGGCCTTTCAAAGAGATGTTCTCTTAGGCTGTAAGAGCACTGGGCAGAGCCAGCTGTTTCTTAGCTTCCCGAAGAGCTGGGAGCAAGATGCTTTGGGTCCACTCTCCGTCTTTGGAAACAAGGCAGCCCTTTGGGCCTGGCAGCTCTAGGGCAATGGAGCACACCCAGAGCAGAAGTTCTACTTCAGCCAGATCAGGCCTGCCAGGAAACTGCGTTTCACAGGCCTTGGTAAGAGATGTTCCCGGTAGGCTGTGAGAGCACTGGGCAGAGCCAGTTGTTTCTTACCTTCCTGAAAAGCTGGAAGCAAGACGCTTGGGACCCCTCTGCCCGTTTGGGAACAAGGCAGCCTTTTGGGTCGGGAAGCTCTAGGCCAATGGAGCAGACGCAGAGCAGGAGTTCTACTTCAGCCTGATCAGGCCTGCAAAGAAACAGCGTTTGACAGGCCTTGGTAAGAGATGTTCCCGGTAGGTGTAAGAGCACGGGGCAGAGCGAGTTGGTTCTTAGCTTCCCAGAGAGCTGGAAGCAAGATGCTTTGGGGCCTCTCTGCCCCTTTGGAAACAAGGCAGCACCTTGGGCCTGGCAGCTCTAGGGCAATGGAGCACACCCAGAGCAGAAGTTCTACTTCAGCCAAATCAGGCCTGCCAGGAAACGGCGTTTCACAGGCCTTGGTAAGAGATGTTCCCGGTAGGCTGTAAGAGCACTGGGCAACGCCAGATGTTTCTTAGCTTCCCGAAGAGCTGGAAGCAAGATGCTTTGGTGCCACTCTCTCACTTTGGAATCAAGGCAGCCCTTTGGGGCAGGTAGCTCTAGGCCAGTGGAGCACACCCAGAGCAGAAGTTCTACTTCGGCCAGTACAGGCCACCAACAAACTGCGTTTCACAGGCCTTGGTAAGAGATGTTCCCGGTAGGCTGTAAGAGCACTGGGCAACGCCAGATGTTTCTTAGCTTCCCGAAGAGCTGGAAGCAAGATGCTTTGGGGCCTCTCATCCCCTTTGCAAGCAAGGCGGCCCTTTGGGCCAGGCAGCTCTAGGCCAATGGAGCACACCCAGAGCAGAAGTTCTACTTCAGCTAGATCAGGCCACCAACAAAGTGCGTTTCACAAGCCTTGGTAAGAGATTTTCTCTCAGGCTGTAAGAGCACTGGGCAGAGCCAGTTGTTTCTTAGCTTCCCAAAGAGCTGGAAGCAAGATGCTTTGGGGGCTCCCTGCCCCTTTGCCAACAAGGCCGACCTTTGTGCCTTTCAGCTCTAGGCCAATGGAGCACACCCAGAGCAGAAGTTCTACCTCAGCCAGATAAGGCCTGCCAAGAAACTGCGTTTCAAAGGCTTTGGTAAGAGATGTTGCCGGTACTCTGTCAGAGCACTGGGCAGAGACAGTTGTTTCTTAGCTTCCCAATGAGCTGGAAGCAAGATGCTTTGGGGCCTCTCTGCCCCTTTGCAAACAAGGCATCCCTTTGGGCCTTTCAGCTCTAGGCCAATGGAGCACAGCCAGAGCAGAAGTCCTACTTCAGCCAGATCAGGCCTGCCAAGGAACTGCGTTTCAGAGGCCTTGGTATGTGACGTTCCCGGTAGGCTGTGAGAGCACGGTGCAGAGCCAGTTGTTTCCTTGTTTCCCAAACAGCTGGAAGCAAGACGCTTAGGGGCCTCTCTGCCCCTTTGGAAACAAGGCAGCACGTTGGGTCTGGCAGCTCTAGGGCAATGGAGCACAACCAGAGCAGAAGTTCTACTTCTTCCAGATCAGGCCTGCCTAGAAAGTGCGTTTCACAGGCCTTGATAAGAGATGTTCTCTTAGGCTATAAGAGCACTGGGCACAGCGAGTTGTTTCTTAGCTTCCCAAGAGGTGGAAGCAAGATGCTTTGGGGCCTCTCTCCCCCTTTGGAAACAAGGCAGCCCTTTGGGCCTTTCAGCTCTAGGGCAATGGAGCACACCCAGAGCAGAAGTTCTACCTCAGCCAGATCAGGCCTGCCAAGAAACTGCTTTTCACAGGCCTTCGTAAGAGGTGTTCCCGGAAGGCTGTAACAGTACCTGGCAGAGCGAGTTGTTTCTTAGCTTCAAAAACAGCTGGAAGCAACATGATTTGGGGCCTCTCTCCCCCTTTGGAAACAAAGCAGCCTTTGTGCCTGGCAGCTCTAGGCCAAAGTAGCACACCCAGAGCACAAGTTCTACCTCAGCCAGATAAGGCCTGTCAAGAAGCTGCGTTTCACAGGCCTTTGTATGTGACGTTCCCGGTTGGCTTTGAGAGCACTGTGCAGAGCCAGTTGTTTTAGCTTCCCAGAGAGCAGGAAGCAAGATGCTTTGGGGCCTCTCTCACACTTTGGAAATAAAGGCAGCCCTTTGGGCCTGGCAGCCCTAGGCCAATGGAGTACACCCAGAGCAGAAGTTCTACCTCAGCCAGATCAGGCCTTCCAAGAAACTGCGTCTCACAGGCCTTTCTCTGTCACGTTGCCGGTAGGCTGTGAGAGCACTGTGCAGAGCCAGTTGTTTCTTAGCTTCCCAAAGATTTGGAAGCAAGATGCTTTGGGGACTCTCAGCCCCTTTGGAAACAAGCCAGCCCTTTGGGCCTGGCAGCTCTAGGCCAAAGTAGCACGCCAAGAGCAGGAGTTCTACTTCAGCCAGATCAGGCCTGCCAAGAAACTGCGTTTCACAGGCCTTGGTAAGAGATGTTCCCGGTAGGCTGTGAGAGCACTGTGGAGAGCCAGTTGCTTTAGCTTCCCACAGAGCTGGAAGCAAGATGCTTTGGGGCCTCTCTCTCCCTTTGGACACAAGACAGCCGTTTGCGCCTGGCAGCTCTAGGCCAATGGAGCACACCCACAGCAGAAGTTCTACTTCAGGCAGATCAGTCCTGCCCAGAAACTGCGTTTCACAGCCCTTGGTAAGAGATGTTCACGGTAGGCTGTGAGAGCACTGGGCAGAACCAGTTGTTTTTTAGCTTCCCAAAGTGCTGGAGGCAAGATGCTTTGGGGCCTCTCTCACCCTTTGGAAACAAGGCAGCCCTTAGGTCCTGGTAGCTCTAGGCCTATGTAGCACAACCAGAACAGAAGTTCTACTTCAGCCAGGTCAGGCCTGCCAAGAAACTGCGTTTCACAGGCCTTTCAAAGAGATGTTCTCTTAGGCTGGAAGAGCACTGGGCAGAGCCAGCTGTTTCTTAGCTTCCCGAAGAGCTGGGAGCAAGATGCTTTGGGTCCACTCTCCGTCTTTGGAAACAAGGCAGCCCTTTGGGCCTGGCAGCTCTAGGGCAATGGAGCACACCCAGAGCAGAAGTTCTACTTCAGCCAGATCAGGCCTGCCAGGAAACTGCGTTTCACAGGCCTTGGGAAGAGATGTTCCCGGTAGGCTGTGAGAGCACTGGGCAGAGCCAGTTGTTTCTTACCTTCCTGAAAAGCTGGAAGCAAGACGCTTGGGACCCATCTGCCCGTTTGGGAACAAGGCAGCCTTTTGGGTCGGGAAGCTCTAGGCCAATGGAGCACACGCAGAGCAGGAGTTCTACTTCAGCCTGATCAGGCCTGCAAAGAAACAGCGTTTGACAGGCCTTGGTAAGAGATGTTCCCGGTAGGTGTAAGAGCACGGGGCAGAGCGAGTTGGTTCTTAGCTTCCCAGAGAGCTGGAAGCAAGATGCTTTGGGGCCTCTCTGCCCCTTTGGAAACAAGTCAGCACCTTGGGCCTGGCAGCTCTAGGGCAACGGAGCACACCCAGAGCAGAAGTTCTACTTCAGCCAAATCAGGCCTGCCAGGAAACGGCGTTTCACAGGCCTTGGTAAGAGATGTTCCCGGTAGGCTGTAAGAGCACTGGGCAACGCCAGATGTTTCTTAGCTTCCCGAAGAGCTGGAAGCAAGATGCTTTGGTGCCACTCTCTCACTTTGGAATCAAGGCAGCCCTTTGGGGCAGGTAGCTCTAGGCCAGTGGAGCACACCCAGAGCAGAAGTTCTACTTCGGCCAGTTCAGGCCACCAACAAACTGCGTTTCACAGGCCTTGGTAAGAGATGTTCCCGGTAGGCTGTAAGAGCACTGGGCAACGCCAGATGTTTCTTAGCTTCCCGAAGAGCTGGAAGCAAGATGCTTTGGGGCCTCTCTGCCCCTTTGCAAACAAGGCAGCCCTTTGGGCCAGGCAGCTCTAGGCTAATGGAGCACACCCAGAGCAGAAGTTCTACTTCAGCTAGATCAGGCCACCAACAAAGTGCGTTTCACAGGCCTTGGTAAGAGATTTTCTCTCAGGCTGTAAGAGCACTGGGCAGAGCCAGTTGTTTCTTAGCTTCCCTAAGAGCTGGAAGCAAGATGCTTTGGGGGCTCCCTGCCCCTTTGCCAACAAGGCCGACCTTTGTGCCTTTCAGCTCTAGGCCAATGGAGCACACCCAGAGCAGAAGTTCTACCTCAGCCAGATAAGGCCTGCCAAGAAACTGCGTTTCAAAGGCTTTGGTAAGAGATGTTGCCGGTACTCTGTCAGAGCACTGGGCAGAGACAGTTGTTTCTTAGCTTCCCAATGAGCTGGAAGCAAGATGCTTTGGGGCCTCTCTGCCCCTTTGCAAACAAGGCATCCCTTTGGGCCTTTCAGCTCTAGGGCAATGGAGCACACCCAGAGCAGAAGTTCTACCTCAGCCAGATCAGGCCTGCCAAGAAACTGCTTTTCACAGGCCTTCGTAAGAGGTGTTCCCGGAAGGCTGTAAGAGTACCTGGCAGAGCGAGTTGTTTCTTAGCTTCAAAAACAGCTGGAAGCAACATGATTTGGGGCCTCTCTCCCCCTTTGGAAACAAAGCAGCCTTTGTGCCTGGCAGCTCTAGGCCAAAGTAGCACACCCAGAGCACAAGTTCTACCTCAGCCAGATAAGGCCTGTCAAGAAGCTGCGTTTCACAGGCCTTTGTATGTGACGTTCCCGGTTGGCTTTGAGAGCACTGTGCAGAGCCAGTTGTTTTAGCTTCCCAGAGAGCAGGAAGCAAGATGCTTTGGGGCCTCTCTCACACTTTGGAAATAAAGGCAGCCCTTTGGGCCTGGCAGCCCTAGGCCAATGGAGTACACCCAGAGCAGAAGTTCTACCTCAGCCAGATCAGGCCTTCCAAGAAACTGCGTCTCACAGGCCTTTCTCTGTCACGTTGCCGGTAGGCTGTGAGAGCACTGTGCAGAGCCAGTTGTTTCTTAGCTTCCCAAAGATTTGGAAGCAAGATACTTTGGGGACTCTCAGCCCCTTTGGAAACAAGGCGGCCCTTTGGGCCTGGCAGCTCTAGGCCAAAGTAGCACGCCCAGAGCAGGAGTTCTACTTCAGCCAGATCAGGCCTGCCAAGAAACTGCGTTTCACAGGCCTTGGTAAGAGATGTTCCCGGTAGGCTGTGAGAGCACTGTGGAGAGCCAGTTGCTTTAGCTTCCCACAGAGCTGGAAGCAAGATGCTTTGGGGCCTCTCTCTCCCTTTGGACACAAGGCAGCCGTTTGGGCCTGGCAGCTCTAGGCCAATGGAGCACACCCACAGCAGAAGTTCTACTTCAGGCAGATCAGTCCTGCCCAGAAACTGCGTTTCACAGCCCTTGGTAAGAGATGTTCACGGTAGGCTGTGAGAGCACTGGGCAGAACCAGTTGTTTTTTAGCTTCCCAAAGTGCTGGAGGCAACATGCTTTGGGGCCTCTCTCACCCTTTGGAAACAAGGCAGCCCTTAGGTCCTGGTAGCTCTAGGCCTATGTAGCACAACCAGAACAGAAGTTCTACTTCAGCCAGGTCAGGCCTGCCAAGAAACTGCGTTTCACAGGCCTTTCAAAGAGATGTTCTCTTAGGCTGTAAGAGCACTGGGCAGAGCCAGCTGTTTCTTAGCTTCCCGAAGAGCTGGGAGCAAGATGCTTTGGGTCCAGTCTCCGTCTTTGGAAACAAGGCAGCCCTTTGGGCCTGGCAGCTCTAGGGCAATGGAGCACACCCAGAGCAGAAGTTCTACTTCAGCCAGATCAGGCCTGCCAGGAAACTGCGTTTCACAGGCCTTGGTAAGAGATGTTCCCGGTAGGCTGTAAGAGCACTGGGCAGAGCCAGTTGTTTCTTACCTTCCTGAAAAGCTGGAAGCAAGACTCTTGGGACCCCTCTGCCCGTTTGGGAACAAGGCAGCCTTTTGGGTCGGGAAGCTCTAGGCCAATGGAGCAGACGCAGAGCAGGAGTTCTACTTCAGCCTGATCAGGCCTGCAAAGAAACAGCGTTTTACAGGCCTTGGTAAGAGATGTTCCCGGTAGGTGTAAGAGCACTGGGGAGAGCCAGTTGTTTTTTAGCTTCGCAAAGACCGGGAAGCAAGATGCTTTGGGCCTCTCTGCCCCTTGGAAACAGGGCAGCACTTTGGGCCTGGCAGCCCTAGGGCAATGGAGCACACCCAGAGCCGGAGTTCTACTTCAGCCAGATGAGGCCTGCCAAGAAACTGCGTTTCACAGGCCTTTCAAAGACATGTTCCCGGTAGGCTGTAAGAGCACGGGGCAGAGCGAGTTGGTTCTTAGCTTCCCAGAGAGCTGGAAGCAAGATGCTTTGGGGCCTCTCTGCCCCTTTGGAAACAAGGCAGCACCTTGGGCCTGGCAGCTCTAGGGCAATGGAGCACACCCAGAGCAGAAGTTCTACTTCAGCCAAATCAGGCCTGCCAGGAAACGGCGTTTCACAGGCCTTGGTAAGAGATGTTCCCGGTAGGCTATAAGAGCACTGGGCAACGCCATATGTTTCTTAACTTCCCGAAGAGCTGGAAGCAAGATGCTTTGGTGCCACTCTCTCACTTTGGAATCAAGGCAGCCCTTTGGGGCAGGTAGCTCTAGGCCAGTGGAGCACACCCAGAGCAGAAGTTCTACTTCGGCCAGTTCAGGCCACCAACAAACTGCGTTTCACAGGCCTTGGTAAGAGATGTTCCCGGTAGGCTGTAAGAGCACTGGGCAACGCCAGATGTTTCTTAGCTTTCCGAAGAGCTGGAAGCAAGATGCTTTGGGGCCTCTCTGCCCCTTTCCAAACAAGGCGGCCCTTTGGGCCAGGCAGCTCTAGGCCAATGGAGCACACCCAGAGCAGAAGTTCTACTTCAGCTAGATCAGGCCACCAACAAAGTGCGTTTCACAGGCCTTGGTAAGAGATTTTCTCTCAGGCTGTAAGAGCACTGGGCAGAGCCAGTTGTTTCTTAGCTTCCCAAAGAGCTGGAAGCAAGATGCTTTGGGGGCTCCCTGCCCCTTTGCCAACAAGGCCGACCTTTGGGCCTTTCAGCTCTAGGCCAATAGAGCACACCCAGAGCAGAAGTTCTACCTCAGCCAGATCAGGCCTGCCAAGAAACTGCTTTTCACAGGCCTTCGTAAGAGGTGTTCCCGGAAGGCTGTAAGAGTACCTGGCAGAGCGAGTTGTTTCTTAGCTTCAAAAACAGCTGGAAGCAACATGATTTGGGGCCTCTCTCCCCCTATGGAAACAAAGCAGCCTTTGTGCCTGGCAGCTCTAGGCCAAAGTAGCACACCCAGAGCACAATTTCTACCTCAGCCAGATAAGGCCTGTCAAGAAGCTGCGTTTCACAGGCCTTTGTATGTGACGTTCCCGGTTGGCTTTGAGAGCACTGTGCAGAGCCAGTTGTTTTAGCTTCCCAGAGAGCAGGAAGCAGGATGCTTTGGGGCCTCTCTCACACTTTGGAAATAAAGGCAGCCCTTTGGGCCTGGCAGCCCTAGGCCAATGGAGTACACCCAGAGCAGAAGTTCTACCTCAGCCAGATCAGGCCTTCCAAGAAACTGCGTCTCACAGGCCTTTCTCTGTCACGTTGCCGGTAGGCTGTGAGAGCACTGTGCAGAGCCAGTTGTTTCTTAGCTTCCCAAAGATTTGGAAGCAAGATACTTTGGGGACTCTCAGCCCCTTTGGAAACAAGGCGGCCCTTTGGGCCTGGCAGCTCTAGGCCAAAGTAGCACGCCCAGAGCAGGAGTTCTACTTCAGCCAGATCAGGCCTGCCAAGAAACTGCGTTTCACAGGCCTTGGTAAGAGATGTTCCCGGTAGGCTGTGAGAGCACTGTGGAGAGCCAGTTGCTTTAGCTTCCCACAGAGCTGGAAGCAAGATGCCTTGGGGCCTCTCTCTCCCTTTGGACACAAGGCAGCCGTTTGCGCCTGGCAGCTCTAGGCCAATGGAGCACACCCACAGCAGAAGTTCTACTTCAGGCAGATCAGTCCTGCCCAGAAACTGCGTTTCACAGCCCTTGGTAAGAGATGTTCACGGTAGGCTGTGAGAGCACTGGGCAGAACCAGTTGTTTTTTAGCTTCCCAAAGTGCTGGAGGCAAGATGCTTTGGGGCCTCTCTCACCCTTTGGAAACAAGGCAGCCCTTAGGTCCTGGTAGCTCTAGGCCTATGTAGCACAACCAGAACAGAAGTTCTACTTCAGCCAGGTCAGGCCTGCCAAGAAACTGCGTTTCACAGGCCTTTCAAAGAGATGTTCTCTTAGGCTGTAAGAGCACTGGGCAGAGCCAGCTGTTTCTTAGCTTCCCGAAGAGCTGGGAGCAAGATGCCTTGGGTCCACTCTCCGTCTTTGGAAACAAGGCAGCCCTTTGGGCCTGGCAGCTCTAGGGCAATGGAGCACACCCAGAGCAGAAGTTCTACTTCAGCCAGATCAGGCCTGCCAGGAAACTGCGTTTCACAGGCCTTGGTAGGAGATGTTCCCGGTAGGTTGTAAGAGCACTGGGCAACGCCAGATGTTTCTTAGCTTCCCGAAGAGCTGGAAGCAAGATGCTTTGGGGCCACTCTCTCACTTTGGAATCAAGGCAGCCCTTTGGGGCAGGTAGCTCTAGGCCAGTGGAGCACACCCAGAGCAGAAGTTCTACTTCGGCCAGTTCAGGCCACCAACAAACTGCGTTTCACAGGCCTTGGTAAGAGATGTTCCCGGTAGGCTGTAAGAGCACTGGGCAACGCCAGATGTTTCTTAGCTTCCCGAAGAGCTGGAAGCAAGATGCTTTGGGGCCTGTCTGCCCCTTTGAAAACAAGGCGGCCCTTTGGGCCAGGCAGCTCTAGGCCAATGGAGCACACCCAGAGCAGAAGTTCTACTTCAGCTAGATCAGGCCACCAACAAAGTGCGTTTCACAGGCTTTGGTAAGAGATTTTCTCTCAGGCTGTAAGAGCACTGGGCAGAGCCAGTTGTTTCTTAGCTTCCCAAAGAGCTGGAAGCAAGATGCTTTGGGGGCTCCCTGCCCCTTTGCCAACAAGGCCGACCTTTGGGCCTTTCAGCTCTAGGCCAATGGAGCACACCCAGAGCAGAAGTTCTACCTCAGCCAGATAAGGCCTGCCAAGAAACTGCGTTTCAATGGCTTTGGTAAGAGATGTTGCCGGTACTCTGTCAGAGCACTGGGCAGAGACAGTTGTTTCTTAGCTTCCCAATGAGCTGGAAGCAAGATGCTTTGGGGCCTCTCTGCCCCTTTGCAAACAAGGCATCCCTTTGGGCCTTTCAGCTCTAGGGCAATGGAGCACACCCAGAGCAGAAGTTCTACCTCAGCCAGATCAGGCCTGCCAAGAAACTGCTTTTCACAGGCCTTCGTAAGAGGTGTTCCCGGAAGGCTGTAAGAGTACCTGGCAGAGCGAGTTGTTTCTTAGCTTCAAAAACAGCTGGAAGCAAGATGCTTTGGGGCCTCTCTCTCCCTTTGGACACAAGGCAGCCGTTTGGGCCTGGCAGCTCTAGGCCAATGGAGCACACCCACAGCAGAAGTTCTACTTCAGGCAGATCAGTCCTGCCCAGAAACTGCGTTTCACAGCCCTTGGTAAGAGATGTTCACGGTAGGCTGTGAGAGCACTGGGCAGAACCAGTTGTTTTTTAGCTTCCCAAAGTGCTGGAGGCAAGATGCTTTGGGGCCTCTCTCACCCTTTGGAAACAAGGCAGCCCTTAGGTCCTGGTAGCTCTAGGCATATGTAGCACAACCAGAACAGAAGTTCTACTTCAGCCAGGTCAGGCCTGCCAAGAAACTGCGTTTCACAGGCCTTTCAAAGAGATGTTCTCTTAGGCTGTAAGAGCACTGGGCAGAGCCAGCTGTTTCTTAGCTTCCCGAAGAGCTGGGAGCAAGATGCTTTGGGTCCACTCTCCGTCTTTGGAAACAAGGCAGCCCTTTGGGCCTGGCAGCTCTAGGGCAATGGAGCACACCCAGAGCAGAAGTTCTACTTCAGCCAGATCAGGCCTGCCAGGAAACTGCGTTTCACAGGCCTTGGGAAGAGATGTTCCCGGTAGGCTGTGAGAGCACTGGGCAGAGCCAGTTGTTTCTTACCTTCCTGAAAAGCTGGAAGCAAGACGCTTGGGACCCCTCTGCCCGTTTGGGAACAAGGCAGCCTTTTGGGTCGGGAAGCTCTAGGCCAATGGAGCAGACGCAGAGCAGGAGTTCTACTTCAGCCTGATCAGGCCTGCAAAGAAACAGCGTTTGACAGGCCTTGGTAAGAGATGTTCCCGGTAGGTGTAAGAGCACGGGGCAGTGCGAGTTGGTTCTTAGCTTCCCAGAGAGCTGGAAGCAAGATGCTTTGGGGCCTCTCTGCCCCTTTGGAAACAAGGCAGCACCTTGGGCCTGTCAGCTCTAGGGCAATGGAGCACACCCAGAGCAGAAGTTCTACTTCAGCCAAATCAGGCCTGCCAGGAAACGGCGTTTCACAGGCCTTGGTAAGAGATGTTCCCGGTAGGCTGTAAGAGCACTGGGCAACGCCAGATGTTTCTTAGCTTCCCGAAGAGCTGGAAGCAAGATGCTTTGGTGCCACTCTCTCACTTTGGAATCAAGGCAGCCCTTTGGGGCAGGTAGCTCTAGGCCAGTGGAGCACACCCAGAGCAGAAGTTCTACTTCGGCCAGTACAGGCCACCAACAAACTGCGTTTCACAGGCCTTGGTAAGAGATGTTCCCGGTAGGCTGTAAGAGCACTGGGCAACGCCAGATGTTTCTTAGCTTCCCGAAGAGCTGGAAGCAAGATGCTTTGGGGCCTCTCATCCCCTCTGCAAGCAAGGCGGCCCTTTGGGCCAGGCAGCTCTAGGCCAATGGAGCACACCCAGAGCAGAAGTTCTACTTCAGCTAGATCAGGCCACCAACAAAGTGCGTTTCACAAGCCTTGGTAAGAGATTTTCTCTCAGGCTGTAAGAGCACTGGGCAGAGCCAGTTGTTTCTTAGCTTCCCAAAGAGCTGGAAGCAAGATGCTTTGGGGGCTCCCTGCCCCTTTGCCAACAAGGCCGACCTTTGTGCCTTTCAGCTCTAGGCCAATGGAGCACACCCAGAGCAGAAGTTCTACCTCAGCCAGATAAGGCCTGCCAAGAAACTGCGTTTCAAAGGCTTTGGTAAGAGATGTTGCCGGTACTCTGTCAGAGCACTGGGCAGAGACAGTTGTTTCTTAGCTTCCCAATGAGCTGGAAGCAAGATGCTTTGGGGCCTCTCTGCCCCTTTGCAAACAAGGCATCCCTTTGGGCCTTTCAGCTCTAGGCCAATGGAGCACAGCCAGAGCAGAAGTCCTACTTCAGCCAGATCAGGCTTGCCAAGGAACTGCGTTTCAGAGGCCTTTGTATGTGACGTTCCCGGTAGGCTGTGAGAGCACGGTGCAGAGCCAGTTGTTTCCTTGTTTCCCAAACAGCTGGAAGCAAGACGCTTTGGGGCCTCTCTGCCCCTTTGGAAACAAGGCAGCACGTTGGGTCTGGCAGCTCTAGGGCAATGGAGCACAACCAGAGCCGAAGTTCTACTTCTTCCAGATCAGGCCTGCCTAGAAAGTGCGTTTCACAGGCCTTGATAAGAGATGTTCTCTTAGGCTATAAGAGCACTGGGCACAGCCAGTTGTTTCTTAGCTTCCCAAGAGGTGGAAGCAAGATGCTTTGGGGCCTCTCTCCCCCTTTGGAAACAAGGCAGCCCTTTGGGCCTTTCAGCTCTAGGGCAATGGAGCACACCCAGAGCAGAAGTTCTACCTCAGCCAGATCAGGCCTGCCAAGAAACTGCTTTTCACAGGCCTTCGTAAGAGGTGTTCCCGGAAGGCTGTAAGAGTACCTGGCAGAGCGAGTTGTTTCTTAGCTTCAAAAACAGCTGGAAGCAACATGATTTGGGGCCTCTCTCCCCCTTTGGAAACAAAGCAGCCTTTGTGCCTGGCAGCTCTAGGCCAAAGTAGCACACCCAGAGCACAAGTTCTACCTCAGCCAGATAAGGCCTGTCAAGAAGCTGCGTTTCACAGGCCTTTGTATGTGACGTTCCCGGTTGGCTTTGAGAGCACTGTGCAGAGCCAGTTGTTTTAGCTTCCCAGAGAGCAGGAAGCAAGATGCTTTGGGGCCTCTCTCACACTTTGGAAATAAAGGCAGCCCTTTGGGCCTGGCAGCCCTAGGCCAATGGAGTACACCCAGAGCAGAAGTTCTACCTCAGCCACATCAGGCCTTCCAAGAAACTGCGTCTCACAGGCCTTTCTCTGTCACGTTGCCGGTAGGCTGTGAGAGCACTGTGCAGAGCCAGTTGTTTCTTAGCTTCCCAAAGATTTGGAAGCAAGATGCTTTGGGGACTCTCAGCCCCTTTGGAAACAAGGCGGCCCTTTGGGCCTGGCAGCTCTAGGCCAAAGTAGCACGCCCAGAGCAGGAGTTCTACTTCAGCCAGATCAGGCCTGCCAAGAAACTGCGTTTCACAGGCCTTGGTAAGAGATGTTCCCGGTAGGCTGTGAGAGCACTGTGGAGAGCCAGTTGCTATAGCTTCCCACAGAGCTGGAAGCAAGATGCTTTGGGGCCTCTCTCTCCCTTTGGACACAAGGCAGCCGTTTGCGCCTGGCAGCTCTAGGCCAATGGAGCACACCCACAGCAGAAGTTCTACTTCAGGCAGATCAGTCCTGCCCAGAAACTGCGTTTAACAGCCCTTGGTAAGAGATGTTCACGGTAGGCTGTGAGAGCACTGGGCAGAACCAGTTGTTTTTTAGCTTCCCAAAGTGCTGGAGGCAAGATGCTTTGGGGCCTCTCTCACCCTTTGGAAACAAGGCAGCCCTTAGGTCCTGGTAGCTCTAGGCCTATGTAGCACAACCAGAACAGAAGTTCTACTTCAGCCAGGTCAGGCCTGCCAAGAAACTGCGTTTCACAGGCCTTTCAAAGAGATGTTCTCTTAGGCTGTAAGAGCACTGGGCAGAGCCAGCTGTTTCTTAGCTTCCCGAAGAGCTGGGAGCAAGATGCTTTGGGTCCACTCTCCGTCTTTGGAAACAAGGCAGCCCTTTGGGCCTGGCAGCTCTAGGGCAATGGAGCACACCCAGAGCAGAAGTTCTACTTCAGCCAGATCAGGCCTGCCAGGAAACTGCGTTTCACAGGCCTTGGGAAGAGATGTTCCCGGTAGGCTGTGAGAGCACTGGGCAGAGCCAGTTGTTTCTTACCTTCCTGAAAAGCTGGAAGCAAGACGCTTGGGACCCCTCTGCCCGTTTGGGAACAAGGCAGCCTTTTGGGTCGGGAAGCTCTAGGCCAATGGAGCAGACGCAGAGCAGGAGTTCTACTTCAGCCTGATCAGGCCTGCAAAGAAACAGCGTTTGACAGGCCTTGGTAAGAGATGTTCCCGGTAGGTGTAAGAGCACGGGGCAGAGCGAGTTGGTTCTTAGCTTCCCAGAGAGCTGGAAGCAAGATGCTTTGGGGCCTCTCTGCCCCTTTGGAAACAAGGCAGCACCTTGGGCCTGGCAGCTCTAGGGCAATGGAGCACACCCAGAGCAGAAGTTCTACTTCAGCCAAATCAGGCCTGCCAGGAAACGGCGTTTCACAGGCCTTGGTAAGAGATGTTCCCGGTAGGCTGTAAGAGCACTGGGCAACGCCAGATGTTTCTTAGCTTCCCGAAGAGCTGGAAGCAAGATGCTTTGGTGCCACTCTCTCACTTTGGAATCAAGGCAGCCCTTTGGGGCAGGTAGCTCTAGGCCAGTGGAGCACACCCAGAGCAGAAGTTCTACTTCGGCCAGTACAGGCCACCAACAAACTGCGTTTCACAGGCCTTGGTAAGAGATGTTCCCGGTAGGCTGTAAGAGCACTGGGCAACGCCAGATGTTTCTTAGCTTCCCGAAGAGCTGGAAGCAAGATGCTTTGGGGCCTCTCATCCCCTCTGCAAGCAAGGCGGCCCTTTGGGCCAGGCAGCTCTAGGCCAATGGAGCACACCCAGAGCAGAAGTTCTACTTCAGCTAGATCAGGCCACCAACAAAGTGCGTTTCACAAGCCTTGGTAAGAGATTTTCTCTCAGGCTGTAAGAGCACTGGGCAGAGCCAGTTGTTTCTTAGCTTCCCAAAGAGCTGGAAGCAAGATGCTTTGGGGGCTCCCTGCCCCTTTGCCAACAAGGCCGACCTTTGTGCCTTTCAGCTCTAGGCCAATGGAGCACACCCAGAGCAGAAGTTCTACCTCAGCCAGATAAGGCCTGCCAAGAAACTGCGTTTCAAAGGCTTTGGTAAGAGATGTTGCCGGTACTCTGTCAGAGCACTGGGCAGAGACAGTTGTTTCTTAGCTTCCCAATGAGCTGGAAGCAAGATGCTTTGGGGCCTCTCTGCCCCTTTGCAAACAAGGCATCCCTTTGGGCCTTTCAGCTCTAGGCCAATGGAGCACAGCCAGAGCAGAAGTCCTACTTCAGCCAGATCAGGCTTGCCAAGGAACTGCGTTTCAGAGGCCTTTGTATGTGACGTTCCCGGTAGGCTGTGAGAGCACGGTGCAGAGCCAGTTGTTTCCTTGTTTCCCAAACAGCTGGAAGCAAGACGCTTTGGGGCCTCTCTGCCCCTTTGGAAACAAGGCAGCACGTTGGGTCTGGCAGCTCTAGGGCAATGGAGCACAACCAGAGCAGAAGTTCTACTTCTTCCAGATCAGGCCTGCCTAGAAAGTGCGTTTCACAGGCCTTGATAAGAGATGTTCTCTTAGGCTATAAGAGCACTGGGCACAGCCAGTTGTTTCTTAGCTTCCCAAGAGGTGGAAGCAAGATGCTTTGGGGCCTCTCTCCCCCTTTGGAAACAAGGCAGCCCTTTGGGCCTTTCAGCTCTAGGGCAATGGAGCACACCCAGAGCAGAAGTTCTACCTCAGCCAGATCAGGCCTGCCAAGAAACTGCTTTTCACAGGCCTTCGTAAGAGGTGTTCCCGGAAGGCTGTAAGAGTACCTGGCAGAGCGAGTTGTTTCTTAGCTTCAAAAACAGCTGGAAGCAACATGATTTGGGGCCTCTCTCCCCCTTTGGAAACAAAGCAGCCTTTGTGCCTGGCAGCTCTAGGCCAAAGTAGCACACCCAGAGCACAAGTTCTACCTCAGCCAGATAAGGCCTGTCAAGAAGCTGCGTTTCACAGGCCTTTGTATGTGACGTTCCCGGTTGGCTTTGAGAGCACTGTGCAGAGCCAGTTGTTTTAGCTTCCCAGAGAGCAGGAAGCAAGATGCTTTGGGGCCTCTCTCACACTTTGGAAATAAAGGCAGCCCTTTGGGCCTGGCAGCCCTAGGCCAATGGAGTACACCCAGAGCAGAAGTTCTACCTCAGCCACATCAGGCCTTCCAAGAAACTGCGTCTCACAGGCCTTTCTCTGTCACGTTGCCGGTAGGCTGTGAGAGCACTGTGCAGAGCCAGTTGTTTCTTAGCTTCCCAAAGATTTGGAAGCAAGATGCTTTGGGGACTCTCAGCCCCTTTGGAAACAAGGCGGCCCTTTGGGCCTGGCAGCTCTAGGCCAAAGTAGCACGCCCAGAGCAGGAGTTCTACTTCAGCCAGATCAGGCCTGCCAAGAAACTGCGTTTCACAGGCCTTGGTAAGAGATGTTCCCGGTAGGCTGTGAGAGCACTGTGGAGAGCCAGTTGCTATAGCTTCCCACAGAGCTGGAAGCAAGATGCTTTGGGGCCTCTCTCTCCCTTTGGACACAAGGCAGCCGTTTGCGCCTGGCAGCTCTAGGCCAATGGAGCACACCCACAGCAGAAGTTCTACTTCAGGCAGATCAGTCCTGCCCAGAAACTGCGTTTAACAGCCCTTGGTAAGAGATGTTCACGGTAGGCTGTGAGAGCACTGGGCAGAACCAGTTGTTTTTTAGCTTCCCAAAGTGCTGGAGGCAAGATGCTTTGGGGCCTCTCTCACCCTTTGGAAACAAGGCAGCCCTTAGGTCCTGGTAGCTCTAGGCCTATGTAGCACAACCAGAACAGAAGTTCTACTTCAGCCAGGTCAGGCCTGCCAAGAAACTGCGTTTCACAGGCCTTTCAAAGAGATGTTCTCTTAGGCTGTAAGAGCACTGGGCAGAGCCAGCTGTTTCTTAGCTTCCCGAAGAGCTGGGAGCAAGATGCTTTGGGTCCACTCTCCGTCTTTGGAAACAAGGCAGCCCTTTGGGCCTGGCAGCTCTAGGGCAATGGAGCACACCCAGAGCAGAAGTTCTACTTCAGCCAGATCAGGCCTGCCAGGAAACTGCGTTTCACAGGCCTTGGTAAGAGATGTTCCCGGTAGGCTGTGAGAGCACTGGGCAGAGCCAGTTGTTTCTTACCTTCCTGAAAAGCTGGAAGCAAGACGCTTGGGACCCCTCTGCCCGTTTGGGAACAAGGCAGCCTTTTGGGTCGGGAAGCTCTAGGCCAATGGAGCAGACGCAGAGCAGGAGTTCTACTTCAGCCTGATCAGGCCTGCAAAGAAACAGCGTTTGACAGGCCTTGGTAAGAGATGTTCCCGGTAGGTGTAAGAGCACGGGGCAGAGCGAGTTGGTTCTTAGCTTCCCAGAGAGCTGGAAGCAAGATGCTTTGGGGCCTCTCTGCCCCTTTGGAAACAAGGCAGCACCTTGGGCCTGGCAGCTCTAGGGCAATGGAGCACACCCAGAGCAGAAGTTCTACTTCAGCCAAATCAGGCCTGCCAGGAAACGGCGTTTCACAGGCCTTGGTAAGAGATGTTCCCGGTAGGCTGTAAGAGCACTGGGCAACGCCAGATGTTTCTTAGCTTCCCGAAGAGCTGGAAGCAAGATGCTTTGGTGCCACTCTCTCACTTTGGAATCAAGGCAGCCCTTTGGGGCAGGTAGCTCTAGGCCAGTGGAGCACACCCAGAGCAGAAGTTCTACTTCGGCCAGTACAGGCCACCAACAAACTGCGTTTCACAGGCCTTGGTAAGAGATGTTCCCGGTAGGCTGTAAGAGCACTGGGCAACGCCAGATGTTTCTTAGCTTCCCGAAGAGCTGGAAGCAAGATGCTTTGGGGCCTCTCATCCCCTTTGCAAGCAAGGCGGCCCTTTGGGCCAGGCAGCTCTAGGCCAATGGAGCACACCCAGAGCAGAAGTTCTACTTCAGCTAGATCAGGCCACCAACAAAGTGCGTTTCACAAGCCTTGGTAAGAGATTTTCTCTCAGGCTGTAAGAGCACTGGGCAGAGCCAGTTGTTTCTTAGCTTCCCAAAGAGCTGGAAGCAAGATGCTTTGGGGGCTCCCTGCCCCTTTGCCAACAAGGCCGACCTTTGTGCCTTTCAGCTCTAGGCCAATGGAGCACACCCAGAGCAGAAGTTCTACCTCAGCCAGATAAGGCCTGCCAAGAAACTGCGTTTCAAAGGCTTTGGTAAGAGATGTTGCCGGTACTCTGTCAGAGCACTGGGCAGAGACAGTTGTTTCTTAGCTTCCCAATGAGCTGGAAGCAAGATGCTTTGGGGCCTCTCTGCCCCTTTGCAAACAAGGCATCCCTTTGGGCCTTTCAGCTCTAGGCCAATGGAGCACAGCCAGAGCAGAAGTCCTACTTCAGCCAGATCAGGCCTGCCAAGGAACTGCGTTTCAGAGGCCTTGGTATGTGACGTTCCCGGTAGGCTGTGAGAGCACGGTGCAGAGCCAGTTGTTTCCTTGTTTCCCAAACAGCTGGAAGCAAGACGCTTAGGGGCCTCTCTGCCCCTTTGGAAACAAGGCAGCACGTTGGGTCTGGCAGCTCTAGGGCAATGGAGCACAACCAGAGCAGAAGTTCTACTTCTTCCAGATCAGGCCTGCCTAGAAAGTGCGTTTCACAGGCCTTGATAAGAGATGTTCTCTTAGGCTATAAGAGCACTGGGCACAGCGAGTTGTTTCTTAGCTTCCCAAGAGGTGGAAGCAAGATGCTTTGGGGCCTCTCTCCCCCTTTGGAAACAAGGCAGCCCTTTGGGCCTTTCAGCTCTAGGGCAATGGAGCACACCCAGAGCAGAAGTTCTACCTCAGCCAGATCAGGCCTGCCAAGAAACTGCTTTTCACAGGCCTTCGTAAGAGGTGTTCCCGGAAGGCTGTAACAGTACCTGGCAGAGCGAGTTGTTTCTTAGCTTCAAAAACAGCTGGAAGCAACATGATTTGGGGCCTCTCTCCCCCTTTGGAAACAAAGCAGCCTTTGTGCCTGGCAGCTCTAGGCCAAAGTAGCACACCCAGAGCACAAGTTCTACCTCAGCCAGATAAGGCCTGTCAAGAAGCTGCGTTTCACAGGCCTTTGTATGTGACGTTCCCGGTTGGCTTTGAGAGCACTGTGCAGAGCCAGTTGTTTTAGCTTCCCAGAGAGCAGGAAGCAAGATGCTTTGGGGCCTCTCTCACACTTTGGAAATAAAGGCAGCCCTTTGGGCCTGGCAGCCCTAGGCCAATGGAGTACACCCAGAGCAGAAGTTCTACCTCAGCCAGATCAGGCCTTCCAAGAAACTGCGTCTCACAGGCCTTTCTCTGTCACGTTGCCGGTAGGCTGTGAGAGCACTGTGCAGAGCCAGTTGTTTCTTAGCTTCCCAAAGATTTGGAAGCAAGATGCTTTGGGGACTCTCAGCCCCTTTGGAAACAAGCCAGCCCTTTGGGCCTGGCAGCTCTAGGCCAAAGTAGCACGCCAAGAGCAGGAGTTCTACTTCAGCCAGATCAGGCCTGCCAAGAAACTGCGTTTCACAGGCCTTGGTAAGAGATGTTCCCGGTAGGCTGTGAGAGCACTGTGGAGAGCCAGTTGCTTTAGCTTCCCACAGAGCTGGAAGCAAGATGCTTTGGGGCCTCTCTCTCCCTTTGGACACAAGACAGCCGTTTGCGCCTGGCAGCTCTAGGCCAATGGAGCACACCCACAGCAGAAGTTCTACTTCAGGCAGATCAGTCCTGCCCAGAAACTGCGTTTCACAGCCCTTGGTAAGAGATGTTCACGGTAGGCTGTGAGAGCACTGGGCAGAACCAGTTGTTTTTTAGCTTCCCAAAGTGCTGGAGGCAAGATGCTTTGGGGCCTCTCTCACCCTTTGGAAACAAGGCAGCCCTTAGGTCCTGGTAGCTCTAGGCCTATGTAGCACAACCAGAACAGAAGTTCTACTTCAGCCAGGTCAGGCCTGCCAAGAAACTGCGTTTCACAGGCCTTTCAAAGAGATGTTCTCTTAGGCTGGAAGAGCACTGGGCAGAGCCAGCTGTTTCTTAGCTTCCCGAAGAGCTGGGAGCAAGATGCTTTGGGTCCACTCTCCGTCTTTGGAAACAAGGCAGCCCTTTGGGCCTGGCAGCTCTAGGGCAATGGAGCACACCCAGAGCAGAAGTTCTACTTCAGCCAGATCAGGCCTGCCAGGAAACTGCGTTTCACAGGCCTTGGTAAGAGATGTTCCCGGTAGGCTGTGAGAGCACTGGGCAGAGCCAGTTGTTTCTTACCTTCCTGAAAAGCTGGAAGCAAGACGCTTGGGACCCATCTGCCCGTTTGGGAACAAGGCAGCCTTTTGGGTCGGGAAGCTCTAGGCCAATGGAGCACACGCAGAGCAGGAGTTCTACTTCAGCCTGATCAGGCCTGCAAAGAAACAGCGTTTGACAGGCCTTGGTAAGAGATGTTCCCGGTAGGTGTAAGAGCACGGGGCAGAGCGAGTTGGTTCTTAGCTTCCCAGAGAGCTGGAAGCAAGATGCTTTGGGGCCTCTCTGCCCCTTTGGAAACAAGTCAGCACCTTGGGCCTGGCAGCTCTAGGGCAACGGAGCACACCCAGAGCAGAAGTTCTACTTCAGCCAAATCAGGCCTGCCAGGAAACGGCGTTTCACAGGCCTTGGTAAGAGATGTTCCCGGTAGGCTGTAAGAGCACTGGGCAACGCCAGATGTTTCTTAGCTTCCCGAAGAGCTGGAAGCAAGATGCTTTGGTGCCACTCTCTCACTTTGGAATCAAGGCAGCCCTTTGGGGCAGGTAGCTCTAGGCCAGTGGAGCACACCCAGAGCAGAAGTTCTACTTCGGCCAGTTCAGGCCACCAACAAACTGCGTTTCACAGGCCTTGGTAAGAGATGTTCCCGGTAGGCTGTAAGAGCACTGGGCAACGCCAGATGTTTCTTAGCTTCCCGAAGAGCTGGAAGCAAGATGCTTTGGGGCCTCTCTGCCCCTTTGCAAACAAGGCAGCCCTTTGGGCCAGGCAGCTCTAGGCTAATGGAGCACACCCAGAGCAGAAGTTCTACTTCAGCTAGATCAGGCCACCAACAAAGTGCGTTTCACAGGCCTTGGTAAGAGATTTTCTCTCAGGCTGTAAGAGCACTGGGCAGAGCCAGTTGTTTCTTAGCTTCCCTAAGAGCTGGAAGCAAGATGCTTTGGGGGCTCCCTGCCCCTTTGCCAACAAGGCCGACCTTTGTGCCTTTCAGCTCTAGGCCAATGGAGCACACCCAGAGCAGAAGTTCTACCTCAGCCAGATAAGGCCTGCCAAGAAACTGCGTTTCAAAGGCTTTGGTAAGAGATGTTGCCGGTACTCTGTCAGAGCACTGAGCAGAGACAGTTGTTTCTTAGCTTCCCAATGAGCTGGAAGCAAGATGCTTTGGGGCCTCTCTGCCCCTTTGCAAACAAGGCATCCCTTTGGGCCTTTCAGCTCTAGGGCAATGGAGCACACCCAGAGCAGAAGTTCTACCTCAGCCAGATCAGGCCTGCCAAGAAACTGCTTTTCACAGGCCTTCGTAAGAGGTGTTCCCGGAAGGCTGTAAGAGTACCTGGCAGAGCGAGTTGTTTCTTAGCTTCAAAAACAGCTGGAAGCAACATGATTTGGGGCCTCTCTCCCCCTTTGGAAACAAAGCAGCCTTTGTGCCTGGCAGCTCTAGGCCAAAGTAGCACACCCAGAGCACAAGTTCTACCTCAGCCAGATAAGGCCTGTCAAGAAGCTGCGTTTCACAGGCCTTTGTATGTGACGTTCCCGGTTGGCTTTGAGAGCACTGTGCAGAGCCAGTTGTTTTAGCTTCCCAGAGAGCAGGAAGCAAGATGCTTTGGGGCCTCTCTCACACTTTGGAAATAAAGGCAGCCCTTTGGGCCTGGCAGCCCTAGGCCAATGGAGTACACCCAGAGCAGAAGTTCTACCTCAGCCACATCAGGCCTTCCAAGAAACTGCGTCTCACAGGCCTTTCTCTGTCACGTTGCCGGTAGGCTGTGAGAGCACTGTGCAGAGCCAGTTGTTTCTTAGCTTCCCAAAGATTTGGAAGCAAGATACTTTGGGGACTCTCAGCCCCTTTGGAAACAAGGCGGCCCTTTGGGCCTGGCAGCTCTAGGCCAAAGTAGCACGCCCAGAGCAGGAGTTCTACTTCAGCCAGATCAGGCCTGCCAAGAAACTGCGTTTCACAGGCCTTGGTAAGAGATGTTCCCGGTAGGCTGTGAGAGCACTGTGGAGAGCCAGTTGCTTTAGCTTCCCACAGAGCTGGAAGCAAGATGCTTTGGGGCCTCTCTCTCCCTTTGGACACAAGGCAGCCGTTTGGGCCTGGCAGCTCTAGGCCAATGGAGCACACCCACAGCAGAAGTTCTACTTCAGGCAGATCAGTCCTGCCCAGAAACTGCGTTTCACAGCCCTTGGTAAGAGATGTTCACGGTAGGCTGTGAGAGCACTGGGCAGAACCAGTTGTTTTTTAGCTTCCCAAAGTGCTGGAGGCAACATGCTTTGGGGCCTCTCTCACCCTTTGGAAACAAGGCAGCCCTTAGGTCCTGGTAGCTCTAGGCCTATGTAGCACAACCAGAACAGAAGTTCTACTTCAGCCAGGTCAGGCCTGCCAAGAAACTGCGTTTCACAGGCCTTTCAAAGAGATGTTCTCTTAGGCTGTAAGAGCACTGGGCAGAGCCAGCTGTTTCTTAGCTTCCCGAAGAGCTGGGAGCAAGATGCTTTGGGTCCACTCTCCGTCTTTGGAAACAAGGCAGCCCTTTGGGCCTGGCAGCTCTAGGGCAATGGAGCACACCCAGAGCAGAAGTTCTACTTCAGCCAGATCAGGCCTGCCAGGAAACTGCGTTTCACAGGCCTTGGTAAGAGATGTTCCCGGTAGGCTTTAAGAGCACTGGGCAGAGCCAGTTGTTTCTTACCTTCCTGAAAAGCTGGAAGCAAGATGCTTGGGACCCCTCTGCCCGTTTGGGAACAAGGCAGCCTTTTGGGTCGGGAAGCTCTAGGCCAATGGAGCACACGCAGAGCAGGAGTTCTACTTCAGCCTGATCAGGCCTGCAAAGAAACAGCGTTTGACAGGCCTTGGTAAGAGATGTTCCCGGTAGGTGTAAGAGCACTGGGCAGAGCCAGTTGTTTCTTAGCTTCGCAAAGACCGGGAAGCAAGATGCTTTGGGCCTCTCTGCCCCTTTGCCAACAAGGCCGACCTTTGGGCCTTTCAGCTCTAGGCCAATGGAGCACACCCAGAGCAGAAGTTCTACCTCAGCCAGATAAGGCCTGCCAAGAAACTGCGTTTCAAAGGCTTTGGTAAGAGATGTTGCCGGTACTCTGTCAGAGCACTGGGCAGAGACAGTTGTTTCTTAGCTTCCCAATGAGCTGGAAGCAAGATGCTTTGGGGCCTCTCTGCCCCTTTGCAAACAAGGCATCCCTTTGGGCCTTTCAGCTCTAGGCCAATGGAGCACAGCCAGAGCAGAAGTCCTACTTCAGCCAGATCAGGCTTGCCAAGGAACTGCGTTTCAGAGGCCTTTGTATGTGACGTTCCCGGTAGGCTGTGAGAGCACGGTGCAGAGCCAGTTGTTTCCTTGTTTCCCAAACAGCTGGAAGCAAGACGCTTTGGGGCCTCTCTGCCCCTTTGGAAACAAGGCAGCACGTTGGGTCTGGCAGCTCTAGGGCAATGGAGCACAACCAGAGCAGAAGTTCTACTTCTTCCAGATCAGGCCTGCCTAGAAAGTGCGTTTCACAGGCCTTGATAAGAGATGTTCTCTTAGGCTATAAGAGCACTGGGCACAGCCAGTTGTTTCTTAGCTTCCCAAGAGGTGGAAGCAAGATGCTTTGGGGCCTCTCTCCCCCTTTGGAAACAAGGCAGCCCTTTGGGCCTTTCAGCTCTAGGGCAATGGAGCACACCCAGAGCAGAAGTTCTACCTCAGCCAGATCAGGCCTGCCAAGAAACTGCTTTTCACAGGCCTTCGTAAGAGGTGTTCCCGGAAGGCTGTAAGAGTACCTGGCAGAGCGAGTTGTTTCTTAGCTTCAAAAACAGCTGGAAGCAACATGATTTGGGGCCTCTCTCCCCCTTTGGAAACAAAGCAGCCTTTGTGCCTGGCAGCTCTAGGCCAAAGTAGCACACCCAGAGCACAAGTTCTACCTCAGCCAGATAAGGCCTGTCAAGAAGCTGCGTTTCACAGGCCTTTGTATGTGACGTTCCCGGTTGGCTTTGAGAGCACTGTGCAGAGCCAGTTGTTTTAGCTTCCCAGAGAGCAGGAAGCAAGATGCTTTGGGGCCTCTCTCACACTTTGGAAATAAAGGCAGCCCTTTGGGCCTGGCAGCCCTAGGCCAATGGAGTACACCCAGAGCAGAAGTTCTACCTCAGCCACATCAGGCCTTCCAAGAAACTGCGTCTCACAGGCCTTTCTCTGTCACGTTGCCGGTAGGCTGTGAGAGCACTGTGCAGAGCCAGTTGTTTCTTAGCTTCCCAAAGATTTGGAAGCAAGATGCTTTGGGGACTCTCAGCCCCTTTGGAAACAAGGCGGCCCTTTGGGCCTGGCAGCTCTAGGCCAAAGTAGCACGCCCAGAGCAGGAGTTCTACTTCAGCCAGATCAGGCCTGCCAAGAAACTGCGTTTCACAGGCCTTGGTAAGAGATGTTCCCGGTAGGCTGTGAGAGCACTGTGGAGAGCCAGTTGCTATAGCTTCCCACAGAGCTGGAAGCAAGATGCTTTGGGGCCTCTCTCTCCCTTTGGACACAAGGCAGCCGTTTGCGCCTGGCAGCTCTAGGCCAATGGAGCACACCCACAGCAGAAGTTCTACTTCAGGCAGATCAGTCCTGCCCAGAAACTGCGTTTAACAGCCCTTGGTAAGAGATGTTCACGGTAGGCTGTGAGAGCACTGGGCAGAACCAGTTGTTTTTTAGCTTCCCAAAGTGCTGGAGGCAAGATGCTTTGGGGCCTCTCTCACCCTTTGGAAACAAGGCAGCCCTTAGGTCCTGGTAGCTCTAGGCCTATGTAGCACAACCAGAACAGAAGTTCTACTTCAGCCAGGTCAGGCCTGCCAAGAAACTGCGTTTCACAGGCCTTTCAAAGAGATGTTCTCTTAGGCTGTAAGAGCACTGGGCAGAGCCAGCTGTTTCTTAGCTTCCCGAAGAGCTGGGAGCAAGATGCTTTGGGTCCACTCTCCGTCTTTGGAAACAAGGCAGCCCTTTGGGCCTGGCAGCTCTAGGGCAATGGAGCACACCCAGAGCAGAAGTTCTACTTCAGCCAGATCAGGCCTGCCAGGAAACTGCGTTTCACAGGCCTTGGTAAGAGATGTTCCCGGTAGGCTGTGAGAGCACTGGGCAGAGCCAGTTGTTTCTTACCTTCCTGAAAAGCTGGAAGCAAGACGCTTGGGACCCCTCTGCCCGTTTGGGAACAAGGCAGCCTTTTGGGTCGGGAAGCTCTAGGCCAATGGAGCAGACGCAGAGCAGGAGTTCTACTTCAGCCTGATCAGGCCTGCAAAGAAACAGCGTTTGACAGGCCTTGGTAAGAGATGTTCCCGGTAGGTGTAAGAGCACGGGGCAGAGCGAGTTGGTTCTTAGCTTCCCAGAGAGCTGGAAGCAAGATGCTTTGGGGCCTCTCTGCCCCTTTGGAAACAAGGCAGCACCTTGGGCCTGGCAGCTCTAGGGCAATGGAGCACACCCAGAGCAGAAGTTCTACTTCAGCCAAATCAGGCCTGCCAGGAAACGGCGTTTCACAGGCCTTGGTAAGAGATGTTCCCGGTAGGCTGTAAGAGCACTGGGCAACGCCAGATGTTTCTTAGCTTCCCGAAGAGCTGGAAGCAAGATGCTTTGGTGCCACTCTCTCACTTTGGAATCAAGGCAGCCCTTTGGGGCAGGTAGCTCTAGGCCAGTGGAGCACACCCAGAGCAGAAGTTCTACTTCGGCCAGTACAGGCCACCAACAAACTGCGTTTCACAGGCCTTGGTAAGAGATGTTCCCGGTAGGCTGTAAGAGCACTGGGCAACGCCAGATGTTTCTTAGCTTCCCGAAGAGCTGGAAGCAAGATGCTTTGGGGCCTCTCATCCCCTTTGCAAGCAAGGCGGCCCTTTGGGCCAGGCAGCTCTAGGCCAATGGAGCACACCCAGAGCAGAAGTTCTACTTCAGCTAGATCAGGCCACCAACAAAGTGCGTTTCACAAGCCTTGGTAAGAGATTTTCTCTCAGGCTGTAAGAGCACTGGGCAGAGCCAGTTGTTTCTTAGCTTCCCAAAGAGCTGGAAGCAAGATGCTTTGGGGGCTCCCTGCCCCTTTGCCAACAAGGCCGACCTTTGTGCCTTTCAGCTCTAGGCCAATGGAGCACACCCAGAGCAGAAGTTCTACCTCAGCCAGATAAGGCCTGCCAAGAAACTGCGTTTCAAAGGCTTTGGTAAGAGATGTTGCCGGTACTCTGTCAGAGCACTGGGCAGAGACAGTTGTTTCTTAGCTTCCCAATGAGCTGGAAGCAAGATGCTTTGGGGCCTCTCTGCCCCTTTGCAAACAAGGCATCCCTTTGGGCCTTTCAGCTCTAGGCCAATGGAGCACAGCCAGAGCAGAAGTCCTACTTCAGCCAGATCAGGCCTGCCAAGGAACTGCGTTTCAGAGGCCTTGGTATGTGACGTTCCCGGTAGGCTGTGAGAGCACGGTGCAGAGCCAGTTGTTTCCTTGTTTCCCAAACAGCTGGAAGCAAGACGCTTAGGGGCCTCTCTGCCCCTTTGGAAACAAGGCAGCACGTTGGGTCTGGCAGCTCTAGGGCAATGGAGCACAACCAGAGCAGAAGTTCTACTTCTTCCAGATCAGGCCTGCCTAGAAAGTGCGTTTCACAGGCCTTGATAAGAGATGTTCTCTTAGGCTATAAGAGCACTGGGCACAGCGAGTTGTTTCTTAGCTTCCCAAGAGGTGGAAGCAAGATGCTTTGGGGCCTCTCTCCCCCTTTGGAAACAAGGCAGCCCTTTGGGCCTTTCAGCTCTAGGGCAATGGAGCACACCCAGAGCAGAAGTTCTACCTCAGCCAGATCAGGCCTGCCAAGAAACTGCTTTTCACAGGCCTTCGTAAGAGGTGTTCCCGGAAGGCTGTAACAGTACCTGGCAGAGCGAGTTGTTTCTTAGCTTCAAAAACAGCTGGAAGCAACATGATTTGGGGCCTCTCTCCCCCTTTGGAAACAAAGCAGCCTTTGTGCCTGGCAGCTCTAGGCCAAAGTAGCACACCCAGAGCACAAGTTCTACCTCAGCCAGATAAGGCCTGTCAAGAAGCTGCGTTTCACAGGCCTTTGTATGTGACGTTCCCGGTTGGCTTTGAGAGCACTGTGCAGAGCCAGTTGTTTTAGCTTCCCAGAGAGCAGGAAGCAAGATGCTTTGGGGCCTCTCTCACACTTTGGAAATAAAGGCAGCCCTTTGGGCCTGGCAGCCCTAGGCCAATGGAGTACACCCAGAGCAGAAGTTCTACCTCAGCCAGATCAGGCCTTCCAAGAAACTGCGTCTCACAGGCCTTTCTCTGTCACGTTGCCGGTAGGCTGTGAGAGCACTGTGCAGAGCCAGTTGTTTCTTAGCTTCCCAAAGATTTGGAAGCAAGATGCTTTGGGGACTCTCAGCCCCTTTGGAAACAAGCCAGCCCTTTGGGCCTGGCAGCTCTAGGCCAAAGTAGCACGCCAAGAGCAGGAGTTCTACTTCAGCCAGA
Source organism: Equus asinus (assembly GCF_041296235.1). Lineage (NCBI taxonomy): Eukaryota > Metazoa > Chordata > Mammalia > Perissodactyla > Equidae > Equus > Equus asinus. The sequence continues at coordinate 3,628,312 of NW_027224845.1, forward strand.
TCAGGCCTGCCAAGAAACTGCGTTTCACAGGCCTTGGTAAGAGATGTTCCCGGTAGGCTGTGAGAGCACTGTGGAGAGCCAGTTGCTTTAGCTTCCCACAGAGCTGGAAGCAAGATGCTTTGGGGCCTCTCTCTCCCTTTGGACACAAGACAGCCGTTTGCGCCTGGCAGCTCTAGGCCAATGGAGCACACCCACAGCAGAAGTTCTACTTCAGGCAGATCAGTCCTGCCCAGAAACTGCGTTTCACAGCCCTTGGTAAGAGATGTTCACGGTAGGCTGTGAGAGCACTGGGCAGAACCAGTTGTTTTTTAGCTTCCCAAAGTGCTGGAGGCAAGATGCTTTGGGGCCTCTCTCACCCTTTGGAAACAAGGCAGCCCTTAGGTCCTGGTAGCTCTAGGCCTATGTAGCACAACCAGAACAGAAGTTCTACTTCAGCCAGGTCAGGCCTGCCAAGAAACTGCGTTTCACAGGCCTTTCAAAGAGATGTTCTCTTAGGCTGGAAGAGCACTGGGCAGAGCCAGCTGTTTCTTAGCTTCCCGAAGAGCTGGGAGCAAGATGCTTTGGGTCCACTCTCCGTCTTTGGAAACAAGGCAGCCCTTTGGGCCTGGCAGCTCTAGGGCAATGGAGCACACCCAGAGCAGAAGTTCTACTTCAGCCAGATCAGGCCTGCCAGGAAACTGCGTTTCACAGGCCTTGGGAAGAGATGTTCCCGGTAGGCTGTGAGAGCACTGGGCAGAGCCAGTTGTTTCTTACCTTCCTGAAAAGCTGGAAGCAAGACGCTTGGGACCCATCTGCCCGTTTGGGAACAAGGCAGCCTTTTGGGTCGGGAAGCTCTAGGCCAATGGAGCACACGCAGAGCAGGAGTTCTACTTCAGCCTGATCAGGCCTGCAAAGAAACAGCGTTTGACAGGCCTTGGTAAGAGATGTTCCCGGTAGGTGTAAGAGCACGGGGCAGAGCGAGTTGGTTCTTAGCTTCCCAGAGAGCTGGAAGCAAGATGCTTTGGGGCCTCTCTGCCCCTTTGGAAACAAGTCAGCACCTTGGGCCTGGCAGCTCTAGGGCAACGGAGCACACCCAGAGCAGAAGTTCTACTTCAGCCAAATCAGGCCTGCCAGGAAACGGCGTTTCACAGGCCTTGGTAAGAGATGTTCCCGGTAGGCTGTAAGAGCACTGGGCAACGCCAGATGTTTCTTAGCTTCCCGAAGAGCTGGAAGCAAGATGCTTTGGTGCCACTCTCTCACTTTGGAATCAAGGCAGCCCTTTGGGGCAGGTAGCTCTAGGCCAGTGGAGCACACCCAGAGCAGAAGTTCTACTTCGGCCAGTTCAGGCCACCAACAAACTGCGTTTCACAGGCCTTGGTAAGAGATGTTCCCGGTAGGCTGTAAGAGCACTGGGCAACGCCAGATGTTTCTTAGCTTCCCGAAGAGCTGGAAGCAAGATGCTTTGGGGCCTCTCTGCCCCTTTGCAAACAAGGCAGCCCTTTGGGCCAGGCAGCTCTAGGCTAATGGAGCACACCCAGAGCAGAAGTTCTACTTCAGCTAGATCAGGCCACCAACAAAGTGCGTTTCACAGGCCTTGGTAAGAGATTTTCTCTCAGGCTGTAAGAGCACTGGGCAGAGCCAGTTGTTTCTTAGCTTCCCTAAGAGCTGGAAGCAAGATGCTTTGGGGGCTCCCTGCCCCTTTGCCAACAAGGCCGACCTTTGTGCCTTTCAGCTCTAGGCCAATGGAGCACACCCAGAGCAGAAGTTCTACCTCAGCCAGATAAGGCCTGCCAAGAAACTGCGTTTCAAAGGCTTTGGTAAGAGATGTTGCCGGTACTCTGTCAGAGCACTGGGCAGAGACAGTTGTTTCTTAGCTTCCCAATGAGCTGGAAGCAAGATGCTTTGGGGCCTCTCTGCCCCTTTGCAAACAAGGCATCCCTTTGGGCCTTTCAGCTCTAGGGCAATGGAGCACACCCAGAGCAGAAGTTCTACCTCAGCCAGATCAGGCCTGCCAAGAAACTGCTTTTCACAGGCCTTCGTAAGAGGTGTTCCCGGAAGGCTGTAAGAGTACCTGGCAGAGCGAGTTGTTTCTTAGCTTCAAAAACAGCTGGAAGCAACATGATTTGGGGCCTCTCTCCCCCTTTGGAAACAAAGCAGCCTTTGTGCCTGGCAGCTCTAGGCCAAAGTAGCACACCCAGAGCACAAGTTCTACCTCAGCCAGATAAGGCCTGTCAAGAAGCTGCGTTTCACAGGCCTTTGTATGTGACGTTCCCGGTTGGCTTTGAGAGCACTGTGCAGAGCCAGTTGTTTTAGCTTCCCAGAGAGCAGGAAGCAAGATGCTTTGGGGCCTCTCTCACACTTTGGAAATAAAGGCAGCCCTTTGGGCCTGGCAGCCCTAGGCCAATGGAGTACACCCAGAGCAGAAGTTCTACCTCAGCCAGATCAGGCCTTCCAAGAAACTGCGTCTCACAGGCCTTTCTCTGTCACGTTGCCGGTAGGCTGTGAGAGCACTGTGCAGAGCCAGTTGTTTCTTAGCTTCCCAAAGATTTGGAAGCAAGATACTTTGGGGACTCTCAGCCCCTTTGGAAACAAGGCGGCCCTTTGGGCCTGGCAGCTCTAGGCCAAAGTAGCACGCCCAGAGCAGGAGTTCTACTTCAGCCAGATCAGGCCTGCCAAGAAACTGCGTTTCACAGGCCTTGGTAAGAGATGTTCCCGGTAGGCTGTGAGAGCACTGTGGAGAGCCAGTTGCTTTAGCTTCCCACAGAGCTGGAAGCAAGATGCTTTGGGGCCTCTCTCTCCCTTTGGACACAAGGCAGCCGTTTGCGCCTGGCAGCTCTAGGCCAATGGAGCACACCCACAGCAGAAGTTCTACTTCAGGCAGATCAGTCCTGCCCAGAAACTGCGTTTCACAGCCCTTGGTAAGAGATGTTCACGGTAGGCTGTGAGAGCACTGGGCAGAACCAGTTGTTTTTTAGCTTCCCAAAGTGCTGGAGGCAAGATGCTTTGGGGCCTCTCTCACCCTCTGGAAACAAGGCAGCCCTTAGGTCCTGGTAGCTCTAGGCCTATGTAGCACAACGAGAACAGAAGTTCTACTTCAGCCAGGTCAGGCCTGCCAAGAAACTGCGTTTCACAGGCCTTTCAAAGAGATGTTCTCTTAGGCTGTAATAGCACTGGGCAGAGCCAGCTGTTTCTTAGCTTCCCGAAGAGCTGGGAGCAAGATGCTTTGGGTCCACTCTCCGTCTTTGGAAACAAGGCAGCCCTTTGGGCCTGGCAGCTCTAGGGCAATGGAGCACACCCAGAGCAGAAGTTCTACTTCAGCCAGATCAGGCCTGCCAGGAAACTGCGTTTCACAGGCCTTGGTAAGAGATGTTCCCGGTAGGCTGTAAGAGCACTGGGCAGAGCCAGTTGTTTCTTACCTTCCTGAAAAGCTGGAAGCAAGACTCTTGGGACCCCTCTGCCCGTTTGGGAACAAGGCAGCCTTTTGGGTCGGGAAGCTCTAGGCCAATGGAGCACACGCAGAGCAGGAGTTCTACTTCAGCCTGATCAGGCCTGCAAAGAAACAGCGTTTGACAGGCCTTGGTAAGAGATGTTCCCGGTAGGTGTAAGAGCACTGGGCAGAGCCAGTTGTTTCTTAGCTTCGCAAAGACCGGGAAGCAAGATGCTTTGGGCCTCTCTGCCCCTTGGAAACAGGGCAGCACTTTGGGCCTGGCAGCCCTAGGGCAATGGAGCACACCCAGAGCCGGAGTTCTACTTCAGCCAGATGAGGCCTGCCAAGAAACTGCGTTTCACAGGCCTTTCAAAGACATGTTCCCGGTAGGCTGTAAGAGCACGGGGCAGAGCGAGTTGGTTCTTAGCTTCCCAGAGAGCTGGAAGCAAGATGCTTTGGGGCCTCTCTGCCCCTTTGGAAACAAGGCAGCACCTTGGGCCTGGCAGCTCTGGGGCAATGGAGCACACCCAGAGCAGAAGTTCTACTTCAGCCAAATCAGGCCTGCCAGGAAACGGCGTTTCACAGGCCTTGGTAAGAGATGTTCCCGGTAGGCTGTAAGAGCACTGGGCAACGCCAGATGTTTCTTAGCTTCCCGAAGAGCTGGAAGCAAGATGCTTTGGTGCCACTCTCTCACTTTGGAATCAAGGCAGCCCTTTGGGGCAGGTAGCTCTAGGCCAGTGGAGCACACCCAGAGCAGAAGTTCTACTTCGGCCAGTTCAGGCCACCAACAAACTGCGTTTCACAGGCCTTGGTAAGAGATGTTCCCGGTAGGCTGTAAGAGCACTGGGCAATGCCAGATGTTTCTTAGCTTCCCGAAGACCTGGATGCAAGATGCTTTGGGGCCTCTCTGCCCCTTTGCAAACAAGGCGGCCCTTTGGGCCAGGCAGCTCTAGGCCAATGGAGCACACCCAGAGCAGAAGTTCTACTTCAGCTAGATCAGGCCACCAACAAAGTGCGTTTCACAGGCCTTGGTAAGAGATTTTCTCTCAGGCTGTAAGAGCACTGGGCAGAGCCAGTTGTTTCTTAGCTTCCCTAAGAGCTGGAAGCAAGATGCTTTGGGGGCTCCCTGCCCCTTTGCCAACAAGGCCGACCTTTGGGCCTTTCAGCTCTAGGCCAATGGAGCACACCCAGAGCAGAAGTTCTACCTCAGCCAGATAAGGCCTGCCAAGAAACTGCGTTTCAAAGGCTTTGGTAAGAGATGTTGCCGGTACTCTGTCAGAGCACTGGGCAGAGACAGTTGTTTCTTAGCTTCCCAATGAGCTGGAAGCAAGATGCTTTGGGGCCTCTCTGCCCCTTTGCAAACAAGGCATCCCTTTGGGCCTTTCAGCTCTAGGGCAATGGAGCACACCCAGAGCAGAAGTTCTACCTCAGCCAGATCAGGCCTGCCAAGAAACTGCTTTTCACAGGCCTTCGTAAGAGGTGTTCCCGGAAGGCTGTAAGAGTACCTGGCAGAGCGAGTTGTTTCTTAGCTTCAAAAACAGCTGGAAGCAACATGATTTGGGGCCTCTCTCCCCCTTTGGAAACAAAGCAGCCTTTGTGCCTGGCAGCACTAGGCCAAAGTAGCACACCCAGAGCACAAGTTCTACCTCAGCCAGATAAGGCCTGTCAAGAAGCTGCGTTTCACAGGCCTTTGTATGTGACGTTCCCGGTTGGCTTTGAGAGCACTGTGCAGAGCCAGTTGTTTTAGCTTCCCAGAGAGCAGGAAGCAAGATGCTTTGGGGCCTCTCTCACACTTTGGAAATAAAGGCAGCCCTTTGGGCCTGGCAGCCCTAGGCCAATGGAGTACACCCAGAGCAGAAGTTCTACCTCAGCCAGATCAGGCCTTCCAAGAAACTGCGTCTCACAGGCCTTTCTCTGTCACGTTGCCGGTAGGCTGTGAGAGCACTGTGCAGAGCCAGTTGTTTCTTAGCTTCCCAAAGATTTGGAAGCAAGATACTTTGGGGACTCTCAGCCCCTTTGGAAACAAGGCGGCCCTTTGGGCCTGGCAGCTCTAGGCCAAAGTAGCACACCCAGAGCAGGAGTTCTACTTCAGCCAGATCAGGCCTGCCAAGAAACTGCGTTTCACAGGCCTTGGTAAGAGATGTTCCCGGTAGGCTGTGAGAGCACTGTGGAGAGCCAGTTGCTTTAGCTTCCCACAGAGCTGGAAGCAAGATGCTTTGGGGCCTCTCTCTCCCTTTGGACACAAGGCAGCCGTTTGCGCCTGGCAGCTCTAGGCCAATGGATCACACCCACAGCAGAAGTTCTACTTCAGGCAGATCAGTCCTGCCCAGAAACTGCGTTTCACAGCCCTTGGTAAGAGATGTTCACGGTAGGCTGTGAGAGCACTGGGCAGAACCAGTTGTTTTTTAGCTTCCCAAAGTGCTGGAGGCAAGATGCTTTGGGGCCTCTCTCACCCTTTGGAAACAAGGCAGCCCTTAGGTCCTGGTAGCTCTAGGCCTATGTAGCACAACCAGAACAGAAGTTCTACTTCAGCCAGGTCAGGCCTGCCAAGAAACTGCGTTTCACAGGCCTTTCAAAGAGATGTTCTCTTAGGCTGTAATAGCACTGGGCAGAGCCAGCTGTTTCTTAGCTTCCCGAAGAGCTGGGAGCAAGATGCTTTGGGTCCACTCTCCGTCTTTGGAAACAAGGCAGCCCTTTGGGCCTGGCAGCTCTAGGGCAATGGAGCACACCCAGAGCAGAAGTTCTACTTCAGCCAGATCAGGCCTGCCAGGAAACTGCGTTTCACAGGCCTTGGTAAGAGATGTTCCCGGTAGGCTGTAAGAGCACTGGGCAGAGCCAGTTGTTTCTTACCTTCCTGAAAAGCTGGAAGCAAGACTCTTGGGACCCCTCTGCCCGTTTGGGAACAAGGCAGCCTTTTGGGTCGGGAAGCTCTAGGCCAATGGAGCACACGCAGAGCAGGAGTTCTACTTCAGCCTGATCAGGCCTGCAAAGAAACAGCGTTTGACAGGCCTTGGTAAGAGATGTTCCCGGTAGGTGTAAGAGCACTGGGCAGAGCCAGTTGTTTCTTAGCTTCGCAAAGACCGGGAAGCAAGATGCTTTGGGCCTCTCTGCCCCTTGGAAACAGGGCAGCACTTTGGGCCTGGCAGCCCTAGGGCAATGGAGCACACCCAGAGCCGGAGTTCTACTTCAGCCAGATGAGGCCTGCCAAGAAACTGCGTTTCACAGGCCTTTCAAAGACATGTTCCCGGTAGGCTGTAAGAGCACGGGGCAGAGCGAGTTGGTTCTTAGCTTCCCAGAGAGCTGGAAGCAAGATGCTTTGGGGCCTCTCTGCCCCTTTGGAAACAAGGCAGCACCTTGGGCCTGGCAGCTCTGGGGCAATGGAGCACACCCAGAGCAGAAGTTCTACTTCAGCCAAATCAGGCCTGCCAGGAAACGGCGTTTCACAGGCCTTGGTAAGAGATGTTCCCGGTAGGCTGTAAGAGCACTGGGCAACGCCAGATGTTTCTTAGCTTCCCGAAGAGCTGGAAGCAATTTGCTTTGGTGCCACTCTCTCACTTTGGAATCAAGGCAGCCCTTTGGGGCAGGTAGCTCTAGGCCAGTGGAGCACACCCAGAGCAGAAGTTCTACTTCGGCCAGTTCAGGCCACCAACAAACTGCGTTTCACAGGCCTTGGTAAGAGATGTTCCCGGTAGGCTGTAAGAGCACTGGGCAACGCCAGATGTTTCTTAGCTTCCCGAAGAGCTGGAAGCAAGATGCTTTGGGGCCTGTCTGCCCCTTTGCAAACAAGGCGGCCCTTTGGGCCAGGCAGCTCTAGGCCAATGGAGCACACCCAGAGCAGAAGTTCTACTTCAGCTAGATCAGGCCACCAACAAAGTGCGTTTCACAGGCTTTGGTAAGAGATTTTCTCTCAGGCTGTAAGAGCACTGGGCAGAGCCAGTTGTTTCTTAGCTTCCCAAAGAGCTGGAAGCAAGATGCTTTGGGGGCTCCCTGCCCCTTTGCCAACAAGGCCGACCTTTGGGCCTTTCAGCTCTAGGCCAATGGAGCACACCCAGAGCAGAAGTTCTACCTCAGCCAGATAAGGCCTGCCAAGAAACTGCGTTTCAATGGCTTTGGTAAGAGATGTTGCCGGTACTCTGTCAGAGCACTGGGCAGAGACAGTTGTTTCTTAGCTTCCCAATGAGCTGGAAGCAAGATGCTTTGGGGCCTCTCTGCCCCTTTGCAAACAAGGCATCCCTTTGGGCCTTTCAGCTCTAGGGCAATGGAGCACACCCAGAGCAGAAGTTCTACCTCAGCCAGATCAGGCCTGCCAACAAACTGCTTTTCACAGGCCTTCGTAAGAGGTGTTCCCGGAAGGCTGTAAGAGTACCTGGCAGAGCGAGTTGTTTCTTAGCTTCAAAAACAGCTGGAAGCAACATGATTTGGGGGCTCTCTCCCCCTTTGGAAACAAAGCAGCCTTTGTGCCTGGCAGCTCTAGGCCAAAGTAGCACACCCAGAGCACAAGTTCTACCTCAGCCAGATAAGGCCTGTCAAGAAGCTGCGTTTCACAGGCCTTTGTATGTGACGTTCCCGGTTGGCTTTGAGAGCACTGTGCAGAGCCAGTTGTTTTAGCTTCCCAGAGAGCAGGAAGCAAGATGCTTTGGGGCCTCTCTCACACTTTGGAAATAAAGGCAGCCCTTTGGGCCTGGCAGCCCTAGGCCAATGGAGTACACCCAGAGCAGAAGTTCTACCTCAGCCAGATCAGGCCTTCCAAGAAACTGCGTCTCACACGCCTTTCTCTGTCACGTTGCCGGTAGGCTGTGAGAGCACTGTGCAGAGCCAGTTGTTTCTTAGCTTCCCAAAGATTTGGAAGCAAGATACTTTGGGGACTCTCAGCCCCTTTGGAAACAAGGCGGCCCTTTGGGCCTGGCAGCTCTAGGCCAAAGTAGCACACCCAGAGCAGGAGTTCTACTTCAGCCAGATCAGGCCTGCCAAGAAACTGCGTTTCACAGGCCTTGGTAAGAGATGTTCCCGGTAGGCTGTGAGAGCACTGTGGAGAGCCAGTTGCTTTAGCTTCCCACAGAGCTGGAAGCAAGATGCTTTGGGGCCTCTCTCTCCCTTTGGACACAAGGCAGCCGTTTGCGCCTGGCAGCTCTAGGCCAATGGAGCACACCCACAGCAGAAGTTCTACTTCAGGCAGATCAGTCCTGCCCAGAAACTGCGTTTCACAGCCCTTGGTAAGAGATGTTCACGGTAGGCTGTGAGAGCACTGGGCAGAACCAGTTGTTTTTTAGCTTCCCAAAGTGCTGGAGGCAAGATGCTTTGGGGCCTCTCTCACCCTTTGGAAACAAGGCAGCCCTTAGGTCCTGGTAGCTCTAGGCCTATGTAGCACAACCAGAACAGAAGTTCTACTTCAGCCAGGTCAGGCCTGCCAAGAAACTGCGTTTCACAGGCCTTTCAAAGAGATGTTCTCTTAGGCTGTAATAGCACTGGGCAGAGCCAGCTGTTTCTTAGCTTCCCGAAGAGCTGGGAGCAAGATGCTTTGGGTCCACTCTCCGTCTTTGGAAACAAGGCAGCCCTTTAGGCCTGGCAGCTCTAGGGCAATGGAGCACACCCAGAGCAGAAGTTCTACTTCAGCCAGATCAGGCCTGCCAGGAAACTGCATTTCACAGGCCTTGGTAAGAGATGTTCCCGGTAGGCTGTAAGAGCACTGGGCAGAGCCAGTTGTTTCTTACCTTCCTGAAAAGCTGGAAGCAAGACGCTTGGGACCCCTCTGCCCGTTTGGGAACAAGGCAGCCTTTTGGGTCGGGAAGCTCTAGGCCAATGGAGCACACGCAGAGCAGGAGTTCTACTTCAGCCTGATCAGGCCTGCAAAGAAACAGCGTTTGACAGGCCTTGGTAAGAGATGTTCCCGGTAGGTGTAAGAGCACTGGGCAGAGCCAGTTGTTTCTTAGCTTCGCAAAGACCGGGAAGCAAGATGCTTTGGGCCTCTCTGCCCCTTGGAAACAGGGCAGCACTTTGGGCCTGGCAGCCCTAGGGCAATGGAGCACACCCAGAGCCGGAGTTCTACTTCAGCCAGATGAGGCCTGCCAAGAAACTGCGTTTCACAGGCCTTTCAAAGACATGTTCCCGGTAGGCTGTAAGAGCACGGGGCAGAGCGAGTTGGTTCTTAGCTTCCCAGAGAGCTGGAAGCAAGATGCTTTGGGGCCTCTCTGCCCCTTTGGAAACAAGGCAGCACCTTGGGCCTGGCAGCTCTGGGGCAATGGAGCACACCCAGAGCAGAAGTTCTACTTCAGCCAAATCAGGCCTGCCAGGAAACGGCGTTTCACAGGCCTTGGTAAGAGATGTTCCCGGTAGGCTGTAAGAGCACTGGGCAACGCCAGATGTTTCTTAGCTTCCCGAAGAGCTGGAAGCAAGATGCTTTGGTGCCACTCTCTCACTTTGGAATCAAGGCAGCCCTTTGGGGCAGGTAGCTCTAGGCCAGTGGAGCACACCCAGAGCAGAAGTTCTACTTCGGCCAGTTCAGGCCACCAACAAACTGCGTTTCACAGGCCTTGGTAAGAGATGTTCCCGGTAGGCTGTAAGAGCACTGGGCAATGCCAGATGTTTCTTAGCTTCCCGAAGACCTGGAAGCAAGATGCTTTGGGGCCTCTCTGCCCCTTTGCAAACAAGGCGGCCCTTTGGGCCAGGCAGCTCTAGGCCAATGGAGCACACCCAGAGCAGAAGTTCTACTTCAGCTAGATCAGGCCACCAACAAAGTGCGTTTCACAGGCCTTGGTAAGAGATTTTCTCTCAGGCTGTAAGAGCACTGGGCAGAGCCAGTTGTTTCTTAGCTTCCCTAAGAGCTGGAAGCAAGATGCTTTGGGGGCTCCCTGCCCCTTTGCCAACAAGGCCGACCTTTGGGCCTTTCAGCTCTAGGCCAATGGAGCACACCCAGAGCAGAAGTTCTACCTCAGCCAGATAAGGCCTGCCAAGAAACTGCGTTTCAAAGGCTTTGGTAAGAGATGTTGCCGGTACTCTGTCAGAGCACTGGGCAGAGACAGTTGTTTCTTAGCTTCCCAATGAGCTGGAAGCAAGATGCTTTGGGGCCTCTCTGCCCCTTTGCAAACAAGGCATCCCTTTGGGCCTTTCAGCTCTAGGGCAATGGAGCACACCCAGAGCAGAAGTTCTACCTCAGCCAGATCAGGCCTGCCAAGAAACTGCTTTTCACAGGCCTTCGTAAGAGGTGTTCCCGGAAGGCTGTAAGAGTACCTGGCAGAGCGAGTTGTTTCTTAGCTTCAAAAACAGCTGGAAGCAACATGATTTGGGGCCTCTCTCCCCCTTTGGAAACAAAGCAGCCTTTGTGCCTGGCAGCACTAGGCCAAAGTAGCACACCCAGAGCACAAGTTCTACCTCAGCCAGATAAGGCCTGTCAAGAAGCTGCGTTTCACAGGCCTTTGTATGTGACGTTCCCGGTTGGCTTTGAGAGCACTGTGCAGAGCCAGTTGTTTTAGCTTCCCAGAGAGCAGGAAGCAAGATGCTTTGGGGCCTCTCTCACACTTTGGAAATAAAGGCAGCCCTTTGGGCCTGGCAGCCCTAGGCCAATGGAGTACACCCAGAGCAGAAGTTCTACCTCAGCCAGATCAGGCCTTCCAAGAAACTGCGTCTCACAGGCCTTTCTCTGTCACGTTGCCGGTAGGCTGTGAGAGCACTGTGCAGAGCCAGTTGTTTCTTAGCTTCCCAAAGATTTGGAAGCAAGATACTTTGGGGACTCTCAGCCCCTTTGGAAACAAGGCGGCCCTTTGGGCCTGGCAGCTCTAGGCCAAAGTAGCACACCCAGAGCAGGAGTTCTACTTCAGCCAGATCAGGCCTGCCAAGAAACTGCGTTTCACAGGCCTTGGTAAGAGATGTTCCCGGTAGGCTGTGAGAGCACTGTGGAGAGCCAGTTGCTTTAGCTTCCCACAGAGCTGGAAGCAAGATGCCTTGGGGCCTCTCTCTCCCTTTGGACACAAGGCAGCCGTTTGCGCCTGGCAGCTCTAGGCCAATGGAGCACACCCACAGCAGAAGTTCTACTTCAGGCAGATCAGTCCTGCCCAGAAACTGCGTTTCACAGCCCTTGGTAAGAGATGTTCACGGTAGGCTGTGAGAGCACTGGGCAGAACCAGTTGTTTTTTAGCTTCCCAAAGTGCTGGAGGCAAGATGCTTTGGGGCCTCTCTCACCCTTTGGAAACAAGGCAGCCCTTAGGTCCTGGTAGCTCTAGGCCTATGTAGCACAACCAGAACAGAAGTTCTACTTCAGCCAGGTCAGGCCTGCCAAGAAACTGCGTTTCACAGGCCTTTCAAAGAGATGTTCTCTTAGGCTGTAATAGCACTGGGCAGAGCCAGCTGTTTCTTAGCTTCCCGAAGAGCTGGGAGCAAGATGCTTTGGGTCCACTCTCCGTCTTTGGAAACAAGGCAGCCCTTTGGGCCTGGCAGCTCTAGGGCAATGGAGCACACCCAGAGCAGAAGTTCTACTTCAGCCAGATCAGGCCTGCCAGGAAACTGCGTTTCACAGGCCTTGGTAAGAGATGTTCCCGGTAGGCTGTAAGAGCACTGGGCAGAGCCAGTTGTTTCTTACCTTCCTGAAAAGCTGGAAGCAAGACTCTTGGGACCCCTCTGCCCGTTTGGGAACAAGGCAGCCTTTTGGGTCGGGAAGCTCTAGGCCAATGGAGCACACGCAGAGCAGGAGTTCTACTTCAGCCTGATCAGGCCTGCAAAGAAACAGCGTTTGACAGGCCTTGGTAAGAGATGTTCCCGGTAGGTGTAAGAGCACTGGGCAGAGCCAGTTGTTTCTTAGCTTCGCAAAGACCGGGAAGCAAGATGCTTTGGGCCTCTCTGCCCCTTGGAAACAGGGCAGCACTTTGGGCCTGGCAGCCCTAGGGCAATGGAGCACACCCAGAGCCGGAGTTCTACTTCAGCCAGATGAGGCCTGCCAAGAAACTGCGTTTCACAGGCCTTTCAAAGACATGTTCCCGGTAGGCTGTAAGAGCACGGAGCAGAGCGAGTTGGTTCTTAGCTTCCCAGAGAGCTGGAAGCAAGATGCTTTGGGGCCTCTCTGCCCCTTTGGAAACAAGGCAGCACCTTGGGCCTGGCAGCTCTGGGGCAATGGAGCACACCCAGAGCAGAAGTTCTACTTCAGCCAAATCAGGCCTGCCAGGAAACGGCGTTTCACAGGCCTTGGTAAGAGATGTTCCCGGTAGGCTGTAAGAGCACTGGGCAACGCCAGATGTTTCTTAGCTTCCCGAAGAGCTGGAAGCAAGATGCTTTGGTGCCACTCTCTCACTTTGGAATCAAGGCAGCCCTTTGGGGCAGGTAGCTCTAGGCCAGTGGAGCACACCCAGAGCAGAAGTTCTACTTCGGCCAGTTCAGGCCACCAACAAACTGCGTTTCACAGGCCTTGGTAAGAGATGTTCCCGGTAGGCTGTAAGAACACTGGGCAACGCCAGATGTTTCTTAGCTTCCCGAAGAGCTGGAAGCAAGATGCTTTGGGGCCTGTCTGCCCCTTTGCAAACAAGGCGGCCCTTTGGGCCAGGCAGCTCTAGGCCAATGGAGCACACCCAGAGCAGAAGTTCTACTTCAGCTAGATCAGGCCACCAACAAAGTGCGTTTCACAGGCTTTGGTAAGAGATTTTCTCTCAGGCTGTAAGAGCACTGGGCAGAGCCAGTTGTTTCTTAGCTTCCCAAAGAGCTGGAAGCAAGATGCTTTGGGGGCTCCCTGCCCCTTTGCCAACAAGGCCGACCTTTGGGCCTTTCAGCTCTAGGCCAATGGAGCACACCCAGAGCAGAAGTTCTACCTCAGCCAGATAAGGCCTGCCAAGAAACTGCGTTTCAATGGCTTTGGTAAGAGATGTTGCCGGTACTCTGTCAGAGCACTGGGCAGAGACAGTTGTTTCTTAGCTTCCCAATGAGCTGGAAGCAAGATGCTTTGGGGCCTCTCTGCCCCTTTGCAAACAAGGCATCCCTTTGGGCCTTTCAGCTCTAGGGCAATGGAGCACACCCAGAGCAGAAGTTCTACCTCAGCCAGATCAGGCCTGCCAAGAAACTGCTTTTCACAGGCCTTCGTAAGAGGTGTTCCCGGAAGGCTGTAAGAGTACCTGGCAGAGCGAGTTGTTTCGTAGCTTCAAAAACAGCTGGAAGCAACATGATTTGGGGCCTCTCTCCCCCTTTGGAAACAAAGCAGCCTTTGTGCCTGGCAGCTCTAGGCCAAAGTAGCACACCCAGAGCACAAGTTCTACCTCAGCCAGATAAGGCCTGTCAAGAAGCTGCGTTTCACAGGCCTTTGTATGTGACGTTCCCGGTTGGCTTTGAGAGAACTGTGCAGAGCCAGTTGTTTTAGCTTCCCAGAGAGCAGGAAGCAAGATGCTTTGGGGCCTCTCTCACACTTTGGAAATAAAGGCAGCCCTTTGGGCCTGGCAGCCCTAGGCCAATGGAGTACACCCAGAGCAGAAGTTCTACCTCAGCCAGATCAGGCCTTCCAAGAAACTGCGTCTCACAGGCCTTTCTCTGTCACGTTGCCGGTAGGCTGTGAGAGCACTGTGCAGAGCCAGTTGTTTCTTAGCTTCCCAAAGATTTGGAAGCAAGATACTTTGGGGACTCTCAGCCCCTTTGGAAACAAGGCGGCCCTTTGGGCCTGGCAGCTCTAGGCCAAAGTAGCACGCCCAGAGCAGGAGTTCTACTTCAGCCAGATCAGGCCTGCCAAGAAACTGCGTTTCACAGGCCTTGGTAAGAGATGTTCCCGGTAGGCTGTGAGAGCACTGTGGAGAGCCAGTTGCTTTAGCTTCCCACAGAGCTGGAAGCAAGATGCTTTGGGGCCTCTCTCTCCCTTTGGACACAAGGCAGCCGTTTGCGCCTGGCAGCTCTAGGCCAATGGAGCACACCCACAGCAGAAGTTCTACTTCAGGCAGATCAGTCCTGCCCAGAAACTGCGTTTCACAGCCCTTGGTAAGAGATGTTCACGGTAGGCTGTGAGAGCACTGGGCAGAACCAGTTGTTTTTTAGCTTCCCAAAGTGCTGGAGGCAAGATGCTTTGGGGCCTCTCTCACCCTTTGGAAACAAGGCAGCCCTTAGGTCCTGGTAGCTCTAGGCCTATGTAGCACAACCAGAACAGAAGTTCTACTTCAGCCAGGTCAGGCCTGCCAAGAAACTGCGTTTCACAGGCCTTTCAAAGAGATGTTCTCTTAGGCTGTAAGAGCACTGGGCAGAGCCAGCTGTTTCTTAGCTTCCCGAAGAGCTGGGAGCAAGATGCTTTGGGTCCACTCTCCGTCTTTGGAAACAAGGCAGCCCTTTGGGCCTGGCAGCTCTAGGGCAATGGAGCACACCCAGAGCAGAAGTTCTACTTCAGCCAGATCAGGCCTGCCAGGAAACTGCGTTTCACAGGCCTTGGTAAGAGATGTTCCCGGTAGGCTGTAAGAGCACTGGGCAGAGCCAGTTGTTTCTTACCTTCCTGAAAAGCTGGAAGCAAGACGCTTGGGACCCCTCTGCCCGTTTGGGAACAAGGCAGCCTTTTGGGTCGGGAAGCTCTAGGCCAATGGAGCACACGCAGAGCAGGAGTTCTACTTCAGCCTGATCAGGCCTGCAAAGAAACAGCGTTTGACAGGCCTTGGTAAGAGATGTTCCCGGTAGGTGTAAGAGCACTGGGCAGAGCCAGTTGTTTCTTAGCTTCGCAAAGACCGGGAAGCAAGATGCTTTGGGCCTCTCTGCCCCTTGGAAACAGGGCAGCACTTGGGGCCTGGCAGCTCTAGGGCAATGGAGCACACCCAGAGCCGGAGTTCTACTTCAGCCAGATGAGGCCTGCCTAGAAAGTGCGTTTCACAGGCCTTTCAAAGTCATGTTCCCGGTAGGCTGTAAGAGCACGGGGCAGAGCGAGTTGGTTCTTAGCTTCCCAGAGAGCTGGAAGCAAGATGCTTTGGGGCCTCTCTGCCCCTTTGGAAACAAGGCAGCACCTTGGGCCTGGCAGCTCTAGGGCAATGGAGCACACCCAGAGCAGAAGTTCTACTTCAGCCAAATCAGGCCTGCCAGGAAACGGCGTTTCACAGGCCTTGGTAAGAGATGTTCCCGGTAGGCTGTAAGAGCACTGGGCAACGCCAGATGTTTCTTAGCTTCCCGAAGAGCTGGAAGCAAGATGCTTTGGTGCCACTCTCTCACTTTGGAATCAAGGCAGCCCTTTGGGGCAGGTAGGTCTAGGCCACTGGAGCACACCCAGAGCAGAAGTTCTACTTCGGCCAGTTCAGGCCACCAACAAACTGCATTTCACAGGCCTTGGTAAGAGATGTTCCCGGTAGGCTGTAAGAGCACTGGGCAACGCCAGATGTTTCTTAGCTTCCCGAAGAGCTGGAAGCAAGATGCTTTGGGGCCTCTCATCCCCTTTGCAAGCAAGGCGGCCCTTTGGGCCAGGCAGCTCTAGGCCAATGGAGCACACCCAGAGCAGAAGTTCTACTTCAGCTAGATCAGGCCACCAACAAAGTGCGTTTCACAGGCCTTGGTAAGAGATTTTCTCTCAGGCTGTAAGAGCACTGGGCAGAGCCAGTTGTTTCTTAGCTTCCCAAAGAGCTGGAAGCAAGATGCTTTGGGGGCTCCCTGCCCCTTTGCCAACAAGGCCGACCTTTGGGCCTTTCAGCTCTAGGCCAATGGAGCACACCCAGAGCAGAAGTTCTACCTCAGCTAGATAAGGCCTGCCAAGAAACTGCGTTTCAAAGGCTTTGGTAAGAGATGTTGCCGGTACTCTGTCAGAGCACTGGGCAGAGACAGTTGTTTCTTAGCTTCCCAAAGAGCTGGAAGCAAGATGCTTTGGGGCCTCTCTGCCCCTTTGCAAACAAGGCATCCCTTTGGGCCTTTCAGCTCTAGGCCAATGGAGCACAGCCAGAGCAGAAGTCCTACTTCAGCCAGATCAGGCCTGCCAAGGAACTGCATTTCAGAGGCCTTTGTATGTGACGTTCCCGGTAGGCTGTGAGAGCACGGTGCAGAGCCAGTTGTTTCCTTGTTTCCCAAACAGCTGGAAGCAAGACGCTTTGGGGCCTCTCTGCCCCTTTGGAAACAAGGCAGCACGTTGGGTCTGGCAGCTCTAGGGCAATGGAGCACAACCAGAGCAGAAGTTCTACTTCTTCCAGATCAGGCCTGCCTAGAAAGTGCGTTTCACAGGCCTTGATAAGAGATGTTCTCTTAGGCTATAAGAGCACTGGGCACAGCCAGTTGTTTCTTAGCTTCCCAATGAGCTGGAAGCAAGATGCTTTGGGGCCTCTCTGCCCCTTTGCAAACAAGGCATCCCTTTGGGACTTTCAGCTCTAGGGCAATGGAGCACACCCAGAGCAGAAGTTCTACCTCAGCCAGATCAGGCCTGCCAAGAAACTGCTTTTCACAGGCCTTCGTAAGAGGTGTTCCCGGAAGGCTGTAAGAGTACCTGGCAGAGCGAGTTGTTTCTTAGCTTCAAAAACAGCTGGAAGCAACATGATTTGGGGCCTCTCTCCCCCTTTGGAAACAAAGCAGCCTTTGTGCCTGGCAGCTCTAGGCCAAAGTAGCACACCCAGAGCACAAGTTCTACCTCAGCCAGATAAGGCCTGTCAAGAAGCTGCGTTTCACAGGCCTTTGTATGTGACGTTCCCGGTTGGCTTTGAGAGCACTGTGCAGAGCCAGTTGTTTTAGCTTCCCAGAGAGCAGGAAGCAAGATGCTTTGGGGCCTCTCTCACACTTTGGAAATAAAGGCAGCCCTTTGGGCCTGGCAGCCCTAGGCCAATGGAGTACACCCAGAGCAGAAGTTCTACCTCAGCCACATCAGGCCTTCCAAGAAACTGCGTCTCACAGGCCTTTCTCTGTCACGTTGCCGGTAGGCTGTGAGAGCACTGTGCAGAGCCAGCTGTTTCTTAGCTTCCCAAAGATTTGGAAGCAAGATACTTTGGGGACTCTCAGCCCCTTTGGAAACAAGGCGGCCCTTTGGGCCTGGCAGCTCTAGGCCAAAGTAGCACGCCCAGAGCAGGAGTTCTACTTCAGCCAGATCAGGCCTGCCAAGAAACTGCGTTTGACAGGCCTTGGTAAGAGATGTTCCCGGTAGGCTGTAAGAGCACTGGGCAGAGCCGGTTGTTTCTTACCTTCCTGAAAAGCTGGAAGCAAGACGCTTGGGACCCCTCTGCCCGTTTGGGAACAAGGCAGCCTTTTGGGTCGGGAAGCTCTAGGCCAATGGAGCACACGCAGAGCAGGAGTTCTACTTCAGCCTGATCAGGCCTGCAAAGAAACAGCGTTTGACAGGCCTTGGTAAGAGATGTTCCCGGTAGGTGTAAGAGCACTGGGCAGAGCCAGTTGTTTCTTAGCTTCGCAAAGACCGGGAAGCAAGATGCTTTGGGCCTCTCTGCCCCTTGGAAACAGGGCAGCACTTGGGGCCTGGCAGCTCTAGGGCAATGGAGCACACCCAGAGCCGGAGTTCTACTTCAGCCAGATGAGGCCTGCCAAGAAACTGCGTTTCACAGGCCTTGGTAAGAGATGTTCCCGGTAGGCTGTGAGAGCACTGTGGAGAGCCAGTTGCTTTAGCTTCCCACAGAGCTGGAAGCAAGATGCTTTGGGGCCTCTCTCTCCCTTTGGACACAAGGCAGCCGTTTGCGCCTGGCAGCTCTAGGCCAATGGAGCACACCCACAGCAGAAGTTCTACTTCAGGCAGATCAGTCCTGCCCAGAAACTGCGTTTAACAGCCCTTGGTAAGAGATGTTCACGGTAGGCTGTGAGAGCACTGGGCAGAACCAGTTGTTTTTTAGCTTCCCAAAGTGCTGGAGGCAAGATGCTTTGGGGCCTCTCTCACCCTTTGGAAACAAGGCAGCCCTTAGGTCCTGGTAGCTCTAGGCCTATGTAGCACAACCAGAACAGAAGTTCTACTTCAGCCAGGTCAGGCCTGCCAAGAAACTGCGTTTCACAGGCCTTTCAAAGAGATGTTCTCTTAGGCTGTAAGAGCACTGGGCAGAGCCAGCTGTTTCTTAGCTTCCCGAAGAGCTGGGAGCAAGATGCTTTGGGTCCACTCTCGGTCTTTGGAAACAAGGCAGCCCTTTGGGCCTGGCAGCTCTAGGGCAATGGAGCACACCCAGAGCAGAAGTTCTACTTCAGCCAGATCAGGCCTGCCAGGAAACTGCGTTTCACAGGCCTTGGTAAGAGATGTTCCCGGTAGGCTGTAAGAGCACTGGGCAGAGCCAGTTGTTTCTTACCTTCCTGAAAAGCTGGAAGCAAGACGCTTGGGACCCCTCTGCCTGTTTGGGAACAAGGCAGCCTTTTGGGTCGGGAAGCTCTAGGCCAATGGAGCACACGCAGAGCAGGAGTTCTACTTCAGCCTGATCAGGCCTGCAAAGAAACAGCGTTTGACAGGCCTTGGTAAGAGATGTTCCCGGTAGGTGTAAGAGCACTGGGCAGAGCCAGTTGTTTCTTAGCTTCGCAAAGACCGGGAAGCAAGATGCTTTGGGCCTCTCTGCCCCTTGGAAACAGGGCAGCACTTTGGGCCTGGCAGCCCTAGGGCAATGGAGCACACCCAGAGCCGGAGTTCTACTTCAGCCAGATGAGGCCTGCCTAGAAAGTGCGTTTCACAGGCCTTTCAAAGTCATGTTCCCGGTAGGCTGTAAGAGCACGGGGCAGAGCGAGTTGGTTCTTAGCTTCCCAGAGAGCTGGAAGCAAGATGCTTTGGGGCCTCTCTGCCCCTTTGGAAACAAGGCAGCACCTTGGGCCTGGCAGCTCTAGGGCAATGGAGCACACCCAGAGCAGAAGTTCTACTTCAGCCAAATCAGGCCTGCCAGGAAACGGCGTTTCACAGGCCTTGGTAAGAGATGTTCCCGGTAGGCTGTAAGAGCACTGGGCAACGCCAGATGTTTCTTAGCTTCCCGAAGAGCTGGAAGCAAGATGCTTTGGTGCCACTCTCTCACTTTGGAATCAAGGCAGCCCTTTGGGGCAGGTAGCTCTAGGCCACTGGAGCACACCCAGAGCAGAAGTTCTACTTCGGCCAGTTCAGGCCACCAACAAACTGCGTTTCACAGGCCTTGGTAAGAGATGTTCCCGGTAGGCTGTAAGAGCACTGGGCAACGCCAGATGTTTCTTAGCTTCCCGAAGAGCTGGAAGCAAGATGCTTTGGGGCCTCTCATCCCCTTTGCAAGCAAGGAGGCCCTTTGGGCCAGGCAGCTCTAGGCCAATGGAGCACACCCAGAGCAGAAGTTCTACTTCAGCTAGATCAGGCCACCAACAAAGTGCGTTTCACAGGTCTTGGTAAGAGATTTTCTCTCAGGCTGTAAGAGCACTGGGCAGAGCCAGTTGTTTCTTAGCTTCCCAAAGAGCTGGAAGCAAGATGCTTTGGGGGCTCCCTGCCCCTTTGCCAACAAGGCCGACCTTTGGGCCTTTCAGCTCTAGGCCAATGGAGCACACCGAGAGCAGAAGTTCTACCTCAGCCAGATAAGGCCTGCCAAGAAACTGCGTTTCAAAGGCTTTGGTAAGAGATGTTGCCGGTACTCTGTCAGAGCACTGGGCAGAGACAGTTGTTTCTTAGCTTCCCAAAGAGCTGGAAGCAAGATGCTTTGGGGCCTCTCTGCCCCTTTGCAAACAAGGCATCCCTTTGGGCCTTTCAGCTCTAGGCCAATGGAGCACAGCCAGAGCAGAAGTCCTACTTCAGCCAGATCAGGCCTGCCAAGGAACTGCGTTTCAGAGGCCTTTGTATGTGACGTTCCCGGTAGGCTGTGAGAGCACGGTGCAGAGCCAGTTGTTTCCTTGTTTCCCAAACAGCTGGAAGCAAGACGCTTTGGGGCCTCTCTGCCCCTTTGGAAACAAGGCAGCACGTTGGGTCTGGCAGCTCTAGGGCAATGGAGCACAACCAGAGCAGAAGTTCTACTTCTTCCAGATCAGGCCTGCCTAGAAAGTGCGTTTCACAGGCCTTGATAAGAGATGTTCTCTTAGGCTATAAGAGCACTGGGCACAGCCAGTTGTTTCTTAGCTTCCCAATGAGCTGGAAGCAAGATGCTTTGGGGCCTCTCTGCCCCTTTGCAAACAAGGCATCCCTTTGGGCCTTTCAGCTCTAGGGCAATGGAGCACACCCAGAGCAGAAGTTCTACCTCAGCCAGATCAGGCCTGCCAAGAAACTGCTTTTCACAGGCCTTCGTAAGAGGTGTTCCCGGAAGGCTGTAAGAGTACCTGGCAGAGCGAGTTGTTTCTTAGCTTCAAAAACAGCTGGAAGCAACATGATTTGGGGCCTCTCTCCCCCTTTGGAAACAAAGCAGCCTTTGTGCCTGGCAGCTCTAGGCCAAAGTAGCACACCCAGAGCACAAGTTCTACCTCAGCCAGATAAGGCCTGTCAAGAAGCTGCGTTTCACAGGCCTTTGTATGTGACGTTCCCGGTTGGCTTTGAGAGCACTGTGCAGAGCCAGTTGTTTTAGCTTCCCAGAGAGCAGGAAGCAAGATGCTTTGGGGCCTCTCTCACACTTTGGAAATAAAGGCAGCCCTTTGGGCCTGGCAGCCCTAGGCCAATGGAGTACACCCAGAGCAGAAGTTCTACCTCAGCCAGATCAGGCCTTCCAAGAAACTGCGTCTCACAGGCCTTTCTCTGTCACGTTGCCGGTAGGCTGTGAGAGCACTGTGCAGAGCCAGTTGTTTCTTAGCTTCCCAAAGATTTGGAAGCAAGATACTTTGGGGACTCTCAGCCCCTTTGGAAACAAGGCGGCCCTTTGGGCCTGGCAGCTCTAGGCCAAAGTAGCACACCCAGAGCAGGAGTTCTACTTCAGCCAGATCAGGCCTGCCAAGAAACTGCGTTTCACAGGCCTTGGTAAGAGATGTTCCCGGTAGGCTGTGAGAGCACTGTGGAGAGCCAGTTGCTTTAGCTTCCCACAGAGCTGGAAGCAAGATGCTTTGGGGCCTCTCTCTCCCTTTGGACACAAGGCAGCCGTTTGCGCCTGGCAGCTCTAGGCCAATGGAGCACACCCACAGCAGAAGTTCTACTTCAGGCAGATCAGTCCTGCCCAGAAACTGCGTTTCACAGCCCTTGGTAAGAGATGTTCACGGTAGGCTGTGAGAGCACTGGGCAGAACCAGTTGTTTTTTAGCTTCCCAAAGTGCTGGAGGCAAGATGCTTTGGGGCCTCTCTCACCCTTTGGAAACAAGGCAGCCCTTAGGTCCTGGTAGCTCTAGGCCTATGTAGCACAACCAGAACAGAAGTTCTACTTCAGCCAGGTCAGGCCTGCCAAGAAACTGCGTTTCACAGGCCTTTCAAAGAGATGTTCTCTTAGGCTGTAATAGCACTGGGCAGAGCCAGCTGTTTCTTAGCTTCCCGAAGAGCTGGGAGCAAGATGCTTTGGGTCCACTCTCCGTCTTTGGAAACAAGGCAGCCCTTTGGGCCTGGCAGCTCTGGGGCAATGGAGCACACCCAGAGCAGAAGTTCTACTTCAGCCAGATCAGGCCTGCCAGGAAACTGCGTTTCACAGGCCTTGGTAAGAGATGTTCCCGGTAGGCTGTAAGAGCACTGGGCAGAGCCAGTTGTTTCTTACCTTCCTGAAAAGCTGGAAGCAAGACGCTTGGGACCCCTCTGCCTGTTTGGGAACAAGGCAGCCTTTTGGGTCGGGAAGCTCTAGGCCAATGGAGCACACGCAGAGCAGGAGTTCTACTTCAGCCTGATCAGGCCTGCAAAGAAACAGCGTTTGACAGGCCTTGGTAAGAGATGTTCCCGGTAGGTGTAAGAGCACTGGGCAGAGCCAGTTGTTTCTTAGCTTCGCAAAGACCGGGAAGCAAGATGCTTTGGGCCTCTCTGCCCCTTGGAAACAGGGCAGCACTTTGGGCCTGGCAGCCCTAGGGCAATGGAGCACACCCAGAGCCGGAGTTCTACTTCAGCCAGATGAGGCCTGCCTAGAAAGTGCGTTTCACAGGCCTTTCAAAGTCATGTTCCCGGTAGGCTGTAAGAGCACGGGGCAGAGCGAGTTGGTTCTTAGCTTCCCAGAGAGCTGGAAGCAAGATGCTTTGGGGCCTCTCTGCCCCTTTGGAAACAAGGCAGCACCTTGGGCCTGGCAGCTCTAGGGCAATGGAGCACACCCAGAGCAGAAGTTCTACTTCAGCCAAATCAGGCCTGCCAGGAAACGGCGTTTCACAGGCCTTGGTAAGAGATGTTCCCGGTAGGCTGTAAGAGCACTGGGCAACGCCAGATGTTTCTTAGCTTCCCGAAGAGCTGGAAGCAAGATGCTTTGGTGCCACTCTCTCACTTTGGAATCAAGGCAGCCCTTTGGGGCAGGTAGCTCTAGGCCACTGGAGCACACCCAGAGCAGAAGTTCTACTTCGGCCAGTTCAGGCCACCAACAAACTGCGTTTCACAGGCCTTGGTAAGAGATGTTCCCGGTAGGCTGTAAGAGCACTGGGCAACGCCAGATGTTTCTTAGCTTCCCGAAGAGCTGGAAGCAAGATGCTTTGGGGCCTCTCATCCCCTTTGCAAGCAAGGCGGCCCTTTGGGCCAGGCAGCTCTAGGCCAATGGAGCACACCCAGAGCAGAAGTTCTACTTCAGCTAGATCAGGCCACCAACAAAGTGCGTTTCACAGGCCTTGGTAAGAGATTTTCTCTCAGTCTGTAAGAGCACTGGGCAGAGCCAGTTGTTTCTTAGCTTCCCAAAGAGCTGGAAGCAAGATGCTTTGGGGGCTCCCTGCCCCTTTGCCAACAAGGCCGACCTTTGGGCCTTTCAGCTCTAGGCCAATGGAGCACACCCAGAGCAGAAGTTCTACCTCAGCCAGATAAGGCCTGCCAAGAAACTGCGTTTCAAAGGCTTTGGTAAGAGATTTTCCCGGTACTCTGTCAGAGCACTGGGCAGAGACAGTTGTTTCTTAGCTTCCCAAAGAGCTGGAAGCAAGATGCTTTGGGGCCTCTCTGCCCCTTTGCAAACAAGGCATCCCTTTGGGCCTTTCAGCTCTAGGCCAATGGAGCACAGCCAGAGCAGAAGTCCTACTTCAGCCAGATCAGGCCTGCCAAGGAACTGCGTTTCAGAGGCCTTTGTATGTGACGTTCCCGGTAGGCTGTGAGAGCACGGTGCAGAGCCAGTTGTTTCCTTGTTTCCCAAACAGCTGGAAGCAAGACGCTTTGGGGCCTCTCTGCCCCTTTGGAAACAAGGCAGCACGTTGGGTCTGTCAGCTCTAGGGCAATGGAGCACAACCAGAGCAGAATTCTACTTCTTCCAGATCAGGCCTGCCTAGAAAGTGCGTTTCACAGGCCTTGATAAGAGATGTTCTCTTAGGCTATAAGAGCACTGGGCACAGCCAGTTGTTTCTTAGCTTCCCAATGAGCTGGAAGCAAGATGCTTTGGGGCCTCTCTGCCCCTTTGCAAACAAGGCATCCCTTTGGGCCTTTCAGCTCTAGGGCAATGGAGCACACCCAGAGCAGAAGTTCTACCTCAGCCAGATCAGGCCTGCCAAGAAACTGCTTTTCACAGGCCTTCGTAAGATGTGTTCCCGGAAGGCCGTAAGAGTACCTGGCAGAGCGAGTTGTTTCTTAGCTTCAAAAACAGCTGGAAGCAACATGATTTGGGGCCTCTCTCCCCCTTTGGAAACAAAGCAGCGTTTGTGCCTGGCAGCTCTAGGCCAAAGTAGCACACCCAGAGCACAAGTTCTACCTCAGCCAGATAAGGCCTGTCAAGAAGCTGCGTTTCACAGGCCTTTGTATGTGACGTTCCCGCTTGGCTTTGAGAGCACTGTGCAGAGCCAGTTGTTTTAGCTTCCCAGAGAGCAGGAAGCAAGATGCTTTGGGGCCTCTCTCACACTTTGGAAATAAAGGCAGCCCTTTGGGCCTGGCAGCCCTAGGCCAATGGAGTACACCCAGAGCAGAAGTTCTACCTCAGCCAGATCAGGCCTTCCAAGAAACTGCGTCTCACAGGCCTTTCTCTGTCACGTTGCCGGTAGGCTGTGAGAGCACTGTGCAGAGCCAGTTGTTTCTTAGCTTCCCAAAGATTTGGAAGCAAGATACTTTGGGGACTCTCAGCCCCTTTGGAAACAAGGCGGCCCTTTGGGCCTGGCAGCTCTAGGCCAAAGTAGCACGCCCAGAGCAGGAGTTCTACTTCAGCCAGATCAGGCCTGCCAAGAAACTGCGTTTCACAGGCCTTGGTAAGAGATGTTCCCGGTAGGCTGTGAGAGCACTGTGGAGAGCCAGTTGCTTTAGCTTCCCACAGAGCTGGAAGCAAGATGCTTTGGGGCCTCTCTCTCCCTTTGGACACAAGGCAGCCGTTTGTGCCTGGCAGCTCTAGGCCAATGGAGCACACCCACAGCAGAAGTTCTACTTCAGGCAGATCAGTCCTGCCCAGAAACTGCGTTTCACAGCCCTTGGTAAGAGATGTTCACGGTAGGCTGTGAGAGCACTGGGCAGAACCAGTTGTTTTTTAGCTTCCCAAAGTGCTGGAGGCAAGATGCTTTGGGGCCTCTCTCACCCTTTGGAAACAAGGCAGCCCTTAGGTCCTGGTAGCTCTAGGCCTATGTAGCACAACCAGAACAGAAGTTCTACTTCAGCCAGGTCAGGCCTGCCAAGAAACTGCGTTTCACAGGCCTTTCAAAGAGATGTTCTCTTAGGCTGTAAGAGCACTGGGCAGAGCCAGCTGTTTCTTAGCTTCCCGAAGAGCTGGGAGCAAGATGCTTTGGGTCCACTCTCCGTCTTTGGAAACAAGGCAGCCCTTTGGGCCTGGCAGCTCTAGGGCAATGGAGCACACCCAGAGCAGAAGTTCTACTTCAGCCAGGTCAGGCCTGCCAAGAAACTGCGTCTCACAGGCCTTTCTCTGTCACGTTGCCGGTAGGCTGTGAGAGCCCTGTGCAGAGCCAGTTGTTTCTTAGCTTCCCAAAGATTTGGAAGCAAGATACTTTGGGGACTCTCAGCCCCTTTGGAAACAAGGCGGCCCTTTGGGCCTGGCAGCTCTAGGCCAAAGTAGCACGCCCAGAGCAGGAGTTCTACTTCAGCCAGATCAGGCCTGCCAAGAAACTGCGTTTCACAGGCCTTGGTAAGAGATGTTCCCTGTAGGCTGTGAGAGCACTGTGGAGAGCCAGTTGCTTTAGCTTCCCACAGAGCTGGAAGCAAGATGCTTTGGGGCCTCTCTCTCCCTTTGGACACAAGGCAGCCGTTTGGGCCTGGCAGCTCTAGGCCAATGGAGCACACCCACAGCAGAAGTTCTACTTCAGGCAGATCAGTCCTGCCCAGAAACTGCGTTTCACAGCCCTTGGTAAGAGATGTTCACGGTAGGCTGTGAGAGCACTGGGCAGAGCCAGTTGCTTTTCAGCTTCCCAAAGTGCTGGAGGCAAGATGCTTTGGGGCCTCTCTCACCCTTTGGAAACAAGGCAGCCCTTAGGTCCTGGTAGCTCTAGGCCTATGTAGCACAACCAGAACAGAAGTTCTACTTCAGCCAGGTCAGGCCTGCCAAGAAACTGCGTTTCACAGGCCTTTCAAAGAGATGTTCTCTTAGGCTGTAAGAGCACTGGGCAGAGCCAGCTGTTTCTTAGCTTCCCGAAGAGCTGGGAGCAAGATGCTTTGGGTCCACTCTCCGTCTTTGGAAACAAGGCAGCCCTTTGGGCCTGGCAGCTCTAGGGCAATGGAGCACACCCAGAGCAGAAGTTCTACGTCAGCCAGATCAGGCCTTCCAAGAAACTGCGTCTCACAGGCCTTTCTCTGTCACGTTGCCGGTAGGCTGTGAGAGCCCTGTGCAGAGCCAGTTGTTTCTTAGCTTCCCAAAGATTTGGAAGCAAGATACTTAGGGGACTCTCAGCCCCTTTGGAAACAAGGCGGCCCTTTGGGCCTGGCAGCTCTAGGCCAAAGTAGCACGCCCAGAGCAGGAGTTCTACTTCAGCCAGATCAGGCCTGCCAAGAAACTGCGTTTCACAGGCCTTGGTAAGAGATGTTCCCTGTAGGCTGTGAGAGCACTGTGGAGAGCCAGTTGCTTTAGCTTCCCACAGAGCTGGAAGCAAGATGCTTTGGGGCCTCTCTCTCCCTTTGGACACAAGGCAGCCGTTTGGGCCTGGCAGCTCTAGGCCAATGGAGCACACCCACAGCAGAAGTTCTACTTCAGGCAGATCAGTCCTGCCCAGAAACTGCGTTTCAGAGCCCTTGGTAAGAGATGTTCACGGTAGGCTGTGAGAGCACTGGGCAGAACCAGTTGTTTTTTAGCTTCCCAAAGTGCTGGAGGCAAGATGCTTTGGGGCCTCTCTCACCCTTTGGAAACAAGGCAGCCCTTAGGTCCTGGTAGCTCTAGGCCTATGTAGCACAACCAGAACAGAAGTTCTACTTCAGCCAGGTCAGGCCTGCCAAGAAACTGCGTTTCACAGGCCTTTCAAAGAGATGTTCTCTTAGGCTGTAAGAGCACTGGGCAGAGCCAGCTGTTTCTTAGCTTCCCGAAGAGCTGGGAGCAAGATGCTTTGGGTCCACTCTCCGTCTTTGGAAACAAGGCAGCCCTTTGGGCCTGGCAGCTCTAGGGCAATGGAGCACACCCAGAGCAGAAGTTCTACTTCAGCCAGATCAGGCCTGCCAGGAAACTGCGTTTCACAGGCCTTGGTAAGAGATGTTCCCGGTAGGCTGTAAGAGCACTGGGCAGAGCCAGTTGTTTCTTACCTTCCTGAAAAGCTGGAAGCAAGACGCTTGGGACCCCTCTGCCCGTTTGGGAACAAGGCAGCCTTTTGGGTCGGGAAGCTCTCGGCCAATGGAGCACACGCAGAGCAGGAGTTCTACTTCAGCCTGATCAGGCCTGCAAAGAAACAGCGTTTGACAGGCCTTGGTAAGAGATGTTCCCGGTAGGTGTAAGAGCACTGGGCAGAGCCAGTTGTTTCTTAGCTTCGCAAAGACCGGGAAGCAAGATGCTTTGGGCCTCTCTGCCCCTTGGAAACAGGGCAGCACTTTGGGCCTGGCAGCCCTAGGGCAATGGAGCACACCCAGAGCCGGAGTTCTACTTCACCCAGATGAGGCCTGCCTAGAAAGTGCGTTTCACAGGCCTTTCAAAGACATGTTCCCGGTAGGCTGTAAGAGCACGGGGCAGAGCGAGTTGGTTCTTAGCTTCCCAGAGAGCTGGAAGCAGGATGCTTTGGGGCCTCTCTGCCCCTTTGGAAACAAGGCAGCACCTTGGGCCTGGCAGCTCTAGGGCAATGGAGCACACCCAGAGCAGAAGTTCTACTTCAGCCAAATCAGGCCTGCCAGGAAACGGCGTTTCACAGGCCTTGGTAAGAGATGTTCCCGGTAGGCTGTAAGAGCACTGGGCAACGCCAGATGTTTCTTAGCTTCCCGAAGAGCTGGAAGCAAGATGCTTTGGTGCCACTCTCTCACTTTGGAATCAAGGCAGCCCTTTGGGGCAGGTAGCTCTAGGCCAGTGGAGCACACCCAGAGCAGAAGTTCTACTTCGGCCAGTTCAGGCCACCAACAAACTGCGTTTCACAGGCCTTGGTAAGAGATGTTCCCGGTAGGCTGTAAGAGCACTGGGCAACGCCAGATGTTTCTTAGCTTCCCGAAGAGCTGGAAGCAAGATGCTTTGGGGCCTCTCATCCCCTTTGCAAGCAAGGCGGCCCGTTGGGCCAGGCAGCTCTAGGCCAATGGAGCACACCCAGAGCAGAAGTTCTACTTCAGCTAGATCAGGCCACCAACAAAGTGCGTTTCACAGGCCTTGGTAAGAGATTTTCTCTCAGGCTGTAAGAGCACTGGGCAGAGCCAGTTGTTTCTTAGCTTCCCAAAGAGCTGGAAGCAAGATGCTTTGGGGGCTCCCTGCCCCTTTGCCAACAAGGCCGACCTTTGGGCCTTTCAGCTCTAGGCCAATGGAGCACACCCAGAGCAGAAGTTCTACCTCAGCCAGATAAGGCCTGCCAAGAAACTGCGTTTCAAAGGCTTTGGTAAGAGATGTTGCCGGTACTCTGTCAGAGCACTGGGCAGAGACAGTTGTTTCTTAGCTTCCCAACGAGCTGGAAGCAAGATGCTTTGGGGCCTCTCTGCCCCTTTGCAAACAAGGCATCCCTTTGGGCCTTTCAGCTCTAGGCCAATGGAGCACAGCCAGAGCAGAAGTCCTACTTCAGCCAGATCAGGCCTGCCAAGGAACTGCGTTTCAGAGGCCTTTGTATGTGACGTTCCCGGTAGGCTGTGAGAGCACGGTGCAGAGCCAGTTGTTTCCTTGTTTCCCAAACACCTGGAAGCAAGACGCTTAGGGGCCTCTCTGCCCCTTTGGAAACAAGGCAGCACGTTGGGTCTGGCAGCTCTAGGGCAATGGAGCACAACCAGAGCAGAAGTTCTACTTCTTCCAGATCAGGCCTGCCTAGAAAGTGCGTTTCACAGGCCTTGATAAGAGATGTTCTCTTAGGCTGTAAGAGCACTGGGCACAGCCAGTTGTTTCTTAGCTTCCCACAGAGCTGGAAGCAAGATGCTTTGGGGCCTCTCTCCCCCTTTGGAAACAAGGCAGCCCTTTGGGCCTTTCAGCTCTAGGGCAATGGAGCACACCCAGAGCAGAAGTTCTACCTCAGCCAGATCAGGCCTGCCAAGAAACTGCTTTTCACAGGCCTTCATAAGAGGTGTTCCCGGAAGGCCGTAAGAGTACCTGGCAGAGCGAGTTGTTTCTTAGCTTCAAAAACAGCTGGAAGCAACATGATTTGGGGCCTCTCTCCCCCTTTGGAAACAAAGCAGCCTTTGTGCCTGGCAGCTCTAGGCCAAAGTAGCACACCCAGAGCACAAGTTCTACCTCAGCCAGATAAGGCCTGTCAAGAAGCTGCGTTTCACAGGCCTTTGTATGTGACGTTCCCGGTTGGCTTTGAGAGCACTGTGCAGAGCCAGTTGTTTTAGCTTCCCAGAGAGCAGGAAGCAAGATGCTTTGGGGCCTCTCTCACACTTTGGAAATAAAGGCAGCCCTTTGGGCCTGGCAGCCCTAGGCCAATGGAGTACACCCAGAGCAGAAGTTCTACCTCAGCCAGATCAGGCCTTCCAAGAAACTGCGTCTCACAGGCCTTTCTCTGTCACGTTGCCGGTAGGCTGTGAGAGCACTGTGCAGAGCCAGTTGTTTCTTAGCTTCCCAAAGATTTGGAAGCAAGATACTTTGGGGACTCTCAGCCCCTTTGGAAACAAGGCGGCCCTTTGGGCCTGGCAGCTCTAGGCCAAAGTAGCACGCCCAGAGCAGGAGTTCTACTTCAGCCAGATCAGGCCTGCCAAGAAACTGCGTTTCACAGGCCTTGGTAAGAGATGTTCCCGGTAGGCTGTGAGAGCACTGTGGAGAGCCAGTTGCTTTAGCTTCCCACAGAGCTGGAAGCAAGATGCTTTGGGGCCTCTCTCTCCCTTTGGACACAAGGCAGCCGTTTGCGCCTGGCAGCTCTAGGCCAATGGAGCACACCCACAGCAGAAGTTCTACTTCAGCCAGATCAGTCCTGCCCAGAAACTGCGTTTCACAGCCCTTGGTAAGAGATGTTCACGGTAGGCTGTGAGAGCACTGGGCAGAACCAGTTGTTTTTTAGCTTCCCAAAGTGCTGGAGGCAAGATGCTTTGGGGCCTCTCTCACCCTTTGGAAACAAGGCAGCCCTTAGGTCCTGGTAGCTCTAGGCCTATGTAGCACAACCAGAACAGAAGTTCTACTTCAGCCAGGTCAGGCCTGCCAAGAAACTGCGTTTCACAGGCCTTTCAAAGAGATGTTCTCTTAGGCTGTAAGAGCACTGGGCAGAGCCAGCTGTTTCTTAGCTTCCCGAAAAGCTGGGAGCAAGATGCTTTGGGTCCACTCTCGGTCTTTGGAAACAAGGCAGCCCTTTGGGCCTGGCAGCTCTAGGGCAATGGAGCACACCCAGAGCAGAAGTTCTACTTCAGCCAGATCAGGCCTGCCAGGAAACTGCGTTTCACAGGCCTTGGTAAGAGATGTTCCCGGTAGGCTGTAAGAGCACTGGGCAGAGCCAGTTGTTTCTTACCTTCCTGAAAAGCTGGAAGCAAGACGCTTGGGATCCCTCTGCCCGTTTGGGAACAAGGCAGCCTTTTGGGTCGGGAAGCTCTAGGCCAATGGAGCACACGCAGAGCAGGAGTTCTACTTCAGCCTGATCAGGCCTGCAAAGAAACAGCGTTTGACAGGCCTTGGTAAGAGATGTTCCCGGTAGGTGTAAGAGCACTGGGCAGAGCCAGTTGTTTCTTAGCTTCGCAAAGACCGGGAAGCAAGATGCTTTGGGCCTCTCTGCCCCTTGGAAACAGGGCAGCACTTGGGGCCTGGCAGCTCTAGGGCAATGGAGCACACCCAGAGCCGGAGTTCTACTTCAGCCAGATGAGGCCTGCCAAGAAACTGCGTTTCACAGGCCTTTCAAAGACATGTTCCCGGTAGGCTGTAAGAGCACGGGGCAGAGCGAGTTGGTTCTTAGCTTCCCAGAGAGCTGGAAGCAAGATGCTTTGGGGCCTCTCTGCCCCTTTGGAAACAAGGCAGCACCTTGGGCCTGGCAGCTCTAGGGCAATGGAGCACACCCAGAGCAGAATTTCTACTTCAGCCAAATCAGGCCTGCCAGGAAACGGCGTTTCACAGGCCTTGGTAAGAGATGTTCCCGGTAGGCTGTAAGAGCACTGGGCAACGCCAGATGTTTCTTAGCTTCCCGAAGAGCTGGAAGCAAGATGCTTTGGTGCCACTCTCTCACTTTGGAATCAAGGCAGCCCTTTGGGGCAGGTAGCTCTAGGCCAGTGGAGCACACCCAGAGCAGAAGTTCTACTTCGGCCAGTTCAGGCCACCAACAAACTGCGTTTCACAGGCCTTGGTAAGAGATGTTCCCGGTAGGCTGTAAGAGCACTGGGCAACGCCAGATGTTTCTTAGCTTCCCGAAGAGCTGGAAACAAGATACTTTGGGGCCTCTCTGCCCCTTTGCAAACAAGGCGGCCCTTTGGGCCAGGCAGCTCTAGGCCAATGGAGCACACCCAGAGCAGAAGTTCTACTTCAGCTAGATCAGGCCACCAACAAAGTGCGTTTCACAGGCCTTGGTAAGAGATTTTCTCTCAGGCTGTAAGAGCACTGGGCAGAGCCAGTTATTTCTTAGCTTCCCAAAGAGCTGGAAGCAAGATGCTTTGGGGGCTCCCTGCCCCTTTGCCAACAAGGCCGACCTTTGGGCCTTTCAGCTCTAGGCCAATGGAGCACAGCCAGAGCAGAAGTCCTACTTCAGCCAGATCAGGCCTGCCAAGGAACTGCGTTTCAGAGGCCTTTGTATGTGACGTTCCCGGTAGGCTGTGAGAGCACGGTGCAGAGCCAGTTGTTTCCTTGTTTCCCAAACAGCTGGAAGCAAGACGCTTTGGGGCCTCTCTGCCCCTTTGGAAACAAGGCAGCACGTTGGGTCTGGCAGCTCTAGGGCAATGGAGCACAACCAGAGCCGAAGTTCTACTTCTTCCAGATCAGGCCTGCCTAGAAACTGCGTTTCACAGGCCTTGATAAGAGATGTTCTCTTAGGCTATAAGAGCACTGGGCACAGCCAGTTGTTTCTTAGCTTCCCAAGAGGTGGAAGCAAGATGCTTTGGGGCCTCTCTCCCCCTTTGGAAACAAGGCAGCCCTTTGGGCCTTTCAGCTCTAGGGCAATGGAGCACACCCAGAGCAGAAGTTCTACCTCAGCCAGATCAGGCCTGCCAAGAAACTGCTTTTCACAGGCCTTCGTAAGAGGTGTTCCCGGAAGGCTGTTAGAGTACCTGGCAGAGCGAGTTGTTTCTTAGCTTCAAAAACAGCTGGAAGCAACATGATTTGGGGCCTCTCTCCCCCTTTGGAAACAAAGCAGCCTTTGTGCCTGGCAGCTCTAGGCCAAAGTAGCACACCCAGAGCACAAGTTCTACCTCAGGCAGATAAGGCCTGTCAAGAAGCTGCGTTTCACAGGCCTTTGTATGTGACGTTCCCGGTTGGCTTTGAGAGCACTGTGCAGAGCCAGTTGTTTTAGCTTCCCAGAGAGCAGGAAGCAAGATGCTTTGGGGCCTCTCTCACACTTTGGAAATAAAGGCAGCCCTTTGGGCCTGGCAGCCCTAGGCCAATGGAGTACACCCAGAGCAGAAGTTCTACCTCAGCCAGATCAGGCCTTCCAAGAAACTGCGTCTCACAGGCCTTTCTCTGTCACGTTGCCGGTAGGCTGTGAGAGCACTGTGCAGAGCCAGTTGTTTCTTAGCTTCCCAAAGATTTGGAAGCAAGATACTTTGGGGACTCTCAGCCCCTTTGGAAACAAGGCGGCCCTTTGGGCCTGGCAGCTCTAGGCCAAAGTAGCACGCCCAGAGCAGGAGTTCTACTTCAGCCAGATCAGGTCTGCCAAGAAACTGCGTTTCACAGGCCTTGGTAAGAGATGTTCCCGGTAGGCTGTGAGAGCACTGTGGAGAGCCAGTTGCTTTAGCTTCCCACAGAGCTGGAAGTAAGATGCTTTGGGGCCTCTCTCTCCCTTTGGACACAAGGCAGCCGTTTGGGCCTGGCAGCTCTGGGGCAATGGAGCACACCCAGAGCAGAAGTTCTACTTCAGCCAGATCAGGCCTGCCAGGAAACTGCGTTTCACAGGCCTTGGTAAGAGATGTTCCCGGTAGGCTGTAAGAGCACTGGGCAGAGCCAGTTGTTTCTTACCTTCCTGAAAAGCTGGAAGCAAGACGCTTGGGACCCCTCTGCCCGTTTGGGAACAAGGCAGCCTTTTGGGTCGGGAAGCTCTAGGCCAATGGAGCACACGCAGAGCAGGAGTTCTACTTCAGCCTGATCAGGCCTGCAAAGAAACAGCGTTTGACAGGCCTTGGTAAGAGATGTTCCCGGTAGGTGTAAGAGCACTGGGCAGAGCCAGTTGTTTCTTAGCTTCGCAAAGACCGGGAAGCAAGATGCTTTGGGCCTCTCTGCCCCTTGGAAACAGGGCAGCACTTGGGGCCTGGCAGCTCTAGGGCAGTGGAGCACACCCAGAGCCGGAGTTCTACTTCAGCCAGATGAGGCCTGCCAAGAAACTGCGTTTCACAGGCCTTTCAAAGACATGTTCCCGGTAGGCTGTAAGAGCACGGGGCAGAGCGAGTTGGTTCTTAGCTTCCCAGAGAGCTGGAAGCAGGATGCTTTGGGGCCTCTCTGCCCCTTTGGAAACAAGGCAGCACCTTGGGCCTGGCAGCTCTAGGGCAATGGAGCACACCCAGAGCAGAAGTTCTACTTCAGCCAAATCAGGCCTGCCAGGAAACGGCGTTTCACAGGCCTTGGTAAGAGATGTTCCCGGTAGGCTGTAAGAGCACTGGGCAACGCCAGATGTTTCTTAGCTTCCCGAAGAGCTGGAAGCAAGATGCTTTGGTGCCACTCTCTCACTTTGGAATCAAGGCAGCCCTTTGGGGCAGGTAGCTCTAGGCCAGTGGAGCACACCCAGAGCAGAAGTTCTACTTCGGCCAGTTCAGGCCACCAACAAACTGCGTTTCACAGGCCTTGGTAAGAGATGTTCCCGGTAGGCTGTAAGAGCACTGGGCAACGCCAGATGTTTCTTAGCTTCCCGAAGAGCTGGAAGCAAGATGCTTTGGGGCCTCTCATCCCCTTTGCAAGCAAGGCGGCCCTTTGGGCCAGGCAGCTCTAGGCCAATGGAGCACACCCAGAGCAGAAGTTCTACTTCAGCTAGATCAGGCCACCAACAAAGTGCGTTTCACAGGCCTTGGTAAGAGATTTTCTCTCAGGCTGTAAGAGCACTGGGCAGAGCCAGTTGTTTCTTAGCTTCCCAAAGAGCTGGAAGCAAGATGCTTTGGGGGCTCCCTGCCCCTTTGCCAACAAGGCCGACCTTTGGGCCTTTCAGCTCTAGGCCAATGGAGCACACCCAGAACAGAAGTTCTACCTCAGCCAGATAAGGCCTGCCAAGAAACTGCGTTTCAAAGGCTTTGGAAAGAGATGTTGCCGGTACTCTGTCAGAGCACTGGGCAGAGACAGTTGTTTCTTAGCTTCCCAACGAGCTGGAAGCAAGATGCTTTGGGGCCTCTCTGCCCCTTTGCAAACAAGGCATCCCTTTGGGCCTTTCAGCTCTAGGCCAATGGAGCACAGCCAGAGCAGAAGTCCTACTTCAGCCAGATCAGGCCTGCCAAGGAACTGCGTTTCAGATGCCTTGGTATGTGACGTTCCCGGTAGGCTGTGAGAGCACGGTGCAGAGCCAGTTGTTTCCTTGTTTCCCAAACAGCTGGAAGCAAGACGCTTAGGGGCCTCTCTGCCCCTTTGGAAACAAGGCAGCACGTTGGGTCTGGCAGCTCTAGGGCAATGGAGCACAACCAGAGCAGAAGTTCTACTTCTTCCAGATCAGGCCTGCCTAGAAAGTGCGTTTCACAGGCCTTGATAAGAGATGTTCTCTTAGGCTGTAAGAGCACTGGGCACAGCCAGTTGTTTCTTAGCTTCCCACAGAGCTGGAAGCAAGATGCTTTGGGGCCTCTCTCCCCCTTTGGAAACAAGGCAGCCCTTTGGGCCTTTCAGCTCTAGGGCAATGGAGCACACCCAGAGCAGAAGTTCTACCTCAGCCAGATCAGGCCTGCCAAGAAACTGCTTTTCACAGGCCTTCGTAAGAGGTGTTCCCGGAAGGCTGTAAGAGTACCTGGCAGAGCGAGTTGTTTCTTAGCTTCAAAAACAGCTGGAAGCAACATGATTTGGGGCCTCTCTCCCCCTTTGGAAACAAAGCAGCCTTTGTGCCTGGCAGCTCTAGGCCAAAGTAGCACACCCAGAGCACAAGTTCTACCTCAGCCAGATAAGGCCTGTCAAGAAGCTGCGTTTCACAGGCCTTTGTATGTGACGTTCCCGGTTGGCTTTGAGAGCACTGTGCAGAGCCAGTTGTTTTAGCTTCCCAGAGAGCAGGAAGCAAGATGCTTTGGGGCCTCTCTCACACTTTGGAAATAAAGGCAGCCCTTTGGGCCTGGCAGCCCTAGGCCAATGGAGTACACCCAGAGCAGAAGTTCTACCTCAGCCAGATCAGGCCTTCCAAGAAACTGCGTCTCACAGGCCTTTCTCTGTCACGTTGCCGGTAGGCTGTGAGAGCACTGTGCAGAGCCACTTGTTTCTTAGCTTCCCAAAGATTTGGAAGCAAGATACTTTGGGGACTCTCAGCCCCTTTGGAAACAAGGCGGCCCTTTGGGCCTGGCAGCTCTAGGCCAAAGTAGCACGCCCAGAGCAGGAGTTCTACTTCAGCCAGATCAGGCCTGCCAAGAAACTGCGTTTCACAGGCCTTGGTAAGAGATGTTCCCGGTAGGCTGTGAGAGCACTGTGGAGAGCCAGTTGCTTTAGCTTCCCACAGAGCTGGAAGCAAGATGCTTTGGGGCCTCTCTCTCCCTTTGGACACAAGGCAGCCGTTTGGGCCTGGCAGCTCTAGGCCAATGGAGCACACCCACAGCAGAAGTTCTACTTCAGGCAGATCAGTCCTGCCCAGAAACTGCGTTTCACAGCCCTTGGTAAGAGATGTTCACGGTAGGCTGTGAGAGCACTGGGCAGAACCAGTTGTTTTTTAGCTTCCCAAAGTGCTGGAGGCAAGATGCTTTGGGGCCTCTCTCA
This sequence comes from Equus asinus, assembly GCF_041296235.1. Lineage (NCBI taxonomy): Eukaryota > Metazoa > Chordata > Mammalia > Perissodactyla > Equidae > Equus > Equus asinus. The sequence continues at coordinate 3,664,101 of NW_027224845.1, forward strand.
CCCTTTGGAAACAAGGCAGCCCTTAGGTCCTGGTAGCTCTAGGCCTATGTAGCACAACCAGAACAGAAGTTCTACTTCAGCCAGGTCAGGCCTGCCAAGAAACTGCGTTTCACAGGCCTTTCAAAGAGATGTTCTCTTAGGCTGTAAGAGCACTGGGCAGAGCCAGCTGTTTCTTAGCTTCCCGAAGAGCTGGGAGCAAGATGCTTTGGGTCCACTCTCCGTCTTTGGAAACAAGGCAGCCCTTTGGGCCTGGCAGCTCTGGGGCAATGGAGCACACCCAGAGCAGAAGTTCTACTTCAGCCAGATCAGGCCTGCCAGGAAACTGCGTTTCACAGGCCTTGGTAAGAGATGTTCCCGGTAGGCTGTAAGAGCACTGGGCAGAGCCAGTTGTTTCTTACCTTCCTGAAAAGCTGGAAGCAAGATGCTTGGGACCCCTCTGCCCGTTTGGGAACAAGGCAGCCTTTTGGGTCGGGAAGCTCTAGGCCAATGGAGCACACGCAGAGCAGGAGTTCTACTTCAGCCTGATCAGGCCTGCAAAGAAACAGCGTTTGACAGGCCTTGGTAAGAGATGTTCCCGGTAGGTGTAAGAGCACTGGGCAGAGCCAGTTGTTTCTTAGCTTCGCAAAGACCGGGAAGCAAGATGCTTTGGGCCTCTCTGCCCCTTGGAAACAGGGCAGCACTTGGGGCCTGGCAGCTCTAGGGCAATGGAGCACACCCAGAGCCGGAGTTCTACTTCAGCCAGATGAGGCCTGCCAAGAAACTGCGTTTCACAGGCCTTTCAAAGACATGTTCCCGGTAGGCTGTAAGAGCACGGGGCAGAGCGAGTTGGTTCTTAGCTTCCCAGAGAGCTGGAAGCAGGATGCTTTGGGGCCTCTCTGCCCCTTTGGAAACAAGGCAGCACCTTGGGCCTGGCAGCTCTAGGGCAATGGAGCACACCCAGAGCAGAAGTTCTACTTCAGCCAAATCAGGCCTGCCAGGAAACGGCGTTTCACAGGCCTTGGTAAGAGATGTTCCCGGTAGGCTGTAAGAGCACTGGGCAGAGCCAGTTGTTTCTTACCTTCCTGAAAAGCTGGAAGCAAGACGCTTGGGACCCCTCTGCCCGTTTGGGAACAAGGCAGCCTTTTGGGTCGGGAAGCTCTAGGCCAATGGAGCACACGCAGAGCAGGAGTTCTACTTCAGCCTGATCAGGCCTGCAAAGAAACAGCGTTTGACAGGCCTTGGTAAGAGATGTTCCCGGTAGGTGTAAGAGCACTGGGCAGAGCCAGTTGTTTCTTAGCTTCGCAAAGACCGGGAAGCAAGATGCTTTGGGCCTCTCTGCCCCTTGGAAACAGGGCAGCACTTGGGGCCTGGCAGCTCTAGGGCAGTGGAGCACACCCAGAGCCGGAGTTCTACTTCAGCCAGATGAGGCCTGCCAAGAAACTGCGTTTCACAGGCCTTTCAAAGACATGTTCCCGGTAGGCTGTAAGAGCACGGGGCAGAGCGAGTTGGTTCTTAGCTTCCCAGAGAGCTGGAAGCAGGATGCTTTGGGGCCTCTCTGCCCCTTTGGAAACAAGGCAGCACCTTGGGCCTGGCAGCTCTAGGGCAATGGAGCACACCCAGAGCAGAAGTTCTACTTCAGCCAAATCAGGCCTGCCAGGAAACGGCGTTTCACAGGCCTTGGTAAGAGATGTTCCCGGTAGGCTGTAAGAGCACTGGGCAACGCCAGATGTTTCTTAGCTTCCCGAAGAGCTGGAAGCAAGATGCTTTGGTGCCACTCTCTCACTTTGGAATCAAGGCAGCCCTTTGGGGCAGGTAGCTCTAGGCCAGTGGAGCACACCCAGAGCAGAAGTTCTACTTCGGCCAGTTCAGGCCACCAACAAACTGCGTTTCACAGGCCTTGGTAAGAGATGTTCCCGGTAGGCTGTAAGAGCACTGGGCAACGCCAGATGTTTCTTAGCTTCCCGAAGAGCTGGAAGCAAGATGCTTTGGGGCCTCTCATCCCCTTTGCAAGCAAGGCGGCCCTTTGGGCCAGGCAGCTCTAGGCCAATGGAGCACACCCAGAGCAGAAGTTCTACTTCAGCTAGATCAGGCCACCAACAAAGTGCGTTTCACAGGCCTTGGTAAGAGATTTTCTCTCAGGCTGTAAGAGCACTGGGCAGAGCCAGTTGTTTCTTAGCTTCCCAAAGAGCTGGAAGCAAGATGCTTTGGGGGCTCCCTGCCCCTTTGCCAACAAGGCCGACCTTTGGGCCTTTCAGCTCTAGGCCAATGGAGCACACTCAGAACAGAAGTTCTACCTCAGCCAGATAAGGCCTGCCAAGAAACTGCGTTTCAAAGGCTTTGGAAAGAGATGTTGCCGGTACTCTGTCAGAGCACTGGGCAGAGACAGTTGTTTCTTAGCTTCCCAACGAGCTGGAAGCAAGATGCTTTGGGGCCTCTCTGCCCCTTTGCAAACAAGGCATCCCTTTGGGCCTTTCAGCTCTAGGCCAATGGAGCACAGCCAGAGCAGAAGTCCTACTTCAGCCAGATCAGGCCTGCCAAGGAACTGCGTTTCAGATGCCTTGGTATGTGACGTTCCCGGTAGGCTGTGAGAGCACGGTGCAGAGCCAGTTGTTTCCTTGTTTCCCAAACAGCTGGAAGCAAGACGCTTAGGGGCCTCTCTGCCCCTTTGGAAACAAGGCAGCACGTTGGGTCTGGCAGCTCTAGGGCAATGGAGCACAACCAGAGCAGAAGTTCTACTTCTTCCAGATCAGGCCTGCCTAGAAAGTGCGTTTCACAGGCCTTGATAAGAGATGTTCTCTTAGGCTGTAAGAGCACTGGGCACAGCCAGTTGTTTCTTAGCTTCCCACAGAGCTGGAAGCAAGATGCTTTGGGGCCTCTCTCCCCCTTTGGAAACAAGGCAGCCCTTTGGGCCTTTCAGCTCTAGGGCAATGGAGCACACCCAGAGCAGAAGTTCTACCTCAGCCAGATCAGGCCTGCCAAGAAACTGCTTTTCACAGGCCTTCGTAAGAGGTGTTCCCGGAAGGCTGTAAGAGTACCTGGCAGAGCGAGTTGTTTCTTAGCTTCAAAAACAGCTGGAAGCAACATGATTTGGGGCCTCTCTCCCCCTTTGGAAACAAAGCAGCCTTTGTGCCTGGCAGCTCTAGGCCAAAGTAGCACACCCAGAGCACAAGTTCTACCTCAGCCAGATAAGGCCTGTCAAGAAGCTGCGTTTCACAGGCCTTTGTATGTGACGTTCCCGGTTGGCTTTGAGAGCACTGTGCAGAGCCAGTTGTTTTAGCTTCCCAGAGAGCAGGAAGCAAGATGCTTTGGGGCCTCTCTCACACTTTGGAAATAAAGGCAGCCCTTTGGGCCTGGCAGCCCTAGGCCAATGGAGTACACCCAGAGCAGAAGTTCTACCTCAGCCAGATCAGGCCTTCCAAGAAACTGCGTCTCACAGGCCTTTCTCTGTCACGTTGCCGGTAGGCTGTGAGAGCACTGTGCAGAGCCACTTGTTTCTTAGCTTCCCAAAGATTTGGAAGCAAGATACTTTGGGGACTCTCAGCCCCTTTGGAAACAAGGCGGCCCTTTGGGCCTGGCAGCTCTAGGCCAAAGTAGCACGCCCAGAGCAGGAGTTCTACTTCAGCCAGATCAGGCCTGCCAAGAAACTGCGTTTCACAGGCCTTGGTAAGAGATGTTCCCGGTAGGCTGTGAGAGCACTGTGGAGAGCCAGTTGCTTTAGCTTCCCACAGAGCTGGAAGCAAGATGCTTTGGGGCCTCTCTCTCCCTTTGGACACAAGGCAGCCGTTTGGGCCTGGCAGCTCTAGGCCAATGGAGCACACCCACAGCAGAAGTTCTACTTCAGGCAGATCAGTCCTGCCCAGAAACTGCGTTTCACAGCCCTTGGTAAGAGATGTTCACGGTAGGCTGTGAGAGCACTGGGCAGAACCAGTTGTTTTTTAGCTTCCCAAAGTGCTGGAGGCAAGATGCTTTGGGGCCTCTCTCACCCTTTGGAAACAAGGCAGCCCTTAGGTCCTGGTAGCTCTAGGCCTATGTAGCACAACCAGAACAGAAGTTCTACTTCAGCCAGGTCAGGCCTGCCAAGAAACTGCGTTTCACAGGCCTTTCAAAGAGATGTTCTCTTAGGCTGTAAGAGCACTGGGCAGAGCCAGCTGTTTCTTAGCTTCCCGAAGAGCTGGGAGCAAGATGCTTTGGGTCCACTCTCCGTCTTTGGAAACAAGGCAGCCCTTTGGGCCTGGCAGCTCTGGGGCAATGGAGCACACCCAGAGCAGAAGTTCTACTTCAGCCAGATCAGGCCTGCCAGGAAACTGCGTTTCACAGGCCTTGGTAAGAGATGTTCCCGGTAGGCTGTAAGAGCACTGGGCAGAGCCAGTTGTTTCTTACCTTCCTGAAAAGCTGGAAGCAAGATGCTTGGGACCCCTCTGCCCGTTTGGGAACAAGGCAGCCTTTTGGGTCGGGAAGCTCTAGGCCAATGGAGCACACGCAGAGCAGGAGTTCTACTTCAGCCTGATCAGGCCTGCAAAGAAACAGCGTTTGACAGGCCTTGGTAAGAGATGTTCCCGGTAGGTGTAAGAGCACTGGGCAGAGCCAGTTGTTTCTTAGCTTCGCAAAGACCGGGAAGCAAGATGCTTTGGGCCTCTCTGCCCCTTGGAAACAGGGCAGCACTTGGGGCCTGGCAGCTCTAGGGCAATGGAGCACACCCAGAGCCGGAGTTCTACTTCAGCCAGATGAGGCCTGCCAAGAAACTGCGTTTCACAGGCCTTTCAAAGACATGTTCCCGGTAGGCTGTAAGAGCACGGGGCAGAGCGAGTTGGTTCTTAGCTTCCCAGAGAGCTGGAAGCAGGATGCTTTGGGGCCTCTCTGCCCCTTTGGAAACAAGGCAGCACCTTGGGCCTGGCAGCTCTAGGGCAATGGAGCACACCCAGAGCAGAAGTTCTACTTCAGCCAAATCAGGCCTGCCAGGAAACGGCGTTTCACAGGCCTTGGTAAGAGATGTTCCCGGTAGGCTGTAAGAGCACTGGGCAACGCCAGATGTTTCTTAGCTTCCCGAAGAGCTGGAAGCAAGATGCTTTGGTGCCACTCTCTCACTTTGGAATCAAGGCAGCCCTTTGGGGCAGGTAGCTCTAGGCCAGTGGAGCACACCCAGAGCAGAAGTTCTACTTCGGCCAGTTCAGGCCACCAACAAACTGCGTTTCACAGGCCTTGGTAAGAGATGTTCCCGGTAGGCTGTAAGAGCACTGGGCAACGCCAGATGTTTCTTAGCTTCCCGAAGAGCTGGAAGCAAGATGCTTTGGGGCCTCTCTGCCCCTTTCCAAACAAGGCGGCCTTTTGGGCCAGGCAGCTCTAGGCCAATGGAGCACACCCAGAGCAGAAGTTCTACTTCAGCTAGATCAGGCCACCAACAAAGTGCGTTTCACAGGCCTTGGTAAGAGATTTTCTCTCAGGCTGTAAGAGCACTGGGCAGAGCCAGTTGTTTCTTAGCTTCCCAAAGAGCTGGAAGCAAGATGCTTTGGGGGCTCCCTGCCCCTTTGCCAACAAGGCCGACCTTTGGGCCTTTCAGCTCTAGGCCAATGGAGCACACCCAGAGCAGAAGTTCTACCTCAGCCAGATAAGGCCTGCCAAGAAACTGCGTTTCAAAGGCTTTGGTAAGAGATATTCCCGGTACTCTGTCAGAGCACTGGGCAGAGACAGCTGTTTCTTAGCTTCCCAAAGAGCTGGAAGCAAGATGCTTTGGGGCCTCTCTGCCCCTTTGCAAACAAGGCATCCCTTTGGGCCTTTCAGCTCTAGGCCAATGGAGCACAGCCAGAGCAGAAGTCCTACTTCAGCCAGATCAGGCCTGCCAAGGAACTGCGTTTCAGAGGCCTTTGTATGTGACGTTCCCGGTAGGCTGTGAGAGCACGGTGCAGAGCCAGTTGTTTCCTTGTTTCCCAAACAGCTGGAAGCAAGACGCTTAGGGGCCTCTCTGCCCCTTTGGAAACAAGGCAGCACGTTGGGTCTGGCAGCTCTAGGGCAATGGAGCACAACCAGAGCAGAAGTTCTACTTCTTCCAGATCAGGCCTGCCTAGAAAGTGCGTTTCACAGGCCTTGATAAGAGATGTTCTCTTAGGCTGTAAGAGCACTGGGCACAGCCAGTTGTTTCTTAGCTTCCCAATGAGCTGGAAGCAAGATGCTTTGGGGCCTCTCTGCCCCTTTGCAAACAAGGCATCCCTTTGGGTCTTTCAGCTCTAGGGCAATGGAGCACACCCAGAGCAGAAGTTCTACCTCAGCCAGATCAGGCCTGCCAAGAAACTGCTTTTCACAGGCCTTCGTAAGAGGTGTTCCCGGAAGGCTGTAAGAGTACCTGGCAGAGCGAGTTGTTTCTTAGCTTCAAAAACAGCTGGAAGCAACATGATTTGGGGCCTCTCTCCCCCTTTGGAAACAAAGCAGCCTTTGTGCCTGGCAGCTCTAGGCCAAAGTAGCACACCCAGAGCACAAGTTCTACCTCAGCCAGATAAGGCCTGTCAAGAAGCTGCGTTTCACAGGCCTTTGTATGTGACGTTCCCGGTTGGCTTTGAGAGCACTGTGCAGAGCCAGTTGTTTTAGCTTCCCAGAGAGCAGGAAGCAAGATGCTTTGGGGCCTCTCTCACACTTTGGAAATAAAGGCAGCCCTTTGGGCCTGGCAGCCCTAGGCCAATGGAGTACACCCAGAGCAGAAGTTCTACCTCAGCCACATCAGGCCTTCCAAGAAACTGCGTCTCACAGGCCTTTCTCTGTCACGTTGCCGGTAGGCTGTGAGAGCACTGTGCAGAGCCACTTGTTTCTTAGCTTCCCAAAGATTTGGAAGCAAGATACTTTGGGGACTCTCAGCCCCTTTGGAAACAAGGCGGCCCTTTGGGCCTGGCAGCTCTAGGCCAAAGTATCACGCCCAGAGCAGGAGTTCTACTTCAGCCAGATCAGGTCTGCCAAGAAACTGCGTTTCACAGGCCTTGGTAAGAGATGTTCCCGGTAGGCTGTGAGAGCACTGTGGAGAGCCAGTTGCTTTAGCTTCCCACAGAGCTGGAAGCAAGATGCTTTGGGGCCTCTCTCTCCCTTTGGACACAAGGCAGCCGTTTGGGCCTGGCAGCTCTAGGCCAATGGAGCACACCCACAGCAGAAGTTCTACTTCAGGCAGATCAGTCCTGCCCAGAAACTGCGTTTCACAGCCCTTGGTAAGAGATGTTCACGGTAGGCTGTGAGAGCACTGGGCAGAACCAGTTGTTTTTTAGCTTCCCAAAGTGCTGGAGGCAAGATGCTTTGGGGCCTCTCTCACCCTTTGGAAACAAGGCAGCCCTTAGGTCCTGGTAGCTCTAGGCCTATGTAGCACAACCAGAACAGAAGTTCTACTTCAGCCAGGTCAGGCCTGCCAAGAAACTGCGTTTCACAGGCCTTTCAAAGAGATGTTCTCTTAGGCTGTAAGAGCACTGGGCAGAGCCAGATGTTTCTTAGCTTCCCGAAGAGCTGGGAGCAAGATGCTTTGGGTCCACTCTCCGTCTTTGGAAACAAGGCAGCCCTTTGGGCCTGGCAGCTCTGGGGCAATGGAGCACACCCAGAGCAGAAGTTCTACTTCAGCCAGATCAGGCCTGCAAGGAAACTGCGTTTCACAGGCCTTGGTAAGAGATGTTCCCGGTAGGCTGTAAGAGCACTGGGCAGAGCCAGTTGTTTCTTACCTTCCTGAAAAGCTGGAAGCAAGATGCTTGGGACCCCTCTGCCCGTTTGGGAACAAGGCAGCCTTTTGGGTCGGGAAGCTCTAGGCCAATGGAGCACACGCAGAGCAGGAGTTCTACTTCAGCCTGATCAGGCCTGCAAAGAAACAGCGTTTGACAGGCCTTGGTAAGAGATGTTCCCGGTAGTTGTAAGAGCACTGGGCAGAGCCAGTTGTTTCTTAGCTTCGCAAAGACCGGGAAGCAAGATGCTTTGGGCCTCTCTGCCCCTTGGAAACAGGGCAGCACTTGGGGCCTGGCAGCTCTAGGGCAGTGGAGCACACCCAGAGCCGGAGTTCTACTTCAGCCAGATGAGGCCTGCCAAGAAACTGCGTTTCACAGGCCTTTCAAAGACATGTTCCCGGTAGGCTGTAAGAGCACGGGGCAGAGCGAGTTGGTTCTTAGCTTCCCAGAGAGCTGGAAGCAGGATGCTTTGGGGCCTCTCTGCCCCTTTGGAAACAAGGCAGCACCTTGGGCCTGGCAGCTCTAGGGCAATGGAGCACACCCAGAGCAGAAGTTCTACTTCAGCCAAATCAGGCCTGCCAGGAAACGGCGTTTCACAGGCCTTGGTAAGAGATGTTCCCGGTAGGCTGTAAGAGCACTGGGCAACGCCAGATGTTTCTTAGCTTCCCGAAGAGCTGGAAGCAAGATGCTTTGGTGCCACTCTCTCACTTTGGAATCAAGGCAGCCCTTTGGGGCAGGTAGCTCTAGGCCAGTGGGGCACACCCAGAGCAGAAGTTCTACTTCGGCCAGTTCAGGCCACCAACAAACTGCGTTTCACAGGCCTTGGTAAGAGATGTTCCCGGTAGGCTGTAAGAGCACTGGGCAACGCCAGATGTTTCTTAGCTTCCCGAAGAGCTGGAAGCAAGATGCTTTGGGGCCTCTCATCCCCTTTGCAAGCAAGGCGGCCCTTTGGGCCAGGCAGCTCTAGGCCAATGGAGCACACCCAGAGCAGAAGTTCTACTTCAGCTAGATCAGGCCACCAACAAAGTGCGTTTCACAGGCCTTGGTAAGAGATTTTCTCTCAGGCTGTAAGAGCACTGGGCAGAGCCAGTTGTTTCTTAGCTTCCCAAAGAGCTGGAAGCAAGATGCTTTGGGGGCTCCCTGCCCCTTTGCCAACAAGGCCGACCTTTGGGCCTTTCAGCTCTAGGCCAATGGAGCACACCCAGAGCAGAAGTTCTACCTCAGCCAGATAAGGCCTGCCAAGAAACTGCGTTTCAAAGGCTTTGGAAAGAGATGTTGCCGGTACTCTGTCAGAGCACTGGGCAGAGACAGTTGTTTCTTAGCTTCCCAACGAGCTGGAAGCAAGATGCTTTGGGGCCTCTCTGCCCCTTTGCAAACAAGGCATCCCTTTGGGCCTTTCAGCTCTAGGCCAATGGAGCACAGCCAGAGCAGAAGTCCTACTTCAGCCAGATCAGGCCTGCCAAGGAACTGCGTTTCAGAGGCCTTGGTATGTGACGTTCCCGGTAGGCTGTGAGAGCACGGTGCAGAGCCAGTTGTTTCCTTGTTTCCCAAACAGCTGGAAGCAAGACGCTTAGGGGCCTCTCTGCCCCTTTGGAAACAAGGCAGCACGTTGGGTCTGGCAGCTCTAGGGCAATGGAGCACAACCAGAGCAGAAGTTCTACTTCTTCCAGATCAGGCCTGCCTAGAAAGTGCGTTTCACAGGCCTTGATAAGAGATGTTCTCTTAGGCTTTAAGAGCACTGGGCACAGCCAGTTGTTTCTTAGCTTCCCACAGAGCTGGAAGCAAGATGCTTTGGGGCCTCTCTCCCCCTTTGGAAACAAGGCAGCCCTTTGGGCCTTTCAGCTCTAGGGCAATGGAGCACACCCAGAGCAGAAGTTCTACCTCAGCCAGATCAGGCCTGCCAAGAAACTGCTTTTCACAGGCCTTCGTAAGAGGTGTTCCCGGAAGGCTGTAAGAGTACCTGGCAGAGCGAGTTGTTTCTTAGCTTCAAAAACAGCTGGAAGCAACATGATTTGGGGCCTCTCTCCCCCTTTGGAAACAAAGCAGCCTTTGTGCCTGGCAGCTCTAGGCCAAAGTAGCACACCCAGAGCACAAGTTCTACCTCAGCCAGATAAGGCCTGTCAAGAAGCTGCGTTTCACAGGCCTTTGTATGTGACGTTCCCGGTTGGCTTTGAGAGCACTGTGCAGAGCCAGTTGTTTTAGCTTCCCAGAGAGCAGGAAGCAAGATGCTTTGGGGCCTCTCTCACACTTTGGAAATAAAGGCAGCCCTTTGGGCCTGGCAGCCCTAGGCCAATGGAGTACACCCAGAGCAGAAGTTCTACCTCAGCCAGATCAGGCCTTCCAAGAAACTGCGTCTCACAGGCCTTTCTCTGTCACGTTGCCGGTAGGCTGAGAGAGCACTGTGCAGAGCCAGTTGTTTCTTAGCTTCCCAAAGATTTGGAAGCAAGATACTTTGGGGACTCTCAGCCCCTTTGGAAACAAGGCGGCCCTTTGGGCCTGGCAGCTCTAGGCCAAAGTAGCACGCCCAGAGCAGGAGTTCTACTTCAGCCAGATCAGGCCTGCCAAGAAACTGCGTTTCACAGGCCTTGGTAAGAGATGTTCCCGGTAGGCTGTGAGAGCACTGTGGAGAGCCAGTTGCTTTAGCTTCCCACAGAGCTGGAAGCAAGATGCTTTGGGGCCTCTCTCTCCCTTTGGACACAAGGCAGCCGTTTGGGCCTGGCAGCTCTAGGCCAATGGAGCACACCCACAGCAGAAGTTCTACTTCAGGCAGATCAGTCCTGCCCAGAAACTGCGTTTCACAGCCCTTGGTAAGAGATGTTCACGGTAGGCTGTGAGAGCACTGGGCAGAACCAGTTGTTTTTTAGCTTCCAAAGTGCTGGAGGCAAGATGCTTTGGGGCCTCTCTCACCCTTTGGAAACAAGGCAGCCCTTAGGTCCTGGTAGCTCTAGGCCTATGTAGCACAACCAGAACAGAAGTTCTACTTCAGCCAGGTCAGGCCTGCCAAGAAACTGCGTTTCACAGGCCTTTCAAAGAGATGTTCTCTTAGGCTGTAAGAGCACTGGGCAGAGCCAGCTGTTTCTTAGCTTCCCGAAGAGCTGGGAGCAAGATGCTTTGGGTCCACTCTCCGTCTTTGGAAACAAGGCAGCCCTTTGGGCCTGGCAGCTCTGGGGCAATGGAGCACACCCAGAGCAGAAGTTCTACTTCAGCCAGATCAGGCCTGCCAGGAAACTGCGTTTCACAGGCCTTGGTAAGAGATGTTCCCGGTAGGCTGTAAGAGCACTGGGCAGAGCCAGTTGTTTCTTACCTTCCTGAAAAGCTGGAAGCAAGATGCTTGGGACCCCTCTGCCCGTTTGGGAACAAGGCAGCCTTTTGGGTCGGGAAGCTCTAGGCCAATGGAGCACACGCAGAGCAGGAGTTCTACTTCAGCCTGATCAGGCCTGCAAAGAAACAGCGTTTGACAGGCCTTGGTAAGAGATGTTCCCGGTAGGTGTAAGAGCACTGGGCAGAGCCAGTTGTTTCTTAGCTTCGCAAAGACCGGGAAGCAAGATGCTTTGGGCCTCTCTGCCCCTTGGAAACAGGGCAGCACTTGGGGCCTGGCAGCTCTAGGGCAGTGGAGCACACCCAGAGCCGGAGTTCTACTTCAGCCAGATGAGGCCTGCCAAGAAACTGCGTTTCACAGGCCTTTCAAAGACATGTTCCCGGTAGGCTGTAAGAGCACGGGGCAGAGCGAGTTGGTTCTTAGCTTCCCAGAGAGCTGGAAGCAGGATGCTTTGGGGCCTCTCTGCCCCTTTGGAAACAAGGCAGCACCTTGGGCCTGGCAGCTCTAGGGCAATGGAGCACACCCAGAGCAGAAGTTCTACTTCAGCCAAATCAGGCCTGCCAGGAAACGGCGTTTCACAGGCCTTGGTAAGAGATGTTCCCGGTAGGCTGTAAGAGCACTGGGCAACGCCAGATGTTTCTTAGCTTCCCGAAGAGCTGGAAGCAAGATGCTTTGGTGCCACTCTCTCACTTTGGAATCAAGGCAGCCCTTTGGGGCAGGTAGCTCTAGGCCAGTGGAGCACACCCAGAGCAGAAGTTCTACTTCGGCCAGTTCAGGCCACCAACAAACTGCGTTTCACAGGCCTTGGTAAGAGATGTTCCCGGTAGGCTGTAAGAGCACTGGGCAACGCCAGATGTTTCTTAGCTTCCCGAAGAGCTGGAAGCAAGATGCTTTGGGGCCTCTCTGCCCCTTTCCAAACAAGGCGGCCTTTTGGGCCAGGCAGCTCTAGGCCAATGGAGCACACCCAGAGCAGAAGTTCTACTTCAGCTAGATCAGGCCACCAACAAAGTGCGTTTCACAGGCCTTGGTAAGAGATTTTCTCTCAGGCTGTAAGAGCACTGGGCAGAGCCAGTTGTTTCTTAGCTTCCCAAAGAGCTGGAAGCAAGATGCTTTGGGGGCTCCCTGCCCCTTTGCCAACAAGGCCGACCTTTGGGCCTTTCAGCTCTAGGCCAATGGAGCACACCCAGAGCAGAAGTTCTACCTCAGCCAGATAAGGCCAGCCAAGAAACTGCGTTTCAAAGGCTTTGGTAAGAGATATTCCCGGTACTCTGTCAGAGCACTGGGCAGAGACAGCTGTTTCTTAGCTTCCCAAAGAGCTGGAAGCAAGATGCTTTGGGGCCTCTCTGCCCCTTTGCAAACAAGGCATCCCTTTGGGCCTTTCAGCTCTAGGCCAATGGAGCACAGCCAGAGCAGAAGTCCTACTTCAGCCAGATCAGGCCTGCCAAGGAACTGCGTTTCAGAGGCCTTTGTATGTGACGTTCCCGGTAGGCTGTGAGAGCACGGTGCAGAGCCAGTTGTTTCCTTGTTTCCCAAACAGCTGGAAGCAAGACGCTTAGGGGCCTCTCTGCCCCTTTGGAAACAAGGCAGCACGTTGGGTCTGGCAGCTCTAGGGCAATGGAGCACAACCAGAGCAGAAGTTCTACTTCTTCCAGATCAGGCCTGCCTAGAAAGTGCGTTTCACAGGCCTTGATAAGAGATGTTCTCTTAGGCTGTAAGAGCACTGGGCACAGCCAGTTGTTTCTTAGCTTCCCAATGAGCTGGAAGCAAGATGCTTTGGGGCCTCTCTGCCCCTTTGCAAACAAGGCATCCCTTTGGGTCTTTCAGCTCTAGGGCAATGGAGCACACCCAGAGCAGAAGTTCTACCTCAGCCAGATCAGGCCTGCCAAGAAACTGCTTTTCACAGGCCTTCGTAAGAGGTGTTCCCGGAAGGCTGTAAGAGTACCTGGCAGAGCGAGTTGTTTCTTAGCTTCAAAAACAGCTGGAAGCAACATGATTTGGGGCCTCTCTCCCCCTTTGGAAACAAAGCAGCCTTTGTGCCTGGCAGCTCTAGGCCAAAGTAGCACACCCAGAGCACAAGTTCTACCTCAGCCAGATAAGGCCTGTCAAGAAGCTGCGTTTCACAGGCCTTTGTATGTGACGTTCCCGGTTGGCTTTGAGAGCACTGTGCAGAGCCAGTTGTTTTAGCTTCCCAGAGAGCAGGAAGCAAGATGCTTTGGGGCCTCTCTCACACTTTGGAAATAAAGGCAGCCCTTTGGGCCTGGCAGCCCTAGGCCAATGGAGTACACCCAGAGCAGAAGTTCTACCTCAGCCACATCAGGCCTTCCAAGAAACTGCGTCTCACAGGCCTTTCTCTGTCACGTTGCCGGTAGGCTGTGAGAGCACTGTGCAGAGCCAGTTGTTTCTTAGCTTCCCAAAGATTTGGAAGCAAGATACTTTGGGGACTCTCAGCCCCTTTGGAAACAAGGCGGCCCTTTGGGCCTGGCAGCTCTAGGCCAAAGTAGCACGCCCAGAGCAGGAGTTCTACTTCAGCCAGATCAGGCCTGCCAAGAAACTGCGTTTCACAGGCCTTGGTAAGAGATGTTCCCGGTAGGCTGTGAGAGCACTGTGGAGAGCCAGTTGCTTTAGCTTCCCACAGAGCTGGAAGCAAGATGCTTTGGGGCCTCTCTCTCCCTTTGGACACAAGGCAGCCGTTTGGGCCTGGCAGCTCTAGGCCAATGGAGCACACCCACAGCAGAAGTTCTACTTCAGGCAGATCAGTCCTGCCCAGAAACTGCGTTTCACAGCCCTTGGTAAGAGATGTTCACGGTAGGCTGTGAGAGCACTGGGCAGAACCAGTTGTTTTTTAGCTTCCCAAAGTGCTGGAGGCAAGATGCTTTGGGGCCTCTCTCACCCTTTGGAAACAAGGCAGCCCTTAGGTCCTGGTAGCTCTAGGCCTATGTAGCACAACCAGAACAGAAGTTCTACTTCAGCCAGGTCAGGCCTGCCAAGAAACTGCGTTTCACAGGCCTTTCAAAGAGATGTTCTCTTAGGCTGTAAGAGCACTGGGCAGAGCCAGCTGTTTCTTAGCTTCCCGAAGAGCTGGGAGCAAGATGCTTTGGGTCCACTCTCCGTCTTTGGAAACAAGGCAGCCCTTTGGGCCTGGCAGCTCTGGGGCAATGGAGCACACCCAGAGCAGAAGTTCTACTTCAGCCAGATCAGGCCTGCCAGGAAACTGCGTTTCACAGGCCTTGGTAAGAGATGTTCCCGGTAGGCTGTAAGAGCACTGGGCAGAGCCAGTTGTTTCTTACCTTCCTGAAAAGCTGGAAGCAAGATGCTTGGGACCCCTCTGCCCGTTTGGGAACAAGGCAGCCTTTTGGGTCGGGAAGCTCTAGGCCAATGGAGCACACGCAGAGCAGGAGTTCTACTTCAGCCTGATCAGGCCTGCAAAGAAACAGCGTTTGACAGGCCTTGGTAAGAGATGTTCCCGGTAGGTGTAAGAGCACTGGGCAGAGCCAGTTGTTTCTTAGCTTCGCAAAGACCGGGAAGCAAGATGCTTTGGGCCTCTCTGCCCCTTGGAAACAGGGCAGCACTTGGGGCCTGGCAGCTCTAGGGCAGTGGAGCACACCCAGAGCCGGAGTTCTACTTCAGCCAGATGAGGCCTGCCAAGAAACTGCGTTTCACAGGCCTTTCAAAGACATGTTCCCGGTAGGCTGTAAGAGCACGGGGCAGAGCGAGTTGGTTCTTAGCTTCCCAGAGAGCTGGAAGCAGGATGCTTTGGGGCCTCTCTGCCCCTTTGGAAACAAGGCAGCACCTTGGGCCTGGCAGCTCTAGGGCAATGGAGCACACCCAGAGCAGAAGTTCTACTTCAGCCAAATCAGGCCTGCCAGGAAACGGCGTTTCACAGGCCTTGGTAAGAGATGTTCCCGGTAGGCTGTAAGAGCACTGGGCAACGCCAGATGTTTCTTAGCTTCCCGAAGAGCTGGAAGCAAGATGCTTTGGGGCCTCTCTGCCCCTTTCCAAACAAGGCGGCCCTTTGGGCCAGGCAGCTCTAGGCCAGTGGAGCACACCCAGAGCAGAAGTTCTACTTCAGCTAGATCAGGCCACCAACAAAGTGCGTTTCACAGGCCTTGGTAAGAGATTTTCTCTCAGGCTGTAAGAGCACTGGGCAGAGCCAGTTGTTTCTTAGCTTCCCAAAGAGCTGGAAGCAAGATGCTTTGGGGGCTCCCTGCCCCTTTGCCAACAAGGCCGACCTTTGGGCCTTTCAGCTCTAGGCCAATGGAGCACACCCAGAGCAGAAGTTCTACCTCAGCCAGATAAGGCCTGCCAAGAAACTGCGTTTCAAAGGCTTTGGTAAGAGATATTCCCGGTACTCTGTCAGAGCACTGGGCAGAGACAGCTGTTTCTTAGCTTCCCAAAGAGCTGGAAGCAAGATGCTTTGGGGCCTCTCTGCCCCTTTGCAAACAAGGCATCCCTTTGGGCCTTTCAGCTCTAGGCCAATGGAGCACAGCCAGAGCAGAAGTCCTACTTCAGCCAGATCAGGCCTGCCAAGGAACTGCGTTTCAGAGGCCTTTGTATGTGACGTTCCCGGTAGGCTGTGAGAGCACGGTGCAGAGCCAGTTGTTTCCTTGTTTCCCAAACAGCTGGAAGCAAGACGCTTAGGGGCCTCTCTGCCCCTTTGGAAACAAGGCAGCACGTTGGGTCTGGCAGCTCTAGGGCAATGGAGCACAACCAGAGCAGAAGTTCTACTTCTTCCAGATCAGGCCTGCCTAGAAAGTGCGTTTCACAGGCCTTGATAAGAGATGTTCTCTTAGGCTGTAAGAGCACTGGGCACAGCCAGTTGTTTCTTAGCTTCCCAAAGAGCTGGAAGCAAGATGCTTTGGGGCCTCTCTGCCCCTTTGCAAACAAGGCATCCCTTTGGGCCTTTCAGCTCTAGGGCAATGGAGCACACCCAGAGCAGAAGTTCTACCTCAGCCAGATCAGGCCTGCCAAGAAACTGCTTTTCACAGGCCTTCGTAAGAGGTGTTCCCGGAAGGCTGTAAGAGTACCTGGCAGAGCGAGTTGTTTCTTAGCTTCAAAAACAGCTGGAAGCAACATGATTTGGGGCCTCTCTCCCCCTTTGGAAACAAAGCAGCCTTTGTGCCTGGCAGCTCTAGGCCAAAGTAGCACACCCAGAGCACAAGTTCTACCTCAGCCAGATAAGGCCTGTCAAGAAGCTGCGTTTCACAGGCCTTTGTATGTGACGTTCCCGGTTGGCTTTGAGAGCACTGTGCAGAGCCAGTTGTTTTAGCTTCCCAGAGAGCAGGAAGCAAGATGCTTTGGGGCCTCTCTCACACTTTGGAAATAAAGGCAGCCCTTTGGGCCTGGCAGCCCTAGGCCAATGGAGTACACCCAGAGCAGAAGTTCTACCTCAGCCAGATCAGGCCTTCCAAGAAACTGCGTCTCACAGGCCTTTCTCTGTCACGTTGCCGGTAGGCTGTGAGAGCACTGTGCAGAGCCAGTTGTTTCTTAGCTTCCCAAAGATTTGGAAGCAAGATGCTTTGGGGACTCTCAGCCCCTTTGGAAACAAGGCGGCCCTTTGGGCCTGGCAGCTCTAGGCCAAAGTAGCACGCCCAGAGCAGGAGTTCTACTTCAGCCAGATCAGGCCTGCCAAGAAACTGCGTTTCACAGGCCTTGGTAAGAGATGTTCCCGGTAGGCTGTGAGAGCACTGTGGAGAGCCAGTTGCTTTAGCTTCCCACAGAGCTGGAAGCAAGATGCTTTGGGGCCTCTCTCTCCCTTTGGACACAAGGCAGCCGTTTGTGCCTGGCAGCTCTAGGCCAATGGAGCACACCCACAGCAGAAGTTCTACTTCAGGCAGATCAGTCCTGCCCAGAAACTGCGTTTCACAGCCCTTGGTAAGAGATGTTCACGGTAGGCTGTGAGAGCACTGGGCAGAACCAGTTGTTTTTTAGCTTCCCAAAGTGCTGGAGGCAAGATGCTTTGGGGCCTCTCTCACCCTTTGGAAACAAGGCAGCCCTTAGGTCCTGGTAGCTCTAGGCCTATGTAGCACAACCAGAACAGAAGTTCTACTTCAGCCAGGTCAGGCCTGCCAAGAAACTGCGTTTCACAGGCCTTTCAAAGAGATGTTCTCTTAGGCTGTAAGAGCACTGGGCAGAGCCAGCTGTTTCTTAGCTTCCCGAAGAGCTGGGAGCAAGATGCTTTGGGTCCACTCTCCGTCTTTGGAAACAAGGCAGCCCTTTGGGCCTGGCAGCTCTAGGGCAATGGAGCACACCCAGAGCAGAAGTTCTACTTCAGCCAGATCAGGCCTGCCAGGAAACTGCGTTTCACAGGCCTTGGTAAGAGATGTTCCCGGTAGGCTGTAAGAGCACTGGGCAGAGCCAGTTGTTTCTTACCTTCCTGAAAAGCTGGAAGCAAGACGCTTGGGACCCCTCTGCCCGTTTGGGAACAAGGCAGCCTTTTGGGTCGGGAAGCTCTAGGCCAATGGAGCACACGCAGAGCAGGAGTTCTACTTCAGCCTGATCAGGCCTGCAAAGAAACAGCGTTTGACAGGCCTTGGTAAGAGATGTTCCCGGTAGGTGTAAGAGCACTGGGCAGAGCCAGTTGTTTCTTAGCTTCGCAAAGACCGGGAAGCAAGATGCTTTGGGCCTCTCTGCCCCTTGGAAACAGGGCAGCACTTGGGGCCTGGCAGCTCTAGGGCAGTGGAGCACACCCAGAGCCGGAGTTCTACTTCAGCCAGATGAGGCCTGCCAAGAAACTGCGTTTCACAGGCCTTTCAAAGACATGTTCCCGGTAGGCTGTAAGAGCACGGGGCAGAGCGAGTTGGTTCTTAGCTTCCCAGAGAGCTGGAAGCAGGATGCTTTGGGGCCTCTCTGCCCCTTTGGAAACAAGGCAGCACCTTGGGCCTGGCAGCTCTAGGGCAATGGAGCACACCCAGAGCAGAAGTTCTACTTCAGCCAAATCAGGCCTGCCAGGAAACGGCATTTCACAGGCCTTGGTAAGAGATGTTCCCGGTAGGCTGTAAGAGCACTGGGCAACGCCAGATGTTTCTTAGCTTCCCGAAGAGCTGGAAGCAAGATGCTTTGGTGCCACTCTCTCACTTTGGAATCAAGGCAGCCCTTTGGGGCAGGTAGCTCTAGGCCAGTGGAGCACACCCAGAGCAGAAGTTCTACTTCGGCCAGTTCAGGCCACCAACAAACTGCGTTTCACAGGCCTTGGTAAGAGATGTTCCCGGTAGGCTGTAAGAGCACTGGGCAACGCCAGATGTTTCTTAGCTTCCCGAAGAGCTGGAAGCAAGATGCTTTGGGGCCTCTCTGCCCCTTTCCAAACAAGGCGGCCTTTTGGGCCAGGCAGCTCTAGGCCAATGGAGCACACCCAGAGCAGAAGTTCTACTTCAGCTAGATCAGGCCACCAACAAAGTGCGTTTCACAGGCCTTGGTAAGAGATTTTCTCTCAGGCTGTAAGAGCACTGGGCAGAGCCAGTTGTTTCTTAGCTTCCCAAAGAGCTGGAAGCAAGATGCTTTGGGGGCTCCCTGCCCCTTTGCCAACAAGGCCGACCTTTGGGCCTTTCAGCTCTAGGCCAATGGAGCACACCCAGAGCAGAAGTTCTACCTCAGCCAGATAAGGCCTGCCAAGAAACTGCGTTTCAAAGGCTTTGGTAAGAGATATTCCCGGTACTCTGTCAGAGCACTGGGCAGAGACAGCTGTTTCTTAGCTTCCCAAAGAGCTGGAAGCAAGATGCTTTGGGGCCTCTCTGCCCCTTTGCAAACAAGGCATCCCTTTGGGCCTTTCAGCTCTAGGCCAATGGAGCACAGCCAGAGCAGAAGTCCTACTTCAGCCAGATCAGGCCTGCCAAGGAACTGCGTTTCAGAGGCCTTTGTATGTGACGTTCCCGGTAGGCTGTGAGAGCACGGTGCAGAGCCAGTTGTTTCCTTGTTTCCCAAACAGCTGGAAGCAAGACGCTTAGGGGCCTCTCTGCCCCTTTGGAAACAAGGCAGCACGTTGGGTCTGGCAGCTCTAGGGCAATGGAGCACAACCAGAGCAGAAGTTCTACTTCTTCCAGATCAGGCCTGCCTAGAAAGTGCGTTTCACAGGCCTTGATAAGAGATGTTCTCTTAGGCTGTAAGAGCACTGGGCACAGCCAGTTGTTTCTTAGCTTCCCAATGAGCTGGAAGCAAGATGCTTTGGGGCCTCTCTGCCCCTTTGCAAACAAGGCATCCCTTTGGGCCTTTCAGCTCTAGGCCAATGGAGCACACCCAGAGCAGAAGTTCTACCTCAGCCAGATCAGGCCTGCCAAGAAACTGCTTTTCACAGGCCTTCGTAAGCGTGTTCCCGGAAGGCTGTAAGAGTACCTGGCAGAGCGAGTTGTTTCTTAGCTTCAAAAACAGCTGGAAGCAACATGATTTGGGGCCTCTCTCCCCCTTTGGAAACAAAGCAGCCTTTGTGCCTGGCAGCTCTAGGCCAAAGTAGCACACCCAGAGCACAAGTTCTACCTCAGCCAGATAAGGCCTGTCAAGAAGCTGCGTTTCACAGGCCTTTGTATGTGACGTTCCCGGTTGGCTTTGAGAGCACTGTGCAGAGCCAGTTGTTTTAGCTTCCCAGAGAGCAGGAAGCAAGATGCTTTGGGGCCTCTCTCACACTTTGGAAATAAAGGCAGCCCTTTGGGCCTGGCAGCCCTAGGCCAATGGAGTACACCCAGAGCAGAAGTTCTACCTCAGCCAGATCAGGCCTTCCAAGAAACTGCGTCTCACAGGCCTTTCTCTGTCACGTTGCCGGTAGGCTGTGAGAGCACTGTGCAGAGCCAGTTGTTTCTTAGCTTCCCAAAGATTTGGAAGCAAGATACTTTGGGGACTCTCAGCCCCTTTGGAAACAAGGCGGCCCTTTGGGCCTGGCAGCTCTAGGCCAAAGTAGCACGCCCAGAGCAGGAGTTCTACTTCAGCCAGATCAGGCCTGCCAAGAAACTGCGATTCACAGGCCTTGGTAAGAGATGTTCCCGGTAGGCTGTGAGAGCACTGTGGAGAGCCAGTTGCTTTAGCTTCCCACAGAGCTGGAAGCAAGATGCTTTGGGGCCTCTCTCTCCCTTTGGACACAAGGCAGCCGTTTGGGCCTGGCAGCTCTAGGCCAATGGAGCACACCCACAGCAGAAGTTCTACTTCAGGCAGATCAGTCCTGCCCAGAAACTGCGTTTCACAGCCCTTGGTAAGAGATGTTCACGGTAGGCTGTGAGAGCACTGGGCAGAACCAGTTGTTTTTTAGCTTCCCAAAGTGCTGGAGGCAAGATGCTTTGGGGCCTCTCTCACCCTTTGGAAACAAGGCAGCCCTTAGGTCCTGGTAGCTCTAGGCCTATGTAGCACAACCAGAACAGAAGTTCTACTTCAGCCAGGTCAGGCCTGCCAAGAAACTGCGTTTCACAGGCCTTTCAAAGAGATGTTCTCTTAGGCTGTAAGAGCACTGGGCAGAGCCAGCTGTTTCTTAGCTTCCCGAAGAGCTGGGAGCAAGATGCTTTGGGTCCACTCTCCGTCTTTGGAAACAAGGCAGCCCTTTGGGCCTGGCAGCTCTAGGGCAATGGAGCACACCCAGAGCAGAAGTTCTACTTCAGCCAGATCAGGCCTGCCAGGAAACTGCGTTTCACAGGCCTTGGTAAGAGATGTTCCCGGTAGGCTGTAAGAGCACTGGGCAGAGCCAGTTGTTTCTTACCTTCCTGAAAAGCTGGAAGCAAGACGCTTGGGACCCCTCTGCCCGTTTGGGAACAAGGCAGCCTTTTGGGTCGGGAAGCTCTAGGCCAATGGAGCACACGCAGAGCAGGAGTTCTACTTCAGCCTGATCAGGCCTGCAAAGAAACAGCGTTTGACAGGCCTTGGTAAGAGATGTTCCCGGTAGGTGTAAGAGCACTGGGCAGAGCCAGTTGTTTCTTAGCTTCGCAAAGACCGGGAAGCAAGATGCTTTGGGCCTCTCTGCCCCTTGGAAACAGGGCAGCACTTGGGGCCTGGCAGCTCTAGGGCAATGGAGCACACCCAGAGCCGGAGTTCTACTTCAGCCAGATGAGGCCTGCCAAGAAACTGCGTTTCACAGGCCTTTCAAAGACATGTTCCCGGTAGGCTGTAAGAGCACGGGGCAGAGCGAGTTGGTTCTTAGCTTCCCAGAGAGCTGGAAGCAAGATGCTTTGGGGCCTCTCTGCCCCTTTGGAAACAAGGCAGCACCTTGGGCCTGGCAGCTCTAGGGCAATGGAGCACACCCAGAGCAGAAGTTCTACTTCAGCCAAATCAGGCCTGCCAGGAAACGGCGTTTCACAGGCCTTGGTAAGAGATGTTCCCGGTAGGCTGTAAGAGCACTGGGCAACGCCAGATGTTTCTTAGCTTCCCGAAGAGCTGGAAGCAAGATGCTTTGGTGCCACTCTCTCACTTTGGAATCAAGGCAGCTCTTTGGGGCAGGTAGCTCTAGGCCAGTGGAGCACACCCAGAGCAGAAGTTCTACTTCGGCCAGTTCAGGCCACCAACAAACTGCATTTCACAGGCCTTGGTAAGAGATGTTCCCGGTAGGCTGTAAGAGCACTGGGCAACGCCAGATGTTTCTTAGCTTCCCGAAGAGCTGGAAGCAAGATGCTGTGGGGCCTCTCTGCCCCTTTGCAAACAAGGCGGCCCTTTGGGCCAGGCAGCTCTAGGCCAATGGAGCACACCCAGAGCAGAAGTTCTACTTCAGCTAGATCAGGCCACCAACAAAGTGCGTTTCACAGGCCTTGGTAAGAGATTTTCTCTCAGGCTGTAAGAGCACTGGGCAGAGCCAGTTATTTCTTAGCTTCCCAAAGAGCTGGAAGCAAGATGCTTTGGGGGCTCCCTGCCCCTTTGCCAACAAGGCCGACCTTTGGGCCTTTCAGCTCTAGGCCAATGGAGCACACCCAGAGCAGAAGTTCTACCTCAGCCAGATAAGGCCTGCCAAGAAACTGCGTTTCAAAGGCTTTGGTAAGAGATGTTGCCGGTACTCTGTCAGAGCACTGGGCAGAGACAGCTGTTTCTTAGCTTCCCAAAGAGCTGGAAGCAAGATGCTTTGGGGCCTCTCTGCCCCTTTGCAAACAAGGCATCCCTTTGGGCCTTTCAGCTCTAGGCCAATGGAGCACAGCCAGAGCAGAAGTCCTACTTCAGCCAGATCAGGCCTGCCAAGGAACTGCGTTTCAGAGGCCTTTGTATGTGACGTTCCCGGTAGGCTGTGAGAGCACGGTGCAGAGCCAGTTGTTTCCTTGTTTCCCAAACAGCTGGAAGCAAGACGCTTTGGGGCCTCTCTGCCCCTTTGGAAACAAGGCAGCACGTTGGGTCTGGCAGCTCTAGGGCAATGGAGCACAACCAGAGCAGAAGTTCTACTTCTTCCAGATCAGTCCTGCCTAGAAAGTGCGTTTCACAGGCCTTGATAAGAGATGTTCTCTTAGGCTATAAGAGCACTGAGCACAGCCAGTTGTTTCTTAGCTTCCCAAGAGGTGGAAGCAAGATGCTTTGGGGCCTCTCTCCCCCTTTGGAAACAAGGCAGCCCTTTGGGCCTTTCAGCTCTAGGGCAATGGAGCACACCCAGAGCAGAAGTTCTACCTCAGCCAGATCAGGCCTGCCAAGAAACTGCTTTTCACAGGCCTTCGTAAGAGGTGTTCCCGGAAGGCTGTAAGAGTACCTGGCAGAGCGAGTTGTTTCTTAGCTTCAAAAACAGCTGGAAGCAACATGATTTGGGGCCTCTCTCCCCCTTTGGAAACAAAGCAGCCTTTGTGCCTGGCAGCTCTAGGCCAAAGTAGCACACCCAGAGCACAAGTTCTACCTCAGCCAGATAAGGCCTGTCAAGAAGCTGCGTTTCACAGGCCTTTGTATGTGACGTTCCCGGTTGGCTTTGAGAGCACTGTGCAGAGCCAGTTGTTTTAGCTTCCCCGAGAGCAGTAAGCAAGATGCTTTGGGGCCTCTCTCACACTTTGGAAATAAAGGCAGACCTTTGGGCCTGGCAGCCCTAGGCCAATGGAGTACACCCAGAGCAGAAGTTCTACCTCAGCCAGATCAGGCCTTCCAAGAAACTGCGTCTCACAGGCCTTTCTCTGTCACGTTGCCGGTAGGCTGTGAGAGCACTGTGCAGAGCCAGTTGTTTCTTAGCTTCCCAAAGATTTGGAAGCAAGATACTTTGGGGACTCTCAGCCCCTTTGGAAACAAGGCGGCCCTTTGGGCCTGGCAGCTCTAGGCCAAAGTAGCACGCCCAGAGCAGGAGTTCTACTTCAGCCAGATCAGGCCTGCCAAGAAACTGCGTTTCACAGGCCTTGGTAAGAGATGTTCCCGGTAGGCTGTGAGAGCACTGTGGAGAGCCAGTTGCTTTAGCTTCCCACAGAGCTGGAAGCAAGATGCTTTGGGGCCTCTCTCTCCCTTTGGACACAAGGCAGCCGTTTGTGCCTGGCAGCTCTAGGCCAATGGAGCACACCCACAGCAGAAGTTCTACTTCAGGCAGATCAGTCCTGCCCAGAAACTGCGTTTCACAGCCCTTGGTAAGAGATGTTCACGGTAGGCTGTGAGAGCACTGGGCAGAACCAGTTGTTTTTTAGCTTCCCAAAGTGCTGGAGGCAAGATGCTTTGGGGCCTCTCTCACCCTTTGGAAACAAGGCAGCCCTTAGGTCCTGGTAGCTCTAGGCCTATGTAGCACAACCAGAACAGAAGTTCTACTTCAGCCAGGTCAGGCCTGCCAAGAAACTGCGTTTCACAGGCCTTTCAAAGAGATGTTCTCTTAGGCTGTAAGAGCACTGGGCAGAGCCAGCTGTTTCTTAGCTTCCCGAAGAGCTGGGAGCAAGATGCTTTGGGTCCACTCTCCGTCTTTGGAAACAAGGCAGCCCTTTGGGCCTGGCAGCTCTAGGGCAATGGAGCACACCCAGAGCAGAAGTTCTACTTCAGCCAGATCAGGCCTGCCAGGAAACTGCGTTTCACAGGCCTTGGTAAGAGATGTTCCCGGTAGGCTGTAAGAGCACTGGGCAGAGCCAGTTGTTTCTTACCTTCCTGAAAAGCTGGAAGCAAGATGCTTGGGACCCCTCTGCCCGTTTGGGAACAAGGCAGCCTTTTGGGTCGGGAAGCTCTAGGCCAATGGAGCACACGCAGAGCAGGAGTTCTACTTCAGCCTGATCAGGCCTGCAAAGAAACAGCGTTTGACAGGCCTTGGTAAGAGATGTTCCCGGTAGGTGTAAGAGCACTGGGCAGAGCCAGTTGTTTCTTAGCTTCGCAAAGACCGGGAAGCAAGATGCTTTGGGCCTCTCTGCCCCTTGGAAACAGGGCAGCACTTGGGGCCTGGCAGCTCTAGGGCAGTGGAGCACACCCAGAGCCGGAGTTCTACTTCAGCCAGATGAGGCCTGCCAAGAAACTGCGTTTCACAGGCCTTTCAAAGACATGTTCCCGGTAGGCTGTAAGAGCACGGGGCAGAGCGAGTTGGTTCTTAGCTTCCCAGAGAGCTGGAAGCAGGATGCTTTGGGGCCTCTCTGCCCCTTTGGAAACAAGGCAGCACCTTGGGCCTGGCAGCTCTAGGGCAATGGAGCACACCCAGAGCAGAAGTTCTACTTCAGCCAAATCAGGCCTGCCAGGAAACGGCATTTCACAGGCCTTGGTAAGAGATGTTCCCGGTAGGCTGTAAGAGCACTGGGCAACGCCAGATGTTTCTTAGCTTCCCGAAGAGCTGGAAGCAAGATGCTTTGGTGCCACTCTCTCACTTTGGAATCAAGGCAGCCCTTTGGGGCAGGTAGCTCTAGGCCAGTGGAGCACACCCAGAGCAGAAGTTCTACTTCGGCCAGTTCAGGCCACCAACAAACTGCGTTTCACAGGCCTTGGTAAGAGATGTTCCCGGTAGGCTGTAAGAGCACTGGGCAACGCCAGATGTTTCTTAGCTTCCCGAAGAGCTGGAAGCAAGATGCTTTGGGGCCTCTCTGCCCCTTTCCAAACAAGGCGGCCCTTTGGGCCAGGCAGCTCTAGGCCAATGGAGCACACCCAGAGCAGAAGTTCTACTTCAGCTAGATCAGGCCACCAACAAAGTGCGTTTCACAGGCCTTGGTAAGAGATTTTCTCTCAGGCTGTAAGAGCACTGGGCAGAGCCAGTTGTTTCTTAGCTTCCCAAAGAGCTGGAAGCAAGATGCTTTGGGGGCTCCCTGCCCCTTTGCCAACAAGGCCGACCTTTGGGCCTTTCAGCTCTAGGCCAATGGAGCACACCCAGAGCAGAAGTTCTACCTCAGCCAGATAAGGCCTGCCAAGAAACTGCGTTTCAAAGGCTTTGGTAAGAGATATTCCCGGTACTCTGTCAGAGCACTGGGCAGAGACAGCTGTTTCTTAGCTTCCCAAAGAGCTGGAAGCAAGATGCTTTGGGGCCTCTCTGCCCCTTTGCAAACAAGGCATCCCTTTGGGCCTTTCAGCTCTAGGCCAATGGAGCACAGCCAGAGCAGAAGTCCTACTTCAGCCAGATCAGGCCTGCCAAGGAACTGCGTTTCAGAGGCCTTTGTATGTGACGTTCCCGGTAGGCTGTGAGAGCACGGTGCAGAGCCAGTTGTTTCCTTGTTTCCCAAACAGCTGGAAGCAAGACGCTTAGGGGCCTCTCTGCCCCTTTGGAAACAAGGCAGCACGTTGGGTCTGGCAGCTCTAGGGCAATGGAGCACAACCAGAGCAGAAGTTCTACTTCTTCCAGATCAGGCCTGCCTAGAAAGTGCGTTTCACAGGCCTTGATAAGAGATGTTCTCTTAGGCTGTAAGAGCACTGGGCACAGCCAGTTGTTTCTTAGCTTCCCAATGAGCTGGAAGCAAGATGCTTTGGGGCCTCTCTGCCCCTTTGCAAACAAGGCATCCCTTTGGGCCTTTCAGCTCTAGGCCAATGGAGCACACCCAGAGCAGAAGTTCTACCTCAGCCAGATCAGGCCTGCCAAGAAACTGCTTTTCACAGGCCTTCGTAAGCGTGTTCCCGGAAGGCTGTAAGAGTACCTGGCAGAGCGAGTTGTTTCTTAGCTTCAAAAACAGCTGGAAGCAACATGATTTGGGGCCTCTCTCCCCCTTTGGAAACAAAGCAGCCTTTGTGCCTGGCAGCTCTAGGCCAAAGTAGCACACCCAGAGCACAAGTTCTACCTCAGCCAGATAAGGCCTGTCAAGAAGCTGCGTTTCACAGGCCTTTGTATGTGACGTTCCCGGTTGGCTTTGAGAGCACTGTGCAGAGCCAGTTGTTTTAGCTTCCCAGAGAGCAGGAAGCAAGATGCTTTGGGGCCTCTCTCACACTTTGGAAATAAAGGCAGCCCTTTGGGCCTGGCAGCCCTAGGCCAATGGAGTACACCCAGAGCAGAAGTTCTACCTCAGCCAGATCAGGCCTTCCAAGAAACTGCGTCTCACAGGCCTTTCTCTGTCACGTTGCCGGTAGGCTGTGAGAGCACTGTGCAGAGCCAGTTGTTTCTTAGCTTCCCAAAGATTTGGAAGCAAGATACTTTGGGGACTCTCAGCCCCTTTGGAAACAAGGCGGCCCTTTGGGCCTGGCAGCTCTAGGCCAAAGTAGCACGCCCAGAGCAGGAGTTCTACTTCAGCCAGATCAGGCCTGCCAAGAAACTGCGATTCACAGGCCTTGGTAAGAGATGTTCCCGGTAGGCTGTGAGAGCACTGTGGAGAGCCAGTTGCTTTAGCTTCCCACAGAGCTGGAAGCAAGATGCTTTGGGGCCTCTCTCTCCCTTTGGACACAAGGCAGCCGTTTGGGCCTGGCAGCTCTAGGCCAATGGAGCACACCCACAGCAGAAGTTCTACTTCAGGCAGATCAGTCCTGCCCAGAAACTGCGTTTCACAGCCCTTGGTAAGAGATGTTCACGGTAGGCTGTGAGAGCACTGGGCAGAACCAGTTGTTTTTTAGCTTCCCAAAGTGCTGGAGGCAAGATGCTTTGGGGCCTCTCTCACCCTTTGGAAACAAGGCAGCCCTTAGGTCCTGGTAGCTCTAGGCCTATGTAGCACAACCAGAACAGAAGTTCTACTTCAGCCAGGTCAGGCCTGCCAAGAAACTGCGTTTCACAGGCCTTTCAAAGAGATGTTCTCTTAGGCTGTAAGAGCACTGGGCAGAGCCAGCTGTTTCTTAGCTTCCCGAAGAGCTGGGAGCAAGATGCTTTGGGTCCACTCTCCGTCTTTGGAAACAAGGCAGCCCTTTGGGCCTGGCAGCTCTAGGGCAATGGAGCACACCCAGAGCAGAAGTTCTACTTCAGCCAGATCAGGCCTGCCAGGAAACTGCGTTTCACAGGCCTTGGTAAGAGATGTTCCCGGTAGGCTGTAAGAGCACTGGGCAGAGCCAGTTGTTTCTTACCTTCCTGAAAAGCTGGAAGCAAGACGCTTGGGACCCCTCTGCCCGTTTGGGAACAAGGCAGCCTTTTGGGTCGGGAAGCTCTAGGCCAATGGAGCACACGCAGAGCAGGAGTTCTACTTCAGCCTGATCAGGCCTGCAAAGAAACAGCGTTTGACAGGCCTTGGTAAGAGATGTTCCCGGTAGGTGTAAGAGCACTGGGCAGAGCCAGTTGTTTCTTAGCTTCGCAAAGACCGGGAAGCAAGATGCTTTGGGCCTCTCTGCCCCTTGGAAACAGGGCAGCACTTGGGGCCTGGCAGCTCTAGGGCAATGGAGCACACCCAGAGCCGGAGTTCTACTTCAGCCAGATGAGGCCTGCCAAGAAACTGCGTTTCACAGGCCTTTCAAAGACATGTTCCCGGTAGGCTGTAAGAGCACGGGGCAGAGCGAGTTGGTTCTTAGCTTCCCAGAGAGCTGGAAGCAAGATGCTTTGGGGCCTCTCTGCCCCTTTGGAAACAAGGCAGCACCTTGGGCCTGGCAGCTCTAGGGCAATGGAGCACACCCAGAGCAGAAGTTCTACTTCAGCCAAATCAGGCCTGCCAGGAAACGGCGTTTCACAGGCCTTGGTAAGAGATGTTCCCGGTAGGCTGTAAGAGCACTGGGCAACGCCAGATGTTTCTTAGCTTCCCGAAGAGCTGGAAGCAAGATGCTTTGGTGCCACTCTCTCACTTTGGAATCAAGGCAGCCCTTTGGGGCAGGTAGCTCTAGGCCAGTGGAGCACACCCAGAGCAGAAGTTCTACTTCGGCCAGTTCAGGCCACCAACAAACTGCATTTCACAGGCCTTGGTAAGAGATGTTCCCGGTAGGCTGTAAGAGCACTGGGCAACGCCAGATGTTTCTTAGCTTCCCGAAGAGCTGGAAGCAAGATGCTGTGGGGCCTCTCTGCCCCTTTGCAAACAAGGCGGCCCTTTGGGCCAGGCAGCTCTAGGCCAATGGAGCACACCCAGAGCAGAAGTTCTACTTCAGCTAGATCAGGCCACCAACAAAGTGCGTTTCACAGGCCTTGGTAAGAGATTTTCTCTCAGGCTGTAAGAGCACTGGGCAGAGCCAGTTATTTCTTAGCTTCCCAAAGAGCTGGAAGCAAGATGCTTTGGGGGCTCCCTGCCCCTTTGCCAACAAGGCCGACCTTTGGGCCTTTCAGCTCTAGGCCAATGGAGCACACCCAGAGCAGAAGTTCTACCTCAGCCAGATAAGGCCTGCCAAGAAACTGCGTTTCAAAGGCTTTGGTAAGAGATGTTGCCGGTACTCTGTCAGAGCACTGGGCAGAGACAGCTGTTTCTTAGCTTCCCAAAGAGCTGGAAGCAAGATGCTTTGGGGCCTCTCTGCCCCTTTGCAAACAAGGCATCCCTTTGGGCCTTTCAGCTCTAGGCCAATGGAGCACAGCCAGAGCAGAAGTCCTACTTCAGCCAGATCAGGCCTGCCAAGGAACTGCGTTTCAGAGGCCTTTGTATGTGACGTTCCCGGTAGGCTGTGAGAGCACGGTGCAGAGCCAGTTGTTTCCTTGTTTCCCAAACAGCTGGAAGCAAGACGCTTTGGGGCCTCTCTGCCCCTTTGGAAACAAGGCAGCACGTTGGGTCTGGCAGCTCTAGGGCAATGGAGCACAACCAGAGCTGAAGTTCTACTTCTTCCAGATCAGTCCTGCCTAGAAAGTGCGTTTCACAGGCCTTGATAAGAGATGTTCTCTTAGGCTATAAGAGCACTGAGCACAGCCAGTTGTTTCTTAGCTTCCCAAGAGGTGGAAGCAAGATGCTTTGGGGCCTCTCTCCCCCTTTGGAAACAAGGCAGCCCTTTGGGCCTTTCAGCTCTAGGGCAATGGAGCACACCCAGAGCAGAAGTTCTACCTCAGCCAGATCAGGCCTGCCAAGAAACTGCTTTTCACAGGCCTTCGTAAGAGGTGTTCCCGGAAGGCTGTAAGAGTACCTGGCAGAGCGAGTTGTTTCTTAGCTTCAAAAACAGCTGGAAGCAACATGATTTGGGGCCTCTCTCCCCCTTTGGAAACAAAGCAGCCTTTGTGCCTGGCAGCTCTAGGCCAAAGTAGCACACCCAGAGCACAAGTTCTACCTCAGCCAGATAAGGCCTGTCAAGAAGCTGCGTTTCACAGGCCTTTGTATGTGACGTTCCCGGTTGGCTTTGAGAGCACTGTGCAGAGCCAGTTGTTTTAGCTTCCCAGAGAGCAGGAAGCAAGATGCTTTGGGGCCTCTCTCACACTTTGGAAATAAAGGCAGCCCTTTGGGCCTGGCAGCCCTAGGCCAATGGAGTACACCCAGAGCAGAAGTTCTACCTCAGCCAGATCAGGCCTTCCAAGAAACTGCGTCTCACAGGCCTTTCTCTGTCACGTTGCCGGTAGGCTGTGAGAGCACTGTGCAGAGCCAGTTGTTTCTTAGCTTCCCAAAGATTTGGAAGCAAGATACTTTGGGGACTCTTAGCCCCTTTGGAAACAAGGCGGCCCTTTGGGCCTGGCAGCTCTAGGCCAAAGTAGCACGCCCAGAGCAGGAGTTCTACTTCAGCCAGATCAGGCCTGCCAGGAAACTGCGTTTCACAGGCCTTGGTAAGAGATGCTCCGGGTAGGCTGTAAGAGCACTGGGCAGAGCCAGTTGCTTCTTACCTTCCTGAAAAGCTGGAAGCAAGATGCTTGGGACCCCTCTGCCCTTTTGGGAACAAGGCAGCCTTTTGGGTCGGGAAGCTCTAGGCCAATGGAGCACACGCAAAGCAGGAGTTCTACTTCAGCCTGATCAGGCCTGCAAAGAAACAGCGTTTGACAGGCCTTGGTAAGAGATGTTCCCGGTAGGTGTAAGAGCACTGGGCAGAGCCAGTTGTTTCTTAGCTTCGCAAAGACCGGGAAGCAAGATGCTTTGGGCCTCTCTGCCCCTTGGAAACAGGGCAGCACTTGGGGCCTGGCAGCTCTAGGGCAATGGAGCACACCCAGAGCCGGAGTTCTACTTCAGCCAGATGAGGCCTGCCAAGAAACTGCGTTTCACAGGCCTTTCAAAGACATGTTCCCGGTAGGCTGTAAGAGCACGGGGCAGAGCGAGTTGGTTCTTAGCTTCCCAGAGAGCCGGAAGCAAGATGCTTTGGGGCCTCTCTGCCCCTTTGGAAACAAGGCAGCACCTTGGGCCTGGCAGCTCTAGGGCAATGGAGCACACCCAGAGCAGAAGTTCTACTTCAGCCAAATCAGGCCTGCCAGGAAACGGCGTTTCACAGGCCTTGGTAAGAGATGTTCCCGGTAGGCTGTAAGAGCACTGGGCAACGCCAGATGTTTCTTAGCTTCCCGAAGAGCTGGAAGCAAGATGCTTTGGTGCCACTCTCTCACTTTGGAATCAAGGCAGCCCTTTGGGGCAGGTAGCTCTAGGCCAGTGGAGCACACCCAGAGCAGAAGTTCTACTTCGGCCAGTTCAGGCCACCAACAAACTGCGTTTCACAGGCCTTGGTAAGAGATGTTCCCGGTAGGCTGTAAGAGCACTGGGCAACGCCAGATGTTTCTTAGCTTCCCGAAGAGCTGGAAGCAAGATGCTTTGGGGCCTCTCTGCCCCTTTGCAAACAAGGCGGCCCTTTGGGCCAGGCAGCTCTAGGCCAATGGAGCACACCCAGAGCAGAAGTTCTACTTCAGCTAGATCAGGCCACCAACAAAGTGCGTTTCACAGGCCTTGGTAAGAGATTTTCTCTCAGGCTGTAAGAGCACTGGGCAGAGCCAGTTATTTCTTAGCTTCCCAAAGAGCTGGAAGCAAGATGCTTTGGGGGCTCCCTGCCCCTTTGCCAACAAGGCCGACCTTTGGGCCTTTCAGCTCTAGGCCAATGGAGCACACCCAGAGCAGAAGTTCTACCTCAGCCAGATAAGGCCTGCCAAGAAACTGCGTTTCAAAGGCTTTGGTAAGAGATGTTGCCGGTACTCTGTCAGAGCACTGGGCAGAGACAGCTGTTTCTTAGCTTCCCAAAGAGCTGGAAGCAAGATGCTTTGGGGCCTCTCTGCCCCTTTGCAAACAAGGCATCCCTTTGGGCCTTTCAGCTCTAGGCCAATGGAGCACAGCCAGAGCAGAAGTCCTACTTCAGCCAGATCAGGCCTGCCAAGGAACTGCGTTTCAGAGGCCTTTGTATGTGACGTTCCCGGTAGGCTGTGAGAGCACGGTGCAGAGCCAGTTGTTTCCTTGTTTCCCAAACAGCTGGAAGCAAGACGCTTTGGGGCCTCTCTGCCCCTTTGGAAACAAGGCAGCACGTTGGGTCTGGCAGCTCTAGGGCAATGGAGCACAACCAGAGCAGAAGTTCTACTTCTTCCAGATCAGTCCTGCCTAGAAAGTGCGTATCACAGGCCTTGATAAGAGATGTTCTCTTAGGCTATAAGAGCACTGAGCACAGCCAGTTGTTTCTTAGCTTCCCAAGAGGTGGAAGCAAGATGCTTTGGGGCCTCTCTCCCCCTTTGGAAACAAGGCAGCCCTTTGGGCCTTTCAGCTCTAGGGCAATGGAGCACACCCAGAGCAGAAGTTCTACCTCAGCCAGATCAGGCCTGCCAAGAAACTGCTTTTCACAGGCCTTCGTAAGAGGTGTTCCCGGAAGGCTGTAAGAGTACCTGGCAGAGCGAGTTGTTTCTTAGCTTCAAAAACAGCTGGAAGCAACATGATTTGGGGCCTCTCTCCCCCTTTGGAAACAAAGCAGCCTTTGTGCCTGGCAGCTCTAGGCCAAAGTAGCACACCCAGAGCACAAGTTCTACCTCAGCCAGATAAGGCCTGTCAAGAAGCTGCGTTTCACAGGCCTTTGTATGTGACGTTCCCGGTTGGCTTTGAGAGCACTGTGCAGAGCCAGTTGTTTTAGCTTCCCAGAGAGCAGGAAGCAAGATGCTTTGGGGCCTCTCTCACACTTTGGAAATAAAGGCAGCCCTTTGGGCCTGGCAGCCCTAGGCCAATGGAGTACACCCAGAGCAGAAGTTCTACCTCAGCCAGATCAGGCCTTCCAAGAAACTGCGTCTCACAGGCCTTTCTCTGTCACGTTGCCGGTAGGCTGTGAGAGCACTGTGCAGAGCCAGTTGTTTCTTAGCTTCCCAAAGATTTGGAAGCAAGATACTTTGGGGACTCTCAGCCCCTTTGGAAACAAGGCGGCCCTTTGGGCCTGGCAGCTCTAGGCCAAAGTAGCACGCCCAGAGCAGGAGTTCTACTTCAGCCAGATCAGGCCTGCCAAGAAACTGCGTTTCACAGGCCTTGGTAAGAGATGTTCCTGGTAGGCTGTGAGAGCACTGTGGAGAGCCAGTTGCTTTAGCTTCCCACAGAGCTGGAAGCAAGATGCTTTGGGGCCTCTCTCTCCCTTTGGACACAAGGCAGCCGTTTGGGCCTGGCAGCTCTAGGCCAATGGAGCACACCCACAGCAGAAGTTCTACTTCAGGCAGATCAGTCCTGCCCAGAAACTGCGTTTCACAGCCCTTGGTAAGAGATGTTCACGGTAGGCTGTGAGAGCACTGGGCAGAACCAGTTGTTTTTTAGCTTCCCAAAGTGCTGGAGGCAAGATGCTTTGGGGCCTCTCTCACCCTTTGGAAACAAGGCAGCCCTTAGGTCCTGGTAGCTCTAGGCCTATGTAGCACAACCAGAACAGAAGTTCTACTTCAGCAGGTCAGGCCTGCCAAGAAACTGCGTTTCACAGGCCTTTCAAAGAGATGTTCTCTTAGGCTGTAAGAGCACTGGGCAGAGCCAGCTGTTTCTTAGCTTCCCGAAGAGCCGGGAGCAAGATGCTTTGGGTCCACTCTCCGTCTTTGGAAACAAGGCAGCCCTTTGGGCCTGGCAGCTCTAGGGCAATGGAGCACACCCAGAGCAGAAGTTCTACTTCAGCCAGATCAGGCCTGCCAGGAAACTCGTTTCACAGGCCTTGGTAAGAGATGTTCCCGGTAGGCTGTAAGAGCACTGGGCAGAGCCAGTTGTTTCTTACCTTCCTGAAAAGCTGGAAGCAAGACGCTTGGGACCCGTCTGCCCGTTTGGGAACAAGGCAGCCTTTTGGGTCGGGAAGCTCTAGGCCAATGGAGCACACGCAGAGCAGGAGTTCTACTTCAGCCTGATCAGGCCTGCAAAGAAACAGCGTTTGACAGGCCTTGGTAAGAGATGTTCCCGGTAGGTGTAAGAGCACTGGGCAGAGCCAGTTGTTTCTTAGCTTCGCAAAGACCGGGAAGCAAGATGCTTTGGGCCTCTCTGCCCCTTGGAAACAGGGCAGCACTTGGGGCCTGGCAACTCTAGGGCAATGGAGCACACCCAGAGCCGGAGTTCTACTTCAGCCAGATGAGGCCTGCCAAGAAACTGCGTTTCACAGGCCTTTCAAAGACATGTTCCCGGTAGGCTGTAAGAGCACGGGGCAGAGCGAGTTGGTTCTTAGCTTCCCAGAGAGCTGGAAGCAAGATGCTTTGGGGCCTCTCTGCCCCTTTGCAAACAAGGCATCCCTTTGGGCCTTTCAGCTCTAGGCCAATGGAGCACAGCCAGAGCAGAAGTCCTACTTCAGCCAGATCAGGCCTGCCAAGGAACTGCGTTTCAGAGGCCTTTGTATGTGACGTTCCCGGTAGGCTGTGAGAGCACGGTGCAGAGCCAGTTGTTTCCTTGTTTCCCAAACAGCTGGAAGCAAGACGCTTTGGGGCCTCTCTGCCCCTTTGGAAACAAGGCAGCACGTTGGGTCTGGCAGCTCTAGGGCAATGGAGCACAACCAGAGCCGAAGTTCTACTTCTTCCAGATCAGGCCTGCCTAGAAAGTGCGTTTCACAGGCCTTGATAAGAGATGTTCTCTTAGGCTATAAGAGCACTGGGCACAGCCAGTTGTTTCTTAGCTTCCCAAGAGGTGGAAGCAAGATGCTTTGGGGCCTCTCTCCCCCTTTGGAAACAAGGCAGCCCTTTGGGCCTTTCAGCTCTAGGGCAATGGAGCACACCCAGAGCAGAAGTTCTACCTCAGCCAGATCAGGCCTGCCAAGAAACTGCTTTTCACAGGCCTTCGTAAGAGGTGTTCCCGGAAGGCTGTAAGAGTACCTGGCAGAGCGAGTTGTTTCTTAGCTTCAAAAACAGCTGGAAGCAACATGATTTGGGGCCTCTCTCCCCCTTTGGAAACAAAGCAGCCTTTGTGCCTGGCAGCTCTAGGCCAAAGTAGCACACCCAGAGCACAAGTTCTACCTCAGCCAGATAAGGCCTGTCAAGAAGCTGCGTTTCACAGGCCTTTGTATGTGACGTTCCCGGTTGGCTTTGAGAGCACTGTGCAGAGCCAGTTGTTTTAGCTTCCCAGAGAGCAGGAAGCAAGATGCTTTGGGGCCTCTCTCACACTTTGGAAATAAAGGCAGCCCTTTGGGCCTGGCAGCCCTAGGCCAATGGAGTACACCCAGAGCAGAAGTTCTACCTCAGCCAGATCAGGCCTTCCAAGAAACTGCGTCTCACAGGCCTTTCTCTGTCACGTTGCCGGTAGGCTGTGAGAGCACTGTGCAGAGCCAGTTGTTTCTTAGCTTCCCAAAGATTTGGAAGCAAGATACTTTGGGGACTCTCAGCCCCTTTGGAAACAAGACGGCCCTTTGGGCCTGGCAGCTCTAGGCCAAAGTAGCACGCCCAGAGCAGGAGTTCTACTTCAGCCAGATCAGGCCTGCCAAGAAACTGCGTTTCACAGGCCTTGGTAAGAGATGTTCCCGGTAGGCTGTAAGAGCACTGGGCAGAGCCAGTTGTTTCTTACCTTCCTGAAAAGCTGGAAGCAAGACGCTTGGGACCCCTCTGCCCGTTTGGGAACAAGGCAGCCTTTTGGGTCGGGAAGCTCTAGGCCAATGGAGCACACGCAGAGCAGGAGTTCTACTTCAGCCTGATCAGGCCTGCAAAGAAACAGCGTTTGACAGGCCTTGGTAAGAGATGTTCCCGGTAGGTGTAAGAGCACTGGGCAGAGCCAGTTGTTTCTTAGCTTCGCAAAGACCGGGAAGCAAGATGCTTTGGGCCTCTCTGCCCCTTGGAAACAGGGCAGCACTTGGGGCCTGGCAGCTCTAGGGCAATGGAGCACACCCAGAGCCGGAGTTCTACTTCAGCCAGATGAGGCCTGCCAAGAAACTGCGTTTCACAGGCCTTTCAAAGACATGTTCCCGGTAGGCTGTAAGAGCACGGGGCAGAGCGAGTTGGTTCTTAGCTTCCCAGAGAGCTGGAAGCAAGATGCTTTGGGGCCTCTCTGCCCCTTTGGAAACAAGGCAGCACCTTGGGCCTGGCAGCTCTAGGGCAATGGAGCACACCCAGAGCAGAAGTTCTACTTCAGCCAAATCAGGCCTGCCAGGAAACGGCGTTTCACAGGCCTTGGTAAGAGATGTTCCCGGTAGGCTGTAAGAGCACTGGGCAACGCCAGATGTTTCTTAGCTTCCCGAAGAGCTGGAAGCAAGATGCTTTGGTGCCACTCTCTCACTTTGGAATCAAGGCAGCCCTTTGGGGCAGGTAGCTCCAGGCCAGTGGAGCACACCCAGAGCAGAAGTTCTACTTCAGCTAGATCAGGCCACCAACAAAGTGCGTTTCACAGGCCTTGGTAAGAGATTTTCTCTCAGGCTGTAAGAGCACTGGGCAGAGCCAGTTGTTTCTTAGCTTCCCAAAGAGCTGGAAGCAAGATGCTTTGGGGGCTCCCTGCCCCTTTGCCAACAAGGCCGACCTTTGGGCCTTTCAGCTCTAGGCCAATGGAGCACACCCAGAGCAGAAGTTCTACCTCAGCCAGATAAGGCCTGCCAAGAAACTGCGTTTCAAAGGCTTTGGTAAGAGATGTTCCCGGTACTCTGTCAGAGCACTGGGCAGAGACAGTTGTTTCTTAGCTTCCCAATGAGCTGGAAGCAAGATGCTTTGGGGCCTCTCTGCCCCTTTGCAAACAAGGCCGACCTTTGGGTCTTTCAGCTCTAGGCCAATGGAGCACACCCTGAGCAGAAGTTCTACCTCAGCCAGATAAGGCCTGCCAAGAAACTGCGTTTCAAAGGCTTTGGTAAGAGATGTTGCCGGTACTCTGTCAGAGCACTGGGCAGAGACAGTTGTTTCTTAGCTTCCCAATGAGCTGGAAGCAAGATGCTTTGGGGCCTCTCTGCCCCTTTGCAAACAAGGCATCCCTTTGGGCCTTTCAGCTCTAGGGCAATGGAGCACACCCAGAGCAGAAGTTCTACCTCAGCCAGATCAGGCCTGCCAAGAAACTGCTTTTCACAGGCCTTCGTAAGAGGTTTCCCGGAAGGCTGTAAGAGTATCTGGCAGAGCGAGTTGTTTCTTAGCTTCAAAAACAGCTGGAAGCAACATGATTTGGGGCCTCTCTCCCCCTTTGGAAACAAAGCAGCCTTTGTGCCTGGCAGCTCTAGGCCAAAGTAGCACACCCAGAGCACAAGTTCTACCTCAGCCAGATAAGGCCTGTCAAGAAGCTGCGTTTCACAGGCCTTTGTATGTGACGTTCCCGGTTGGCTTTGAGAGCACTGTGCAGAGCCAGTTGTTTTAGCTTCCCAGAGAGCAGGAAGCAAGATGCTTTGGGGCCTCTCTCACACTTTGGAAATAAAGGCAGCCCTTTGGGCCTGGCAGCCCTAGGCCAATGGAGTACACCCAGAGCAGAAGTTCTACCTCAGCCAGATCAGGCCTTCCAAGAAACTGCGTCTCACAGGCCTTTCTCTGTCACGTTGCCGGTAGGCTGTGAGAGCACT
Source organism: Equus asinus (assembly GCF_041296235.1). Taxonomy (NCBI): domain Eukaryota; kingdom Metazoa; phylum Chordata; class Mammalia; order Perissodactyla; family Equidae; genus Equus; species Equus asinus. The sequence continues at coordinate 3,701,007 of NW_027224845.1, forward strand.
GTGCAGAGCCAGTTGTTTCTTAGCTTCCCAAAGATTTGGAAGCAAGATACTTTGGGGACTCTCAGCCCCTTTGGAAACAAGGCGGCCCTTTGGGCCTGGCAGCTCTAGGCCAAAGTAGCACGCCCAGAGCAGGAGTTCTACTTCAGCCAGATCAGGCCTGCCAAGAAACTGCGTTTCACAGGCCTTGGTAAGAGATGTTCCCGGTAGGCTGTGAGAGCACTGTGGAGAGCCAGTTGCTTTAGCTTCCCACAGAGCTGGAAGCAAGATGCTTTGGGGCCTCTCTCTCCCTTTGGACACAAGGCAGCCGTTTGCGCCTGGCAGCTCTAGGCCAATGGAGCACACCCACAGCAGAAGTTCTACTTCAGCCAGATCAGTCCTGCCCAGAAACTGCGTTTCACAGCCCTTGGTAAGAGATGTTCACGGTAGGCTGTGAGAGCACTGGGCAGAACCAGTTGTTTTTTAGCTTCCCAAAGTGCTGGAGGCAAGATGCTTTGGGGCCTCTCTCACCCTTTGGAAACAAGGCAGCCCTTAGGTCCTGGTAGCTCTAGGCCTATGTAGCACAACCAGAACAGAAGTTCTACTTCAGCCAGGTCAGGCCTGCCAAGAAACTGCGTTTCACAGGCCTTTCAAAGAGATGTTCTCTTAGGCTGTAAGAGCACTGGGCAGAGCCAGCTGTTTCTTAGCTTCCCGAAAAGCTGGGAGCAAGATGCTTTGGGTCCACTCTCGGTCTTTGGAAACAAGGCAGCCCTTTGGGCCTGGCAGCTCTAGGGCAATGGAGCACACCCAGAGCAGAAGTTCTACTTCAGCCAGATCAGGCCTGCCAGGAAACTGCGTTTCACAGGCCTTGGTAAGAGATGTTCCCGGTAGGCTGTAAGAGCACTGGGCAGAGCCAGTTGTTTCTTACCTTCCTGAAAAGCTGGAAGCAAGACGCTTGGGACCCCTCTGCCCGTTTGGGAACAAGGCAGCCTTTTGGGTCGGGAAGCTCTAGGCCAATGGAGCACACGCAGAGCAGGAGTTCTACTTCAGCCTGATCAGGCCTGCAAAGAAACAGCGTTTGACAGGCCTTGGTAAGAGATGTTCCCGGTAGGTGTAAGAGCACTGGGCAGAGCCAGTTGTTTCTTAGCTTCGCAAAGACCGGGAAGCAAGATGCTTTGGGCCTCTCTGCCCCTTGGAAACAGGGCAGCACTTGGGGCCTGGCAGCTCTAGGGCAATGGAGCACACCCAGAGCCGGAGTTCTACTTCAGCCAGATGAGGCCTGCCAAGAAACTGCGTTTCACAGGCCTTTCAAAGACATGTTCCCGGTAGGCTGTAAGAGCACTGGGCAACGCCAGATGTTTCTTAGCTTCCCAGAGAGCTGGAAGCAAGATGCTTTGGTGCCACTCTCTCACTTTGGAATCAAGGCAGCCCTTTGGGGCAGGTAGCTCCAGGCCAGTGGAGCATACCCAGAGCAGAAGTTCTACTTCGGCCAGTTCAGGCCACCAACAAACTGCGTTTCACAGGCCTTGGTAAGAGATGTTCCCGGTAGGCTGTAAGAGCACTGGGCAACGCCAGATGTTTCTTAGCTTCCCGAAGAGCTGGAAGCAAGATGCTTTGGGGCCTCTCTGCCCCTTTGCAAACAAGGCGGCCCTTTGGGCCAGGCAGCTCTAGGCCAATGGAGCACACCCAGAGCAGAAGTTCTACTTCAGCTAAATCAGGCCACCTACAAAGTGCGTTTCACAGGCCTTGGTAAGAGATTTTCTCTCAGGCTGTAAGAGCACTGGGCAGAGCCAGTTGTTTCTTAGCTTCCCAAAGAGCTGGAAGCAAGATGCTTTGGGGGCTCCCTGCCCCTTTGCCAACAAGGCCGACCTTTGGGCCTTTCAGCTCTAGGCCAATGGAGCACACCCAGAGCAGAAGTTCTACCTCAGCCAGATAAGGCCTGCCAAGAAACTGCGTTTCAAAGGCTTTGGTAAGAGATGTTCCCGGTACTCTGTCAGAGCACTGGGCAGAGACAGTTGTTTCTTAGCTTCCCAATGAGCTGGAAGCAAGATGCTTTGGGGCCTCTCTGCCCCTTTGCAAACAAGGCCGACCTTTGGGTCTTTCAGCTCTAGCCAATGGAGCACACCCTGAGCAGAAGTTCTACCTCAGCCAGATAAGGCCTGCCAAGAAACTGCGTTTCAAAGGCTTTGGTAAGAGATGTTGCCGGTACTCTGTCAGAGCACTGGGCAGAGACAGTTGTTTCTTAGCTTCCCAATGAGCTGGAAGCAAGATGCTTTGGGGCCTCTCTGCCCCTTTGCAAACAAGGCATCCCTTTGGGCCTTTCAGCTCTAGGGCAATGGAGCACACCCAGAGCAGAAGTTCTACCTCAGCCAGATCAGGCCTGCCAAGAAACTGCTTTTCACAGGCCTTCGTAAGAGGTGTTCCCGGAAGGCTGTAACAGTACCTGGCAGAGCGAGTTGTTTCTTAGCTTCAAAAACAGCTGGAAGCAACATGATTTGGGGCCTCTCTCCCCCTTTGGAAACAAAGCAGCCTTTGTGCCTGGCAGCTCTAGGCCAAAGTAGCACACCCAGAGCACAAGTTCTACCTCAGCCAGATAAGGCCTGTCAAGAAGCTGCGTTTCACAGGCCTTTGTATGTGACGTTCCCGGTTGGCTTTGAGAGCACTGTGCAGAGCCAGTTGTTTTAGCTTCCCAGAGAGCAGGAAGCAAGATGCTTTGGGGCCTCTCTCACACTTTGGAAATAAAGGCAGCCCTTTGGGCCTGGCAGCCCTAGGCCAATGGAGTACACCCAGAGCAGAAGTTCTACCTCAGCCAGATCAGGCCTTCCAAGAAACTGCGTCTCACAGGCCTTTCTCTGTCACGTTGCCGGTAGGCTGTGAGAGCACTGTGCAGAGCCACTTGTTTCTTAGCTTCCCAAAGATTTGGAAGCAAGATACTTTGGGGACTCTCAGCCCCTTTGGAAACAAGGCGGCCCTTTGGGCCTGGCAGCTCTAGGCCAAAGTAGCACGCCCAGAGCAGGAGTTCTACTTCAGCCAGATCAGGCCTGCCAAGAAACTGCGTTTCACAGGCCTTGGTAAGAGATGTTCCCGGTAGGCTGTAAGAGCACTGGGCAGAGCCAGTTGTTTCTTACCTTCCTGAAAAGCTGGAAGCAAGACGCTTGGGACCCCTCTGCCCGTTTGGGAACAAGGCAGCCTTTTGGGTCGGGAAGCTCTAGGCCAATGGAGCACACGCAGAGCAGGAGTTCTACTTCAGCCTGATCAGGCCTGCAAAGAAACAGCGTTTGACAGGCCTTGGTAAGAGATGTACCCGGTAGGTGTAAGAGCACTGGGCAGAGCCAGTTGTTTCTTAGCTTCGCAAAGACCGGGAAGCAAGATGCTTTGGGCCTCTCTGCCCCTTGGAAACAGGGCAGCACTTGGGGCCTGGCAGCTCTAGGGCAATGGAGCACACCCAGAGCCGGAGTTCTACTTCAGCCAGATGAGGCCTGCCAAGAAACTGCGTTTCACAGGCCTTTCAAAGACATGTTCCCGGTAGGCTGTAAGAGCACTGGGCAACGCCAGATGTTTCTTAGCTTCCCGAAGAGCTGGAAGCAAGATGCTTTGGTGCCACTCTCTCACTTTGGAATCAAGGCAGCCCTTTGGGGCAGGTAGCTCCAGGCCAGTGGAGCACACCCAGAGCAGAAGTTCTACTTCGGCCAGTTCAGGCCACCAACAAACTGCGTTTCACAGGCCTTGGTAAGAGATGTTCCCGGTAGGCTGTAAGAGCACTGGGCAACGCCAGATGTTTCTTAGCTTCGCAAAGACCGGGAAGCAAGATGCTTTGGGCCTCTCTGCCCCTTGGAAACAGGGCAGCACTTGGGGCCTGGCAGCTCTAGGGCAATGGAGCACACCCAGAGCCAGAGTTCTACTTCAGCCAGATGAGGCCTGCCAAGAAACTGCGTTTCACAGGCCTTTCAAAGACATGTTCCCGGTAGGCTGTAAGAGCACGGGGCAGAGCGAGTTGGTTCTTAGCTTCCCAGAGAGCTGGAAGCAAGATGCTTTGGGGCCTCTCTGCCCCTTTGGAAACAAGGCAGCACCTTGGGCCTGGCAGCTCTAGGGCAATGGAGCACACCCAGAGCAGAAGTTCTACTTCGGCCAGTTCAGGCCACCAACAAACTGCGTTTCACAGGCCTTGGTAAGAGATGTTCCCGGTAGGCTGTAAGAGCACTGGGCAACGCCAGATGTTTCTTAGCTTCCCGAAGAGCTGGAAGCAAGATGCTTTGGGGCCTCTCATCCCCTTTGCAAGCAAGGCGGCCCTTTGGGCCAGGCAGCTCTAGGCCAATGGAGCACACCCAGAGCAGAAGTTCTACCTCAGCCAGATAAGGCCTGCCAAGAAACTGCGTTTCCAAGGCTTTGGTAAGAGATGTTCCCGGTACTCTGTCAGAGCACTGGGCAGAGACAGTTGTTTCTTAGCTTCCCAATGAGCTGGAAGCAAGATGCTTTGGGGCCTCTCTGCCCCTTTGCAAACAAGGCATCCCTTTGGGCCTTTCAGCTCTAGGGCAATGGAGCACACCCAGAGCAGAAGTTCTACCTCAGCCAGATCAGGCCTGCCAAGAAACTGCTTTTCACAGGCCTTCGTAAGAGGTGTTCCCGGAAGGCTGTAAGAGTACCTGGCAGAGCGAGTTGTTTCTTAGCTTCAAAAACAGCTGGAAGCAACATGATTTGGGGCCTCTCTCCCCCTTTGGAAACAAAGCAGCCTTTGTGCCTGGCAGCTCTAGGCCAAAGTAGCACACCCAGAGCACAAGTTCTACCTCAGCCAGATAAGGCCTGTCAAGAAGCTGCGTTTCACAGGCCTTTGTATGTGACGTTCCCGGTTGGCTTTGAGAGCACTGTGCAGAGCCAGTTGTTTTAGCTTCCCAGAGAGCAGGAAGCAAGATGCTTTGGGGCCTCTCTCACACTTTGGAAATAAAGGCAGCCCTTTGGGCCTGGCAGCCCTAGGCCAATGGAGTACACCCAGAGCAGAAGTTCTACCTCAGCCAGATCAGGCCTTCCAAGAAACTGCGTCTCACAGGCCTTTCTCTGTCACGTTGCCGGTAGGCTGTGAGAGCACTGTGCAGAGCCAGTTGTTTCTTAGCTTCCCAAAGATTTGGAAGCAAGATACTTTGGGGACTCTCAGCCCCTTTGGAAACAAGGCGGCCCTTTGGGCCTGGCAGCTCTAGGCCAAAGTAGCACGCCCAGAGCAGGAGTTCTACTTCAGCCAGATCAGGCCTGCCAAGAAACTGCGTTTCACAGGCCTTGGTAAGAGATGTTCCCGGTAGGCTGTAAGAGCACTGGGCAGAGCCAGTTGTTTCTTACCTTCCTGAAAAGCTGGAAGCAAGACGCTTGGGACCCCTCTGCCCGTTTGGGAACAAGGCAGCCTTTTGGGTCGGGAAGCTCTAGGCCAATGGAGCACACGCAGAGCAGGAGTTCTACTTCAGCCTGATCAGGCCTGCAAAGAAACAGCGTTTGACAGGCCTTGGTAAGAGATGTTCCCGGTAGGTGTAAGAGCACTGGGCAGAGCCAGTTGTTTCTTAGCTTCGCAAAGACCGGGAAGCAAGATGCTTTGGGCCTCTCTGCCCCTTGGAAACAGGGCAGCACTTGGGGCCTGGCAGCTCTAGGGCAATGGAGCACACCCAGAGCCGGAGTTCTACTTCAGCCAGATGAGGCCTGCCAAGAAACTGCGTTTCACAGGCCTTTCAAAGACATGTTCCCGGTAGGCTGTAAGAGCACGGGGCAGAGCGAGTTGGTTCTTAGCTTCCCAGAGAGCTGGAAGCAAGATGCTTTGGGGCCTCTCTGCCCCTTTGGAAACAAGGCAGCACCTTGGGCCTGGCAGCTCTAGGGCAATGGAGCACACCCAGAGCAGAAGTTCTACTTCAGCCAAATCAGGCCTGCCAGGAAACGGCGTTTCACAGGCCTTGGTAAGAGATGTTCCCGGTAGGCTGTAAGAGCACTGGGCAACGCCAGATGTTTCTTAGCTTCCCGAAGAGCTGGAAGCAAGATGCTTTGGTGCCACTCTCTCACTTTGGAATCAAGGCAGCCCTTTGGGGCAGGTAGCTCCAGGCCAGTGGAGCACACCCAGAGCAGAAGTTCTACTTGGGCCAGTTCAGGCCACCAACAAACTGCGTTTCACAGGCCTTGGTAAGAGATGTTCCCGGTAGGCTGTAAGAGCACTGGGCAACGCCAGATGTTTCTTAGCTTCCCGAAGAGCTGGGAGCAAGATGCTTTGGGGCCTCTCTGCCCCTTTGCAAACAAGGCGGCCCTTTGGGCCAGGCAGCTCTAGGCCAATGGAGCACACCCAGAGCAGAATTTCTACTTCAGCTAGATCAGGCCACCTACAAAGTGCGTTTCACAGGCCTTGGTAAGAGATTTTCTCTCAGGCTGTAAGAGCACTGGGCAGAGCCAGTTGTTTCTTAGCTTCCCGAAGAGCTGGAAGCAAGATGCTTTGGGGGCTCCCTGCCCCTTTGCCAACAAGGCCGACCTTTGGGCCTTTCAGCTCTAGGCCAATGGAGCACACCCAGAGCAGAAGTTCTACCTCAGCCAGATAAGGCCTGCCAAGAAACTGCGTTTCCAAGGCTTTGGTAAGAGATGTTCCCGGTACTCTGTCAGAGCACTGGGCAGAGACAGTTGTTTCTTAGCTTCCCAATGAGCTGGAAGCAAGATGCTTTGGGGCCTCTCTGCCCCTTTGCAAACAAGGCATCCCTTTGGGCCTTTCAGCTCTAGGGCAATGGAGCACACCCAGAGCAGAAGTTCTACCTCAGCCAGATCAGGCCTGCCAAGAAACTGCTTTTCACAGGCCTTCGTAAGAGGTGTTCCCGGAAGGCTGTAAGAGTACCTGGCAGAGCGAGTTGTTTCTTAGCTTCAAAAACAGCTGGAAGCAACATGATTTGGGGCCTCTCTCCCCCTTTGGAAACAAAGCAGCCTTTGTGCCTGGCAGCTCTAGGCCAAAGTAGCACACCCAGAGCACAAGTTCTACCTCAGCCAGATAAGGCCTGTCAAGAAGCTGCGTTTCACAGGCCTTTGTATGTGACGTTCCCGGTTGGCTTTGAGAGCACTGTGCAGAGCCAGTTGTTTTAGCTTCCCAGAGAGCAGGAAGCAAGATGCTTTGGGGCCTCTCTCACACTTTGGAAATAAAGGCAGCCCTTTGGGCCTGGCAGCCCTAGGCCAATGGAGTACACCCAGAGCAGAAGTTCTACCTCAGCCAGATCAGGCCTTCCAAGAAACTGCGTCTCACAGGCCTTTCTCTGTCACGTTGCCGGTAGGCTGTGAGAGCACTGTGCAGAGCCACTTGTTTCTTAGCTTCCCAAAGATTTGGAAGCAAGATACTTTGGGGACTCTCAGCCCCTTTGGAAACAAGGCGGCCCTTTGGGCCTGGCAGCTCTAGGCCAAAGTAGCACGCCCAGAGCAGGAGTTCTACTTCAGCCAGATCAGGCCTGCCAAGAAACTGCGTTTCACAGGCCTTGGTAAGAGATGTTCCCGGTAGGCTGTAAGAGCACTGGGCAGAGCCGGTTGTTTCTTACCTTCCTGAAAAGCTGGAAGCAAGACGCTTGGGACCCCTCTGCCCGTTTGGGAACAAGGCAGCCTTTTGGGTCGGGAAGCTCTAGGCCAATGGAGCACACGCAGAGCAGGAGTTCTACTTCAGCCTGATCAGGCCTGCAAAGAAACAGCGTTTGACAGGCCTTGGTAAGAGATGTTCCCGGTAGGTGTAAGAGCACTGGGCAGAGCCAGTTGTTTCTTAGCTTCGCAAAGACCGGGAAGCAAGATGCTTTGGGCCTCTCTGCCCCTTGGAAACAGGGCAGCACTTGGGGCCTGGCAGCTCTAGGGCAATGGAGCACACCCAGAGCCGGAGTTCTACTTCAGCCAGATGAGGCCTGCCAAGAAACTGCGTTTCACAGGCCTTTCAAAGACATGTTCCCGGTAGGCTGTAAGAGCACGGGGCAGAGCGAGTTGGTTCTTAGCTTCCCAGAGAGCTGGAAGCAAGATGCTTTGGGGCCTCTCTGCCCCTTTGGAAACAAGGCAGCACCTTGGGCCTGGCAGCTCTAGGGCAATGGAGCACACCCAGAGCAGAAGTTCTACTTCAGCCAAATCAGGCCTGCCAGGAAACGGCGTTTCACAGGCCTTGGTAAGAGATGTTCCCGGTAGGCTGTAAGAGCACTGGGCAACGCCAGATGTTTCTTAGCTTCCCGAAGAGCTGGAAGCAAGATGCTTTGGTGCCACTCTCTCACTTTGGAATCAAGGCAGCCCTTTGGGGCAGGTAGCTCCAGGCCAGTGGAGCACACCCAGAGCAGAAGTTCTACTTCGGCCAGTTCAGGCCACCAACAAACTGCGTTTCACAGGCCTTGGTAAGAGATGTTCCCGGTAGGCTGTAAGAGCACTGGGCAACGCCAGATGTTTCTTAGCTTCCCGAAGAGCTGGAAGCAAGATGCTTTGGGGCCTCTCTGCCCCTTTGCAAACAAGGCGGCCCTTTGGGCCAGGCAGCTCTAGGCCAATGGAGCACACCCAGAGCAGAAGTTCTACTTCAGCTAGATCAGGCCACCTACAAAGTGCGTTTCACAGGCCTTGGTAAGAGATTTTCTCTCAGGCTGTAAGAGCACTGGGCAGAGCCAGTTGTTTCTTAGCTTCCCGAAGAGCTGGAAGCAAGATGCTTTGGGGGCTCCCTGCCCCTTTGCCAACAAGGCCGACCTTTGGGCCTTTCAGCTCTAGGCCAATGGAGCACACCCAGAGCAGAAGTTCTACCTCAGCCAGATAAGGCCTGCCAAGAAACTGCGTTTCAAAGGCTTTGGTAAGAGATGTTCCCGGTACTCTGTCAGAGCACTGGGCAGAGACAGTTGTTTCTTAGCTTCCCAATGAGCTGGAAGCAAGATGCTTTGGGGCCTCTCTGCCCCTTTGCAAACAAGGCATCCCTTTGGGCCTTTCAGCTCTAGGCCAATGGAGCACACCCAGAGCAGAAGTTCTACCTCAGCCAGATCAGGCCTGCCAAGAAACTGCTTTTCACAGGCCTTCGTAAGAGGTGTTCCCGGAAGGCTGTAAGAGTACCTGGCAGAGCGAGTTGTTTCTTAGCTTCAAACACAGCTGGAAGCAACATGATTTGGGGCCTCTCTCCCCGTTTGGAAACAAAGCAGCCTTTGTGCCTGGCAGCTCTAGGCCAAAGTAGCACACCCAGAGCACAAGTTCTACCTCAGCCAGATAAGGCCTGTCAAGAAGCTGCTTTTCACAGGCCTTTGTATGTGACGTTCCCGGTTGGCTTTGAGAGAACTGTGCAGAGCCAGTTGTTTTAGCTTCCCAGAGAGCAGGAAGCAAGATGCTTTGGGGCCTCTCTCACACTTTGGAAATAAAGGCAGCCCTTTGGGCCTGGCAGCCCTAGGCCAATGGAGTACACCCAGAGCAGAAGTTCTACCTCAGCCAGATCAGGCCTTCCAAGAAACTGCGTCTCACAGGCCTTTCTCTGTCACGTTGCCGGTAGGCTGTGAGAGCACTGTGCAGAGCCAGTTGTTTCTTAGCTTCCCAAAGATTTGGAAGCAAGATACTTTGGGGACTCTCAGCCCCTTTGGAAACAAGGCGGCCCTTTGGGCCTGGCAGCTCTAGGCCAAAGTAGCACGCCCAGAGCAGGAGTTCTACTTCAGCCAGATCAGGCCTGCCAAGAAACTGCGTTTCACAGGCCTTGGTAAGAGATGTTCCTGGTAGGCTGTGAGAGCACTGTGGAGAGCCAGTTGCTTTAGCTTCCCACAGAGCTGGAAGCAAGATGCTTTGGGGCCTCTCTCTCCCTTTGGACACAAGGCAGCCGTTTGGGCCTGGCAGCTCTAGGCCAATGGAGCACACCCACAGCAGAAGTTCTACTTCAGGCAGATCAGTCCTGCCCAGAAACTGCGTTTCACAGCCCTTGGTAAGAGATGTTCACGGTAGGCTGTGAGAGCACTGGGCAGAACCAGTTGTTTTTTAGCTTCCCAAAGTGCTGGAGGCAAGATGCTTTGGGGCCTCTCTCACCCTTTGGAAACAAGGCAGCCCTTAGGTCCTGGTAGCTCTAGGCCTATGTAGCACAACCAGAACAGAAGTTCTACTTCAGCCAGGTCAGGCCTGCCAAGAAACTGCGTTTCACAGGCCTTTCAAAGAGATGTTCTCTGAGGCTGTAAGAGCACTGGGCAGAGCCAGCTGTTTCTTAGCTTCCCGAAGAGCCGGGAGCAAGATGCTTTGGGTCCACTCTCCGTCTTTGGAAACAAGGCAGCCCTTTGGGCCTGGCAGCTCTAGGGCAATGGAGCACACCCAGAGCAGAAGTTCTACTTCAGCCAGATCAGGCCTGCCAGGAAACTCGTTTCACAGGCCTTGGTAAGAGATGTTCCCGGTAGGCTGTAAGAGCACTGGGCAGAGCCAGTTGTTTCTTACCTTCCTGAAAAGCTGGAAGCAAGACGCTTGGGACCCGTCTGCCCGTTTGGGAACAAGGCAGCCTTTTGGGTCGGGAAGCTCTAGGCCAATGGAGCACACGCAGAGCAGGAGTTCTACTTCAGCCTGATCAGGCCTGCAAAGAAACAGCGTTTGACAGGCCTTGGTAAGAGATGTTCCCGGTAGGTGTAAGAGCACTGGGCAGAGCCAGTTGTTTCTTAGCTTCGCAAAGACCGGGAAGCAAGATGCTTTGGGCCTCTCTGCCCCTTGGAAACAGGGCAGCACTTGGGGCCTGGCAACTCTAGGGCAATGGAGCACACCCAGAGCCGGAGTTCTACTTCAGCCAGATGAGGCCTGCCAAGAAACTGCGTTTCACAGGCCTTTCAAAGACATGTTCCCGGTAGGCTGTAAGAGCACGGGGCAGAGCGAGTTGGTTCTTAGCTTCCCAGAGAGCTGGAAGCAAGATGCTTTGGGGCCTCTCTGCCCCTTTGCAAACAAGGCATCCCTTTGGGCCTTTCAGCTCTAGGCCAATGGAGCACAGCCAGAGCAGAAGTCCTACTTCAGCCAGATCAGGCCTGCCAAGGAACTGCGTTTCAGAGGCCTTTGTATGTGACGTTCCCGGTAGGCTGTGAGAGCACGGTGCAGAGCCAGTTGTTTCCTTGTTTCCCAAACAGCTGGAAGCAAGACGCTTTGGGGCCTCTCTGCCCCTTTGGAAACAAGGCAGCACGTTGGGTCTGGCAGCTCTAGGGCAATGGAGCACAACCAGAGCCGAAGTTCTACTTCTTCCAGATCAGGCCTGCCTAGAAAGTGCGTTTCACAGGCCTTGATAAGAGATGTTCTCTTAGGCTATAAGAGCACTGGGCACAGCCAGTTGTTTCTTAGCTTCCCAAGAGGTGGAAGCAAGATGCTTTGGGGCCTCTCTCCCCCTTTGGAAACAAGGCAGCCCTTTGGGCCTTTCAGCTCTAGGGCAATGGAGCACACCCAGAGCAGAAGTTCTACCTCAGCCAGATCAGGCCTGCCAAGAAACTGCTTTTCACAGGCCTTCGTAAGAGGTGTTCCCGGAAGGCTGTAAGAGTACCTGGCAGAGCGAGTTGTTTCTTAGCTTCAAAAACAGCTGGAAGCAACATGATTTGGGGCCTCTCTCCCCCTTTGGAAACAAAGCAGCCTTTGTGCCTGGCAGCTCTAGGCCAAAGTAGCACACCCAGAGCACAAGTTCTACCTCAGCCAGATAAGGCCTGTCAAGAAGCTGCGTTTCACAGGCCTTTGTATGTGACGTTCCCGGTTGGCTTTGAGAGCACTGTGCAGAGCCAGTTGTTTTAGCTTCCCAGAGAGCAGGAAGCAAGATGCTTTGGGGCCTCTCTCACACTTTGGAAATAAAGGCAGCCCTTTGGGCCTGGCAGCCCTAGGCCAATGGAGTACACCCAGAGCAGAAGTTCTACCTCAGCCAGATCAGGCCTTCCAAGAAACTGCGTCTCACAGGCCTTTCTCTGTCACGTTGCCGGTAGGCTGTGAGAGCACTGTGCAGAGCCAGTTGTTTCTTAGCTTCCCAAAGATTTGGAAGCAAGATACTTTGGGGACTCTCAGCCCCTTTGGAAACAAGACGGCCCTTTGGGCCTGGCAGCTCTAGGCCAAAGTAGCACGCCCAGAGCAGGAGTTCTACTTCAGCCAGATCAGGCCTGCCAAGAAACTGCGTTTCACAGGCCTTGGTAAGAGATGTTCCCGGTAGGCTGTAAGAGCACTGGGCAGAGCCAGTTGTTTCTTACCTTCCTGAAAAGCTGGAAGCAAGACGCTTGGGACCCCTCTGCCCGTTTGGGAACAAGGCAGCCTTTTGGGTCGGGAAGCTCTAGGCCAATGGAGCACACGCAGAGCAGGAGTTCTACTTCAGCCTGATCAGGCCTGCAAAGAAACAGCGTTTGACAGGCCTTGGTAAGAGATGTTCCCGGTAGGTGTAAGAGCACTGGGCAGAGCCAGTTGTTTCTTAGCTTCGCAAAGACCGGGAAGCAAGATGCTTTGGGCCTCTCTGCCCCTTGGAAACAGGGCAGCACTTGGGGCCTGGCAGCTCTAGGGCAATGGAGCACACCCAGAGCCGGAGTTCTACTTCAGCCAGATGAGGCCTGCCAAGAAACTGCGTTTCACAGGCCTTTCAAAGACATGTTCCCGGTAGGCTGTAAGAGCACGGGGCAGAGCGAGTTGGTTCTTAGCTTCCCAGAGAGCTGGAAGCAAGATGCTTTGGGGCCTCTCTGCCCCTTTGGAAACAAGGCAGCACCTTGGGCCTGGCAGCTCTAGGGCAATGGAGCACACCCAGAGCAGAAGTTCTACTTCAGCCAAATCAGGCCTGCCAGGAAACGGCGTTTCACAGGCCTTGGTAAGAGATGTTCCCGGTAGGCTGTAAGAGCACTGGGCAACGCCAGATGTTTCTTAGCTTCCCGAAGAGCTGGAAGCAAGATGCTTTGGTGCCACTCTCTCACTTTGGAATCAAGGCAGCCCTTTGGGGCAGGTAGCTCCAGGCCAGTGGAGCACACCCAGAGCAGAAGTTCTACTTCAGCTAGATCAGGCCACCAACAAAGTGCGTTTCACAGGCCTTGGTAAGAGATTTTCTCTCAGGCTGTAAGAGCACTGGGCAGAGCCAGTTGTTTCTTAGCTTCCCAAAGAGCTGGAAGCAAGATGCTTTGGGGGCTCCCTGCCCCTTTGCCAACAAGGCCGACCTTTGGGCCTTTCAGCTCTAGGCCAATGGAGCACACCCAGAGCAGAAGTTCTACCTCAGCCAGATAAGGCCTGCCAAGAAACTGCGTTTCAAAGGCTTTGGTAAGAGATGTTCCCGGTACTCTGTCAGAGCACTGGGCAGAGACAGTTGTTTCTTAGCTTCCCAATGAGCTGGAAGCAAGATGCTTTGGGGCCTCTCTGCCCCTTTGCAAACAAGGCCGACCTTTGGGTCTTTCAGCTCTAGGCCAATGGAGCACACCCTGAGCAGAAGTTCTACCTCAGCCAGATAAGGCCTGCCAAGAAACTGCGTTTCAAAGGCTTTGGTAAGAGATGTTGCCGGTACTCTGTCAGAGCACTGGGCAGAGACAGTTGTTTCTTAGCTTCCCAATGAGCTGGAAGCAAGATGCTTTGGGGCCTCTCTGCCCCTTTGCAAACAAGGCATCCCTTTGGGCCTTTCAGCTCTAGGGCAATGGAGCACACCCAGAGCAGAAGTTCTACCTCAGCCAGATCAGGCCTGCCAAGAAACTGCTTTTCACAGGCCTTCGTAAGAGGTTTCCCGGAAGGCTGTAAGAGTATCTGGCAGAGCGAGTTGTTTCTTAGCTTCAAAAACAGCTGGAAGCAACATGATTTGGGGCCTCTCTCCCCCTTTGGAAACAAAGCAGCCTTTGTGCCTGGCAGCTCTAGGCCAAAGTAGCACACCCAGAGCACAAGTTCTACCTCAGCCAGATAAGGCCTGTCAAGAAGCTGCGTTTCACAGGCCTTTGTATGTGACGTTCCCGGTTGGCTTTGAGAGCACTGTGCAGAGCCAGTTGTTTTAGCTTCCCAGAGAGCAGGAAGCAAGATGCTTTGGGGCCTCTCTCACACTTTGGAAATAAAGGCAGCCCTTTGGGCCTGGCAGCCCTAGGCCAATGGAGTACACCCAGAGCAGAAGTTCTACCTCAGCCAGATCAGGCCTTCCAAGAAACTGCGTCTCACAGGCCTTTCTCTGTCACGTTGCCGGTAGGCTGTGAGAGCACTGTGCAGAGCCAGTTGTTTCTTAGCTTCCCAAAGATTTGGAAGCAAGATACTTTGGGGACTCTCAGCCCCTTTGGAAACAAGGCGGCCCTTTGGGCCTGGCAGCTCTAGGCCAAAGTAGCACGCCCAGAGCAGGAGTTCTACTTCAGCCAGATCAGGCCTGCCAAGAAACTGCGTTTCACAGGCCTTGGTAAGAGATGTTCCCGGTAGGCTGTAAGAGCACTGGGCAGAGCCAGTTGTTTCTTACCTTCCTGAAAAGCTGGAAGCAAGACGCTTGGGACCCCTCTGCCCGTTTGGGAACAAGGCAGCCTTTTGGGTCGGGAAGCTCTAGGCCAATGGAGCACACGCAGAGCAGGAGTTCTACTTCAGCCTGATCAGGCCTGCAAAGAAACAGCGTTTGACAGGCCTTGGTAAGAGATGTTCCCGGTAGGTGTAAGAGCACTGGGCAGAGCCAGTTGTTTCTTAGCTTCGCAAAGACCGGGAAGCAAGATGCTTTGGGCCTCTCTGCCCCTTGGAAACAGGGCAGCACTTGGGGCCTGGCAGCTCTAGGGCAATGGAGCACACCCAGAGCCGGAGTTCTACTTCAGCCAGATGAGGCCTGCCAAGAAACTGCGTTTCACAGGCCTTTCAAAGACATGTTCCCGGTAGGCTGTAAGAGCACTGGGCAACGCCAGATGTTTCTTAGCTTCCCGAAGAGCTGGAAGCAAGATGCTTTGGTGCCACTCTCTCACTTTGGCATCAAGGCAGCCCTTTGGGGCAGGTAGCTCCAGGCCAGTGGAGCATACCCAGAGCAGAAGTTCTACTTCGGCCAGTTCAGGCCACCAACAAACTGCGTTTCACAGGCCTTGGTAAGAGATGTTCCCGGTAGGCTGTAAGAGCACTGGGCAACGCCAGATGTTTCTTAGCTTCCCGAAGAGCTGGAAGCAAGATGCTTTGGGGCCTCTCTGCCCCTTTGCAAACAAGGCGGCCCTTTGGGCCAGGCAGCTCTAGGCCAATGGAGCACACCCAGAGCAGAAGTTCTACTTCAGCTAGATCAGGCCACCTACAAAGTGCGTTTCACAGGCCTTGGTAAGAGATTTTCTCTCAGGCTGTAAGAGCACTGGGCAGAGCCAGTTGTTTCTTAGCTTCCCAAAGAGCTGGAAGCAAGATGCTTTGGGGGCTCCCTGCCCCTTTGCCAACAAGGCCGACCTTTGGGCCTTTCAGCTCTAGGCCAATGGAGCACACCCAGAGCAGAAGTTCTACCTCAGCCAGATAAGGCCTGCCAAGAAACTGCGTTTCAAAGGCTTTGGTAAGAGATGTTCCCGGTACTCTGTCAGAGCACTGGGCAGAGACAGTTGTTTCTTAGCTTCCCAATGAGCTGGAAGCAAGATGCTTTGGGGCCTCTCTGCCCCTTTGCAAACAAGGCCGACCTTTGGGTCTTTCAGCTCTAGCCAATGGAGCACACCCTGAGCAGAAGTTCTACCTCAGCCAGATAAGGCCTGCCAAGAAACTGCGTTTCAAAGGCTTTGGTAAGAGATGTTGCCGGTACTCTGTCAGAGCACTGGGCAGAGACAGTTGTTTCTTAGCTTCCCAATGAGCTGGAAGCAAGATGCTTTGGGGCCTCTCTGCCCCTTTGCAAACAAGGCATCCCTTTGGGCCTTTCAGCTCTAGGGCAATGGAGCACACCCAGAGCAGAAGTTCTACCTCAGCCAGATCAGGCCTGCCAAGAAACTGCTTTTCACAGGCCTTCGTAAGAGGTGTTCCCGGAAGGCTGTAACAGTACCTGGCAGAGCGAGTTGTTTCTTAGCTTCAAAAACAGCTGGAAGCAACATGATTTGGGGCCTCTCTCCCCCTTTGGAAACAAAGCAGCCTTTGTGCCTGGCAGCTCTAGGCCAAAGTAGCACACCCAGAGCACAAGTTCTACCTCAGCCAGATAAGGCCTGTCAAGAAGCTGCGTTTCACAGGCCTTTGTATGTGACGTTCCCGGTTGGCTTTGAGAGCACTGTGCAGAGCCAGTTGTTTTAGCTTCCCAGAGAGCAGGAAGCAAGATGCTTTGGGGCCTCTCTCACACTTTGGAAATAAAGGCAGCCCTTTGGGCCTGGCAGCCCTAGGCCAATGGAGTACACCCAGAGCAGAAGTTCTACCTCAGCCAGATCAGGCCTTCCAAGAAACTGCGTCTCACAGGCCTTTCTCTGTCACGTTGCCGGTAGGCTGTGAGAGCACTGTGCAGAGCCAGTTGTTTCTTAGCTTCCCAAAGATTTGGAAGCAAGATACTTTGGGGACTCTCAGCCCCTTTGGAAACAAGGCGGCCCTTTGGGCCTGGCAGCTCTAGGCCAAAGTAGCACGCCCAGAGCAGGAGTTCTACTTCAGCCAGATCAGGCCTGCCAAGAAACTGCGTTTCACAGGCCTTGGTAAGAGATGTTCCCGGTAGGCTGTAAGAGCACTGGGCAGAGCCAGTTGTTTCTTACCTTCCTGAAAAGCTGGAAGCAAGACGCTTGGGACCCCTCTGCCCGTTTGGGAACAAGGCAGCCTTTTGGGTCGGGAAGCTCTAGGCCAATGGAGCACACGCAGAGCAGGAGTTCTACTTCAGCCTGATCAGGCCTGCAAAGAAACAGCGTTTGACAGGCCTTGGTAAGAGATGTTCCCGGTAGGTGTAAGAGCACTGGGCAGAGCCAGTTGTTTCTTAGCTTCGCAAAGACCGGGAAGCAAGATGCTTTGGGCCTCTCTGCCCCTTGGAAACAGGGCAGCACTTGGGGCCTGGCAGCTCTAGGGCAATGGAGCACACCCAGAGCCGGAGTTCTACTTCAGCCAGATGAGGCCTGCCAAGAAACTGCGTTTCACAGGCCTTTCAAAGACATGTTCCCGGTAGGCTGTAAGAGCACTGGGCAACGCCAGATGTTTCTTAGCTTCCCGAAGAGCTGGAAGCAAGATGCTTTGGTGCCACTCTCTCACTTTGGAATCAAGGCAGCCCTTTGGGGCAGGTAGCTCCAGGCCAGTGGAGCACACCCAGAGCAGAAGTTCTACTTCGGCCAGTTCAGGCCACCAACAAACTGCGTTTCACAGGCCTTGGTAAGAGATGTTCCCGGTAGGCTGTAAGAGCACTGGGCAACGCCAGATGTTTCTTAGCTTCGCAAAGACCGGGAAGCAAGATGCTTTGGGCCTCTCTGCCCCTTGGAAACAGGGCAGCACTTGGGGCCTGGCAGCTCTAGGGCAATGGAGCACACCCAGAGCCAGAGTTCTACTTCAGCCAGATGAGGCCTGCCAAGAAACTGCGTTTCACAGGCCTTTCAAAGACATGTTCCCGGTAGGCTGTAAGAGCACGGGGCAGAGCGAGTTGGTTCTTAGCTTCCCAGAGAGCTGGAAGCAAGATGCTTTGGGGCCTCTCTGCCCCTTTGGAAACAAGGCAGCACCTTGGGCCTGGCAGCTCTAGGGCAATGGAGCACACCCAGAGCAGAAGTTCTACTTCGGCCAGTTCAGGCCACCAACAAACTGCGTTTCACAGGCCTTGGTAAGAGATGTTCCCGGTAGGCTGTAAGAGCACTGGGCAACGCCAGATGTTTCTTAGCTTCCCGAAGAGCTGGAAGCAAGATGCTTTGGGGCCTCTCATCCCCTTTGCAAGCAAGGCGGCCCTTTGGGCCAGGCAGCTCTAGGCCAATGGAGCACACCCAGAGCAGAAGTTCTACCTCAGCCAGATAAGGCCTGCCAAGAAACTGCGTTTCAAAGGCTTTGGTAAGAGATGTTCCCGGTACTCTGTCAGAGCACTGGGCAGAGACAGTTGTTTCTTAGCTTCCCAATGAGCTGGAAGCAAGATGCTTTGGGGCCTCTCTGCCCCTTTGCAAACAAGGCATCCCTTTGGGCCTTTCAGCTCTAGGGCAATGGAGCACACCCAGAGCAGAAGTTCTACCTCAGCCAGATCAGGCCTGCCAAGAAACTGCTTTTCACAGGCCTTCGTAAGAGGTGTTCCCGGAAGGCTGTAAGAGTACCTGGCAGAGCGAGTTGTTTCTTAGCTTCAAAAACAGCTGGAAGCAACATGATTTGGGGCCTCTCTCCCCCTTTGGAAACAAAGCAGCCTTTGTGCCTGGCAGCTCTAGGCCAAAGTAGCACACCCAGAGCACAAGTTCTACCTCAGCCAGATAAGGCCTGTCAAGAAGCTGCGTTTCACAGGCCTTTGTATGTGACGTTCCCGGTTGGCTTTGAGAGCACTGTGCAGAGCCAGTTGTTTTAGCTTCCCAGAGAGCAGGAAGCAAGATGCTTTGGGGCCTCTCTCACACTTTGGAAATAAAGGCAGCCCTTTGGGCCTGGCAGCCCTAGGCCAATGGAGTACACCCAGAGCAGAAGTTCTACCTCAGCCAGATCAGGCCTTCCAAGAAACTGCGTCTCACAGGCCTTTCTCTGTCACGTTGCCGGTAGGCTGTGAGAGCACTGTGCAGAGCCAGTTGTTTCTTAGCTTCCCAAAGATTTGGAAGCAAGATACTTTGGGGACTCTCAGCCCCTTTGGAAACAAGGCGGCCCTTTGGGCCTGGCAGCTCTAGGCCAAAGTAGCACGCCCAGAGCAGGAGTTCTACTTCAGCCAGATCAGGCCTGCCAAGAAACTGCGTTTCACAGGCCTTGGTAAGAGATGTTCCCGGTAGGCTGTAAGAGCACTGGGCAGAGCCAGTTGTTTCTTACCTTCCTGAAAAGCTGGAAGCAAGACGCTTGGGACCCCTCTGCCCGTTTGGGAACAAGGCAGCCTTTTGGGTCGGGAAGCTCTAGGCCAATGGAGCACACGCAGAGCAGGAGTTCTACTTCAGCCTGATCAGGCCTGCAAAGAAACAGCGTTTGACAGGCCTTGGTAAGAGATGTTCCCGGTAGGTGTAAGAGCACTGGGCAGAGCCAGTTGTTTCTTAGCTTCGCAAAGACCGGGAAGCAAGATGCTTTGGGCCTCTCTGCCCCTTGGAAACAGGGCAGCACTTGGGGCCTGGCAGCTCTAGGGCAATGGAGCACACCCAGAGCCGGAGTTCTACTTCAGCCAGATGAGGCCTGCCAAGAAACTGCGTTTCACAGGCCTTTCAAAGACATGTTCCCGGTAGGCTGTAAGAGCACGGGGCAGAGCGAGTTGGTTCTTAGCTTCCCAGAGAGCTGGAAGCAAGATGCTTTGGGGCCTCTCTGCCCCTTTGGAAACAAGGCAGCACCTTGGGCCTGGCAGCTCTAGGGCAATGGAGCACACCCAGAGCAGAAGTTCTACTTCAGCCAAATCAGGCCTGCCAGGAAACGGCGTTTCACAGGCCTTGGTAAGAGATGTTCCCGGTAGGCTGTAAGAGCACTGGGCAACGCCAGATGTTTCTTAGCTTCCCGAAGAGCTGGAAGCAAGATGCTTTGGTGCCACTCTCTCACTTTGGAATCAAGGCAGCCCTTTGGGGCAGGTAGCTCTAGGCCAGTGGAGCACACCCAGAGCAGAAGTTCTACTTCGGCCAGTTCAGGCCACCAACAAACTGCGTTTCACAGGCCTTGGTAAGAGATGTTCCCGGTAGGCTGTAAGAGCACTGGGCAACGCCAGATGTTTCTTAGCTTCCCGAAGAGCTGGAAGCAAGATGCTTTGGGGCCTCTCTGCCCCTTTGCAAACAAGGCGGCCGTTTGGGCCAGGCAGCTCTAGGCCAATGGAGCACACCCAGAGCAGAAGTTCTACTTCAGCTAGATCAGGCCACCTACAAAGTGCGTTTCACAGGCCTTGGTAAGAGATGTTCCCGGTAGGCTGTAAGAGCACTGGGCAACGCCAGATGTTTCTTAGCTTCCCGAAGAGCTGGAAGCAAGATGCTTTGGTGCCACTCTCTCACTTTGGAATCAAGGCAGCCCTTTGGGGCAGGTAGCTCCAGGCCAGTGGAGCACACCCAGAGCAGAAGTTCTACTTCGGCCAGTTCAGGCCACCAACAAACTGCGTTTCACAGGCCTTGGTAAGAGATGTTCCCGGTAGGCTGTAAGAGCACTGGGCAACGCCAGATGTTTCTTAGCTTCGCAAAGACCGGGAAGCAAGATGCTTTGGGCCTCTCTGCCCCTTGGAAACAGGGCAGCACTTGGGGCCTGGCAGCTCTAGGGCAATGGAGCACACCCAGAGCCAGAGTTCTACTTCAGCCAGATGAGGCCTGCCAAGAAACTGCGTTTCACAGGCCTTTCAAAGACATGTTCCCGGTAGGCTGTAAGAGCACGGGGCAGAGCGAGTTGGTTCTTAGCTTCCCAGAGAGCTGGAAGCAAGATGCTTTGGGGCCTCTCTGCCCCTTTGGAAACAAGGCAGCACCTTGGGCCTGGCAGCTCTAGGGCAATGGAGCACACCCAGAGCAGAAGTTCTACTTCGGCCAGTTCAGGCCACCAACAAACTGCGTTTCACAGGCCTTGGTAAGAGATGTTCCCGGTAGGCTGTAAGAGCACTGGGCAACGCCAGATGTTTCTTAGCTTCCCGAAGAGCTGGAAGCAAGATGCTTTGGGGCCTCTCATCCCCTTTGCAAGCAAGGCGGCCCTTTGGGCCAGGCAGCTCTAGGCCAATGGAGCACACCCAGAGCAGAAGTTCTACCTCAGCCAGATAAGGCCTGCCAAGAAACTGCGTTTCAAAGGCTTTGGTAAGAGATGTTCCCGGTACTCTGTCAGAGCACTGGGCAGAGACAGTTGTTTCTTAGCTTCCCAATGAGCTGGAAGCAAGATGCTTTGGGGCCTCTCTGCCCCTTTGCAAACAAGGCATCCCTTTGGGCCTTTCAGCTCTAGGGCAATGGAGCACACCCAGAGCAGAAGTTCTACCTCAGCCAGATCAGGCCTGCCAAGAAACTGCTTTTCACAGGCCTTCGTAAGAGGTGTTCCCGGAAGGCTGTAAGAGTACCTGGCAGAGCGAGTTGTTTCTTAGCTTCAAAAACAGCTGGAAGCAACATGATTTGGGGCCTCTCTCCCCCTTTGGAAACAAAGCAGCCTTTGTGCCTGGCAGCTCTAGGCCAAAGTAGCACACCCAGAGCACAAGTTCTACCTCAGCCAGATAAGGCCTGTCAAGAAGCTGCGTTTCACAGGCCTTTGTATGTGACGTTCCCGGTTGGCTTTGAGAGCACTGTGCAGAGCCAGTTGTTTTAGCTTCCCAGAGAGCAGGAAGCAAGATGCTTTGGGGCCTCTCTCACACTTTGGAAATAAAGGCAGCCCTTTGGGCCTGGCAGCCCTAGGCCAATGGAGTACACCCAGAGCAGAAGTTCTACCTCAGCCAGATCAGGCCTTCCAAGAAACTGCGTCTCACAGGCCTTTCTCTGTCACGTTGCCGGTAGGCTGTGAGAGCACTGTGCAGAGCCAGTTGTTTCTTAGCTTCCCAAAGATTTGGAAGCAAGATACTTTGGGGACTCTCAGCCCCTTTGGAAACAAGGCGGCCCTTTGGGCCTGGCAGCTCTAGGCCAAAGTAGCACGCCCAGAGCAGGAGTTCTACTTCAGCCAGATCAGGCCTGCCAAGAAACTGCGTTTCACAGGCCTTGGTAAGAGATGTTCCCGGTAGGCTGTAAGAGCACTGGGCAGAGCCAGTTGTTTCTTACCTTCCTGAAAAGCTGGAAGCAAGACGCTTGGGACCCCTCTGCCCGTTTGGGAACAAGGCAGCCTTTTGGGTCGGGAAGCTCTAGGCCAATGGAGCACACGCAGAGCAGGAGTTCTACTTCAGCCTGATCAGGCCTGCAAAGAAACAGCGTTTGACAGGCCTTGGTAAGAGATGTTCCCGGTAGGTGTAAGAGCACTGGGCAGAGCCAGTTGTTTCTTAGCTTCGCAAAGACCGGGAAGCAAGATGCTTTGGGCCTCTCTGCCCCTTGGAAACAGGGCAGCACTTGGGGCCTGGCAGCTCTAGGGCAATGGAGCACACCCAGAGCCGGAGTTCTACTTCAGCCAGATGAGGCCTGCCAAGAAACTGCGTTTCACAGGCCTTTCAAAGACATGTTCCCGGTAGGCTGTAAGAGCACGGGGCAGAGCGAGTTGGTTCTTAGCTTCCCAGAGAGCTGGAAGCAAGATGCTTTGGGGCCTCTCTGCCCCTTTGGAAACAAGGCAGCACCTTGGGCCTGGCAGCTCTAGGGCAATGGAGCACACCCAGAGCAGAAGTTCTACTTCAGCCAAATCAGGCCTGCCAGGAAACGGCGTTTCACAGGCCTTGGTAAGAGATGTTCCCGGTAGGCTGTAAGAGCACTGGGCAACGCCAGATGTTTCTTAGCTTCCCGAAGAGCTGGAAGCAAGATGCTTTGGTGCCACTCTCTCACTTTGGAATCAAGGCAGCCCTTTGGGGCAGGTAGCTCTAGGCCAGTGGAGCACACCCAGAGCAGAAGTTCTACTTCGGCCAGTTCAGGCCACCAACAAACTGCGTTTCACAGGCCTTGGTAAGAGATGTTCCCGGTAGGCTGTAAGAGCACTGGGCAACGCCAGATGTTTCTTAGCTTCCCGAAGAGCTGGAAGCAAGATGCTTTGGGGCCTCTCTGCCCCTTTGCAAACAAGGCGGCCGTTTGGGCCAGGCAGCTCTAGGCCAATGGAGCACACCCAGAGCAGAAGTTCTACTTCAGCTAGATCAGGCCACCTACAAAGTGCGTTTCACAGGCCTTGGTAAGAGATTTTCTCTCAGGCTGTAAGAGCACTGGGCAGAGCCAGTTGTTTCTTAGCTTCCCGAAGAGCTGGAAGCAAGATGCTTTGGGGGCTCCCTGCCCCTTTGCCAACAAGGCCGACCTTTGGGCCTTTCAGCTCTAGGCCAATGGAGCACACCCAGAGCAGAAGTTCTACCTCAGCCAGATAAGGCCTGCCAAGAAACTGCGTTTCAAAGGCTTTGGTAAGAGATGTTCCCGGTACTCTGTCAGAGCACTGGGCAGAGACAGTTGTTTCTTAGCTTCCCAATGAGCTGGAAGCAAGATGCTTTGGGGCCTCTCTGCCCCTTTGCAAACAAGGCATCCCTTTGGGCCTTTCAGCTCTAGGCCAATGGAGCACACCCAGAGCAGAAGTTCTACCTCAGCCAGATCAGGCCTGCCAAGAAACTGCTTTTCACAGGCCTTCGTAAGAGGTGTTCCCGGAAGGCTGTAAGAGTACCTGGCAGAGCGAGTTGTTTCTTAGCTTCAAACACAGCTGGAAGCAACATGATTTGGGGCCTCTCTCCCCGTTTGGAAACAAAGCAGCCTTTGTGCCTGGCAGCTCTAGGCCAAAGTAGCACACCCAGAGCACAAGTTCTACCTCAGCCAGATAAGGCCTGTCAAGAAGCTGCTTTTCACAGGCCTTTGTATGTGACGTTCCCGGTTGGCTTTGAGAGAACTGTGCAGAGCCAGTTGTTTTAGCTTCCCAGAGAGCAGGAAGCAAGATGCTTTGGGGCCTCTCTCACACTTTGGAAATAAAGGCAGCCCTTTGGGCCTGGCAGCCCTAGGCCAATGGAGTACACCCAGAGCAGAAGTTCTACCTCAGCCAGATCAGGCCTTCCAAGAAACTGCGTCTCACAGGCCTTTCTCTGTCACGTTGCCGGTAGGCTGTGAGAGCACTGTGCAGAGCCACTTGTTTCTTAGCTTCCCAAAGATTTGGAAGCAAGATACTTTGGGGACTCTCAGCCCCTTTGGAAACAAGGCGGCCCTTTGGGCCTGGCAGCTCTAGGCCAAAGTAGCACGCCCAGAGCAGGAGTTCTACTTCAGCCAGATCAGGCCTGCCAAGAAACTGCGTTTCACAGGCCTTGGTAAGAGATGTTCCCGGTAGGCTGTAAGAGCACTGGGCAGAGCCAGTTGTTTCTTACCTTCCTGAAAAGCTGGAAGCAAGACGCTTGGGACCCCTCTGCCCGTTTGGGAACAAGGCAGCCTTTTGGGTCGGGAAGCTCTAGGCCAATGGAGCACACGCAGAGCAGGAGTTCTACTTCAGCCTGATCAGGCCTGCAAAGAAACAGCGTTTGACAGGCCTTGGTAAGAGATGTTCCCGGTAGGTGTAAGAGCACTGGGCAGAGCCAGTTGTTTCTTAGCTTCGCAAAGACCGGGAAGCAAGATGCTTTGGGCCTCTCTGCCCCTAGGAAACAGGGCAGCACTTGGGGCCTGGCAGCTCTAGGGCAATGGAGCACACCCAGAGCCGGAGTTCTACTTCAGCCAGATGAGGCCTGCCAAGAAACTGCGTTTCACAGGCCTTTCAAAGACATGTTCCCGGTAGGCTGTAAGAGCACGGGGCAGAGCGAGTTGGTTCTTAGCTTCCCAGAGAGCTGGAAGCAAGATGCTTTGGGGCCTCTCTGCCCCTTTGGAAACAAGGCAGCACCTTGGGCCTGGCAGCTCTAGGGCAATGGAGCACACCCAGAGCAGAAGTTCTACTTCAGCCAAATCAGGCCTGCCAGGAAACGGCGTTTCACAGGCCTTGGTAAGAGATGTTCCCGGTAGGCTGTAAGAGCACTGGGCAACGCCAGATGTTTCTTAGCTTCCCGAAGAGCTGGAAGCAAGATGCTTTGGTGCCACTCTCTCACTTTGGAATCAAGGCAGCCCTTTGGGGCAGGTAGCTCCAGGCCAGTGGAGCACACCCAGAGCAGAAGTTCTACTTCGGCCAGTTCAGGCCACCAACAAACTGCGTTTCACAGGCCTTGGTAAGAGATGTTCCCGGTAGGCTGTAAGAGCACTGGGCAACGCCAGATGTTTCTTAGCTTCCCGAAGAGCTGGAAGCAAGATGCTTTGGGGCCTCTCTGCCCCTTTGCAAACAAGGCGGCCCTTTGGGCCAGGCAGCTCTAGGCCAATGGAGCACACCCAGAGCAGAAGTTCTACTTCAGCTAGATCAGGCCACCTACAAAGTGCGTTTCACAGGCCTTGGTAAGAGATTTTCTCTCAGGCTGTAAGAGCACTGGGCAGAGCCAGTTGTTTCTTAGCTTCCCGAAGAGCTGGAAGCAAGATGCTTTGGGGGCTCCCTGCCCCTTTGCCAACAAGGCCGACCTTTGGGCCTTTCAGCTCTAGGCCAATGGAGCACACCCAGAGCAGAAGTTCTACCTCAGCCAGATAAGGCCTGCCAAGAAACTGCGTTTCAAAGGCTTTGGTAAGAGATGTTCCCGGTACTCTGTCAGAGCACTGGGCAGAGACAGTTGTTTCTTAGCTTCCCAATGAGCTGGTAGCAAGATGCTTTGGGGCCTCTCTGCCCCTTTGCAAACAAGGCATCCCTTTGGGCCTTTCAGCTCTAGGGCAATGGAGCACACCCAGAGCAGAAGTTCTACCTCAGCCAGATCAGGCCTGCCAAGAAACTGCTTTTCACAGGCCTTCGTAAGAGGTGTTCCCGGAAGGCTGTAAGAGTACCTGGCAGAGCGAGTTGTTTCTTAGCTTCAAAAACAGCTGGAAGCAACATGATTTGGGGCCTCTCTCCCCCTTTGGAAACAAAGCAGCCTTTGTGCCTGGCAGCTCTAGGCCAAAGTAGCACACCCAGAGCACAAGTTCTACCTCAGCCAGATAAGGCCTGTCAAGAAGCTGCTTTTCACAGGCCTTTGTATGTGACGTTCCCGGTTGGCTTTGAGAGAACTGTGCAGAGCCAGTTGTTTTAGCTTCCCAGAGAGCAGGAAGCAAGATGCTTTGGGGCCTCTCTCACACTTTGGAAATAAAGGCAGCCCTTTGGGCCTGGCAGCCCTAGGCCAATGGAGTACACCCAGAGCAGAAGTTCTACCTCAGCCAGATCAGGCCTTCCAAGAAACTGCGTCTCACAGGCCTTTCTCTGTCACGTTGCCGGTAGGCTGTGAGAGCACTGTGCAGAGCCAGTTGTTTCTTAGCTTCCCAAAGATTTGGAAGCAAGATACTTTGGGGACTCTCAGCCCCTTTGGAAACAAGGCGGCCCTTTGGGCCTGGCAGCTCTAGGCCAAAGTAGCACGCCCAGAGCAGGAGTTCTACTTCAGCCAGATCAGGCCTGCCAAGAAACTGCGTTTCACAGGCCTTGGTAAGAGATGTTCCCGGTAGGCTGTAAGAGCACTGGGCAGAGCCAGTTGTTTCTTACCTTCCTGAAAAGCTGGAAGCAAGACGCTTGGGACCCCTCTGCCCGTTTGGGAACAAGGCAGCCTTTTGGGTCGGGAAGCTCTAGGCCAATGGAGCACACGCAGAGCAGGAGTTCTACTTCAGCCTGATCAGGCCTGCAAAGAAACAGCGTTTGACAGGCCTTGGTAAGAGATGTTCCCGGTAGGTGTAAGAGCACTGGGCAGAGCCAGTTGTTTCTTAGCTTCGCAAAGACCGGGAAGCAAGATGCTTTGGGCCTCTCTGCCCCTTGGAAACAGGGCAGCACTTGGGGCCTGGCAGCTCTAGGGCAATGGAGCACACCCAGAGCCGGAGTTCTACTTCAGCCAGATGAGGCCTGCCAAGAAACTGCGTTTCACAGGCCTTTCAAAGACATGTTCCCGGTAGGCTGTAAGAGCACGGGGCAGAGCGAGTTGGTTCTTAGCTTCCCAGAGAGCTGGAAGCAAGATGCTTTGGGGCCTCTCTGCCCCTTTGGAAACAAGGCAGCACCTTGGGCCTGGCAGCTCTAGGCCAATGGAGCACACCCAGAGCAGAAGTTCTACTTCGGCCAGTTCAGGCCACCAACAAACTGCGTTTCACAGGCCTTGGTAAGAGATGTTCCCGGTAGGCTGTAAGAGCACTGGGCAACGCCAGATGTTTCTTAGCTTCCCGAAGAGCTGGAAGCAAGATGCTTTGGTGCCACTCTCTCACTTTGGAATCAAGGCAGCCCTTTGGGGCAGGTAGCTCCAGGCCAGTGGAGCACACCCAGAGCAGAAGTTCTACTTCGGCCAGTTCAGGCCACCAACAAACTGCGTTTCACAGGCCTTGGTAAGAGATGTTCCCGGTAGGCTGTAAGAGCACTGGGCAACGCCAGATGTTTCTTAGCTTCCCGAAGAGCTGGGAGCAAGATGCTTTGGGGCCTCTCTGCCCCTTTGCAAACAAGGCGGCCCTTTGGGCCAGGCAGCTCTAGGCCAATGGAGCACACCCAGAGCACAAGTTCTACTTCAGCTAGATCAGGCCACCTACAAAGTGCGTTTCACAGGCCTTGGTAAGAGATTTTCTCTCAGGCTGTAAGAGCACTGGGCAGAGCCAGTTGTTTCTTATCTTCCCGAAGAGCTGGAAGCAAGATGCTTTGGGGGCTCCCTGCCCCTTTGCCAACAAGGCCGACCTTTGGGCCTTTCAGCTCTAGGCCAATGGAGCACACCCAGAGCAGAAGTTCTACCTCAGCCAGATAAGGCCTGCCAAGAAACTGCGTTTCAAAGGCTTTGGTAAGAGATGTTCCCGGTACTCTGTCAGAGCACTGGGCAGAGACAGTTGTTTCTTAGCTTCCCAATGAGCTGGAAGCAAGATGCTTTGGGGCCTCTCTGCCCCTTTGCAAACAAGGCATCCCTTTGGGCCTTTCAGCTCTAGGGCAATGGAGCACACCCAGAGCAGAAGTTCTACCTCAGCCAGATCAGGCCTGCCAAGAAACTGCTTTTCACAGGCCTTCGTAAGAGGTGTTCCCGGAAGGCTGTAAGAGTACCTGGCAGAGCGAGTTGTTTCTTAGCTTCAAAAACAGCTGGAAGCAACATGATTTGGGGCCTCTCTCCCCCTTTGGAAACAAAGCAGCCTTTGTGCCTGGCAGCTCTAGGCCAAAGTAGCACACCCAGAGCACAAGTTCTACCTCAGCCAGATAAGGCCTGTCAAGAAGCTGCTTTTCACAGGCCTTTGTATGTGACGTTCCCGGTTGGCTTTGAGAGAACTGTGCAGAGCCAGTTGTTTTAGCTTCCCAGAGAGCAGGAAGCAAGATGCTTTGGGGCCTCTCTCACACTTTGGAAATAAAGGCAGCCCTTTGGGCCTGGCAGCCCTAGGCCAATGGAGTACACCCAGAGCAGAAGTTCTACCTCAGCCAGATCAGGCCTTCCAAGAAACTGCGTCTCACAGGCCTTTCTCTGTCACGTTGCCGGTAGGCTGTGAGAGCACTGTGCAGAGCCACTTGTTTCTTAGCTTCCCAAAGATTTGGAAGCAAGATACTTTGGGGACTCTCAGCCCCTTTGGAAACAAGGCGGCCCTTTGGGCCTGGCAGCTCTAGGCCAAAGTAGCACGCCCAGAGCAGGAGTTCTACTTCAGCCAGATCAGGCCTGCCAAGAAACTGCGTTTCACAGGCCTTGGTAAGAGATGTTCCCGGTAGGCTGTAAGAGCACTGGGCAGAGCCAGTTGTTTCTTACCTTCCTGAAAAGCTGGAAGCAAGACGCTTGGGACCCCTCTGCCCGTTTGGGAACAAGGCAGCCTTTTGGGTCGGGAAGCTCTAGGCCAATGGAGCACACGCAGAGCAGGAGTTCTACTTCAGCCTGATCAGGCCTGCAAAGAAACAGCGTTTGACAGGCCTTGGTAAGAGATGTTCCCGGTAGGTGTAAGAGCACTGGGCAGAGCCAGTTGTTTCTTAGCTTCGCAAAGACCGGGAAGCAAGATGCTTTGGGCCTCTCTGCCCCTTGGAAACAGGGCAGCACTTGGGGCCTGGCAGCTCTAGGGCAATGGAGCACACCCAGAGCCGGAGTTCTACTTCAGCCAGATGAGGCCTGCCAAGAAACTGCGTTTCACAGGCCTTTCAAAGACATGTTCCCGGTAGGCTGTAAGAGCACGGGGCAGAGCGAGTTGGTTCTTAGCTTCCCAGAGAGCTGGAAGCAAGATGCTTTGGGGCCTCTCTGCCCCTTTGGAAACAAGGCAGCACCTTGGGCCTGGCAGCTCTAGGCCAATGGAGCACACCCAGAGCAGAAGTTCTACTTCGGCCAGTTCAGGCCACCAACAAACTGCGTTTCACAGGCCTTGGTAAGAGATGTTCCCGGTAGGCTGTAAGAGCACTGGGCAACGCCAGATGTTTCTTAGCTTCCCGAAGAGCTGGAAGCAAGATGCTTTGGTGCCACTCTCTCACTTTGGAATCAAGGCAGCCCTTTGGGGCAGGTAGCTCCAGGCCAGTGGAGCACACCCAGAGCAGAAGTTCTACTTCGGCCAGTTCAGGCCACCAACAAACTGCGTTTCACAGGCCTTGGTAAGAGATGTTCCCGGTAGGCTGTAAGAGCACTGGGCAACGCCAGATGTTTCTTAGCTTCCCGAAGAGCTGGAAGCAAGATGCTTTGGGGCCTCTCTGCCCCTTTGCAAACAAGGCGGCCCTTTGGGCCAGGCAGCTCTAGGCCAATGGAGCACACCCAGAGCACAAGTTCTACTTCAGCTAGATCAGGCCACCTACAAAGTGCGTTTCACAGGCCTTGGTAAGAGATTTTCTCTCAGGCTGTAAGAGCACTGGGCAGAGCCAGTTGTTTCTTAGCTTCCCGAAGAGCTGGAAGCAAGATGCTTTGGGGGCTCCCTGCCCCTTTGCCAACAAGGCCGACCTTTGGGCCTTTCAGCTCTAGGCCAATGGAGCACACCCAGAGCAGAAGTTCTACCTCAGCCAGATAAGGCCTGCCAAGAAACTGCGTTTCAAAGGCTTTGGTAAGAGATGTTCCCGGTACTCTGTCAGAGCACTGGGCAGAGACAGTTGTTTCTTAGCTTCCCAATGAGCTGGAAGCAAGATGCTTTGGGGCCTCTCTGCCCCTTTGCAAACAAGGCATCCCTTTGGGCCTTTCAGCTCTAGGGCAATGGAGCACACCCAGAGCAGAAGTTCTACCTCAGCCAGATCAGGCCTGCCAAGAAACTGCTTTTCACAGGCCTTCGTAAGAGGTGTTCCCGGAAGGCTGTAAGAGTACCTGGCAGAGCGAGTTGTTTCTTAGCTTCAAAAACAGCTGGAAGCAACATGATTTGGGGCCTCTCTCCCCCTTTGGAAACAAAGCAGCCTTTGTGCCTGGCAGCTCTAGGCCAAAGTAGCACACCCAGAGCACAAGTTCTACCTCAGCCAGATAAGGCCTGTCAAGAAGCTGCGTTTCACAGGCCTTTGTATGTGACGTTCCCGGTTGGCTTTGAGAGCACTGTGCAGAGCCAGTTGTTTTAGCTTCCCAGAGAGCAGGAAGCAAGATGCTTTGGGGCCTCTCTCACACTTTGGAAATAAAGGCAGCCCTTTGGGCCTGGCAGCCCTAGGCCAATGGAGTACACCCAGAGCAGAAGTTCTACCTCAGCCAGATCAGGCCTTCCAAGAAACTGCGTCTCACAGGCCTTTCTCTGTCACGTTGCCGGTAGGCTGTGAGAGCACTGTGCAGAGCCAGTTGTTTCTTAGCTTCCCAAAGATTTGGAAGCAAGATACTTTGGGGACTCTCAGCCCCTTTGGAAACAAGGCGGCCCTTTGGGCCTGGCAGCTCTAGGCCAAAGTAGCACGCCCAGAGCAGGAGTTCTACTTCAGCCAGATCAGGCCTGCCAAGAAACTGCGTTTCACAGGCCTTGGTAAGAGATGTTCCCGGTAGGCTGTAAGAGCACTGGGCAGAGCCGGTTGTTTCTTACCTTCCTGAAAAGCTGGAAGCAAGACGCTTGGGACCCCTCTGCCCGTTTGGGAACAAGGCAGCCTTTTGGGTCGGGAAGCTCTAGGCCAATGGAGCACACGCAGAGCAGGAGTTCTACTTCAGCCTGATCAGGCCTGCAAAGAAACAGCGTTTGACAGGCCTTGGTAAGAGATGTTCCCGGTAGGTGTAAGAGCACTGGGCAGAGCCAGTTGTTTCTTAGCTTCGCAAAGACCGGGAAGCAAGATGCTTTGGGCCTCTCTGCCCCTTGGAAACAGGGCAGCACTTGGGGCCTGGCAGCTCTAGGGCAATGGAGCACACCCAGAGCCGGAGTTCTACTTCAGCCAGATGAGGCCTGCCAAGAAACTGCGTTTCACAGGCCTTTCAAAGACATGTTCCCGGTAGGCTGTAAGAGCACGGGGCAGAGCGAGTTGGTTCTTAGCTTCCCAGAGAGCTGGAAGCAAGATGCTTTGGGGCCTCTCTGCCCCTTTGGAAACAAGGCAGCACCTTGGGCCTGGCAGCTCTAGGGCAATGGAGCACACCCAGAGCAGAAGTTCTACTTCAGCCAAATCAGGCCTGCCAGGAAACGGCGTTTCACAGGCCTTGGTAAGAGATGTTCCCGGTAGGCTGTAAGAGCACTGGGCAACGCCAGATGTTTCTTAGCTTCCCGAAGAGCTGGAAGCAAGATGCTTTGGTGCCACTCTCTCACTTTGGAATCAAGGCAGCCCTTTGGGACAGGTAGCTCCAGGCCAGTGGAGCACACCCAGAGCAGAAGTTCTACTTCGGCCAGTTCAGGCCACCAACAAACTGCGTTTCACAGGCCTTGGTAAGAGATGTTCCCGGTAGGCTGTAAGAGCACTGGGCAACGCCAGATGTTTCTTAGCTTCCCGAAGAGCTGGAAGCAAGATGCTTTGGGGCCTCTCTGCCCCTTTGCAAACAAGGCGGCCCTTTGGGCCAGGCAGCTCTAGGCCAATGGAGCACACCCAGAGCAGAAGTTCTACTTCAGCTAGATCAGGCCACCTACAAAGTGCGTTTCACAGGCCTTGGTAAGAGATTTTCTCTCAGGCTGTAAGAGCACTGGGCAGAGCCAGTTGTTTCTTAGCTTCCCGAAGAGCTGGAAGCAAGATGCTTTGGGGGCTCCCTGCCCCTTTGCCAACAAGGCCGACCTTTGGGCCTTTCAGCTCTAGGCCAATGGAGCACACCCAGAGCAGAAGTTCTACCTCAGCCAGATAAGGCCTGCCAAGAAACTGCGTTTCAAAGGCTTTGGTAAGAGATGTTCCCGGTACTCTGTCAGAGCACTGGGCAGAGACAGTTGTTTCTTAGCTTCCCAATGAGCTGGAAGCAAGATGCTTTGGGGCCTCTCTGCCCCTTTGCAAACAAGGCATCCCTTTGGGCCTTTCAGCTCTAGGCCAATGGAGCACACCCAGAGCAGAAGTTCTACCTCAGCCAGATCAGGCCTGCCAAGAAACTGCTTTTCACAGGCCTTCGTAAGAGGTGTTCCCGGAAGGCTGTAAGAGTACCTGGCAGAGCGAGTTGTTTCTTAGCTTCAAACACAGCTGGAAGCAACATGATTTGGGGCCTCTCTCCCCCTTTGGAAACAAAGCAGCCTTTGTGCCTGGCAGCTCTAGGCCAAAGTAGCACACCCAGAGCACAAGTTCTACCTCAGCCAGATAAGGCCTGTCAAGAAGCTGCTTTTCACAGGCCTTTGTATGTGACGTTCCCGGTTGGCTTTGAGAGAACTGTGCAGAGCCAGTTGTTTTAGCTTCCCAGAGAGCAGGAAGCAAGATGCTTTGGGGCCTCTCTCACACTTTGGAAATAAAGGCAGCCCTTTGGGCCTGGCAGCCCTAGGCCAATGGAGTACACCCAGAGCAGAAGTTCTACCTCAGCCAGATCAGGCCTTCCAAGAAACTGCGTCTCACAGGCCTTTCTCTGTCACGTTGCCGGTAGGCTGTGAGAGCACTGTGCAGAGCCACTTGTTTCTTAGCTTCCCAAAGATTTGGAAGCAAGATACTTTGGGGACTCTCAGCCCCTTTGGAAACAAGGCGGCCCTTTGGGCCTGGCAGCTCTAGGCCAAAGTAGCACGCCCAGAGCAGGAGTTCTACTTCAGCCAGATCAGGCCTGCCAAGAAACTGCGTTTCACAGGCCTTGGTAAGAGATGTTCCCGGTAGGCTGTAAGAGCACTGGGCAGAGCCAGTTGTTTCTTACCTTCCTGAAAAGCTGGAAGCAAGACGCTTGGGACCCCTCTGCCCGTTTGGGAACAAGGCAGCCTTTTGGGTCGGGAAGCTCTAGGCCAATGGAGCACACGCAGAGCAGGAGTTCTACTTCAGCCTGATCAGGCCTGCAAAGAAACAGCGTTTGACAGGCCTTGGTAAGAGATGTTCCCGGTAGGTGTAAGAGCACTGGGCAGAGCCAGTTGTTTCTTAGCTTCGCAAAGACCGGGAAGCAAGATGCTTTGGGCCTCTCTGCCCCTAGGAAACAGGGCAGCACTTGGGGCCTGGCAGCTCTAGGGCAATGGAGCACACCCAGAGCCGGAGTTCTACTTCAGCCAGATGAGGCCTGCCAAGAAACTGCGTTTCACAGGCCTTTCAAAGACATGTTCCCGGTAGGCTGTAAGAGCACGGGGCAGAGCGAGTTGGTTCTTAGCTTCCCAGAGAGCTGGAAGCAAGATGCTTTGGGGCCTCTCTGCCCCTTTGGAAACAAGGCAGCACCTTGGGCCTGGCAGCTCTAGGGCAATGGAGCACACCCAGAGCAGAAGTTCTACTTCAGCCAAATCAGGCCTGCCAGGAAACGGCGTTTCACAGGCCTTGGTAAGAGATGTTCCCGGTAGGCTGTAAGAGCACTGGGCAACGCCAGATGTTTCTTAGCTTCCCGAAGAGCTGGAAGCAAGATGCTTTGGTGCCACTCTCTCACTTTGGAATCAAGGCAGCCCTTTGGGGCAGGTAGCTCCAGGCCAGTGGAGCACACCCAGAGCAGAAGTTCTACTTCGGCCAGTTCAGGCCACCAACAAACTGCGTTTCACAGGCCTTGGTAAGAGATGTTCCCGGTAGGCTGTAAGAGCACTGGGCAACGCCAGATGTTTCTTAGCTTCCCGAAGAGCTGGAAGCAAGATGCTTTGGGGCCTCTCTGCCCCTTTGCAAACAAGGCGGCCCTTTGGGCCAGGCAGCTCTAGGCCAATGGAGCACACCCAGAGCAGAAGTTCTACTTCAGCTAGATCAGGCCACCTACAAAGTGCGTTTCACAGGCCTTGGTAAGAGATTTTCTCTCAGGCTGTAAGAGCACTGGGCAGAGCCAGTTGTTTCTTAGCTTCCCGAAGAGCTGGAAGCAAGATGCTTTGGGGGCTCCCTGCCCCTTTGCCAACAAGGCCGACCTTTGGGCCTTTCAGCTCTAGGCCAATGGAGCACACCCAGAGCAGAAGTTCTACCTCAGCCAGATAAGGCCTGCCAAGAAACTGCGTTTCAAAGGCTTTGGTAAGAGATGTTCCCGGTACTCTGTCAGAGCACTGGGCAGAGACAGTTGTTTCTTAGCTTCCCAATGAGCTGGTAGCAAGATGCTTTGGGGCCTCTCTGCCCCTTTGCAAACAAGGCATCCCTTTGGGCCTTTCAGCTCTAGGGCAATGGAGCACACCCAGAGCAGAAGTTCTACCTCAGCCAGATCAGGCCTGCCAAGAAACTGCTTTTCACAGGCCTTCGTAAGAGGTGTTCCCGGAAGGCTGTAAGAGTACCTGGCAGAGCGAGTTGTTTCTTAGCTTCAAAAACAGCTGGAAGCAACATGATTTGGGGCCTCTCTCCCCCTTTGGAAACAAAGCAGCCTTTGTGCCTGGCAGCTCTAGGCCAAAGTAGCACACCCAGAGCACAAGTTCTACCTCAGCCAGATAAGGCCTGTCAAGAAGCTGCTTTTCACAGGCCTTTGTATGTGACGTTCCCGGTTGGCTTTGAGAGAACTGTGCAGAGCCAGTTGTTTTAGCTTCCCAGAGAGCAGGAAGCAAGATGCTTTGGGGCCTCTCTCACACTTTGGAAATAAAGGCAGCCCTTTGGGCCTGGCAGCCCTAGGCCAATGGAGTACACCCAGAGCAGAAGTTCTACCTCAGCCAGATCAGGCCTTCCAAGAAACTGCGTCTCACAGGCCTTTCTCTGTCACGTTGCCGGTAGGCTGTGAGAGCACTGTGCAGAGCCAGTTGTTTCTTAGCTTCCCAAAGATTTGGAAGCAAGATACTTTGGGGACTCTCAGCCCCTTTGGAAACAAGGCGGCCCTTTGGGCCTGGCAGCTCTAGGCCAAAGTAGCACGCCCAGAGCAGGAGTTCTACTTCAGCCAGATCAGGCCTGCCAAGAAACTGCGTTTCACAGGCCTTGGTAAGAGATGTTCCCGGTAGGCTGTAAGAGCACTGGGCAGAGCCAGTTGTTTCTTACCTTCCTGAAAAGCTGGAAGCAAGACGCTTGGGACCCCTCTGCCCGTTTGGGAACAAGGCAGCCTTTTGGGTCGGGAAGCTCTAGGCCAATGGAGCACACGCAGAGCAGGAGTTCTACTTCAGCCTGATCAGGCCTGCAAAGAAACAGCGTTTGACAGGCCTTGGTAAGAGATGTTCCCGGTAGGTGTAAGAGCACTGGGCAGAGCCAGTTGTTTCTTAGCTTCGCAAAGACCGGGAAGCAAGATGCTTTGGGCCTCTCTGCCCCTTGGAAACAGGGCAGCACTTGGGGCCTGGCAGCTCTAGGGCAATGGAGCACACCCAGAGCCGGAGTTCTACTTCAGCCAGATGAGGCCTGCCAAGAAACTGCGTTTCACAGGCCTTTCAAAGACATGTTCCCGGTAGGCTGTAAGAGCACGGGGCAGAGCGAGTTGGTTCTTAGCTTCCCAGAGAGCTGGAAGCAAGATGCTTTGGGGCCTCTCTGCCCCTTTGGAAACAAGGCAGCACCTTGGGCCTGGCAGCTCTAGGGCAATGGAGCACACCCAGAGCAGAAGTTCTACTTCAGCCAAATCAGGCCTGCCAGGAAACGGCGTTTCACAGGCCTTGGTAAGAGATGTTCCCGGTAGGCTGTAAGAGCACTGGGCAACGCCAGATGTTTCTTAGCTTCCCGAAGAGCTGGAAGCAAGATGCTTTGGTGCCACTCTCTCACTTTGGAATCAAGGCAGCCCTTTGGGGCAGGTAGCTCCAGGCCAGTGGAGCACACCCAGAGCAGAAGTTCTACTTCGGCCAGTTCAGGCCACCAACAAACTGCGTTTCACAGGCCTTGGTAAGAGATGTTCCCGGTAGGCTGTAAGAGCACTGGGCAACGCCAGATGTTTCTTAGCTTCCCGAAGAGCTGGAAGCAAGATGCTTTGGGGCCTCTCTGCCCCTTTGCAAACAAGGCGGCCCTTTGGGCCAGGCAGCTCTAGGCCAATGGAGCACACCCAGAGCAGAAGTTCTACTTCAGCTAGATCAGGCCACCTACAAAGTGCGTTTCACAGGCCTTGGTAAGAGATTTTCTCTCAGGCTGTAAGAGCACTGGGCAGAGCCAGTTGTTTCTTAGCTTCCCGAAGAGCTGGAAGCAAGATGCTTTGGGGGCTCCCTGCCCCTTTGCCAACAAGGCCGACCTTTGGGCCTTTCAGCTCTAGGCCAATGGAGCACACCCAGAGCAGAAGTTCTACCTCAGCCAGATAAGGCCTGCCAAGAAACTGCGTTTCAAAGGCTTTGGTAAGAGATGTTCCCGGTACTCTGTCAGAGCACTGGGCAGAGACAGTTGTTTCTTAGCTTCCCAATGAGCTGGAAGCAAGATGCTTTGGGGCCTCTCTGCCCCTTTGCAAACAAGGCATCCCTTTGGGCCTTTCAGCTCTAGGGCAATGGAGCACACCCAGAGCAGAAGTTCTACCTCAGCCAGATCAGGCCTGCCAAGAAACTGCTTTTCACAGGCCTTCGTAAGAGGTGTTCCCGGAAGGCTGTAAGAGTACCTGGCAGAGCGAGTTGTTTCTTAGCTTCAAAAACAGCTGGAAGCAACATGATTTGGGGCCTCTCTCCCCCTTTGGAAACAAAGCAGCCTTTGTGCCTGGCAGCTCTAGGCCAAAGTAGCACACCCAGAGCACAAGTTCTACCTCAGCCAGATAAGGCCTGTCAAGAAGCTGCGTTTCACAGGCCTTTGTATGTGACGTTCCCGGTTGGCTTTGAGAGCACTGTGCAGAGCCAGTTGTTTTAGCTTCCCAGAGAGCAGGAAGCAAGATGCTTTGGGGCCTCTCTCACACTTTGGAAATAAAGGCAGCCCTTTGGGCCTGGCAGCCCTAGGCCAATGGAGTACACCCAGAGCAGAAGTTCTACCTCAGCCAGATCAGGCCTTCCAAGAAACTGCGTCTCACAGGCCTTTCTCTGTCACGTTGCCGGTAGGCTGTGAGAGCACTGTGCAGAGCCAGTTGTTTCTTAGCTTCCCAAAGATTTGGAAGCAAGATACTTTGGGGACTCTCAGCCCCTTTGGAAACAAGGCGGCCCTTTGGGCCTGGCAGCTCTAGGCCAAAGTAGCACGCCCAGAGCAGGAGTTCTACTTCAGCCAGATCAGGCCTGCCAAGAAACTGCGTTTCACAGGCCTTGGTAAGAGATGTTCCCGGTAGGCTGTAAGAGCACTGGGCAGAGCCGGTTGTTTCTTACCTTCCTGAAAAGCTGGAAGCAAGACGCTTGGGACCCCTCTGCCCGTTTGGGAACAAGGCAGCCTTTTGGGTCGGGAAGCTCTAGGCCAATGGAGCACACGCAGAGCAGGAGTTCTACTTCAGCCTGATCAGGCCTGCAAAGAAACAGCGTTTGACAGGCCTTGGTAAGAGATGTTCCCGGTAGGTGTAAGAGCACTGGGCAGAGCCAGTTGTTTCTTAGCTTCGCAAAGACCGGGAAGCAAGATGCTTTGGGCCTCTCTGCCCCTTGGAAACAGGGCAGCACTTGGGGCCTGGCAGCTCTAGGGCAATGGAGCACACCCAGAGCCGGAGTTCTACTTCAGCCAGATGAGGCCTGCCAAGAAACTGCGTTTCACAGGCCTTTCAAAGACATGTTCCCGGTAGGCTGTAAGAGCACGGGGCAGAGCGAGTTGGTTCTTAGCTTCCCAGAGAGCTGGAAGCAAGATGCTTTGGGGCCTCTCTGCCCCTTTGGAAACAAGGCAGCACCTTGGGCCTGGCAGCTCTAGGGCAATGGAGCACACCCAGAGCAGAAGTTCTACTTCAGCCAAATCAGGCCTGCCAGGAAACGGCGTTTCACAGGCCTTGGTAAGAGATGTTCCCGGTAGGCTGTAAGAGCACTGGGCAACGCCAGATGTTTCTTAGCTTCCCGAAGAGCTGGAAGCAAGATGCTTTGGTGCCACTCTCTCACTTTGGAATCAAGGCAGCCCTTTGGGGCAGGTAGCTCCAGGCCAGTGGAGCACACCCAGAGCAGAAGTTCTACTTCGGCCAGTTCAGGCCACCAACAAACTGCGTTTCACAGGCCTTGGTAAGAGATGTTCCCGGTAGGCTGTAAGAGCACTGGGCAACGCCAGATGTTTCTTAGCTTCCCGAAGAGCTGGAAGCAAGATGCTTTGGGGCCTCTCTGCCCCTTTGCAAACAAGGCGGCCCTTTGGGCCAGGCAGCTCTAGGCCAATGGAGCACACCCAGAGCAGAAGTTCTACTTCAGCTAGATCAGGCCACCTACAAAGTGCGTTTCACAGGCCTTGGTAAGAGATTTTCTCTCAGGCTGTAAGAGCACTGGGCAGAGCCAGTTGTTTCTTAGCTTCCCGAAGAGCTGGAAGCAAGATGCTTTGGGGGCTCCCTGCCCCTTTGCCAACAAGGCCGACCTTTGGGCCTTTCAGCTCTAGGCCAATGGAGCACACCCAGAGCAGAAGTTCTACCTCAGCCAGATAAGGCCTGCCAAGAAACTGCGTTTCCAAGGCTTTGGTAAGAGATGTTCCCGGTACTCTGTCAGAGCACTGGGCAGAGACAGTTGTTTCTTAGCTTCCCAATGAGCTGGAAGCAAGATGCTTTGGGGCCTCTCTGCCCCTTTGCAAACAAGGCATCCCTTTGGGCCTTTCAGCTCTAGGGCAATGGAGCACACCCAGAGCAGAAGTTCTACCTCAGCCAGATCAGGCCTGCCAAGAAACTGCTTTTCACAGGCCTTCGTAAGAGGTGTTCCCGGAAGGCTGTAAGAGTACCTGGCAGAGCGAGTTGTTTCTTAGCTTCAAAAACAGCTGGAAGCAACATGATTTGGGGCCTCTCTCCCCCTTTGGAAACAAAGCAGCCTTTGTGCCTGGCAGCTCTAGGCCAAAGTAGCACACCCAGAGCACAAGTTCTACCTCAGCCAGATAAGGCCTGTCAAGAAGCTGCTTTTCACAGGCCTTTGTATGTGACGTTCCCGGTTGGCTTTGAGAGCACTGTGCAGAGCCAGTTGTTTTAGCTTCCCAGAGAGCAGAAAGCAAGATGCTTTGGGGCCTCTCTCACACTTTGGAAATAAAGGCAGCCCTTTGGGCCTGGCAGCCCTAGGCCAATGGAGTACACCCAGAGCAGAAGTTCTACCTCAGCCAGATCAGGCCTTCCAAGAAACTGCGTCTCACAGGCCTTTCTCTGTCACGTTGCCGGTAGGCTGTGAGAGCACTGTGCAGAGCCAGTTGTTTCTTAGCTTCCCAAAGATTTGGAAGCAAGATACTTTGGGGACTCTCAGCCCCTTTGGAAACAAGGCGGCCCTTTGGGCCTGGCAGCTCTAGGCCAAAGTAGCACGCCCAGAGCAGGAGTTCTACTTCAGCCAGATCAGGCCTGCCAAGAAACTGCGTTTCACAGGCCTTGGTAAGAGATGTTCCCGGTAGGCTGTAAGAGCACTGGGCAGAGCCAGTTGTTTCTTACCTTCCTGAAAAGCTGGAAGCAAGACGCTTGGGACCCCTCTGCCCGTTTGGGAACAAGGCAGCCTTTTGGGTCGGGAAGCTCTAGGCCAATGGAGCACACGCAGAGCAGGAGTTCTACCTCAGCCTGATCAGGCCTGCAAAGAAACAGCGTTTGACAGGCCTTGGTAAGAGATGTTCCCGGTAGGTGTAAGAGCACTGGGCAGAGCCAGTTGTTTCTTAGCTTCGCAAAGACCGGGAAGCAAGATGCTTTGGGCCTCTCTGCCCCTTGGAAACAGGGCAGCACTTGGGGCCTGGCAGCTCTAGGGCAATGGAGCACACCCAGAGCCGGAGTTCTACTTCAGCCAGATGAGGCCTGCCAAGAAACTGCGTTTCACAGGCCTTTCAAAGACATGTTCCCGGTAGGCTGTAAGAGCACGGGGCAGAGCGAGTTGGTTCTTAGCTTCCCAGAGAGCTGGAAGCAAGATGCTTTGGGGCCTCTCTGCCCCTTTGGAAACAAGGCAGCACCTTGGGCCTGGCAGCTCTAGGGCAATGGAGCACACCCAGAGCAGAAGTTCTACTTCAGCCAAATCAGGCCTGCCAGGAAACGGCGTTTCACAGGCCTTGGTAAGAGATGTTCCCGGTAGGCTGTAAGAGCACTGGGCAACGCCAGATGTTTCTTAGCTTCCCGAAGAGCTGGAAGCAAGATGCTTTGGTGCCACTCTCTCACTTTGGAATCAAGGCAGCCCTTTGGGGCAGGTAGCTCCAGGCCAGTGGAGCACACCCAGAGCAGAAGTTCTACTTCGGCCAGTTCAGGCCACCAACAAACTGCGTTTCACAGGCCTTGGTAAGAGATGTTCCCGGTAGGCTGTAAGAGCACTGGGCAACGCCAGATGTTTCTTAGCTTCCCGAAGAGCTGGAAGCAAGATGCTTTGGGGCCTCTCTGCCCCTTTGCAAACAAGGCGGCCCTTTGGGCCAGGCAGCTCTAGGCCAATGGAGCACACCCAGAGCAGAAGTTCTACTTCAGCTAGATCAGGCCACCTACAAAGTGCGTTTCACAGGCCTTGGTAAGAGATTTTCTCTCAGGCTGTAAGAGCACTGGGCAGAGCCAGTTGTTTCTTAGCTTCCCGAAGAGCTGGAAGCAAGATGCTTTGGGGGCTCCCTGCCCCTTTGCCAACAAGGCCGACCTTTGGGCCTTTCAGCTCTAGGCCAATGGAGCACACCCAGAGCAGAAGTTCTACCTCAGCCAGATAAGGCCTGCCAAGAAACTGCGTTTCCAAGGCTTTGGTAAGAGATGTTCCCGGTACTCTGTCAGAGCACTGGGCAGAGACAGTTGTTTCTTAGCTTCCCAATGAGCTGGAAGCAAGATGCTTTGGGGCCTCTCTGCCCCTTTGCAAACAAGGCATCCCTTTGGGCCTTTCAGCTCTAGGGCAATGGAGCACACCCAGAGCAGAAGTTCTACCTCAGCCAGATCAGGCCTGCCAAGAAACTGCTTTTCACAGGCCTTCGTAAGAGGTGTTCCCGGAAGGCTGTAAGAGTACCTGGCAGAGCGAGTTGTTTCTTAGCTTCAAAAACAGCTGGAAGCAACATGATTTGGGGCCTCTCTCCCCCTTTGGAAACAAAGCAGCCTTTGTGCCTGGCAGCTCTAGGCCAAAGTAGCACACCCAGAGCACAAGTTCTACCTCAGCCAGATAAGGCCTGTCAAGAAGCTGCTTTTCACAGGCCTTTGTATGTGACGTTCCCGGTTGGCTTTGAGAGAACTGTGCAGAGCCAGTTGTTTTAGCTTCCCAGAGAGCAGAAAGCAAGATGCTTTGGGGCCTCTCTCACACTTTGGAAATAAAGGCAGCCCTTTGGGCCTGGCAGCCCTAGGCCAATGGAGTACACCCAGAGCAGAAGTTCTACCTCAGCCAGATCAGGCCTTCCAAGAAACTGCGTCTCACAGGCCTTTCTCTGTCACGTTGCCGGTAGGCTGTGAGAGCACTGTGCAGAGCCACTTGTTTCTTAGCTTCCCAAAGATTTGGAAGCAAGATACTTTGGGGACTCTCAGCCCCTTTGGAAACAAGGCGGCCCTTTGGGCCTGGCAGCTCTAGGCCAAAGTAGCACGCCCAGAGCAGGAGTTCTACTTCAGCCAGATCAGGCCTGCCAAGAAACTGCGTTTCACAGGCCTTGGTAAGAGATGTTCCCGGTAGGCTGTAAGAGCACTGGGCAGAGCCAGTTGTTTCTTACCTTCCTGAAAAGCTGGAAGCAAGACGCTTGGGACCCCTCTGCCCGTTTGGGAACAAGGCAGCCTTTTGGGTCGGGAAGCTCTAGGCCAATGGAGCACACGCAGAGCAGGAGTTCTACTTCAGCCTGATCAGGCCTGCAAAGAAACAGCGTTTGACAGGCCTTGGTAAGAGATGTTCCCGGTAGGTGTAAGAGCACTGGGCAGAGCCAGTTGTTTCTTAGCTTCGCAAAGACCGGGAAGCAAGATGCTTTGGGCCTCTCTGCCCCTTGGAAACAGGGCAGCACTTGGGGCCTGGCAGCTCTAGGGCAATGGAGCACACCCAGAGCCGGAGTTCTACTTCAGCCAGATGAGGCCTGCCAAGAAACTGCGTTTCACAGGCCTTTCAAAGACATGTTCCCGGTAGGCTGTAAGAGCACGGGGCAGAGCGAGTTGGTTCTTAGCTTCCCAGAGAGCTGGAAGCAAGATGCTTTGGGGCCTCTCTGCCCCTTTGGAAACAAGGCAGCACCTTGGGCCTGGCAGCTCTAGGGCAATGGAGCACACCCAGAGCAGAAGTTCTACTTCAGCCAAATCAGGCCTGCCAGGAAACGGCGTTTCACAGGCCTTGGTAAGAGATGTTCCCGGTAGGCTGTAAGAGCACTGGGCAACGCCAGATGTTTCTTAGCTTCCCGAAGAGCTGGAAGCAAGATGCTTTGGTGCCACTCTCTCACTTTGGAATCAAGGCAGCCCTTTGGGGCAGGTAGCTCCAGGCCAGTGGAGCACACCCAGAGCAGAAGTTCTACTTGGGCCAGTTCAGGCCACCAACAAACTGCGTTTCACAGGCCTTGGTAAGAGATGTTCCCGGTAGGCTGTAAGAGCACTGGGCAACGCCAGATGTTTCTTAGCTTCCCGAAGAGCTGGGAGCAAGATGCTTTGGGGCCTCTCTGCCCCTTTGCAAACAAGGCGGCCCTTTGGGCCAGGCAGCTCTAGGCCAATGGAGCACACCCAGAGCAGAATTTCTACTTCAGCTAGATCAGGCCACCTACAAAGTGCGTTTCACAGGCCTTGGTAAGAGATTTTCTCTCAGGCTGTAAGAGCACTGGGCAGAGCCAGTTGTTTCTTAGCTTCCCGAAGAGCTGGAAGCAAGATGCTTTGGGGGCTCCCTGCCCCTTTGCCAACAAGGCCGACCTTTGGGCCTTTCAGCTCTAGGCCAATGGAGCACACCCAGAGCAGAAGTTCTACCTCAGCCAGATAAGGCCTGCCAAGAAACTGCGTTTCCAAGGCTTTGGTAAGAGATGTTCCCGGTACTCTGTCAGAGCACTGGGCAGAGACAGTTGTTTCTTAGCTTCCCAATGAGCTGGAAGCAAGATGCTTTGGGGCCTCTCTGCCCCTTTGCAAACAAGGCATCCCTTTGGGCCTTTCAGCTCTAGGGCAATGGAGCACACCCAGAGCAGAAGTTCTACCTCAGCCAGATCAGGCCTGCCAAGAAACTGCTTTTCACAGGCCTTCGTAAGAGGTGTTCCCGGAAGGCTGTAAGAGTACCTGGCAGAGCGAGTTGTTTCTTAGCTTCAAAAACAGCTGGAAGCAACATGATTTGGGGCCTCTCTCCCCCTTTGGAAACAAAGCAGCCTTTGTGCCTGGCAGCTCTAGGCCAAAGTAGCACACCCAGAGCACAAGTTCTACCTCAGCCAGATAAGGCCTGTCAAGAAGCTGCGTTTCACAGGCCTTTGTATGTGACGTTCCCGGTTGGCTTTGAGAGCACTGTGCAGAGCCAGTTGTTTTAGCTTCCCAGAGAGCAGGAAGCAAGATGCTTTGGGGCCTCTCTCACACTTTGGAAATAAAGGCAGCCCTTTGGGCCTGGCAGCCCTAGGCCAATGGAGTACACCCAGAGCAGAAGTTCTACCTCAGCCAGATCAGGCCTTCCAAGAAACTGCGTCTCACAGGCCTTTCTCTGTCACGTTGCCGGTAGGCTGTGAGAGCACTGTGCAGAGCCACTTGTTTCTTAGCTTCCCAAAGATTTGGAAGCAAGATACTTTGGGGACTCTCAGCCCCTTTGGAAACCAGGCGGCCCTTTGGGCCTGGCAGCTCTAGGCCAAAGTAGCACGCCCAGAGCAGGAGTTCTACTTCAGCCAGATCAGGCCTGCCAAGAAACTGCGTTTCACAGGCCTTGGTAAGAGATGTTCCCGGTAGGCTGTAAGAGCACTGGGCAGAGCCGGTTGTTTCTTACCTTCCTGAAAAGCTGGAAGCAAGACGCTTGGGACCCCTCTGCCCGTTTGGGAACAAGGCAGCCTTTTGGGTCGGGAAGCTCTAGGCCAATGGAGCACACGCAGAGCAGGAGTTCTACTTCAGCCTGATCAGGCCTGCAAAGAAACAGCGTTTGACAGGCCTTGGTAAGAGATGTTCCCGGTAGGTGTAAGAGCACTGGGCAGAGCCAGTTGTTTCTTAGCTTCGCAAAGACCGGGAAGCAAGATGCTTTGGGCCTCTCTGCCCCTTGGAAACAGGGCAGCACTTGGGGCCTGGCAGCTCTAGGGCAATGGAGCACACCCAGAGCCGGAGTTCTACTTCAGCCAGATGAGGCCTGCCAAGAAACTGCGTTTCACAGGCCTTTCAAAGACATGTTCCCGGTAGGCTGTAAGAGCACGGGGCAGAGCGAGTTGGTTCTTAGCTTCCCAGAGAGCTGGAAGCAAGATGCTTTGGGGCCTCTCTGCCCCTTTGGAAACAAGGCAGCA
Organism: Equus asinus; assembly: GCF_041296235.1. Lineage (NCBI taxonomy): Eukaryota > Metazoa > Chordata > Mammalia > Perissodactyla > Equidae > Equus > Equus asinus. The sequence continues at coordinate 3,745,104 of NW_027224845.1, forward strand.
CCTTGGGCCTGGCAGCTCTAGGGCAATGGAGCACACCCAGAGCAGAAGTTCTACTTCAGCCAAATCAGGCCTGCCAGGAAACGGCGTTTCACAGGCCTTGGTAAGAGATGTTCCCGGTAGGCTGTAAGAGCACTGGGCAACGCCAGATGTTTCTTAGCTTCCCGAAGAGCTGGAAGCAAGATGCTTTGGTGCCACTCTCTCACTTTGGAATCAAGGCAGCCCTTTGGGGCAGGTAGCTCCAGGCCAGTGGAGCACACCCAGAGCAGAAGTTCTACTTCGGCCAGTTCAGGCCACCAACAAACTGCGTTTCACAGGCCTTGGTAAGAGATGTTCCCGGTAGGCTGTAAGAGCACTGGGCAACGCCAGATGTTTCTTAGCTTCCCGAAGAGCTGGGAGCAAGATGCTTTGGGGCCTCTCTGCCCCTTTGCAAACAAGGCGGCCCTTTGGGCCAGGCAGCTCTAGGCCAATGGAGCACACCCAGAGCAGAATTTCTACTTCAGCTAGATCAGGCCACCTACAAAGTGCGTTTCACAGGCCTTGGTAAGAGATTTTCTCTCAGGCTGTAAGAGCACTGGGCAGAGCCAGTTGTTTCTTAGCTTCCCGAAGAGCTGGAAGCAAGATGCTTTGGGGGCTCCCTGCCCCTTTGCCAACAAGGCCGACCTTTGGGCCTTTCAGCTCTAGGCCAATGGAGCACACCCAGAGCAGAAGTTCTACCTCAGCCAGATAAGGCCTGCCAAGAAACTGCGTTTCCAAGGCTTTGGTAAGAGATGTTCCCGGTACTCTGTCAGAGCACTGGGCAGAGACAGTTGTTTCTTAGCTTCCCAATGAGCTGGAAGCAAGATGCTTTGGGGCCTCTCTGCCCCTTTGCAAACAAGGCATCCCTTTGGGCCTTTCAGCTCTAGGGCAATGGAGCACACCCAGAGCAGAAGTTCTACCTCAGCCAGATCAGGCCTGCCAAGAAACTGCTTTTCACAGGCCTTCGTAAGAGGTGTTCCCGGAAGGCTGTAAGAGTACCTGGCAGAGCGAGTTGTTTCTTAGCTTCAAAAACAGCTGGAAGCAACATGATTTGGGGCCTCTCTCCCCCTTTGGAAACAAAGCAGCCTTTGTGCCTGGCAGCTCTAGGCCAAAGTAGCACACCCAGAGCACAAGTTCTACCTCAGCCAGATAAGGCCTGTCAAGAAGCTGCGTTTCACAGGCCTTTGTATGTGACGTTCCCGGTTGGCTTTGAGAGCACTGTGCAGAGCCAGTTGTTTTAGCTTCCCAGAGAGCAGGAAGCAAGATGCTTTGGGGCCTCTCTCACACTTTGGAAATAAAGGCAGCCCTTTGGGCCTGGCAGCCCTAGGCCAATGGAGTACACCCAGAGCAGAAGTTCTACCTCAGCCAGATCAGGCCTTCCAAGAAACTGCGTCTCACAGGCCTTTCTCTGTCACGTTGCCGGTAGGCTGTGAGAGCACTGTGCAGAGCCAGTTGTTTCTTAGCTTCCCAAAGATTTGGAAGCAAGATACTTTGGGGACTCTCAGCCCCTTTGGAAACAAGGCGGCCCTTTGGGCCTGGCAGCTCTAGGCCAAAGTAGCACGCCCAGAGCAGGAGTTCTACTTCAGCCAGATCAGGCCTGCCAAGAAACTGCGTTTCACAGGCCTTGGTAAGAGATGTTCCCGGTAGGCTGTAAGAGCACTGGGCAGAGCCGGTTGTTTCTTACCTTCCTGAAAAGCTGGAAGCAAGACGCTTGGGACCCCTCTGCCCGTTTGGGAACAAGGCAGCCTTTTGGGTCGGGAAGCTCTAGGCCAATGGAGCACACGCAGAGCAGGAGTTCTACTTCAGCCTGATCAGGCCTGCAAAGAAACAGCGTTTGACAGGCCTTGGTAAGAGATGTTCCCGGTAGGTGTAAGAGCACTGGGCAGAGCCAGTTGTTTCTTAGCTTCGCAAAGACCGGGAAGCAAGATGCTTTGGGCCTCTCTGCCCCTTGGAAACAGGGCAGCACTTGGGGCCTGGCAGCTCTAGGGCAATGGAGCACACCCAGAGCCGGAGTTCTACTTCAGCCAGATGAGGCCTGCCAAGAAACTGCGTTTCACAGGCCTTTCAAAGACATGTTCCCGGTAGGCTGTAAGAGCACGGGGCAGAGCGAGTTGGTTCTTAGCTTCCCAGAGAGCTGGAAGCAAGATGCTTTGGGGCCTCTCTGCCCCTTTGGAAACAAGGCAGCACCTTGGGCCTGGCAGCTCTAGGGCAATGGAGCACACCCAGAGCAGAAGTTCTACTTCAGCCAAATCAGGCCTGCCAGGAAACGGCGTTTCACAGGCCTTGGTAAGAGATGTTCCCGGTAGGCTGTAAGAGCACTGGGCAACGCCAGATGTTTCTTAGCTTCCCGAAGAGCTGGAAGCAAGATGCTTTGGTGCCACTCTCTCACTTTGGAATCAAGGCAGCCCTTTGGGGCAGGTAGCTCCAGGCCAGTGGAGCACACCCAGAGCAGAAGTTCTACTTCGGCCAGTTCAGGCCACCAACAAACTGCGTTTCACAGGCCTTGGTAAGAGATGTTCCCGGTAGGCTGTAAGAGCACTGGGCAACGCCAGATGTTTCTTAGCTTCCCGAAGAGCTGGGAGCAAGATGCTTTGGGGCCTCTCTGCCCCTTTGCAAACAAGGCGGCCCTTTGGGCCAGGCAGCTCTAGGCCAATGGAGCACACCCAGAGCAGAAGTTCTACTTCAGCTAGATCAGGCCACCTACAAAGTGCGTTTCACAGGCCTTGGTAAGAGATTTTCTCTCAGGCTGTAAGAGCACTGGGCAGAGCCAGTTGTTTCTTAGCTTCCCGAAGAGCTGGAAGCAAGATGCTTTGGGGGCTCCCTGCCCCTTTGCCAACAAGGCCGACCTTTGGGCCTTTCAGCTCTAGGCCAATGGAGCACACCCAGAGCAGAAGTTCTACCTCAGCCAGATAAGGCCTGCCAAGAAACTGCGTTTCCAAGGCTTTGGTAAGAGATGTTCCCGGTACTCTGTCAGAGCACTGGGCAGAGACAGTTGTTTCTTAGCTTCCCAATGAGCTGGAAGCAAGATGCTTTGGGGCCTCTCTGCCCCTTTGCAAACAAGGCATCCCTTTGGGCCTTTCAGCTCTAGGGCAATGGAGCACACCCAGAGCAGAAGTTCTACCTCAGCCAGATCAGGCCTGCCAAGAAACTGCTTTTCACAGGCCTTCGTAAGAGGTGTTCCCGGAAGGCTGTAAGAGTACCTGGCAGAGCGAGTTGTTTCTTAGCTTCAAAAACAGCTGGAAGCAACATGATTTGGGGCCTCTCTCCCCCTTTGGAAACAAAGCAGCCTTTGTGCCTGGCAGCTCTAGGCCAAAGTAGCACACCCAGAGCACAAGTTCTACCTCAGCCAGATAAGGCCTGTCAAGAAGCTGCGTTTCACAGGCCTTTGTATGTGACGTTCCCGGTTGGCTTTGAGAGCACTGTGCAGAGCCAGTTGTTTTAGCTTCCCAGAGAGCAGGAAGCAAGATGCTTTGGGGCCTCTCTCACACTTTGGAAATAAAGGCAGCCCTTTGGGCCTGGCAGCCCTAGGCCAATGGAGTACACCCAGAGCAGAAGTTCTACCTCAGCCAGATCAGGCCTTCCAAGAAACTGCGTCTCACAGGCCTTTCTCTGTCACGTTGCCGGTAGGCTGTGAGAGCACTGTGCAGAGCCACTTGTTTCTTAGCTTCCCAAAGATTTGGAAGCAAGATACTTTGGGGACTCTCAGCCCCTTTGGAAACAAGGCGGCCCTTTGGGCCTGGCAGCTCTAGGCCAAAGTAGCACGCCCAGAGCAGGAGTTCTACTTCAGCCAGATCAGGCCTGCCAAGAAACTGCGTTTCACAGGCCTTGGTAAGAGATGTTCCCGGTAGGCTGTAAGAGCACTGGGCAGAGCCGGTTGTTTCTTACCTTCCTGAAAAGCTGGAAGCAAGACGCTTGGGACCCCTCTGCCCGTTTGGGAACAAGGCAGCCTTTTGGGTCGGGAAGCTCTAGGCCAATGGAGCACACGCAGAGCAGGAGTTCTACTTCAGCCTGATCAGGCCTGCAAAGAAACAGCGTTTGACAGGCCTTGGTAAGAGATGTTCCCGGTAGGTGTAAGAGCACTGGGCAGAGCCAGTTGTTTCTTAGCTTCGCAAAGACCGGGAAGCAAGATGCTTTGGGCCTCTCTGCCCCTTGGAAACAGGGCAGCACTTGGGGCCTGGCAGCTCTAGGGCAATGGAGCACACCCAGAGCCGGAGTTCTACTTCAGCCAGATGAGGCCTGCCAAGAAACTGCGTTTCACAGGCCTTTCAAAGACATGTTCCCGGTAGGCTGTAAGAGCACGGGGCAGAGCGAGTTGGTTCTTAGCTTCCCAGAGAGCTGGAAGCAAGATGCTTTGGGGCCTCTCTGCCCCTTTGGAAACAAGGCAGCACCTTGGGCCTGGCAGCTCTAGGGCAATGGAGCACACCCAGAGCAGAAGTTCTACTTCAGCCAAATCAGGCCTGCCAGGAAACGGCGTTTCACAGGCCTTGGTAAGAGATGTTCCCGGTAGGCTGTAAGAGCACTGGGCAACGCCAGATGTTTCTTAGCTTCCCGAAGAGCTGGAAGCAAGATGCTTTGGTGCCACTCTCTCACTTTGGAATCAAGGCAGCCCTTTGGGGCAGGTAGCTCCAGGCCAGTGGAGCACACCCAGAGCAGAAGTTCTACTTCGGCCAGTTCAGGCCACCAACAAACTGCGTTTCACAGGCCTTGGTAAGAGATGTTCCCGGTAGGCTGTAAGAGCACTGGGCAACGCCAGATGTTTCTTAGCTTCCCGAAGAGCTGGGAGCAAGATGCTTTGGGGCCTCTCTGCCCCTTTGCAAACAAGGCGGCCCTTTGGGCCAGGCAGCTCTAGGCCAATGGAGCACACCCAGAGCAGAAGTTCTACTTCAGCTAGATCAGGCCACCTACAAAGTGCGTTTCACAGGCCTTGGTAAGAGATTTTCTCTCAGGCTGTAAGAGCACTGGGCAGAGCCAGTTGTTTCTTAGCTTCCCGAAGAGCTGGAAGCAAGATGCTTTGGGGGCTCCCTGCCCCTTTGCCAACAAGGCCGACCTTTGGGCCTTTCAGCTCTAGGCCAATGGAGCACACCCAGAGCAGAAGTTCTACCTCAGCCAGATAAGGCCTGCCAAGAAACTGCGTTTCCAAGGCTTTGGTAAGAGATGTTCCCGGTACTCTGTCAGAGCACTGGGCAGAGACAGTTGTTTCTTAGCTTCCCAATGAGCTGGAAGCAAGATGCTTTGGGGCCTCTCTGCCCCTTTGCAAACAAGGCATCCCTTTGGGCCTTTCAGCTCTAGGGCAATGGAGCACACCCAGAGCAGAAGTTCTACCTCAGCCAGATCAGGCCTGCCAAGAAACTGCTTTTCACAGGCCTTCGTAAGAGGTGTTCCCGGAAGGCTGTAAGAGTACCTGGCAGAGCGAGTTGTTTCTTAGCTTCAAAAACAGCTGGAAGCAACATGATTTGGGGCCTCTCTCCCCCTTTGGAAACAAAGCAGCCTTTGTGCCTGGCAGCTCTAGGCCAAAGTAGCACACCCAGAGCACAAGTTCTACCTCAGCCAGATAAGGCCTGTCAAGAAGCTGCGTTTCACAGGCCTTTGTATGTGACGTTCCCGGTTGGCTTTGAGAGCACTGTGCAGAGCCAGTTGTTTTAGCTTCCCAGAGAGCAGGAAGCAAGATGCTTTGGGGCCTCTCTCACACTTTGGAAATAAAGGCAGCCCTTTGGGCCTGGCAGCCCTAGGCCAATGGAGTACACCCAGAGCAGAAGTTCTACCTCAGCCAGATCAGGCCTTCCAAGAAACTGCGTCTCACAGGCCTTTCTCTGTCACGTTGCCGGTAGGCTGTGAGAGCACTGTGCAGAGCCAGTTGTTTCTTAGCTTCCCAAAGATTTGGAAGCAAGATACTTTGGGGACTCTCAGCCCCTTTGGAAACAAGGCGGCCCTTTGGGCCTGGCAGCTCTAGGCCAAAGTAGCACGCCCAGAGCAGGAGTTCTACTTCAGCCAGATCAGGCCTGCCAAGAAACTGCGTTTCACAGGCCTTGGTAAGAGATGTTCCCGGTAGGCTGTAAGAGCACTGGGCAGAGCCGGTTGTTTCTTACCTTCCTGAAAAGCTGGAAGCAAGACGCTTGGGACCCCTCTGCCCGTTTGGGAACAAGGCAGCCTTTTGGGTCGGGAAGCTCTAGGCCAATGGAGCACACGCAGAGCAGGAGTTCTACTTCAGCCTGATCAGGCCTGCAAAGAAACAGCGTTTGACAGGCCTTGGTAAGAGATGTTCCCGGTAGGTGTAAGAGCACTGGGCAGAGCCAGTTGTTTCTTAGCTTCGCAAAGACCGGGAAGCAAGATGCTTTGGGCCTCTCTGCCCCTTGGAAACAGGGCAGCACTTGGGGCCTGGCAGCTCTAGGGCAATGGAGCACACCCAGAGCCGGAGTTCTACTTCAGCCAGATGAGGCCTGCCAAGAAACTGCGTTTCACAGGCCTTTCAAAGACATGTTCCCGGTAGGCTGTAAGAGCACGGGGCAGAGCGAGTTGGTTCTTAGCTTCCCAGAGAGCTGGAAGCAAGATGCTTTGGGGCCTCTCTGCCCCTTTGGAAACAAGGCAGCACCTTGGGCCTGGCAGCTCTAGGGCAATGGAGCACACCCAGAGCAGAAGTTCTACTTCAGCCAAATCAGGCCTGCCAGGAAACGGCGTTTCACAGGCCTTGGTAAGAGATGTTCCCGGTAGGCTGTAAGAGCACTGGGCAACGCCAGATGTTTCTTAGCTTCCCGAAGAGCTGGAAGCAAGATGCTTTGGTGCCACTCTCTCACTTTGGAATCAAGGCAGCCCTTTGGGGCAGGTAGCTCCAGGCCAGTGGAGCACACCCAGAGCAGAAGTTCTACTTCGGCCAGTTCAGGCCACCAACAAACTGCGTTTCACAGGCCTTGGTAAGAGATGTTCCCGGTAGGCTGTAAGAGCACTGGGCAACGCCAGATGTTTCTTAGCTTCCCGAAGAGCTGGGAGCAAGATGCTTTGGGGCCTCTCTGCCCCTTTGCAAACAAGGCGGCCCTTTGGGCCAGGCAGCTCTAGGCCAATGGAGCACACCCAGAGCAGAAGTTCTACTTCAGCTAGATCAGGCCACCTACAAAGTGCGTTTCACAGGCCTTGGTAAGAGATTTTCTCTCAGGCTGTAAGAGCACTGGGCAGAGCCAGTTGTTTCTTAGCTTCCCGAAGAGCTGGAAGCAAGATGCTTTGGGGGCTCCCTGCCCCTTTGCCAACAAGGCCGACCTTTGGGCCTTTCAGCTCTAGGCCAATGGAGCACACCCAGAGCAGAAGTTCTACCTCAGCCAGATAAGGCCTGCCAAGAAACTGCGTTTCCAAGGCTTTGGTAAGAGATGTTCCCGGTACTCTGTCAGAGCACTGGGCAGAGACAGTTGTTTCTTAGCTTCCCAATGAGCTGGAAGCAAGATGCTTTGGGGCCTCTCTGCCCCTTTGCAAACAAGGCATCCCTTTGGGCCTTTCAGCTCTAGGGCAATGGAGCACACCCAGAGCAGAAGTTCTACCTCAGCCAGATCAGGCCTGCCAAGAAACTGCTTTTCACAGGCCTTCGTAAGAGGTGTTCCCGGAAGGCTGTAAGAGTACCTGGCAGAGCGAGTTGTTTCTTAGCTTCAAAAACAGCTGGAAGCAACATGATTTGGGGCCTCTCTCCCCCTTTGGAAACAAAGCAGCCTTTGTGCCTGGCAGCTCTAGGCCAAAGTAGCACACCCAGAGCACAAGTTCTACCTCAGCCAGATAAGGCCTGTCAAGAAGCTGCGTTTCACAGGCCTTTGTATGTGACGTTCCCGGTTGGCTTTGAGAGCACTGTGCAGAGCCAGTTGTTTTAGCTTCCCAGAGAGCAGGAAGCAAGATGCTTTGGGGCCTCTCTCACACTTTGGAAATAAAGGCAGCCCTTTGGGCCTGGCAGCCCTAGGCCAATGGAGTACACCCAGAGCAGAAGTTCTACCTCAGCCAGATCAGGCCTTCCAAGAAACTGCGTCTCACAGGCCTTTCTCTGTCACGTTGCCGGTAGGCTGTGAGAGCACTGTGCAGAGCCACTTGTTTCTTAGCTTCCCAAAGATTTGGAAGCAAGATACTTTGGGGACTCTCAGCCCCTTTGGAAACAAGGCGGCCCTTTGGGCCTGGCAGCTCTAGGCCAAAGTAGCACGCCCAGAGCAGGAGTTCTACTTCAGCCAGATCAGGCCTGCCAAGAAACTGCGTTTCACAGGCCTTGGTAAGAGATGTTCCCGGTAGGCTGTAAGAGCACTGGGCAGAGCCGGTTGTTTCTTACCTTCCTGAAAAGCTGGAAGCAAGACGCTTGGGACCCCTCTGCCCGTTTGGGAACAAGGCAGCCTTTTGGGTCGGGAAGCTCTAGGCCAATGGAGCACACGCAGAGCAGGAGTTCTACTTCAGCCTGATCAGGCCTGCAAAGAAACAGCGTTTGACAGGCCTTGGTAAGAGATGTTCCCGGTAGGTGTAAGAGCACTGGGCAGAGCCAGTTGTTTCTTAGCTTCGCAAAGACCGGGAAGCAAGATGCTTTGGGCCTCTCTGCCCCTTGGAAACAGGGCAGCACTTGGGGCCTGGCAGCTCTAGGGCAATGGAGCACACCCAGAGCCGGAGTTCTACTTCAGCCAGATGAGGCCTGCCAAGAAACTGCGTTTCACAGGCCTTTCAAAGACATGTTCCCGGTAGGCTGTAAGAGCACGGGGCAGAGCGAGTTGGTTCTTAGCTTCCCAGAGAGCTGGAAGCAAGATGCTTTGGGGCCTCTCTGCCCCTTTGGAAACAAGGCAGCACCTTGGGCCTGGCAGCTCTAGGGCAATGGAGCACACCCAGAGCAGAAGTTCTACTTCAGCCAAATCAGGCCTGCCAGGAAACGGCGTTTCACAGGCCTTGGTAAGAGATGTTCCCGGTAGGCTGTAAGAGCACTGGGCAACGCCAGATGTTTCTTAGCTTCCCGAAGAGCTGGAAGCAAGATGCTTTGGTGCCACTCTCTCACTTTGGAATCAAGGCAGCCCTTTGGGGCAGGTAGCTCCAGGCCAGTGGAGCACACCCAGAGCAGAAGTTCTACTTCGGCCAGTTCAGGCCACCAACAAACTGCGTTTCACAGGCCTTGGTAAGAGATGTTCCCGGTAGGCTGTAAGAGCACTGGGCAACGCCAGATGTTTCTTAGCTTCCCGAAGAGCTGGGAGCAAGATGCTTTGGGGCCTCTCTGCCCCTTTGCAAACAAGGCGGCCCTTTGGGCCAGGCAGCTCTAGGCCAATGGAGCACACCCAGAGCAGAATTTCTACTTCAGCTAGATCAGGCCACCTACAAAGTGCGTTTCACAGGCCTTGGTAAGAGATTTTCTCTCAGGCTGTAAGAGCACTGGGCAGAGCCAGTTGTTTCTTAGCTTCCCGAAGAGCTGGAAGCAAGATGCTTTGGGGGCTCCCTGCCCCTTTGCCAACAAGGCCGACCTTTGGGCCTTTCAGCTCTAGGCCAATGGAGCACACCCAGAGCAGAAGTTCTACCTCAGCCAGATAAGGCCTGCCAAGAAACTGCGTTTCCAAGGCTTTGGTAAGAGATGTTCCCGGTACTCTGTCAGAGCACTGGGCAGAGACAGTTGTTTCTTAGCTTCCCAATGAGCTGGAAGCAAGATGCTTTGGGGCCTCTCTGCCCCTTTGCAAACAAGGCATCCCTTTGGGCCTTTCAGCTCTAGGGCAATGGAGCACACCCAGAGCAGAAGTTCTACCTCAGCCAGATCAGGCCTGCCAAGAAACTGCTTTTCACAGGCCTTCGTAAGAGGTGTTCCCGGAAGGCTGTAAGAGTACCTGGCAGAGCGAGTTGTTTCTTAGCTTCAAAAACAGCTGGAAGCAACATGATTTGGGGCCTCTCTCCCCCTTTGGAAACAAAGCAGCCTTTGTGCCTGGCAGCTCTAGGCCAAAGTAGCACACCCAGAGCACAAGTTCTACCTCAGCCAGATAAGGCCTGTCAAGAAGCTGCGTTTCACAGGCCTTTGTATGTGACGTTCCCGGTTGGCTTTGAGAGCACTGTGCAGAGCCAGTTGTTTTAGCTTCCCAGAGAGCAGGAAGCAAGATGCTTTGGGGCCTCTCTCACACTTTGGAAATAAAGGCAGCCCTTTGGGCCTGGCAGCCCTAGGCCAATGGAGTACACCCAGAGCAGAAGTTCTACCTCAGCCAGATCAGGCCTTCCAAGAAACTGCGTCTCACAGGCCTTTCTCTGTCACGTTGCCGGTAGGCTGTGAGAGCACTGTGCAGAGCCAGTTGTTTCTTAGCTTCCCAAAGATTTGGAAGCAAGATACTTTGGGGACTCTCAGCCCCTTTGGAAACAAGGCGGCCCTTTGGGCCTGGCAGCTCTAGGCCAAAGTAGCACGCCCAGAGCAGGAGTTCTACTTCAGCCAGATCAGGCCTGCCAAGAAACTGCGTTTCACAGGCCTTGGTAAGAGATGTTCCCGGTAGGCTGTAAGAGCACTGGGCAGAGCCGGTTGTTTCTTACCTTCCTGAAAAGCTGGAAGCAAGACGCTTGGGACCCCTCTGCCCGTTTGGGAACAAGGCAGCCTTTTGGGTCGGGAAGCTCTAGGCCAATGGAGCACACGCAGAGCAGGAGTTCTACTTCAGCCTGATCAGGCCTGCAAAGAAACAGCGTTTGACAGGCCTTGGTAAGAGATGTTCCCGGTAGGTGTAAGAGCACTGGGCAGAGCCAGTTGTTTCTTAGCTTCGCAAAGACCGGGAAGCAAGATGCTTTGGGCCTCTCTGCCCCTTGGAAACAGGGCAGCACTTGGGGCCTGGCAGCTCTAGGGCAATGGAGCACACCCAGAGCCGGAGTTCTACTTCAGCCAGATGAGGCCTGCCAAGAAACTGCGTTTCACAGGCCTTTCAAAGACATGTTCCCGGTAGGCTGTAAGAGCACGGGGCAGAGCGAGTTGGTTCTTAGCTTCCCAGAGAGCTGGAAGCAAGATGCTTTGGGGCCTCTCTGCCCCTTTGGAACAAGGCAGCACCTTGGGCCTGGCAGCTCTAGGGCAATGGAGCACACCCAGAGCAGAAGTTCTACTTCAGCCAAATCAGGCCTGCCAGGAAACGGCGTTTCACAGGCCTTGGTAAGAGATGTTCCCGGTAGGCTGTAAGAGCACTGGGCAACGCCAGATGTTTCTTAGCTTCCCGAAGAGCTGGAAGCAAGATGCTTTGGTGCCACTCTCTCACTTTGGAATCAAGGCAGCCCTTTGGGGCAGGTAGCTCCAGGCCAGTGGAGCACACCCAGAGCAGAAGTTCTACTTCGGCCAGTTCAGGCCACCAACAAACTGCGTTTCACAGGCCTTGGTAAGAGATGTTCCCGGTAGGCTGTAAGAGCACTGGGCAACGCCAGATGTTTCTTAGCTTCCCGAAGAGCTGGAAGCAAGATGCTTTGGGGCCTCTCTGCCCCTTTGCAAACAAGGCGGCCCTTTGGGCCAGGCAGCTCTAGGCCAATGGAGCACACCCAGAGCAGAAGTTCTACTTCAGCTAGATCAGGCCACCTACAAAGTGCGTTTCACAGGCCTTGGTAAGAGATTTTCTCTCAGGCTGTAAGAGCACTGGGCAGAGCCAGTTGTTTCTTAGCTTCCCGAAGAGCTGGAAGCAAGATGCTTTGGGGGCTCCCTGCCCCTTTGCCAACAAGGCCGACCTTTGGGCCTTTCAGCTCTAGGCCAATGGAGCACACCCAGAGCAGAAGTTCTACCTCAGCCAGATAAGGCCTGCCAAGAAACTGCGTTTCCAAGGCTTTGGTAAGAGATGTTCCCGGTACTCTGTCAGAGCACTGGGCAGAGACAGTTGTTTCTTAGCTTCCCAATGAGCTGGAAGCAAGATGCTTTGGGGCCTCTCTGCCCCTTTGCAAACAAGGCATCCCTTTGGGCCTTTCAGCTCTAGGGCAATGGAGCACACCCAGAGCAGAAGTTCTACCTCAGCCAGATCAGGCCTGCCAAGAAACTGCTTTTCACAGGCCTTCGTAAGAGGTGTTCCCGGAAGGCTGTAAGAGTACCTGGCAGAGCGAGTTGTTTCTTAGCTTCAAAAACAGCTGGAAGCAACATGATTTGGGGCCTCTCTCCCCCTTTGGAAACAAAGCAGCCTTTGTGCCTGGCAGCTCTAGGCCAAAGTAGCACACCCAGAGCACAAGTTCTACCTCAGCCAGATAAGGCCTGTCAAGAAGCTGCGTTTCACAGGCCTTTGTATGTGACGTTCCCGGTTGGCTTTGAGAGCACTGTGCAGAGCCAGTTGTTTTAGCTTCCCAGAGAGCAGGAAGCAAGATGCTTTGGGGCCTCTCTCACACTTTGGAAATAAAGGCAGCCCTTTGGGCCTGGCAGCCCTAGGCCAATGGAGTACACCCAGAGCAGAAGTTCTACCTCAGCCAGATCAGGCCTTCCAAGAAACTGCGTCTCACAGGCCTTTCTCTGTCACGTTGCCGGTAGGCTGTGAGAGCACTGTGCAGAGCCACTTGTTTCTTAGCTTCCCAAAGATTTGGAAGCAAGATACTTTGGGGACTCTCAGCCCCTTTGGAAACAAGGCGGCCCTTTGGGCCTGGCAGCTCTAGGCCAAAGTAGCACGCCCAGAGCAGGAGTTCTACTTCAGCCAGATCAGGCCTGCCAAGAAACTGCGTTTCACAGGCCTTGGTAAGAGATGTTCCCGGTAGGCTGTAAGAGCACTGGGCAGAGCCGGTTGTTTCTTACCTTCCTGAAAAGCTGGAAGCAAGACGCTTGGGACCCCTCTGCCCGTTTGGGAACAAGGCAGCCTTTTGGGTCGGGAAGCTCTAGGCCAATGGAGCACACGCAGAGCAGGAGTTCTACTTCAGCCTGATCAGGCCTGCAAAGAAACAGCGTTTGACAGGCCTTGGTAAGAGATGTTCCCGGTAGGTGTAAGAGCACTGGGCAGAGCCAGTTGTTTCTTAGCTTCGCAAAGACCGGGAAGCAAGATGCTTTGGGCCTCTCTGCCCCTTGGAAACAGGGCAGCACTTGGGGCCTGGCAGCTCTAGGGCAATGGAGCACACCCAGAGCCGGAGTTCTACTTCAGCCAGATGAGGCCTGCCAAGAAACTGCGTTTCACAGGCCTTTCAAAGACATGTTCCCGGTAGGCTGTAAGAGCACGGGGCAGAGCGAGTTGGTTCTTAGCTTCCCAGAGAGCTGGAAGCAAGATGCTTTGGGGCCTCTCTGCCCCTTTGGAAACAAGGCAGCACCTTGGGCCTGGCAGCTCTAGGGCAATGGAGCACACCCAGAGCAGAAGTTCTACTTCAGCCAAATCAGGCCTGCCAGGAAACGGCGTTTCACAGGCCTTGGTAAGAGATGTTCCCGGTAGGCTGTAAGAGCACTGGGCAACGCCAGATGTTTCTTAGCTTCCCGAAGAGCTGGAAGCAAGATGCTTTGGTGCCACTCTCTCACTTTGGAATCAAGGCAGCCCTTTGGGGCAGGTAGCTCCAGGCCAGTGGAGCACACCCAGAGCAGAAGTTCTACTTCGGCCAGTTCAGGCCACCAACAAACTGCGTTTCACAGGCCTTGGTAAGAGATGTTCCCGGTAGGCTGTAAGAGCACTGGGCAACGCCAGATGTTTCTTAGCTTCCCGAAGAGCTGGGAGCAAGATGCTTTGGGGCCTCTCTGCCCCTTTGCAAACAAGGCGGCCCTTTGGGCCAGGCAGCTCTAGGCCAATGGAGCACACCCAGAGCAGAATTTCTACTTCAGCTAGATCAGGCCACCTACAAAGTGCGTTTCACAGGCCTTGGTAAGAGATTTTCTCTCAGGCTGTAAGAGCACTGGGCAGAGCCAGTTGTTTCTTAGCTTCCCGAAGAGCTGGAAGCAAGATGCTTTGGGGGCTCCCTGCCCCTTTGCCAACAAGGCCGACCTTTGGGCCTTTCAGCTCTAGGCCAATGGAGCACACCCAGAGCAGAAGTTCTACCTCAGCCAGATAAGGCCTGCCAAGAAACTGCGTTTCCAAGGCTTTGGTAAGAGATGTTCCCGGTACTCTGTCAGAGCACTGGGCAGAGACAGTTGTTTCTTAGCTTCCCAATGAGCTGGAAGCAAGATGCTTTGGGGCCTCTCTGCCCCTTTGCAAACAAGGCATCCCTTTGGGCCTTTCAGCTCTAGGGCAATGGAGCACACCCAGAGCAGAAGTTCTACCTCAGCCAGATCAGGCCTGCCAAGAAACTGCTTTTCACAGGCCTTCGTAAGAGGTGTTCCCGGAAGGCTGTAAGAGTACCTGGCAGAGCGAGTTGTTTCTTAGCTTCAAAAACAGCTGGAAGCAACATGATTTGGGGCCTCTCTCCCCCTTTGGAAACAAAGCAGCCTTTGTGCCTGGCAGCTCTAGGCCAAAGTAGCACACCCAGAGCACAAGTTCTACCTCAGCCAGATAAGGCCTGTCAAGAAGCTGCGTTTCACAGGCCTTTGTATGTGACGTTCCCGGTTGGCTTTGAGAGCACTGTGCAGAGCCAGTTGTTTTAGCTTCCCAGAGAGCAGGAAGCAAGATGCTTTGGGGCCTCTCTCACACTTTGGAAATAAAGGCAGCCCTTTGGGCCTGGCAGCCCTAGGCCAATGGAGTACACCCAGAGCAGAAGTTCTACCTCAGCCAGATCAGGCCTTCCAAGAAACTGCGTCTCACAGGCCTTTCTCTGTCACGTTGCCGGTAGGCTGTGAGAGCACTGTGCAGAGCCAGTTGTTTCTTAGCTTCCCAAAGATTTGGAAGCAAGATACTTTGGGGACTCTCAGCCCCTTTGGAAACAAGGCGGCCCTTTGGGCCTGGCAGCTCTAGGCCAAAGTAGCACGCCCAGAGCAGGAGTTCTACTTCAGCCAGATCAGGCCTGCCAAGAAACTGCGTTTCACAGGCCTTGGTAAGAGATGTTCCCGGTAGGCTGTAAGAGCACTGGGCAGAGCCGGTTGTTTCTTACCTTCCTGAAAAGCTGGAAGCAAGACGCTTGGGACCCCTCTGCCCGTTTGGGAACAAGGCAGCCTTTTGGGTCGGGAAGCTCTAGGCCAATGGAGCACACGCAGAGCAGGAGTTCTACTTCAGCCTGATCAGGCCTGCAAAGAAACAGCGTTTGACAGGCCTTGGTAAGAGATGTTCCCGGTAGGTGTAAGAGCACTGGGCAGAGCCAGTTGTTTCTTAGCTTCGCAAAGACCGGGAAGCAAGATGCTTTGGGCCTCTCTGCCCCTTGGAAACAGGGCAGCACTTGGGGCCTGGCAGCTCTAGGGCAATGGAGCACACCCAGAGCCGGAGTTCTACTTCAGCCAGATGAGGCCTGCCAAGAAACTGCGTTTCACAGGCCTTTCAAAGACATGTTCCCGGTAGGCTGTAAGAGCACGGGGCAGAGCGAGTTGGTTCTTAGCTTCCCAGAGAGCTGGAAGCAAGATGCTTTGGGGCCTCTCTGCCCCTTTGGAACAAGGCAGCACCTTGGGCCTGGCAGCTCTAGGGCAATGGAGCACACCCAGAGCAGAAGTTCTACTTCAGCCAAATCAGGCCTGCCAGGAAACGGCGTTTCACAGGCCTTGGTAAGAGATGTTCCCGGTAGGCTGTAAGAGCACTGGGCAACGCCAGATGTTTCTTAGCTTCCCGAAGAGCTGGAAGCAAGATGCTTTGGTGCCACTCTCTCACTTTGGAATCAAGGCAGCCCTTTGGGGCAGGTAGCTCCAGGCCAGTGGAGCACACCCAGAGCAGAAGTTCTACTTCGGCCAGTTCAGGCCACCAACAAACTGCGTTTCACAGGCCTTGGTAAGAGATGTTCCCGGTAGGCTGTAAGAGCACTGGGCAACGCCAGATGTTTCTTAGCTTCCCGAAGAGCTGGAAGCAAGATGCTTTGGGGCCTCTCTGCCCCTTTGCAAACAAGGCGGACCTTTGGGCCAGGCAGCTCTAGGCCAATGGAGCACACCCAGAGCAGAAGTTCTACTTCAGCTAGATCAGGCCACCTACAAAGTGCGTTTCACAGGCCTTGGTAAGAGATTTTCTCTCAGGCTGTAAGAGCACTGGGCAGAGCCAGTTGTTTCTTAGCTTCCCGAAGAGCTGGAAGCAAGATGCTTTGGGGGCTCCCTGCCCCTTTGCCAACAAGGCCGACCTTTGGGCCTTTCAGCTCTAGGCCAATGGAGCACACCCAGAGCAGAAGTTCTACCTCAGCCAGATAAGGCCTGCCAAGAAACTGCGTTTCAAAGGCTTTGGTAAGAGATGTTCCCGGTACTC
The DNA here is from genome assembly GCF_041296235.1 of Equus asinus. Taxonomy (NCBI): domain Eukaryota; kingdom Metazoa; phylum Chordata; class Mammalia; order Perissodactyla; family Equidae; genus Equus; species Equus asinus. Next base: position 3,761,291 of record NW_027224845.1, read on the forward strand.
TGTCAGAGCACTGGGCAGAGACAGTTGTTTCTTAGCTTCCCAATGAGCTGGAAGCAAGATGCTTTGGGGCCTCTCTGCCCCTTTGCAAACAAGGCATCCCTTTGGGCCTTTCAGCTCTAGGGCAATGGAGCACACCCAGAGCAGAAGTTCTACCTCAGCCAGATCAGGCCTGCCAAGAAACTGCTTTTCACAGGCCTTCGTAAGAGGTGTTCCCGGAAGGCTGTAAGAGTACCTGGCAGAGCGAGTTGTTTCTTAGCTTCAAAAACAGCTGGAAGCAACATGATTTGGGGCCTCTCTCCCCCTTTGGAAACAAAGCAGCCTTTGTGCCTGGCAGCTCTAGGCCAAAGTAGCACACCCAGAGCACAAGTTCTACCTCAGCCAGATAAGGCCTGTCAAGAAGCTGCTTTTCACAGGCCTTTGTATGTGACGTTCCCGGTTGGCTTTGAGAGCACTGTGCAGAGCCAGTTGTTTTAGCTTCCCAGAGAGCAGAAAGCAAGATGCTTTGGGGCCTCTCTCACACTTTGGAAATAAAGGCAGCCCTTTGGGCCTGGCAGCCCTAGGCCAATGGAGTACACCCAGAGCAGAAGTTCTACCTCAGCCAGATCAGGCCTTCCAAGAAACTGCGTCTCACAGGCCTTTCTCTGTCACGTTGCCGGTAGGCTGTGAGAGCACTGTGCAGAGCCAGTTGTTTCTTAGCTTCCCAAAGATTTGGAAGCAAGATACTTTGGGGACTCTCAGCCCCTTTGGAAACAAGGCGGCCCTTTGGGCCTGGCAGCTCTAGGCCAAAGTAGCACGCCCAGAGCAGGAGTTCTACTTCAGCCAGATCAGGCCTGCCAAGAAACTGCGTTTCACAGGCCTTGGTAAGAGATGTTCCCGGTAGGCTGTAAGAGCACTGGGCAGAGCCAGTTGTTTCTTACCTTCCTGAAAAGCTGGAAGCAAGACGCTTGGGACCCCTCTGCCCGTTTGGGAACAAGGCAGCCTTTTGGGTCGGGAAGCTCTAGGCCAATGGAGCACACGCAGAGCAGGAGTTCTACTTCAGCCTGATCAGGCCTGCAAAGAAACAGCGTTTGACAGGCCTTGGTAAGAGATGTTCCCGGTAGGTGTAAGAGCACTGGGCAGAGCCAGTTGTTTCTTAGCTTCGCAAAGACCGGGAAGCAAGATGCTTTGGGCCTCTCTGCCCCTTGGAAACAGGGCAGCACTTGGGGCCTGGCAGCTCTAGGGCAATGGAGCACACCCAGAGCCGGAGTTCTACTTCAGCCAGATGAGGCCTGCCAAGAAACTGCGTTTCACAGGCCTTTCAAAGACATGTTCCCGGTAGGCTGTAAGAGCACGGGGCAGAGCGAGTTGGTTCTTAGCTTCCCAGAGAGCTGGAAGCAAGATGCTTTGGGGCCTCTCTGCCCCTTTGGAAACAAGGCAGCACCTTGGGCCTGGCAGCTCTAGGGCAATGGAGCACACCCAGAGCAGAAGTTCTACTTCAGCCAAATCAGGCCTGCCAGGAAACGGCGTTTCACAGGCCTTGGTAAGAGATGTTCCCGGTAGGCTGTAAGAGCACTGGGCAACGCCAGATGTTTCTTAGCTTCCCGAAGAGCTGGAAGCAAGATGCTTTGGTGCCACTCTCTCACTTTGGAATCAAGGCAGCCCTTTGGGGCAGGTAGCTCCAGGCCAGTGGAGCACACCCAGAGCAGAAGTTCTACTTCGGCCAGTTCAGGCCACCAACAAACTGCGTTTCACAGGCCTTGGTAAGAGATGTTCCCGGTAGGCTGTAAGAGCACTGGGCAACGCCAGATGTTTCTTAGCTTCCCGAAGAGCTGGAAGCAAGATGCTTTGGGGCCTCTCTGCCCCTTTGCAAACAAGGCGGCCCTTTGGGCCAGGCAGCTCTAGGCCAATGGAGCACACCCAGAGCAGAAGTTCTACTTCAGCTAGATCAGGCCACCTACAAAGTGCGTTTCACAGGCCTTGGTAAGAGATTTTCTCTCAGGCTGTAAGAGCACTGGGCAGAGCCAGTTGTTTCTTAGCTTCCCGAAGAGCTGGAAGCAAGATGCTTTGGGGGCTCCCTGCCCCTTTGCCAACAAGGCCGACCTTTGGGCCTTTCAGCTCTAGGCCAATGGAGCACACCCAGAGCAGAAGTTCTACCTCAGCCAGATAAGGCCTGCCAAGAAACTGCGTTTCCAAGGCTTTGGTAAGAGATGTTCCCGGTACTCTGTCAGAGCACTGGGCAGAGACAGTTGTTTCTTAGCTTCCCAATGAGCTGGAAGCAAGATGCTTTGGGGCCTCTCTGCCCCTTTGCAAACAAGGCATCCCTTTGGGCCTTTCAGCTCTAGGGCAATGGAGCACACCCAGAGCAGAAGTTCTACCTCAGCCAGATCAGGCCTGCCAAGAAACTGCTTTTCACAGGCCTTCGTAAGAGGTGTTCCCGGAAGGCTGTAAGAGTACCTGGCAGAGCGAGTTGTTTCTTAGCTTCAAAAACAGCTGGAAGCAACATGATTTGGGGCCTCTCTCCCCCTTTGGAAACAAAGCAGCCTTTGTGCCTGGCAGCTCTAGGCCAAAGTAGCACACCCAGAGCACAAGTTCTACCTCAGCCAGATAAGGCCTGTCAAGAAGCTGCTTTTCACAGGCCTTTGTATGTGACGTTCCCGGTTGGCTTTGAGAGAACTGTGCAGAGCCAGTTGTTTTAGCTTCCCAGAGAGCAGAAAGCAAGATGCTTTGGGGCCTCTCTCACACTTTGGAAATAAAGGCAGCCCTTTGGGCCTGGCAGCCCTAGGCCAATGGAGTACACCCAGAGCAGAAGTTCTACCTCAGCCAGATCAGGCCTTCCAAGAAACTGCATCTCACAGGCCTTTCTCTGTCACGTTGCCGGTAGGCTGTGAGAGCACTGTGCAGAGCCAGTTGTTTCTTAGCTTCCCAAAGATTTGGAAGCAAGATACTTTGGGGACTCTCAGCCCCTTTGGAAACAAGGCGGCCCTTTGGGCCTGGCAGCTCTAGGCCAAAGTAGCACGCCCAGAGCAGGAGTTCTACTTCAGCCAGATCAGGCCTGCCAAGAAACTGCGTTTCACAGGCCTTGGTAAGAGATGTTCCCGGTAGGCTGTAAGAGCACTGGGCAGAGCCAGTTGTTTCTTACCTTCCTGAAAAGCTGGAAGCAAGACGCTTGGGACCCCTCTGCCCGTTTGGGAACAAGGCAGCCTTTTGGGTCGGGAAGCTCTAGGCCAATGGAGCACACGCAGAGCAGGAGTTCTACTTCAGCCTGATCAGGCCTGCAAAGAAACAGCGTTTGACAGGCCTTGGTAAGAGATGTTCCCGGTAGGTGTAAGAGCACTGGGCAGAGCCAGTTGTTTCTTAGCTTCGCAAAGACCGGGAAGCAAGATGCTTTGGGCCTCTCTGCCCCTTGGAAACAGGGCAGCACTTGGGGCCTGGCAGCTCTAGGGCAATGGAGCACACCCAGAGCCGGAGTTCTACTTCAGCCAGATGAGGCCTGCCAAGAAACTGCGTTTCACAGGCCTTTCAAAGACATGTTCCCGGTAGGCTGTAAGAGCACGGGGCAGAGCGAGTTGGTTCTTAGCTTCCCAGAGAGCTGGAAGCAAGATGCTTTGGGGCCTCTCTGCCCCTTTGGAAACAAGGCAGCACCTTGGGCCTGGCAGCTCTAGGGCAATGGAGCACACCCAGAGCAGAAGTTCTACTTCAGCCAAATCAGGCCTGCCAGGAAACGGCGTTTCACAGGCCTTGGTAAGAGATGTTCCCGGTAGGCTGTAAGAGCACTGGGCAACGCCAGATGTTTCTTAGCTTCCCAAAGAGCTGGAAGCAAGATGCTTTGGTGCCACTCTCTCACTTTGGAATCAAGGCAGCCCTTTGGGGCAGGTAGCTCCAGGCCAGTGGAGCACACCCAGAGCAGAAGTTCTACTTCGGCCAGTTCAGGCCACCAACAAACTGCGTTTCACAGGCCTTGGTAAGAGATGTTCCCGGTAGGCTGTAAGAGCACTGGGCAACGCCAGATGTTTCTTAGCTTCCCGAAGAGCTGGGAGCAAGATGCTTTGGGGCCTCTCTGCCCCTTTGCAAACAAGGCGGCCCTTTGGGCCAGGCAGCTCTAGGCCAATGGAGCACACCCAGAGCAGAATTTCTACTTCAGCTAGATCAGGCCACCTACAAAGTGCGTTTCACAGGCCTTGGTAAGAGATTTTCTCTCAGGCTGTAAGAGCACTGGGCAGAGCCAGTTGTTTCTTAGCTTCCCGAAGAGCTGGAAGCAAGATGCTTTGGGGGCTCCCTGCCCCTTTGCCAACAAGGCCGACCTTTGGGCCTTTCAGCTCTAGGCCAATGGAGCACACCCAGAGCAGAAGTTCTACCTCAGCCAGATAAGGCCTGCCAAGAAACTGCGTTTCCAAGGCTTTGGTAAGAGATGTTCCCGGTACTCTGTCAGAGCACTGGGCAGAGACAGTTGTTTCTTAGCTTCCCAATGAGCTGGAAGCAAGATGCTTTGGGGCCTCTCTGCCCCTTTGCAAACAAGGCATCCCTTTGGGCCTTTCAGCTCTAGGGCAATGGAGCACACCCAGAGCAGAAGTTCTACCTCAGCCAGATCAGGCCTGCCAAGAAACTGCTTTTCACAGGCCTTCGTAAGAGGTGTTCCCGGAAGGCTGTAAGAGTACCTGGCAGAGCGAGTTGTTTCTTAGCTTCAAAAACAGCTGGAAGCAACATGATTTGGGGCCTCTCTCCCCCTTTGGAAACAAAGCAGCCTTTGTGCCTGGCAGCTCTAGGCCAAAGTAGCACACCCAGAGCACAAGTTCTACCTCAGCCAGATAAGGCCTGTCAAGAAGCTGCGTTTCACAGGCCTTTGTATGTGACGTTCCCGGTTGGCTTTGAGAGCACTGTGCAGAGCCAGTTGTTTTAGCTTCCCAGAGAGCAGGAAGCAAGATGCTTTGGGGCCTCTCTCACACTTTGGAAATAAAGGCAGCCCTTTGGGCCTGGCAGCCCTAGGCCAATGGAGTACACCCAGAGCAGAAGTTCTACCTCAGCCAGATCAGGCCTTCCAAGAAACTGCGTCTCACAGGCCTTTCTCTGTCACGTTGCCGGTAGGCTGTGAGAGCACTGTGCAGAGCCAGTTGTTTCTTAGCTTCCCAAAGATTTGGAAGCAAGATACTTTGGGGACTCTCAGCCCCTTTGGAAACAAGGCGGCCCTTTGGGCCTGGCAGCTCTAGGCCAAAGTAGCACGCCCAGAGCAGGAGTTCTACTTCAGCCAGATCAGGCCTGCCAAGAAACTGCGTTTCACAGGCCTTGGTAAGAGATGTTCCCGGTAGGCTGTAAGAGCACTGGGCAGAGCCGGTTGTTTCTTACCTTCCTGAAAAGCTGGAAGCAAGACGCTTGGGACCCCTCTGCCCGTTTGGGAACAAGGCAGCCTTTTGGGTCGGGAAGCTCTAGGCCAATGGAGCACACGCAGAGCAGGAGTTCTACTTCAGCCTGATCAGGCCTGCAAAGAAACAGCGTTTGACAGGCCTTGGTAAGAGATGTTCCCGGTAGGTGTAAGAGCACTGGGCAGAGCCAGTTGTTTCTTAGCTTCGCAAAGACCGGGAAGCAAGATGCTTTGGGCCTCTCTGCCCCTTGGAAACAGGGCAGCACTTGGGGCCTGGCAGCTCTAGGGCAATGGAGCACACCCAGAGCCGGAGTTCTACTTCAGCCAGATGAGGCCTGCCAAGAAACTGCGTTTCACAGGCCTTTCAAAGACATGTTCCCGGTAGGCTGTAAGAGCACGGGGCAGAGCGAGTTGGTTCTTAGCTTCCCAGAGAGCTGGAAGCAAGATGCTTTGGGGCCTCTCTGCCCCTTTGGAACAAGGCAGCACCTTGGGCCTGGCAGCTCTAGGGCAATGGAGCACACCCAGAGCAGAAGTTCTACTTCAGCCAAATCAGGCCTGCCAGGAAACGGCGTTTCACAGGCCTTGGTAAGAGATGTTCCCGGTAGGCTGTAAGAGCACTGGGCAACGCCAGATGTTTCTTAGCTTCCCGAAGAGCTGGAAGCAAGATGCTTTGGTGCCACTCTCTCACTTTGGAATCAAGGCAGCCCTTTGGGGCAGGTAGCTCCAGGCCAGTGGAGCACACCCAGAGCAGAAGTTCTACTTCGGCCAGTTCAGGCCACCAACAAACTGCGTTTCACAGGCCTTGGTAAGAGATGTTCCCGGTAGGCTGTAAGAGCACTGGGCAACGCCAGATGTTTCTTAGCTTCCCGAAGAGCTGGAAGCAAGATGCTTTGGGGCCTCTCTGCCCCTTTGCAAACAAGGCGGCCCTTTGGGCCAGGCAGCTCTAGGCCAATGGAGCACACCCAGAGCAGAAGTTCTACTTCAGCTAGATCAGGCCACCTACAAAGTGCGTTTCACAGGCCTTGGTAAGAGATTTTCTCTCAGGCTGTAAGAGCACTGGGCAGAGCCAGTTGTTTCTTAGCTTCCCGAAGAGCTGGAAGCAAGATGCTTTGGGGGCTCCCTGCCCCTTTGCCAACAAGGCCGACCTTTGGGCCTTTCAGCTCTAGGCCAATGGAGCACACCCAGAGCAGAAGTTCTACCTCAGCCAGATAAGGCCTGCCAAGAAACTGCGTTTCCAAGGCTTTGGTAAGAGATGTTCCCGGTACTCTGTCAGAGCACTGGGCAGAGACAGTTGTTTCTTAGCTTCCCAATGAGCTGGAAGCAAGATGCTTTGGGGCCTCTCTGCCCCTTTGCAAACAAGGCATCCCTTTGGGCCTTTCAGCTCTAGGGCAATGGAGCACACCCAGAGCAGAAGTTCTACCTCAGCCAGATCAGGCCTGCCAAGAAACTGCTTTTCACAGGCCTTCGTAAGAGGTGTTCCCGGAAGGCTGTAAGAGTACCTGGCAGAGCGAGTTGTTTCTTAGCTTCAAAAACAGCTGGAAGCAACATGATTTGGGGCCTCTCTCCCCCTTTGGAAACAAAGCAGCCTTTGTGCCTGGCAGCTCTAGGCCAAAGTAGCACACCCAGAGCACAAGTTCTACCTCAGCCAGATAAGGCCTGTCAAGAAGCTGCGTTTCACAGGCCTTTGTATGTGACGTTCCCGGTTGGCTTTGAGAGCACTGTGCAGAGCCAGTTGTTTTAGCTTCCCAGAGAGCAGGAAGCAAGATGCTTTGGGGCCTCTCTCACACTTTGGAAATAAAGGCAGCCCTTTGGGCCTGGCAGCCCTAGGCCAATGGAGTACACCCAGAGCAGAAGTTCTACCTCAGCCAGATCAGGCCTTCCAAGAAACTGCGTCTCACAGGCCTTTCTCTGTCACGTTGCCGGTAGGCTGTGAGAGCACTGTGCAGAGCCAGTTGTTTCTTAGCTTCCCAAAGATTTGGAAGCAAGATACTTTGGGGACTCTCAGCCCCTTTGGAAACCAGGCGGCCCTTTGGGCCTGGCAGCTCTAGGCCAAAGTAGCACGCCCAGAGCAGGAGTTCTACTTCAGCCAGATCAGGCCTGCCAAGAAACTGCGTTTCACAGGCCTTGGTAAGAGATGTTCCCGGTAGGCTGTAAGAGCACTGGGCAGAGCCGGTTGTTTCTTACCTTCCTGAAAAGCTGGAAGCAAGACGCTTGGGACCCCTCTGCCCGTTTGGGAACAAGGCAGCCTTTTGGGTCGGGAAGCTCTAGGCCAATGGAGCACACGCAGAGCAGGAGTTCTACTTCAGCCTGATCAGGCCTGCAAAGAAACAGCGTTTGACAGGCCTTGGTAAGAGATGTTCCCGGTAGGTGTAAGAGCACTGGGCAGAGCCAGTTGTTTCTTAGCTTCGCAAAGACCGGGAAGCAAGATGCTTTGGGCCTCTCTGCCCCTTGGAAACAGGGCAGCACTTGGGGCCTGGCAGCTCTAGGGCAATGGAGCACACCCAGAGCCGGAGTTCTACTTCAGCCAGATGAGGCCTGCCAAGAAACTGCGTTTCACAGGCCTTTCAAAGACATGTTCCCGGTAGGCTGTAAGAGCACGGGGCAGAGCGAGTTGGTTCTTAGCTTCCCAGAGAGCTGGAAGCAAGATGCTTTGGGGCCTCTCTGCCCCTTTGGAAACAAGGCAGCACCTTGGGCCTGGCAGCTCTAGGGCAATGGAGCACACCCAGAGCAGAAGTTCTACTTCAGCCAAATAAGGCCTGCCAGGAAACGGCGTTTCACAGGCCTTGGTAAGAGATGTTCCCGGTAGGCTGTAAGAGCACTGGGCAACGCCAGATGTTTCTTAGCTTCCCGAAGAGCTGGAAGCAAGATGCTTTGGTGCCACTCTCTCACTTTGGAATCAAGGCAGCCCTTTGGGGCAGGTAGCTCCAGGCCAGTGGAGCACACCCAGAGCAGAAGTTCTACTTCGGCCAGTTCAGGCCACCAACAAACTGCGTTTCACAGGCCTTGGTAAGAGATGTTCCCGGTAGGCTGTAAGAGCACTGGGCAACGCCAGATGTTTCTTAGCTTCCCGAAGAGCTGGGAGCAAGATGCTTTGGGGCCTCTCTGCCCCTTTGCAAACAAGGCGGCCCTTTGGGCCAGGCAGCTCTAGGCCAATGGAGCACACCCAGAGCAGAATTTCTACTTCAGCTAGATCAGGCCACCTACAAAGTGCGTTTCACAGGCCTTGGTAAGAGATTTTCTCTCAGGCTGTAAGAGCACTGGGCAGAGCCAGTTGTTTCTTAGCTTCCCGAAGAGCTGGAAGCAAGATGCTTTGGGGGCTCCCTGCCCCTTTGCCAACAAGGCCGACCTTTGGGCCTTTCAGCTCTAGGCCAATGGAGCACACCCAGAGCAGAAGTTCTACCTCAGCCAGATAAGGCCTGCCAAGAAACTGCGTTTCCAAGGCTTTGGTAAGAGATGTTCCCGGTACTCTGTCAGAGCACTGGGCAGAGACAGTTGTTTCTTAGCTTCCCAATGAGCTGGAAGCAAGATGCTTTGGGGCCTCTCTGCCCCTTTGCAAACAAGGCATCCCTTTGGGCCTTTCAGCTCTAGGGCAATGGAGCACACCCAGAGCAGAAGTTCTACCTCAGCCAGATCAGGCCTGCCAAGAAACTGCTTTTCACAGGCCTTCGTAAGAGGTGTTCCCGGAAGGCTGTAAGAGTACCTGGCAGAGCGAGTTGTTTCTTAGCTTCAAAAACAGCTGGAAGCAACATGATTTGGGGCCTCTCTCCCCCTTTGGAAACAAAGCAGCCTTTGTGCCTGGCAGCTCTAGGCCAAAGTAGCACACCCAGAGCACAAGTTCTACCTCAGCCAGATAAGGCCTGTCAAGAAGCTGCGTTTCACAGGCCTTTGTATGTGACGTTCCCGGTTGGCTTTGAGAGCACTGTGCAGAGCCAGTTGTTTTAGCTTCCCAGAGAGCAGGAAGCAAGATGCTTTGGGGCCTCTCTCACACTTTGGAAATAAAGGCAGCCCTTTGGGCCTGGCAGCCCTAGGCCAATGGAGTACACCCAGAGCAGAAGTTCTACCTCAGCCAGATCAGGCCTTCCAAGAAACTGCGTCTCACAGGCCTTTCTCTGTCACGTTGCCGGTAGGCTGTGAGAGCACTGTGCAGAGCCAGTTGTTTCTTAGCTTCCCAAAGATTTGGAAGCAAGATACTTTGGGGACTCTCAGCCCCTTTGGAAACAAGGCGGCCCTTTGGGCCTGGCAGCTCTAGGCCAAAGTAGCACGCCCAGAGCAGGAGTTCTACTTCAGCCAGATCAGGCCTGCCAAGAAACTGCGTTTCACAGGCCTTGGTAAGAGATGTTCCCGGTAGGCTGTAAGAGCACTGGGCAGAGCCGGTTGTTTCTTACCTTCCTGAAAAGCTGGAAGCAAGACGCTTGGGACCCCTCTGCCCGTTTGGGAACAAGGCAGCCTTTTGGGTCGGGAAGCTCTAGGCCAATGGAGCACACGCAGAGCAGGAGTTCTACTTCAGCCTGATCAGGCCTGCAAAGAAACAGCGTTTGACAGGCCTTGGTAAGAGATGTTCCCGGTAGGTGTAAGAGCACTGGGCAGAGCCAGTTGTTTCTTAGCTTCGCAAAGACCGGGAAGCAAGATGCTTTGGGCCTCTCTGCCCCTTGGAAACAGGGCAGCACTTGGGGCCTGGCAGCTCTAGGGCAATGGAGCACACCCAGAGCCGGAGTTCTACTTCAGCCAGATGAGGCCTGCCAAGAAACTGCGTTTCACAGGCCTTTCAAAGACATGTTCCCGGTAGGCTGTAAGAGCACGGGGCAGAGCGAGTTGGTTCTTAGCTTCCCAGAGAGCTGGAAGCAAGATGCTTTGGGGCCTCTCTGCCCCTTTGGAAACAAGGCAGCACCTTGGGCCTGGCAGCTCTAGGGCAATGGAGCACACCCAGAGCAGAAGTTCTACTTCAGCCAAATCAGGCCTGCCAGGAAACGGCGTTTCACAGGCCTTGGTAAGAGATGTTCCCGGTAGGCTGTAAGAGCACTGGGCAACGCCAGATGTTTCTTAGCTTCCCGAAGAGCTGGAAGCAAGATGCTTTGGTGCCACTCTCTCACTTTGGAATCAAGGCAGCCCTTTGGGGCAGGTAGCTCCAGGCCAGTGGAGCACACCCAGAGCAGAAGTTCTACTTCGGCCAGTTCAGGCCACCAACAAACTGCGTTTCACAGGCCTTGGTAAGAGATGTTCCCGGTAGGCTGTAAGAGCACTGGGCAACGCCAGATGTTTCTTAGCTTCCCGAAGAGCTGGAAGCAAGATGCTTTGGGGCCTCTCTGCCCCTTTGCAAACAAGGCGGCCCTTTGGGCCAGGCAGCTCTAGGCCAATGGAGCACACCCAGAGCAGAAGTTCTACTTCAGCTAGATCAGGCCACCTACAAAGTGCGTTTCACAGGCCTTGGTAAGAGATTTTCTCTCAGGCTGTAAGAGCACTGGGCAGAGCCAGTTGTTTCTTAGCTTCCCGAAGAGCTGGAAGCAAGATGCTTTGGGGGCTCCCTGCCCCTTTGCCAACAAGGCCGACCTTTGGGCCTTTCAGCTCTAGGCCAATGGAGCACACCCAGAGCAGAAGTTCTACCTCAGCCAGATAAGGCCTGCCAAGAAACTGCGTTTCCAAGGCTTTGGTAAGAGATGTTCCCGGTACTCTGTCAGAGCACTGGGCAGAGACAGTTGTTTCTTAGCTTCCCAATGAGCTGGAAGCAAGATGCTTTGGGGCCTCTCTGCCCCTTTGCAAACAAGGCATCCCTTTGGGCCTTTCAGCTCTAGGGCAATGGAGCACACCCAGAGCAGAAGTTCTACCTCAGCCAGATCAGGCCTGCCAAGAAACTGCTTTTCACAGGCCTTCGTAAGAGGTGTTCCCGGAAGGCTGTAAGAGTACCTGGCAGAGCGAGTTGTTTCTTAGCTTCAAAAACAGCTGGAAGCAACATGATTTGGGGCCTCTCTCCCCCTTTGGAAACAAAGCAGCCTTTGTGCCTGGCAGCTCTAGGCCAAAGTAGCACACCCAGAGCACAAGTTCTACCTCAGCCAGATAAGGCCTGTCAAGAAGCTGCGTTTCACAGGCCTTTGTATGTGACGTTCCCGGTTGGCTTTGAGAGCACTGTGCAGAGCCAGTTGTTTTAGCTTCCCAGAGAGCAGGAAGCAAGATGCTTTGGGGCCTCTCTCACACTTTGGAAATAAAGGCAGCCCTTTGGGCCTGGCAGCCCTAGGCCAATGGAGTACACCCAGAGCAGAAGTTCTACCTCAGCCAGATCAGGCCTTCCAAGAAACTGCGTCTCACAGGCCTTTCTCTGTCACGTTGCCGGTAGGCTGTGAGAGCACTGTGCAGAGCCAGTTGTTTCTTAGCTTCCCAAAGATTTGGAAGCAAGATACTTTGGGGACTCTCAGCCCCTTTGGAAACCAGGCGGCCCTTTGGGCCTGGCAGCTCTAGGCCAAAGTAGCACGCCCAGAGCAGGAGTTCTACTTCAGCCAGATCAGGCCTGCCAAGAAACTGCGTTTCACAGGCCTTGGTAAGAGATGTTCCCGGTAGGCTGTAAGAGCACTGGGCAGAGCCGGTTGTTTCTTACCTTCCTGAAAAGCTGGAAGCAAGACGCTTGGGACCCCTCTGCCCGTTTGGGAACAAGGCAGCCTTTTGGGTCGGGAAGCTCTAGGCCAATGGAGCACACGCAGAGCAGGAGTTCTACTTCAGCCTGATCAGGCCTGCAAAGAAACAGCGTTTGACAGGCCTTGGTAAGAGATGTTCCCGGTAGGTGTAAGAGCACTGGGCAGAGCCAGTTGTTTCTTAGCTTCGCAAAGACCGGGAAGCAAGATGCTTTGGGCCTCTCTGCCCCTTGGAAACAGGGCAGCACTTGGGGCCTGGCAGCTCTAGGGCAATGGAGCACACCCAGAGCCGGAGTTCTACTTCAGCCAGATGAGGCCTGCCAAGAAACTGCGTTTCACAGGCCTTTCAAAGACATGTTCCCGGTAGGCTGTAAGAGCACGGGGCAGAGCGAGTTGGTTCTTAGCTTCCCAGAGAGCTGGAAGCAAGATGCTTTGGGGCCTCTCTGCCCCTTTGGAACAAGGCAGCACCTTGGGCCTGGCAGCTCTAGGGCAATGGAGCACACCCAGAGCAGAAGTTCTACTTCAGCCAAATCAGGCCTGCCAGGAAACGGCGTTTCACAGGCCTTGGTAAGAGATGTTCCCGGTAGGCTGTAAGAGCACTGGGCAACGCCAGATGTTTCTTAGCTTCCCGAAGAGCTGGAAGCAAGATGCTTTGGTGCCACTCTCTCACTTTGGAATCAAGGCAGCCCTTTGGGGCAGGTAGCTCCAGGCCAGTGGAGCACACCCAGAGCAGAAGTTCTACTTCGGCCAGTTCAGGCCACCAACAAACTGCGTTTCACAGGCCTTGGTAAGAGATGTTCCCGGTAGGCTGTAAGAGCACTGGGCAACGCCAGATGTTTCTTAGCTTCCCGAAGAGCTGGAAGCAAGATGCTTTGGGGCCTCTCTGCCCCTTTGCAAACAAGGCGGCCCTTTGGGCCAGGCAGCTCTAGGCCAATGGAGCACACCCAGAGCAGAAGTTCTACTCCAGCTAGATCAGGCCACCTACAAAGTGCGTTTCACAGGCCTTGGTAAGAGATTTTCTCTCAGGCTGTAAGAGCACTGGGCAGAGCCAGTTGTTTCTTAGCTTCCCGAAGAGCTGGAAGCAAGATGCTTTGGGGGCTCCCTGCCCCTTTGCCAACAAGGCCGACCTTTGGGCCTTTCAGCTCTAGGCCAATGGAGCACACCCAGAGCAGAAGTTCTACCTCAGCCAGATAAGGCCTGCCAAGAAACTGCGTTTCCAAGGCTTTGGTAAGAGATGTTCCCGGTACTCTGTCAGAGCACTGGGCAGAGACAGTTGTTTCTTAGCTTCCCAATGAGCTGGAAGCAAGATGCTTTGGGGCCTCTCTGCCCCTTTGCAAACAAGGCATCCCTTTGGGCCTTTCAGCTCTAGGGCAATGGAGCACACCCAGAGCAGAAGTTCTACCTCAGCCAGATCAGGCCTGCCAAGAAACTGCTTTTCACAGGCCTTCGTAAGAGGTGTTCCCGGAAGGCTGTAAGAGTACCTGGCAGAGCGAGTTGTTTCTTAGCTTCAAAAACAGCTGGAAGCAACATGATTTGGGGCCTCTCTCCCCCTTTGGAAACAAAGCAGCCTTTGTGCCTGGCAGCTCTAGGCCAAAGTAGCACACCCAGAGCACAAGTTCTACCTCAGCCAGATAAGGCCTGTCAAGAAGCTGCTTTTCACAGGCCTTTGTATGTGACGTTCCCGGTTGGCTTTGAGAGAACTGTGCAGAGCCAGTTGTTTTAGCTTCCCAGAGAGCAGGAAGCAAGATGCTTTGGGGCCTCTCTCACACTTTGGAAATAAAGGCAGCCCTTTGGGCCTGGCAGCCCTAGGCCAATGGAGTACACCCAGAGCAGAAGTTCTACCTCAGCCAGATCAGGCCTTCCAAGAAACTGCGTCTCACAGGCCTTTCTCTGTCACGTTGCCGGTAGGCTGTGAGAGCACTGTGCAGAGCCAGTTGTTTCTTAGCTTCCCAAAGATTTGGAAGCAAGATACTTTGGGGACTCTCAGCCCCTTTGGAAACAAGGCGGCCCTTTGGGCCTGGCAGCTCTAGGCCAAAGTAGCACGCCCAGAGCAGGAGTTCTACTTCAGCCAGATCAGGCCTGCCAAGAAACTGCGTTTCACAGGCCTTGGTAAGAGATGTTCCCGGTAGGCTGTAAGAGCACTGGGCAGAGCCAGTTGTTTCTTACCTTCCTGAAAAGCTGGAAGCAAGACGCTTGGGACCCCTCTGCCCGTTTGGGAACAAGGCAGCCTTTTGGGTCGGGAAGCTCTAGGCCAATGGAGCACACGCAGAGCAGGAGTTCTACTTCAGCCTGATCAGGCCTGCAAAGAAACAGCGTTTGACAGGCCTTGGTAAGAGATGTTCCCGGTAGGTGTAAGAGCACTGGGCAGAGCCAGTTGTTTCTTAGCTTCGCAAAGACCGGGAAGCAAGATGCTTTGGGCCTCTCTGCCCCTTGGAAACAGGGCAGCACTTGGGGCCTGGCAGCTCTAGGGCAATGGAGCACACCCAGAGCCGGAGTTCTACTTCAGCCAGATGAGGCCTGCCAAGAAACTGCGTTTCACAGGCCTTTCAAAGACATGTTCCCGGTAGGCTGTAAGAGCACGGGGCAGAGCGAGTTGGTTCTTAGCTTCCCAGAGAGCTGGAAGCAAGATGCTTTGGGGCCTCTCTGCCCCTTTGGAAACAAGGCAGCACCTTGGGCCTGGCAGCTCTAGGGCAATGGAGCACACCCAGAGCAGAAGTTCTACTTCAGCCAAATCAGGCCTGCCAGGAAACGGCGTTTCACAGGCCTTGGTAAGAGATGTTCCCGGTAGGCTGTAAGAGCACTGGGCAACGCCAGATGTTTCTTAGCTTCCCGAAGAGCTGGAAGCAAGATGCTTTGGTGCCACTCTCTCACTTTGGAATCAAGGCAGCCCTTTGGGGCAGGTAGCTCCAGGCCAGTGGAGCACACCCAGAGCAGAAGTTCTACTTCGGCCAGTTCAGGCCACCAACAAACTGCGTTTCACAGGCCTTGGTAAGAGATGTTCCCGGTAGGCTGTAAGAGCACTGGGCAACGCCAGATGTTTCTTAGCTTCCCGAAGAGCTGGAAGCAAGATGCTTTGGGGCCTCTCTGCCCCTTTGCAAACAAGGCGGCCCTTTGGGCCAGGCAGCTCTAGGCCAATGGAGCACACCCAGAGCAGAAGTTCTACTCCAGCTAGATCAGGCCACCTACAAAGTGCGTTTCACAGGCCTTGGTAAGAGATTTTCTCTCAGGCTGTAAGAGCACTGGGCAGAGCCAGTTGTTTCTTAGCTTCCCGAAGAGCTGGAAGCAAGATGCTTTGGGGGCTCCCTGCCCCTTTGCCAACAAGGCCGACCTTTGGGCCTTTCAGCTCTAGGCCAATGGAGCACACCCAGAGCAGAAGTTCTACCTCAGCCAGATAAGGCCTGCCAAGAAACTGCGTTTCCAAGGCTTTGGTAAGAGATGTTCCCGGTACTCTGTCAGAGCACTGGGCAGAGACAGTTGTTTCTTAGCTTCCCAATGAGCTGGAAGCAAGATGCTTTGGGGCCTCTCTGCCCCTTTGCAAACAAGGCATCCCTTTGGGCCTTTCAGCTCTAGGGCAATGGAGCACACCCAGAGCAGAAGTTCTACCTCAGCCAGATCAGGCCTGCCAAGAAACTGCTTTTCACAGGCCTTCGTAAGAGGTGTTCCCGGAAGGCTGTAAGAGTACCTGGCAGAGCGAGTTGTTTCTTAGCTTCAAAAACAGCTGGAAGCAACATGATTTGGGGCCTCTCTCCCCCTTTGGAAACAAAGCAGCCTTTGTGCCTGGCAGCTCTAGGCCAAAGTAGCACACCCAGAGCACAAGTTCTACCTCAGCCAGATAAGGCCTGTCAAGAAGCTGCTTTTCACAGGCCTTTGTATGTGACGTTCCCGGTTGGCTTTGAGAGAACTGTGCAGAGCCAGTTGTTTTAGCTTCCCAGAGAGCAGAAAGCAAGATGCTTTGGGGCCTCTCTCACACTTTGGAAATAAAGGCAGCCCTTTGGGCCTGGCAGCCCTAGGCCAATGGAGTACACCCAGAGCAGAAGTTCTACCTCAGCCAGATCAGGCCTTCCAAGAAACTGCGTCTCACAGGCCTTTCTCTGTCACGTTGCCGGTAGGCTGTGAGAGCACTGTGCAGAGCCACTTGTTTCTTAGCTTCCCAAAGATTTGGAAGCAAGATACTTTGGGGACTCTCAGCCCCTTTGGAAACAAGGCGGCCCTTTGGGCCTGGCAGCTCTAGGCCAAAGTAGCACGCCCAGAGCAGGAGTTCTACTTCAGCCAGATCAGGCCTGCCAAGAAACTGCGTTTCACAGGCCTTGGTAAGAGATGTTCCCGGTAGGCTGTAAGAGCACTGGGCAGAGCCAGTTGTTTCTTACCTTCCTGAAAAGCTGGAAGCAAGACGCTTGGGACCCCTCTGCCCGTTTGGGAACAAGGCAGCCTTTTGGGTCGGGAAGCTCTAGGCCAATGGAGCACACGCAGAGCAGGAGTTCTACTTCAGCCTGATCAGGCCTGCAAAGAAACAGCGTTTGACAGGCCTTGGTAAGAGATGTTCCCGGTAGGTGTAAGAGCACTGGGCAGAGCCAGTTGTTTCTTAGCTTCGCAAAGACCGGGAAGCAAGATGCTTTGGGCCTCTCTGCCCCTTGGAAACAGGGCAGCACTTGGGGCCTGGCAGCTCTAGGGCAATGGAGCACACCCAGAGCCGGAGTTCTACTTCAGCCAGATGAGGCCTGCCAAGAAACTGCGTTTCACAGGCCTTTCAAAGACATGTTCCCGGTAGGCTGTAAGAGCACGGGGCAGAGCGAGTTGGTTCTTAGCTTCCCAGAGAGCTGGAAGCAAGATGCTTTGGGGCCTCTCTGCCCCTTTGGAAACAAGGCAGCACCTTGGGCCTGGCAGCTCTAGGGCAATGGAGCACACCCAGAGCAGAAGTTCTACTTCAGCCAAATCAGGCCTGCCAGGAAACGGCGTTTCACAGGCCTTGGTAAGAGATGTTCCCGGTAGGCTGTAAGAGCACTGGGCAACGCCAGATGTTTCTTAGCTTCCCGAAGAGCTGGAAGCAAGATGCTTTGGTGCCACTCTCTCACTTTGGAATCAAGGCAGCCCTTTGGGGCAGGTAGCTCCAGGCCAGTGGAGCACACCCAGAGCAGAAGTTCTACTTCGGCCAGTTCAGGCCACCAACAAACTGCGTTTCACAGGCCTTGGTAAGAGATGTTCCCGGTAGGCTGTAAGAGCACTGGGCAACGCCAGATGTTTCTTAGCTTCCCGAAGAGCTGGAAGCAAGATGCTTTGGGGCCTCTCTGCCCCTTTGCAAACAAGGCGGCCCTTTGGGCCAGGCAGCTCTAGGCCAATGGAGCACACCCAGAGCAGAAGTTCTACTCCAGCTAGATCAGGCCACCTACAAAGTGCGTTTCACAGGCCTTGGTAAGAGATTTTCTCTCAGGCTGTAAGAGCACTGGGCAGAGCCAGTTGTTTCTTAGCTTCCCGAAGAGCTGGAAGCAAGATGCTTTGGGGGCTCCCTGCCCCTTTGCCAACAAGGCCGACCTTTGGGCCTTTCAGCTCTAGGCCAATGGAGCACACCCAGAGCAGAAGTTCTACCTCAGCCAGATAAGGCCTGCCAAGAAACTGCGTTTCCAAGGCTTTGGTAAGAGATGTTCCCGGTACTCTGTCAGAGCACTGGGCAGAGACAGTTGTTTCTTAGCTTCCCAATGAGCTGGAAGCAAGATGCTTTGGGGCCTCTCTGCCCCTTTGCAAACAAGGCATCCCTTTGGGCCTTTCAGCTCTAGGGCAATGGAGCACACCCAGAGCAGAAGTTCTACCTCAGCCAGATCAGGCCTGCCAAGAAACTGCTTTTCACAGGCCTTCGTAAGAGGTGTTCCCGGAAGGCTGTAAGAGTACCTGGCAGAGCGAGTTGTTTCTTAGCTTCAAAAACAGCTGGAAGCAACATGATTTGGGGCCTCTCTCCCCCTTTGGAAACAAAGCAGCCTTTGTGCCTGGCAGCTCTAGGCCAAAGTAGCACACCCAGAGCACAAGTTCTACCTCAGCCAGATAAGGCCTGTCAAGAAGCTGCTTTTCACAGGCCTTTGTATGTGACGTTCCCGGTTGGCTTTGAGAGAACTGTGCAGAGCCAGTTGTTTTAGCTTCCCAGAGAGCAGGAAGCAAGATGCTTTGGGGCCTCTCTCACACTTTGGAAATAAAGGCAGCCCTTTGGGCCTGGCAGCCCTAGGCCAATGGAGTACACCCAGAGCAGAAGTTCTACCTCAGCCAGATCAGGCCTTCCAAGAAACTGCGTCTCACAGGCCTTTCTCTGTCACGTTGCCGGTAGGCTGTGAGAGCACTGTGCAGAGCCAGTTGTTTCTTAGCTTCCCAAAGATTTGGAAGCAAGATACTTTGGGGACTCTCAGCCCCTTTGGAAACAAGGCGGCCCTTTGGGCCTGGCAGCTCTAGGCCAAAGTAGCACGCCCAGAGCAGGAGTTCTACTTCAGCCAGATCAGGCCTGCCAAGAAACTGCGTTTCACAGGCCTTGGTAAGAGATGTTCCCGGTAGGCTGTAAGAGCACTGGGCAGAGCCAGTTGTTTCTTACCTTCCTGAAAAGCTGGAAGCAAGACGCTTGGGACCCCTCTGCCCGTTTGGGAACAAGGCAGCCTTTTGGGTCGGGAAGCTCTAGGCCAATGGAGCACACGCAGAGCAGGAGTTCTACTTCAGCCTGATCAGGCCTGCAAAGAAACAGCGTTTGACAGGCCTTGGTAAGAGATGTTCCCGGTAGGTGTAAGAGCACTGGGCAGAGCCAGTTGTTTCTTAGCTTCGCAAAGACCGGGAAGCAAGATGCTTTGGGCCTCTCTGCCCCTTGGAAACAGGGCAGCACTTGGGGCCTGGCAGCTCTAGGGCAATGGAGCACACCCAGAGCCGGAGTTCTACTTCAGCCAGATGAGGCCTGCCAAGAAACTGCGTTTCACAGGCCTTTCAAAGACATGTTCCCGGTAGGCTGTAAGAGCACGGGGCAGAGCGAGTTGGTTCTTAGCTTCCCAGAGAGCTGGAAGCAAGATGCTTTGGGGCCTCTCTGCCCCTTTGGAAACAAGGCAGCACCTTGGGCCTGGCAGCTCTAGGGCAATGGAGCACACCCAGAGCAGAAGTTCTACTTCAGCCAAATCAGGCCTGCCAGGAAACGGCGTTTCACAGGCCTTGGTAAGAGATGTTCCCGGTAGGCTGTAAGAGCACTGGGCAACGCCAGATGTTTCTTAGCTTCCCGAAGAGCTGGAAGCAAGATGCTTTGGTGCCACTCTCTCACTTTGGAATCAAGGCAGCCCTTTGGGGCAGGTAGCTCCAGGCCAGTGGAGCACACCCAGAGCAGAAGTTCTACTTCGGCCAGTTCAGGCCACCAACAAACTGCGTTTCACAGGCCTTGGTAAGAGATGTTCCCGGTAGGCTGTAAGAGCACTGGGCAACGCCAGATGTTTCTTAGCTTCCCGAAGAGCTGGAAGCAAGATGCTTTGGGGCCTCTCTGCCCCTTTGCAAACAAGGCGGCCCTTTGGGCCAGGCAGCTCTAGGCCAATGGAGCACACCCAGAGCAGAAGTTCTACTCCAGCTAGATCAGGCCACCTACAAAGTGCGTTTCACAGGCCTTGGTAAGAGATTTTCTCTCAGGCTGTAAGAGCACTGGGCAGAGCCAGTTGTTTCTTAGCTTCCCGAAGAGCTGGAAGCAAGATGCTTTGGGGGCTCCCTGCCCCTTTGCCAACAAGGCCGACCTTTGGGCCTTTCAGCTCTAGGCCAATGGAGCACACCCAGAGCAGAAGTTCTACCTCAGCCAGATAAGGCCTGCCAAGAAACTGCGTTTCCAAGGCTTTGGTAAGAGATGTTCCCGGTACTCTGTCAGAGCACTGGGCAGAGACAGTTGTTTCTTAGCTTCCCAATGAGCTGGAAGCAAGATGCTTTGGGGCCTCTCTGCCCCTTTGCAAACAAGGCATCCCTTTGGGCCTTTCAGCTCTAGGGCAATGGAGCACACCCAGAGCAGAAGTTCTACCTCAGCCAGATCAGGCCTGCCAAGAAACTGCTTTTCACAGGCCTTCGTAAGAGGTGTTCCCGGAAGGCTGTAAGAGTACCTGGCAGAGCGAGTTGTTTCTTAGCTTCAAAAACAGCTGGAAGCAACATGATTTGGGGCCTCTCTCCCCCTTTGGAAACAAAGCAGCCTTTGTGCCTGGCAGCTCTAGGCCAAAGTAGCACACCCAGAGCACAAGTTCTACCTCAGCCAGATAAGGCCTGTCAAGAAGCTGCTTTTCACAGGCCTTTGTATGTGACGTTCCCGGTTGGCTTTGAGAGAACTGTGCAGAGCCAGTTGTTTTAGCTTCCCAGAGAGCAGAAAGCAAGATGCTTTGGGGCCTCTCTCACACTTTGGAAATAAAGGCAGCCCTTTGGGCCTGGCAGCCCTAGGCCAATGGAGTACACCCAGAGCAGAAGTTCTACCTCAGCCAGATCAGGCCTTCCAAGAAACTGCGTCTCACAGGCCTTTCTCTGTCACGTTGCCGGTAGGCTGTGAGAGCACTGTGCAGAGCCACTTGTTTCTTAGCTTCCCAAAGATTTGGAAGCAAGATACTTTGGGGACTCTCAGCCCCTTTGGAAACAAGGCGGCCCTTTGGGCCTGGCAGCTCTAGGCCAAAGTAGCACGCCCAGAGCAGGAGTTCTACTTCAGCCAGATCAGGCCTGCCAAGAAACTGCGTTTCACAGGCCTTGGTAAGAGATGTTCCCGGTAGGCTGTAAGAGCACTGGGCAGAGCCAGTTGTTTCTTACCTTCCTGAAAAGCTGGAAGCAAGACGCTTGGGACCCCTCTGCCCGTTTGGGAACAAGGCAGCCTTTTGGGTCGGGAAGCTCTAGGCCAATGGAGCACACGCAGAGCAGGAGTTCTACTTCAGCCTGATCAGGCCTGCAAAGAAACAGCGTTTGACAGGCCTTGGTAAGAGATGTTCCCGGTAGGTGTAAGAGCACTGGGCAGAGCCAGTTGTTTCTTAGCTTCGCAAAGACCGGGAAGCAAGATGCTTTGGGCCTCTCTGCCCCTTGGAAACAGGGCAGCACTTGGGGCCTGGCAGCTCTAGGGCAATGGAGCACACCCAGAGCCGGAGTTCTACTTCAGCCAGATGAGGCCTGCCAAGAAACTGCGTTTCACAGGCCTTTCAAAGACATGTTCCCGGTAGGCTGTAAGAGCACGGGGCAGAGCGAGTTGGTTCTTAGCTTCCCAGAGAGCTGGAAGCAAGATGCTTTGGGGCCTCTCTGCCCCTTTGGAAACAAGGCAGCACCTTGGGCCTGGCAGCTCTAGGGCAATGGAGCACACCCAGAGCAGAAGTTCTACTTCAGCCAAATCAGGCCTGCCAGGAAACGGCGTTTCACAGGCCTTGGTAAGAGATGTTCCCGGTAGGCTGTAAGAGCACTGGGCAACGCCAGATGTTTCTTAGCTTCCCGAAGAGCTGGAAGCAAGATGCTTTGGTGCCACTCTCTCACTTTGGAATCAAGGCAGCCCTTTGGGGCAGGTAGCTCCAGGCCAGTGGAGCACACCCAGAGCAGAAGTTCTACTTCGGCCAGTTCAGGCCACCAACAAACTGCGTTTCACAGGCCTTGGTAAGAGATGTTCCCGGTAGGCTGTAAGAGCACTGGGCAACGCCAGATGTTTCTTAGCTTCCCGAAGAGCTGGAAGCAAGATGCTTTGGGGCCTCTCTGCCCCTTTGCAAACAAGGCGGCCCTTTGGGCCAGGCAGCTCTAGGCCAATGGAGCACACCCAGAGCAGAAGTTCTACTCCAGCTAGATCAGGCCACCTACAAAGTGCGTTTCACAGGCCTTGGTAAGAGATTTTCTCTCAGGCTGTAAGAGCACTGGGCAGAGCCAGTTGTTTCTTAGCTTCCCGAAGAGCTGGAAGCAAGATGCTTTGGGGGCTCCCTGCCCCTTTGCCAACAAGGCCGACCTTTGGGCCTTTCAGCTCTAGGCCAATGGAGCACACCCAGAGCAGAAGTTCTACCTCAGCCAGATAAGGCCTGCCAAGAAACTGCGTTTCCAAGGCTTTGGTAAGAGATGTTCCCGGTACTCTGTCAGAGCACTGGGCAGAGACAGTTGTTTCTTAGCTTCCCAATGAGCTGGAAGCAAGATGCTTTGGGGCCTCTCTGCCCCTTTGCAAACAAGGCATCCCTTTGGGCCTTTCAGCTCTAGGGCAATGGAGCACACCCAGAGCAGAAGTTCTACCTCAGCCAGATCAGGCCTGCCAAGAAACTGCTTTTCACAGGCCTTCGTAAGAGGTGTTCCCGGAAGGCTGTAAGAGTACCTGGCAGAGCGAGTTGTTTCTTAGCTTCAAAAACAGCTGGAAGCAACATGATTTGGGGCCTCTCTCCCCCTTTGGAAACAAAGCAGCCTTTGTGCCTGGCAGCTCTAGGCCAAAGTAGCACACCCAGAGCACAAGTTCTACCTCAGCCAGATAAGGCCTGTCAAGAAGCTGCTTTTCACAGGCCTTTGTATGTGACGTTCCCGGTTGGCTTTGAGAGAACTGTGCAGAGCCAGTTGTTTTAGCTTCCCAGAGAGCAGGAAGCAAGATGCTTTGGGGCCTCTCTCACACTTTGGAAATAAAGGCAGCCCTTTGGGCCTGGCAGCCCTAGGCCAATGGAGTACACCCAGAGCAGAAGTTCTACCTCAGCCAGATCAGGCCTTCCAAGAAACTGCGTCTCACAGGCCTTTCTCTGTCACGTTGCCGGTAGGCTGTGAGAGCACTGTGCAGAGCCAGTTGTTTCTTAGCTTCCCAAAGATTTGGAAGCAAGATACTTTGGGGACTCTCAGCCCCTTTGGAAACAAGGCGGCCCTTTGGGCCTGGCAGCTCTAGGCCAAAGTAGCACGCCCAGAGCAGGAGTTCTACTTCAGCCAGATCAGGCCTGCCAAGAAACTGCGTTTCACAGGCCTTGGTAAGAGATGTTCCCGGTAGGCTGTAAGAGCACTGGGCAGAGCCAGTTGTTTCTTACCTTCCTGAAAAGCTGGAAGCAAGACGCTTGGGACCCCTCTGCCCGTTTGGGAACAAGGCAGCCTTTTGGGTCGGGAAGCTCTAGGCCAATGGAGCACACGCAGAGCAGGAGTTCTACTTCAGCCTGATCAGGCCTGCAAAGAAACAGCGTTTGACAGGCCTTGGTAAGAGATGTTCCCGGTAGGTGTAAGAGCACTGGGCAGAGCCAGTTGTTTCTTAGCTTCGCAAAGACCGGGAAGCAAGATGCTTTGGGCCTCTCTGCCCCTTGGAAACAGGGCAGCACTTGGGGCCTGGCAGCTCTAGGGCAATGGAGCACACCCAGAGCCGGAGTTCTACTTCAGCCAGATGAGGCCTGCCAAGAAACTGCGTTTCACAGGCCTTTCAAAGACATGTTCCCGGTAGGCTGTAAGAGCACGGGGCAGAGCGAGTTGGTTCTTAGCTTCCCAGAGAGCTGGAAGCAAGATGCTTTGGGGCCTCTCTGCCCCTTTGGAAACAAGGCAGCACCTTGGGCCTGGCAGCTCTAGGGCAATGGAGCACACCCAGAGCAGAAGTTCTACTTCAGCCAAATCAGGCCTGCCAGGAAACGGCGTTTCACAGGCCTTGGTAAGAGATGTTCCCGGTAGGCTGTAAGAGCACTGGGCAACGCCAGATGTTTCTTAGCTTCCCGAAGAGCTGGAAGCAAGATGCTTTGGTGCCACTCTCTCACTTTGGAATCAAGGCAGCCCTTTGGGGCAGGTAGCTCCAGGCCAGTGGAGCACACCCAGAGCAGAAGTTCTACTTCGGCCAGTTCAGGCCACCAACAAACTGCGTTTCACAGGCCTTGGTAAGAGATGTTCCCGGTAGGCTGTAAGAGCACTGGGCAACGCCAGATGTTTCTTAGCTTCCCGAAGAGCTGGAAGCAAGATGCTTTGGGGCCTCTCTGCCCCTTTGCAAACAAGGCGGCCCTTTGGGCCAGGCAGCTCTAGGCCAATGGAGCACACCCAGAGCAGAAGTTCTACTCCAGCTAGATCAGGCCACCTACAAAGTGCGTTTCACAGGCCTTGGTAAGAGATTTTCTCTCAGGCTGTAAGAGCACTGGGCAGAGCCAGTTGTTTCTTAGCTTCCCGAAGAGCTGGAAGCAAGATGCTTTGGGGGCTCCCTGCCCCTTTGCCAACAAGGCCGACCTTTGGGCCTTTCAGCTCTAGGCCAATGGAGCACACCCAGAGCAGAAGTTCTACCTCAGCCAGATAAGGCCTGCCAAGAAACTGCGTTTCCAAGGCTTTGGTAAGAGATGTTCCCGGTACTCTGTCAGAGCACTGGGCAGAGACAGTTGTTTCTTAGCTTCCCAATGAGCTGGAAGCAAGATGCTTTGGGGCCTCTCTGCCCCTTTGCAAACAAGGCATCCCTTTGGGCCTTTCAGCTCTAGGGCAATGGAGCACACCCAGAGCAGAAGTTCTACCTCAGCCAGATCAGGCCTGCCAAGAAACTGCTTTTCACAGGCCTTCGTAAGAGGTGTTCCCGGAAGGCTGTAAGAGTACCTGGCAGAGCGAGTTGTTTCTTAGCTTCAAAAACAGCTGGAAGCAACATGATTTGGGGCCTCTCTCCCCCTTTGGAAACAAAGCAGCCTTTGTGCCTGGCAGCTCTAGGCCAAAGTAGCACACCCAGAGCACAAGTTCTACCTCAGCCAGATAAGGCCTGTCAAGAAGCTGCTTTTCACAGGCCTTTGTATGTGACGTTCCCGGTTGGCTTTGAGAGAACTGTGCAGAGCCAGTTGTTTTAGCTTCCCAGAGAGCAGGAAGCAAGATGCTTTGGGGCCTCTCTCACACTTTGGAAATAAAGGCAGCCCTTTGGGCCTGGCAGCCCTAGGCCAATGGAGTACACCCAGAGCAGAAGTTCTACCTCAGCCAGATCAGGCCTTCCAAGAAACTGCGTCTCACAGGCCTTTCTCTGTCACGTTGCCGGTAGGCTGTGAGAGCACTGTGCAGAGCCAGTTGTTTCTTAGCTTCCCAAAGATTTGGAAGCAAGATACTTTGGGGACTCTCAGCCCCTTTGGAAACAAGGCGGCCCTTTGGGCCTGGCAGCTCTAGGCCAAAGTAGCACGCCCAGAGCAGGAGTTCTACTTCAGCCAGATCAGGCCTGCCAAGAAACTGCGTTTCACAGGCCTTGGTAAGAGATGTTCCCGGTAGGCTGTAAGAGCACTGGGCAGAGCCAGTTGTTTCTTACCTTCCTGAAAAGCTGGAAGCAAGACGCTTGGGACCCCTCTGCCCGTTTGGGAACAAGGCAGCCTTTTGGGTCGGGAAGCTCTAGGCCAATGGAGCACACGCAGAGCAGGAGTTCTACTTCAGCCTGATCAGGCCTGCAAAGAAACAGCGTTTGACAGGCCTTGGTAAGAGATGTTCCCGGTAGGTGTAAGAGCACTGGGCAGAGCCAGTTGTTTCTTAGCTTCGCAAAGACCGGGAAGCAAGATGCTTTGGGCCTCTCTGCCCCTTGGAAACAGGGCAGCACTTGGGGCCTGGCAGCTCTAGGGCAATGGAGCACACCCAGAGCCGGAGTTCTACTTCAGCCAGATGAGGCCTGCCAAGAAACTGCGTTTCACAGGCCTTTCAAAGACATGTTCCCGGTAGGCTGTAAGAGCACGGGGCAGAGCGAGTTGGTTCTTAGCTTCCCAGAGAGCTGGAAGCAAGATGCTTTGGGGCCTCTCTGCCCCTTTGGAAACAAGGCAGCACCTTGGGCCTGGCAGCTCTAGGGCAATGGAGCACACCCAGAGCAGAAGTTCTACTTCAGCCAAATCAGGCCTGCCAGGAAACGGCGTTTCACAGGCCTTGGTAAGAGATGTTCCCGGTAGGCTGTAAGAGCACTGGGCAACGCCAGATGTTTCTTAGCTTCCCGAAGAGCTGGAAGCAAGATGCTTTGGTGCCACTCTCTCACTTTGGAATCAAGGCAGCCCTTTGGGGCAGGTAGCTCCAGGCCAGTGGAGCACACCCAGAGCAGAAGTTCTACTTCGGCCAGTTCAGGCCACCAACAAACTGCGTTTCACAGGCCTTGGTAAGAGATGTTCCCGGTAGGCTGTAAGAGCACTGGGCAACGCCAGATGTTTCTTAGCTTCCCGAAGAGCTGGAAGCAAGATGCTTTGGGGCCTCTCTGCCCCTTTGCAAACAAGGCGGCCCTTTGGGCCAGGCAGCTCTAGGCCAATGGAGCACACCCAGAGCAGAAGTTCTACTCCAGCTAGATCAGGCCACCTACAAAGTGCGTTTCACAGGCCTTGGTAAGAGATTTTCTCTCAGGCTGTAAGAGCACTGGGCAGAGCCAGTTGTTTCTTAGCTTCCCGAAGAGCTGGAAGCAAGATGCTTTGGGGGCTCCCTGCCCCTTTGCCAACAAGGCCGACCTTTGGGCCTTTCAGCTCTAGGCCAATGGAGCACACCCAGAGCAGAAGTTCTACCTCAGCCAGATAAGGCCTGCCAAGAAACTGCGTTTCCAAGGCTTTGGTAAGAGATGTTCCCGGTACTCTGTCAGAGCACTGGGCAGAGACAGTTGTTTCTTAGCTTCCCAATGAGCTGGAAGCAAGATGCTTTGGGGCCTCTCTGCCCCTTTGCAAACAAGGCATCCCTTTGGGCCTTTCAGCTCTAGGGCAATGGAGCACACCCAGAGCAGAAGTTCTACCTCAGCCAGATCAGGCCTGCCAAGAAACTGCTTTTCACAGGCCTTCGTAAGAGGTGTTCCCGGAAGGCTGTAAGAGTACCTGGCAGAGCGAGTTGTTTCTTAGCTTCAAAAACAGCTGGAAGCAACATGATTTGGGGCCTCTCTCCCCCTTTGGAAACAAAGCAGCCTTTGTGCCTGGCAGCTCTAGGCCAAAGTAGCACACCCAGAGCACAAGTTCTACCTCAGCCAGATAAGGCCTGTCAAGAAGCTGCTTTTCACAGGCCTTTGTATGTGACGTTCCCGGTTGGCTTTGAGAGAACTGTGCAGAGCCAGTTGTTTTAGCTTCCCAGAGAGCAGGAAGCAAGATGCTTTGGGGCCTCTCTCACACTTTGGAAATAAAGGCAGCCCTTTGGGCCTGGCAGCCCTAGGCCAATGGAGTACACCCAGAGCAGAAGTTCTACCTCAGCCAGATCAGGCCTTCCAAGAAACTGCGTCTCACAGGCCTTTCTCTGTCACGTTGCCGGTAGGCTGTGAGAGCACTGTGCAGAGCCACTTGTTTCTTAGCTTCCCAAAGATTTGGAAGCAAGATACTTTGGGGACTCTCAGCCCCTTTGGAAACAAGGTGGCCCTTTGGGCCTGGCAGCTCTAGGCCAAAGTAGCACGCCCAGAGCAGGAGTTCTACTTCAGCCAGATCAGGCCTGCCAAGAAACTGCGTTTCACAGGCCTTGGTAAGAGATGTTCCCGGTAGGCTGTAAGAGCACTGGGCAGAGCCAGTTGTTTCTTACCTTCCTGAAAAGCTGGAAGCAAGACGCTTGGGACCCCTCTGCCCGTTTGGGAACAAGGCAGCCTTTTGGGTCGGGAAGCTCTAGGCCAATGGAGCACACGCAGAGCAGGAGTTCTACTTCAGCCTGATCAGGCCTGCAAAGAAACAGCGTTTGACAGGCCTTGGTAAGAGATGTTCCCGGTAGGTGTAAGAGCACTGGGCAGAGCCAGTTGTTTCTTAGCTTCGCAAAGACCGGGAAGCAAGATGCTTTGGGCCTCTCTGCCCCTTGGAAACAGGGCAGCACTTGGGGCCTGGCAGCTCTAGGGCAATGGAGCACACCCAGAGCCGGAGTTCTACTTCAGCCAGATGAGGCCTGCCAAGAAACTGCGTTTCACAGGCCTTTCAAAGACATGTTCCCGGTAGGCTGTAAGAGCACGGGGCAGAGCGAGTTGGTTCTTAGCTTCCCAGAGAGCTGGAAGCAAGATGCTTTGGGGCCTCTCTGCCCCTTTGGAAACAAGGCAGCACCTTGGGCCTGGCAGCTCTAGGGCAATGGAGCACACCCAGAGCAGAAGTTCTACTTCAGCCAAATCAGGCCTGCCAGGAAACGGCGTTTCACAGGCCTTGGTAAGAGATGTTCCCGGTAGGCTGTAAGAGCACTGGGCAACGCCAGATGTTTCTTAGCTTCCCGAAGAGCTGGAAGCAAGATGCTTTGGTGCCACTCTCTCACTTTGGAATCAAGGCAGCCCTTTGGGGCAGGTAGCTCCAGGCCAGTGGAGCACACCCAGAGCAGAAGTTCTACTTCGGCCAGTTCAGGCCACCAACAAACTGCGTTTCACAGGCCTTGGTAAGAGATGTTCCCGGTAGGCTGTAAGAGCACTGGGCAACGCCAGATGTTTCTTAGCTTCCCGAAGAGCTGGAAGCAAGATGCTTTGGGGCCTCTCTGCCCCTTTGCAAACAAGGCGGCCCTTTGGGCCAGGCAGCTCTAGGCCAATGGAGCACACCCAGAGCAGAAGTTCTACTCCAGCTAGATCAGGCCACCTACAAAGTGCGTTTCACAGGCCTTGGTAAGAGATTTTCTCTCAGGCTGTAAGAGCACTGGGCAGAGCCAGTTGTTTCTTAGCTTCCCGAAGAGCTGGAAGCAAGATGCTTTGGGGGCTCCCTGCCCCTTTGCCAACAAGGCCGACCTTTGGGCCTTTCAGCTCTAGGCCAATGGAGCACACCCAGAGCAGAAGTTCTACCTCAGCCAGATAAGGCCTGCCAAGAAACTGCGTTTCCAAGGCTTTGGTAAGAGATGTTCCCGGTACTCTGTCAGAGCACTGGGCAGAGACAGTTGTTTCTTAGCTTCCCAATGAGCTGGAAGCAAGATGCTTTGGGGCCTCTCTGCCCCTTTGCAAACAAGGCATCCCTTTGGGCCTTTCAGCTCTAGGGCAATGGAGCACACCCAGAGCAGAAGTTCTACCTCAGCCAGATCAGGCCTGCCAAGAAACTGCTTTTCACAGGCCTTCGTAAGAGGTGTTCCCGGAAGGCTGTAAGAGTACCTGGCAGAGCGAGTTGTTTCTTAGCTTCAAAAACAGCTGGAAGCAACATGATTTGGGGCCTCTCTCCCCCTTTGGAAACAAAGCAGCCTTTGTGCCTGGCAGCTCTAGGCCAAAGTAGCACACCCAGAGCACAAGTTCTACCTCAGCCAGATAAGGCCTGTCAAGAAGCTGCTTTTCACAGGCCTTTGTATGTGACGTTCCCGGTTGGCTTTGAGAGAACTGTGCAGAGCCAGTTGTTTTAGCTTCCCAGAGAGCAGGAAGCAAGATGCTTTGGGGCCTCTCTCACACTTTGGAAATAAAGGCAGCCCTTTGGGCCTGGCAGCCCTAGGCCAATGGAGTACACCCAGAGCAGAAGTTCTACCTCAGCCAGATCAGGCCTTCCAAGAAACTGCGTCTCACAGGCCTTTCTCTGTCACGTTGCCGGTAGGCTGTGAGAGCACTGTGCAGAGCCAGTTGTTTCTTAGCTTCCCAAAGATTTGGAAGCAAGATACTTTGGGGACTCTCAGCCCCTTTGGAAACAAGGCGGCCCTTTGGGCCTGGCAGCTCTAGGCCAAAGTAGCACGCCCAGAGCAGGAGTTCTACTTCAGCCAGATCAGGCCTGCCAAGAAACTGCGTTTCACAGGCCTTGGTAAGAGATGTTCCCGGTAGGCTGTAAGAGCACTGGGCAGAGCCAGTTGTTTCTTACCTTCCTGAAAAGCTGGAAGCAAGACGCTTGGGACCCCTCTGCCCGTTTGGGAACAAGGCAGCCTTTTGGGTCGGGAAGCTCTAGGCCAATGGAGCACACGCAGAGCAGGAGTTCTACTTCAGCCTGATCAGGCCTGCAAAGAAACAGCGTTTGACAGGCCTTGGTAAGAGATGTTCCCGGTAGGTGTAAGAGCACTGGGCAGAGCCAGTTGTTTCTTAGCTTCGCAAAGACCGGGAAGCAAGATGCTTTGGGCCTCTCTGCCCCTTGGAAACAGGGCAGCACTTGGGGCCTGGCAGCTCTAGGGCAATGGAGCACACCCAGAGCCGGAGTTCTACTTCAGCCAGATGAGGCCTGCCAAGAAACTGCGTTTCACAGGCCTTTCAAAGACATGTTCCCGGTAGGCTGTAAGAGCACGGGGCAGAGCGAGTTGGTTCTTAGCTTCCCAGAGAGCTGGAAGCAAGATGCTTTGGGGCCTCTCTGCCCCTTTGGAAACAAGGCAGCACCTTGGGCCTGGCAGCTCTAGGGCAATGGAGCACACCCAGAGCAGAAGTTCTACTTCAGCCAAATCAGGCCTGCCAGGAAACGGCGTTTCACAGGCCTTGGTAAGAGATGTTCCCGGTAGGCTGTAAGAGCACTGGGCAACGCCAGATGTTTCTTAGCTTCCCGAAGAGCTGGAAGCAAGATGCTTTGGTGCCACTCTCTCACTTTGGAATCAAGGCAGCCCTTTGGGGCAGGTAGCTCCAGGCCAGTGGAGCACACCCAGAGCAGAAGTTCTACTTCGGCCAGTTCAGGCCACCAACAAACTGCGTTTCACAGGCCTTGGTAAGAGATGTTCCCGGTAGGCTGTAAGAGCACTGGGCAACGCCAGATGTTTCTTAGCTTCCCGAAGAGCTGGAAGCAAGATGCTTTGGGGCCTCTCTGCCCCTTTGCAAACAAGGCGGCCCTTTGGGCCAGGCAGCTCTAGGCCAATGGAGCACACCCAGAGCAGAAGTTCTACTCCAGCTAGATCAGGCCACCTACAAAGTGCGTTTCACAGGCCTTGGTAAGAGATTTTCTCTCAGGCTGTAAGAGCACTGGGCAGAGCCAGTTGTTTCTTAGCTTCCCGAAGAGCTGGAAGCAAGATGCTTTGGGGGCTCCCTGCCCCTTTGCCAACAAGGCCGACCTTTGGGCCTTTCAGCTCTAGGCCAATGGAGCACACCCAGAGCAGAAGTTCTACCTCAGCCAGATAAGGCCTGCCAAGAAACTGCGTTTCCAAGGCTTTGGTAAGAGATGTTCCCGGTACTCTGTCAGAGCACTGGGCAGAGACAGTTGTTTCTTAGCTTCCCAATGAGCTGGAAGCAAGATGCTTTGGGGCCTCTCTGCCCCTTTGCAAACAAGGCATCCCTTTGGGCCTTTCAGCTCTAGGGCAATGGAGCACACCCAGAGCAGAAGTTCTACCTCAGCCAGATCAGGCCTGCCAAGAAACTGCTTTTCACAGGCCTTCGTAAGAGGTGTTCCCGGAAGGCTGTAAGAGTACCTGGCAGAGCGAGTTGTTTCTTAGCTTCAAAAACAGCTGGAAGCAACATGATTTGGGGCCTCTCTCCCCCTTTGGAAACAAAGCAGCCTTTGTGCCTGGCAGCTCTAGGCCAAAGTAGCACACCCAGAGCACAAGTTCTACCTCAGCCAGATAAGGCCTGTCAAGAAGCTGCTTTTCACAGGCCTTTGTATGTGACGTTCCCGGTTGGCTTTGAGAGAACTGTGCAGAGCCAGTTGTTTTAGCTTCCCAGAGAGCAGGAAGCAAGATGCTTTGGGGCCTCTCTCACACTTTGGAAATAAAGGCAGCCCTTTGGGCCTGGCAGCCCTAGGCCAATGGAGTACACCCAGAGCAGAAGTTCTACCTCAGCCAGATCAGGCCTTCCAAGAAACTGCGTCTCACAGGCCTTTCTCTGTCACGTTGCCGGTAGGCTGTGAGAGCACTGTGCAGAGCCACTTGTTTCTTAGCTTCCCAAAGATTTGGAAGCAAGATACTTTGGGGACTCTCAGCCCCTTTGGAAACAAGGCGGCCCTTTGGGCCTGGCAGCTCTAGGCCAAAGTAGCACGCCCAGAGCAGGAGTTCTACTTCAGCCAGATCAGGCCTGCCAAGAAACTGCGTTTCACAGGCCTTGGTAAGAGATGTTCCCGGTAGGCTGTAAGAGCACTGGGCAGAGCCAGTTGTTTCTTACCTTCCTGAAAAGCTGGAAGCAAGACGCTTGGGACCCCTCTGCCCGTTTGGGAACAAGGCAGCCTTTTGGGTCGGGAAGCTCTAGGCCAATGGAGCACACGCAGAGCAGGAGTTCTACTTCAGCCTGATCAGGCCTGCAAAGAAACAGCGTTTGACAGGCCTTGGTAAGAGATGTTCCCGGTAGGTGTAAGAGCACTGGGCAGAGCCAGTTGTTTCTTAGCTTCGCAAAGACCGGGAAGCAAGATGCTTTGGGCCTCTCTGCCCCTTGGAAACAGGGCAGCACTTGGGGCCTGGCAGCTCTAGGGCAATGGAGCACACCCAGAGCCGGAGTTCTACTTCAGCCAGATGAGGCCTGCCAAGAAACTGCGTTTCACAGGCCTTTCAAAGACATGTTCCCGGTAGGCTGTAAGAGCACGGGGCAGAGCGAGTTGGTTCTTAGCTTCCCAGAGAGCTGGAAGCAAGATGCTTTGGGGCCTCTCTGCCCCTTTGGAAACAAGGCAGCACCTTGGGCCTGGCAGCTCTAGGGCAATGGAGCACACCCAGAGCAGAAGTTCTACTTCAGCCAAATCAGGCCTGCCAGGAAACGGCGTTTCACAGGCCTTGGTAAGAGATGTTCCCGGTAGGCTGTAAGAGCACTGGGCAACGCCAGATGTTTCTTAGCTTCCCGAAGAGCTGGAAGCAAGATGCTTTGGTGCCACTCTCTCACTTTGGAATCAAGGCAGCCCTTTGGGGCAGGTAGCTCCAGGCCAGTGGAGCACACCCAGAGCAGAAGTTCTACTTCGGCCAGTTCAGGCCACCAACAAACTGCGTTTCACAGGCCTTGGTAAGAGATGTTCCCGGTAGGCTGTAAGAGCACTGGGCAACGCCAGATGTTTCTTAGCTTCCCGAAGAGCTGGAAGCAAGATGCTTTGGGGCCTCTCTGCCCCTTTGCAAACAAGGCGGCCCTTTGGGCCAGGCAGCTCTAGGCCAATGGAGCACACCCAGAGCAGAAGTTCTACTCCAGCTAGATCAGGCCACCTACAAAGTGCGTTTCACAGGCCTTGGTAAGAGATTTTCTCTCAGGCTGTAAGAGCACTGGGCAGAGCCAGTTGTTTCTTAGCTTCCCGAAGAGCTGGAAGCAAGATGCTTTGGGGGCTCCCTGCCCCTTTGCCAACAAGGCCGACCTTTGGGCCTTTCAGCTCTAGGCCAATGGAGCACACCCAGAGCAGAAGTTCTACCTCAGCCAGATAAGGCCTGCCAAGAAACTGCGTTTCCAAGGCTTTGGTAAGAGATGTTCCCGGTACTCTGTCAGAGCACTGGGCAGAGACAGTTGTTTCTTAGCTTCCCAATGAGCTGGAAGCAAGATGCTTTGGGGCCTCTCTGCCCCTTTGCAAACAAGGCATCCCTTTGGGCCTTTCAGCTCTAGGGCAATGGAGCACACCCAGAGCAGAAGTTCTACCTCAGCCAGATCAGGCCTGCCAAGAAACTGCTTTTCACAGGCCTTCGTAAGAGGTGTTCCCGGAAGGCTGTAAGAGTACCTGGCAGAGCGAGTTGTTTCTTAGCTTCAAAAACAGCTGGAAGCAACATGATTTGGGGCCTCTCTCCCCCTTTGGAAACAAAGCAGCCTTTGTGCCTGGCAGCTCTAGGCCAAAGTAGCACACCCAGAGCACAAGTTCTACCTCAGCCAGATAAGGCCTGTCAAGAAGCTGCTTTTCACAGGCCTTTGTATGTGACGTTCCCGGTTGGCTTTGAGAGAACTGTGCAGAGCCAGTTGTTTTAGCTTCCCAGAGAGCAGGAAGCAAGATGCTTTGGGGCCTCTCTCACACTTTGGAAATAAAGGCAGCCCTTTGGGCCTGGCAGCCCTAGGCCAATGGAGTACACCCAGAGCAGAAGTTCTACCTCAGCCAGATCAGGCCTTCCAAGAAACTGCGTCTCACAGGCCTTTCTCTGTCACGTTGCCGGTAGGCTGTGAGAGCACTGTGCAGAGCCACTTGTTTCTTAGCTTCCCAAAGATTTGGAAGCAAGATACTTTGGGGACTCTCAGCCCCTTTGGAAACAAGGCGGCCCTTTGGGCCTGGCAGCTCTAGGCCAAAGTAGCACGCCCAGAGCAGGAGTTCTACTTCAGCCAGATCAGGCCTGCCAAGAAACTGCGTTTCACAGGCCTTGGTAAGAGATGTTCCCGGTAGGCTGTAAGAGCACTGGGCAGAGCCAGTTGTTTCTTACCTTCCTGAAAAGCTGGAAGCAAGACGCTTGGGACCCCTCTGCCCGTTTGGGAACAAGGCAGCCTTTTGGGTCGGGAAGCTCTAGGCCAATGGAGCACACGCAGAGCAGGAGTTCTACTTCAGCCTGATCAGGCCTGCAAAGAAACAGCGTTTGACAGGCCTTGGTAAGAGATGTTCCCGGTAGGTGTAAGAGCACTGGGCAGAGCCAGTTGTTTCTTAGCTTCGCAAAGACCGGGAAGCAAGATGCTTTGGGCCTCTCTGCCCCTTGGAAACAGGGCAGCACTTGGGGCCTGGCAGCTCTAGGGCAATGGAGCACACCCAGAGCCGGAGTTCTACTTCAGCCAGATGAGGCCTGCCAAGAAACTGCGTTTCACAGGCCTTTCAAAGACATGTTCCCGGTAGGCTGTAAGAGCACGGGGCAGAGCGAGTTGGTTCTTAGCTTCCCAGAGAGCTGGAAGCAAGATGCTTTGGGGCCTCTCTGCCCCTTTGGAAACAAGGCAGCACCTTGGGCCTGGCAGCTCTAGGGCAATGGAGCACACCCAGAGCAGAAGTTCTACTTCAGCCAAATCAGGCCTGCCAGGAAACGGCGTTTCACAGGCCTTGGTAAGAGATGTTCCCGGTAGGCTGTAAGAGCACTGGGCAACGCCAGATGTTTCTTAGCTTCCCGAAGAGCTGGAAGCGAGAAGCTTTGGTGCGACTCTCTCACTTTGGACTCAAGGCAGCCCTTTGGGGAAGGTAGCTCTAGCCCAGTGGAGCACACCCAGAGCAGAAGTTCTACTTGGGCCAGTTCAGGCCACCAACAAACTGCGTTTCACAGGCCTTGGTAAGAGATGTTCCCGGTAGGCTGTAAGAGCACTGGGCAACGCCAGATGTTTCTTAGCTTCCCGAAGAGCTGGAAGCAAGATGCTTTGGGGCCTCTCATCCCCTTTGCAAACAAGGCGGCCCTATGGGCCTGGCAGCTCTAGGCCAATGGAGCACACCCAGAGCAGAAGTTCTACTTCGGCCAGTTCAGGCCACCAACAAACTGCGTTTCACAGGCCTTGGTAAGAGATGTTCCCGGTAGGCTGTAAGAGCACTGGGCAACGCCAGATGTTTCTTAGCTTCCCGAAGAGCTGGAAGCAAGATGCTTTGGGGCCTCTCATCCCCTTTGCAAACAAGGCCGACCTTTGGGCCAGGCAGCTCTAGGCCAATGGAGCACACCCAGAGCAGAAGTTCTACCTCAGCCAGATAAGGCCTGCCAAGAAACTGCGTTTCAAAGGCTTTGGTAAGAGATGTTCCCGGTACTCTGTTAGAGCACTGGGCAGAGCCATTTGTTTCTTAGCTTCCCAAAGAGCTGGAAGCAAGATGCTTTGGGGGCTCCCTGCCCCTTTGCCAACAAGGGCGACCTTTGGGCCTTTCAGCTCTAGGCCAATGGAGCACACCCAGAGCAGAAGTCCTACTTCAGCCAGATCAGGCCTGCCAAGGAACTGCGTTTCAGAGGCCTTTGTATGTGACGTTCCCGGTAGGCTGTGAGAGCACGGTGCAGAGCCAGTTGTTTCCTTGTTTCCCAAACAGCTGGAAGCAAGACGCTTTGGGGCCTCTCTGCCCCTTTGGAAACAAGGCAGCACGTTGGGTCTGGCAGCTCTAGGGTAATGGAGCACAACCAGAGCCGAAGTTCTACTTCTTCCAGATCAGGCCTGCCTAGACAGTGCGTTTCCCAGGCCTTGATAAGAGATGTTCTCTTAGGCTATAAGAGCACTGGGCACAGCCAGTTGTTTCTTAGCTTCCCAAGAGGTGGAAGCAAGATGCTTTGGGGCCTCTCTCCCCCTTTGGAAACAAGGCAGCCCTTTGGGCCTTTCAGCTCTAGGGCAATGGAGCACACCCAGAGCAGAAGTTCTACCTCAGCCAGATCAGGCCTGCCAAGAAACTGCTTTTCACAGGCCTTCGTAAGAGGTGTTCCTGGAAGGCTGTAAGAGTACCTGGCAGAGCGAGTTGTTTCTTAGCTTCAAAAACAGCTGGAAGCAACATGATTTGGGGCCTCTCTCCCCCTTTGGAAACAAAGCAGCCTTTGTGCCTGGCAGCTCTAGGCCAAAGTAGCACACCCAGAGCACAAGTTCTACCTCAGCCAGATAAGGCCTGTCAAGAAGCTGCGTTTCACAGGCCTTTGTATGTGACGTTCCCGGTTGGCTTTGAGAGCACTGTGCAGAGCCAGTTGTTTTAGCTTCCCAGAGAGCAGGAAGCAAGATGCTTTGGGGCCTCTCTCACACTTTGGAAATAAAGGCAGCCCTTTGGGCCTGGCAGCCCTAGGCCAATGGAGTACACCCAGAGCAGAAGTTCTACCTCAGCCAGATCAGGCCTTCCAAGAAACTGCGTCTCACAGGCCTTTCTCTGTCACGTTGCCGGTAGGCTGTGAGAGCACTGTGCAGAGCCAGTTGTTTCTTAGCTTCCCAAAGATTTGGAAGCAAGATGCTTTGGGGACTCTCAGCCCCTTTGGAAACAAGGCGGCCCTTTGGGCCTGGCAGCTCTAGGCCAAAGTAGCACGCCCAGAGCAGGAGTTCTACTTCAGCCAGATCAGGCCTGCCAAGAAACTGCGTTTCACAGGCCTTGGTAAGAGATGTTCCCGGTAGGCTGTGAGAGCACTGTGGAGAGCCAGTTGCTTTAGCTTCCCACAGAGCTGGAAGCAAGATGCCTTGGGGCCTCTCTCTCCCTTTGGACACAAGGCAGCCGTTTGCGCCTGGCAGCTCTAGGCCAATGGAGCACACCCACAGCAGAAGTTCTACTTCAGGCAGATCAGTCCTGCCCAGAAACTGCGTTTCACAGCCCTTGGTAAGAGATGTTCACGGTAGGCTGTGAGAGCACTGGGCAGAACCAGTTGTTTTTTAGCTTCCCAAAGTGCTGGAGGCAAGATGCTTTGGGGCCTCTCTCACCCTTTGGAAACAAGGCAGCCCTTAGGTCCTGGTAGCTCTAGGCCTATGTAGCACAACCAGAACAGAAGTTCTACTTCAGCCAGGTCAGGCCTGCCAAGAAACTGCGTTTCACAGGCCTTTCAAAGAGATGTTCTCTTAGGCTGTAAGAGCACTGGGCAGAGCCAGCTGTTTCTTAGCTTCCCGAAGATTTGGAAGCAAGATGCTTTGGGTCCACTCTCCGTCTTTGGAAACAAGGCAGCCCTTTGGGCCTGGCAGCTCTAGGGCAATGGAGCACACCCAGAGCAGAAGTTCTACTTCAGCCAGATCAGGCCTGCCAGGAAACTGCGTTTCACAGGCCTTGGTAAGAGATGTTCCCGGTAGGCTGTAAGAGCACTGGGCAGAGCCAGTTGTTTCTTACCTTCCTGAAAAGCTGGAAGCAACATGCTTGGGACCCCTCTGCCCGTTTGGGAACAAGGCAGCCTTTTGGGTCGGGAAGCTCTAGGCCAATGGAGCACACGCAGAGCAGGAGTTCTACTTCAGCCTGATCAGGCCTGCAAAGAAACAGCGTTTGACAGGCCTTGGTAAGAGATGTTCCCGGTAGGTGTAAGAGCACTGGGCAGAGCCAGTTGTGTCTTAGCTTCGCAAAGACCGGGAAGCAAGATGCTTTGGGCCTCTCTGCCCCTTGGAAACAGGGCAGCACTTTGGGCCTGGCAGCTCTAGGGCAATGGAGCACACCCAGAGCCGGAGTTCTACTTCAGCCAGATGAGGCCTGCCAAGAAACTGCGTTTCACAGGCCTTTCAAAGACATGTTCCCGGTAGGCTGTAAGAGCACGGGGCAGAGCGAGTTGGTTCTTAGCTTCCCAGAGAGCTGGAAGCAAGATGCTTTGGGGCCTCTCTGCCCCTTTGGAAACAAGGCAGCACCTTGGGCCTGGCAGCTCTAGGGCAATGGAGCACACCCAGAGCAGAAGTTCTACTTCAGCCAAATCAGGCCTGCCAGGAAACGGCGTTTCACAGGCCTTGGTAAGAGATGTTCCCGGTAGGCTGTAAGAGCACTGGGCAACGCCAGATGTTTCTTAGCTTCCCGAAGAGCTGGAAGCGAGAAGCTTTGGTGCCACTCTCTCACTTTGGACTCAAGGCAGCCCTTTGGGGAAGGTAGCTCTAGCCCAGTGGAGCACACCCAGAGCAGAAGGTCTACTTCGGCCAGTTCAGGCCACCAACAAACTGCGTTTCACAGGCCTTGGTAAGAGATGTTCCCGGTAGGCTGTAAGAGCACTGGGCAACGCCAGATGTTTCTTAGCTTCCCGAAGAGCTGGAAGCAAGATGCTTTGGGGCCTCTCATCCCCTTTGCAAACAAGGCGGCCCTATGGGCCAGGCAGCTCTAGGCCAATGGAGCACACCCAGAGCAGAAGTTCTACTTCGGCCAGTTCAGGCCACCAACAAACTGCGTTTCACAGGCCTTGGTAAGAGATGTTCCCGGTAGGCTGTAAGAGCACTGGGCAACGCCAGATGTTTCTTAGCTTCCCGAAGAGCTGGAAGCAAGATGCTTTGGGGCCTCTCATCCCCTTTGCAAACAAGGCCGACCTTTGGGCCTGGCAGCCCTAGGCCAATGGAGTACACCCAGAGCAGAAGTTCTACCTCAGCCAGATCAGGCCTTCCAAGAAACTGCGTCTCACAGGCCTTTCTCTGTCACGTTGCCGGTAGGCTGTGAGAGCACTGTGCAGAGCCAGTTGTTTCTTAGCTTCCCAAAGATTTGGAAGCAAGATACTTTGGGGACTCTCAGCCCCTTTGGAAACAAGGCGGCCCTTTGGGCCTGGCAGCTCTAGGCCAAAGTAGCACGCCCAGAGCAGGAGTTCTACTTCAGCCAGATCAGGCCTGCCAAGAAACTGCGTTTCACAGGCCTTGGTAAGAGATGTTCCCGGTAGGCTGTAAGAGCACTGGGCAGAGCCAGTTGTTTCTTACCTTCCTGAAAAGCTGGAAGCAAGACGCTTGGGACCCCTCTGCCCGTTTGGGAACAAGGCAGCCTTTTGGGTCGGGAAGCTCTAGGCCAATGGAGCACACGCAGAGCAGGAGTTCTACTTCAGCCTGATCAGGCCTGCAAAGAAACAGCGTTTGACAGGCCTTGGTAAGAGATGTTCCCGGTAGGTGTAAGAGCACTGGGCAGAGCCAGTTGTTTCTTAGCTTCGCAAAGACCGGGAAGCAAGATGCTTTGGGCCTCTCTGCCCCTTGGAAACAGGGCAGCACTTGGGGCCTGGCAGCTCTAGGGCAATGGAGCACACCCAGAGCCGGAGTTCTACTTCAGCCAGATGAGGCCTGCCAAGAAACTGCGTTTCACAGGCCTTTCAAAGACATGTTCCCGGTAGGCTGTAAGAGCACGGGGCAGAGCGAGTTGGTTCTTAGCTTCCCAGAGAGCTGGAAGCAAGATGCTTTGGGGCCTCTCTGCCCCTTTGGAAACAAGGCAGCACCTTGGGCCTGGCAGCTCTAGGGCAATGGAGCACACCCAGAGCAGAAGTTCTACTTCAGCCAAATCAGGCCTGCCAGGAAACGGCGTTTCACAGGCCTTGGTAAGAGATGTTCCCGGTAGGCTGTAAGAGCACTGGGCAACGCCAGATGTTTCTTAGCTTCCCGAAGAGCTGGAAGCAAGATGCTTTGGTGCCACTCTCTCACTTTGGAATCAAGGCAGCCCTTTGGGGCAGGTAGCTCCAGGCCAGTGGAGCACACCCAGAGCAGAAGTTCTACTTCGGCCAGTTCAGGCCACCAACAAACTGCGTTTCACAGGCCTTGGTAAGAGATGTTCCCGGTAGGCTGTAAGAGCACTGGGCAACGCCAGATGTTTCTTAGCTTCCCGAAGAGCTGGAAGCAAGATGCTTTGGGGCCTCTCTGCCCCTTTGCAAACAAGGCGGCCCTTTGGGCCAGGCAGCTCTAGGCCAATGGAGCACACCCAGAGCAGAAGTTC
The DNA here is from genome assembly GCF_041296235.1 of Equus asinus. Taxonomy (NCBI): domain Eukaryota; kingdom Metazoa; phylum Chordata; class Mammalia; order Perissodactyla; family Equidae; genus Equus; species Equus asinus. The sequence continues at coordinate 3,801,058 of NW_027224845.1, forward strand.
TACTTCAGCTAGATCAGGCCACCTACAAAGTGCGTTTCACAGGCCTTGGTAAGAGATTTTCTCTCAGGCTGTAAGAGCACTGGGCAGAGCCAGTTGTTTCTTAGCTTCCCGAAGAGCTGGAAGCAAGATGCTTTGGGGGCTCCCTGCCCCTTTGCCAACAAGGCCGACCTTTGGGCCTTTCAGCTCTAGGCCAATGGAGCACACCCAGAGCAGAAGTTCTACCTCAGCCAGATAAGGCCTGCCAAGAAACTGCGTTTCCAAGGCTTTGGTAAGAGATGTTCCCGGTACTCTGTCAGAGCACTGGGCAGAGACAGTTGTTTCTTAGCTTCCCAATGAGCTGGAAGCAAGATGCTTTGGGGCCTCTCTGCCCCTTTGCAAACAAGGCATCCCTTTGGGCCTTTCAGCTCTAGGGCAATGGAGCACACCCAGAGCAGAAGTTCTACCTCAGCCAGATCAGGCCTGCCAAGAAACTGCTTTTCACAGGCCTTCGTAAGAGGTGTTCCCGGAAGGCTGTAAGAGTACCTGGCAGAGCGAGTTGTTTCTTAGCTTCAAAAACAGCTGGAAGCAACATGATTTGGGGCCTCTCTCCCCCTTTGGAAACAAAGCAGCCTTTGTGCCTGGCAGCTCTAGGCCAAAGTAGCACACCCAGAGCACAAGTTCTACCTCAGCCAGATAAGGCCTGTCAAGAAGCTGCTTTTCACAGGCCTTTGTATGTGACGTTCCCGGTTGGCTTTGAGAGAACTGTGCAGAGCCAGTTGTTTTAGCTTCCCAGAGAGCAGGAAGCAAGATGCTTTGGGGCCTCTCTCACACTTTGGAAATAAAGGCAGCCCTTTGGGCCTGGCAGCCCTAGGCCAATGGAGTACACCCAGAGCAGAAGTTCTACCTCAGCCAGATCAGGCCTTCCAAGAAACTGCGTCTCACAGGCCTTTCTCTGTCACGTTGCCGGTAGGCTGTGAGAGCACTGTGCAGAGCCACTTGTTTCTTAGCTTCCCAAAGATTTGGAAGCAAGATACTTTGGGGACTCTCAGCCCCTTTGGAAACAAGGCGGCCCTTTGGGCCTGGCAGCTCTAGGCCAAAGTAGCACGCCCAGAGCAGGAGTTCTACTTCAGCCAGATCAGGCCTGCCAAGAAACTGCGTTTCACAGGCCTTGGTAAGAGATGTTCCCGGTAGGCTGTAAGAGCACTGGGCAGAGCCAGTTGTTTCTTACCTTCCTGAAAAGCTGGAAGCAAGACGCTTGGGACCCCTCTGCCTGTTTGGGAACAAGGCAGCCTTTTGGGTCGGGAAGCTCTAGGCCAATGGAGCACACGCAGAGCAGGAGTTCTACTTCAGCCTGATCAGGCCTGCAAAGAAACAGCGTTTGACAGGCCTTGGTAAGAGATGTTCCCGGTAGGTGTAAGAGCACTGGGCAGAGCCAGTTGTTTCTTAGCTTCGCAAAGACCGGGAAGCAAGATGCTTTGGGCCTCTCTGCCCCTTGGAAACAGGGCAGCACTTGGGGCCTGGCAGCTCTAGGGCAATGGAGCACACCCAGAGCCGGAGTTCTACTTCAGCCAGATGAGGCCTGCCAAGAAACTGCGTTTCACAGGCCTTTCAAAGACATGTTCCCGGTAGGCTGTAAGAGCACGGGGCAGAGCGAGTTGGTTCTTAGCTTCCCAGAGAGCTGGAAGCAAGATGCTTTGGGGCCTCTCTGCCCCTTTGGAAACAAGGCAGCACCTTGGGCCTGGCAGCTCTAGGGCAATGGAGCACACCCAGAGCAGAAGTTCTACTTCAGCCAAATCAGGCCTGCCAGGAAACGGCGTTTCACAGGCCTTGGTAAGAGATGTTCCCGGTAGGCTGTAAGAGCACTGGGCAACGCCAGATGTTTCTTAGCTTCCCGAAGAGCTGGAAGCAAGATGCTTTGGTGCCACTCTCTCACTTTGGAATCAAGGCAGCCCTTTGGGGCAGGTAGCTCCAGGCCAGTGGAGCACACCCAGAGCAGAAGTTCTACTTCGGCCAGTTCAGGCCACCAACAAACTGCGTTTCACAGGCCTTGGTAAGAGATGTTCCCGGTAGGCTGTAAGAGCACTGGGCAACGCCAGATGTTTCTTAGCTTCCCGAAGAGCTGGAAGCAAGATGCTTTGGGGCCTCTCTGCCCCTTTGCAAACAAGGCGGCCCTTTGGGCCAGGCAGCTCTAGGCCAATGGAGCACACCCAGAGCAGAAGTTCTACTTCAGCTAGATCAGGCCACCTACAAAGTGCGTTTCACAGGCCTTGGTAAGAGATTTTCTCTCAGGCTGTAAGAGCACTGGGCAGAGCCAGTTGTTTCTTAGCTTCCCGAAGAGCTGGAAGCAAGATGCTTTGGGGGCTCCCTGCCCCTTTGCCAACAAGGCCGACCTTTGGGCCTTTCAGCTCTAGGCCAATGGAGCACACCCAGAGCAGAAGTTCTACCTCAGCCAGATAAGGCCTGCCAAGAAACTGCGTTTCAAAGGCTTTGGTAAGAGATGTTCCCGGTACTCTGTCAGAGCACTGGGCAGAGACAGTTGTTTCTTAGCTTCCCAATGAGCTGGAAGCAAGATGCTTTGGGGCCTCTCTGCCCCTTTGCAAACAAGGCATCCCTTTGGGCCTTTCAGCTCTAGGGCAATGGAGCACACCCAGAGCAGAAGTTCTACCTCAGCCAGATCAGGCCTGCCAAGAAACTGCTTTTCACAGGCCTTCGTAAGAGGTGTTCCCGGAAGGCTGTAAGAGTACCTGGCAGAGCGAGTTGTTTCTTAGCTTCAAAAACAGCTGGAAGCAACATGATTTGGGGCCTCTCTCCCCCTTTGGAAACAAAGCAGCCTTTGTGCCTGGCAGCTCTAGGCCAAAGTAGCACACCCAGAGCACAAGTTCTACCTCAGCCAGATAAGGCCTGTCAAGAAGCTGCTTTTCACAGGCCTTTGTATGTGACGTTCCCGGTTGGCTTTGAGAGCACTGTGCAGAGCCAGTTGTTTTAGCTTCCCAGAGAGCAGGAAGCAAGATGCTTTGGGGCCTCTCTCACACTTTGGAAATAAAGGCAGCCCTTTGGGCCTGGCAGCCCTAGGCCAATGGAGTACACCCAGAGCAGAAGTTCTACCTCAGCCAGATCAGGCCTTCCAAGAAACTGCGTCTCACAGGCCTTTCTCTGTCACGTTGCCGGTAGGCTGTGAGAGCACTGTGCAGAGCCACTTGTTTCTTAGCTTCCCAAAGATTTGGAAGCAAGATACTTTGGGGACTCTCAGCCCCTTTGGAAACAAGGCGGCCCTTTGGGCCTGGCAGCTCTAGGCCAAAGTAGCACGCCCAGAGCAGGAGTTCTACTTCAGCCAGATCAGGCCTGCCAAGAAACTGCGTTTCACAGGCCTTGGTAAGAGATGTTCCCGGTAGGCTGTAAGAGCACTGGGCAGAGCCAGTTGTTTCTTACCTTCCTGAAAAGCTGGAAGCAAGACGCTTGGGACCCCTCTGCCCGTTTGGGAACAAGGCAGCCTTTTGGGTCGGGAAGCTCTAGGCCAATGGAGCACACGCAGAGCAGGAGTTCTACTTCAGCCTGATCAGGCCTGCAAAGAAACAGCGTTTGACAGGCCTTGGTAAGAGATGTTCCCGGTAGGTGTAAGAGCACTGGGCAGAGCCAGTTGTTTCTTAGCTTCGCAAAGACCGGGAAGCAAGATGCTTTGGGCCTCTCTGCCCCTTGGAAACAGGGCAGCACTTGGGGCCTGGCAGCTCTAGGGCAATGGAGCACACCCAGAGCCGGAGTTCTACTTCAGCCAGATGAGGCCTGCCAAGAAACTGCGTTTCACAGGCCTTTCAAAGACATGTTCCCGGTAGGCTGTAAGAGCACGGGGCAGAGCGAGTTGGTTCTTAGCTTCCCAGAGAGCTGGAAGCAAGATGCTTTGGGGCCTCTCTGCCCCTTTGGAAACAAGGCAGCACCTTGGGCCTGGCAGCTCTAGGGCAATGGAGCACACCCAGAGCAGAAGTTCTACTTCAGCCAAATCAGGCCTGCCAGGAAACGGCGTTTCACAGGCCTTGGTAAGAGATGTTCCCGGTAGGCTGTAAGAGCACTGGGCAACGCCAGATGTTTCTTAGCTTCCCGAAGAGCTGGAAGCAAGATGCTTTGGTGCCACTCTCTCACTTTGGAATCAAGGCAGCCCTTTGGGGCAGGTAGCTCCAGGCCAGTGGAGCACACCCAGAGCAGAAGTTCTACTTCGGCCAGTTCAGGCCACCAACAAACTGCGTTTCACAGGCCTTGGTAAGAGATGTTCCCGGTAGGCTGTAAGAGCACTGGGCAACGCCAGATGTTTCTTAGCTTCCCGAAGAGCTGGAAGCAAGATGCTTTGGGGCCTCTCTGCCCCTTTGCAAACAAGGCGGCCCTTTGGGCCAGGCAGCTCTAGGCCAATGGAGCACACCCAGAGCAGAAGTTCTACTTCAGCTAGATCAGGCCACCTACAAAGTGCGTTTCACAGGCCTTGGTAAGAGATTTTCTCTCAGGCTGTAAGAGCACTGGGCAGAGCCAGTTGTTTCTTAGCTTCCCGAAGAGCTGGAAGCAAGATGCTTTGGGGGCTCCCTGCCCCTTTGCCAACAAGGCCGACCTTTGGGCCTTTCAGCTCTAGGCCAATGGAGCACACCCAGAGCAGAAGTTCTACCTCAGCCAGATAAGGCCTGCCAAGAAACTGCGTTTCAAAGGCTTTGGTAAGAGATGTTCCCGGTACTCTGTCAGAGCACTGGGCAGAGACAGTTGTTTCTTAGCTTCCCAATGAGCTGGAAGCAAGATGCTTTGGGGCCTCTCTGCCCCTTTGCAAACAAGGCATCCCTTTGGGCCTTTCAGCTCTAGGGCAATGGAGCACACCCAGAGCAGAAGTTCTACCTCAGCCAGATCAGGCCTGCCAAGAAACTGCTTTTCACAGGCCTTCGTAAGAGGTGTTCCCGGAAGGCTGTAAGAGTACCTGGCAGAGCGAGTTGTTTCTTAGCTTCAAAAACAGCTGGAAGCAACATGATTTGGGGCCTCTCTCCCCCTTTGGAAACAAAGCAGCCTTTGTGCCTGGCAGCTCTAGGCCAAAGTAGCACACCCAGAGCACAAGTTCTACCTCAGCCAGATAAGGCCTGTCAAGAAGCTGCTTTTCACAGGCCTTTGTATGTGACGTTCCCGGTTGGCTTTGAGAGCACTGTGCAGAGCCAGTTGTTTTAGCTTCCCAGAGAGCAGGAAGCAAGATGCTTTGGGGCCTCTCTCACACTTTGGAAATAAAGGCAGCCCTTTGGGCCTGGCAGCCCTAGGCCAATGGAGTACACCCAGAGCAGAAGTTCTACCTCAGCCAGATCAGGCCTTCCAAGAAACTGCGTCTCACAGGCCTTTCTCTGTCACGTTGCCGGTAGGCTGTGAGAGCACTGTGCAGAGCCACTTGTTTCTTAGCTTCCCAAAGATTTGGAAGCAAGATACTTTGGGGACTCTCAGCCCCTTTGGAAACAAGGCGGCCCTTTGGGCCTGGCAGCTCTAGGCCAAAGTAGCACGCCCAGAGCAGGAGTTCTACTTCAGCCAGATCAGGCCTGCCAAGAAACTGCGTTTCACAGGCCTTGGTAAGAGATGTTCCCGGTAGGCTGTAAGAGCACTGGGCAGAGCCAGTTGTTTCTTACCTTCCTGAAAAGCTGGAAGCAAGACGCTTGGGACCCCTCTGCCCGTTTGGGAACAAGGCAGCCTTTTGGGTCGGGAAGCTCTAGGCCAATGGAGCACACGCAGAGCAGGAGTTCTACTTCAGCCTGATCAGGCCTGCAAAGAAACAGCGTTTGACAGGCCTTGGTAAGAGATGTTCCCGGTAGGTGTAAGAGCACTGGGCAGAGCCAGTTGTTTCTTAGCTTCGCAAAGACCGGGAAGCAAGATGCTTTGGGCCTCTCTGCCCCTTGGAAACAGGGCAGCACTTGGGGCCTGGCAGCTCTAGGGCAATGGAGCACACCCAGAGCCGGAGTTCTACTTCAGCCAGATGAGGCCTGCCAAGAAACTGCGTTTCACAGGCCTTTCAAAGACATGTTCCCGGTAGGCTGTAAGAGCACGGGGCAGAGCGAGTTGGTTCTTAGCTTCCCAGAGAGCTGGAAGCAAGATGCTTTGGGGCCTCTCTGCCCCTTTGGAAACAAGGCAGCACCTTGGGCCTGGCAGCTCTAGGGCAATGGAGCACACCCAGAGCAGAAGTTCTACTTCAGCCAAATCAGGCCTGCCAGGAAACGGCGTTTCACAGGCCTTGGTAAGAGATGTTCCCGGTAGGCTGTAAGAGCACTGGGCAACGCCAGATGTTTCTTAGCTTCCCGAAGAGCTGGAAGCAAGATGCTTTGGTGCCACTCTCTCACTTTGGAATCAAGGCAGCCCTTTGGGGCAGGTAGCTCCAGGCCAGTGGAGCACACCCAGAGCAGAAGTTCTACTTCGGCCAGTTCAGGCCACCAACAAACTGCGTTTCACAGGCCTTGGTAAGAGATGTTCCCGGTAGGCTGTAAGAGCACTGGGCAACGCCAGATGTTTCTTAGCTTCCCGAAGAGCTGGAAGCAAGATGCTTTGGGGCCTCTCTGCCCCTTTGCAAACAAGGCGGCCCTTTGGGCCAGGCAGCTCTAGGCCAATGGAGCACACCCAGAGCAGAAGTTCTACTTCAGCTAGATCAGGCCACCTACAAAGTGCGTTTCACAGGCCTTGGTAAGAGATTTTCTCTCAGGCTGTAAGAGCACTGGGCAGAGCCAGTTGTTTCTTAGCTTCCCGAAGAGCTGGAAGCAAGATGCTTTGGGGGCTCCCTGCCCCTTTGCCAACAAGGCCGACCTTTGGGCCTTTCAGCTCTAGGCCAATGGAGCACACCCAGAGCAGAAGTTCTACCTCAGCCAGATAAGGCCTGCCAAGAAACTGCGTTTCCAAGGCTTTGGTAAGAGATGTTCCCGGTACTCTGTCAGAGCACTGGGCAGAGACAGTTGTTTCTTAGCTTCCCAATGAGCTGGAAGCAAGATGCTTTGGGGCCTCTCTGCCCCTTTGCAAACAAGGCATCCCTTTGGGCCTTTCAGCTCTAGGGCAATGGAGCACACCCAGAGCAGAAGTTCTACCTCAGCCAGATCAGGCCTGCCAAGAAACTGCTTTTCACAGGCCTTCGTAAGAGGTGTTCCCGGAAGGCTGTAAGAGTACCTGGCAGAGCGAGTTGTTTCTTAGCTTCAAAAACAGCTGGAAGCAACATGATTTGGGGCCTCTCTCCCCCTTTGGAAACAAAGCAGCCTTTGTGCCTGGCAGCTCTAGGCCAAAGTAGCACACCCAGAGCACAAGTTCTACCTCAGCCAGATAAGGCCTGTCAAGAAGCTGCGTTTCACAGGCCTTTGTATGTGACGTTCCCGGTTGGCTTTGAGAGCACTGTGCAGAGCCAGTTGTTTTAGCTTCCCAGAGAGCAGGAAGCAAGATGCTTTGGGGCCTCTCTCACACTTTGGAAATAAAGGCAGCCCTTTGGGCCTGGCAGCCCTAGGCCAATGGAGTACACCCAGAGCAGAAGTTCTACCTCAGCCAGATCAGGCCTTCCAAGAAACTGCGTCTCACAGGCCTTTCTCTGTCACGTTGCCGGTAGGCTGTGAGAGCACTGTGCAGAGCCACTTGTTTCTTAGCTTCCCAAAGATTTGGAAGCAAGATACTTTGGGGACTCTCAGCCCCTTTGGAAACAAGGCGGCCCTTTGGGCCTGGCAGCTCTAGGCCAAAGTAGCACGCCCAGAGCAGGAGTTCTACTTCAGCCAGATCAGGCCTGCCAAGAAACTGCGTTTCACAGGCCTTGGTAAGAGATGTTCCCGGTAGGCTGTAAGAGCACTGGGCAGAGCCAGTTGTTTCTTACCTTCCTGAAAAGCTGGAAGCAAGACGCTTGGGACCCCTCTGCCCGTTTGGGAACAAGGCAGCCTTTTGGGTCGGGAAGCTCTAGGCCAATGGAGCACACGCAGAGCAGGAGTTCTACTTCAGCCTGATCAGGCCTGCAAAGAAACAGCGTTTGACAGGCCTTGGTAAGAGATGTTCCCGGTAGGTGTAAGAGCACTGGGCAGAGCCAGTTGTTTCTTAGCTTCGCAAAGACCGGGAAGCAAGATGCTTTGGGCCTCTCTGCCCCTTGGAAACAGGGCAGCACTTGGGGCCTGGCAGCTCTAGGGCAATGGAGCACACCCAGAGCCGGAGTTCTACTTCAGCCAGATGAGGCCTGCCAAGAAACTGCGTTTCACAGGCCTTTCAAAGACATGTTCCCGGTAGGCTGTAAGAGCACGGGGCAGAGCGAGTTGGTTCTTAGCTTCCCAGAGAGCTGGAAGCAAGATGCTTTGGGGCCTCTCTGCCCCTTTGGAAACAAGGCAGCACCTTGGGCCTGGCAGCTCTAGGGCAATGGAGCACACCCAGAGCAGAAGTTCTACTTCAGCCAAATCAGGCCTGCCAGGAAACGGCGTTTCACAGGCCTTGGTAAGAGATGTTCCCGGTAGGCTGTAAGAGCACTGGGCAACGCCAGATGTTTCTTAGCTTCCCGAAGAGCTGGAAGCAAGATGCTTTGGTGCCACTCTCTCACTTTGGAATCAAGGCAGCCCTTTGGGGCAGGTAGCTCCAGGCCAGTGGAGCACACCCAGAGCAGAAGTTCTACTTCGGCCAGTTCAGGCCACCAACAAACTGCGTTTCACAGGCCTTGGTAAGAGATGTTCCCGGTAGGCTGTAAGAGCACTGGGCAACGCCAGATGTTTCTTAGCTTCCCGAAGAGCTGGAAGCAAGATGCTTTGGGGCCTCTCTGCCCCTTTGCAAACAAGGCGGCCCTTTGGGCCAGGCAGCTCTAGGCCAATGGAGCACACCCAGAGCACAAGTTCTACTTCAGCTAGATCAGGCCACCTACAAAGTGCGTTTCACAGGCCTTGGTAAGAGATTTTCTCTCAGGCTGTAAGAGCACTGGGCAGAGCCAGTTGTTTCTTAGCTTCCCGAAGAGCTGGAAGCAAGATGCTTTGGGGGCTCCCTGCCCCTTTGCCAACAAGGCCGACCTTTGGGCCTTTCAGCTCTAGGCCAATGGAGCACACCCAGAGCAGAAGTTCTACCTCAGCCAGATAAGGCCTGCCAAGAAACTGCGTTTCAAAGGCTTTGGTAAGAGATGTTCCCGGTACTCTGTCAGAGCACTGGGCAGAGACAGTTGTTTCTTAGCTTCCCAATGAGCTGGAAGCAAGACGCTTTGGGGCCTCTCTGCCCCTTTGCAAACAAGGCATCCCTTTGGGCCTTTCAGCTCTAGGCCAATGGAGCACACCCAGAGCAGAAGTTCTTCCTCAGCCAGATCAGGCCTGCCAAGAAACTGCTTTTCACAGGCCTTCGTAAGAGGTGTTCCCGGAAGGCTGTAAGAGTACCTGGCAGAGCGAGTTGTTTCTTAGCTTCAAAAACAGCTGGAAGCAACATGATTTGGGGCCTCTCTCCCCCTTTGGAAACAAAGCAGCCTTTGTGCCTGGCAGCTCTAGGCCAAAGTAGCACACCCAGAGCACAAGTTCTACCTCAGCCAGATAAGGCCTGTCAAGAAGCTGCGTTTCACAGGCCTTTGTATGTGACGTTCCCGGTTGGCTTTGAGAGCACTGTGCAGAGCCAGTTGTTTTAGCTTCCCAGAGAGCAGGAAGCAAGATGCTTTGGGGCCTCTCTCACACTTTGGAAATAAAGGCAGCCCTTTGGGCCTGGCAGCCCTAGGCCAATGGAGTACACCCAGAGCAGAAGTTCTACCTCAGCCAGATCAGGCCTTCCAAGAAACTGCGTCTCACAGGCCTTTCTCTGTCACGTTGCCGGTAGGCTGTGAGAGCACTGTGCAGAGCCAGTTGTTTCTTAGCTTCCCAAAGATTTGGAAGCAAGATACTTTGGGGACTCTCAGCCCCTTTGGAAACAAGGCGGCCCTTTGGGCCTGGCAGCTCTAGGCCAAAGTAGCACGCCCAGAGCAGGAGTTCTACTTCAGCCAGATCAGGCCTGCCAAGAAACTGCGTTTCACAGGCCTTGGTAAGAGATGTTCCCGGTAGGCTGTAAGAGCACTGGGCAGAGCCAGTTGTTTCTTACCTTCCTGAAAAGCTGGAAGCAAGACGCTTGGGACCCCTCTGCCCGTTTGGGAACAAGGCAGCCTTTTGGGTCGGGAAGCTCTAGGCCAATGGAGCACACGCAGAGCAGGAGTTCTACTTCAGCCTGATCAGGCCTGCAAAGAAACAGCGTTTGACAGGCCTTGGTAAGAGATGTTCCCGGTAGGTGTAAGAGCACTGGGCAGAGCCAGTTGTTTCTTAGCTTCGCAAAGACCGGGAAGCAAGATGCTTTGGGCCTCTCTGCCCCTTGGAAACAGGGCAGCACTTGGGGCCTGGCAGCTCTAGGGCAATGGAGCACACCCAGAGCCGGAGTTCTACTTCAGCCAGATGAGGCCTGCCAAGAAACTGCGTTTCACAGGCCTTTCAAAGACATGTTCCCGGTAGGCTGTAAGAGCACGGGGCAGAGCGAGTTGGTTCTTAGCTTCCCAGAGAGCTGGAAGCAAGATGCTTTGGGGCCTCTCTGCCCCTTTGGAAACAAGGCAGCACCTTGGGCCTGGCAGCTCTAGGGCAATGGAGCACACCCAGAGCAGTTCTACTTCAGCCAAATCAGGCCTGCCAGGAAACGGCGTTTCACAGGCCTTGGTAAGAGATGTTCCCGGTAGGCTGTAAGAGCACTGGGCAACGCCAGATGTTTCTTAGCTTCCCGAAGAGCTGGAAGCAAGATGCTTTGGTGCCACTCTCTCACTTTGGAATCAAGGCAGCCCTTTGGGGCAGGTAGCTCCAGGCCAGTGGAGCACACCCAGAGCAGAAGTTCTACTTCGGCCAGTTCAGGCCACCAACAAACTGCGTTTCACAGGCCTTGGTAAGAGATGTTCCCGGTAGGCTGTAAGAGCACTGGGCAACGCCAGATGTTTCTTAGCTTCCCGAAGAGCTGGAAGCAAGATGCTTTGGGGCCTCTCTGCCCCTTTGCAAACAAGGCGGCCCTTTGGGCCAGGCAGCTCTAGGCCAATGGAGCACACCCAGAGCAGAAGTTCTACTTCAGCTAGATCAGGCCACCTACAAAGTGCGTTTCACAGGCCTTGGTAAGAGATTTTCTCTCAGGCTGTAAGAGCACTGGGCAGAGCCAGTTGTTTCTTAGCTTCCCGAAGAGCTGGAAGCAAGATGCTTTGGGGGCTCCCTGCCCCTTTGCCAACAAGGCCGACCTTTGGGCCTTTCAGCTCTAGGCCAATGGAGCACACCCAGAGCAGAAGTTCTACCTCAGCCAGATAAGGCCTGCCAAGAAACTGCGTTTCCAAGGCTTTGGTAAGAGATGTTCCCGGTACTCTGTCAGAGCACTGGGCAGAGACAGTTGTTTCTTAGCTTCCCAATGAGCTGGAAGCAAGATGCTTTGGGGCCTCTCTGCCCCTTTGCAAACAAGGCATCCCTTTGGGCCTTTCAGCTCTAGGCCAATGGAGCACACCCAGAGCAGAAGTTCTACTTCAGCTAGATCAGGCCACCTACAAAGTGCGTTTCACAGGCCTTGGTAAGAGATTTTCTCTCAGGCTGTAAGAGCACTGGGCAGAGCCAGTTGTTTCTTAGCTTCCCGAAGAGCTGGAAGCAAGATGCTTTGGGGGCTCCCTGCCCCTTTGCCAACAAGGCCGACCTTTGGGCCTTTCAGCTCTAGGCCAATGGAGCACACCCAGAGCAGAAGTTCTACCTCAGCCAGATAAGGCCTGCCAAGAAACTGCGTTTCAAAGGCTTTGGTAAGAGATGTTCCCGGTACTCTGTCAGAGCACTGGGCAGAGACAGTTGTTTCTTAGCTTCCCAATGAGCTGGAAGCAAGATGCTTTGGGGCCTCTCTGCCCCTTTGCAAACAAGGCATCCCTTTGGGCCTTTCAGCTCTAGGGCAATGGAGCACACCCAGAGCAGAAGTTCTACCTCAGCCAGATCAGGCCTGCCAAGAAACTGCTTTTCACAGGCCTTCGTAAGAGGTGTTCCCGGAAGGCTGTAAGAGTACCTGGCAGAGCGAGTTGTTTCTTAGCTTCAAAAACAGCTGGAAGCAACATGATTTGGGGCCTCTCTCCCCCTTTGGAAACAAAGCAGCCTTTGTGCCTGGCAGCTCTAGGCCAAAGTAGCACACCCAGAGCACAAGTTCTACCTCAGCCAGATAAGGCCTGTCAAGAAGCTGCGTTTCACAGGCCTTTGTATGTGACGTTCCCGGTTGGCTTTGAGAGCACTGTGCAGAGCCAGTTGTTTTAGCTTCCCAGAGAGCAGGAAGCAAGATGCTTTGGGGCCTCTCTCACACTTTGGAAATAAAGGCAGCCCTTTGGGCCTGGCAGCCCTAGGCCAATGGAGTACACCCAGAGCAGAAGTTCTACCTCAGCCAGATCAGGCCTTCCAAGAAACTGCGTCTCACAGGCCTTTCTCTGTCACGTTGCCGGTAGGCTGTGAGAGCACTGTGCAGAGCCACTTGTTTCTTAGCTTCCCAAAGATTTGGAAGCAAGATACTTTGGGGACTCTCAGCCCCTTTGGAAACAAGGCGGCCCTTTGGGCCTGGCAGCTCTAGGCCAAAGTAGCACGCCCAGAGCAGGAGTTCTACTTCAGCCAGATCAGGCCTGCCAAGAAACTGCGTTTCACAGGCCTTGGTAAGAGATGTTCCCGGTAGGCTGTAAGAGCACTGGGCAGAGCCAGTTGTTTCTTACCTTCCTGAAAAGCTGGAAGCAAGACGCTTGGGACCCCTCTGCCCGTTTGGGAACAAGGCAGCCTTTTGGGTCGGGAAGCTCTAGGCCAATGGAGCACACGCAGAGCAGGAGTTCTACTTCAGCCTGATCAGGCCTGCAAAGAAACAGCGTTTGACAGGCCTTGGTAAGAGATGTTCCCGGTAGGTGTAAGAGCACTGGGCAGAGCCAGTTGTTTCTTAGCTTCGCAAAGACCGGGAAGCAAGATGCTTTGGGCCTCTCTGCCCCTTGGAAACAGGGCAGCACTTGGGGCCTGGAAGCTCTAGGGCAATGGAGCACACCCAGAGCCGGAGTTCTACTTCAGCCAGATGAGGCCTGCCAAGAAACTGCGTTTCACAGGCCTTTCAAAGACATGTTCCCGGTAGGCTGTAAGAGCACGGGGCAGAGCGAGTTGGTTCTTAGCTTCCCAGAGAGCTGGAAGCAAGATGCTTTGGGGCCTCTCTGCCCCTTTGGAAACAAGGCAGCACCTTGGGCCTGGCAGCTCTAGGGCAATGGAGCACACCCAGAGCAGAAGTTCTACTTCAGCCAAATCAGGCCTGCCAGGAAACGGCGTTTCACAGGCCTTGGTAAGAGATGTTCCCGGTAGGCTGTAAGAGCACTGGGCAACGCCAGATGTTTCTTAGCTTCCCGAAGAGCTGGAAGCAAGATGCTTTGGTGCCACTCTCTCACTTTGGAATCAAGGCAGCCCTTTGGGGCAGGTAGCTCCAGGCCAGTGGAGCACACCCAGAGCAGAAGTTCTACTTCGGCCAGTTCAGGCCACCAACAAACTGCGTTTCACAGGCCTTGGTAAGAGATGTTCCCGGTAGGCTGTAAGAGCACTGGGCAACGCCAGATGTTTCTTAGCTTCCCGAAGAGCTGGAAGCAAGATGCTTTGGGGCCTCTCTGCCCCTTTGCAAACAAGGCGGCCCTTTGGGCCAGGCAGCTCTAGGCCAATGGAGCACACCCAGAGCAGAAGTTCTACTTCAGCTAGATCAGGCCACCAACAAAGTGCGTTTCACAGGCCTTGGTAAGAGATTTTCTCTCAGGCTGTAAGAGCACTGGGCAGAGCCAGTTGTTTCTTAGCTTCCCGAAGAGCTGGAAGCAAGATGCTTTGGGGGCTCCCTGCCCCTTTGCCAACAAGGCCGACCTTTGGGCCTTTCAGCTCTAGGCCAATGGAGCACACCCAGAGCAGAAGTTCTACCTCAGCCAGATAAGGCCTGCCAAGAAACTGCGTTTCAAAGGCTTTGGTAAGAGATGTTCCCGGTACTCTGTCAGAGCACTGGGCAGAGACAGTTGTTTCTTAGCTTCCCAATGAGCTGGAAGCAAGATGCTTTGGGGCCTCTCTGCCCCTTTGCAAACAAGGCATCCCTTTGGGCCTTTCAGCTCTAGGGCAATGGAGCACACCCAGAGCAGAAGTTCTACCTCAGCCAGATCAGGCCTGCCAAGAAACTGCTTTTCACAGGCCTTCGTAAGAGGTGTTCCCGGAAGGCTGTAAGAGTACCTGGCAGAGCGAGTTGTTTCTTAGCTTCAAAAACAGCTGGAAGCAACATGATTTGGGGCCTCTCTCCCCCTTTGGAAACAAAGCAGCCTTTGTGCCTGGCAGCTCTAGGCCAAAGTAGCACACCCAGAGCACAAGTTCTACCTCAGCCAGATAAGGCCTGTCAAGAAGCTGCGTTTCACAGGCCTTTGTATGTGACGTTCCCGGTTGGCTTTGAGAGCACTGTGCAGAGCCAGTTGTTTTAGCTTCCCAGAGAGCAGGAAGCAAGATGCTTTGGGGCCTCTCTCACACTTTGGAAATAAAGGCAGCCCTTTGGGCCTGGCAGCCCTAGGCCAATGGAGTACACCCAGAGCAGAAGTTCTACCTCAGCCAGATCAGGCCTTCCAAGAAACTGCGTCTCACAGGCCTTTCTCTGTCACGTTGCCGGTAGGCTGTGAGAGCACTGTGCAGAGCCAGTTGTTTCTTAGCTTCCCAAAGATTTGGAAGCAAGATACTTTGGGGACTCTCAGCCCCTTTGGAAACAAGGCGGCCCTTTGGGCCTGGCAGCTCTAGGCCAAAGTAGCACGCCCAGAGCAGGAGTTCTACTTCAGCCAGATCAGGCCTGCCAAGAAACTGCGTTTCACAGGCCTTGGTAAGAGATGTTCCCGGTAGGCTGTGAGAGCACTGTGGAGAGCCAGTTGCTTTAGCTTCCCACAGAGCTGGAAGCAAGATGCTTTGGGGCCTCTCTCTCCCTTTGGACACAAGGCAGCCGTTTGGGCCTGGCAGCTCTAGGCCAATGGAGCACACCCACAGCAGAAGTTCTACTTCAGGCGGATCAGTCCTGCCCAGAAACTGCGTTTCACAGCCCTTGGTAAGAGATGTTCACGGTAGGCTGTGAGAGCACTGGGCAGAACCAGTTGTTTTTTAGCTTCCCAAAGTGCTGGAGGCAAGATGCTTTGGGGCCTCTCTCACCCTTTGGAAACAAGGCAGCCCTTAGGTCCTGGTAGCTCTAGGCCTATGTAGCACAACCAGAACAGAAGTTCTACTTCAGCCAGGTCAGGCCAGCCAAGAAACTGCGTTTCACAGGCCTTTCAAAGAGATGTTCTCTTAGGCTGTAAGAGCACTGGGCAGAGCCAGCTGTTTCTTAGCTTCCCGAAGAGCTGGGAGCAAGATGCTTTGGGGGCTCCCTGCCCCTTTGCCAACAAGGCCGACCTTTGGGCCTTTCAGCTCTAGGCCAATGGAGCACACCCAGAGCAGAAGTTCTACCTCAGCCAGATAAGGCCTGCCAAGAAACTGCGTTTCAAAGGCTCTGGTAAGAGATGTTCCCGGTACTCTGTCAGAGCACTGGGCAGAGACAGTTGTTTCTTAGCTTCCCAAAGAGCTGGAAGCAAGATGCTTTGGGGCCTCTCTGCCCCTTTGCAAACAAGGCATCCCTTTGGGCCTTTCAGCTCTAGGCCAATGGAGCACACCCAGAGCAGAAGTCCTACTTCAGCCAGATCAGGCCTGCCAAGGAACTGCGTTTCAGAGGCCTTTGTATGTGACGTTCCCGGTAGGCTGTGAGAGCACGGTGCAGAGCCAGTTGTTTCCTTGTTTCCCAAACAGCTGGAAGCAAGACGCTTTGGGGCCTCTCTGCCCCTTTGGAAACAAGGCAGCACGTTGGGTCTGGCAGCTCTAGGGCAATGGAGCACAACCAGAGCAGAAGTTCTACTTCTTCCAGATCAGGCCTGCCTAGACAGTGCGTTTCACAGGCCTTGATAAGAGATGTTCTCTTAGGCTATAAGAGCACTGGGCACAGCGAGTTGTTTCTTAGCTTCCCAAGAGGTGGAAGCAAGATGCTTTGGGGCCTCTCTCCCCCTTTGGAAACAAGGCAGCCCTTTGGGCCTTTCAGCTCTAGGGCAATGGAGCACACCCAGAGCAGAAGTTCTACCTCAGCCAGATCAGGCCTGCCAAGAAACTGCTTTTCACAGGCCTTCGTAAGAGGTGTTCCCGGAAGGCTGTAAGAGTACCTGGCAGAGCGAGTTGTTTCTTAGCTTCAAAAACAGCTGGAAGCAACATGATTTGGGGCCTCTCTCCCCCTTTGGAAACAAAGCAGCCTTTGTGCCTGGCAGCTCTAGGCCAAAGTAGCACACCCAGAGCACAAGTACTACCTCAGCCAGATAAGGCCTGTCAAGAAGCTGCGTTTCACAGGCCTTTGTATGTGACGTTCCCGGTTGGCTTTGAGAGCACTGTGCAGAGCCAGTTGTTTTAGCTTCCCAGAGAGCAGGAAGCAAGATGCTTTGGGGCCTCTCTCACACTTTGGAAATAAAGGCAGCCCTTTGGGCCTGGCAGCCCTAGGCCAATGGAGTACACCCAGAGCAGAAGTTCTACCTCAGCCAGATCAGGCCTTCCAAGAAACTGCGTCTCACAGGCCTTTCTCTGTCACGTTGCCGGTAGGCTGTGAGAGCACTGTGCAGAGCCAGTTGTTTCTTAGCTTCCCAAAGATTTGGAAGCAAGATACTTTGGGGACTCTCAGCCCCTTTGGAAACAAGGCGGCCCTTTGGGCCTGGCAGCTCTAGGCCAAAGTAGCACGCCCAGAGCAGGAGTTCTACTTCAGCCAGATCAGGCCTGCCAAGAAACTGCGTTTCACAGGCCTTGGTAAGAGATGTTCCCGGTAGGCTGTGAGAGCACTGTGGAGAGCCAGTTGCTTTAGCTTCCCACAGAGCTGGAAGCAAGATGCTTTGGGGCCTCTCTCTCCCTTTGGACACAAGGCAGCCGTTTGGGCCTGGCAGCTCTAGGCCAATGGAGCACACCCACAGCAGAAGTTCTACTTCAGGCGGATCAGTCCTGCCCAGAAACTGCGTTTCACAGCCCTTGGTAAGAGATGTTCACGGTAGGCTGTGAGAGCACTGGGCAGAACCAGTTGTTTTTTAGCTTCCCAAAGTGCTGGAGGCAAGATGCTTTGGGGCCTCTCTCACCCTTTGGAAACAAGGCAGCCCTTAGGTCCTGGTAGCTCTAGGCCTATGTAGCACAACCAGAACAGAAGTTCTACTTCAGCCAGGTCAGGCCTGCCAAGAAACTGCGTTTCACAGGCCTTTCAAAGAGATGTTCTCTTAGGCTGTAAGAGCACTGGGCAGAGCCAGCTGTTTCTTAGCTTCCCGAAGAGCTGGGAGCAAGATGCTTTGGTGCCACTCTCTCACTTTGGAATCAAGGCAGCCCTTTGCGCCAGGTAGCTCTAGGCCAGTGGAGCACACCCAGAGCAGAAGTCCTACTTCAGCCAGATCAGGCCTGCCAAGGAACTGCGTTTCAGAGGCCTTTGTATGTGACGTTCCCGGTAGGCTGTGAGAGCACGGTGCAGAGCCAGTTGTTTCCTTGTTTCCCAAACAGCTGGAAGCAAGACGCTTTGGGGCCTCTCTGCCCCTTTGGAAACAAGGCAGCACGTTGGGTCTGGCAGCTCTAGGGCAATGGAGCACAACCAGAGCAGAAGTTCTACTTCTTCCAGATCAGGCCTGCCTAGAAAGTGCGTTTCACAGGCCTTGATAAGAGATGTTCTCTTAGGCTATAAGAGCACTGGGCACAGCGAGTTGTTTCTTAGCTTCCCAAGAGGTGGAAGCAAGATGCTTTGGGGCCTCTCTCCCCCTTTGGAAACAAGGCAGCCCTTTGGGCCTTTCAGCTCTAGGGCAATGGAGCACACCCAGAGCAGAAGTTCTACCTCAGCCAGATCAGGCCTGCCAAGAAACTGCTTTTCACAGGCCTTCGTAAGAGGTGTTCCCGGAAGGCTGTAAGAGTACCTGGCAGAGCGAGTTGTTTCTTAGCTTCAAAAACAGCTGGAAGAAACATGATTTGGGGCCTCTCTCCCCCTTTGGAAACAAAGCAGCCTTTGTGCCTGGCAGCTCTAGGCCAAAGTAGCACACCCAGAGCACAAGTTCTACCTCAGCGAGATAAGGCCTGTCAAGAAGCTGCGTTTCACAGGCCTTTGTATGTGACGTTCCCGGTTGGCTTTGAGAGCACTGTGCAGAGCCAGTTGTTTTAGCTTCCCAGAGAGCAGGAAGCAAGATGCTTTGGGGCCTCTCTCACACTTTGGAAATAAAGGTAGCCCTTTGGGCCTGGCAGCCCTAGGCCAATGGAGTACACCCAGAGCAGAAGTTCTACCTCAGCCAGATCAGGCCTTCCAAGAAACTGCGTCTCACAGGCCTTTCTCTGTCACGTTGCCGGTAGGCTGTGAGAGCACTGTGCAGAGCCAGTTGTTTCTTAGCTTCCCAAAGATTTGGAAGCAAGATACTTTGGGGACTCTCAGCCCCTTTGGAAACAAGGCGGCCCTTTGGGCCTGGCAGCTCTAGGCCAAAGTAGCACGCCCAGAGCAGGAGTTCTACTTCAGCCAGATCAGGCCTGCCAAGAAACTGCGTTTCACAGGCCTTGGTAAGAGATGTTCCCGGTAGGCTGTGAGAGCACTGTGGAGAGCCAGTTGCTTTAGCTTCCCACAGAGCTGGAAGCAAGATGCTTTGGGGCCTCTCTCTCCCTTTGGACACAAGGCAGCCGTTTGGGCCTGGCAGCTCTAGGCCAATGGAGCACACCCACAGCAGAAGTTCTACTTCAGGCGGATCAGTCCTGCCCAGAAACTGCGTTTCACAGCCCTTGGTAAGAGATGTTCACGGTAGGCTGTGAGAGCACTGGGCAGAACCAGTTGTTTTTTAGCTTCCCAAAGTGCTGGAGGCAAGATGCTTTGGGGCCTCTCTCACCCTTTGGAAACAAGGCAGCCCTTAGGTCCTGGTAGCTCTAGGCCTATGTAGCACAACCAGAACAGAAGTTCTACTTCAGCCAGGTCAGGCCTGCCAAGAAACTGCGTTTCACAGGCCTTTCAAAGAGATGTTCTCTTAGGCTGTAAGAGCACTGGGCAGAGCCAGCTGTTTCTTAGCTTCCCGAAGAGCTGGGAGCAAGATGCTTTGGTGCCACTCTCTCACTTTGGAATCAAGGCAGCCCTTTGCGCCAGGTAGCTCTAGGCCAGTGGAGCACACCCAGAGCAGAAGTTCTACTTCGGCCAGTTCAGGCCACCAACAAACTGCGTTTCACAGGCCTTGGTAAGAGATGTTCCCGGTAGGCTGTAAGAGCACTGGGCAACGCCAGATGTTTCTTAGCTTCCCGAAGAGCTGGAAGCAAGATGCTTTGGGGCCTCTCTGCCCCTTTGCAAACAAGGCGGCCCTTTGGGCCAGGCAGCTCTAGGCCAATGGAGCACACCCAGAGCAGAAGTTCTACTTCAGCTAGATCAGGCCACCAACAAAGTGCGTTTCACAGGCCTTGGTAAGAGATTTTCTCTTAGGCTGTAAGAGCACTGGGCAGAGCCAGTTGTTTCTTAGCTTCCCAAAGAGCTGGAAGCAAGATGCTTTGGGGGCTCCCTGCGCCTTTGCCAACAAGGCCGACCTTTGGGCCTTTCAGCTCTAGGCCAATGGAGCACACCCAGAGCAGAAGTTCTACCTCAGCCAGATAAGGCCTGCCAAGAAACTGCGTTTCAAAGGCTCTGGTAAGAGATGTTCCCGGTACTCTGTCAGAGCACTGGGCAGAGACAGTTGTTTCTTAGCTTCCCAAAGAGCTGGAAGCAAGATGCTTTGGGGCCTCTCTGCCCCTTTGCAAACAAGGCATCCCTTTGGGCCTTTCAGCTCTAGGCCAATGGAGCACACCCAGAGCAGAAGTCCTACTTCAGCCAGATCAGGCCTGCCAAGGAACTGCGTTTCAGAGGCCTTTGTATGTGACGTTCCCGGTAGGCTGTGAGAGCACGGTGCAGAGCCAGTTGTTTCCTTGTTTCCCAAACAGCTGGAAGCAAGACGCTTTGGGGCCTCTCTGCCCCTTTGGAAACAAGGCAGCACGTTGGGTCTGGCAGCTCTAGGGCAATGGAGCACAACCAGAGCAGAAGTTCTACTTCTTCCAGATCAGGCCTGCCTAGAAAGTGCGTTTCACAGGCCTTGATAAGAGATGTTCTCTTAGGCTATAAGAGCACTGGGCACAGCGAGTTGTTTCTTAGCTTCCCAAGAGGTGGAAGCAAGATGCTTTGGGGCCTCTCTCCCCCTTTGGAAACAAGGCAGCCCTTTGGGCCTTTCAGCTCTAGGGCAATGGAGCACACCCAGAGCAGAAGTTCTACCTCAGCCAGATCAGGCCTGCCAAGAAACTGCTTTTCACAGGCCTTCGTAAGAGGTGTTCCCGGAAGGCTGTAAGAGTACCTGGCAGAGCGAGTTGTTTCTTAGCTTCAAAAACAGCTGGAAGCAACATGATTTGGGGCCTCTCTCCCCCTTTGGAAACAAAGCAGCCTTTGTGCCTGGCAGCTCTAGGCCAAAGTAGCACACCCAGAGCACAAGTTCTACCTCAGCGAGATAAGGCCTGTCAAGAAGCTGCGTTTCACAGGCCTTTGTATGTGACGTTCCCGGTTGGCTTTGAGAGCACTGTGCAGAGCCAGTTGTTTTAGCTTCCCAGAGAGCAGGAAGCAAGATGCTTTGGGGCCTCTCTCACACTTTGGAAATAAAGGCAGCCCTTTGGGCCTGGCAGCCCTAGGCCAATGGAGTACACCCAGAGCAGAAGTTCTACCTCAGCCAGATCAGGCCTTCCAAGAAACTGCGTCTCACAGGCCTTTCTCTGTCACGTTGCCGGTAGGCTGTGAGAGCACTGTGCAGAGCCAGTTGTTTCTTAGCTTCCCAAAGATTTGGAAGCAAGATACTTTGGGGACTCTCAGCCCCTTTGGAAACAAGGCGGCCCTTTGGGCCTGGCAGCTCTAGGCCAAAGTAGCACGCCCAGAGCAGGAGTTCTACTTCAGCCAGATCAGGCCTGCCAAGAAACTGCGTTTCACAGGCCTTGGTAAGAGATGTTCCCGGTAGGCTGTGAGAGCACTGTGGAGAGCCAGTTGCTTTAGCTTCCCACAGAGCTGGAAGCAAGATGCTTTGGGGCCTCTCTCTCCCTTTGGACACAAGGCAGCCGTTTGGGCCTGGCAGCTCTAGGCCAATGGAGCACACCCACAGCAGAAGTTCTACTTCAGGCGGATCAGTCCTGCCCAGAAACTGCGTTTCACAGCCCTTGGTAAGAGATGTTTACGGTAGGCTGTGAGAGCACTGGGCAGAACCAGTTGTTTTTTAGCTTCCCAAAGTGCTGGAGGCAAGATGCTTTGGGGCCTCTCTCACCCTTTGGAAACAAGGCAGCCCTTAGGTCCTGGTAGCTCTAGGCCTATGTAGCACAACCAGAACAGAAGTTCTACTTCAGCCAGGTCAGGCCTGCCAAGAAACTGCGTTTCACAGGCCTTTCAAAGAGATGTTCTCTTAGGCTGTAAGAGCACTGGGCAGAGCCAGCTGTTTCTTAGCTTCCCGAAGAGCTGGGAGCAAGATGCTTTGGTGCCACTCTCTCACTTTGGAATCAAGGCAGCCCTTTGCGCCAGGTAGCTCTAGGCCAGTGGAGCACACCCAGAGCAGAAGTTCTACTTCGGCCAGTTCAGGCCACCAACAAACTGCGTTTCACAGGCCTTGGTAAGAGATGTTCCCGGTAGGCTGTAAGAGCACTGGGCAACGCCAGATGTTTCTTAGCTTCCCGAAGAGCTGGAAGCAAGATGCTTTGGGGCCTCTCTGCCCCTTTGCAAACAAGGCGGCCCTTTGGGCCAGGCAGCTCTAGGCCAATGGAGCACATCCAGAGCAGAAGTTCTACTTCAGCTAGATCAGGCCACCAACAAAGTGCGTTTCACAGGCCTTGGTAAGAGATTTTCTCTTAGGCTGTAAGAGCACTGGGCAGAGCCAGTTGTTTCTTAGCTTCCCAAAGAGCTGGAAGCAAGATGCTTTGGGGGCTCCCTGCCCCTTTGCCAACAAGGCCGACCTTTGGGCCTTTCAGCTCTAGGCCAATGGAGCACACCCAGAGCAGAAGTTCTACCTCAGCCAGATAAGGCCTGCCAAGAAACTGCGTTTCAAAGGCTCTGGTAAGAGATGTTCCCGGTACTCTGTCAGAGCACTGGGCAGAGACAGTTGTTTCTTAGCTTCCCAAAGAGCTGGAAGCAAGATGCTTTGGGGCCTCTCTGCCCCTTTGCAAACAAGGCATCCCTTTGGGCCTTTCAGCTCTAGGCCAATGGAGCACACCCAGAGCAGAAGTCCTACTTCAGCCAGATCAGGCCTGCCAAGGAACTGCATTTCAGAGGCCTTTGTATGTGACGTTCCCGGTAGGCTGTGAGAGCACGGTGCAGAGCCAGTTGTTTCCTTGTTTCCCAAACAGCTGGAAGCAAGACGCTTTGGGGCCTCTCTGCCCCTTTGGAAACAAGGCAGCACGTTGGGTCTGGCAGCTCTAGGGCAATGGAGCACAACCAGAGCAGAAGTTCTACTTCTTCCAGATCAGGCCTGCCTAGAAAGTGCGTTTCACAGGCCTTGATAAGAGATGTTCTCTTAGGCTATAAGAGCACTGGGCACAGCGAGTTGTTTCTTAGCTTCCCAAGAGGTGGAAGCAAGATGCTTTGGGGCCTCTCTCCCCCTTTGGAAACAAGGCAGCCCTTTGGGCCTTTCAGCTCTAGGGCAATGGAGCACACCCAGAGCAGAAGTTCTACCTCAGCCAGATCAGGCCTGCCAAGAAACTGCTTTTCACAGGCCTTCGTAAGAGGTGTTCCCGGAAGGCTGTAAGAGTACCTGGCAGAGCGAGTTGTTTCTTAGCTTCAAAAACAGCTGGAAGCAACATGATTTGGGGCCTCTCTCCCCCTTTGGAAACAAAGCAGCCTTTGTGCCTGGCAGCTCTAGGCCAAAGTAGCACACCCAGAGCACAAGTTCTACCTCAGCGAGATAAGGCCTGTCAAGAAGCTGCGTTTCACAGGCCTTTGTATGTGACGTTCCCGGTTGGCTTTGAGAGCACTGTGCAGAGCCAGTTGTTTTAGCTTCCCAGAGAGCAGGAAGCAAGATGCTTTGGGGCCTCTCTCACACTTTGGAAATAAAGGCAGCCCTTTGGGCCTGGCAGCCCTAGGCCAATGGAGTACACCCAGAGCAGAAGTTCTACCTCAGCCAGATCAGGCCTTCCAAGAAACTGCGTCTCACAGGCCTTTCTCTGTCACGTTGCCGGTAGGCTGTGAGAGCACTGTGCAGAGCCAGTTGTTTCTTAGCTTCCCAAAGATTTGGAAGCAAGATACTTTGGGGACTCTCAGCCCCTTTGGAAACAAGGCGGCCCTTTGGGCCTGGCAGCTCTAGGCCAAAGTAGCACGCCCAGAGCAGGAGTTCTACTTCAGCCAGATCAGGCCTGCCAAGAAACTGCGTTTCACAGGCCTTGGTAAGAGATGTTCCCGGTAGGCTGTGAGAGCACTGTGGAGAGCCAGTTGCTTTAGCTTCCCACAGAGCTGGAAGCAAGATGCTTTGGGGCCTCTCTCTCCCTTTGGACACAAGGCAGCCGTTTGGGCCTGGCAGCTCTAGGCCAATGGAGCACACCCACAGCAGAAGTTCTACTTCAGGCGGATCAGTCCTGCCCAGAAACTGCGTTTCACAGCCCTTGGTAAGAGATGTTCACGGTAGGCTGTGAGAGCACTGGGCAGAACCAGTTGTTTTTTAGCTTCCCAAAGTGCTGGAGGCAAGATGCTTTGGGGCCTCTCTCACCCTTTGGAAACAAGGCAGCCCTTAGGTCCTGGTAGCTCTAGGCCTATGTAGCACAACCAGAACAGAAGTTCTACTTCAGCCAGGTCAGGCCTGCCAAGAAACTGCGTTTCACAGGCCTTTCAAAGAGATGTTCTCTTAGGCTGTAAGAGCACTGGGCAGAGCCAGCTGTTTCTTAGCTTCCCGAAGAGCTGGGAGCAAGATGCTTTGGTGCCACTCTCTCACTTTGGAATCAAGGCAGCCCTTTGCGCCAGGTAGCTCTAGGCCAGTGGAGCACACCCAGAGCAGAAGTTCTACTTCGGCCAGTTCAGGCCACCAACAAACTGCGTTTCACAGGCCTTGGTAAGAGATGTTCCCGGTAGGCTGTAAGAGCACTGGGCAACGCCAGATGTTTCTTAGCTTCCCGAAGAGCTGGAAGCAAGATGCTTTGGGGCCTCTCTGCCCCTTTGCAAACAAGGCGGCCCTTTGGGCCAGGCAGCTCTAGGCCAATGGAGCACACCCAGAGCAGAAGTTCTACTTCAGCTAGATCAGGCCACCAACAAAGTGCGTTTCACAGGCCTTGGTAAGAGATTTTCTCTTAGGCTGTAAGAGCACTGGGCAGAGCCAGTTGTTTCTTAGCTTCCCAAAGAGCTGGAAGCAAGATGCTTTGGGGGCTCCCTGCCCCTTTGCCAACAAGGCCGACCTTTGGGCCTTTCAGCTCTAGGCCAATGGAGCACACCCAGAGCAGAAGTTCTACCTCAGCCAGATAAGGCCTGCCAAGAAACTGTGTTTCAAAGGCTCTGGTAAGAGATGTTACCGGTACTCTGTCAGAGCACTGGGCAGAGACAGTTGTTTCTTAGCTTCCCAAAGAGCTGGAAGCAAGATGCTTTGGGGCCTCTCTGCCCCTTTGCAAACAAGGCATCCCTTTGGGCCTTTCAGCTCTAGGCCAATGGAGCACACCCAGAGCAGAAGTCCTACTTCAGCCAGATCAGGCCTGCCAAGGAACTGCGTTTCAGAGGCCTTTGTATGTGACGTTCCCGGTAGGCTGTGAGAGCACGGTGCAGAGCCAGTTGTTTCCTTGTTTCCCAAACAGCTGGAAGCAAGACGCTTTGGGGCCTCTCTGCCCCTTTGGAAACAAGGCAGCACGTTGGGTCTGGCAGCTCTAGGGCAATGGAGCACAACCAGAGCAGAAGTTCTACTTCTTCCAGATCAGGCCTGCCTAGAAAGTGCGTTTCACAGGCCTTGATAAGAGATGTTCTCTTAGGCTATAAGAGCACTGGGCACAGCGAGTTGTTTCTTAGCTTCCCAAGAGGTGGAAGCAAGATGCTTTGGGGCCTCTCTCCCCCTTTGGAAACAAGGCAGCCCTTTGGGCCTTTCAGCTCTAGGGCAATGGAGCACACCCAGAGCAGAAGTTCTACCTCAGCCAGATCAGGCCTGCCAAGAAACTGCTTTTCACAGGCCTTCGTAAGAGGTGTTCCCGGAAGGCTGTAAGAGTACCTGGCAGAGCG
Source organism: Equus asinus (assembly GCF_041296235.1). Lineage (NCBI taxonomy): Eukaryota > Metazoa > Chordata > Mammalia > Perissodactyla > Equidae > Equus > Equus asinus. The sequence goes on from NW_027224845.1 coordinate 3,826,240, forward strand.
AGTTGTTTCTTAGCTTCAAAAACAGCTGGAAGCAACATGATTTGGGGCCTCTCTCCCCCTTTGGAAACAAAGCAGCCTTTGTGCCTGGCAGCTCTAGGCCAAAGTAGCACACCCAGAGCACAAGTTCTACCTCAGCGAGATAAGGCCTGTCAAGAAGCTGCGTTTCACAGGCCTTTGTATGTGACGTTCCCGGTTGGCTTTGAGAGCACTGTGCAGAGCCAGTTGTTTTAGCTTCCCAGAGAGCAGGAAGCAAGATGCTTTGGGGCCTCTCTCACACTTTGGAAATAAAGGCAGCCCTTTGGGCCTGGCAGCCCTAGGCCAATGGAGTACACCCAGAGCAGAAGTTCTACCTCAGCCAGATCAGGCCTTCCAAGAAACTGCGTCTCACAGGCCTTTCTCTGTCACGTTGCCGGTAGGCTGTGAGAGCACTGTGCAGAGCCAGTTGTTTCTTAGCTTCCCAAAGATTTGGAAGCAAGATACTTTGGGGACTCTCAGCCCCTTTGGAAACAAGGCGGCCCTTTGGGCCTGGCAGCTCTAGGCCAAAGTAGCACGCCCAGAGCAGGAGTTCTACTTCAGCCAGATCAGGCCTGCCAAGAAACTGCGTTTCACAGGCCTTGGTAAGAGATGTTCCCGGTAGGCTGTGAGAGCACTGTGGAGAGCCAGTTGCTTTAGCTTCCCACAGAGCTGGAAGCAAGATGCTTTGGGGCCTCTCTCTCCCTTTGGACACAAGGCAGCCGTTTGGGCCTGGCAGCTCTAGGCCAATGGAGCACACCCACAGCAGAAGTTCTACTTCAGGCGGATCAGTCCTGCCAAGAAACTGCGTTTCACAGCCCTTGGTAAGAGATGTTCACGGTAGGCTGTGAGAGCACTGGGCAGAACCAGTTGTTTTTTAGCTTCCCAAAGTGCTGGAGGCAAGATGCTTTGGGGCCTCTCTCACCCTTTGGAAACAAGGCAGCCCTTAGGTCCTGGTAGCTCTCGGCCTATGTAGCACAACCAGAACAGAAGTTCTACTTCAGCCAGGTCAGGCCTGCCAAGAAACTGCGTTTCACAGGCCTTTCAAAGAGATGTTCTCTTAGGCTGTAAGAGCACTGGGCAGAGCCAGCTGTTTCTTAGCTTCCCGAAGAGCTGGGAGCAAGATGCTTTGGTGCCACTCTCTCACTTTGGAATCAAGGCAGCCCTTTGCGCCAGGTAGCTCTAGGCCAGTGGAGCACACCCAGAGCAGAAGTCCTACTTCAGCCAGATCAGGCCTGCCAAGGAACTGCGTTTCAGAGGCCTTTGTATGTGACGTTCCCGGTAGGCTGTGAGAGCACAGTGCAGAGCCAGTTCTTTCCTTGTTTCCCAAACAGCTGGAAGCAAGACGCTTTGGGGCCTCTCTGCCCCTTTGGAAACAAGGCAGCACGTTGGGTCTGGCAGCTCTAGGGCAATGGAGCACAACCAGAGCAGAAGTTCTACTTCTTCCAGATCAGGCCTGCCTAGAAAGTGCGTTTCACAGGCCTTGATAAGAGATGTTCTCTTAGGCTATAAGAGCACTGGGCACAGCGAGTTGTTTCTTAGCTTCCCAAGAGGTGGAAGCAAGATGCTTTGGGGCCTCTCTCCCCCTTTGGAAACAAGGCAGCCCTTTGGGCCTTTCAGCTCTAGGGCAATGGAGCACACCCAGAGCAGAAGTTCTACCTCAGCCAGATCAGGCCTGCCAAGAAACTGCTTTTCACAGGCCTTCGTAAGAGGTGTTCCCGGAAGGCTGTAAGAGTACCTGGCAGAGCGAGTTGTTTCTTAGCTTCAAAAACAGCTGGAAGCAACATGATTTGGGGCCTCTCTCCCCCTTTGGAAACAAAGCAGCCTTTGTGCCTGGCAGCTCTAGGCCAAAGTAGCACACCCAGAGCACAAGTTCTACCTCAGCGAGATAAGGCCTGTCAAGAAGCTGCGTTTCACAGGCCTTTGTATGTGACGTTCCCGGTTGGCTTTGAGAGCACTGTGCAGAGCCAGTTGTTTTAGCTTCCCAGAGAGCAGGAAGCAAGATGCTTTGGGGCCTCTCTCAAACTTTGGAAATAAAGGCAGCCCTTTGGGCCTGGCAGCCCTAGGCCAATGGAGTACACCCAGAGCAGAAGTTCTACCTCAGCCAGATCAGGCCTTCCAAGAAACTGCGTCTCACAGGCCTTTCTCTGTCACGTTGCCGGTAGGCTGTGAGAGCACTGTGCAGAGCCAGTTGTTTCTTAGCTTCCCAAAGATTTGGAAGCAAGATACTTTGGGGACTCTCAGCCCCTTTGGAAACAAGGCGGCCCTTTGGGCCTGGCAGCTCTAGGCCAAAGTAGCACGCCCAGAGCAGGAGTTCTACTTCAGCCAGATCAGGCCTGCCAAGAAACTGCGTTTCACAGGCCTTGGTAAGAGATGTTCCCGGTAGGCTGTGAGAGCACTGTGGAGAGCCAGTTGCTTTAGCTTCCCACAGAGCTGGAAGCAAGATGCTTTGGGGCCTCTCTCTCCCTTTGGACACAAGGCAGCCGTTTGGGCCTGGCAGCTCTAGGCCAATGGAGCACACCCACAGCAGAAGTTCTACTTCAGGCGGATCAGTCCTGCCCAGAAACTGCGTTTCACAGCCCTTGGTAAGAGATGTTCACGGTAGGCTGTGAGAGCACTGGGCAGAACCAGTTGTTTTTTAGCTTCCCAAAGTGCTGGAGGCAAGATGCTTTGGGGCCTCTCTCACCCTTTGGAAACAAGGCAGCCCTTAGGTCCTGGTAGCTCTAGGCCTATGTAGCACAACCAGAACAGAAGTTCTACTTCAGCCAGGTCAGGCCTGCCAAGAAACTGCGTTTCACAGGCCTTTCAAAGAGATGTTCTCTTAGGCTGTAAGAGCACTGGGCAGAGCCAGCTGTTTCTTAGCTTCCCGAAGAGCTGGGAGCAAGATGCTTTGGTGCCACTCTCTCACTTTGGAATCAAGGCAGCCCTTTGCGCCAGGTAGCTCTAGGCCAGTGGAGCACACCCAGAGCAGAAGTCCTACTTCAGCCAGATCAGGCCTGCCAAGGAACTGCGTTTCAGAGGCCTTTGTATGTGACGTTCCCGGTAGGCTGTGAGAGCACAGTGCAGAGCCAGTTCTTTCCTTGTGTCCCAAACAGCTGGAAGCAAGACGCTTTGGGGCCTCTCTGCCCCTTTGGAAACAAGGCAGCACGTTGGGTCTGGCAGCTCTAGGGCAATGGAGCACAACCAGAGCAGAAGTTCTACTTCTTCCAGATCAGGCCTGCCTAGAAAGTGCGTTTCACAGGCCTTGATAAGAGATGTTCTCTTAGGCTATAAGAGCACTGGGCACAGCGAGTTGTTTCTTAGCTTCCCAAGAGGTGGAAGCAAGATGCTTTGGGGCCTCTCTCCCCCTTTGGAAACAAGGCAGCCCTTTGGGCCTTTCAGCTCTAGGGCAATGGAGCACACCCAGAGCAGAAGTTCTACCTCAGCCAGATCAGGCCTGCCAAGAAACTGCTTTTCACAGGCCTTCGTAAGAGGTGTTCCCGGAAGGCTGTAAGAGTACCTGGCAGAGCGAGTTGTTTCTTAGCTTCAAAAACAGCTGGAAGCAACATGATTTGGGGCCTCTCTCCCCCTTTGGAAACAAAGCAGCCTTTGTGCCTGGCAGCTCTAGGCCAAAGTAGCACACCCAGAGCACAAGTTCTACCTCAGCCAGATAAGGCCTGTCAAGAAGCTGCGTTTCACAGGCCTTTGTATGTGACGTTCCCGGTTGGCTTTGAGAGCACTGTGCAGAGCCAGTTGTTTTAGCTTCCCAGAGAGCAGGAAGCAAGATGCTTTGGGGCCTCTCTCACACTTTGGAAATAAAGGCAGCCCTTTGGGCCTGGCAGCCCTAGGCCAATGGAGTACACCCAGAGCAGAAGTTCTACCTCAGCCAGATCAGGCCTTCCAAGAAACTGCGTCTCACAGGCCTTTCTCTGTCACGTTGCCGGTAGGCTGTGAGAGCACTGTGCAGAGCCAGTTGTTTCTTAGCTTCCCAAAGATTTGGAAGCAAGATACTTTGGGGACTCTCAGCCCCTTTGGAAACAAGGCGGCCCTTTGGGCCTGGCAGCTCTAGGCCAAAGTAGCACGCCCAGAGCAGGAGTTCTACTTCAGCCAGATCAGGCCTGCCAAGAAACTGCGTTTCACAGGCCTTGGTAAGAGATGTTCCCGGTAGGCTGTGAGAGCACTGTGGAGAGCCAGTTGCTTTAGCTTCCCACAGAGCTGGAAGCAAGATGCTTTGGGGCCTCTCTCTCCCTTTGGACACAAGGCAGCCGTTTGGGCCTGGCAGCTCTAGGCCAATGGAGCACACCCACAGCAGAAGTTCTACTTCAGGCGGATCAGTCCTGCCCAGAAACTGCGTTTCACAGCCCTTGGTAAGAGATGTTCACGGTAGGCTGTGAGAGCACTGGGCAGAACCAGTTGTTTTTTAGCTTCCCAAAGTGCTGGAGGCAAGATGCTTTGGGGCCTCTCTCACCCTTTGGAAACAAGGCAGCCCTTAGGTCCTGGTAGCTCTAGGCCTATGTAGCACAACCAGAACAGAAGTTCTACTTCAGCCAGGTCAGGCCTGCCAAGAAACTGCGTTTCACAGGCCTTTCAAAGAGATGTTCTCTTAGGCTGTAAGAGCACTGGGCAGAGCCAGCTGTTTCTTAGCTTCCCGAAGAGCTGGGAGCAAGATGCTTTGGTGCCACTCTCTCACTTTGGAATCAAGGCAGCCCTTTGCGCCAGGTAGCTCTAGGCCAGTGGAGCACACCCAGAGCAGAAGTTCTACTTCGGCCAGTTCAGGCCACCAACAAACTGCGTTTCACAGGCCTTGGTAAGAGATGTTCCCGGTAGGCTGTAAGAGCACTGGGCAACGCCAGATGTTTCTTAGCTTCCCGAAGAGCTGGAAGCAAGATGCTTTGGGGCCTCTCTGCCCCTTTGCAAACAAGGCGGCCCTTTGGGCCAGGCAGCTCTAGGCCAATGGAGCACATCCAGAGCAGAAGTTCTACTTCAGCTAGATCAGGCCACCAACAAAGTGCGTTTCACAGGCCTTGGTAAGAGATTTTCTCTTAGGCTGTAAGAGCACTGGGCAGAGCCAGTTGTTTCTTAGCTTCCCAAAGAGCTGGAAGCAAGATGCTTTGGGGGCTCCCTGCCCCTTTGCCAACAAGGCCGACCTTTGGGCCTTTCAGCTCTAGGCCAATGGAGCACACCCAGAGCAGAAGTTCTACCTCAGCCAGATAAGGCCTGCCAAGAAACTGCGTTTCAAAGGCTCTGGTAAGAGATGTTCCCGGTACTCTGTCAGAGCACTGGGCAGAGACAGTTGTTTCTTAGCTTCCCAAAGAGCTGGAAGCAAGATGCTTTGGGGCCTCTCTGCCCCTTTGCAAACAAGGCATCCCTTTGGGCCTTTCAGCTCTAGGCCAATGGAGCACACCCAGAGCAGAAGTCCTACTTCAGCCAGATCAGGCCTGCCAAGGAACTGCGTTTCAGAGGCCTTTGTATGTGACGTTCCCGGTAGGCTGTGAGAGCACGGTGCAGAGCCAGTTGTTTCCTTGTTTCCCAAACAGCTGGAAGCAAGACGCTTTGGGGCCTCTCTGCCCCTTTGGAAACAAGGCAGCACGTTGGGTCTGGCAGCTCTAGGGCAATGGAGCACAACCAGAGCAGAAGTTCTACTTCTTCCAGATCAGGCCTGCCTAGAAAGTGCGTTTCACAGGCCTTGATAAGAGATGTTCTCTTAGGCTATAAGAGCACTGGGCACAGCGAGTTGTTTCTTAGCTTCCCAAGAGGTGGAAGCAAGATGCTTTGGGGCCTCTCTCCCCCTTTGGAAACAAGGCAGCCCTTTGGGCCTTTCAGCTCTAGGGCAATGGAGCACACCCAGAGCAGAAGTTCTACCTCAGCCAGATCAGGCCTGCCAAGAAACTGCTTTTCACAGGCCTTCGTAAGAGGTGTTCCCGGAAGGCTGTAAGAGTACCTGGCAGAGCGAGTTGTTTCTTAGCTTCAAAAACAGCTGGAAGCAACATGATTTGGGGCCTCTCTCCCCCTTTGGAAACAAAGCAGCCTTTGTGCCTGGCAGCTCTAGGCCAAAGTAGCACACCCAGAGCACAAGTTCTACCTCAGCGAGATAAGGCCTGTCAAGAAGCTGCGTTTCACAGGCCTTTGTATGTGACGTTCCCGGTTGGCTTTGAGAGCACTGTGCAGAGCCAGTTGTTTTAGCTTCCCAGAGAGCAGGAAGCAAGATGCTTTGGGGCCTCTCTCACACTTTGGAAATAAAGGCAGCCCTTTGGGCCTGGCAGCCCTAGGCCAATGGAGTACACCCAGAGCAGAAGTTCTACCTCAGCCAGATCAGGCCTTCCAAGAAACTGCGTCTCACAGGCCTTTCTCTGTCACGTTGCCGGTAGGCTGTGAGAGCACTGTGCAGAGCCAGTTGTTTCTTAGCTTCCCAAAGATTTGGAAGCAAGATACTTTGGGGACTCTCAGCCCCTTTGGAAACAAGGCGGCCCTTTGGGCCTGGCAGCTCTAGGCCAAAGTAGCACGCCCAGAGCAGGAGTTCTACTTCAGCCAGATCAGGCCTGCCAAGAAACTGCGTTTCACAGGCCTTGGTAAGAGATGTTCCCGGTAGGCTGTGAGAGCACTGTGGAGAGCCAGTTGCTTTAGCTTCCCACAGAGCTGGAAGCAAGATGCTTTGGGGCGTCTCTCTCCCTTTGGACACAAGGCAGCCGTTTGGGCCTGGCAGCTCTAGGCCAATGGAGCACACCCACAGCAGAAGTTCTACTTCAGGCGGATCAGTCCTGCCCAGAAACTGCGTTTCACAGCCCTTGGTAAGAGATGTTCACGGTAGGCTGTGAGAGCACTGGGCAGAACCAGTTGTTTTTTAGCTTCCCAAAGTGCTGGAGGCAAGATGCTTTGGGGCCTCTCTCACCCTTTGGAAACAAGGCAGCCCTTAGGTCCTGGTAGCTCTAGGCCTATGTAGCACAACCAGAACAGAAGTTCTACTTCAGCCAGGTCAGGCCTGCCAAGAAACTGCGTTTCACAGGCCTTTCAAAGAGATGTTCTCTTAGGCTGTAAGAGCACTGGGCAGAGCCAGCTGTTTCTTAGCTTCCCGAAGAGCTGGGAGCAAGATGCTTTGGTGCCACTCTCTCACTTTGGAATCAAGGCAGCCCTTTGCGCCAGGTAGCTCTAGGCCAGTGGAGCACACCCAGAGCAGAAGTTCTACTTCGGCCAGTTCAGGCCACCAACAAACTGCATTTCACAGGCCTTGGTAAGAGATGTTCCCGGTAGGCTGTAAGAGCACTGGGCAACGCCAGATGTTTCTTAGCTTCCCGAAGAGCTGGAAGCAAGATGCTTTGGGGCCTCTCTGCCCCTTTGCAAACAAGGCGGCCCTTTGGGCCAGGCAGCTCTAGGCCAATGGAGCACATCCAGAGCAGAAGTTCTACTTCAGCTAGATCAGGCCACCAACAAAGTGCGTTTCACAGGCCTTGGTAAGAGATTTTCTCTTAGGCTGTAAGAGCACTGGGCAGAGCCAGTTGTTTCTTAGCTTCCCAAAGAGCTGGAAGCAAGATGCTTTGGGGGCTCCCTGCCCCTTTGCCAACAAGGCCGACCTTTGGGCCTTTCAGCTCTAGGCCAATGGAGCACACCCAGAGCAGAAGTTCTACCTCAGCCAGATAAGGCCTGCCAAGAAACTGCGTTTCAAAGGCTCTGGTAAGAGATGTTTCCGGTACTCTGTCAGAGCACTGGGCAGAGACAGTTGTTTCTTAGCTTCCCAAAGAGCTGGAAGCAAGATGCTTTGGGGCCTCTCTGCCCCTTTGCAAACAAGGCATCCCTTTGGGCCTTTCAGCTCTAGGCCAATGGAGCACACCCAGAGCAGAAGTCCTACTTCAGCCAGATCAGGCCTGCCAAGGAACTGCGTTTCAGAGGCCTTTGTATGTGACGTTCCCGGTAGGCTGTGAGAGCACGGTGCAGAGCCAGTTGTTTCCTTGTTTCCCAAACAGCTGGAAGCAAGACGCTTTGGGGCCTCTCTGCCCCTTTGGAAACAAGGCAGCACGTTGGGTCTGGCAGCTCTAGGGCAATGGAGCACAACCAGAGCAGAAGTTCTACTTCTTCCAGATCAGGCCTGCCTAGAAAGTGCGTTTCACAGGCCTTGATAAGAGATGTTCTCTTAGGCTATAAGAGCACTGGGCACAGCGAGTTGTTTCTTAGCTTCCCAAGAGGTGGAAGCAAGATGCTTTGGGGCCTCTCTCCCCCTTTGGAAACAAGGCAGCCCTTTGGGCCTTTCAGCTCTAGGGCAATGGAGCACACCCAGAGCAGAAGTTCTACCTCAGCCAGATCAGGCCTGCCAAGAAACTGCTTTTCACAGGCCTTCGTAAGAGGTGTTCCCGGAAGGCTGTAAGAGTACCTGGCAGAGCGAGTTGTTTCTTAGCTTCAAAAACAGCTGGAAGCAACATGATTTGGGGCCTCTCTCCCCCTTTGGAAACAAAGCAGCCTTTGTGCCTGGCAGCTCTAGGCCAAAGTAGCACACCCAGAGCACAAGTTCTACCTCAGCGAGATAAGGCCTGTCAAGAAGCTGCGTTTCACAGGCCTTTGTATGTGACGTTCCCGGTTGGCTTTGAGAGCACTGTGCAGAGCCAGTTGTTTTAGCTTCCCAGAGAGCAGGAAGCAAGATGCTTTGGGGCCTCTCTCACACTTTGGAAATAAAGGCAGCCCTTTGGGCCTGGCAGCCCTAGGCCAATGGAGTACACCCAGAGCAGAAGTTCTACCTCAGCCAGATCAGGCCTTCCAAGAAACTGCGTCTCACAGGCCTTTCTCTGTCACGTTGCCGGTAGGCTGTGAGAGCACTGTGCAGAGCCAGTTGTTTCTTAGCTTCCCAAAGATTTGGAAGCAAGATACTTTGGGGACTCTCAGCCCCTTTGGAAACAAGGCGGCCCTTTGGGCCTGGCAGCTCTAGGCCAAAGTAGCACGCCCAGAGCAGGAGTTCTACTTCAGCCAGATCAGGCCTGCCAAGAAACTGCGTTTCACAGGCCTTGGTAAGAGATGTTCCCGGTAGGCTGTGAGAGCACTGTGGAGAGCCAGTTGCTTTAGCTTCCCACAGAGCTGGAAGCAAGATGCTTTGGGGCCTCTCTCTCCCTTTGGACACAAGGCAGCCGTTTGGGCCTGGCAGCTCTAGGCCAATGGAGCACACCCACAGCAGAAGTTCTACTTCAGGCGGATCAGTCCTGCCCAGAAACTGCGTTTCACAGCCCTTGGTAAGAGATGTTCACGGTAGGCTGTGAGAGCACTGGGCAGAACCAGTTGTTTTTTAGCTTCCCAAAGTGCTGGAGGCAAGATGCTTTGGGGCCTCTCTCACCCTTTGGAAACAAGGCAGCCCTTAGGTCCTGGTAGCTCTAGGCCTATGTAGCACAACCAGAACAGAAGTTCTACTTCAGCCAGGTCAGGCCTGCCAAGAAACTGCGTTTCACAGGCCTTTCAAAGAGATGTTCTCTTAGGCTGTAAGAGCACTGGGCAGAGCCAGCTGTTTCTTAGCTTCCCGAAGAGCTGGGAGCAAGATGCTTTGGTGCCACTCTCTCACTTTGGAATCAAGGCAGCCCTTTGCGCCAGGTAGCTCTAGGCCAGTGGAGCACACCCAGAGCAGAAGTCCTACTTCAGCCAGATCAGGCCTGCCAAGGAACTGCGTTTCAGAGGCCTTTGTATGTGACGTTCCCGGTAGGCTGTGAGAGCACAGTGCAGAGCCAGTTCTTTCCTTGTTTCCCAAACAGCTGGAAGCAAGACGCTTTGGGGCCTCTCTGCCCCTTTGGAAACAAGGCAGCACGTTGGGTCTGGCAGCTCTAGGGCAATGGAGCACAACCAGAGCAGAAGTTCTACTTCTTCCAGATCAGGCCTGCCTAGAAAGTGCGTTTCACAGGCCTTGATAAGAGATGTTCTCTTAGGCTATAAGAGCACTGGGCACAGCGAGTTGTTTCTTAGCTTCCCAAGAGGTGGAAGCAAGATGCTTTGGGGCCTCTCTCCCCCTTTGGAAACAAGGCAGCCCTTTGGGCCTTTCAGCTCTAGGGCAATGGAGCACACCCAGAGCAGAAGTTCTACCTCAGCCAGATCAGGCCTGCCAAGAAACTGCTTTTCACAGGCCTTCGTAAGAGGTGTTCCCGGAAGGCTGTAAGAGTACCTGGCAGAGCGAGTTGTTTCTTAGCTTCAAAAACAGCTGGAAGCAACATGATTTGGGGCCTCTCTCCCCCTTTGGAAACAAAGCAGCCTTTGTGCCTGGCAGCTCTAGGCCAAAGTAGCACACCCAGAGCACAAGTTCTACCTCAGCGAGATAAGGCCTGTCAAGAAGCTGCGTTTCACAGGCCTTTGTATGTGACGTTCCCGGTTGGCTTTGAGAGCACTGTGCAGAGCCAGTTGTTTTAGCTTCCCAGAGAGCAGGAAGCAAGATGCTTTGGGGCCTCTCTCACACTTTGGAAATAAAGGCAGCCCTTTGGGCCTGGCAGCCCTAGGCCAATGGAGTACACCCAGAGCAGAAGTTCTACCTCAGCCAGATCAGGCCTTCCAAGAAACTGCGTCTCACAGGCCTTTCTCTGTCACGTTGCCGGTAGGCTGTGAGAGCACTGTGCAGAGCCAGTTGTTTCTTAGCTTCCCAAAGATTTGGAAGCAAGATACTTTGGGGACTCTCAGCCCCTTTGGAAACAAGGCGGCCCTTTGGGCCTGGCAGCTCTAGGCCAAAGTAGCACGCCCAGAGCAGGAGTTCTACTTCAGCCAGATCAGGCCTGCCAAGAAACTGCGTTTCACAGGCCTTGGTAAGAGATGTTCCCGGTAGGCTGTGAGAGCACTGTGGAGAGCCAGTTGCTTTAGCTTCCCACAGAGCTGGAAGCAAGATGCTTTGGGGCCTCTCTCTCCCTTTGGACACAAGGCAGCCGTTTGGGCCTGGCAGCTCTAGGCCAATGGAGCACACCCACAGCAGAAGTTCTACTTCAGGCGGATCAGTCCTGCCCAGAAACTGCGTTTCACAGCCCTTGGTAAGAGATGTTCACGGTAGGCTGTGAGAGCACTGGGCAGAACCAGTTGTTTTTTAGCTTCCCAAAGTGCTGGAGGCAAGATGCTTTGGGGCCTCTCTCACCCTTTGGAAACAAGGCAGCCCTTAGGTCCTGGTAGCTCTAGGCCTATGTAGCACAACCAGAACAGAAGTTCTACTTCAGCCAGGTCAGGCCTGCCAAGAAACTGCGTTTCACAGGCCTTTCAAAGAGATGTTCTCTTAGGCTGTAAGAGCACTGGGCAGAGCCAGCTGTTTCTTAGCTTCCCGAAGAGCTGGGAGCAAGATGCTTTGGTGCCACTCTCTCACTTTGGAATCAAGGCAGCCCTTTGCGCCAGGTAGCTCTAGGCCAGTGGAGCACACCCAGAGCAGAAGTCCTACTTCAGCCAGATCAGGCCTGCCAAGGAACTGCGTTTCAGAGGCCTTTGTATGTGACGTTCCCGGTAGGCTGTGAGAGCACAGTGCAGAGCCAGTTCTTTCCTTGTTTCCCAAACAGCTGGAAGCAAGACGCTTTGGGGCCTCTCTGCCCCTTTGGAAACAAGGCAGCACGTTGGGTCTGGCAGCTCTAGGGCAATGGAGCACAACCAGAGCAGAAGTTCTACTTCTTCCAGATCAGGCCTGCCTAGAAAGTGCGTTTCACAGGCCTTGATAAGAGATGTTCTCTTAGGCTATAAGAGCACTGGGCACAGCGAGTTGTTTCTTAGCTTCCCAAGAGGTGGAAGCAAGATGCTTTGGGGCCTCTCTCCCCCTTTGGAAACAAGGCAGCCCTTTGGGCCTTTCAGCTCTAGGGCAATGGAGCACACCCAGAGCAGAAGTTCTACCTCAGCCAGATCAGGCCTGCCAAGAAACTGCTTTTCACAGGCCTTCGTAAGAGGTGTTCCCGGAAGGCTGTAAGAGTACCTGGCAGAGCGAGTTGTTTCTTAGCTTCAAAAACAGCTGGAAGCAACATGATTTGGGGCCTCTCTCCCCCTTTGGAAACAAAGCAGCCTTTGTGCCTGGCAGCTCTAGGCCAAAGTAGCACACCCAGAGCACAAGTTCTACCTCAGCGAGATAAGGCCTGTCAAGAAGCTGCGTTTCACAGGCCTTTGTATGTGACGTTCCCGGTTGGCTTTGAGAGCACTGTGCAGAGCCAGTTGTTTTAGCTTCCCAGAGAGCAGGAAGCAAGATGCTTTGGGGCCTCTCTCACACTTTGGAAATAAAGGCAGCCCTTTGGGCCTGGCAGCCCTAGGCCAATGGAGTACACCCAGAGCAGAAGTTCTACCTCAGCCAGATCAGGCCTTCCAAGAAACTGCGTCTCACAGGCCTTTCTCTGTCACGTTGCCGGTAGGCTGTGAGAGCACTGTGCAGAGCCAGTTGTTTCTTAGCTTCCCAAAGATTTGGAAGCAAGATACTTTGGGGACTCTCAGCCCCTTTGGAAACAAGGCGGCCCTTTGGGCCTGGCAGCTCTAGGCCAAAGTAGCACGCCCAGAGCAGGAGTTCTACTTCAGCCAGATCAGGCCTGCCAAGAAACTGCGTTTCACAGGCCTTGGTAAGAGATGTTCCCGGTAGGCTGTGAGAGCACTGTGGAGAGCCAGTTGCTTTAGCTTCCCACAGAGCTGGAAGCAAGATGCTTTGGGGCCTCTCTCTCCCTTTGGACACAAGGCAGCCGTTTGGGCCTGGCAGCTCTAGGCCAATGGAGCACACCCACAGCAGAAGTTCTACTTCAGGCGGATCAGTCCTGCCCAGAAACTGCGTTTCACAGCCCTTGGTAAGAGATGTTCACGGTAGGCTGTGAGAGCACTGGGCAGAACCAGTTGTTTTTTAGCTTCCCAAAGTGCTGGAGGCAAGATGCTTTGGGGCCTCTCTCACCCTTTGGAAACAAGGCAGCCCTTAGGTCCTGGTAGCTCTAGGCCTATGTAGCACAACCAGAACAGAAGTTCTACTTCAGCCAGGTCAGGCCTGCCAAGAAACTGCGTTTCACAGGCCTTTCAAAGAGATGTTCTCTTAGGCTGTAAGAGCACTGGGCAGAGCCAGCTGTTTCTTAGCTTCCCGAAGAGCTGGGAGCAAGATGCTTTGGTGCCACTCTCTCACTTTGGAATCAAGGCAGCCCTTTGCGCCAGGTAGCTCTAGGCCAGTGGAGCACACCCAGAGCAGAAGTTCTACTTCGGCCAGTTCAGGCCACCAACAAACTGCGTTTCACAGGCCTTGGTAAGAGATGTTCCCGGTAGGCTGTAAGAGCACTGGGCAACGCCAGATGTTTCTTAGCTTCCCGAAGAGCTGGAAGCAAGATGCTTTGGGGCCTCTCTGCCCCTTTGCAAACAAGGCGGCCCTTTGGGCCAGGCAGCTCTAGGCCAATGGAGCACATCCAGAGCAGAAGTTCTACTTCAGCTAGATCAGGCCACCAACAAAGTGCGTTTCACAGGCCTTGGTAAGAGATTTTCTCTTAGGCTGTAAGAGCACTGGGCAGAGCCAGTTGTTTCTTAGCTTCCCAAAGAGCTGGAAGCAAGATGCTTTGGGGGCTCCCTGCCCCTTTGCCAACAAGGCCGACCTTTGGGCCTTTCAGCTCTAGGCCAATGGAGCACACCCAGAGCAGAAGTTCTACCTCAGCCAGATAAGGCCTGCCAAGAAACTGCGTTTCCAAGGCTCTGGTAAGAGATGTTCCCGGTACTCTGTCAGAGCACTGGGCAGAGACAGTTGTTTCTTAGCTTCCCAAAGAGCTGGAAGCAAGATGCTTTGGGGCCTCTCTGCCCCTTTGCAAACAAGGCATCCCTTTGGGCCTTTCAGCTCTAGGCCAATGGAGCACACCCAGAGCAGAAGTCCTACTTCAGCCAGATCAGGCCTGCCAAGGAACTGCGTTTCAGAGGCCTTTGTATGTGACGTTCCCGGTAGGCTGTGAGAGCACGGTGCAGAGCCAGTTGTTTCCTTGTTTCCCAAACAGCTGGAAGCAAGACGCTTTGGGGCCTCTCTGCCCCTTTGGAAACAAGGCAGCACGTTGGGTCTGGCAGCTCTAGGGCAATGGAGCACAACCAGAGCAGAAGTTCTACTTCTTCCAGATCAGGCCTGCCTAGAAAGTGCGTTTCACAGGCCTTGATAAGAGATGTTCTCTTAGGCTATAAGAGCACTGGGCACAGCCAGTTGTTTCTTAGCTTCCCAAGAGGTGGAAGCAAGATGCTTTGGGGCCTCTCTCCCCCTTTGGAAACAAGGCAGCCCTTTGGGCCTTTCAGCTCTAGGGCAATGGAGCACACCCAGAGCAGAAGTTCTACCTCAGCCAGATCAGGCCTGCCAAGAAACTGCTTTTCACAGGCCTTCGTAAGTGGTGTTCCCGGAAGGCTGTAAGAGTACCTGGCAGAGCGAGTTGTTTCTTAGCTTCAAAAACAGCTGGAAGCAACATGATTTGGGGCCTCTCTCCCCCTTTGGAAACAAAGCAGCCTTTGTGCCTGGCAGCTCTAGGCCAAAGTAGCACACCCAGAGCACAAGTTCTACCTCAGCGAGATAAGACCTGTCAAGAAGCTGCGTTTCACAGGCCTTTGTATGTGACGTTCCCGGTTGGCTTTGAGAGCACTGTGCAGAGCCAGTTGTTTTAGCTTCCCAGAGAGCAGGAAGCAAGATGCTTTGGGGCCTCTCTCACACTTTGGAAATAAAGGCAGCCCTTTGGGCCTGGCAGCCCTAGGCCAATGGAGTACACCCAGAGCAGAAGTTCTACCTCAGCCAGATCAGGCCTTCCAAGAAACTGCGTCTCACAGGCCTTTCTCTGTCACGTTGCCGGTAGGCTGTGAGAGCACTGTGCAGAGCCAGTTGTTTCTTAGCTTCCCAAAGATTTGGAAGCAAGATACTTTGGGGACTCTCAGCCCCTTTGGAAACAAGGCGGCCCTTTGGGCCTGGCAGCTCTAGGCCAAAGTAGCACGCCCAGAGCAGGAGTTCTACTTCAGCCAGATCAGGCCTGCCAAGAAACTGCGTTTCACAGGCCTTGGTAAGAGATGTTCCCGGTAGGCTGTGAGAGCACTGTGGAGAGCCAGTTGCTTTAGCTTCCCACAGAGCTGGAAGCAAGATGCTTTGGGGCCTCTCTCTCCCTTTGGACACAAGGCAGCCGTTTGGGCCTGGCAGCTCTAGGCCAATGGAGCACACCCACAGCAGAAGTTCTACTTCAGGCGGATCAGTCCTGCCCAGAAACTGCGTTTCACAGCCCTTGGTAAGAGATGTTCACGGTAGGCTGTGAGAGCACTGGGCAGAACCAGTTGTTTTTTAGCTTCCCAAAGTGCTGGAGGCAAGATGCTTTGGGGCCTCTCTCACCCTTTGGAAACAAGGCAGCCCTTAGGTCCTGGTAGCTCTAGGCCTATGTAGCACAAACAGAACAGAAGTTCTACTTCAGCCAGGTCAGGCCTGCCAAGAAACTGCGTTTCACAGGCCTTTCAAAGAGATGTTCTCTTAGGCTGTAAGAGCACTGGGCAGAGCCAGCTGTTTCTTAGCTTCCCGAAGAGCTGGGAGCAAGATGCTTTGGTGCCACTCTCTCACTTTGGAATCAAGGCAGCCCTTTGCGCCAGGTAGCTCTAGGCCAGTGGAGCACACCCAGAGCAGAAGTTCTACTTCGGCCAGTTCAGGCCACCAACAAACTGCGTTTCACAGGCCTTGGTAAGAGATGTTCCCGGTAGGCTGTAAGAGCACTGGGCAACGCCAGATGTTTCTTAGCTTCCCGAAGAGCTGGAAGCAAGATGCTTTGGGGCCTCTCTGCCCCTTTGCAAACAAGGCGGCCCTTTGGGCCAGGCAGCTCTAGGCCAATGGAGCACACCCAGAGCAGAAGTTCTACTTCAGCTAGATCAGGCCACCAACAAAGTGCGTTTCACAGGCCTTGGTAAGAGATTTTCTCTTAGGCTGTAAGAGCACTGGGCAGAGCCAGTTGTTTCTTAGCTTCCCAAAGAGCTGGAAGCAAGATGCTTTGGGGGCTCCCTGCCCCTTTGCCAACAAGGCCGACCTTTGGGACTTTCAGCTCTAGGCCAATGGAGCACACCCAGAGCAGAAGTTCTACCTCAGCCAGATAAGGCCTGCCAAGAAACTGCGTTTCAAAGGCTCTGGTAAGAGATGTTCCCGGTACTCTGTCAGAGCACTGGGCAGAGACAGTTGTTTCTTAGCTTCCCAAAGAGCTGGAAGCAAGATGCTTTGGGGCCTCTCTGCCCCATTGCAAACAAGGCATCCCTTTGGGCCTTTCAGCTCTAGGCCAATGGAGCACACCCAGAGCAGAAGTCCTACTTCAGCCAGATCAGGCCTGCCAAGGAACTGCGTTTCAGAGGCCTTTGTATGTGACGTTCCCGGTAGGCTGTGAGAGCACGGTGCAGAGCCAGTTGTTTCCTTGTTTCCCAAACAGCTGGAAGCAAGACGCTTTGGGGCCTCTCTGCCCCTTTGGAAACAAGGCAGCACGTTGGGTCTGGCAGCTCTAGGGCAATGGAGCACAACCAGAGCCGAAGTTCTACTTCTTCCAGATCAGGCCTGCCTAGACAGTGCGTTTCACAGGCCTTGATAAGAGATGTTCTCTTAGGCTATAAGAGCACTGGGCACAGCGAGTTGTTTCTTAGCTTCCCAAGAGGTGGAAGCAAGATGCTTTGGGGCCTCTCTCCCCCTTTGGAAACAAGGCAGCCCTTTGGGCCTTTCAGCTCTAGGGCAATGGAGCACACCCAGAGCAGAAGTTCTACCTCAGCCAGATCAGGCCTGCCAAGAAACTGCTTTTCACAGGCCTTCGTAAGAGGTGTTCCCGGAAGGCTGTAAGAGTACCTGGCAGAGCGAGTTGTTTCTTAGCTTCAAAAACAGCTGGAAGCAACATGATTTGGGGCCTCTCTCCCCCTTTGGAAACAAAGCAGCCTTTGTGCCTGGCAGCTCTAGGCCAAAGTAGCACACCCAGAGCACAAGTTCTACCTCAGCCAGATAAGGCCTGTCAAGAAGCTGCGTTTCACAGGCCTTTGTATGTGACGTTCCCGGTTGGCTTTGAGAGCACTGTGCAGAGCCAGTTGTTTTAGCTTCCCAGAGAGCAGGAAGCAAGATGCTTTGGGGCCTCTCTCACACTTTGGAAATAAAGGCAGCCCTTTGGGCCTGGCAGCCCTAGGCCAATGGAGTACACCCAGAGCAGAAGTTCTACCTCAGCCAGATCAGGCCTTCCAAGAAACTGCGTCTCACAGGCCTTTCTCTGTCACGTTGCCGGTAGGCTGTGAGAGCACTGTGCAGAGCCAGTTGTTTCTTAGCTTCCCAAAGATTTGGAAGCAAGATACTTTGGGGACTCTCAGCCCCTTTGGAAACAAGGCGGCCCTTTGGGCCTGGCAGCTCTAGGCCAAAGTAGCACGCCCAGAGCAGGAGTTCTACTTCAGCCAGATCAGGCCTGCCAAGAAACTGCGTTTCACAGGCCTTGGTAAGAGATGTTCCCGGTAGGCTGTGAGAGCACTGTGGAGAGCCAGTTGCTTTAGCTTCCCACAGAGCTGGAAGCAAGATGCTTTGGGGCCTCTCTCTCCCTTTGGACACAAGGCAGCCATTTGGGCCTGGCAGCTCTAGGCCAATGGAGCACACCCACAGCAGAAGTTCTACTTCAGGCGGATCAGTCCTGCCCAGAAACTGCGTTTCACAGCCCTTGGTAAGAGATGTTCACGGTAGGCTGTGAGAGCACTGGGCAGAACCAGTTGTTTTTTAGCTTCCCAAAGTGCTGGAGGCAAGATGCTTTGGGGCCTCTCTCACCCTTTGGAAACAAGGCAGCCCTTAGGTCCTGGTAGCTCTAGGCCTATGTAGCACAACCAGAACAGAAGTTCTACTTCAGCCAGGTCAGGCCTGCCAAGAAACTGCGTTTCACAGGCCTTTCAAAGAGATGTTCTCTTAGGCTGTAAGAGCACTGGGCAGAGCCAGCTGTTTCTTAGCTTCCCGAAGAGCTGGGAGCAAGATGCTTTGGTGCCACTCTCTCACTTTGGAATCAAGGCAGCCCTTTGCGCCAGGTAGCTCTAGGCCAGTGGAGCACACCCAGAGCAGAAGTTCTACTTCGGCCAGTTCAGGCCACCAACAAACTGCGTTTCACAGGCCTTGGTAAGAGATGTTCCCGGTAGGCTGTAAGAGCACTGGGCAATGCCAGATGTTTCTTAGCTTCCCGAAGAGCTGGAAGCAAGATGCTTTGGGGCCTCTCTGCCCCTTTGCAAACAAGGCGGCCCTTTGGGCCAGGCAGCTCTAGGCCAATGGAGCACACCCAGAGCAGAAGTTCTACTTCAGCTAGATCAGGCCACCAACAAAGTGCGTTTCACAGGCCTTGGTAAGAGATTTTCTCTTAGGCTGTAAGAGCACTGGGCAGAGCCAGTTGTTTCTTAGCTTCCCAAAGAGCTGGAAGCAAGATGCTTTGGGGGCTCCCTGCCCCTTTGCCAACAAGGCCGACCTTTGGGCCTTTCAGCTCTAGGCCAATGGAGCACACCCAGAGCAGAAGTTCTACCTCAGCCAGATAAGGCCTGCCAAGAAACTGCGTTTCAAAGGCTCTGGTAAGAGATGTTCCCGGTACTCTGTCAGAGCACTGGGCAGAGACAGTTGTTTCTTAGCTTCCCAAAGAGCTGGAAGCAAGATGCTTTGGGGCCTCTCTGCCCCATTGCAAACAAGGCATCCCTTTGGGCCTTTCAGCTCTAGGCCAATGGAGCACACCCAGAGCAGAAGTCCTACTTCAGCCAGATCAGGCCTGCCAAGGAACTGCGTTTCAGAGGCCTTTGTATGTGACGTTCCCGGTAGGCTGTGAGAGCACGGTGCAGAGCCAGTTGTTTCCTTGTTTCCCAAACAGCTGGAAGCAAGACGCTTTGGGGCCTCTCTGCCCCTTTGGAAACAAGGCAGCACGTTGGGTCTGGCAGCTCTAGGGCAATGGAGCACAACCAGAGCCGAAGTTCTACTTCTTCCAGATCAGGCCTGCCTAGACAGTGCGTTTCACAGGCCTTGATAAGAGATGTTCTCTTAGGCTATAAGAGCACTGGGCACAGCCAGTTGTTTCTTAGCTTCCCAAGAGGTGGAAGCAAGATGCTTTGGGGCCTCTCTCCCCCTTTGGAAACAAGGCAGCCCTTTGGGCCTTTCAGCTCTAGGGCAATGGAGCACACCCAGAGCAGAAGTTCTACCTCAGCCAGATCAGGCCTGCCAAGAAACTGCTTTTCACAGGCCTTCGTAAGAGGTGTTCCCGGAAGGCTGTAAGAGTACCTGGCAGAGCGAGTTGTTTCTTAGCTTCAAAAACAGCTGGAAGCAGCATGATTTGGGGCCTCTCTCCCCCTTTGGAAACAAAGCAGCCTTTGTGCCTGGCAGCTCTAGGCCAAAGTAGCACACCCAGAGCACAAGTTCTACCTCAGCCAGATAAGGCCTGTCAAGAAGCTGCGTTTCACAGGCCTTTGTATGTGACGTTCCCGGTTGGCTTTGAGAGCACTGTGCAGAGCCAGTTGTTTTAGCTTCCCAGAGAGCAGGAAGCAAGATGCTTTGGGGCCTCTCTCACACTTTGGAAATAAAGGCAGCCCTTTGGGCCTGGCAGCCCTAGGCCAATGCAGTACACCCAGAGCAGAAGTTCTACCTCAGCCAGATCAGGCCTTCCAAGAAACTGCGTCTCACAGGCCTTTCTCTGTCACGTTGCCGGTAGGCTGTGAGAGCACTGTGCAGAGCCAGTTGTTTCTTAGCTTCCCAAAGATTTGGAAGCAAGATACTTTGGGGACTCTCAGCCCCTTTGGAAACAAGGCGGCCCTTTGGGCCTGGCAGCTCTAGGCCAAAGTAGCACGCCCAGAGCAGGAGTTCTACTTCAGCCAGATCAGGCCTGCCAAGAAACTGCGTTTCACAGGCCTTGGTAACAGATGTTCCCGGTAGGCTGTGAGAGCACTGTGGAGAGCCAGTTGCTTTAGCTTCCCACAGAGCTGGAAGCAAGATGCTTTGGGGCCTCTCTCTCCCTTTGGACACAAGGCAGCCGTTTGGGCCTGGCAGCTCTAGGCCAATGGAGCACACCCACAGCAGAAGTTCTACTTCAGGCGGATCAGTCCTGCCCAGAAACTGCGTTTCACAGCCCTTGGTAAGAGATGTTCACGGTAGGCTGTGAGAGCACTGGGCAGAACCAGTTGTTTTTTAGCTTCCCAAAGTGCTGGAGGCAAGATGCTTTGGGGCCTCTCTCACCCTTTGGAAACAAGGCAGCCCTTAGGTCCTGGTAGCTCTAGGCCTATGT
This sequence comes from Equus asinus, assembly GCF_041296235.1. Classification (NCBI taxonomy): domain Eukaryota; kingdom Metazoa; phylum Chordata; class Mammalia; order Perissodactyla; family Equidae; genus Equus; species Equus asinus. The sequence continues at coordinate 3,846,375 of NW_027224845.1, forward strand.
AGCACAACCAGAACAGAAGTTCTACTTCAGCCAGGTCAGGCCTGCCAAGAAACTGCGTTTCACAGGCCTTTCAAAGAGATGTTCTCTTAGGCTGTAAGAGCACTGGGCAGAGCCAGCTGTTTCTTAGCTTCCCGAAGAGCTGGGAGCAAGATGCTTTGGTGCCACTCTCTCACTTTGGAATCAAGGCAGCCCTTTGCGCCAGGTAGCTCTAGGCCAGTGGAGCACACCCAGAGCAGAAGTTCTACTTCGGCCAGTTCAGGCCACCAACAAACTGCGTTTCACAGGCCTTGGTAAGAGATGTTCCCGGTAGGCTGTAAGAGCACTGGGCAACGCCAGATGTTTCTTAGCTTCCCGAAGAGCTGGAAGCAAGATGCTTTGGGGCCTCTCTGCCCCTTTGCAAACAAGGCGGCCCTTTGGGCCAGGCAGCTCTAGGCCAATGGAGCACACCCAGAGCAGAAGTTCTACTTCAGCTAGATCAGGCCACCAACAAAGTGCGTTTCACAGGCCTTGGTAAGAGATTTTCTCTTAGGCTGTAAGAGCACTGGGCAGAGCCAGTTGTTTCTTAGCTTCCCAAAGAGCTGGAAGCAAGATGCTTTGGGGGCTCCCTGCCCCTTTGCCAACAAGGCCGACCTTTGGGCCTTTCAGCTCTAGGCCAATGGAGCACACCCAGAGCAGAAGTTCTACCTCAGCCAGATAAGGCCTGCCAAGAAACTGCGTTTCAAAGGCTCTGGTAAGAGATGTTCCCGGTACTCTGTCAGAGCACTGGGCAGAGACAGTTGTTTCTTAGCTTCCCAAAGAGCTGGAAGCAAGATGCTTTGGGGCCTCTCTGCCCCTTTGCAAACAAGGCATCCCTTTGGGCCTTTCAGCTCTAGGCCAATGGAGCACACCCAGAGCAGAAGTCCTACTTCAGCCAGATCAGGCCTGCCAAGGAACTGCGTTTCAGAGGCCTTTGTATGTGACGTTCCCGGTAGGCTGTGAGAGCACGGTGCAGAGCCAGTTGTTTCCTTGTTTCCCAAACAGCTGGAAGCAAGACGCTTTGGGGCCTCTCTGCCCCTTTGGAAACAAGGCAGCACGTTGGGTCTGGCAGCTCTAGGGCAATGGAGCACAACCAGAGCAGAAGTTCTACTTCTTCCAGATCAGGCCTGCCTAGAAAGTGCGTTTCACAGGCCTTGATAAGAGATGTTCTCTTAGGCTATAAGAGCACTGGGCACAGCGAGTTGTTTCTTAGCTTCCCAAGAGGTGGAAGCAAGATGCTTTGGGGCCTCTCTCCCCCTTTGGAAACAAGGCAGCCCTTTGGGCCTTTCAGCTCTAGGGCAATGGAGCACACCCAGAGCAGAAGTTCTACCTCAGCCAGATCAGGCCTGCCAAGAAACTGCTTTTCACAGGCCTTCGTAAGAGGTGTTCCCGGAAGGCTGTAAGAGTACCTGGCAGAGCGAGTTGTTTCTTAGCTTCAAAAACAGCTGGAAGCAACATGATTTGGGGCCTCTCTCCCCCTTTGGAAACAAAGCAGCCTTTGTGCCTGGCAGCTCTAGGCCAAAGTAGCACACCCAGAGCACAAGTTCTACCTCAGCCAGATAAGGCCTGTCAAGAAGCTGCGTTTCACAGGCCTTTGTATGTGACGTTCCCGGTTGGCTTTGAGAGCACTGTGCAGAGCCAGTTGTTTTAGCTTCCCAGAGAGCAGGAAGCAAGATGCTTTGGGGCCTCTCTCACACTTTGGAAATAAAGGCAGCCCTTTGGGCCTGGCAGCCCTAGGCCAATGGAGTACACCCAGAGCAGAAGTTCTACCTCAGCCAGATCAGGCCTTCCAAGAAACTGCGTCTCACAGGCCTTTCTCTGTCACGTTGCCGGTAGGCTGTGAGAGCACTGTGCAGAGCCAGTTGTTTCTTAGCTTCCCAAAGATTTGGAAGCAAGATACTTTGGGGACTCTCAGCCCCTTTGGAAACAAGGCGGCCCTTTGGGCCTGGCAGCTCTAGGCCAAAGTAGCACGCCCAGAGCAGGAGTTCTACTTCAGCCAGATCAGGCCTGCCAAGAAACTGCGTTTCACAGGCCTTGGTAAGAGATGTTCCCGGTAGGCTGTGAGAGCACTGTGGAGAGCCAGTTGCTTTAGCTTCCCACAGAGCTGGAAGCAAGATGCTTTGGGGCCTCTCTCTCCCTTTGGACACAAGGCAGCCGTTTGGGCCTGGCAGCTCTAGGCCAATGGAGCACACCCACAGCAGAAGTTCTACTTCAGGCGGATCAGTCCTGCCCAGAAACTGCGTTTCACAGCCCTTGGTAAGAGATGTTCACGGTAGGCTGTGAGAGCACTGGGCAGAACCAGTTGTTTTTTAGCTTCCCAAAGTGCTGGAGGCAAGATGCTTTGGGGCCTCTCTCACCCTTTGGAAACAAGGCAGCCCTTAGGTCCTGGTAGCTCTAGGCCTATGTAGCACAACCAGAACAGAAGTTCTACTTCAGCCAGGTCAGGCCTGCCAAGAAACTGCGTTTCACAGGCCTTTCAAAGAGATGTTCTCTTAGGCTGTAAGAGCACTGGGCAGAGCCAGCTGTTTCTTAGCTTCCCGAAGAGCTGGGAGCAAGATGCTTTGGTGCCACTCTCTCACTTTGGAATCAAGGCAGCCCTTTGCGCCAGGTAGCTCTAGGCCAGTGGAGCACACCCAGAGCAGAAGTTCTACTTCGGCCAGTTCAGGCCACCAACAAACTGCGTTTCACAGGCCTTGGTAAGAGATGTTCCCGGTAGGCTGTAAGAGCACTGGGCAACGCCAGATGTTTCTTAGCTTCCCGAAGAGCTGGAAGCAAGATGCTTTGGGGCCTCTCTGCCCCTTTGCAAACAAGGCGGCCCTTTGGGCCAGGCAGCTCTAGGCCAATGGAGCACACCCAGAGCAGAAGTTCTACTTCAGCTAGATCAGGCCACCAACAAAGTGCGTTTCACAGGCCTTGGTAAGAGATTTTCTCTTAGGCTGTAAGAGCACTGGGCAGAGCCAGTTGTTTCTTAGCTTCCCAAAGAGCTGGAAGCAAGATGCTTTGGGGGCTCCCTGCCCCTTTGCCAACAAGGCCGACCTTTGGGCCTTTCAGCTCTAGGCCAATGGAGCACACCCAGAGCAGAAGTTCTACCTCAGCCAGATAAGGCCTGCCAAGAAACTGCGTTTCAAAGGCTCTGGTAAGAGATGTTCCCGGTACTCTGTCAGAGCACTGGGCAGAGACAGTTGTTTCTTAGCTTCCCAAAGAGCTGGAAGCAAGATGCTTTGGGGCCTCTCTGCCCCTTTGCAAACAAGGCATCCCTTTGGGCCTTTCAGCTCTAGGCCAATGGAGCACACCCAGAGCAGAAGTCCTACTTCAGCCAGATCAGGCCTGCCAAGGAACTGCGTTTCAGAGGCCTTTGTATGTGACGTTCCCGGTAGGCTGTGAGAGCACGGTGCAGAGCCAGTTGTTTCCTTGTTTCCCAAACAGCTGGAAGCAAGACGCTTTGGGGCCTCTCTGCCCCTTTGGAAACAAGGCAGCACGTTGGGTCTGGCAGCTCTAGGGCAATGGAGCACAACCAGAGCAGAAGTTCTACTTCTTCCAGATCAGGCCTGCCTAGAAAGTGCGTTTCACAGGCCTTGATAAGAGATGTTCTCTTAGGCTATAAGAGCACTGGGCACAGCGAGTTGTTTCTTAGCTTCCCAAGAGGTGGAAGCAAGATGCTTTGGGGCCTCTCTCCCCCTTTGGAAACAAGGCAGCCCTTTGGGCCTTTCAGCTCTAGGGCAATGGAGCACACCCAGAGCAGAAGTTCTACCTCAGCCAGATCAGGCCTGCCAAGAAACTGCTTTTCACAGGCCTTCGTAAGAGGTGTTCCCGGAAGGCTGTAAGAGTACCTGGCAGAGCGAGTTGTTTCTTAGCTTCAAAAACAGCTGGAAGCAACATGATTTGGGGCCTCTCTCCCCCTTTGGAAACAAAGCAGCCTTTGTGCCTGGCAGCTCTAGGCCAAAGTAGCACACCCAGAGCACAAGTTCTACCTCAGCCAGATAAGGCCTGTCAAGAAGCTGCGTTTCACAGGCCTTTGTATGTGACGTTCCCGGTTGGCTTTGAGAGCACTGTGCAGAGCCAGTTGTTTTAGCTTCCCAGAGAGCAGGAAGCAAGATGCTTTGGGGCCTCTCTCACACTTTGGAAATAAAGGCAGCCCTTTGGGCCTGGCAGCCCTAGGCCAATGGAGTACACCCAGAGCAGAAGTTCTACCTCAGCCAGATCAGGCCTTCCAAGAAACTGCGTCTCACAGGCCTTTCTCTGTCACGTTGCCGGTAGGCTGTGAGAGCACTGTGCAGAGCCAGTTGTTTCTTAGCTTCCCAAAGATTTGGAAGCAAGATACTTTGGGGACTCTCAGCCCCTTTGGAAACAAGGCGGCCCTTTGGGCCTGGCAGCTCTAGGCCAAAGTAGCACGCCCAGAGCAGGAGTTCTACTTCAGCCAGATCAGGCCTGCCAAGAAACTGCGTTTCACAGGCCTTGGTAAGAGATGTTCCCGGTAGGCTGTGAGAGCACTGTGGAGAGCCAGTTGCTTTAGCTTCCCACAGAGCTGGAAGCAAGATGCTTTGGGGCCTCTCTCTCCCTTTGGACACAAGGCAGCCGTTTGCGCCTGGCAGCTCTAGGCCAATGGAGCACACCCACAGCAGAAGTTCTACTTCAGGCGGATCAGTCCTGCCCAGAAACTGCGTTTCACAGCCCTTGGTAAGAGATGTTCACGGTAGGCTGTGAGAGCACTGGGCAGAACCAGTTGTTTTTTAGCTTCCCAAAGTGCTGGAGGCAAGATGCTTTGGGGCCTCTCTCACCCTTTGGAAACAAGGCAGCCCTTAGGTCCTGGTAGCTCTAGGCCTATGTAGCACAACCAGAACAGAAGTTCTACTTCAGCCAGGTCAGGCCTGCCAAGAAACTGCGTTTCACAGGCCTTTCAAAGAGATGTTCTCTTAGGCTGTAAGAGCACTGGGCAGAGCCAGCTGTTTCTTAGCTTCCCGAAGAGCTGGGAGCAAGATGCTTTGGTGCCACTCTCTCACTTTGGAATCAAGGCAGCCCTTTGCGCCAGGTAGCTCTAGGCCAGTGGAGCACACCCAGAGCAGAAGTTCTACTTCGGCCAGTTCAGGCCACCAACAAACTGCGTTTCACAGGCCTTGGTAAGAGATGTTCCCGGTAGGCTGTAAGAGCACTGGGCAACGCCAGATGTTTCTTAGCTTCCCGAAGAGCTGGAAGCAAGATGCTTTGGGGCCTCTCTGCCCCTTTGCAAACAAGGCGGCCCTTTGGGCCAGGCAGCTCTAGGCCAATGGAGCACACCCAGAGCAGAAGTTCTACTTCAGCTAGATCAGGCCACCAACAAAGTGCGTTTCACAGGCCTTGGTAAGAGATTTTCTCTTAGGCTGTAAGAGCACTGGGCAGAGCCAGTTGTTTCTTAGCTTCCCAAAGAGCTGGAAGCAAGATGCTTTGGGGGCTCCCTGCCCCTTTGCCAACAAGGCCGACCTTTGGGCCTTTCAGCTCTAGGCCAATGGAGCACACCCAGAGCAGAAGTTCTACCTCAGCCAGATAAGGCCTGCCAAGAAACTGCGTTTCAAAGGCTCTGGTAAGAGATGTTCCTGGTACTCTGTCAGAGCACTGGGCAGAGCCAGTTTCTTCTTAGCTTCCCAAAGAGCTGCAAGCAAGATGCTTTGGGGGCTCCCTGCCCCTTTGCCAACAAGGCATCCCTTTGGGCCTTTCAGCTCTAGGCCAATGGAGCACACCCAGAGCAGAGGTTCTACCTCAGCCAGATAAGGCCTGCCAAGAAACTGCGTTTCAAAGGCTCTGGTAAGAGATGTTCCCGGTACTCTGTCAGAGCACTGGGCAGAGACAGTTGTTTCTTAGCTTCCCAAAGAGCTGGAAGCAAGATGCTTTGGGGCCTCTCTGCCCCTTTGCAAACAAGGCATCCCTTTGAGCCTTTCAGCTCTAGGCCAATGGAGCACACCCAGAGCAGAAGTCCTACTTCAGCCAGATCAGGCCTGCCAAGGAACTGCGTTTCAGAGGCCTTTGTATGTGACGTTCCCGGTAGGCTGTGAGAGCACGGTGCAGAGCCAGTTGTTTCCTTGTTTCCCAAACAGCTGGAAGCAAGACGCTTTGGGGCCTCTCTGCCCCTTTGGAAACAAGGCAGCACGTTGGGTCTGGCAGCTCTAGGGCAATGGAGCACAACCAGAGCAGAAGTTCTACTTCTTCCAGATCAGGCCTGCCTAGAAAGTGCGTTTCACAGGCCTTGATAAGAGATGTTCTCTTAGGCTATAAGAGCACTGGGCACAGCGAGTTGTTTCTTAGCTTCCCAAGAGGTGGAAGCAAGATGCTTTGGGGCCTCTCTCCCCCTTTGGAAACAAGGCAGCCCTTTGGGCCTTTCAGCTCTAGGGCAATGGAGCACACCCAGAGCAGAAGTTCTACCTCAGCCAGATCAGGCCTGCCAAGAAACTGCTTTTCACAGGCCTTCGTAAGAGGTGTTCCCGGAAGGCTGTAAGAGTACCTGGCAGAGCGAGTTGTTTCTTAGCTTCAAAAACAGCTGGAAGCAACATGATTTGGGGCCTCTCTCCCCCTTTGGAAACAAAGCAGCCTTTGTGCCTGGCAGCTCTAGGCCAAAGTAGCACACCCAGAGCACAAGTTCTACCTCAGCGAGATAAGGCCTGTCAAGAAGCTGCGTTTCACAGGCCTTTGTATGTGACGTTCCCGGTTGGCTTTGAGAGCACTGTGCAGAGCCAGTTGTTTTAGCTTCCCAGAGAGCAGGAAGCAAGATGCTTTGGGGCCTCTCTCACACTTTGGAAATAAAGGCAGCCCTTTGGGCCTGGCAGCCCTAGGCCAATGGAGTACACCCAGAGCAGAAGTTCTACCTCAGCCAGATCAGGCCTTCCAAGAAACTGCGTCTCACAGGCCTTTCTCTGTCACGTTGCCGGTAGGCTGTGAGAGCACTGTGCAGAGCCAGTTGTTTCTTAGCTTCCCAAAGATTTGGAAGCAAGATACTTTGGGGACTCTCAGCCCCTTTGGAAACAAGGCGGCCCTTTGGGCCTGGCAGCTCTAGGCCAAAGTAGCACGCCCAGAGCAGGAGTTCTACTTCAGCCAGATCAGGCCTGCCAAGAAACTGCGTTTCACAGGCCTTGGTAAGAGATGTTCCCGGTAGGCTGTGAGAGCACTGTGGAGAGCCAGTTGCTTTAGCTTCCCACAGAGCTGGAAGCAAGATGCTTTGGGGCCTCTCTCTCCCTTTGGACACAAGGCAGCCGTTTGCGCCTGGCAGCTCTAGGCCAATGGAGCACACCCACAGCAGAAGTTCTACTTCAGGCGGATCAGTCCTGCCCAGAAACTGCGTTTCACAGCCCTTGGTAAGAGATGTTCACGGTAGGCTGTGAGAGCACTGGGCAGAACCAGTTGTTTTTTAGCTTCCCAAAGTGCTGGAGGCAAGATGCTTTGGGGCCTCTCTCACCCTTTGGAAACAAGGCAGCCCTTAGGTCCTGGTAGCTCTAGGCCTATGTAGCACAACCAGAACAGAAGTTCTACTTCAGCCAGGTCAGGCCTGCCAAGAAACTGCGTTTCACAGGCCTTTCAAAGAGATGTTCTCTTAGGCTGTAAGAGCACTGGGCAGAGCCAGCTGTTTCTTAGCTTCCCGAAGAGCTGGGAGCAAGATGCTTTGGTGCCACTCTCTCACTTTGGAATCAAGGCAGCCCTTTGCGCCAGGTAGCTCTAGGCCAGTGGAGCACACCCAGAGCAGAAGTTCTACTTCGGCCAGTTCAGGCCACCAACAAACTGCGTTTCACAGGCCTTGGTAAGAGATGTTCCCGGTAGGCTGTAAGAGCACTGGGCAACGCCAGATGTTTCTTAGCTTCCCGAAGAGCTGGAAGCAAGATGCTTTGGGGCCTCTCTGCCCCTTTGCAAACAAGGCGGCCCTTTGGGCCAGGCAGCTCTAGGCCAATGGAGCACACCCAGAGCAGAAGTTCTACTTCAGCTAGATCAGGCCACCAACAAAGTGCGTTTCACAGGCCTTGGTAAGAGATTTTCTCTTAGGCTGTAAGAGCACTGGGCAGAGCCAGTTGTTTCTTAGCTTCCCAAAGAGCTGGAAGCAAGATGCTTTGGGGGCTCCCTGCCCCTTTGCCAACAAGGCCGACCTTTGGGCCTTTCAGCTCTAGGCCAATGGAGCACACCCAGAGCAGAAGTTCTACCTCAGCCAGATAAGGCCTGCCAAGAAACTGCGTTTCAAAGGCTCTGGTAAGAGATGTTCATGGTACTCTGTCAGAGCACTGGGCAGAGCCAGTTTCTTCTTAGCTTCCCAAAGAGCTGCAAGCAAGATGCTTTGGGGGCTCCCTGCCCCTTTGCCAACAAGGCCGACCTTTGGGCCTTTCAGCTCTAGGCCAATGGAGCACACCCAGAGCAGAAGTTCTACCTCAGCCAGATAAGGCCTGCCAAGAAACTGCGTTTCAAAGGCTCTGGTAAGAGATGTTCCCGGTACTCTGTCAGAGCACTGGGCAGAGACAGTTGTTTCTTAGCTTCCCAAAGAGCTGGAAGCAAGATGCTTTGGGGCCTCTCTGCCCCTTTGCAAACAAGGCATCCCTTTGGGCCTTTCAGCTCTAGGCCAATGGAGCACACCCAGAACAGAAGTCCTACTTCAGCCAGATCAGGGCTGCCAAGGAACTGCGTTTCAGAGGCCTTTGTATGTGACGTTCCCGGTAGGCTGTGAGAGCACGGTGCAGAGCCAGTTGTTTCCTTGTTTCCCAAACAGCTGGAAGCAAGACGCTTTGGGGCCTCTCTGCCCCTTTGGAAACAAGGCAGCACGTTGGGTCTGGCAGCTCTAGGGCAATGGAGCACAACCAGAGCAGAAGTTCTACTTCTTCCAGATCAGGCCTGCCTAGAAAGTGCGTTTCACAGGCCTTGATAAGAGATGTTCTCTTAGGCTATAAGAGCACTGGGCACAGCGAGTTGTTTCTTAGCTTCCCAAGAGGTGGAAGCAAGATGCTTTGGGGCCTCTCTCCCCCTTTGGAAACAAGGCAGCCCTTTGGGCCTTTCAGCTCTAGGGCAATGGAGCACACCCAGAGCAGAAGTTCTACCTCAGCCAGATCAGGCCTGCCAAGAAACTGCTTTTCACAGGCCTTCGTAAGAGGTGTTCCCGGAAGGCTGTAAGAGTACCTGGCAGAGCGAGTTGTTTCTTAGCTTCAAAAACAGCTGGAAGCAACATGATTTGGGGCCTCTCTCCCCCTTTGGAAACAAAGCAGCCTTTGTGCCTGGCAGCTCTAGGCCAAAGTAGCACACCCAGAGCACAAGTTCTACCTCAGCCAGATAAGGCCTGTCAAGAAGCTGCGTTTCACAGGCCTTTGTATGTGACGTTCCCGGTTGGCTTTGAGAGCACTGTGCAGAGCCAGTTGTTTTAGCTTCCCAGAGAGCAGGAAGCAAGATGCTTTGGGGCCTCTCTCACACTTTGGAAATAAAGGCAGCCCTTTGGGCCTGGCAGCCCTAGGCCAATGGAGTACACCCAGAGCAGAAGTTCTACCTCAGCCAGATCAGGCCTTCCAAGAAACTGCGTCTCACAGGCCTTTCTCTGTCACGTTGCCGGTAGGCTGTGAGAGCACTGTGCAGAGCCAGTTGTTTCTTAGCTTCCCAAAGATTTGGAAGCAAGATACTTTGGGGACTCTCAGCCCCTTTGGAAACAAGGCGGCCCTTTGGGCCTGGCAGCTCTAGGCCAAAGTAGCACGCCCAGAGCAGGAGTTCTACTTCAGCCAGATCAGGCCTGCCAAGAAACTGCGTTTCACAGGCCTTGGTAACAGATGTTCCCGGTAGGCTGTGAGAGCACTGTGGAGAGCCAGTTGCTTTAGCTTCCCACAGAGCTGGAAGCAAGATGCTTTGGGGCCTCTCTCTCCCTTTGGACACAAGGCAGCCGTTTGCGCCTGGCAGCTCTAGGCCAATGGAGCACACCCACAGCAGAAGTTCTACTTCAGGCGGATCAGTCCTGCCCAGAAACTGCGTTTCACAGCCCTTGGTAAGAGATGTTCACGGTAGGCTGTGAGAGCACTGGGCAGAACCAGTTGTTTTTTAGCTTCCCAAAGTGCTGGAGGCAAGATGCTTTGGGGCCTCTCTCACCCTTTGGAAACAAGGCAGCCCTTAGGTCCTGGTAGCTCTAGGCCTATGTAGCACAACCAGAACAGAAGTTCTACTTCAGCCAGGTCAGGCCTGCCAAGAAACTGCGTTTCACAGGCCTTTCAAAGAGATGTTCTCTTAGGCTGTAAGAGCACTGGGCAGAGCCAGCTGTTTCTTAGCTTCCCGAAGAGCTGGGAGCAAGATGCTTTGGTGCCACTCTCTCACTTTGGAATCAAGGCAGCCCTTTGCGCCAGGTAGCTCTAGGCCAGTGGAGCACACCCAGAGCAGAAGTTCTACTTCGGCCAGTTCAGGCCACCAACAAACTGCGTTTCACAGGCCTTGGTAAGAGATGTTCCCGGTAGGCTGTAAGAGCACTGGGCAACGCCAGATGTTTCTTAGCTTCCCGAAGAGCTGGAAGCAAGATGCTTTGGGGCCTCTCTGCCCCTTTGCAAACAAGGCGGCCCTTTGGGCCAGGCAGCTCTAGGCCAATGGAGCACACCCAGAGCAGAAGTTCTACTTCAGCTAGATCAGGCCACCAACAAAGTGCGTTTCACAGGCCTTGGTAAGAGATTTTCTCTTAGGCTGTAAGAGCACTGGGCAGAGCCAGTTGTTTCTTAGCTTCCCAAAGAGCTGGAAGCAAGATGCTTTGGGGGCTCCCTGCCCCTTTGCCAACAAGGCCGACCTTTGGGCCTTTCAGCTCTAGGCCAATGGAGCACACCCAGAGCAGAAGTTCTACCTCAGCCAGATAAGGCCTGCCAAGAAACTGCGTTTCAAAGGCTCTGGTAAGAGATGTTCCTGGTACTCTGTCAGAGCACTGGGCAGAGCCAGTTTCTTCTTAGCTTCCCAAAGAGCTGCAAGCAAGATGCTTTGGGGGCTCCCTGCCCCTTTGCCAACAAGGCCGACCTTTGGGCCTTTCAGCTCTAGGCCAATGGAGCACACCCAGAGCAGAAGTTCTACCTCAGCCAGATAAGGCCTGCCAAGAAACTGCGTTTCAAAGGCTCTGGTAAGAGATGTTCCTGGTACTCTGTCAGAGCACTGGGCAGAGACAGTTGTTTCTTAGCTTCCCAAAGAGCTGGAAGCAAGATGCTTTGGGGCCTCTCTGCCCCTTTGCAAACAAGGCATCCCTTTGGGCCTTTCAGCTCTAGGCCAATGGAGCACACCCAGAGCAGAAGTCCTACTTCAGCCAGATCAGGGCTGCCAAGGAACTGCGTTTCAGAGGCCTTTGTATGTGACGTTCCCGGTAGGCTGTGAGAGCACGGTGCAGAGCCAGTTGTTTCCTTGTTTCCCAAACAGCTGGAAGCAAGACGCTTTGGGGCCTCTCTGCCCCTTTGGAAACAAGGCAGCACGTTGGGTCTGGCAGCTCTAGGGCAATGGAGCACAACCAGAGCAGAAGTTCTACTTCTTCCAGATCAGGCCTGCCTAGAAAGTGCGTTTCACAGGCCTTGATAAGAGATGTTCTCTTAGGCTATAAGAGCACTGGGCACAGCGAGTTGTTTCTTAGCTTCCCAAGAGGTGGAAGCAAGATGCTTTGGGGCCTCTCTCCCCCTTTGGAAACAAGGCAGCCCTTTGGGCCTTTCAGCTCTAGGGCAATGGAGCACACCCAGAGCAGAAGTTCTACCTCAGCCAGATCAGGCCTGCCAAGAAACTGCTTTTCACAGGCCTTCGTAAGAGGTGTTCCCGGAAGGCTGTAAGAGTACCTGGCAGAGCGAGTTGTTTCTTAGCTTCAAACACAGCTGGAAGCAACATGATTTGGGGCCTCTCTCCCCCTTTGGAAACAAAGCAGCCTTTGTGCCTGGCAGCTCTAGGCCAAAGTAGCACACCCAGAGCACAAGTTCTACCTCAGCCAGATAAGGCCTGTCAAGAAGCTGCGTTTCACAGGCCTTTGTATGTGACGTTCCCGGTTGGCTTTGAGAGCACTGTGCAGAGCCAGTTGTTTTAGCTTCCCAGAGAGCAGGAAGCAAGATGCTTTGGGGCCTCTCTCACACTTTGGAAATAAAGGCAGCCCTTTGGGCCTGGCAGCCCTAGGCCAATGGAGTACACCCAGAGCAGAAGTTCTACCTCAGCCAGATCAGGCCTTCCAAGAAACTGCGTCTCACAGGCCTTTCTCTGTCACGTTGCCGGTAGGCTGTGAGAGCACTGTGCAGAGCCAGTTGTTTCTTAGCTTCCCAAAGATTTGGAAGCAAGATACTTTGGGGACTCTCAGCCCCTTTGGAAACAAGGCGGCCCTTTGGGCCTGGCAGCTCTAGGCCAAAGTAGCACGCCCAGAGCAGGAGTTCTACTTCAGCCAGATCAGGCCTGCCAAGAAACTGCGTTTCACAGGCCTTGGTAAGAGATGTTCCCGGTAGGCTGTGAGAGCACTGTGGAGAGCCAGTTGCTTTAGCTTCCCACAGAGCTGGAAGCAAGATGCTTTGGGGCCTCTCTCTCCCTTTGGACACAAGGCAGCCGTTTGGGCCTGGCAGCTCTAGGCCAATGGAGCACACCCACAGCAGAAGTTCTACTTCAGGCGGATCAGTCCTGCCCAGAAACTGCGTTTCACAGCCCTTGGTAAGAGATGTTCACGGTAGGCTGTGAGAGCACTGGGCAGAACCAGTTGTTTTTTAGCTTCCCAAAGTGCTGGAGGCAAGATGCTTTGGGGCCTCTCTCACCCTTTGGAAACAAGGCAGCCCTTAGGTCCTGGTAGCTCTAGGCCTATGTAGCACAACCAGAACAGAAGTTCTACTTCAGCCAGGTCAGGCCTGCCAAGAAACTGCGTTTCACAGGCCTTTCAAAGAGATGTTCTCTTAGGCTGTAAGAGCACTGGGCAGAGCCAGCTGTTTCTTAGCTTCCCGAAGAGCTGGGAGCAAGATGCTTTGGTGCCACTCTCTCACTTTGGAATCAAGGCAGCCCTTTGCGCCAGGTAGCTCTAGGCCAGTGGAGCACACCCAGAGCAGAAGTCCTACTTTAGCCAGATCAGGCCTGCCAAGGAACTGCGTTTCAGAGGCCTTTGTATGTGACGTTCCCGGTAGGCTGTGAGAGCACGGTGCAGAGCCAGTTGTTTCCTTGTTTCCCAAACAGCTGGAAGCAAGACGCTTTGGGGCCTCTCTGCCCCTTTGGAAACAAGGCAGCACGTTGGGTCTGGCAGCTCTAGGGCAATGGAGCACAACCAGAGCAGAAGTTCTACTTCTTCCAGATCAGGCCTGCCTAGAAAGTGCGTTTCACAGGCCTTGATAAGAGATGTTCTCTTAGGCTATAAGAGCACTGGGCACAGCCAGTTGTTTCTTAGCTTCCCAAGAGGTGGAAGCAAGATGCTTTGGGGCCTCTCTCCCCCTTTGGAAACAAGGCAGCCCTTTGGGCCTTTCAGCTCTAGGGCAATGGAGCACACCCAGAGCAGAAGTTCTACCTCAGCCAGATCAGGCCTGCCAAGAAACTGCTTTTCACAGGACTTCGTAAGAGGTGTTCCCGGAAGGCTGTAAGAGTACCTGGCAGAGCGAGTTGTTTCTTAGCTTCAAAAACAGCTGGAAGCAACATGATTTGGGGCCTCTCTCCCCCTTTGGAAACAAAGCAGCCTTTGTGCCTGGCAGCTCTAGGCCAAAGTAGCACACCCAGAGCACAAGTTCTACCTCAGCGAGATAAGGCCTGTCACGAAGCTGCGTTTCACAGGCCTTTGTATGTGACGTTCCCGGTTGGCTTTGAGAGCACTGTGCAGAGCCAGTTGTTTTAGCTTCCCAGAGAGCAGGAAGCAAGATGCTTTGGGGCCTCTCTCACACTTTGGAAATAAAGGCAGCCCTTTGGGCCTGGCAGCCCTAGGCCAATGGAGTACACCCAGAGCAGAAGTTCTACCTCAGCCAGATCAGGCCTTCCAAGAAACTGCGTCTCACAGGCCTTTCTCTGTCACGTTGCCGGTAGGCTGTGAGAGCACTGTGCAGAGCCAGTTGTTTCTTAGCTTCCCAAAGATTTGGAAGCAAGATACTTTGGGGACTCTCAGCCCCTTTGGAAACAAGGCGGCCCTTTGGGCCTGGCAGCTCTAGGCCAAAGTAGCACGCCCAGAGCAGGAGTTCTACTTCAGCCAGATCAGGCCTGCCAAGAAACTGCGTTTCACAGGCCTTGGTAAGAGATGTTCCCGGTAGGCTGTGAGAGCACTGTGGAGAGCCAGTTGCTTTAGCTTCCCACAGAGCTGGAAGCAAGATGCTTTGGGGCCTCTCTCTCCCTTTGGACACAAGGCAGCCGTTTGCGCCTGGCAGCTCTAGGCCAATGGAGCACACCCACAGCAGAAGTTCTACTTCAGGCGGATCAGTCCTGCCCAGAAACTGCGTTTCACAGCCCTTGGTAAGAGATGTTCACGGTAGGCTGTGAGAGCACTGGGCAGAACCAGTTGTTTTTTAGCTTCCCAAAGTGCTGGAGGCAAGATGCTTTGGGGCCTCTCTCACCCTTTGGAAACAAGGCAGCCCTTAGGTCCTGGTAGCTCTAGGCCTATGTAGCACAACCAGAACAGAAGTTCTACTTCAGCCAGGTCAGGCCTGCCAAGAAACTGCGTTTCACAGGCCTTTCAAAGAGATGTTCTCTTAGGCTGTAAGAGCACTGGGCAGAGCCAGCTGTTTCTTAG